>NC_137329.1:16534006-18934006 GCF_965287045.1 Carcharhinus amblyrhynchos
AGTATAAAATTTTTGTAAATTGAGTTTGTGCGTTTACATGCTCTGTTTGTGAACAGAACTCCCACTTACTTGATGAAGGAGCAGCACTCCGAAAGCTAGTTGTTTGTGCTATCAAATAAACCTGTTGGACTTTAACCCGGTGTTGTGAGACTTCTTATTGTGTTTACCCCAGTCCAACGCCGGCATCTCCACATTATATTTGGACATGACAAATTCCTCTACAGTTGAGACAATCTACAGCGTTCTAAATAAAACAACCCACAATGTGTGTAATTTGGTTAAATGCCCTTCAGGGGTGGGCAATGAATGCTGGCCCCAGCCAGTGACAGCTCAGATTCTATGGACTAATAAATAAAATGTTTTTAAAGTCAAATTACCCTATTCTCCAATATTAACAGATTGTGTAGTGTTTATTAGTATCACAAGTAGGTTTACATTAACACTGTAATGAAGTTACTGTGAAAATCCCCTAATCGCCACACTCCGGCGCCTGTTTAGGTACACTGAGGGAGAATTTAGCGTTCAAAATAAGTCCACGATCCAAATCTGCATTTTTGCCAAAAACTAATTACTTCCTTGGCCATACTCTTATCAAGTTTTGTTGAAATCTGTCCACTAGTTTTTGAGATGTATTGTTTACTAGCAGATGAATGGATAAAACAGAGGAAGCATTAATGGGAATATTCAGAATAAATACCAGCACTTTCCATTCAAAAACAAACAAACGAAAAAGGACGCAGATTGTTGAATTCAGTATTGAGTCCAGAAGGCTGAGAAGTGCTGAATCAAAAGATCATGCTGTGTCTTGAGCTTGTATTGACTTTATTGGAACTGATAGGAAGTTGAATTCAGAGTGGAGTGCGTGATTGAATTATGAGGCAGTTGGAAGCTTAGGGATCACGTGAGCAAACTTAACAGAGGGACGCTGGAAATCGGTCATCCAATCTACATTTAGTCTTAATGTGGAGAGGATTGCATCATGAGCAGCAACTGCGAAATCTCGTCTTCTTTCCCAGATATTAATTTTGATATGTATTGCTATTTGTAGAAGGAGAAAGTGGAAAACATGAGCAGTGTTCAGCTCCAAAAATTATGCAACAGTTCTGTTTTGATCGTTATCACATGACTCCAGTGACGTCAAGTGTCTTGCTTAAAACAGAAGACAATATATTCTATTGTAGAGATTTAATATTGGTACTGACCCTAAATGTTAGGATTGTTTGCCACACACGACAGCTTTACTCCACTACCACTGATGCAGAATAATCCACAGCCCATGTGAGAAATGTGCTGTCAGATAGTAGTAATTATTTATTTGATTTATATATCCAAGATTTTATCCTTTTGCCTTTGAAACATTAACAATTATTCTCATAGCTTTCACACTCAGTTCAAGTAAGCTGACAAGAAAACATCTCATAGAAGGTTAATTCTGAAAACTCATGGAAAATGTACGCAACTAGAAGAGATATGTTGAGTGTTTTTGGACTATGTGACATACCTGAAACATGGGAAAATGTTATCTTTTTCTGTGCAATCTCTAATGGGTAGAATTAAAGTTGAGCTTCACACTTTCGCTGCAAGGTTATTTTCAGGCAGAAGGTTAGTTCAGGAACTGTCTAGGTAAATGATGTTTTATTAACTATAAGGTGTGCTCGGTTTCAGATGACTTTTGGAGTTATGGTCAAATGCATTATTTGATCAATGCATTACTGTAATGTGTTTGTGTAACTTTTTCCTCTCTGCGTCAGTATGTATTATTTTTCTTGTCACTGTTTTCTTGTTCTGTGTTTTAGTTTGTCCTTCAATTCTCCCTTTTTTCATGGCAATTTTAAACACTCCCAACATTCTTTCTTAATCAGTATGATAGAGATCTTTACCAGAATGATAGGAAGTGGGATATTTTGATCTTGGTTTTGGACAAAGCTTGGCACAACATCGAGGGCTGAAGGGCCTGTACTGTGCTGTACTGATCTATGTTTAATCCAATGCTCTGTTACTCATTAAACATTTTTTAATGCACACATTATCCTAATTGCACAGATTCATCTCTTAGCCAAAAAGCAGAAAGATTCTTAAAGCTTATTCAGTTTGGTGCATTTTGTCATTGAAGAACTTTATATCATATAATGAGTGTAGTTATACTTTGACCGGTATTTTACAACCTCACTTGGGCAAGACTCATAAAGTCGCGCCCAGGGGAATTCTATACTGCGAGCCACAGACCGGCATGGCGGTAAAATTCTAGCCTGTGTGTTCAAATGAGTCTCAAATTATATAGTTCAACATGATTAAGTGTTCAGGTAGTTCTTTGCGAAAAGCAAGAGGTATTCTTTGGAAAGCAAAGAAATGTACAGTTACCATAGTTGATCATATATTTTGCTGTTAGTTTAGTAATTTTTGATGAAATAAAATAAATAATTTAATAGCTCACTCCAGAGAAACAAGACCTGACAGTGTGTCTGCCGTTGCAATTTTATTGGCAGAAGAGTAAAACATGTCAACTACTTAAGCTGCTTGATATTGGCAAAGTCAACTAACGTACTTTAATGTTTCAACATAAATATATCGGTAAGTCATCTTCGGAAAAGTAGTCCACAATATTTCTATATTGATCTGCAAGTATAATAAGACTGTACAAAGCCAGTAACTTATTGGTGTCTACAATATCCTGCAGATTTCAATGTTGAGAACTGAATTGGGACTGAATGTTAACTATTAACTTCTCCGCAACACAAAAAGCAACATAACCGCAAAAAGATAGCTAGCTTGAATTGCTCTTAGCTTTCATAGTGACTGAGTTTAATGCTTTTTTTTTGAAGACTACATCTACAGTCATCAAAAAAGCTTCATCGCAACAAATGAAAATCTTTTGAAACGAATAGAATTCATACCGCTCAAAGAAAATCTCCTAGTCTTCTCTGTTACTCTTGTTTGTGTGATTTCTGATGCAGCTACATCTTGTATAATCTTTTAAATCGTCTTTTATCCTTAATGACTCTCTCTTTTCTTTGCATGTGTCTGTCAGCCTAGTGATTTAAGGAAGCACCGTAGGAAGGTAAATGTATAAAATTGAACTTCAATTACTTGGCATCAGGCTGTTGTATGAGACATATTATGGTAATCAGTGCAACAGTAGCATCTCCTCAATGAGTAATGTGGTTTCTTCTTTTACTTGCTGTCATGTTATTTAAACTGGCTTTCAATATATATTCCTTTTATTTATCCTCCCTGCCCCCACATCCCCCTTCCTAGCCCAGAATATTTGTGTGTTGTCCAAGTGAAGCAATTAATATTGCATAAAATATTTTTTAAGAAGTATCGCCATTCCTACTGTTCTTTAAGATGAAGGATGAGGCATTGGCATAAGAAGGCAGTGAAGTGTTCTGGTACTATTCAGCCACAAGATCTCAAAAATATGGAGGATGACTGTCAGATCTTCCTATCTCCAGAGGGCTATGAGGCAGACATTACCTGAGATTCCCCAAGGCAGGTTTGCAGGTTTCTGTGCCCCTCTTAACGTCTGTTAGTACTATCAGAACGAATAATACTGAATTACGTTAAAAGGATTGCTAAAAGTTTTTCTTCACCAATCCCCATTTCAGGCTGCTATTTTCATAATCCACTGTTCAGTGAGGATTGACCTGAAGTCAGGGACATATCTCTTAGCACTGTGTGAATCTTGAGACTTTTGTTAGCCTCAGGTATAGGATATGCTGTTAAAGGACAGTGCTTGCCCAGGTTTTGCTTATAGACAAAAGCTGCAGAGCACTGTGAAGCCCCACAGGCAGCAACCATGAGTATTGTTTTAACCATTGATAAAGAATATTATGTAAGGTTTAGATTTATTAAGAAAACACAATTATTTTAATGTATGTACCTATTTACTTAAACATTGTATACAATATTCCAAAATATTAGTTCTCACTGGACCTGAATTGAGAGCATGATGGGGCTTTTTACCCTAAGATGAGAAGTTATGGAGTTTGACTTCCTCTAATTTGTTTATTTTGATCTGAGTCACATTAGGTGGAATAATTAATGCATTAACACATTAAAGAAGGTCGAAATAAGATCACAAACCAGGATATAGAAGCAGTGTGAGTTGAGTTGAGAGGCATGAAGTCACTTGTGGGAGTAGTTTACAAGCTCCCTAATATTAACCACATAGGAGGACAGAGTATAAAGCAAGGGATAATGGGGACGTGTCAGAAAAGTCTGAGACAATCATTTCAATCAATATATAGACAGAAAAAAATCAGGTGGGCAAAGATAGCCTAGATCAGGAGTTCATGGAATGTTTTTGGAATAGTTTCTAAGAATATGCTCTGGAGCAAACCAGAGAGTGGGCTATGCTAAACTTGATGTTGTGCAATGAGAAGAGTAATTGATAGCCTCATTGCGAAGGCTGTCTGGGTGGTGGTGATCACAATTTGATTGAATTTTACATTGAGTTTCAGGGAGAGCAGAATGGTTCTGAGACTAGTATTTTAAACTTGAATAAGGACAATAATGTGGGAATGAAAACAGAGCTAGCTGAAGTTAAGGGATAGGTCAGTAGAGATGCTGTGGCAGACATTTAAAGGGATATTTCAGAACATACAGAATTGATGCATTCCAATGAGAGAAAAAATCCAAGGGGGGGATCTGCCATCTGTGGTTAACCTAAAAAGTTAAAGACCATATCAGACTTTAGAAAAAAGTATGTAATTGTGCAAAGACATGTGGCAGGTCAGATGATTAGACAGAATTTAAAGAACAGCAAAGAATGACAGGTTAAGAGGAGGAGAATCCTAGTGCCTGAGAAAGCTGACTAGAAATTTCAAGATGGATATTAAGACTTTTTATAGATACTTAAGTACTGCTGAAAAAGGAGATATGTCAAAGCTTTTCATCTTGGACTCATCAAGACACTTTGCGGGAATACCAATATACAGTGAAAAAGTGCTGTATGAGAAGCGTGTGCTTATTTGTTGGCAAGTGGACTCTGCATGAGGAGTTGATATGGAGATGGCATGTGATGGTGACTAACAGTTAACTGCCAAGCATTGTTTGAAATTTAAATGGTAGCATTGGTCCTACAAAAAGTGAGTGTGGAAAAAATGAAAGTGGAGAGGTAATACAAGACACTAGTGAGATCACATCTAGAGTATTGTGTACAGTATTGGTTGATTGTTCAAGAAAGACTATAAATGTATTTGAGGCAATTCAAAAGTTTTCAAAGCTAATATCAGGAATGTGCAGACTGACTTATGAAGAAGGATTTGACAGGCTAAGCTTGTATTCACTGGAGTTTAAAAGAGTAAGAGGCTACTTGATTGAAACCAATAAAATCCTGAGAGGTCATATCAGTGTGGATGTGGAGAGGATGTTTCTTTTGTGGAGAATCCAGAATTAGGGGTCACTGTTTAAAAATAAGGGATCGTCTGTTTAAGACATGAGAATTTCTTTTCTCCTAAGGTAATGATTTTTGGCACTATCTTCCTCCAAAAGGCAGTGACAGCTGTCTTTAAATGATTTCAAGGCAGAGGTAAATAGTTTCTTGATAAACAAGGCGGTGAAAGGTTATTAGGGGCAAGCAGGAATGTGGAATGGAAGTTACAGTCAAATTAACCATGATCTTATTGAGTAGTAAAGCAAGCTCGAAGGGCCAAGTGGCCTACTACTAACTCTTATGTTCATATCAGCTAGGTCTTCCAGTCTGGGAATATAGCTGTGAATCCACGCAGAGCTGTGAATTGGGGATAAATTATGCAAAGAAAACATAGCCCAGCTTTTATGTTCACAATTACAACCCGCATAATATTACATTATTCTTCATCAAAGTTAAACAACATCCAAGGTTGATGTCTGAAGAAACTCAACCTGTTTTACAACAGTCCCATGCTTTTCTGTTTCTTTCCTAACATTACACGTGCTTCACTTGGTACTTGAAGTTTTATCAATCTTTTGTTTGTGATTTTTTTTGCTGCTACTCATTTTGTTTATAATCTTAGAAGGGTAATAAACTTGATATGATGGGAGCTGCTACATCATCTAAGTCTTTCCAAAAATCCAATGTTAGGACCTTGGTACTTCTACTAAAATTTACTCTTCATTTGTGAAGAGTTGACACAGCTTCCTGAGCCATGGTAATTCTGTACCAATGTTTGTTGTATATGTTGATGTAGGTTGTATTGTGTTTGTGAGATCCATGTGACCCTGACTTAATGGTTTATGTAATTGTGTCTGCTTTTTTGCAAATCAAATCTTTTTTTAATTGATGATTCTTATTTATTTTTCTTGCTCATTTACAACGTGCATAATCTCAGATATCAAAAGAGGACATGCGGGAAGACAAAACCACAATTAAGTGTGAAACATCACCACCTTCCACACCAAGATCCATTCGATTGGATAGAATTAATCAAGGTGCCTCTCACACCATCAGCCAGGAGGACATTCGGGATATAAGAAGGTGAAATAGTTTTCCAAATGGTTGTAAATAATGTTTTCCCCCAGTCCATAAACTGACCTACAGAATTAATATGATACTGTGAACAGATCTGGGTATGTGTTCTCAGCAGCATTTTAGCACTCATAAAAAAGATGTAGAAATGTGTTTGATCAGATGTGCATTTGACAAGCATTTGTTACAAATTTTGACAATGTTAACGTAAATCCAGTAAGTGCATTTAACCAGGAAGTTGCAGCATATAATGGATCACATTCAAACATTACAGTATTGAGTAGGATATTTAATTAAACGAATTGAGGAGAATAACATTGAATTGGCATCCAAAGTTAACTTCTGAACCCTTGCCAGAAATGGAAGTAAAACACTGGCAGCTTTTGCTTGAAGGCGCGGTCAGTCATCAATAATGTTTATTGTGGGCATGTTCATTTTTTAATAAACTCACCAATTTGGAATGATGTCCAATTAATTTTGTGTTAATTAGTTGCAATCATAGGAAGGATATTGCCTGAATTATATTTGCCTTTTCTTCATGTAATATCATGTAATACCACGTAATAAAAATTAGAAAAGTTTCTGTGCTAATAATCTCAGCTGGCAGTTGAATGTGTTTCGTGTTAAATTTGAGATGTCTTATTGATGTTGAAATGCTGTTATGCAGATGTTGTGAACTGTGGAAGACCAAATTGTTTTGCCTGATTGAAGTTAGAAATTCAAAATTAAAACCATAATCAGGCATTTTGGATCCAGACTGGTTGAAATTATCTTTTAAGTTTTTATGTTGCAGCTTAAACTGTTGGCATTTTTGAAATTTATATTTATGAACACAATGCTGCAAATACTAATTCTTTCCTTGTGCCTTCTAACTTAAATACTTGTGTACATTTAACATATGCACACAGTTCAACTGGGTCACAGGATGGCCAAGTCAGCAACCCTAGTAGCAGCAACAGCAGCCAGGATTCTCTTCACAAAGCCCCTAAAAAGAAAAGTATAAAGTCTTCTATTGGGCGCCTGTTTGGTAAGAAAGAGAAAGGTCGGCTTGGACAGCCCAGCAAAGATCCCACAGGGCAAGGTTGGTTTGGAAAGTCACTAAGTAAACTTTGAAATAATTATGAAATTTAACTTTGTCATTAAATTTACATTTTGTTTTTTATAATTTGCTTTTGACCCTGTGCGTCTCTAGTCCTATGAGATTTTATCTATACATCGACATAATTTACTTCTGTTCTATTTCCTTATTTCACGTTCACCAAATGACTGTCCATCAATCTTAGCCCACTTTCCTTGCTACCTTTCCAAGTTCAAGTTGCATTTCCATTCTGCTGTTCTGGATTTATGTTTCAGTTTGATCTCAGTTTTGAATTGCTCTGAGTTTAAGTTTTAATGATGCATGTTTGTTGTGAAATTGGCATGAAAGGTTTAAAAGTAGCCATATAGTTCAGTTAATTTTGAGAGCTGCGTTTATTGATGTTTGTCGTGTGTTTTTTGACCTGTTTTTACTGAGATGAGGTCATTGTTGAAATAGAGGTCAAATAGTAAAATGGTTTAAATTGTAAATCATTATTGCCATTTTTGGTTATTTGTGCTCAAGTAGTAGTTTGAATTAAAAACAACTGACGAGCAATTATTTCAGAAATATAAAGCATATTTTTTTGAATCTCTATCCCCACTTCGAGAACAAAAATGTTCAAGAAATTCAAAGTCCCGTTCCAAGTTACTGCAATTTTAGATAACCTGATAAATTGGTTACCTCCCAAATATCCTATGCAGATTTGTGTAAAACAAACTTTTAACTAACATTTAACATCTGTCAGTCTAAAAGTGACTTCATATCTCCGATAAGGTCGAACGTTTTTTAAACACATTTACAACCAACCTTTTTTTTAATTTTTTTTTATAGAAACGAGCTGCTTTCTAAAGCAGAATTAATTCATCCACATTATTTGTCCCTGGCGTTTTTAATCTTCGGGGTTACCTGAATATTTTGAGAGTTCAGTTAATTGTGTCTACTTCAGTATATTGCCGACTTAGCATTGCAAACTCATTTCTAACATAGGTTTAATAATAATAGTTTTAAAAAAAACTTATTGATTTTACTAACACCTCCATTGTGAAATCTCCTCTGATTTGCACTAATTGTACACAAACTCAGCTTTCTCTGGAGATACAACTATTACAGATTAGCCACTCACCAAAGAAATGGCCTCATTTTCATTCCATTAAAAATGATCATCAATGCCAGTTTTATGCCCATGCATAAAACCTGTCCCATGGTGTTGTGTTGATCCTCCCTGAAATTTTACCGTGCTCTTAGAATTTCAAAATGTGATTTTGAGACCTTTTTTGTTATGAGCTGATGAGCATTTAATTCACTAACTCCCTTTAATTTGGATGGTTATCTTAAAACCTTCTGTCTACTTTCTCCAAGTGTGGCATCCTCTCTCGTTGAAGACAAAGAAAACTTATGAATTCACACTATTCACTGCCATCATAAAGAAGTGGGTTTATCAATTTAATAGACAAAGCACATCCATTATGCGTTATGTATCTTTACCAAGGTCAGCAATTTTTCATAACAGGAAAGTTCAGCAGTAAATGTAAAGACTAGACTGAGGGTAGATTGTAGAGAAATGTCTTTTGAAAGCAGAGATGCAAGAGGTGATGCAGATGATGATTTAGAAACAGGGACATGGTCATTGAAAATGTGATTGTATCTAAACAGGGACATAGCTACTTAGAGTAAAACAAAGCCGTGGAACATTTGGAAGATAAAAGATCCGGCAACTAATGACAGGGTTACAGGTCTTTTGAATTCAGCAAGGACTGGGGTGTGGGAAGACAAGGCTTTGAACTGGCAAGAATTCTAGCATTCTGAAATACTGGTAATTTGTGGGAGTGGGAAGACTGACCAGAAGAGCAGTGTGAGAAATTGACGTTTATAAGAAAACACAGTCTGGATTCTCAGCAATCAGAGATGGAAGTGGTACTATTGCAGTGGTAGAAAAAAGCAGTCTTGGTGACTCACCACACAAGGCAAAAAGCACAACTTGTATTTAAGCAGCAAACTAGGGACTGTCTTTAGCAGAAATTGAGTTCCAATTTTATACTCTGATATTATCCTTGTGATGCCCTGTTTAATCGGACTAGAAATATTTATTTATTCAACTTTAAATAGTAGAGCATTAACTTGGTAAAGCAATTTATGTACTTCTCATGGCCTTTCCTAATAGTTTTTGAGCGATGTAATTAGCATGGCTTTCATTGGATTCCAAGCTTGTGTAACTAGTGAAAATAATGTTGGGTTGTGTTTTGTTTCCTGATATGCAACAGCACTTGAACACTATTTACCAGCAAAATATGGTAATGAAAGTGTTTGCATGTCAAAATTGGAATTTGTTCATGTTCATTAATTTTAGTTTCTCACAAGTAATGGTTTTCGAGCAATAATTTGTGTGATATGATATTAGTAGGGGACTTTCAGTGTTAACTTTAGACTGATATTACTTTTGGCTTCCCTAAAATAAATTGTGTGTTTGGGTAACAGGTGGAACCAGCAGAAATTGATCATTTTTATTTGATCTGTTTGATCTATGCAAGGCTTATTTTGCATACTGTATACTTGAATTTCAATCAAATCCTTATTTGGGGGATTAATTTCTGAAAAACAATCAATCTAATTCACTTTAAAATGCAAGTGTGCATACATATTAAAACAAAACACCTATCTTTCTGGATCTCAGCACAGCCTTATAAAATCCCTTAGGCTCCCAACCATTAACTGCCCACGCACAAACTTGTGCTGTGTTTCCTGATGCTGCCCTCTGTGAACTGTTCAGAGCTTCTAGTATCTAAGCATTTTGCAGATTCCTAATGAGACCCTTTGAAACTGTTATTAACTCGGTCTGGTATTTTGTATTCAAGGAAATAAAATATCATTTCAAATTCAAATCACACTATTTGGCTGAAAGTAGATTAAATAATTTACTCCCATGAACAGTATAATGATTTAACTTTAAACTTTATAGCTGGCATACCAGATATGGAAGCCTGCCCTCAGGATACCTTGGGACTCAGTAAACTTGGCCAAGCAGAAAAAGATAGAAAGTTGAAAAAGAAGTAAGTTTTTTGAAACTCTCTCTGAAGTAGTAAGAAAAGTGCATGGCTATTTTGACTCCATTACATCAATTACATTTTTTAAACAACTGTAGTGGTATTTTACTGGTTCATACTGCACAGAAGGCAATGTCTTTTGAACAGTGTATGAACTAAGAAGGAAACCTGGCTCTTCCCAACAACCTTTCCTACCCACACTCCCAATATCCATACCTTACCCTATCGTTTTACTTTTTATTTAAATTAGTGCTTTACACTTTTTTTTTCATTTCTTTCCCTTCTTATGTTGTTATTCACTCCATGACCTTAGTAGTAAATCAGGGTAAGTTCATTTATCATTAACTTTCATGAATGCATTGGGTTGCTCGAGCTCTATTTCAATGTTTGATGCCAAGGGGAATTTTATTTTCCTGTGGAATGTATAGAATGCAGGTGTATAAACTTGGAATGCGAGCATTTCCATTGAGTTCCAGTTTGTAAATAAGAGATTGTTTTGTTAAATGTGAACAGTTTGAAAAGTGGGCTGTTTTACAACTTCATAGCTTCATCCAACAATCTTGAGTTACAGTCCTAGAATGCCTACCTTTGACCAGAGGCACAAGGGTGTAGTTTGTTACATTTCACCAAGCCAGGTGGGAGCGGCTGTATCTTTCCTGCCACACCATGGAATTGTACTTTATTAAGGTACCGGAACAGAAACCCCAAAGTACGTTGTGAAGTCTGACTAAACTCCAACTGTTTTTTTGCTATTTTGGCATTAGTGTGAGGATAAGGTGTTTAACTCCGGATATGATTCTATTGACGCTAGGAAGCTTTTAGCAAATCAAACTTCATTTAACAACACAATTCAACAAAGGAGTTAGCTTAATATTTATCAATTGAACAGTACTTAAAATACGGTTCTTAACTGCTTACTCCAATTCAAGCAACATTCCTCTTACAGACTTAAAACCCGTCTTCAAAGTCTGTTAGTGAACCTCAGACTTGTTGTTCTTAACAGTTTGAGAGCATTTTGAACACCTCTGGAGAGAGGGACAGAGAAAGACCGACCTATTTCTCATAGTCTGTCCCAACAGCAGCTTTCAGAGAGAGAGAGAGAGAGAGAGAGACAGACAGAAGGACACCTCTTGCTGCTTTCAGGACCAGGCAGAAAACTAATTGTTTTCCTCTGTAATCTTAGCTCCTCCCCTTAAGCACATACACATTATCTGTGTCAATCAACCTAATCAAAATGCTATTCTGAAACCCCTGGGGAAAAACCAAATAAACAAAAATGCATGAACTCAATAAAACACATCCCTAACCAAAAGCAATCAGTAGCCTGCATTGTCAGCATGAGAGCTCCTGGTGCCCAGATAAAATAGAGCTGTATTTTCAGTATCCCCCTAGTAAGAAACATGCTATGAATATAATTCTTAAAGACATAGTATCATCGCAACTTCAAATAGTCAGTTATGAAGTACGACACCTCCCCCATCAGAAAGATAGGCGGTGAGATCGTCTCAAATGTTGGCCATTTCCCATATTTTGGGTGCCACTTATTGACGTAGGCAGACATGGACATCAAATTCATTATTGGCTCCAATGTGCCAACTCGGCTTTTGGCTGACTGAGGAAAAGAGAACTACAATCTCAAACCCAAGACAATGTTCATGCTTTGGAGATGTGGACAGCCTCCAAGCATTGGAGAAATATCATCAGCGGTACCTTTGCAAGATCTTCCAAATCCAGTAAGAGAAATGATAGCACAGCGGCAATGTTTACTCCCAATCCAACACTCCCAACATCAAGGCACTAATCATTCAAAACCAGCTCTTCTGGGCAGGACATGTCAGTCATGTGTCTAACGCCAGACTCCTGAAAAAACTCAATCGCAGCAAGAAATTTGCAGGACAACATTAGAATCACTTCAAGGATGATCGTGGGTGGCACAGTGGTTAGCACTGCTGCCTCTCAAGACCAGAGTTTGAGTGACCTGGATGACGGTGAATGGAGTCTGCTCATTCTGACTGCGTCTGTGTGGATTTCCTCCAGGTGCTCTAGTTTTCTCCTGCAATCCAAGAAGTATAGATTAGATATATTTGTCATGCTAAATTTCCCCTAAGATGTGCAGATTCCCCTAAGATGTGCAGATTCCCCTAAGATGTATAGATTGAGTAAATAGGTGGGGTTATAGGGAAAGGGCAGTAGGTAAGCCTGGCTAAGATGTTCTCAGAGTTGACTTGATGGGCCAAATGACAATCTTCTGCACTGTAGGTATTCTATGATTCTAGGAAAGTGTCTCTGAAGAGGACATACATCTCCTGCTGCATGGGACTACCTGGCTTGTGGTTGATCAAGATACAGAAGGTTCATTTGGGGAGATGTCAAGTTGATTGAGAGACCTAGACAGGAACATCAGGGGGTAAAAGTTGAGCCTTTGGAAAGAATAAACAAACCTCCCAACAAGTTGTATTTCTGATCCTTGTTGCACCACCTGAACGTGGCAGAATCTGGAAGTCATGCATTGGATTTGTCAACCATCTTGAAATCCACCAAACCAGAACGGAAGCAGAACATCCTCAATTCTGAGGGATTGCCTAAAAAGAGTGTCATTGACTGCACCATGTGGATGTATCTGCATCAAAACCTGTGTTTTATGCTGGAGGTTGGAAAAAGGTGTTATAAGAACATAAGAAATAGGAGCAGGAGTAGGCTATCCAGCCCTTCGAGCCTGCCCCGCCATTCAGTGAGATCATGGCTGATCTGTCGTGTCTCAGTTCCACATTTCTGCCCTCTCCCCATAACCCTTAATCCCCTCGCTTATCAAAAACCCATCAACCTGAGTCTTAAAAATATTTAGCAAGGCAGCCTCCACCACCTCAACGGGCAGAGAATTCCAGAGATTCACCACCCTTTGAGTGAAGAAGTTCCTCCTCAACTCCATTCTAAATCGCCCCCCCCCCCCCCTTTATCTTGAGGCTGTGCCCCCTAGTCCTACTGTCCTTTCTGAGCGGGAAGAGCCTCTCCACCTGTATCCTATCCATCCCATTTATCATCTTATACGTCTCAATGAGATCTCCCCTCATTCTTCTGAACTCTAACGAGTACAAGCCTAGTTTATTCAGCCTCTCCTTATAGCTCAACTCCAGTATCAGCCTAGTAAACCTCCTCTGCACTCCCTCCAAGGCAAAAATATCCTTGCGTAAGTGCGGCGACCAAAACTGCACACAGTACTCCAGCTGCAGCCTCACCAATGCCCTATACAGCTGCAGCAAGACCTCCCTACTTTTATATTCAATCCCCCTCGCTATGAAGGCCAGCATCCCATTAGCCTTCCTGACCACCTGCAGGCTGGGTTTTTGCAACTCATGCACAAGGACCCCGAGGCCCCTCTGCACCGTCGCCTGCTGCAGTTTTTCTCCATGTAAGTAATAGTCCTTCCTACCATTATTCCTACCAAAGTGGACCACCTCGCACTTGCCAACATTAAATTCCATTTGCCATTTCCTGGCCCATTCGCCCAGCCTATCTAGATCCTTCTGCAGACTCTCCACACCCTCCGCGCAATTTGCCGTTCCACCAATCTTGGTGTCATCAGCAAATTTCGACACCATACACTCGGTTCCCTCCTCCAGATCATCTATATAAATGGTAAATAGCTGAGGCCCCAGCACCGACCCCTGGGGCACTCCACTAGTCACCAACCGCCAATCCGAATAGCACCCATTGACCCCCCCACTCTCTGCCTCCTATTTGACAACCAATCCTCTATCCACGCTAACACCCTACCCCCAACTCCATGCCCCCTTACCTTCTGCAGTAACCTCTTGTGAGGTACCTTGTCAAACGTGAAGACTGAGTTTTCATTGCTAAACCTAGCTTGATCAATTTGAGCAGTACAGATTCTTGTACTCAATATTGAAATTAATCTTGCCCACAATTGAAAAATTTGATCTGTTTTGACTTTCAACTGAGCTGTCAGCTCCATGTCCATTCCATCATCAGGATCACTGCTTTACACCACTGGACTATTATCTACCTCAATCTTACACAATTGAAATCCTATCCCATGTTGTTTTCATGTTGAGGATCAATTTTTCAAATGCTATTCTTGTGCCTCTTCATATTTTTAACCTCCCCAAAAACATCCAGTTAGTCTACTGTTCCGCAACTTGGAAATGTGCATGATTTATCCACTCGCATCACCTTGATATTACTAAGCTCCTATGCTCCAAAGCAAATCAGTACTTCCTCCAAGATTCTTGATTTCAAAATGCTCCATAACTTTGTCCTTTCTGATGACTGAAATCTATAACAATATCCAGCGCAATCTATGCTGCTCCTCCTCTTGGATTATTGCCCCCTTATCTTTTTTAAACAAATCTTCCAACCACGTCTGCCTCCTGGACTGCTGCCTTAAATCTTTCTGAAATTGAGCCTGAGTCTCTGCTTTAAAGTGCCTCATACAAGCATCACGTTTTCCAGTCTACACAATTCCACATCCAATCTTCTGTTTCTGCCCGCTATATCTCCCTTTTCTCTCACTCCATGTCCACTCCAGCCCCCATCTCTCTCTAAACTGAGCTTTTATTATCCATAAATGTAAGTTGAAGTTAAAGGGATGTGGAACTTTTTGTACCTGATGAAAACCGGAGTAACTGGAACTCTTTGGAAATGGAAATACCATTTGGTATATGGTAGTGTGAATATAATGGTGTTTTTCTGTGTGGCGCTTCACTTAACCAACACTTCTTGCATAAAGGAATGAGTCTTCTATCTTCACTAACTGTCCTTTAGCGTTTTAAAAAAAACACCTGCTCATGCTTTCCCATAAATATTTCATATTGCAAATTTTTATTGATCTAACCATCTTTATCTGCATGGGCAACTAAACTCTTAAATTGTTCTCTAAATGCCTTAAGACTGCAAGACTGTTTATTTTGAGTTGGATGTATAAGGTGAAAATTAATAATGTTTTTAAAGTTTTGTTTTTGTATAACTTTTGAACTGATTTGAAGTTAATATGAGGTTTGTGCTTTAGGACCGAGTTATTGGAAGAAGCACGAAGGCAAGGTCTACCCTTTGCACTATGGGATGGGCCCACTGTAGTTGTATGGCTGGAGGTGAGGTTACAAATTTTAAATTGAAGGGTAACTGTTTTAAAAGAAAATGCAGCTTATTGTGTTTTTACGTAATCCTGGTTAGTCTCCTGTAGCATAACCAAGCATGGTTTTCGGTTGAAGCAGAACAAGATGATGGGTGTAATTGGTATATTCGTAAGTCGGTCCCTATTTTGATCTTGATTTATGGAACATTATTTTATATTCCAACTAATAGTTGAATTAAAAAAACAAGGCAATTGGTAATGAAGAGGTGGTTTGGGCAGAGCCTGGTGAATCTGCAGTACAGTAAAGGCTAAAGGCAAACTGATGTGCTGCAGTGCCAGTACTGGCAAAAGTATGTAATTACAACGTTGCAAAGTTCCTAGAATTATACAATGCAGGAGGTGGTCATTCAGCCTGATCTGCCTATGCCAATTATTTGAAGCAACTAGCTTATTCAGTTAGTCCTATTCTCCTGTCTTTTTTCTGTTTCAAGTACATATATAATCCCCTTTTGACAGTTACTATTGAATCAGTTTGCAGCAATTTTTCAGACAGTGCACTCCAGATCCTCATCTGCTGCAAAAAAAATTCTCAAACTTAAACAATTTCTGTTACAATTGTAGGCATAGAAATTTTTATCTGGGGGGGTGGGGTGTGTTTTAAACAGTGACAGTAGACCACAAATATAAGGAGACGGTGGAAGTAATGATTAAATTTCCGAGGGGGTTGATGGAAATCGGTTTTATACTACTGAGTTTTAATCTCCATTGACTTCAACAGAGTTTTTTTAACATATATATTCATTCATGGGATGTGGGTGCCATTGGCTGGATTAGCATTTGTTGCCCATCCCCAAGGATATTTAAGAGTCAACCTTGCTGTGGGTCTGGTCACATGTAGGCCAGACCAGATAAGAATGGAAGGACATTAGTGAACCAGATGGGTTGTATGACAGTTGACAGCAGTTTCATGGTCATCATTAGACTTTTAATTCCAGATTTTTATTGGAATCAAATTTCACCATCTGTTGTAGTGGGATTCAAACCCGGGTCCCCAGAGCTTTATCCTGGGTCTCGGAATTACTAATCCAGTGATGATAATCGCTATGCCACTGCCTCCCCCCTGCGTTAACGTTGGTTAGAATGTAAAAATGTTCTAAGCAATCTTATGGGTTTCCAGTTCAAGTGAATTAGGTTGAAATTGTTAAATTGTTACTTTATAAAATAATTTGTCCTACCAGGAACATTTTATTGATTTGGTGTTTTGCTTCCAGCTTTGGGTTGGGATGCCAGCGTGGTATGTAGCAGCATGTCGAGCCAATGTAAAAAGTGGTGCTATTATGTCAGCCTTATCCGACACTGAAATACAGCGAGAAATTGGCATCAGTAATCCTCTGCACAGGTTAAAATTACGATTGGCTATCCAGGAGATGGTATCGCTAACCAGTCCTTCAGCACCTCCAACATCTCGAACGGTAGGAACAATTCTTGCTTCTCTATGAAAATACCAAAGCTATATGTGGAAGCAAACTGTTGGAAAAGATTAAATTACTAATTTCAGCTGTGTCACATGTTTTGAAATTATGTATTTTCTGTTCCGAGTCTGTAACTACATACTGTGGAAGTAGTTTGATAAACTAAGTGGCATGATCATCGTTATTGCAGATTCATTAATTAAATTTAGATTTCCCCCAACTGCCATGCTGGGATTTGAATTTGTATCTTGAAATTAGTCCAACCTCTGGTTACTTGAGGAATATTATTACTATGTTTCCCAATAATTCACTTAACTCCCAAAGCATTTCTACAAGGCACAACTCGAGAGTGGGATGGAATACTCTCCATTTGCCTAGCTGATTGCAGCTCCAATAACACTCAAAGCTAGAAATTATCCAGGACTAGGCAACCCTTGATTGGCACTGTATTCATCACTATAAACTTTAATCCCATTCACCAGTGGCAGCAATGTATACCATCAGTAAGATACATTACAGCAACTTGTTGAGGTTCTTTCGACAGCATCTTCCAAACCCGTAATCTCTACAGCCCAGCAGAACAAGGGCAGCAGATACATGGGAGTACCACCAACTGCAAGCTCCCCTCCAAGGCACATGCCAGTCTGACTTGGATCTGTGTTGCCACTCCTAAACTGTCACTGGATTAAAATCCTGAGACACTCCCTAACAAAATTGTGGATGGACTGCAGTGTTTCAGAAAGGTGGCTCACCATCACATGGGTGGTCAAAGAACAATACAGCACAGGAAACAGGCCCTTTGGCCCTCCAAGCCTGCGCCACTCATGCTTCCAACTAGACTATTCATTTGTATCCCTCCATTCCCAGTCTGTTCATGTGGCTATCCAGATAAGTCTTAAATGATCCCATCGTGTCCACGTCTACCACCTTGCTTGGCAGTGCATTCCAGGCCCCCACCACCCTCTGTGTAAAATACGCCCCATGACATCTGTGTTAAACCTTGCCCCCCTCACCTTGAACCTGTGATTCCTTGTGTTCGTCACCTCTGACCTGGGAAAAAGTTTCCCACTGTTCACCCTATCAATGAACATAAGAACATAAGAGATAGGAGCAGGAGTAGGCCATCTAGCCCCTCGAGCCTGCCCCGCCATTCAATAAGATCATGGCTGATCTGTCGTGTCTCAATTCCACATTCCCACCCTCTCCCCATAACCCTTAATCCCCTTGCCTATCAAAAACCTATCAACCCGCGTCTTAAATATATTTAGCAAGGCAGCCTCCACCACTTCAACGGGCAGAGAATTCCAGAGATTCACCACCCTTTGAGTGAAGAAGTTCCTCCTCAACTGTTCTAAACCGCCCCCCCTTTATCTTGAGGCTGTGCCCTCTAGTCCTACTGTCCTTTCTGAGCAGGAAGAGCCTCTCCACCTCTATCCTATCCATCCCATTCATCATCTTATATGTCTCAATGAGATTTCCCCTCATTCTTCTAAACTCTAACGAGTACAAGCCTAGTTTATTCAGCCTCTCCTCATAGTTTAACCCCCTGAACTCCGATATCAGCCTAGTAAACCACCTCTGCACTCCCTCCAAGGCCAAAATATCCTTGCGTAAGTGCGGCGACCAAAACTGCACACAGTACTCCAGCTGTGGCCTCACCAGTGCCCTGTACAGTTGCAGCAAGACCTCCTACTTTTATATTCAATCCCCCTCGCTATGAAGGCCAGCATCCCATTCGCCTTCCTGACCACCTGCAGGCTGGGTTTTTGCGACTCAGGCACAAGGACCCCGAGGTCCCTCTGCACCGTCGCATGCTGCAGTTTTTCGCCATGTAAGTAATAGTCCTTCCTACCATTATTCCTACCAAAGTGGACAACTTCACACTTGCCAACATTAAATTCCATTTGCCAGTTCCTGGCCCATTCGCCCAGCCTATCTAGATCCTTCTGCAGACTCTCCACACTCTATGCCCTTCATAATTTTATACACCTCTATTAGATCGCCCCTCATCCTCTGTCTTTCCAGGGAGAACAACCCCAGTTTACCCAATCTCTCCTCGTAGCCAAGACCCTCCATACCAGGCAACACCCTGGTAAACATTTTCTGAACTCTCTCCAAAGCGTCCATGTCCTTCTGGTAGTGTGGCGACCAGAACTGGACTCAGTATTCCAAATGTGGCCTAACCAATGTTCTGTATAGCTGCAACACCATACGCCAACTTTTATACTCTATGCCCCATCTTATAAAGGCAAGCATGTCATATGCTGCCTTCACCACCACCTCCACCTTCGTTGCTACCTTTAAGGATCAGTGGACCTGCACACCCAGGTCCCTCTGTGCGTCTATCTCCTGATGGTTCTGCCATTTACCGTATAGCTCCCCCCCTACATTAGTTCTACCAAAATGCATCACTTTGCATTTATCTGGGTTAAATTCCATCTGCCATTTCTCTTCCCAATTTTCCAGCCTATCTATATCCTGCTGTATTCTCTGACAGTGTTCACCGCTATCCGCAAGTCCAGCCATCTTTGTGTCATCCGCAGACTTACTGATCACACCAGTTACACTTTCTTCCAAATCAATAAGATAAATATATATAATAAATATGTGTGTGTGTACATATATAGATAAATGTATATAAAATTTATGTATAAATGTATTTATATAAATATATATATTATATAGTTGAGGTCACCTCAACTTTTTATTGCGACGTTTAAACCATGGCAACCATAATGTAAAGTTGTCAGCAACATCTGCACCCTGTGAAGAAAAGAAAGAGGAGAGATTGTATACTTGGAAATGTTTTGAGCTGAAGGCAATAAAATGCAAATGTTATAATGCATATTAATCTTAAGTAGAGTATTAGAGTTATTAAGATGACATCCGTTCCAATACCTGCACTGATTGGGAATGTCACCCTGTAGCCACAAAGCTAGATTTTAGTAGCCATTTAAATAATAATCTTGCAGCTAAGCTGCTCTGCTACCCTTTTGAGGAGCTGTTGTTTGAGCTTAAGCTAGCTTCCATAAACATACTGTTGCTTAATGATCTGCCACCTTTCCTCTTTATTACTGCTTTCCTGTCATTGGATTTTATTGGGTGTCTGTGGGTCATGTGATTAGTCCACTGGAAATGTCTGGTTAACACATGAAGAAATGGAAACTCTTGCTGCTACACCGCAAACGGTTAGTTCCACGCCTTAGTAGCTTCTGCTCATGATCCTTTCTCCTGTATCTTGTGTTTTCCAGTCTTGTCACTGTTTTTATATATATTCAGTTGTAATTATTTGAGAAATGTTATAATTTCAGTTGAAATTTAAAGTGGATGGATGCACACAAAAATGATTTTCATTACCATATGTTATTTTAGACTCTTTACTATGTAAAGGGTGCGACTTTCAATGTTAATGTAAGTGTAACTGAACACCCTTTCTATCAAATATACAGGAAGAATTGGGGGGGTTGTTTCTTGACCAAAATGGCCTACTTCCATTCTGATTATTTGAACAAATATGACTTGCATCATGCGGAGCTTAACAGAACGATGACTATTTTCAGAGCATTCCACAATACAGTGAAATAGCTAAATGCTTTATGTTTACGATATCTTAATAGACAGAAATAGCTTAAATTTTGAAATCAGGTTGGTATCCAAACAAATTGCTGTGGTTAAATAACAGGTATATACTATAGAATACTGACTTAGGATCTTTGTCAAGTACAATGAAATTGAGGCTTTGCTAATCTCTGGAGTTAAATGAATATTCCACTATTATCCAGTGTCATGAATTTTGGTATGCAAGAGAAAAATCTTTACCTGCGTTTGGAAAATAAATCAAAGGACTGTTGTTCTTTTCTCATGAATCATGGGTATAAACTAATGGTATGCTTGCATAGAAAGGTTGTTGTAAAATCCATGTCCGTCAAATACATTACTTCCATATATCTTCTAACAGTCTCCTCATGTATGACTACTTGTTTGATTATAGATTTTTTTTCCTATTCTATAAAATGATCGCAGCTTGTTAAATTTATGCTTAATTAACCTGTGCTTGGAATTTCAGATTGCTGGTTTGTGTTGCATCCATTAGTAATACTGGCTGTGTGAGCATACTAAACCAATATACCATTATTAACTATCTGACCCATGTTTTCCCCATGCTTTTCTAACCGCTTTAACAACAGGATGATGAAGAGGGCAGCTGGGCCCAGGTGGGCTTTTTAACAATATATGATTTTCTATACCTGATAGTATCTCCCCTTTTATTTACGTCTGTTCTTATGTTGAAGTATTTCTCAAAAGGCAGTAATTTACTCTTAATATTTCCTGAAAATTTAGTTTTGCACTTCAGTAACAGTAATCTGTTTTAAGACTGAGTTATGCTTATGTCAGTATAAATAGCTAATAATCTCTTGGGGTTGTCCCATGCTCCATTTCATGCTGTCATTAAGGAGTAGAAAACCTGCTAACCCTGACCCCCTCGGCTTAATAATCACATCACTAAAGAGTAGCAATGTGTCTTGGCACTTGAGCTAGATTCTCTGGTAAAACTTTTGATTTTCTTTTGGGCAACTAAGACTTTAGCATACGGGGACATGAATCATGAATGGATCGGCAATGAGTGGCTTCCTAGCTTGGGCTTGCCTCAGTACCGCAGCTACTTTATGGAATGTCTGGTCGATGCTCGAATGCTGGACCATTTGACAAAAAAAGATCTTCGGGGGCAACTTAAAATGGTCGATAGCTTTCACAGGTAAATTTCTGGCTCATTCATTCATTCATTGTACTTTTTGGACATACTGGTAGTTTATACATAATTGAAAACAACTCTCAGGAAAGTATCATTGGAGCTTTTTTTGTTTTAAGTACAGTTTGAACTAGAAAAATGGATTTTGATTGGGCCAGGATTGAAGAAGTGCCTTTTCTCTTGTTTGTGTTGGAATTCAGCCAATATTCATTTTAAAACCAGCAGATTAGGTCATTGCTATTTTAACACTTCTGACATGTTTCAGCAGTAATGTAGATTTCTTGTCACTTCATAAAGATTAATCGAATAGCATGAAAAATTAAATTGAAAGGTGATACTTGACCTGATTCGAAAAATCAAAGACAATGAAATGTTGAAGTGAAACTTCAAGTCATGAAGTTTTTTTAACTACAGGATAATAAAGTATCAAAAATTAAATGAAAAGATGTACTTTCATTTAAGGACATAAAAAATTAAACCAGAGGAATGAAAATTGGAAAATAATTATCAGCAAAATAAACCTAATAAAGAATGATGAAAAATTGGAGGTAAATGTGAAAGCTTCAGAACGCTTGTTACCCTCCAGGTAGTCTTTTGCCCAAATGTGTATTTTGTTTTAAACAGAAAGAGCCTACATTGTGGAATAATGGCTTTAAAAAGATTAAATTATGATCGGAAGGAACTGGAAAGGAGGCGTGAAGAAGGCCAACATGATATTAGAGGTATTTATTGTATTTAACTCTTGACCTGCTTTGGGTATAATCTCAATTCTTGGACAAACAGTGACCATTCCAGTTCAGTGCCAAGGTTCCACTGCGATTCAACAGTCTTAATCTTTGTTTTCAGGGCTTGAAACAGATTTTTAATTAACCACAACCCAGTGTTTTCAGTTTGGCTCCCTCCAAATGGATTGTGAAGCCCAGACAGAAGAAAGCCTGCAAGGAAAGGGTTCAACATTAATTATAAAGTAAAACAAAATTAACATATAAAATCTTTAAAAAGACATCCTACACTTATGTTTCACCACTTGTACCCCTGTACTGTCTTGGTATTTATTGTCAGACAGCTACTTTACAATTTCTTTGTTAAGCATTGGAAAATTGGCAAACTGGATCTGTCACATTTGACTCCATATTTTATAAATATATAAAAAAGGAAGAGGCTGGCTAGGGTGAACGTTGGTCCCTTAGAGGATGAGAAGGGGGACTTAGTGGTAGGGGATGGGGATATGGCTGAGGTCCTGAATAACTTTTTTGTTCCTGTCTTCACGGAGGAGGACGTGAATAATTTGCCGGGTGTTAGAGATGGAAAGGTGGTAGGACTGGAGGGTCTTAATGACATTACTGTTACTAGAGAGGAGGTGCTCGACAGACTGGAGGGACTGATTGTGGACAAGTCGCCAGGACCGGATGGAGTGCATCCGAGGGTTCTGAAAGAAATGGTGGAGGTGATAGTGGATGCCTTGGTGGTTATTTTCCAGACGTCGCTGGATTCCGGGGAAGTGCCGGAAGATTGGAAAGCGGCTAATGTTACGCCGTTGTTTAAGGAGGGTGCCAGGCAAAAGGCAGGGAATTATAGGCCGGTTAGTTTAACGCCTGTTGTAGGTAAAATGTTAGAATCCGTCATCAAGGAGGAAATAGCGAGGCATCTTGAGAGGAATTGCTTGATAGAGCAGACGCAGCACGGTTTCATTAAAGGGAAGTTGTGTCTGACAAATTTACTGGAGTTCTATGAGGATGTGTCTAGGGCGGTGGATAGAGGAGAGCCGGTGGACGTGGTCTTTCTGGATTTTCAGAAGGCGTTTGACAAGGTACCTCACAGGAGGTTATTGCAGAAGGTCAGGGGACGTGGAGTTGGGGGTAGGGTGTTAGCGTGGATAGAGGATTGGTTGTCAAATAGGAGGCAGAGAGTGGGGGTCAATGGGTGCTATTCGGATTGGCGGATGGTGACTAGTGGAGTGCCTCAGGGGTCGGTGCTGGGGCCTCAGCTATTTACCATTTATATAGATGATCTGGAGGAGGGAACCGAGTGTAGGGTGTCAAAATTTGCTGATGACACCAAGATTGGAGGAAAGGCAAATTGCGCGGAGGGTGTGGAGAGTCTACAGAAGGATCTAGATAGGCTGGGCGAATGGGCCAGGAAATGGCAAATGGAATTTAATGTTGGCAAGTGTGAGGTGGTCCACTTTGGTAGGAATAATGGTAGGAAGGATTATTACTTACAGGGTGAAAAACTGCAGCAGGCAACGGTGCAGAGGGACCTTGGGGTCCTCGTGCATGAGTCACAAAAACCCAGCTTGCAGGTGCAGCAGGTGGTCAGGAAGGCGAATGGGATGCTGGCCTTCATAGCGAGGGGGATTGAATATAAAAGTAGGGAGGTCTTGCTGCGGCTGTATAGGGCATTGGTGAGGCTGCAGCTGGAGTACTGTGTGCAGTTTTGGGCGCCGTACTTACGCAAGGATATTTTGGCCTTGGAGGGAGTGCAGAGGAGGTTTACCAGGCTGATGCCGGGGTTGAGCTATGAGGAGAGGCTGAATAAACTAGGCTTGTACTCGTTAGAGTTTAGAAGAATGAGGGGAGATCTCATTGAGACGTATAAGATGATGAATGGGATGGATAGGATAGAGGTGGAGAGACTCTTCCCGCTCAGAAAGGATAGTAGGACTAGGGGGCACAGCCTCAAGATAATGGGGGGGCGGTTTAGAACGGAGTTGAGGAGGAACTTCTTCACTCAAAGGGTGGTGAATCTGTGGAATTCCCCGCCTGTTGAAGTGGTGGAGGCTACCTCGCTAAATATTTTTAAGACGCGGGTTGATGGGTTTTTGATAGAGAGGGGATTAAGGGTTATGGGGAGAGGGCGGGAAAGTGGAACTGAGCCACGACAGATCAGCCATGATCTTATTGAATGGCGGGGCAGGCTCGAAGGGCTAGATGGCCTACTCCTGCTCCTATTTCTTATCTTTTTATGTCCATAAGAAGTCTCTCAACACCAGGTAAAGTCCAACAGATATACTTGGTAGCAAAAGCCACTTGTTTTCGGAGCGCTTGCTGCTCCTTCTTCAGGTGAGTAGGAGTTCTGTTGACAAACAGAGTATATAAAGACACAAACTCAATTTACAAAATAATGGTTGGGATGCAAGTCTTTACAGGTAATCAAGTCTCAAAGGTGGAGAGAGGACTAAGCACAGTTAATGCTCTCTCCGCTCAGTGTCTGTACCTTTGAGACTTGATTACCTGTAAAGACTCGCATTCCAACCATTATTTTGTAAATTGAGTTTGTGTCTTTATATGCCCTTTCTGTGAACAGAACTCCCACTCACTTGATGAAGGAGCAGCAAGTGCTCCGAAAGCTAGTGGCTTTTGCTACCAAATAAACCTGTTGGACTTTAACCTGGTGTTGTGAGACTACTTACTGTGTTTATCCCAGTCCAACACTGGCACCTCCACGTTTGACTCCAGCCATGGTACCAATTTTGTTCCCCTCCCCAGGCACTCTTTCAGATTGAACCAGGCAATTTGCAACCTAAAAATCCCATTTCAATACTAAGATCTTTTAATTCTGTTTCCTCCCACTTTCCTCCCAATTCTACCAAATCTCCCTACTACCTGAGCCCCTCTGATGCTGGAGTGTTGACAGACTTGTCTGTTTCTCTGCTCCCAACTTCCTCAAACTGCAGCTCATTCAAACATCTGCCCTGATCCTAACTCTCACCAAGTTCCACTCATCAGTTACCTGGCTGACCAAGATTGGCTCTTGTTGTTCCAATTTAAAATTCTCAGCATTGTGCTTAAATTCTTCCCCATCTGTCTAACCTCTTTCAAGCTTATAATATCTTCTCTGACCATGGTGTCTCATGCATTCACCAACACCCACGCTTCTGCCATCAGTTGTCTAGGTTTCATGCTTCTGCATTTTCTCTTGCAAAAGTTATTCACCTCTTAATTATAACTTCTATTTTAGGAACCTTAAGACCCACCTGTTTTATTACTTCTCCTATTATCTCCTCCTTTGGCTTCACATCCATTTTTGTTTGATTACCCTTTCGGAAGGCATCTTTCAGCATTAAAGGCACTGCACAACACAGGCGGAATGGCCTGTTGTGCTGTATCTTTCTTTGATTCTGCAAGCGCATAATCAATCATAATCATACTTATGTAGTATATCTTGAGTATTTTTCAATTCTTAATGACCCCCAGGGCTTAAAAATCAACTCAATTTGTTTGTTTAGGTTGTTTAACTATCTTATACATCTGTAAACTGTTAAAAGTATGTACGATGACTTATGTTCCCTCTGATAATTCTGTTCTTTGTACTGTTTTTTCAGATGTTATGGTGTGGACTAATGAGCGTGTGATACGCTGGGTCCAGTCAATTGGACTTAAGGAATATGCAAATAATCTTGTAGAAATTGGAGTTCATGGTGGACTAATTGCCCTAGATGAACTTTTTGATTACAATGCACTAGCTCTTTTGTTACAGATACCAACGCAGAATACACAGGTGGGCAGTTTCCTTTTAAATTAGACATCTAATATTTGAAGTCTTTATTTCAATTGCAGTGTTATACTTGGATTTGAAAGTTGCGTTTTCGTGTTTATCGCACAGGTTTTTATGGTATGACATGTTGGGTCTTGATACAATTGCATTTTTGCCAATGTTTTTATATTAAGTTCACTGTAGAAGACACCAATAACATCCCAGAAATAATTGCCAATCAAGAAAAGGCGGGGGAAATTTGAAACCATTACAATTATCAGGGAAAGGGTATTGAGAAATGTATTAGAGCTAAATGCATTTGAACTAAAGTCCCCAGATTCTGATAGACCTCATCCTAGTGTCTTAAAAGAAGTAGCTAGTGAGGTGGTGGATACATTGATTTTAAATTTTCAAAGTTTCTCACATTCTGGATAGATCCAGTCAGATTGGAAAGCAGTCAATGTAACACCTCTATTTAAAAAAAGGAGAGACACAGCAGGAAACTACAGGCTGGTTAACCCTGCATCTGTTGTAGGGGAACTGCTCGAATGTATTATAAAGGAGGCTAAAGCAGGGCAATTGGCCAATATCAGTGCAATTGGGCAGAATCAGTGTGGTTTTCTGAAAAGGAAATTGTATTTGGCTTATTTATTAGAGGTCTTTGAGGAACTAACAAGCACTGTGGCTGAAGAGGAGCGTGTGGATGTGGTGCACTTGGATTTTCAGAAGGCATCAAAGGATACCCCACCAAATAGAAATTCATGCTGTAGGAAGTGAAGTACTAGCATAGGATAGAGATTGGGAACCAAGAGTATGGAAAAATTTTCAGGATGGAAAAATATAACGAGTGGCATGCCACAGGGATCAGTGCTAGATTTCAATTATTTATTATTTCTGAGATTTCCAAACTACGGTCCACGGGCCGCATCCGGCCTGCAGCGTGCCGCATCTGGATCGGAGTTTGGAGACCGCTGATCTACATCAACTACTTGGATGGTCCATGCTGATGACACAAAAATAGATAGTATAGTAAGTTGTGAGAAGGACATGAGTCCACAGAGAGTGAGTTTCTATGTGAATGGAGGGAAAATATGCAGGTGGAGTGTATTGTGGATAAATGCTGTTCACTTAAACAGGAAAAATAAAAAAGAATGTATTATTTCAGTGGAGAAGGATTGCAGAACACTGCAGTGCAGAGAGACCTAATTGTTCTGGTCACAGTCTGCAGGTGCAGCAAGTGATTAGGACGGCAAATGGAATGTTGTCATTTGTGCCAGAGGAATGGAATATAAAAGTACGAAAATTTTGCTACAGTTGTACAGGGCATTGGTGAGATTGTACTGTGTATGGATTTGGTCGTCTCATTTAAGAAAGGACATCACTGCTTTCGAAGTAGTTCAGAGAAGATTCACTCGTCTTATTCCTCCGATGAAGGGGTTATTTTATGAGCAGAGTTGGACCTATACCCTAAGATCTTGAAAAGAATGCGGAAAGGATGTTTTATTTTGGGGGAGAGACATGGGGACACGATGTAAAAATAAAGTGTTTCCTATTTAAGTCAGATGAGAAGAAATTCTTTGAGGGTCATGAGTGTGTGCAATTCCCTTGCCAAGAGTGGTGGAGGCAGCATTATTGAATATTTTGGAGGTAGAGTTAGAATTTTTGCTAACAAGGGAGACAAAGGGTATAGGAGGTAAATAGAAAAGTGGAGTTTAGGCCACAAGCAGATGAGCCATGATTTTATCAAATGGCGGAGCAGGCTTGAAGGTTGAATGGCCAACTCCTGCTCCTAATTCGTATTTTCATGTGAAGGATTCTAAAAATAATAGCTTTTGCCAGCAAAGAATTGGTGCATTATATCCTCCAGTGTGCTGAATGGATCTGTCACTGAGGGCACCCCCCTCATTGGCAGTCTACATCACCACAGTCTTAACAAGTGACTTGTAGCTTTTGTTTTTGATTATTTCTTTGCAGCCAAGTTTATATTGATGGTGGGGGAGGAATGTGGAGGAGGGGAGTCAGCCAGTCAGTTATCTGGAAAAGAGCAAACTGTTCATAGTTCTGAGCAGAAGCCCTTTTATGGAACTCTGTAAAACAGTGTTCTGGCAAAAGCTGGTCTCTACTTCTGTGTTTGCTGGCCTACTTTTTGTTTCCATTGTACTTGCTGCCTAGTGTTTCAGTTTTCAGTTTAGTACCCTGCATTTGCTGACTTCCTCCTGATTTCTTTTTCTTTGGATGGGTCTTTCACCATACTTGCCTGCCCATTGTTTAGTATTTTTAATAAATTTCAATTTCCTCACTGACGTGGCATTTTGTGTCATTCAACAATTCCTTTTTGTTTATGTGGAATATGGACTGTTCAGAACACTAAAGCCCTGTGATTAGACTGTCAGGTTTTTCAGTCCTCCCCACCTCCACCATCCCCCACTAATCCCACTTTAAAACAAAACCGATGATTTCACATTGAGAAGGTTCTGCCTGAAATGTGAACCTGGTTTTTCTCTTCACAGACACTGCTGTACAATTACACAATTTTCATTTTTTGTACAAGATGCTTTTTTTCAGGAAAACCCATCCTTTTAGAAACTACAGTCATGAAACCAAGATTGTGTGCGTTTGTTCTTGCACATCCCTCACTGCCTTCAGCCTACCTTTATTGACCGTGTTTTCAGGTGTGTAGACCCTGAACTCTGGAAATCTTGCTTTACTTTTCTCTGCTCCTTTAAGACCCTCCTTTAAACTTTGCTATTTGACTGACTGCTAATGTAAACTACATTCTGCACACTCTTGTTGCCTTCTGTATGCACGGTATGCTTTGTCTGTACAGCACGCAAGAAGCAATACTTTTCACTGTATGTTAATACATGTGACAAATCAAATCGAAGCTGGTGGGGGGAGGTTGCTCAGTTTTTTATTCATTCGTGGGACATGGGCGTCACTGGCTGGCCAGCATTTTTGGTGAGCTGCCTTCTTGAATCACTGCAGTCCACATGCTGTGGGTTGATTGACCCACAACATGTTACGGAGGGAATTCCAGAATTTGATCCAGCAACTGCGAAGGAACAGCGATACTTCTCCCAATCAGGATGGTGAGTGGCCTGGAGGGAGCTTGCAGATGGTGGCCTTCTCATTTATCTGCTGTCCTTTCCTTCTGGATGGAAGTGGTTGTGGGTTTGGAATGTGCTGTCTCAGAATCTTTGGTGAATTTCTGCAGTGCATTTTGTAGATGGTACAGACTACTGCTACTGAGTGTCAGTGGTGGAGGGAGTGGATGTTTGTCGATCTGGTGCCAATCAAGCAGATTTTGTATAATTGCATTCCTGTGAAGCACCTTGGGACATTTTCCTACACTATAAACCTAGGTTGTTGGGATGCCTGCACCACTTCTCTGCCAGTATATCTGGAGCTTTTCTCTTTGAGAATAATAACTGCAGTGCATAAGTGGGTTGCAGCTAAATATATGTGCAGCCTTTCCCAAAACTTTACATTATATTAGAAGTTTTTAAATTTTACAGTCACTAGTGAAAGTTTTATGGTTTCAATCTCTATGCATGTTTATTGAAAACAGAATTCAGTAATCAGTACTAAAATCAAGCATCTGGTGACATATCTTCTGGCCACATGCATTTATGTAGCTGCATACATGAACCCTTCAATACTTAATGAAGGATTTATGTCACATATGAATCAGTCAATCCATATTTGGATGGTAGATTTCTTTATAGCTGGCTTGGCCATCTTGCTCCTAGTCTGCCAACAAAAGTGAATCTTTACAGGAGGGAATGATAATTTGCTGCCTTAGCCATTAAAACATTTTGTTCCAATTCCATGTACTAAATCTCGTAGCTGATGTGTGAAATTAACTTGAGAAGTGTTGCATGGGGAGAGAGTACCATCTGCTGGCTGAGAAGTAGTGTTACAGGGCTAGATTTGTAAAACATTGCTGTAACAAAAGATATTCTCAAACCACCTATTTCCTTTAAAAATAATGGACATAAAACTTTGAGGGATTATTGTCTCTGCTAGATCATTGATATGTGTTTTATGGGTGAAACTATTTTGAGTGCTACTAAAAGAATTTCTCAGGAAATTAGGAGAACTGGCCAGTGATGTGATCTTCGAATTTCCTTTTTGCTCATTTTTAACCAGTTAACTTGAAATTTCCTATGCATCTAATCAGACAATGTCAGAGCATAAGGAACCAATGTAAGTTAACCATACTGAAGAAATGTCATCAAGCTGCCATGACATTTCGGATCTTGTTATCATTGATACAAATACCACAACTCAAGTGGATTATAGTAAATACAATTAAGTTGTATTTAAAAAGCCTTTGCTCAAAGTACTGCTGGCTCAATAAATTCAGCACCTGTAATGTTAAAAGTGGTCCAAAATCAAACCCAAGTGGTCTTCCACCTGACAATTAGTCTTTTCAGCCTGTTCTGCATTTTCAAGCCAACAGTTTTTAAAGATGCAAGAAGCTATTACCTCTACCTTTACTGATTCAGATTTCAATTCACAAATGCGGGGAGTGGGGGGGGGGGGGGTGGGGGGCGGAGGTAAGGTTGTAGATTAGCCTCTGTACCCGTGAGACAATTTTCACAGTTCAAAAGCCCATCAGAGCAATAGAAAAGCTTTTCTAGAATTTCTACTAATATTAGGCTTGTAATTTTTAAAACTGTTTCCTCCTCTTTCAGATCCCCCCACCCCCCTACTCTGTTTTTTTTTTGTACAGTTAGTTTTCAGCTGGTCTTTGAATGCTCATTGACTATCAAAAGTTAAACCCCTCCCTTTGCTGGCTGATATGCTGAATGATCATATTAAATCAATTGCACTGCACTGTAAATAGAAGGCATCATAGCTTAGTCAGGACCATGCAATTTACTTTTTTGTAAACAAATTTCTAAACATTGCCCCAGTGAATTTATTTCTCAAAACATTAATGAAGTACATTTTAAATATCTTCCAGGAAACTGTACTCTCATAACAACCAAGTGATTCTATTTTGTTTGCCAGTCAATTTGAAGAGATTGTAAATCTGAAATGAATTATGACTGTAGGAATATTGGTCATCACTGTCTTCCTCTCTAAGGGTGATTTGAAGGCGGCAGTTTCTTTATTGGCACTCGTGCTTTTCAGGGTCCAAAGAATGTGGTGTGAGTAAAATAAGTTAATTGCCCATGAAGTACATAATGAGCACAATAATTGAGGTATGCAGGAAGTCTATAGAAGAATATGGCACTGGGCCAGCAATGTTCACCAGGCTCCAGACATTTTATCTATTCCTTTAGTGAAAAGTTTCCTAAAGTGTATTGGTTTTTGAGAGAGAAAAAGATTATCCTTGACGTGACCGTAGTTTTCATGCCAGTGATGCATTTTGTTTGTAAATGAGGATTTTTAATACTCCCTGACTTTGTTTCTACTGGTTGTGGTGTATTGATTGTCTAAACTTTTCTACTTAAAATAAGCAATGATGGGCAACAATGGAGCATGCAGTTCTGGTCACCACGTTATCGAAGGGCTGTGATTGCATTGGAGAGGGTGCAGAGAAGATTTACCAGGATGCTGCTTGGGTTGGAAGGTCTGAGCTGAGGAGAGATTAGATACAACCAAGATCAAAGAAAATTACAACACAGGAACAGGCCCTTCGGCCCTCCAAGCCTGCACCAACCATGCTGCCTGTCCGAATTAAAACCCCTTACCCTTCCAGAAAAAACAAAGGAAATTACAAAGCAGGAACAGGCCCCGAAAGGCTGGAGCTGTTTTCGTTGAAACAGCGATAGTCGAGAGGACTCTTAGTGTACAAGATCATGAGGGGCATTGATAGGGTGGATAGGAAGGCACTTTTTACATTAGTAAAGAGGTTAATAACCAGCGGCATAGATTGAAGGTAGGAAATAGAAGGCTAAGAGGGGAATTGAGAAATGTTTTCACCAAGAGGGTGGTGGAAGTCTGGAACTCATAGCTTGAAAGGGTGCTTGAGTCAAAAACTCTTGTAACATTTAGAAGAAGTATTTAGATATTCACTTGTGCCTTCAGGCCTATGGGATTAATGCAGATCTTTGTTGACTGCCATGGACAGGTAGGCTCAGTGGCGGCCTCCTGTGCTGAAAATGTCCATGAATAATCTATGTAAGTAATTCTGTAGCACACAGTTTTGTCATTAAGCTTAAGCCTGTGTGGATATTTTTCTCCAGTTGACTCAGCTCATTTATTCCTGCTCTCCTTGTTTCTTATACTCTTTATTCCTTGTAGTTGGTACACAGGCTTTAAGGAACCAGGTGAGTTTGCTGCTGCAAAATTCCATGCCTTCAGTCTGCTATTGTAGCCACAATACTCATTGTATTGATTCAGCTAAGTTCTAGCAAATTGGGATTCCCAGAGTAGCATTGTTGAATTCAGTGGTGGTAATGCATCAGGAGTTGAATTAGAAACCAAGGACCAGGAATAGACTGTTTAGAGTTTTGAGCCTGTTCCAGTGTTCAGTGAGATCAATAATTCATTTACGGGATGTGGCTGTCACTGGCTAGGCCAGCATTTATTGCACATTCGTAGTTGCCTTTGGGAAGGTGGTGGTGAGCTGCCATCTTGAACTGCTGCAGTCCATGTGTCATAGGTATGCCCACAGTGCTGATAGTTAAAGTTGATTTATTCGTATCACATATTGGCTTACATAAACACTGCAATGAAGTTTCTGTAGAAATCTCCTAGTCAGCAAACTCTGGCGCCTGCTAGGGTACACTGAAGGAGAAGTTAGCATGGCCAATGCATGTAACCAGCACGTCTTTCAGACTGTGGGAGGAAACTGGAGCGCAAACTGACGCAGACACAGGCTGAATGTGCAGACTGCACAGACAGTGAGTCGGGAATTGAACACAGCTCCCTGGCACTGAAGCAACAGTGCTAACCACTGTGCCATCCATTAGGGAGGAAAGAAGTTTCAGGATTTTGATCGAGCGACAGTGAAGGAGCAATGAAATAGTTCCAAGTCAGGATGATGAGTAACTTGGAAGGGAATCTGCAGGTGGTGGTGTTCCGAGGTATCTGCTGTCCTTGTTCTTCCAATGGTAGCAGGTGTGGGGTTGGAAGGTGCACAGGACAGGACCCTTGGTGAATTCTATGAAAACCATTTGCAAAGAAATGCAAAGGTTCTGCCTTGTGGCAGAAACCTGTGATGAAGTATGAATATTTGAGTTCTTTGCCTCTTAAAAGGATGCAACTTAGAATTGATCCAAAAGAGAATTTTGAGAGCTTTAACTGTGCAGAACAGGCAAATATTTTTCTCTTATTGCTTCTTCCTTTTGGATCTAGACCTGTTTTGAGAAATCGTTTCTATTAGGTTTTGGAAGATGCTAAAGAGATGTCAGTTGTCTGTTCTGGTGTTGCTGCTGAAACAGCAGGCTTATGCTGAAAATGAAGTGCATTGCACAGGAGCAGACACTGGTTGGAATTGAACTTGCCACCTTACAAACAATGTAAAACGATTTCAATTGGATCTAAAGAGGTCAAAGGATATGGAGGAAGGGGGGAATCAGGATATTGAATTTGATGATCAACCATGATTAAAACAAATGGCGGAGCAGACTCAAAGCCGAATGGCATATCCTTCTATTTTCTATGTTTTCATAATCCCTTTAGAATTTGTTGTACCTCTGACTATTCTATGTCCATCACACACTCTTGAATTGCTTGGAACACTTTGTGTAATAATTTTCTTTACATTTGTACTGCAATTTGTATTGGGTTAATTTTACCAAAAGGCTTTTCAGTTTGCAATAAAAAGTAATAATGTTTATGTTTACAGGCACGCCAATCATTGGAGAGAGAATTTAACAACCTCTTGGCCCTTGGAACAGACCGAAGACTAGATGATGTAAGATTCAAAATTAACTTTTCCTTCACAGATTCTTGTGACCTCCTGATGCTTCTCCATTTATTTAATTTCCATACGCAGATAGGAAGTTAGTGACAAATCTGTTCAAAGAAACTTTAATGTTATTTTATGTTTGATTATGATTAGGAAATTTATGCCTCAAATGCTGTATTCAGGAACAGCTAACTAGAAATAGCTCTCTCAAATTTTATTTCCTTAAACTGTGAAAGGAGGATGAAAAGGGTTTCAGACGAGCACCTTCTTGGAGAAAGAAGTTCCGACCAAAAGATGTAAGGGGTATGACACCTGGATCAGCAGAGACGTTACCTGCTAATTTTAGAGTTACCTCAACAACATCTTCACCCTCCATGCAGCCAAAGAAGATGCAAGGAGATGGTATGTATTGATTTCTTATTGGGTGACACACATATTTGTATTACTATTTCAAAATTGCTGATGTGACCCTACAGTAAACTCCTAAACATTTTGATTGGCAGTTCTGCGTGCATAAGAATTCTTCTTGAGTTAGTTTTAGCAAATGCAGTTTAGCTGGGTTGCAAAATAAAATTTAAAACCAGTTTACTGCATGCATTGTCAGTAAGTGCAGCCAGACAGATTAAAATGCTGTCTTAACTGATTGAAGTATATTTTGTGTCTGAATTGTAGCCTGTTAAAAATAGTTTTGTGCTCTAGTGAAAGAACTGAAAATGTTGGCATTACTGATGTTTGAGAAAACCCTCAACGTACCTTTGAGAATAATTCATTTTGCTTTTGTTTTACGCTTCTTGACCTTGTAACTCCTTTTCATGATGCACAATTTCAACACTTACATTTTTAATTTCGTACTTTAAGTCATTGGTCAAGACTTATAATGGAGGGTGCCACCTAACTGGAAAAATATGGTTGATGTAAAGAATAAAGAAAATTACAGCACAGGAACAGGACCTTTGGCTGCATCAACTACGCTGCCCGACTGAACTAAAACCCCTTCCCTTCCAGGGGCCATATCCCTCTATTCTTATCCTATTCATGACTTTGTCAAGATGCCCCTTAAAAGTCACTATCGTATCTGCTTCCACTACCTCCCCCGACAGCGAAAATGTAGTCTCCAAAACAAAGTTTTGAAGTGTCAAATGACATGATGTGATACATACACTCTGTTTTCTTTCTAATTATTTTAATTGCAATCTAGGTGTCGTGTAGAATTTTGGAATAAAATCCACAGCTGAGGCAGTCAGACTTTATATTATCACAGGAATGCAACTGAAATATTTTCCATCCAGCCTGTAATTGAATTAATTGATGCAAGCTGGTGCGTAACTAGTATTACAAAAAGCCTCAGAGCTCTTGACGAAAGGAAGGGTAAAGTCAGCTACAGCCCCTGTTGCTAATCTCGATCAGGTGACCTACTACTGGAAAGTTTATATGCACAAGATTAAGCTCGGCTCTGATGCTACTTATTGTGGCTCAGTTGATAGCCCTTTCACATCCAAGTCAGTAGATTGTGGATTCAAAGTCTGATTCCAGAGACTTGAGTACATAATCCAGGCTAACCTTTCAGTGCAATACCGAAGCCATGCTGTTTCAGATGGGATGTTAAATCGAGACCCTGTTATCCTCCTCAGATGGTTTGGAAGATCATACGGCACTATTCAAAGAAGAGTAGAGGAGTTCAGCCTGCCGTTAATTTTTATCCCTTGCACAAAACTTAAGCCTGCTTATTTTCACATTGCTGTTTGTGGGAGCTTACTGTGCACAAATGTTTTCTACATTAGAACATTAGCTACACTTAAGAAATATTTAATTGGCTTTAAAGTGCTTTGAAGCGTCTTGTTATCAAAGCCACAACTTGAATGCAATTTATTTCTCTCATTATAGCTAACATTCTCTCCGGGCTTATGAAAAATGATCTGTTGGATAATGGACCAGAGGATGAACATTCTCTACAAAAGTGCCCCAGCATCAAGTAGAAAAGGCAGGGACATAAAAAACCTAGTTTATAATTTAGAGATGTTACATTTTCTCTTGGGTTTATCCTACAGTAGGTCCTTGATATATACAGATTGATATAGAAATTCACCATAATTTTAAGCCACCAGAGATGGTGTACAGTAAACATTATTAACAGATCAGCACCAAAATAGTCAATCTATTTTACACTACTAACTAACAAGATTATTTGCTTCTAGTCAGGTAAGCATTGTGATGTCTGCTCACAGGTTTTGCCTGCATCTGGTCTTCAGCAGTCATCTCTGTGCCTGAATTAATTATATAAATCAAACAACTCTGAATCTTTCAAACATTACTTGGAAAAATTACACCAGTTGTTGCCAGTGTATGTATGAATGGGAGTAAGGAGTTTGAGTAATGGTCAGACTAGAAAGATGAAAGAGTCATTGTACTATAAATCTTGTGGATCAAGTGCATTGAAATGAAGTAATGTCTTGTTTTTTTTAAGTTGTCTATTTTATAAGCTTTATTTTTAATTACAGAAATGTAAACCAAGAAAGAGGCCATTTTGGCCCTCATTCCAGACCCTCGAGCTCCACACTGCAGCTAATCTATTCTATTCCTTTGCAGCCCGGTGGCTAACAGCAAAATATTATGGGAAAAGTAGCCAATTTTACACAATGCAGTCTATGAAACAGCTTATTTTGGAAACCCATACTGTTTCTGTGGGTTTGGTTGGGGCCATCTATGACTACTACACCTGTTATTTGACTGCAGCAATGCTGTGGATAATAAAAACGGTCATATGGTTGTTGACGATGTCTTTCGTTTCTGGATTGTCAGACATATCCATGGGTCCAGTCCACAGTTTCCCAATTGTACAAATTCTTTCAGGATATGTTTCTGCGGATACTTCCAATGGAACCTCCGATACTTCTCCTATTTGTTGGATGCAGCAACTTACTGGGTCAAATGACAAATTATACTTCCTCATCAGGTCAGAGCCAAGAATATGCTCTGTTTCAGGGTGGTGAGACGATTGGATGGTAACAGACTAGGTTTGCTGGGTGGTAACAGACTAGGTTTGCAGGGTTAAACTTCAGGGGGCTAGGTTTGAATCCTGTTTATGAATGGTCAGTGAAACCACTTAAGATGGTTGTTTAATGTGCTAATGTGGGTCTATTCCACTGAATGTGTTAAGGGTGTTGCCCCCACACCCACAGTGTCCCATGAAAAATCAGCAGGGCAGCCTCTTGTCTTGCCTTCCACTGGAGGACATCCCACAGTATCCCATTTGACACTACACACTACACGTTGGAGAGGCTTGACACCATTGTGCACTCAGGGTTAAATCTGGGCACTGAAAATACAGGGAGTTGGGACAATCTGTCTTCGCAACTGGGGCCATATGGGTAGGGGTCTGCCCGTGTCCCCAAGGTCTTTCCAGTAGTGGAGGGGGGAAGTGATCTTGACCGGGTCCCTGATTTTGGGGAAGTAAGTGGTTCTTGGCACTGTCTAATGACCTGCTCAACTAGTTGTAACATTGGCTGATGGGTGTTTTGATTTTGGTTCCAGCCTCTGCCTGCTGGGATTGCATTATTTGTTAGTCATAATGAATTACAGGACTCAAATACTACCTGTTGTACGGTGAGGCTCCCTTCAACGGGTCATTGTCTCTAACTCCAGGCAGTTGTCTTACATGATGGTTGATCCTGCAGGTCTCCCTGCTGTGCCTGCTCACATTTTCTCCTCATCCAGTTTCTTTCAGCATCAAGAAAGTGCTTTTGCTACATAACAGATTACCGTTACCCATTTTCCTTGATGCCAGCTTACAACCTTGTTTTCTTTGAATATACCTTGCTTACAAAAGCAAGCTGTTTCACAAAGCCTGTGTTTAAGATTGGCTACATTTTCTATCATGCTTTGCTGTTAGCCAGCTGGTTATACATGTTTATCAGATCTTTCCTCTTAGCTTCACATATTTTCTGTGTTTCAATCTACCAACCACCAAAATATTGCGATGTTACTTTTACTAACAACCCTTTATGTGGAAGAGCTGTTTGTCTTTTCTGTGCTACATTCGCTAATTAGATCAAAAATATCACAATGATTGTGGTCCCTAAAGAGGTGATTTGATGCATTTATTTGTAATAATTGTAGGTTCAGTGGCCTTGGCTAAAAATGAAGTTGCATTTTGTGAGACCCGACACTGGACAGGGAATTTAAATGTAGCTCATCGCACAGTTTTCAGATTACACCTGGCTGTGTGCAGGCCTCACCAGCAATGCATGGAAAATTTACACACTAATACTTATTCAAATGCAACCTAAATTGGGTTCAGAATCTACAACTTTATAACATTAGCTGCCCTTTAACCTAAGGGAGAATATCTGCTCTGAGAAACCTGATCTGTATTGTGGAATTTAAAATCTCCATGGGTTTTGATCCATGAAAGCAGCTAAACATTTTTGCCTTGTGCATTTGAGAAGTGACTAATTTGTAACTAACAGCATGTTCTTTTGCATGCAATGTCTCTGTGCAAATTGCAGGCAATATTTCTGGAGAGCAAAGAATGGATTCTGCTACCGTACGAACTTATTCGTGTTAATATTGGGTAAGTATTCACACACTGCATCTCCCTGGCATGATCTTTGCATGACCACAAACAGAAGGTACCTTTCTCTAAAGATTCGGAAGAAAATAGATTGCATCTTCACAATGTTTTCTGTTTGTTTTAAAGCAGACTCCTGCTAGCTGCACTGAAGAAATTCAGGCCAGATGGCTATAAACAGGAAAAGTTGGGGACTACAGTTGTCCTTTTTAAAAAGTGAAATTTGGCTGTGAAGCTTCTTGTTCATTTATTACTGATTTGTTGTACATTTAGAATTTGAAAGCATTGTTGTTATCATAACCAAATTATTATACAAGTCATTCACCCATTAGAAGCTTTGGCTGTTGAACTGATGAAGGTGCATTTGGCAGTGAGTCTTGCTGTTTACACTTTTACGTTTTGATGTTTAACCTTCCTAAAGAAAATTTTTGAGAGGATGTTTGTGAACGATGGAAGATGCCTGATTTGAGTTCCTTTTAGCATTGCAGTCTTCGCAGCCACAAGATCTGGCAGAATAGATTCAAGTGGCTTACTCCTGTTCCTATTTTAGATTCCTATTAGATCAGACCTGAAATACCATGAGCAGTTCTGAGCATCACACCTTCAGGAGGATATATTGGCCTGAGAGTGAGTGCTGCGTAGATTTACCAGAATGATGTAAAAATAGAATGCAGCAGATGCTGCATAACTGATATAAAAACAAAAAATGCTGGAAATACTCAGGTCAGGCAGCTTTACAACAGTTGTACATTTCTTTCTGGGGCAAAAAACACCTGAAAAGTGACCCAACTATGGTTTACCAAAGAAGTTGAGGATAGTATTAGATCCAAAGAGGAGTCATGTAAAGTTGACAGAAAAGGTAGCAAGCTTGAGGATGGGGAGCAAGTCAGAACTCAGCAAAGGAGGACCAACAGATTGATTAAAAGGGGAAAAGTTGGAGTATGAGACTAAACCTGCAAGTAACATAAATGTGGACTGTAAAAGCTTCTAGAAGTGTATAAAAAGAAAAAGATTAGTGAAGACAAAGTCTGAAACAGGAGAAATTATAATTACCGGTAATAAAATTATAATTATATTAAAATTATAATTTATAATTATAATTTCTCCTGTTTTGGACTTTGGCCTGAGAGGGAGTGCTGCATAGATTTACCAGAATGATGCAATTCAGAACAAGGAAATGATTAAACAGTTACTTGAGTTCATAAGAACCAGGAGCAGAAGTAGGCAATTTAGCCCTGCAAGCCTATTCCACCATTTAATGCAATCATGGCTGATCTCAACTCAGCCTCAGCTCCACTTTCCTGTCCATTCATATAGCCCATCAAAGCGTTACTAATTAAAAATTAGCCCACCTCTTCCTTAAAGTTACTCAAAGTCCCAGCATCCCAGCAACTGTCACACTCTGGGTTAGTGAATTTCACAGACTCTCAACCCTTTGAGAAGTAATTTCCCCTCATCTTGGTTTTAAATCTGCCTCCCCTTATCCTAAAACTATGATCTCTTGTTCTAATTGCCCTACAAGAGGAAACATTCAGTCCATGTTTACTTTGGCAATTCCCCTTAGCATCTTGTACACCTCAAATTCTGTCTTGACAGTGGAAGAAACAAATGACTTTCCAGAAATACTAAGAAACGAGGGTCCAATGAGGAGGAGGAATTGAAGAATATTCGTATTACTAAAGCAAAGTGCTGGAGAAATTAATGGGACTGAAAGCCGATAAAACCCCAGAGCCTGATCATCTACATCCCAGGGTACTAGTGGAAGTGATCAAGGAAATATTGGTTGTCATCTTCTAAAATTCTGTATACTCTGGAACAGTCTCAACAGATTGGAGGTTGGCAAATGTAACCTCATTATTTAACAGAAAAGGGATAGAGAATATCAATAGCAGGAAAAATGCTAGTTGATTATAATGGACGCAACACAGAGCACTTAGGAAATATTAACGGGATTAAGCACATTCAACATGGAATTATGAAAGGGAAATCATGTTTTGCGAACGTTAATGGAGTTTTTTGAGGCCGTTGTTAGCAGAATAGGTGAGGCAGAACCAGTGATGTGATGTATTTGAACTTTCAGAAAGCTTTTGATAAAGTCCCGCCTAAGAGGTTCGTCTGCAAAATTAAAGTGCATGGGACCGGGGGTAATATATTGCTATAGATTGAGAATTAGTTAGCCGTCAGGAAACCAAGTTGGATAAATGGTTCTTCAAAGTGGCAGGCACTGGGTGATTTGTGGAGTCCCACAGGGATCAGTGTTTGGGTCCCAGCAATTGATTTGGATGAGGGAACCAAAAGTAATATTTCCAAGATTGCCACTGACATGAAACTTGATGGGAATTTGAGTGGCAAGGAGGATATTACGAGGGTTCACGGAGATTTAGATCAGTTGAATGGGTAAGTACATGGCAGATGCTGTGGAACATGAATAAATGTGGGGTCACCCACTTTGAACAGAGAAGCAGAATGGCAGATTATTATTTAAATTGTGTTCGATGGGCAAATGTTGACATAGCAAGTGGACTCGGATGTCCTAGAACAAACAGTCACTGGAACCAATGCATGCAGGTTTATGTTGCAGCTGTGTAACGCGCTAATGCGATCACACATAGAGTACTGTGTACAGTTTTGGTTTCCTTAGTTGAGAAAGGTATACTGGCACTGTAGGGAGTACAGAGGAGATTCACTTTGTTGATTCCGGAGTTGAGAGGGTTGGCTTATTAAGAGAGACTGAGTAGACTGGGGCTATACTCATTGGAATTCAGAAGAACGAGGGGAAATCTTATAGAGACAGATTAGATTATGAAGCGAATAGATAATATAGAAGCAGGGAAGTTGTTTCCACTGTTGGGTGAAACTAGAACAAGGGGGTCATGGCCTCAAAATAAGGGGAAGTAGATTTGGGACTGAGTTGAGGAGGAACTTCTTTGCCCAAAGGGTTGTGAATCTGTGGAGTTCCCTGCCTAGTGAAGTAGTTGAGGCTACCTCATGGAATGTTTTTAAGGCAAGGATAGATACATTTTTGAACAGTAAAGGAATTGAGTGTTATTGTGAGTGGGCGGGTAAGTGCAGCTGAGTCCACAAAAAGATCAGTCATGATCTTATTGAATGGCAGAGCAGGCTCGAGGGGCCAGATGACTTACTCCTGCTCCTAGTTATGTTTTCATGTTACAGCAAGCAGCTAGGAAGGCAAATGGTATGCTGGCCTTCATTGCAAGAGGACTTAACTACAGGAGCAAGGATGTCTTATTGAAGCAGTAGTAGATCAGCTTGTTCAGTTTGATTGTGATGGCATACGCATGAGCATAAACTCTCTGATTGATGTAGAGGTTTAATAGAGTTTCACAATTCAGTTGTGCCAGTTAGAGATTATAAATCTTTATAGTCAGAAGCTGACAATTAAAAATAAATTTAATAGGGTTATGGTTTCTGCTTGCAAGATTAAATAACATCCATTCTCAAGAGATGAATTCCAAAATGAGGGTGGAATCCAATAGGGCGCAAGATATGAACATGACCTGCTGCAGTTTAGGTGTGACATGCAGTCTCTTTCCCTGTTTGCTATAGTTTTATTTCCTTTTACTGTACTGACAGTACCACAGTGGAATGTACTTTCAGAAAGGCAATTGATTAGGTTTCATTGGGAAGTGATATTGCAGCAAATGATGTGTGCAAACTTGTTGTATTATTGAGTTTTGTGCAAAACAAAAAGCGTTAAAGTGAACATATTTGGGCAATATTTGAAGAGTGCCTTAATCCAATATTCTTGACCAACAAATATGTCTCTCTAACACCAGGAGAGTAGTTTTTGATTTATTTACTTAACTGTGGGATTTTGCTGTGTACAGATTGTTTTTTCTAATAACCACAATGACTACACATCAAAAGTAATTATTTGGATGTGGAGTGCTTCAAAATCATTTCAGGCTGTAAAGGCATCAAATACATGCAAGTTTTCTGAGGTCTTTTAAGTGTGAACGTTGCTAACTTACTTTCCCAGTTAAGTTTATTTGATTGTGTTTATTCCATTTTGGTTTTGCTCCATTAACTGCACATTTGCTCTTGGCGGATTTGGCTTGTGATCTGAATTTGGGAGATGTCTTGAAAAAAATCTAGACATAATTAGAAGGCTACCGTTGGAACCTGTGATAATTGGACAGCTAGCATTGCCAATTGATCTCCCCTGTTGAACACTTACACATGTCGTTCATAACAAACTCTGAAAATGAAATGAATGTGTAAAGGCAAAAGTGCAAAATGACAAAATAAGTGATTTAACTTTGAGTTAAGAATAGGTAGTACTATACTTTCAGCGGTGGTACAGTGGTTAGCACTGCTACCTCACAGCGCCAGGGACCCGGATTCGATTCCCAGCTTGGGTCACTGTCTGTGCGGAGTCTGCACATTCTCCGTGTCTGCATCCCTCTCCAGGTGTTCCAGTTTACTTTCATAGTCCGAAAGACATGCTGGTTAAGTGCATGGGCCATGCTAAATTCTTCCTTAGTGTACCAGAACAGGCGCCGGAGTGTAGCAACTAAGGGATTTTTACTAACTTCAATGCAGTGTTAATGCAAGCCTACTTGTTACACTAACAAATAAAACTTTAAATATGATAATTGAGAAACATCTCTGCTAATTGCAAGAATTTGAGAATTATTTCAAATAAGTGAATTGCTCGAGTATTTTTTGTTATATTGAAACATTCTGCTATACTTAATCATTATTAATGCTAGCCTAATAAATCATTAGACAATTGAACTGAAAGATGACACAAGGTAGATAAAATGGATGTTCTGATTATGATGGTTTTGTATGTGAGATTGGAGACTTTTTTAAATATCGGAGCCATGTGTTTAAAATAGAATTGTGAACTTGGTTTTACACTGACTCAAAGCAACTGATATAAAATCTGCTCAAGTACTTTATGGAATTGGAACTGGTTAAATCTGTTCCAATTAGTTATTTTCCTGAACAGTATTCAAGATTGTACTTTTATGGTAGCCTTGATGCTAATCCTTGTGTTCCACCACATTATGTAAAATCCAAATAAACCAGATTTTTATTAATACTTTGATTTATGCGTTCTTGGCAATGAAGTAACATTGCAGTATTGACATTTGCTATTGTGGTTGTAGTATTTAACATGTAGTTTTGGTATTTAATTGTGTCCTTTTATGTTTTCAGTTCAGTCACACTATTTCAACAGATGACTGCACAGCATTGAAAGCCTTCATGCAGTAACTGGACATCACATGAATTGCGAAAGCCGGGAGATCTGTGATGTAGCAATATTTCTAACTTGGACTTAATATTTTACTACAGAGATTTTAATTAGTTGAACCACAACTCATGAGTACCTTAGATATGAAATTTTAGAATAAATGTTTCTTATATTTATGTAAACTTGTTTCAATATTGATTTATTGTAGATCTGGCATCTAGCTTTAATTGTGTACTTTTGCTTAGAACACATTTATAATTATGTACAATTCTTTCTTAAATCAATTTTCTTTACTCCTAATCATGTTATTTTTTCAAGGAAATGTATCATATGTCTGTATGTATTCATCCCTATGAAGATTGTGGGGGTTTTGTAAATCGTTGTGTAATTACTACAGATATTCAAATTTTTTATAAAGTTGAGGACAAAAATCTGGGTGTAATGGCATGTTCATGCTGTTTTCCCAAAAGAAACTGCATGCTGACAGCACTAAGTGTGTTGATGTTGTAGTTAGTCTGAAGTCTGTAATTATATCCTTTTTAAACCATCTGTTCTCATTTTTAAACCTGTAAATGCTTGTCCATTTTTTTTCAGTATGGTTAACAATGAATAGACGGATATGAGACGAGATAAAGCCATATATATAGGACTATTGAGGAAGAGGTGGAATAAGTGCAAGGAGAAGACCTCAATAACTCAAATGTTATTTCCCCCCTTACTTAACTCTTAAGAAAAGGCTGGTTTAACTTTAAATGGACCAATATCAATGACTGTGGTGTCAATTAGGACTATTCAACTTGAAAAGTATAAGCAGTAGGGTACTTTAAAATGAAAGCCTTATTTATTTTTCATGAAATATGGTTTGCTGTTTTTTGCAACCCTTTCCTAATCTATAGATACTGTGCAAACTACTTTTTAAAAGGTGACCGATAAATAGGAGATTGGGAAATTTGTTTTGGCTTCATCAATAAGAGTGTTCAGTATTTTTTGAGTAATCCATCAACATGTCAGCTGCAGTTTTGTTGGTATCATGGTGAGTTATGTATTGTATACCAACACGTTGTAAATCTGTCCGAAAGCTATTCTGAGTGGTCAATTTTTAATGTACGTTGGCCTGAATCATGTACTGTTATTTGTCCAATATTTTGCTGTTCTGAGTTTTTCTCTGCCTTCTTGTAACAAATTATGTACAGTCTATACAGTACCTTGAACTATTTTTATCACAGTATTTATTGCTTTCTTTCAATAAAATACTTAAACTTTTATTTTCCACTGCCAATAAACAAAGAAGAAAACTGAATTTATTTAATGTGTATGACTTTTGCAATGTAAAATGGCCTTGATTTATTCCATGGGAGCACCAACAACATATCAGAGCATGGGGATAACTCCTGTCTGGTAAACTATAACCATAGTCTTGTGTTTGAGATCGTGGCCGTCAAATACTCTTCCTCAGTTAACCAAAGGACAAGTTGGTAATTGGAGGTGATCATCATCTATGCCTTCATCTAGAGGAGGTTCCCATGATGTGGAAAATGGTGCACATTTGCCAGAATCTCCTCATTAATCTTAATTGATGTGAGACGGTGTTCTGCTGTGGCAGCTGGTTTGAAGAGGATCTTGACTTTCTGCATGATGATAAACCAGTTTTTCACGTGTTTCAGAGGAGGAGTCAACAGTATCCTGGAACTTAGTTTTTATGTGAGCATGCACATAATCATCCTATGTATACTGAAGCTCAGCGACTGAAGTTGGAGTGATTTTGGTTTTGAAGATGGTGCATCTTGAATTGCTTCCCAGCAGTTCTCTAAATAAGTTCCGTAATTGTGAGTAGTTTACTGGAGATGAGGTGTAGTATTGCAGAGAGGAAGATGGTGAAGAGGATTAATGAGATTCCTGTCCTCACTGCAAAGGTGTGGGGCTCCATTGGTGAGGATCATGAATTGCATGTAATTGTGGAGTAGCTGGATTTTTTTTATTTCATGGGATGTCGCTGAGAAGGTCAGTATTTGTTGCCCATCCCTAATAGCCTTTGAACTGAGAGGGCAATTAACAGTCAACCACATTGTTTGGAGTCATGACCAGACCAGGTAAGGATAGCAGATTTCTATGAAGGATATTAGTGTTTGGAACAATCGACAATGGTTTCATGGTCATCGTTAGCCATTTAATTGCAGATTTTTATTGAATTCAAATACCAAAATCTACTGTGGTGAGATTCAAACCCAGATCTTAATAGATGAGGGAGAGCTGGAGAAGTTCAGAGGGAATTCTAGAGCTTAAAAGAAGTAAATACTCTCATTTATATAGTGCCTATGACAATTTGTGAATTGCAACCAAAGAAATACTTTTGAAGTGAAACCACTGGAAACTTGGCAATTAGTTTGACCATAGAGTCCTGACAGATAAATGATGGGAAAATCTGTCTCTGATGTTGATCGGTAGATAGTTATTGACCAATATACTGTGACCAACTTCACCTTTTGCTCTTCAAAATTGTGCTATCTGATCTTCCACGTCGACTTGAATGAGCATATGGAGTGTCAGTTTAGTGCTCGGGTGAAAACTGCCCTTGAGCAGTGCAGCATCTCCTCCTGGTCCAACTACAGACAGGAGCTGAGCTTGAAAGGCAGTCGTTACTGCCCTTGACTTCACAGCAGTATTTGACCAAGAGTGGTATCAAGGAGTTTATGCAAAACTGTGGTGAAAATTGAGGGAGAAACTGTCCTCTGGTTAGTCATACCTAGCATGAAGAAATTATCTCTCACTATGAATTATCTCTCCCTATGGTATCACTGCAGGAGTTCCTCAGGGTAGTGACCTAAACCTAACCATCTTCATCTTCATGGTGGTGCACTTCCCTGCCTCATAAGATCAGAATTGGGAATGCTCACAAATGATTGCACTGTTCGACACTGAAGCAGCCTGTGCCTGAATGCATAGTGTACCATATACAAGGTGCGCTACAGCAACTGACCAAAACTCAATCCAAAGCATCTTCTGAACCTGTGACCGTGACCACTGTAAGAACAAGGACAGCAGCTGCATAGATTTGCCACCACAAGTTTCCCTCCCAAGTGGCGCACTATCCTTAGAACTCCTTTGTAATCACTGAGCTAAAATCACACAACGCCCCCCAACAGCACCATGGGTGTAGATTCTTCAGTTTAACAGATGATCCACCACCACTTCTAAGCATCATAGCTAGGCCTTCTAGGAGTAAAATTCAGTATCCCTTTGACACAAAGCACTCTTCCTTAAATGGCAATTGATACCAGATCAGTAATCAAGTTTATAATAAGTCCATTAACCAAGAACGTTAAGGGATACGGGACAAAGGATGCTATATGAAGTTAGTGACAGAACAGCTTCAAGGGGTTCAATAGGTTATGCCTGTTCCTGTGTTCCTATGATCATCTGGATTTTTCAGATTTAAGATCCATCTTTAAAGCATTGCAAATTTTAACCTGGATTGAATGTTTAATATTGGTAATGAAAAAGTCTGAAATATGTAGTTTATCTGGTCGAGACAATCTTGAACACAGGGCACAACAAGAATATCAAGTAAAAAATCTTGATGCGTCGTTATTCCCACAGTTATATCATTATTAACTTCTAAAATATCAGAATCTTACAACACAGAAGGAGCCCATTTAGCCCATTGAGTCTGTACTGACCACAATCCCACCCAGGCCCTACCCCATAACCCCATGCATTTACCCTACCCTAGCTAGTCCCCCTGACAGCGGCAATTTAGCATAGATAACCCACACACCTTTGGACTATAAGAGGAAATGCAGACACGGGGAAAACATGCAAATTCCAACACTCATCCAAGTCAGGAATCAAATCTAGGCACCTGGCGCTGTGAGGTAGCAATGCTAACCACTGTGCCACCATGCCGTCCCACACAGATGTCATGTAGATGTTTTATGTTGATTGCAACAAATCAAACTCTGATAGTTGTATAAAAAAAGTCTTCCATGTGTGGTAAACATTTTACAATTGTTTTTAGAGTTATCTATGACATTTATAGCCCAACTGTTCCCGCCTTCCCTCAGATCTGAAGTGGGGTTGGTCATCCACTAGGAAGGCTGATAGAATTAACTTCAAGTATGCCTGCTCTAATGGAGCACTGGTTCAATTTTATTCATGTTATTTAACTCCTGCTAAGGCTTTCTTCAGTCTGGCCAGGTGACTGCATAGCAGCCCCTAGTAAAGGAAATCGTACAAACTGCAGAAATGTATTTCCAGTTGAAAAGCTGCTGGAGGACAAGGTCTTCCTTTGCATTTGAACTGAAGTCCATCCCTTTTAAGAACAGTGAGGAAGGTGAGAATGACAACTAACCTCCTCAAATAAGTTCTACATCTCTCACTACCACCTCTGATGTTAGATGTTAAAAAATGCCTGAGATTTAGAGCTTTATGGATTGTATGTCAATGTCATTCTGCAGCTTAAAGATTATAGAGGGAGAGGGAATAGGTGACTATTGGCCAAGAAGAGATGGGTAGTTATGGTTTTACATGAATACTTTGCATTTGTTTTTATTAAGAAAATACTCCTTAGGTGATTGTATAAGAGGAAGTAGTTCAGACACTTGAAGGGTTTAAATTTGATAGATGGTTGTGACATTAGTGTATTTTTAAGTGTTTTAATGTATTTTATGATTTCTACAGCTCTCTGTTTCAGTGTTGCTCAGCACACAGCCTTAGCTGATGTCATGGCACCCGGTTGTCTGGAGAGTCTCTTTATTACTGTTTAAACTGGGTTTGTTTATTTTTACTGGGATGTTGATGACTCTGCATTGTTTGGAGAAAAACTGGTTGGCAGGTCAGGTGTCAGAGGTTTGTTTTTCAGTTTGAGCTGCTGTTTGTTATGAGTTTTTATTTTTTGAAGGGACATTAAGCTGGAAGGAGTTTTCTCTCCCTGCTTTTGAAAATTCTGTTGGTTATCTGAAAGCAAGGCCTGCCTTTCTGAAGGGGGGGAGATCTGCTGTTGGTGGCTTCACCAAAGTCCATGGTGTTTTGGGAAGCTTTTCTGACTGTTCTGAGTCTACCCAGAGAACTGCAGACTTCATCCAAAGGACTCAATTCAGGTATTACATGAGCATCAGTCTAAGTTGTATTAAACCTGTTTGAAGGGTCTTGTTTATGGAATTGGTTTGATTGGGACAGTTCTTATATTCGTTAAGGGTTATACATTATCATGGTTGCTTTGGTGTTTGTAATTGATAGAAGTTATTGCTAACATTCTTACTATACATGTTAACTATATTCTTAAATAAACTTTGTTTGATAAAAGCTCCTTAGTGGGTCATTTGAATCACACCTGACGTGAAACCTATATGCCTTTCCCAGCCAAATTCAAGATGCAAAATCTATGATCCAGGTGGGCTCCATAAAACACTTCAGAGACTCTGACCGGAACCATAACATTGGCTATACTTAAAATTGACCAACAGCCAGGATCCAATGTGATATTTCTTTCCAAGAACATTAAAGGAAGTGGGAGTGGAAATTGTAGGGGCACCAGCCATAATTTTTTAACCTTCAGTGGATATCTGTCTGGTGTCGAAGGATTGGAGAATTGCAAATGTTACACTTTTGTTCAGAGTGATGTAAATATAAGCCCAGCAACTACAGGCCTATTATTTTGGGAAGCTTTTAGAAATGATAGTTTGGACACAAATCAGTATTTGGTAAATTTAGGTGATTAAGAAAAATCATGGGACTGTAACTTCCTTAGTGGCAACTGGCATTGGATTGCTGCTCTGTGCCCAATTACTTGTGTCAATTTTTTTCCGAGCCTGTATCACCTGACCTTGCAACTCTGGCCAGGTGAGATCCTTTATCCCCAAGGCCCAGTGCTGAAGTCCAACTCCATTAAAGTGGAGAAGGACATGCCCCCATTTTTTTTTTACAGCACTAGCTGCTGTAAAGGAATTGAGTCAGAAGTCCCATTGAAATTGAAAATTCCTTGACAAGTCAGGGTGAAGCTAAGTGGAGGGGATCAGAGGTTTGTTGGGGGGGGGGCGGGGGGGGGAGGTGCGGGGGGAGTTCAGTCAGGTGTGGAGAAGGTGGGAAGGGAGAAGAGTCTGGTTGGGTCATGAAGTTCCTCCAACCACACAGAACTCTTTTCCCTCACTCCAACCCCATGATCTAACCCAACCCACAACATGACTTGTCCCCATTACTGATTCCATCTCACCCACTGACCTGACCTGCACCTCCCCCAACCTGATCTGATTACCAACCGATCCCACCTGCTGTGCTGTAGCTAATCCATGAAGTGTCTAATTCAGCTTTTTATTGAGTTTTGCTCCTGATAGCTGGCTTTGCAATTTGCCTATAGCTTCAATTCCTCCATGATGTCATCTGGCTGTTCAATCAAACTCTCATTACACAGCTCTAAACTACCTAAAATCATCTTTTTCACACTGTTTGTCAATGTTTTAAGAATGTATTGTCATTGCCTTCCGCCTGCCTGTATTTGCCAAGCTGCTGCCTTATGTGCAATTTGCCTTTGTTTTGCCTAAGCTCACAACAATCATGTAACTTCCCAGTCTGAGTGCCCCTACTGCTGTTTTCAACTAGCCCAGAGTTTTAAACTCCCTTACTCAAGTAATTGAAGACATTTTGTGTGATTGTGAACGTAGTTTATTGTTTCCCTGCTCATCTGTACTTGACTAGATTTACTAGGATGCTACTGGGACTTGATGGATTGAGTTATAAGGAGAGGCTGAATAGAGTGGGACTTTTTCCTCTGGAGCGAAGGAGGCTAAGGGGTGACCTTATAGAGGTCTATAAAATAATGAGAGACATAGACAAGGTAGATAGTCAATATCTTTTCCCAAAGATAGGGGAGTCTAAAACTAGAGGGCATAGGTTTAAAGTGAGAGGGAAGAGACACAAGTGTCCAGAGGGACAATTTTTTCGTATAGAGGGTGGTGAGTGTCTGGAACAAGCTGCCAGAGGTAAAAGTAGAGGTGGGTACAATTTTATCTTTTAAAAAGCATTTAGATAGTTACATGGGCACGATGAGTCTCAAGGGATATGGTCCAAATGCGGGCTATTGGAATTATAAGAACATAAGAAATAGGAGCAGGAGTAGGCCATCTAGCCCTTCGAGCCTGCCCCGCCATTCAATAAGATCATGGCTGATCTGTCGTGGCTCAGTTCCACTTTCCCGCCCTCTCCCCATAACCCTTAATCCCCTCTCTTATCAAAAACCCATCAACCCGCGTCTTAAAAATATTTAGCGAGGCAGCCTCCACCACTTCAACAGGCAGAGAATTCCAGAGATTCACCACCCTTTGAGTGAAGAAGTTCCTCCTCAACTCCGTTCTAAACCACTCCCCCCTTTATCTTGAGGCTGTGCCCCCTAGTCCTACTGTCTTTTTTGAGCGGGAAGAGTCTCTCCACCTCTATCCTATCCATCCCATTCATCATCTTATACGTCTCAATGAGATCTCCCCTCATTCTTCTAAACTCTAACGAGTACAAGCCTAGTTTATTCAGCCTCTCCTCATAGTTCAACCCCCTCAACTCCGGTATCAGCCTAGTAAACCTCCTCTGCACTCCCTCCAAGGCCAAAATATCTTTGCGCAGGTGCGGCGCCCAAAACTGCACACAGTACTCCAGCTGCGGCCTCACCAATGCCCTATACAGCTGCAGCAAGACCTCCCTACTTTTATATTCAATCCCCCTCGCTATGAAGGCCAGCATCCCATTTGCCTTCCTGACCACATGCTGCACCTGCAAGCTGGGTTTTTGCGACTCATGCACAAGGACCCCGAGGTCCCTTTGCACCGTCGCCTGCTGCAGTTTTTCGCCACATAAGTAATAGTCCTTCCTATCATTCTTCCTACCAAAGTGGACCACCTCACACTTGCCAACATTAAATTCCATTTGCCATTTCCTGGCCCATTTGCCCAGCCTATCTAGATCCTTCTGCAGACTCTCCACACCCTCCGCACAATTTGCCGTTCCCCCAATCTTGGTGTCATCAGCAAATTTCGACACCCTACACTCGGTTCCCTCCTCCAGATCATCTATATAAATGGTAAAAAGCTGAGGCCCCAGCACCGACCCCCGAGGCACTCCACTAGTCACCATCTGCCAATCCGAATAGCACCCGTTGACCCCCACTCTCTGCTTCCTATTTGACAACCAATCCTCTATCCACGCTAACACCCTACCCCCAACTCCATGTCCCTCAACCTTCTGCAATAACCTCCTGTGAGGTACTTTGTCAAACGCTTTCTGAAAATCCAGAAAGACCACATCCACCGGCTCTCCTCTATCCACTGCCCTAGACACATCCTCATAGAACTCCAGTAAATTTGTCAGACACGATTTCCCTTTAATGAAACCGTGCTGCGTCTCCTCTATCAAGCAATTCCCTTCAAGATGCCTCGCAATTTCCTCCTTAATGACGGATTCTAACATTTTACCTACCACAGACGTTAAACTAACCGGCCTATAATTCCCCGCCTTTTGCCTGGCACCCTTCTTAAACAACGGCGTAACATTAGCCGTTTTCCAATCCTCCGGCACTTCCCCGGAATCCAGCGACATCTGGAAAATAACCACCAAGGCATCCACTATCACCTCCGCCATTTCTTTCAGAACCCTCGGATGCATTCCATCCGGTCCTGGGGACTTGTCCACAATCAGCCCCTCCAGTCTGTCGAGCACCGCCTCCCTAGTAACAGTAATGTCATTAAGACCCTCCAGTCCTACCACTTTTCCATCGCTAACACCCGGCAAATTATTCACGTCCTCCTCCGTGAAGACAGAAACAAAAAAGTTATTCAATACCTTAGCCATATCCCCATCCCCTACCACTAGGTCCCCTTTCTCATCCTCTAAAGGACCAACGTTCACCCTAGCCAGCCTCTTCCTTTTTATATATTTATAAAAACTCTTGCTATCCTTTTTTATATTAAGCACTAGCCCAGCTTCATAGTTTCTCCTTCCCTTCTTTATCAACTTCTTTGTCAATCTTTGTTGACATTTAAACCTCTCCCAATCCTCTTCTTGCCCACTACTCTTAGCTACTCTAAATTCCTCCGCTTTTAATTTAACACTTTCCTTCACCTCCTTCGTTATCCACGGCTTATTTCCTCTCCTCCTACGGTCCTTTTTGACCATCGGAATAAATTTCCGCTGAGCACCAAGAAAGATCTCCTTAAAGATCCTCCACTGCTCCTCAGCAGACCCTCCCTCCAACGCGCTCCCCCAGTCAACATTCGCCAATTCTTCTCTCATCCTACCATACTCCCCTCTATTCAAACAAAGTACGCATGTCTGGGAACCCACTTTCTCCTCCTCCATCTGCACCAGAAACTCCACCATACAATGATCACTCTCCCCAAGAGGATCCTTCACCGCAAGGTCCCTAATTCTACCCGCCTCGTTACATAGCACGAGATCCAAGATAGCTCTCTCCCTTGTCGGCTCCAACATGCACTGTTCCAGGAAACTATCCTGGCAGCATTCCAAGAACTCCTCCTCGAGCCCACCGCGTCCAACATGGGTCGACCAATCAATATGCAGATTGAAATCCCCCCCAACTACGGTTTCGGGGTTTTGAAAAAAATGGGCGGCATGGACAAGTCAGACCGAAGGGCCTGTTTCCATGCTGTAAACTTCTATGACTAACCATCTCCCCTTGATGTTTAACGACATTAGATGCTTAGTGACATTATTACCATCAAATTTCTCCACTATCTACATCCTGGAAATTACCACTGATCATCAACAACTAGACAAGCCACATGAATACCAGAGCAGGTCAGCGATTGGGAATTTTATGCAACTCACCTGACTTCCCAAAGCTGTGTCCACCATCAGCAAGGCAGAAGTGGGGATGTACTTACACCCCAGGGACTGTGGCAGTTCAAGAAGCCAGCTTATCAGCACCTTCTCATGGACAATGAGTGCTGGCCTAGCTAGAGAAGACACATCCCATGATTTGTTTTTAAAGTCTGGAATGTGATGGAATGCTCTGCACTTGACTGGTTGGGGCAGCACAGTGGTTAACGCTGCTGCTGCACGGCGTCAGGGACCTGGGTTCAATTCCAGGCTTGAGTCATTGTGGAGTTTGTACGTATTCCCTGTTTGTGCATGGGTTTCCACCAGGTACCCCGGTTAAATGCCACATTCTGAAAGATGTGCTCGTTTGGTGCATTGACCGACTAGGCGTTGGACTGTGGCGACTAGGGGAGTTTCACAGTAACTTCATTGCAGTGTTAATGTAAGCCTTACTTGTGACTAATAAACATTAAAAACTTTTGCTGCCAAGTAGGGTGGTGGAGGTGGACACGCTGAGATCGTTAAAGACTTACCTGGATAGTCACATGAGCAAACTGGGAATGGAGGGATACAAACGAATGGTCAAGTTGGACCAATGAACGGCACAGGCTTGGAGGGCCAAAAGGCCTGTTTCCTGTGCTGTATTGTTCTTTGTTCTTTTATGGATGTGGCTCCAACAATATTCAAGCAGCTTACCTGTATTCTGAAAAAGCAAACTGTTCAGAACTCCAGCTACCACCTTAAACATTCATTCCCTCCACTCTAATGCAGAGGAAGCTGTGTGTTCTATTGTGATATGGCTTTAATACCAATTAACATTCTACTTGAAAATATGAATGGTTTAGTATACATTACCGCAAGAAATTATATATTCTTGGAACAGCATTTGTAGATAGCACATACAGATCAGCGTTTGAATCTGGAATCTTTTTCTCGTTCATAAAGAACCTTTTCAATTAGTAATTGAATTGGCAATCTGGACACTTGAAGCTTTTGACCATTTCTACTTCGTCCTTGTTGATGTAGACAGGGGCATGTTCTCCTCTAAGATTCCTGAAATCGATGAAAATCTCCTTTATTTTGTTGACGTTGAGCGAGAGAGTATTTTCATCGCACCAGTTCACCAGATTCTCTATCTCATTCCTGTACTCTGTCTTGTCGTTGTTTGAGATTTGACCCACAACGGTGGTGTCATCAGCAAATTTGAAAATTTAGTTGGAGAGGAATTTGGCCACACAGCCTTAGATGTATAAGGACAATAGTAGGGGCTGAGAACATAGCCTTGTGGGGCAATGATGTTGAGGATGACCGTGAAGGAGATGGTATTGTCTATCCTTACTGATCGTGGTCTGTGGGTTAGACAGTTCAGGATCTAGTCACAGCGGGGGAGCCAAGGCCCAGGCAACAGAGTTTGGAGATGAGTTTCGTAGGAATGATGGTGTTGAAGGCTGAGCTGGAGTCAGTAAAGTCTGACATTGGTGTCTTTGTTATCCAGGTATTCCAGGGTGTTCTACTTAATGAGCTCTTATTTTATGTAGTTGATGTGGCACTTCATCAATGCCTTTAGGAAATTTAAGTACACCACATCTACAGGTTCCCCTTTATCCATGTTACATACTATTCATTAAAACTCGCTAATAAACTAGTCACAAAATCATGTTGACTCTGCAGAAAAGCATTAACATTTTCTAGTGCCATGTGATAACCACCCTGAATAATAGGATCGAGCATTTTCCCTAAAACAGACATTAGGCTAACTTGCCTGAGTTATCTACTTTCTGTCTCCCTCTCTTTTCTCTCTCTCTCTTTCTCCCTCCTTTCTCGAATAGAGAAGTTACATTTTCTCTTCTCCAATCCAATAGGAGCTTTCTGCAATTAAGGGAATTTTGGAAGATAACTAATGCATGTACTCTCCGGCCATCACTTCTCTGAGGACCCTAGGATGAAATCCATCAAGTCTTGGTGACTTGTCAGTCTAGTTTTCTCAGTACCATTTCCCTGAAGACTGAATATTTTTACGTTCCTCTCTCCTTTTTACTTCTTGATATAGAAATATTTCTGGGATATTATTTGTGTCTTTTATAATGAAGACAGACAAAAAATATCTGTTCAATATTTCCACTACTTTCTTATTCTCCATTACTAATTCCCCAGAAAATTCTCTCTAAACAGGGAAGTTTCATGGCTATTAGATGGGCTATAAGCAGGCCTCACTTTAGTTCCTCATTTCCTTTTTAAATTCATGCAGAAAATCTTACTTTCTTTTCTTAAAAACCTCTAGCCAGCTTTCACCCATACTCTAATTTCTTCTCTTTTTTAACTCTGCTGGTTTTTAAATTCTGTCCAATCTTCTGACCTACTATGAGTCTTTGCAGAATTGAATGCATTTTCATTCAAATTGGTATTTCATTCAAATTGGGATGCTGGCCTTCATAGCGAGGGGGATTGAATATAAAAGTCGGGAGGTCTTGCTGCAACTGTACAGGGCATTGGTGAGGCCGCAGCTGGAGTACTGTGTGCAGTTTTGGTCGCCACACTTACGCAAGGATATTTTGGCCTTAGAGGGAGTGCAGAGGAGGTTTACTAGGCTGATGCCAGAGTTGAGGGGGTTGAACTATGAGGAGAGGCTGAATAAACTAGGCTTGTACTCGTTAAAGTTTAGAAGAATGAGGGGAGATCTCATTGAGACATATAAGATGATGAATGGGATGGATAGGATAGAGGTGGAGAGGCTCTTCCCGCTCAGAAAGGACAGTAGGACTAGGGGGCACAGCCTCAAGATAAGGGAGGGCAGTTTAGAACGGAGTTGAGGAGGAACTTCTTCACTCAAAGGGTGGTGAATCTCTGGAATTCTCTGCCCGTTGAAGTGGAGGCTGCCTCGCTAAATATATTTAAGACACGGGTAGATAGGTTTTTGATAGGCAAGGGGATTAAGGGTTATGGGGAGAGGGCGGGAAAGTGGAACTGAGCCACGACAGATCAGCCATGATCTTATTGAATGGCAGGGCAGGCTCGAAGGGCTAGAAGGCCTACTCCTGCTCCTATTTCTTATGTTCTTATATTTAACTCCTTCGGTTCGTCACAAATGATGCATACTTCTCCTGGAGATTTATTTCCTCACTGAATGTAATCTTGTTATGATCACTGATACCTACAGGTACCTTTACCAGGCCTCCCCTGCAATTGCCAAGCTTCCTGGGAAATCTAGCAGGCCATAGGTCTGCAATTTGTGTTAAGTTTGAAGTTTTCCACATTGTTAAAATATTTAAAATGCCAATATACTTCCAAGGAATGGGTTGATTGCCTGTTTTCTGTCTCAATGCGGAAAAGGCCCAGACATTGCTGCACTGAAACCAGCTTCCTGAAATGCTTGGAATTTTTGACCATTTTAACTGTCCAACCCATTCAGCCATATATTTCCTCCCAGCATCTCCCCACCATCCCTGATGTCTGCAGAACTATTTGTGCTATCAGCAGAAAAATGATCAGAGGAAGCTTATTTTCCCTTAACAACATTTTATCTGATATGTGTATGTACCTGTGTGTATGATTGCATGGTGGTACAGTGGTTAGCACTGCTGCCTCACAGTACTAAGGACCTAGGTTCAATTTCTGGCTTGGGTCACTGTCTGCGTGGAATCTGCACGTTCTTCCTGTGTCAGCGTGGGTTTCCTCCCACGCTCCGAAAGATGTTCTGGTTAGGTGCATTGGCCATGCTAAATTCTTCCTCAGTGTTCCTGAACAGGTGCCTGAATGTGGCGACTAAGGGATTTTCATAGTAACTTCATTGCAGTGTGAATGTAAGCCTCCTTGTGACACTAATAAATAAGCTAAACTTTAAACTAAACTTTTGTAAAACCAATAATGATCCATGCGGAATATGAATCTCCACATTTAGCTTAATGTTTATTGGAAGGAAACGTTTCTTTATACATACTTGGTGTATTTTAATGTGTTAACTAGAAGGAATAATCTTGAAAGGTTGCTGGCTGATTGAATGTATTAACATACCTGTGTTATCGTGTTGCTAGTTCACAATCATTGTAATTAACTCAAAACTCTGAACCATTTTTCTTTACTGCAATATACTCTACACAAGCAGGAAGGGTAAAGATTTAGAAAGTAATCTTAACTGCCGTCTCTTGGGAGTATCGTATCTTGTAAACAATTACACTAATGAGTCAGTTAGAATGAAATCCCATGGCATGTTTGCTTCTAAAGGCTGGGCCGTTCTATTAAAACACATCACAAAGAAACAATGAAGATGGACACTTCCTGAAGCCGTATTGGCTTCTATTTTACTAATTTGTCACATGGTAGTCCTCACATTCAACCCTGATATGCAATGTCTAGTATATTAGCCAGTATAGATGTGTGGCTGCTTGCTCCGCATTTCCCTGTTTGTTTTGTTAACTTTTCTTTTAAAATTGGAAGTAAATTGTTTGGGGGTTAAATAGCTGCTTAATATTTATGATTCTTGATTGTAACTATCCATGTGTATAGACTTTAACTGGATTCTGTAGCCTTTTAATGTCTCAGTAAATCTGCATTCAATTTCCTGATTAGATCTTACTGCAGGAATGTCTCCTGGCGATAAACTTCATCTTGCATCCCCTTTGCTATTGCTCTTTCATCTCTTAGATGACATGAGTTTGATTCCGACCCTCAGGTTCTTAAAGCCTCAATTTGTTTCTGTGACATTCTGATGTTTATATACATCTCACACATCCTGTTCCCTGCCAAGTTTAACTTTGGATTTTAGTGCTATAAAGTCTGCTTATTCTGTTAGTAAAATAACTATTGTTTGATTTTTCTTCACCGTCTTAGCATCTGTGAATTAACAGCCTTCAGTGATTCTTCCTTACTGGGTATGTTGTCATGAGTTCACCTTCCCATCTTTAATGGCACACAGTCACTAATGGAGTGCCATAGAATAGTTACTGAAGGCAGCCACTCAGCCTATCAAGATCATGCAGCCTCCCTGTAAGGGCAATCCAACCCTTCTCCACCCTTTCCCCATAGTCCTATGATTTAGTTTTCTCATCAAGTATTACTAATCCCCTTTGAAATCTACAATTGTAACCCATTGGCATTTCTTTGTGTCATCTTTGGTTCCTTTGCCAATCATCTTAAATCTATGGTTCTAGTTCTGTACTCTTCCACCTACAAGAATAGTTTCTCCCTGTCTTGACCTCTTGTAACTTTGAGCATTTCTGTCAAATTGCCTTTGAACCTTCTCAAATCTATCAAATCTCTCAACCTTCTCCATCTACTCTAATTTACTATTTGTAAACTTGGAGATCCTGGTGTACACTATTCGCATCCCCATTACCACTTATCCAATCTTTGCAAAGATGCCTGAAATTAACTCTTTGAAATTGGCATATCATCACAAAATGTGCCAGGTGTGACTCCAACCAGCAGACAGTTTTCCCTCTGATTCCCATTGATTCCTTGTTGCCATATTTGGTTAAACGTGGCCTTGATAAGAACATAAGAAATAGGAGCAGGAGTAGGCCATCTAGCCCCTCGAGCCTGCCCTGCCATTCAATAAGATCATGGCTGATCTGATAGTGGTTCAGTTCCACTTACCCGCCTGCTCCCCATAACCCTTAATTCCCTTATTGGTCTAAAATCTATCTACCTGTGTCTTAAACACATTTAACGAGGTAGCCTCCACTGTTTCAATGGGCAGAGAATTCCAAAGATTCACCACCCTCTGGGAGAAGAAGTTCCTCCTCAACTCTGTCCTAAATTGACTCCCCCTTATTTTGAGGCTGTGCCCTCTAGTTCTTGTTTCCTTTCTAAGTGGAAATAATCTCTCTGCTTCTACCCTGTCTAGCCCTTTCATTATCTAATATGTCTCCCCTCAGCCTTCTAAACTCCAACAAGTACAGGCCCAGTCTTCTCAATCTCTCCTTATAAGCTAACCCCGTCATCTCCGGAATCAACCTTGTGAACCTTCTCTGCACTCCCTCCCAAAGCCGATATACCCTTTCGCAAATAAGGGGACCAAAATTGCATACCGTACTCTAGTTGTGGCCTCACCAGTACCTTGTACAATTGCAGCAAGACCTCCCTGCTTTTATAATCTATCCCCCTCGCGATAAAGACCAACATTCCATTTGCTTTCTTGATCACCTGCAAACTGAGTTTTTGTAATTCATGCATAAGGACCTCTAGGTCCCTCTGCACAGTAGCATGTTGTAATTTATCACCATTTAAATAATAGTCCATTTTACTGTTAATCCTTCCAAAGCAGATAACCTCACACTTGCTAACGTTATACTCCATCTGCCAGATCACTTAGCCTATCCAAATCTCTCTGCAGACTTTCCGCATCCTCCATGCAATTTGTTTTCCCACTCATCTTTGTATCATCTGCAAACTTTGTTACCCTACACTCGGTCCCCTCCTCCAGATCATCTATGTATATGGTAAACAGTTGAGGCCCCAGCACCGATCCCTGCGGCACTCCACTAGTCACCAACTGCCAACCGGAAAAGCACCCATTTATTCCAACTCTCTGCTTCCTGTTAGTTAGCCAATCCTCAATCCACGCGAACACTTTACCCCCAACTCCGTGTACCTCAATCTTATGCAGCAACCTTTTGTGAGGCACCTTATTGAACACCTTCTGGAAATCTAAAAACACCGCATCCACTGGTTCCCCTCTGTCAAACCGCACTCATTACATCTTCATAAAAATCCAGTAAATTTGTCAAACATGACTTTCCCTTCATGAATCCATGCTGCGTCTGCTTGATTGAACCATTCTTTTCCAGGTGTCTGCTATTTCTTCCTTAATGATTGATTCCAACATTTTCCCAACTTTGATGTCAAAGACAGTTAGTCTCACCTCACCTCCGAGGTTCAACTCTTTTGCCTATGTATGAACAAAGGCTATAATGAGATCAGGAGCTGAAGTGGCCCTGATAGAACCCAAATTGAGTGTCTGCAAGCAGGTATTTGCTAAGCAAGTGCTGCTTAATAACACTGTTGATGACTCTATCCTTCACTTCACTGATAATTGAGAGTACACAGATGGGGTGGGTAATTGGGCAGGTTGGATTTGTCCTGTTTCTTGTGTACAGGATGTACTGGGCAATTTTCCACATTGCTGGGTAAATGTCAGTGTTGTAGCTGTACTGGAACAATTTTGTCTAGGGGCATGACAAATTCTGGAGAACAAATCTTCAGGGCAATTGCTGGAATATTGTCAGGGCCCTGTACCTTTTGCAGGATCCAGTGCTGCCTTCAGCCAATTCTTTACGTCACATGGAGTGAATTGAATTGGCTGAAGATTGGTATCTGTGATGCTGGGGACCTCTGAAGGAGGCCAAGGTGGATCATCCACTTAGCACTTCTGGCTGAAGATTGTTGTGAATGCTACAGATTTATCTTTTGCACTGATGTGCTAGAGTTCTGCATCTTTGAGGATGGGGATATTTGTGGATCCACCTCTTCCATTGAGTTGTTTAATTGTCCACCACCATTCATGACAGGATGTGGCAGGACTGCAGAGCTTAGATCTGATCTGTTGGTTGTGGGAATGTCTAACTTTTGCTGATGTTGCTATTTGGCACACTAATCCTCTGTTGTAGCTGCACCAGGTTGATATTTAATTTTGGGTATGCCTGGTGTTGCTCCTGGGTTGACTTTCTGCACTCTTCATTTAACCCAGGTTGATCCCCTGACTTGGTGGCAATGGTTGAATGGGGGAATATGCTGGGCCATGAGGTTACAGATTGTGGTGGAGTACAGTTCTGCTGCCAATATCCTACAGCGCCAAATGGATGCCCACTCTTGAATTGCTAGATCTGTTTGAAATCTATCCCATTTAGCATGGTAGTAGTGCCACACACCGTGATGTTGTGACCATAATGTGAAAGCGAGACTTTGTCTCCACGAGGAATGTGTGATGGTCAATCCTACCAATGCTGCCATGGGCAGGTTGGTGAGGATGAGGTCAATTATGTTTTTCCTCTTGTTGGTTCCCTCATCAACTGCCGCAGTCCCAGCCAGCTTGGTCTGTGGTGGTACTACTGAACCACTCTTGGTAGTGAATGCTGAAGTCCCCACCCAGAGTACATTCTGCACTCTTGCCACCCTCAGTGCTTCCTGAAGTTGTACTGATTCATCAGCTGAGGGAGTACAGCACATTGTAATCAGAAGGCATTTTCCTTGCCTTGTTTGACCAGGTGCCATGAGACTTAATGGGGTCCAGAGTCAATGTTGAGAACTCCCAGGACTGTATACCACTGTGCTGTATACCTGGGGTGGGACAGGACATGCGCAGGAATAGTGACAAAGGTATCTGGGACATTGTGTAAGGAATGATTCCATGAGTATGACTTTCTCAGTTTTGCCACAAGCCCCCCAGATGTTCAGGAGAAGGACTTTGCAGAGTCAACAACAGAACTGGGTTTGCCATTGTTTCTGATGCCTAGGTTGATGCTGGGTGATCCATCCAGTTTCATTCCTTTGTTTTCTTTTAGCAGTTGACTGCAACTGAGTGGCTTGATTGGCCCCATTATTACAGCTATACCAGTGGCCTACGTGCATTAAACTAATCTCTGCTTTTCTACGAGCTTTTTGTTCTAGTTATGCATCCTAGTACTTACTAGGATGCTACCAGGACTTGATGATTTGAGTTATAAGGAGAGGCTGGATAGACTGGGACTTTTCTCCTTAAAGTGTAGGAGGCTTACGGGTGATCTTATAGAAGTCTATAAAATAATGAAGGGTATAGATAAAGTAGATAGTCAACTCTTTTCCCAAAGGTAGGGGAGTCCAAAACTAGAGGGCATAGGTTTAAGGTGAGAGTGGAGAGATACAAAAGGGTCCAGAGGGGCATTTTTTTCACTCAGAGGGTGGTGAGTGTCTAGAATGAGCTGCCAGAGGCAGTAGTAGAGATGGGTACAATTTTGTCTTTTAAAAAGCATTTAGACAGTTATATGAGTAAAATGGGCATAGAGGGATGTGGGCCAAACGCGGGCAATTGGAACTAACTTAGTGGTAAAAACTGGGCGGCATGGACAAGCCTGTTTCCATTCTGTAAACCTCTATGACTCTAATAGTGTAGAGTTGCACCAGGATTTGTTGACATGTAAGAAACATTCAGGTCATTCCTTTAAACTGATTACTCATTATATTGACAAATGTCATTCATTCAAAGGATAAAATTACACAGAGAGCAGTGAACAACTTGTGGTTCACTGCAAGATTATTTTTCTGTCCCTGAATGAATCATAGCTCCTGGAAATTATTCATCTCTCAACCAACAATGTTTCTAAATGAAAGAACATAAGAACATAAGAAATAGGAGCAGGAGTAGGCCATCTAGCCCTTCGAGCCTGCCCCGCCATTCAATAAGATCATGGCTGATCTGTTGTGGCTCAGTTCCACTTTCCCGCCCTCTCCCCATAACCCTTAATCCCCTCTCTTATCAAGAACCCATCAACCCGCTTCTTAAAAATATTTAGCGAGGCAGCCTCCACCACTTCAACGGGCAGAGAATTCCAGAGATTCACCACCCTTTGAGTGAAGAAGTTCCTCCTCAACTCCGTTCTAAACCGCCTCCCCTTTATCTTGAGGCTGTGCCCCCTAGTCCTACTGTCGTTTTTGAGCGGGAAGAGTCTCTCCACCTCTATCCTATCCATCCCATTCATCATCTTATACGTCTCAATGAGATCTCCCCTCATTCTTCTAAACTCCAACAAGTACAAGCCTAGTTTATTCAGCCTCTCCTCATAGCTCAATCCCCTCAACTCCGGTATCAGCCTAGTAAACCTCCTCTGCACTCCCTCCAGGGCCAAAATATCCTTGCGCAGGTGCGGCGCCCAAAACTGCAGATCACATCTGATTATTATCCTATGGAAATCTAGCTGTTCCAAAACATACAGTGGTGTCTCCCCCATGACAATGCTGACTCCGCTTCAATGGTACTTTGATCCAAAGATATGTGGGTTAGGTTGATTGGCCATGATAAATTGCCCCTTAGTATCAGGGGGACTAGGAGGGGGTTATAGGGATAGGACCTGGATGGGATTGTTGTCAGTATAGACTTGATGGGCCTAATGACCACCTTCTGCACTGTAGATTCTTTGATTCTGTGGTACTTCATGGCTGTGAAGAGTTTAGGGACGTAATGAGGTTGCGAAAGACACCCTATAAATGCAAGTTATTTTATGTCAACAACAGACAGCCTCTACCCTGGAGGCATGTGATACACGGGTACAGATTTTGAAATTAAATCAACTAAAACAATGCTTCAGATTTGGATGTCAAGATTACTCTGTCAGATTGCTAATGAAAGAAATTAGCCATTGCTCAGATATTGTAAAATGTACAGTTAATTCGTCATACTCCTTGTCTTGGATCATCTTATTGTGAAGAGAAATATCTGGCCTTGACTAATAATCCGCGGTGTTGTGGTATCGGAATATGTTGGTAACTGTGGTTAAATGACATTCTTCTGCAACTCTGTGTCCGTCATGTGCTCTGACATTTTTGATCAGTTTAAGTTAAAGATGTGTTTCATTATGCTTTTGTGCTTTGGTGCTTGGCTTATAATTTTAGTTGGGTTATGGAAAGACAAAGTAATCCAGCTGTTTTACAAATCTTAGGCCTGCATGGTAAATTCCAAGTCCACTTCCACAACGTCTGAACTGTTATGTTGTTAGATCTTGGTTGAGTCACAGTTTCCTCTAGCTCAAGATCATAAGGATAGAGACTACTGCCGCATCAGATTGGCTTCTCCTTTGCCACTGATTTCACCCATCCCCTTCTCTCCACTCCCCCTTCACAGTCACTGTGTTAGGCTCAACCAATCGCAATCTTGGTGTCTCATTTCTCATTTGCTTTTGATCACACAGATTACTTGCTTCTACCTCTACAATACTTTGCTTCAACCTCATTTTCCAGCTTTATTGCAGATAGCCTAAAGTTTATAAAGTCTATTCATTAGTGTCACAAGTACGCTTACATTAACACTGCAATAAAGTTACTGAGAAAATCCTCTAGTCGCCATAGTCTGGCGCCTGTCTGGGTATGTACACTGAGGGAGAATTTAGCATGGTCAATGCGCCTAAGCAGCACGTCTTTCAGACTGTGGGAGAAAATCAGAGCACTTGGAGGAAACCCATGCAGACACAGGGAGAACATGCAAGCTCCATAGGCAGTGACCCGACCTGGGAATCGAACTGGGTCTCTGACCCTGTGAGGCAACGGTACTAGTCACTTAGCTTTGTAACGGGCCTGAGAGGTCCCACCAGCTTGCTCTAAGCACCTCTGTTAAGCCTTGTAATAAAGCTGGAGGCTACATTGCACATGAGAAACACAATGCTGAAATCCCAATAGGTGATGTTAGTAAAAGTGTGCCTCAGGATTCCATTCCCATCCTCTTTGGATGCATATGGATAGCTGTTGAACATTTAATGCAAAGGGGCTTTGTAAGTAAGAAACTGAGCCTGTAAGGAAGAGTTTGCAGATGACAGAAAGCTATGCAAGCAGGGAGAGGGTCACTGGCTGAGCAGAGTCTGCACTTTCTCCCTGCGTCTGCATGGATTTCCTCTGGGTGCTCTGGTTTCCTCCCACAGTCCAAAAGACGTGCTGGTTAGGTAAACTGGCCACACCAAATTCCCCCTCTGTGTATCCAAACAGGTGCTAGAGTATAACAACTAGGGGATTTTCACAGCAACTTCATTGCAGTGTTAATGTAAGCCTAGTTGTGACACCACTAATAAACAAATATAAGCAAGTGTCTGCAACACGTTGAGAAAGCTGACCCACTCAAGCCCGCCTTCAAAGCAGTAAATTAAACTGCAAGAAGCAGCGATCTGTGCATCTTGCTAAGTACGCATGCAATGAGTTATGAATCCAGGCAGACACAATGGTTGTTACTGTCTGTGAATCACACTCCACACTTAACAATTTCAGTCCAGCAGCCTAGTACAACTACAGCCTCAAGCAATCCTGAAATGTCTTTTTCAAGCCAGCCTTTTGTCCCCTCTCCTCTCCATTCACTATTCTCGGACTCGAGGGAATGCACGTACCAGATATATTTTCAGATTAACGATAATCGCTGGCTGTATTTCCCCAGAATGTCTCAATTCAACACAGTAACTTGGTCAGTGGGGGTGCAAAATTTTCAAGGACACGATCAGTCTGAAAAGGGACTGTGCCAAGAAAAACTGAAGCAGCTTCCAAGCATTGTGCCAGATTTTTAAATGGGACAGGACTACAATCTCACAGTTACATATTTATAAAACAAAAAGGAAATGGCATAGAAAAGGGGTTGAGTGTGGAAGGTATCTGGAATAAAGTCACGCATCAGATCCGGCTGTTCGGGTTGGGAGCCTGAGGGACATGAACAAGGAGGTTGGAATGGAACAGCTGATTTCAACACGTGATCGGTGCAGGAAGTGTGTGTAAACCAGAGACGGAAACTGCGGCCAAAGGATCCAGTCAAAAAAGGAGAGGGGGGAAAATTAACAGGGACAGAGAGAAAACATAGCGAGGAAATCCATCTTCTCCTTGCAAGGTGAGAGACTGTACAGATACACAAGGTTTGTGGTTTAAACAGAGAGGAAGGGAGATTCCAATCACTGTCCCCTGGAGGCACAAAGTGTTCCTCTGGGATTGCTGCATTCCTTGAGTCTGGAGCTGATGGCAAGTTGGAGTTGAAATGTGCATATTTGTGTGTCTTTTCCAATTGGCTCCAATGGGGAACAGTGAACCAAATTCTGATTGCAGTATTATTCCATTCGGAGTGGTCTGCGGATTAGTTTCTGGAGGGAGGTGTGTGATTTCTATTCCCTCCCGTCTCAGAGAGGGAGGCTGCTTTGTTTAGTCCTCAATGTGGGCAGCAGTGTGGGGGAGATAGGCAGTGAGCCCCAGGCTGCAGCAGCAGCAGCACCGCAGAACCTTCACCCCGCTTTATTGATGGGGTTCTCTCCCTTTTTTTTCTTACCCTGAGACTCGGTGGGGGGGCGGTGGATGATTGAAGGTGTTGGTGCCCAGTGGCCGATTGTTAGGGAGACGGGGTGGGGCTGCTGCTGGCTCTGTCTGGATGTGTGTGTGTGTGAAGGGAATATCCGCTCGGCTACCAGGGTCTCGGACACACACAGAGAGCAGGGCAGTCAGCAAAGTGCTCTCTCTGGACTTTCCTGAGGCTTTGTAACTTTTTTAATTTGAATACCCCCCCCCCCCAAACTTACATTTCTTTTTAAAAGAAAGAAATCGGATTTGTTTCATTTAGAAAAATTCAGGAAAGGGGAAAAATTCAACCTCAGTGAAGCTAATCTAACACATTGGCTATTAACTTTTGTTTTTTTACCCCTAAATCGCTGCTTCACATAGTTGGCATTGCCAAGGTCAGCAGGGGGCTGAAATCAGATTGCATTTGGGGGGGGGGGGGAACCTGCAAAACTTCAGTATTTAAGAGGTTAAACCCAGCTCTTGTCACTGAGGCTGTTTTGCTACAATTCAGGGCTGATATCTCTGATTAATTTAATCTTCAGATTTCTGTGATCTGCTGCGCTGGCATAGTTTTTATTGCCTGAACAAAGATAAACAGGGTGGGTCTGGCTTTCAGAAGTTGTTTTGAACAATGTAGGTGTCTGAGGGAGTCTAGAGTTACTTGATGCTCACAGAGATTCTTCATTTTTTGATTCATGGTCAGAATGGCAGTTAGCTTAATGAAGCTCTGTTTAGTTTAAAATTAGCTACTGTATTTTACAGTTTAGTCTCAAATGGGATCCCCAGCTCCAGGCGTTAAGTAGAAATTGTATTATTGCAGTTATATTTCTACCAAGAATAGACTTGGTAGATTTGGAAAGAATGTTCCTGATGGTGGGATAGTCCAGGACTAGGAGATTTGAGGTTAGGGATTTTAGGACTGAGGTGAGGAGAAATGTCTTCACCCAGAGGCTGGTGAATGTGTGGAGTTCACTCCCACAGAATGTAGTTAAGGCCAAAATCTTGTGTGATTTCAAGAAGAAATTAGATATAGCTCTGGAGGCTAAAGGGGCCAAGGGATGTGGGGGGAGGAAGTGGGACAAAGATATTGAATTTGATGATCAAAATGAATGGCAGAGTAGGTTTGAAGAGCCAAATGGCCTACTCCTATTTTCTATGTTTCTATATGAGATACTTTTGATGTGCTGTCTGTCAGTTTGCACATAGCAAGACCCCACAGTCAATGAATGAAATAACCAAATAATCTGCTTTTAATGGTGTGAAGTGATAGATATTGGGCCAGGGCATCAGAAGGCTCTTTGAATTCATGCTGTGGGATCTTTTGTGTTCACCTGCAAGGACAGGCAGGACTTTTGCTGAACTCTTCGTCCAGGAAAAAGTTACATCTGTCAGTGCTGCACTTTCTCTGCGCTATACTGGAGTGCTGGCCAAATTTTGTGCTCCAGTCTTTAATCTTCAAACCTCCTGACTGCTGACTCCCAGGACGTGAGTACTGCCCTGAGTTACACCTTGACGTCTTTGTAGAATCATCATAGATGACCTGTGGTGTAGAAGGAGGCCATTCAGCCCATTGACTCTGCACCAACAACAATCCCACCCAGGCCCTATCCCTGTAATGCCACATGTTAGCCCTGCTAATCCCCCGACACTAAAGAGCAATTTACCATGACCAATCAACCTAACCTGCACGTTTCTGAAGTGTGGGACAAAACCGGAACGCTGGAGGAAACCCACGCAGACATGGAGAGAATGTGCAAACTCCACACAGTCACCCGAGGTTGGAATTGAGCTCGGCTGCCTGGTGCTGTAAGGCAGCAGTGCTAACCATTGTGCCACCATGCCACGCTGAAGAATTAGCCAGTTAGTGTTTGCCATCATTATGGGAAGAAAATTTCACATTGAATGCTGTCCTAAGCCTGAGATTGGTGGTTGTTGAGCTATTCCACTCCGTCTAAAATAAGTAATGACACAATGTGTTCATTAGGAACCTCGGGCAAATCCTTTGGTAAGTTCTCAATTCAAAATGGGCAGTAGATGCTGATTGTCCTCGTTCTGCCTGCATCCTGTGGTGAACAGACGTAGGTTATGTTGCTTTAAGTTGTTGTCCCTTTGAAAGGGAAGAAGAATAATATCTGAAATATCTAAAATGTTCCAAGATATACCTGTAAATTCAGTCAGCACTGTGCCATCAGCTCACCATAATTAATGGCTCTTCCAGTAAACCCTTTAAAGTTACATCATCACATTGATATGTTAAATTAAAAATCTAACTGGTAATTTTGGAGCAGTGCTGATGATTAAGATGCGGATTTCTGATTTGTCAGCCTGAGTCATTTGGTCGCACTCTTGTCTCTGAATGAAAAGTTTGTGGGTTTGAGTATTGCTTCCAAGACTTGAGTACAAATACCTAGGCCAGTGCAGCGCTGAAACAGCCCTGCACTGTTGGCGGCATCAGCTTTCGGATGAAACATTAAACTGAGTCTCTCTGCCCGCTCGGCTTGATGTAAGAAGGTCTGTGACACTTCAGCAAGGTGGCACAGGGGGTTAGCACTGCTGCCTCACAGTGCCAGGGAACCGGGTTCAATTCCCGGTTTGGGTCACTGTCTGTGTGGAGTTTGCAAGTTCTTCCCATGTCTGTGTGGATTTCTTCTGGGTGGTCTCCTCCCACAGTCTGAAAGATGTGCTGGTTAGATGCATTGGCCATGCTAAATTCTCCCTCAGTGTACCCGAACAGGCGTTGGAGTGTGGCGACTAGGGGATTTTCACAGTAACTTCATTGCGATGTTAACGTAATCCTTGTGGCATTAATAAATAAACTTCAAACTTAAACCTAAAACTTCAAGGAAGAGCAGTGGAGTTCCTGCTGCATCCTGGAATAGAGTCGTAGAATCTCCACAGTGCAGAAGGAGACGGTTCGGTCCATCGAGTCTGCACCAACTCTCAGACAGAACGTCTTACCCAGGCCCTATCCTCATAACCCCACGTATTTGCTCCACTGATCACTTTAACCTACAGATCTTGAGGCAATTAAGCATGGTAAATCCACCTAATCTACAAATTTTTGGAGCAAGGGAGGAAACCCATGGACATAGGGAGACTCCATACAGGCACCCAAGGCTGGAATTGAACCCAGGCTCCGGTGAGGAAGCAGTTTTAACCACTGTGCCACTGTGTCCTGACCTCGTAATCGTATCTTTTGAGCAGCACCTAATCAGCATCAAGAACTTGTATCTTCAATCAGCACCTAATATATACATTGTCTGATTTTTAAAAAATTTCTATTCTTTGAGATCTTGTTATGCCCAAATCAGTTGCCTCATTTCCTACATAGTACCATGACCAAACTTTACTTCAGTTGTCAGACTCTTTGGAATATCCTGAGGTCATGAAAGAAATGATATAAAGTATGTTTTGAACCCCTTTTTGTTTTTAAACCTCCTATCCTGCACACACACCTCCTCTCCCCCCCCACCACCACCACCATAATGTTAACTATTCGGAATATAATTCCGTTGACAACAAATAGCATCCAGTATAAAGAATATGCTAAAGGAATAGCAGAAGGAGGCTACATGCCCTTTCAAGCCATTCAATAAGATCAGGGCTAATCCCCCTGAACGCTCCAAGAGACCAAAATTCTATGATCATAGCCAATAGAGTTGAGTATATTTAAGGCTGTGCAGCCCAGACAGAATAGGTGAGGGTTTTTTTATCACGTGAGTTAAGATTGGGCCTGCTGCGTCACCGTGGGCAATTTGAATTTTATGAATGTGATTGCACGCAGGCATTTAACAACAGAATCACTGTTGTAGTTACAAGGTGAGGACCAATCGATATGCCACACTGCTGCCCTTTAGCCTCTGGCCCTCGCTACCACCAAGGACAGGATGAGCTCAGTCTCCATGGGCCAGCAATCGCAAATGACTCAGGACTGCATCAGGAGAGCTCCAGAAACCATTCAAAGTTACTCTGCTTCTCAGCAAACTCTTCCTGTGCTCATTGACTGAGAACTTAAGGGGACTAACTGGTGATAAATCTCATTGTCCTGATGTCTAGCATTGTAGGGATATTGCCTGTGTTGGATCTGATCTTCCAGAACTTCTCCCATTCTAGAACAGTTTCTGAGGATTGGAAGGTATAACCCTCCTGTTTTTTTTTAAAAGAAAATAAATGGAGACCGTCTATAATCGGTAAACTAGTGGAATTTATTAGGAGGAATGTGGTAATAGAGCATATGGAAAGCCAGAATAGGATTAAGCTGAGTTGATGCTGATTTATGAAAGGGAATCCAAACAGTAAATTCAGGAAACACTTACAGCAGCAAAGCTGAAATGTTAACTCAGTTTCTCGCTCCACAGATTTTGCCAGCATGCAGGGTGCTTCTAGCATTTTCTGCTTGCGTTTTGGATTTTCAGCATCTGCAGTCCATTGCTCGTTTAAAGTTTATTTGTTAGTGTCACAAGTAGGCTTACATTAACACTGCAATGAAGTGAAAATCCCCCCGTCGTCACACTCTGGCACCTGTTCGGGTACACTGAGGGAGAATTTAGTGTGGCCAGTGCACCCAACCAGCATGCCTTTCAGGCTGTGGGAGGAAACCAGGGCACTGGAGGAAACCCATGCTGACACGAGGAGAACGTGCAGACTCCATACAAACAGTGATCCAAACTGGGAATCGAACCCGGGTCCCTGGAGCTGTGAGGCAGCAGTGCCATCGTGCCACCCCTTCAATGTTCAGGATCTGCTCAGAATTTTTTGAGGCTGTAAATGGTGATAAGATAGATAAATGAGAAACAGTTGATGTAGCGTGTTTAGATTTTCGTAAAGCATTTGTGAAGGACTCTACGGGATTGGGTCAGTGAGGTGCTTTGCCTCCAGGGAGATAGGTTTGGTGAGTTGGCAGCAATGTGACAGATGGAATACAGTGTAGTGAAGTTGTTGATTTTAGTTGGAGAAATTAAAAAAACAGAATTTACGTTGTCTAAAACTGGGTGACATTGTATATGGATCATAGAAAGGAAAGGTGCAGGTCCAGCAAGCAATGAGGAAGTCAAATATTGTTAGCTTTTCTTACAAAGCATTTTAAAGTAGGAATAAATAAGTCTCAACTACAAGTAAGGCATTGCTGGAACCAGACCTGGTATACTGTGTGCACTTTGGGTCTCCTTACCTAAGGAAGGGCATTCTTGCCCTTGAGTGACCGCAGAGAAGGTTGACTAGACTGCTTCCTGTGAAAGGGAGGATCGAAGCAGAGAAAGAATAAACTAGGCCCATGTTCCTTTGAGCTTAGGAATAAGCAATGAACTCATTGAAACATACAAAATTCTTAAGGAGTTTGACGGGATGGATGTTGAGGAAATGTCTCCATGGCTGATGAATCTAGAAAACAGATCATAGTCTCAGATTTACTGGTTAGCCGTTTGGGATTGACAGCAAGATGGGACAGTGGTTAGCAAGTGTCTGGAGAACTAGTTAGTGTAAGTGCATGGGTATAGGGCCTGGGAGGGATTGTGGTCAGTGCAGACTCGATGGGCCAAATGGCCTCCTTCTGCACTATATTATTCTATGATTCAAAGCATTGTGAATCTTTGGAATTTTGTACCCTGGAGAGATCTAGATCCTTAGTCATTGAGTATAGTAAAGACAGGAGTTGATGGATTTTTGGGCACTAATATATGGTTAGACAGCACAGTGGTTAGCACTGCTGCCTCACAGCACGAGGGATCCAGGTTCAATTCCAGCCTTGGGTCACTCTTTGTGAAATTTGCACATTCTCCCCGCGTCTGCGTAGGTTTCCTCTGGATGCTCCAGTTTCCTCCCATACATCAAAGATGTGTGGGTTCAGTGGATTGGCCATGCTAGACTACTCCTTAGTGCCCCAAGATGTGTAGGTTAGAGGGATTAGCTGGATAAATACTTGGGGTTACGGAGAATAGGTCTCAGATCTCCATTCTCTCCCTGACTTCCTGAGTCTCCAAATCATGACTTTCTGAAGACATTGATCCTGGCCTGAAACTGAGAACAGAACAAAGTAGATATGCACAGGCCATCAGTGAGTAAAGAGATGGAACAGGACATTTGTTGTGCTTCACTGGACAAGTTGAAATGTACTGACTTTTCTCTTTACACATTCTGACTGTCCTGATCCAGCCAGTTTTCTAGCATTTGTGGCTATCTGAGCGATTGCCGTTAGCACTCTGAATATCCCCCGTGATTGTGATGAATGAAAATCTCTTTGATTTACCAGCTCACTACTTTTCATGCTGTGTTTAAATAACAATTTCTGCACTGTCGTACTTTTCTTTGACTGCCTTTATGAAGTTAAGAGGGTCCCTGAGAGTGTGTTATTATTTGCAGGAAATCTTTTCAAGTGGGTAGTTGTGTGAGAATATTTGCAGGGTCTCTCCTCCCAGTACAGAACAATTTGAAATCTGGCCAATTTGCCAAGGTGTGATCTTTGCAGGGTCACATTAGCTTTGGCTGCTGAGTGATAATTGGTTGGTGTTTAGGGTGCAGTTAGCTAGTGCCAATGCCGTCACTGATATGGATTTCTTTTCCAGATGTGGAAAGCAGCTGCTGGCCGCACGATTTCTGTCACAGCGTCAGATGACGGCGATGACTGGGACACAGACCCCGACTTTGTGGTAAGCTTTTGGCTTTTGCTTATGGCTTAACAAGAAAGAGTTCACATTTAAGTAACATCTTCCAGAACCTCAAGGATGTCCCAAAGCACCAGTGAAGTCATTTTTTTTTTGAAGAATGGTTACTGTTGTAAAGTGGGAAACCGGACAGTCGATTTGCAAATGGCACAGTCTCAAACAGCAGTGGAAAACGATCAGATAATTTGTTACTCTTCAATGATATTGGCAGCAGGATTAGTATTAACCAGGACACAACAGAAAACTTCCAGTTCTTCTTTAATTAGTGCTACTGAATCTTCTATGTCCTCCTTAGAGAACAGATGGAACTTAGTTTGACACCTGAGAGGTGGCACCTCCCAAATTACTGGATTTTCTCATTCTGGCATTGGACTGTCAGTCTGTGGCTGGACTTGAACCCACGACCTTCTGAATACGGAGCCAAAGCCAACTTGGCCAAAGGGATGTGGAAACAGTTCGTTAGGATTGAAGTGGAACATGAACCAAAACAGAAACAAACTCAGTTGAGGGTGGTGCAGTGGTTAGCACTGCTGCCTCTCAGCACCAGGGACCCAGGTTCAATTCCAGCCTCGGGTGATTGTCTGTGTGGAGATTGCACATTCTCCCTGTATCTGCGTGGGTTTCCTCCAGGTGCTCCGGTTTCCTCCCGTAGTCCAAAGAGGTGTGGATTAAGTTGCTCGGCCATGCTAAATTGCTCCTTAGTGTCCCAAGATGTGTAGGTTAGGAGGATTAGTGGAGTAATTATGTAGGGATACGGCCTGGGTAGGATGCTATTTCAGAGAGTCGATGCAGACTCAATGGGCCAAATGGCCTCCTTCTGCACTGTAGGAATTCTGTGATTTGGTTTTTGCGTCCTTGTGCTTTAAATTGGAAAAAAACATACTCCTTTCTCCTTTTGTCTTTAGATAAATCCTATTATTTAAGAATGTCACATGCAATGGAGCTTGGACCATATTTAGCATCGTAGACCAGAATCTGAGTGGCTTGTCTGTTTGACAAACTCCCTGTTTCATGCATAAAGCTCTTGTTCAATGACAGCTACTGGAGGCTTGTATCCTTTAGAAAAATTGGCCAATCATTCCAAGCCTAAAATAAATCTGCTACGCTTTACTAGTCTGTAATAATCTGCTTGAATGCTCCCAATATATCACTGAAAACAAGTTGTGTTTGTGCAATATTAAAAGCAGGACTCACTGGACGATCAGAGTGGACCACTAAAAATCTGACAGTAATGACAGATGAATGTGTATCAAAGCAAGAAAGAACACAAGTGTTTCTATATCGCCTTTCGTGACCCCAGAAAAACCAAAAACACTTTGCAGCCTGTGCAGTCTGGCTGCTGTGGTTCCTTCCATCATAACACGATGTCCTGCTGACCAAATCACCTGTGTTAGTGGTTGAACGATAGGTATTGGCCAGGACACCGGGAGATAATTCCTCTGATTTTCAAAATAGGGGTCTCTGCATTCATCGAAGTAGTCATGATGTGGAGATGCTGGCATTGGACTGGGGTAAACACAGTAAGAAGTCTCACAACACCAGGCTAAAGTCCAACAGGTTTATTTGATAGTAAACGCCACAAGCTTTCGGAACGCTGTTCCTTCGTCAGGTGAGTGGAGAGTTCAGAATGGAGAGTGGAGAACTCTCCACTCGCCTGACGAAGGAACAGCGTTCCGAAAGCTTGTGGCGTTTAGTATTAAATAAACCTGTTGGACTTTAACCTGGTGTTGTGAGACTTCTTACTGTGTTGATCGAAGTAGGCAGAGAGAGCACCTCCGTCACTGCAGGACTTTCCCAGGACTGCACTGGAGTGTCGGTTTGGACTTTCTGATCAATTCTCTGGAGTGGGACTTAAACCCATGACTGCCTGTCTCAGAGACAGAGCGTTATAACATTGAGTCACGGCCTGTACTATGACCCTTCATTAGAATCATTAAATTTAAAAAAGAGTCTGAGTGACTAAAGATTTTGAAGATATTTCTGTGACATTATTTTTAACTTGTCTGGTGTGCTAGTTAGCAAGGGCATTTAATGGCCACAATCATAGTATCCCTGTAGCGCAGAAGAAGGCCATTTGGCCCATCGAGTCTGCACTGACTCTTCGACAGAGCAACTTACCCAGGCCCACATCCCACCCTATCCTTGTAACCTCCTGCATTTATCCCGTTGATCCCATTGTTTAAGAAGGGGAGAAGAGACTTCCCTGGGAATTACAGACCGGTGAGTCTTACTTCTGTAGTGGGTAAGGTTTTGGAAAGGATTATTAGAGACAGGATTTATAGTTATTTGGAGAGTAATGAATTGATTAGAGACAATCAGCATGGTTTTGTAGCGGGTAGGTCGTGCCTTACTAACCTTATCGAGTTCTTTGAGAAAGTGACCAAAGAGGTGGATAGGGGTAAGGCAGTTGACGTGGTGTATATGGATTTAGTAAGGCGTTTGATAAGGTTCACCATGGTAGGCTTCTGCAGAAAATGCAGATGTATGGGACTGGGGGTGATCTAGGTAATTGGATCAGGAATTGGCTAGCAGATAGGAGACAGAGGGTGGTGGTTGATGGTAAATATTCGTCATGGAGTTCAGTTACGAGTGGTGTGCCTCAGGGATCTGTTTTGGGGCCACTGCTGTTTGTAATTTTTATTAATGATCTGGATGAGGGTACAGTTGGGTGGATTAGTAAGTTTGCTGATGACACCAAAGTCGGAGGTGTGGTAGATTGTGAGGAAGGGTGTCATAGTTTGCAGGGTGACTTAGAAAGGTTGCAGAGCTGGGCCGCGAGGTGGCGGATGGAGTTTAATGTGGAGAAGTGTGAGGTAATTCATTTCGGTAGGAATAACAGATGTGTTGAGTATAGGGCTAACGGGAGGACTTTGAATAGTGTGGAGGAGCAGAGGGATCTAGGTGTATGTGTACATAGATCCCTGAAAGTTGGGAATCAAGTAGATAAGGTTGTTAAGAAGGCATACGGTGTCTTGGCGTTTATTGGTAGGGGGATTGAATTTAGGAGTCGCAGCGTCATGATGCAACTGTACACAACTCTGGTGCGGCCGCACTTGGAGTATTGTGTGCAGTTCTGGTCCCCACATTACAGGAAGGATGTAGAGGCTTTGGAGAGGGTGCAGAGGAGGTTTACCAGGATGTTGCCTGGTATGGAGGGGAGATCCTATGAGGAGAGACTGAGAGATTTGGGGTTGTTTTCGCTGGAAAGAAGGCGGCTAAGAGGGGACCTTATTGAAACATATAAGATGATTAGAGGTTTAGTCAGGGTGGATAGTGATAGCCTTTTTCCTAGGATGGAGAAAGCTAGCACGAGGGGGCACGGCTTTAAATTAAGGGGGGGTAGTTATAGGACTGATGTCAGGGGTAGGTTCTTTACCCAAAGGGTGGTGAGGGACTGGAATGCCCTGCCAGCTGCAGTTGTAAATGCGCCTAGTTTGGGGGCGTTTAAGAGATCTGTGGATAGGTTTATGGACAAAATGGGATTGGTTTAGATTAGTGGGTTAGTGTTGTTTTTTTTTAAAAAGCTGGTCGGCGCAACATCGTGGGCCGAAGGGCCTGTTCTGCGCTGTTATGTTCTATGTTCTATGTTCTATGTTAATCCACCTAACCTAGACATCTTGGGACACTAAGGGTCAACTTAGTGTGGCCAATCCACCTAACTCACACATCTCTTTGGACTGTGGGAGGAAATGGGAGCACCCAGAGGAAACCCACGCAGAACCGGGGAGAACGTTCAAACACCATACAGAGAGTCGCTCGAGGCTGGAATTGAACATGGAAGTCCCTGGTGCTGTGAGGCAGCAGTGCTAACCACCGTGCTGCTCCTCAGGGGTACACCAGTTTTCCATTGTTACTGTTTTCTTTCTATTACTAGTTGTGGTTGGATAAAAGCGTTTTTAACATTAGTTTTCTGTTTTTGCTTTAACTAGAATGATTTGTCTGAAAAGGAACAGAGATGGGGTGCCAAAACAGTTCAAGGATCTGGGCATCAGGCACACATCAAGTAAGTTCTTCTTCTGCGGTGGTGGTCAGGGAGGTTGGCTGCCTCTTGTACTCTTTGGATAAATTGGGACATGTTATTCACCATTGGAGGAACTGACATGGGCTGTGGCATTTTATGGTTTTTGATTCAAGCAGATGCAATCGATGAATGGAAATTATTTTACCAGCAATCACTTGGTAAATTGGTCTGAATCTGTTGAAATCCTGTAGACTGTTGCTGAAGTTATCTTTGTGTGAGATATCATATCATAGAATCCCGACAGCCTATCGCATCTGCACTGACTCTCTCACGTATTGTAGTGTGTTTGTTGCGAGGCTTGTGTTTTAAGTTTGTCTTTCTGTGCATCAGTTGCATCTTTTAATAAATTCCTTGTGAGAAAAGAGAAGACTGGACAGTTGGGTGGGGGTGTTGTTTGGGTCTATATTCCTGCTACCAGAGGACTGGAAAGTAAAGAATGTAACATCGCTCTTTAAGAAGGGAGGGAGGTAGCAGATGGGAAATTATAGGCCAGTTAGCCTGACTTCAGTCATTGGCAAGATTTGAGCCCATTATTAAAGATGAGATCACAGAGTACTCCACTATAGCACAGTGGTTAGCACTGCTGCCTGTCAGTGCCAGCGATCTGGGTTCGATTCCTGACTCGGGTCACTGTCTGTGTGGAGTTTGCACATTCTCCCTGTGAAAGTGTGGGTTTCCTCTGGGTGCTCTGGTTTCCTCACACAGTCCACAGATATGCAGGTTAGGTTGATTGGCCAAGCTAAATTGACCCTTAGTGTTGGGGGACTAGCCGGGTAAATAAGTGGGGCTACAGGGATAGAGGCTGGGTGGGATTGTGGTTGGTGCAAACGGCCTCCTTCTGCACGGTAAGGTTTCTATGATTTCTACTTGGAAGTGCATGATAAAGTAGGGCTGGGTCAGCACGGCTTTATCAAGGGGAGATCATGTCTGACAAATCCGCTGGAGTTGTTTGAGGAGGTAACGGAAGTTAGACAAAGGAGAGTCAGTGGACGTGATTCATTTAGATTTCCAGAAGGCCCTGGACAAAGTGCCATATAGGAGACTGTTAAATAAGTTAAGTGCCCATGGTGTTAAGGGTACGATCCTGGCATGGATAGAGGATTGGTTGACTGGCAGAAGGCAGAGAGTGGGGTAAAAGGGTCTTTCTCAGATGGCAGCCGTTGACTAGTGGTGTGCATCAGGGATCAGTGCTGGGACCACAACTTTTCACAATATACATTGACGATTTGGAAGAAGGAACTGAAGGCACTGTTGCTAAGTTTGCAGATGATAGATATGTAGAGGGACAGGTAGTACTGAGGAAGCAGGGGGGCTGCAGAAGGACTTGGACAGGTTTGGAGAGTGAGCAAAGAAGTGACAGATGGAATACAAAGTGGAAAAGTGTGAGGTTATGCACTTTAGAAGGAGGAATGGAGGCATAGATATTTCCTAAATGGGGAAATGCTTAGGAAATCAGAAACACAAAGGGACTTGGGAATCATTGTTCTAGGTTCTCTTAAGGTTAATATGTAGGTACAGCCAGCAGATGCACTGTTAGGATTCATGTCGCGAGGGCTAGAATACAAGAACAGGGATGTACTTCTGAGGCTGTATAAGGCTCTAGTTAGACCCCATTTGGAGTACTGTGAGCAGTTTTGGACCCCATATCTAAGGAAGGATGTGCTGGCCTTGGAAGAGGTCTAAAGGAGGTTCACAAGAATGATTCCTGGAATGGAGAGCTTGTCGTATGAGGAACAGTTGAGGACTCTGGGTCTGTACTTGTTGGAGTTTAGAAGGATGAGGGGGGATTTTTATTGAAACTTACAGGATACCACGAGGCCTAGATAGTGGATGTGAAGAGGATGTTTCCACTAGTAGGAAAAACCAGAAACAGAAGGCACAACCTCAGGCTAAAGGGGTGATCCTTTAAAACTGAGATGAGGAAGACTTTCTTCAGCCAGAGAGTGGTGAAAATGTGGAACACTTTGCCACAGAAGGCTGTGGAGGCCAGGTCACTGAGTGTCTTTAAGACAGAGATAGATAGGTTCTTGATGAATAAGGGGATCAGGGGTTATGGGGAAAAGTCAGGAGAATGGGATTGAAAAAAAATCAGCCATGATTGAATGGTGGAGCAGACTCGATGGGCCGAGTGGCCTAATTCTGCTCCTATGTCTTATGGTCTACCCTATCCAATTGACCAACCAGTCTGATTGTGTAATTAGATTATTTCTTCTTTCAAATTGTCTCGGGATCATAGGACTTGAGTCAAACCCCTCGAGCTTTTCCATCACCCCAACCTCATTTGGTTCCATGATCCATTAGCTCACAAAGATCTCTCGATGTCATTGCCAGTTGTCCCAGCACCTTTTGCCTTTTAGGATCAGAATTCCAGATATCTCCTTGATCTGCTACCTCCTGTTTTCCTTGCAAAAGGATTGATCTCTTGAGTTTTAATACCACGAACTCAGCTATTCCCATTGCCTTTATCCTTAATGATATTGCTTTTAGTCTGGAGTCACCTATCATTTCAAGAAGCTTGCCAGTAGTAAATCTCCTTAGACTGAAATTCAATATCGAGATTAACAGTGTCTCCTGTGCAGAAAGGGCTATTTATTTTTCAACCAATACACGACAGTAAATTTCAATAGACAGCCTTTCTTGTAGGCAGAATATAAGTTTGCTGGAGGGATGTGGTAGTGGGCAGAAAGAATCATAGCATCCCCACAGTACAGAAGGAGGCTATTTGGCCCATTGAGTCTGCACTGGCAGCAATCCCACCCAGGCCCTAACCTGAGACCCCAGATATTCACTCTGCTAATTCCCCTGACACCAAGGGGCAATTTAGTATGGCCAATCCATCCAGCCTACACATCTTTGGACTGTGGGAGGAAACTGGAGCATCCAGATGAAACCCATGCAGACGTGGGGAGAATGTGTAAACTCTGCGCACACACACTGATCCGAGACTGGAATTGGACTGTAGTCCCTGGCGCTGTGAGGCAGCAGTGCTAACCACTGTGCCACCCAAAAAGAGTAAATTCATCACCCTGAACAAGTCAAGAACTTGCACTATTAGACAGTTATCTTAGTGAATGTTAACTGATGTTTTAGTTAGAGTCACAGAGGTCCATAGCATAGAAAAGGCCCTTCAGGCCATCACGTCTGTGCCAGTCAAAAACAGCCCCCTGACCGTTCTAATCCCGTTTTCTATCATTTGATCCATAACCTTGTATGCCTTGGCATCGCAAATGCACGTCTAAATGCTACTAAAATGTTAGAAGGGTTCCTGCCTTTATCATCCTTTAGGTAGCGAGTTCCAGACTCCCACAGCTCCTCTAAACCTCCTGCCCTTTACCTTAAATCTATGCCCCCTAGTCGTTGATCCCTTCACCAAAGATGTGGCACAGTGGTTCGCATTGCTGTCTCACAGGGACCTGGGTTCAATTCTGGGTTTGGGTCACTCTCTGTGTGGAGCTGGCACGTTCCCCCTGTGTCTGCCTGGGTTTCCTCCAGATGCTCCAGTTTCCTCCCAGTGTGCAGGTTAGGTGAATTGGCCATGCTAAATGCTCCCTCAGTGTACCCGAGCAGATTTTGGAGTGTGGCGACCAGGGGATTTTCACAGTAACTTAACTGCAGTGTTAATGTAGGACTACTTCTGAGTAATAAATAAAAACTTCTAAAAAACTTAAAATTAAGGGGAAAAGTTTCTTCCTGTCTATTCCATTGATGCCCCTTGTCAAATTATACATATCAATCATGCCCCCCCCGCTCCTCGGTCTCCTCTGCTCTAAGGAAAGCAACCTCGGATTACCCATTCTCTCTTCATAACTAAAACTCTCCAGCCCAGGCAACGTCCTGGTAAATCTCTGCGCCTTTTCCAGTGCTATCATCTTCCTCTTATAATGTGGATTCCAGAACTGCACACGATACTCCAGCTGTCTCCGGAACATTCTTCCTCAAAAGGCAGTGGATGTAGTTCTTTGAATATTCTTAAGGAAGATAGATTCTTGATGAGCAAGGGGGTGAAATGTTATTGGGGGTAAAATGTTATTGGGGGTAATGTGGAGTTGAGGTTATGATCAGATTAGCCTTGATCTTACTGAATTTTAGAACAGACCTGAGGGGCTGAGTGGCCTACTCCTGCTTCTAATTAGCATCTTAACATGAAGAGTTCTTAGCGGTAATGCTGATAGGTCAAGTGCGCATTCTGTATTCATGAGTAAGTAAAGGGTGAACCTAGATTTAAGTTCGTCGCCCCAAAAAGAATGGAGAGAGGGGGATTAGTGGAAGTATTTTATGTAGCAGGCTGTTTAGGCATGAAATGTTCCATCAGAAACTATCAAGAATTTGATTTATTTTTGTCACATGTATTAGTCTGCAGTGAAAAATATTGTTGTTTATGAGCTACAGACAAAGCATACCGTTCATAGGTAAGGAGAGTGTGCAGAATATGGTGTTACAGTCATAGCTAGGGTGTAGAGAAAGATAAAGCATTGTTAGAGAGTTTGAGAGAGTTAGAATGAAGTTTTAGAAACACAGAACGAGAGTAAAAGATAGGAGGTATGCTGGGCACAGCTTGCAAGAAGTCGCTTTGTTCCAGTGTCATCTTGAGAAAAAAAAAGATTCCATCATGGCTTTTGAGAGGGGTACGGATACGTATTTGAAAAAAAGATCTATTTGTAGGCATTCGGGAAAGAGCTTGAGGCCGGGACTTGTTGAATAACTGAGAGAACAGCATAACCTCTTCCAGAGCCGTGCGATCCTATTGTTTGGTATGAAATGGGATGAGAGTATTTGACTTTAGTGCCTATTTTCAGTTTAAAAGCAAATCGCTTTCTACCAACATGAGCGGAATGTGAAGCATTGAGCTTTTAAACCTCATTAAATGAGAGAGCTTCATTGTAACTCAGTCTGGCCAGGGTGGAATTATGTACATTGAGCATTTCAGTGGATTTTTCCTGTAGATTAGGAGTTGGCTTCTCCTCTTCCCAACCTAATTTGTTGCATTTATTTCTGACTAATGAAGTCCTGTGTGTTTAATGTTGCAAGAACGAAAGGCGATTGTTCCCGGCTTATCACAATAATAGTAAACAATGATGTGGACCTCCAGGTGGCCTGCTTAAACATGTGCTTTTTGCCCCCCCTCACTTCCTTCCCTTGGGTATTGCAATATTTGCTGATTAACTGTGCAAGTTTGCTGTTTATTTAGCGTGTTTGAGTTACTCAAACAGCTCTTTTTGTAAGGATGTTGCAATGCTAGTACGTTAAATGGTTCCACAACAAATGGGTGGCACACAGCGCCTGGCACTGCTGCCTCACAGCACCCTGGGGACCCAGATTCAGTTCTGGCCTTGGGTCACTGTCTGAGTTAGCACGTTCTCCCCATGTCTGTGTGGGTTTCCTGTGAGTCCTCCTACAGTCAAACAGATGCGCAGGTTAGGTTGATTGGTCAAGCTAAATTGCCCTTTAGTGTCTCAAAAGATGTGTAGGTGAGAAGGATTAGTGGAATAAATATGTCGAGCTATGGGGATAGGGCCTGGGTAGGATGCTCCGCCAGAGAGTTGGTGTAGACTGAATTGTCCGGATGGCCTCCTTCTGCACTGTTATGATTCTAAATGAAAACATCCTGAAAAATAGCAGGGTTTTAATAAAGCAGTCATTTCATTGCGTCTCTTCTGTATGAACGTGTTCGGGCCTTGATTCCAGGCCTGTGTGTTAACTGCTGTGAACGTGGCTACTGGCACTGAGCTTGACAATCTGCCCTTTTCTTTGTAGCTGCTTGTTTTTCTTGCCTATTAGACTGGCCTCTCTCTCTCTCTCTCTGTGTGATGCAGCACATGAGTTTTCCCATTATTCCACATCATATTGCCGTCTGCTCAATCCGTCATAACCAGTGCCAAGACTGTGGAATCTCAGTCATGAAGTGGCTGCGTGTCTTAAGGGTGGAAAATATTCTGCGATCACTGCCCTCTGGATAAGTATTCTATGTATTGAGTGGGAGGCCTCGGTTGAATTTTTAATATTCTTGACGTGTTACAGCAAAAGCTGGTTTATTTATTAGTGTCACAGGTCGGCTTACGTTAACGCTGCAATGTAGTTACTGTGAAAACTCCCTACTTGCCACACTCCGGCGCCTGTTTGGGTACACTGAGGGAGAATTTAGCATGGCCAATGCACTTAACCAGCGCATCTTCCAGACTGTGGGAGGAAACCGGAGCACCCGGAGGAAACCCACACAGAAATGGGGAGAACATGCGGACTCCACATAGATAGTGACCCAAGCTGGGACTTGAACCTGGTCCCCGATGCTGCGAGGCAGCAGTCTTAACCACTCTGCCACCCCTAGCTGAGGTTAATGTTCCCATCCGGTAATGAATAGAAACAAAGATCTGCATTTTTTTTTAAGCACCTTTTGGCAATCTTGATGTATCCCAGCCGAATTGTTTGATGACCAATGAAGTATTTTTGATGTCACCGTAGAGAGCATTGCAGCCAATTTGTTCGCAGCAAGTTGCCACAAACAGCAATGACAAAAATGAGCAAATTGTACATTCGTGATATTGATTTGAGGGATAAATACTGAGTAGGACGTTTTTTAAAATTTCCAGCTGAGTCAGTGTAGTCTAAAGTTGTAAACATGTTTGTTGTAAATACCCTATGACTGCCAGATTCTTCACTGCTCTCGTATGTCTGGGACTGACGTGCAGTGAGTTAGATGTTGGATTTTATGCTACAACTGTATCAATGTTCTTGCTGTGCCGAAAGCTGCGGAAACAAGACTAAAAGTTGCAGCTTTTAATCAAAATCCAGTGTATGAATACTGTTACAGTTGTCAGGTTTGTAAGATTAAGTTTGGGGATTCGATCTATAATACAATATCTATAATATAGATTATTGTATTTTGGGAGAACATGTGGCACATTGGTAGCCTCCCTACCTTCAGACTCAGAAGCTCCAGGTTCAAGACTCGAGGTACATTCAGAACATGGCCAAACAGTGCGATGATCAACACACAAATCCTTCCAATACACCTGCGGTAGGTGGTAAGAGAGAGAGAGAGAATCTCCAAGTTAGCCATAACCTGCAGAGGACAATGGTAGTACGGACAACATGGTGACACAGTGGTTTAGCAGTGCTGTCTCACAGCACCAGAGATTCGGGTTCAATTCCCAGCTTGGGTCACTGTCTGTGTGGAGTTTGCACGTCCTCCCCGTGTCTGTGTGGGTTTCCTCTGGGTGCTCTGGTTTCTTCCCACAACCTAAAGATGCATGGGTTAGATGGATTGTCCATGGTAAATTGTCCTTTAGTGTCAGGGAGACTAGCTAGGCTAAATGCGTGGTGTTATGGAGATGGGGCCTGGGTGAGGTTGTGGTCGGTACAGTTTCGATGGGCTGAATGGCGTCCTTCTGTACCATAGAGGATTCTAGAAACCGCTGCAGTATCTTCAAGCATCACCATGGAGCAAGATATGGAAAGTCATGGTCGCCCAGTCCCTGTTGGATTTGGTACCTGAGAGAGAGAGATTTCAGGGCTGTAACTCTAAATGTCAGCCAGTGAAGGGAATGATGTGACCTCAGCTGCAGTCTGCCAGACAGTAAACCTGGATGGTTAATTGTTAGAAATCTGAGGAAGATTTTGTTTTATTGAGAAGGGGACAGTTGCAGCAGTTTGTAAGTCTACAGTGAGTAGATTCGAGTCTCCCAAAGTCCTAGAAGTGTGATATAAAAATTAAATTAAAAACTATTGTGCAGTAAACTATCCCTTCACTTGAAAGGATGTTTGGATCAAAGATAATTGATTAAATGCTAATGTATTTTCTGTTACCATGGCGAAGAGAGTAGGGGAAGTCATTTTGCTATCAGGTTACAGGCTTCCCTGTAAACCCAAGCATATCACAGGCAGCAGTTGTAATTTTGTCTTGGATGATTTCCAACTGTCTGAGAGGTAGAGGGAGTAAAAGATTCAAGAAATCAGGCATGCTCCTTCAACAAATAAAGTATCATTCACCAAGCAGAATGGGGATGGAAGCTTGTGCGCAGATTGAATGTACAATTCCTGTAAAGGACACTGGAGAATTTGCTTAACTTGGAACTGGAGGAGGGATTCTACAGTGTAACCTTCCCAGTGGATTTGGAAAGCAGAAAGGAAACAACTCTGTGGAAACTGGGAACTCTGACCTGTTGTGATTAAAAACCATAATTCTGTGCAGAATAGAACTGTTGTGTGATCAACAAAATGTGACAGTTTATTTCTGTAGTGTAAACTATATGTTGCCAAGAAGAAGAGTAGTGTTTGGACTATAGTGTTTTTACATCATTTGTTATAGTCAAAATTTCAAAATGTGAAATCTTGATGTATCATCCTTTCAGCTGTTACCTGGAAGTTTGAATTTATTTTCATTCCAAGATGGCATCACAGCTGTGCCCAGCATACCTTCTAATTCTGTCTTTTACTCTTGTTCTACGCTTCCAAAACTTCATTCTAACTCTTTTAAACTCTCTAACAGTGCTTTGATGTAATTTCTAAATTTGGCATGTCAGCTACGACTCTCACCAACATTTATAGATGCACATAGAAGGTGTTCTTTCTGGTTGTATCACAGCTTGGTATGGCTCTTACTCTGCCCAAGACTGCAAGGAACTACAAAAGGTCATGAACGTAGCCCAATCCATCATGCACACAGCCTCCCATCCATTGACTCTGTCTACACTTCCCGCTGTCTTGGCAAAGCAGCCAGCATAATTAAGGACCCCATGCAACCCGGACATTCTCCCTTCCACCTTCTTCCTTCGGGAAAAAGGTACAAAAATCTGAGGTCAGGTACCAACCGAATCAGGAACGTCTTCTTCCCTGCTGCTGTCAGACTTTTGAATGGACCTACCTTGCATTTAGTTGACCTTTCTCTATACTCTAGCTATGACTGTAGCACTACATTCTGCACCCTCTTGTTTCTTTCTCTATAAATGGTATGCTTTGTTTGTATAGCACGCAAGAAACAATACTCTTCACTGTATGTGACAATAAATCAAATCAAAATCAAACCTAATTTTTAAAGCGATTGTAATAATATCATGGTTTCAACAATAACAGTACCAATGTTATTCAGGTCTGAAAGCAAATGCTTGACCCATACCATGAATGAAGTGGTACCAAAATCTGGCTAATCTACCATGTCTGAAAATATTCAATGTTATGTTAAAGGGAGATTAATAGTTTTAAAAAATCATGGAGGATTTTGATAGTGTAAATGAAGAGAAACTGTTCTCACTGGCTTGGTAACCAGAGATGTGTCCAAAGATGTGAGGGTTAGGTTGATTGATCATGTTAAATTGACCCTTGTGTCAGGGGGATTAGCAGAGTAAATGTATGGGGTTACAGGAATAGAGTCAGGATGGAACTGTGGTCAGTGCAGACCAGATGGGCCAAATGGCCGCCTCCTGCACTATAGGGCTTCTATGATTCTATGAGACAGATTCAAGGTAATTGACAAAAGAGCCAGGGTAAGATTGTACACAGAGATTTGGAATGAACTGCAGGAAAGGGTGATGGAAGTAGATTCAATAGTAATTATCAAAAGACAATTGGATATATATACTGGGAAAGGTGGAAAAATGGGAGAAATGATATAGTCAGGGAGCAGACACAGGAACAATAGGCTGAATGGCCACCTATAGCTCTAATGATTGGACAATTATTTTCTAATGGGAAGGCCGGGGAACTAGCACATCTTCTCATAGTTAGCTGGAGATGGAAAGGGAGATCAATACTTCTTTGTGTGTCTTTGATCTGTATATCAGCCTTGCTTATTTCACAGGGTAAGATCCATTTGACTGGTGAGAAATAGAGACAGGAGGCAGCGCGTTGGGAGAGAGAAGGAAGAAGGGTTACATTGGATAGATAACTTATTATAAGACATGCTGGCTAAATTCTCCCTCAGTGTACCCGAACAGGCACTGGAGTGTGGTGACTAGGGGATTTTCACAGTAACTTAATTGCAGTGTTAATGTAAGCCTACTTGTGACACTAATAAATAAGCTTGAATAAATAAAAAAAATTAAATAGACTTCTTTTTGTGTACAGGGTCGACTCACTCCCTTTATGGGACTGAGGTTAGGTAATTCTAACTCCTCATTATTTCATAGGTTTTCCACTACATTTTAAGTGGAACAAGGCATTTCATAGTGTAAATTGCTGAAAGGTTTGACGTTTTCTTGGCTCCCCCGTGTCTCATGTTATATTTATATCTCAATTCTTCTAATTTCGCTCTCTCTCTGTCTTCCTTATCTAGCTTGCACGAGCTGAGGGAAAATGTGTCACAGGAGCATAAATCTCTCAAACAGAAAGAATTAGCAGATGGACCAAGAGCATCCCATGGATACGGAGGGAAGTTTGGAGTCCAAGATGATCGTATGGATAAAGTAAGAAATGTGCCATTTTTAAAGTTTGTCATTGCTTGGAAATGAGCTTAATTGAAGAGCTGATGAAAGTAGTGGTTATTTTGATTATTCTAGCTGGGGTGGGTCTAGATCCCAGCACTGACGTAGGGTTGTGAATCTATGATAAATTATCCACTTCGAAAAGTGAATGCATCTGCCATTTTGAGGAAGTGGATTGCAGTATTTAGAAGTCTTTGTGTCTGTGGGTCAGCACTGAAACCTCCTACTTTCTTCTGCAATTTGTGTTCAAATCAAAAACAGAAAAATGCTGGAAAATCTCAGCAGGTCTGACAGCATCTGTGGAGAGAGAATAGAGCCAATGTTTGGAGTCTGGATCACCCTTCGTCAGGACTTAAGAAAGCTCTGACAAAGGGTCATCCAGACTTGAAACACTAGCTCTGTTCTCTCTCCACAGATGCTGTCAGACCTGCTGGGAGTTAACCAGCATTTGCTGTTTTTGTCTTAGATTCCAGCAGCTGTAATATTTTGCTTTTATTTAAATGATTTATGTCTGTCATAGGCAGCACACACAGCTGTGGGCTTTGACCTGAGTTAGGTGTCAGTGATGGCACAGTTGGTACCACATTCGCCTCTGAGTCAGGAGCTTGTGGATTCAAGCTTTACTCCAGAGCACAAATATCGAGGCTGGCATAAGGAGGCAGTGTTGACCCATAGGAGATGCTATCTTTTAATTCGTTCTGTTTGCCCACTTATGCACTTATGAAGCTATTTTGAAGAGGACAACGGGAAATATTGGCAAATATTTATCCCTCGAACAACATCATGATAGCAGACTGCTGTGTATTGATCAATTTTGCGACTTGTGGGATCTTGGCCATGAAGTGGAGATGCTGGCGTCGGACTGGGGGAGCAGAGTAACAAGTCTCTCAACACCAGGTTGAAGTCCAACAGGCCTGTTTGGAATCACGAGCTTTCCGAGCACTGCAGAATGCTTTGACTCACTTGATGGAAAGAGTAACGTTCCGAAAGCTGGTGATTCCAAATAAACCTGTTGGACTTTAACCTGATGTCGTGAGACTTCTTGCCGAACTCAAACCCAGTGTTTTGATTTGTTGTTAGATTATTAGTGAAACTTCTTACTTGGGATCTTGCTGTGTGCAAGTCAGCTGCTGCACTTCTTACGTTACATCAGTAACTAAGCAGTAATTTGTTGGCTGTACTGCATTTTGTGATATCGGGTGGTCTTGAAAGTCACTGTGTAGGTGCAAACCTTTCTTTCGTGAATGGGAATTTCCTGGGGTAATGGCCTGTCAATCATTGTTGTATCCAAGTAGCAAAGCAACTCATTCTGGCAACAGTAGCAGGAGAGGAATTTTAAATCGTGCCTGCCTACAGTAATATTTACCGTCACTCGTCTGGCTGACAAAGAAAACCATTTGAGTTATGTAACGATTAACAATGAACATAATTAGGTGGTTAGTCATCATTCTCTCTCTCTCTCCCTCAGTTGCCCACGTTGTAGCTGCTGTTATAACTTTGTGGAATAACTGTTAATATGTTACAGTGGTTATATTTCAGAACTGCTTCATTGGTTGTAAAGCATTTTGAACATCCCCAGGGGCAGAAAGGCAGGACAGAAACGCTATAAATAAAAAACCCGTCTTTCAGTGTTGCGTGACTTTCTTTTCAAATCTTCAGTTCTGTTGTGGTTGTAATTGCAGCTTAAAAATGTTCAGTCTTCCCACTCGAATAATAAAGCAAAAATGTTGTGTTGATGATGATTTTAAGTATTTGAGAAGTTCAGGCTCCAGTGATTTAGACCCTGGATAGAAGCCTAACGGTTGATCCTGTTATACAGCTCATTTAGCGAGACACTTAAGTCCGTGCTGACTTTAAATATTTAATGACTTTGGTTATTGTTCTATCAGTCAATAGAGTCATAAAATCCTACAGTGTAGAAAGAGGCCATTTGGCCCAACGCTTCTGCACCCACAATCCACCCAGGCCCTATCCCCATATACTTACCCTAGCTTATCCCCCCCAACATTAAGGGGCAATTTACCATGGCTACTCCACCTAACCAGCAGGTTTTTTGGACTGTGGGTGGAAACCAGAGCAATGGGAGGAAACCCACGCAGACACGGGGAAAATGTGCAGACTCCACACAGATAGTCATCCACACTGGGAATCAAACTGGGTCCCTGGCGCTATGAGGCAGCAGTGCTAACCACTGTGCCACCATGTTGCCCCACGAGACATCCTTGTTATTGGACAGCAGCCAGTGGACCAGAAGTCAACTTCCTACTTTCTTTAAAAAATTACCTGAAAATGTGGAAAGTGCCAGGACGAAAGTAGAATAGTGTAACTGGTACAGATACTGAATTTCATACATTGGTTACTCCTTGAATTTGCATGTGGATAACTGTATGGAGCAGTTACCTCAGTGGAGTACTGGTGAAGGGTTGGGTAGGAAGTGTTCCAATTTTGTCTCGATAGGTGCAAGTGATGCTCTTATTCCCACTGTGTCCTGCTGTCCATTTTTTTTTGAAATATGTTCCTCTCTACAGTAAGAATAATCATATCCTTCCAAAGGTGTGACCAATCTTCCAAACCACCTGTGGTTTCTTAATTATGATGTGGAGATGCCGGCGTTGGACTGGGGTAAACACAGTCAGAAATCTCACAACACCAGGTTAAGGTCTAACAGGTTTATTTGGTAGCAAAAGCCGCTAACTTTCAGAGTGCTGTTCCTTCATCAGGTGAGTGGGATTTCAGTTCACAAACAGGGCATTTTAAGACACAAACTCAGTTCACAAAATAATGGTTGGAGTGCGAGTCTTTCCAGGTAATCAAGTCTTAACGGTACAGAATGTGAATGGAGAGAGGGTTAAGCACAGGTTAAAGAGACGTGAGTTGTTAGTGAGATTTTGCAAGCCCGTGCAAGTTGTGGGGGTTACAGATAGTGTGACATGAACCCTAGATCCCGGCTGAGGTCGTCCTCGTGTGTGGAACTTGGCTATCAGTCTCTGCTCAGCGACTCTGCATTGTCGTGTGTCGTGAAGGCCGCCTTGGAGGACACTTAATGAAGATCAGAGACCGAATGCCTGTGACTGCTGAAGTGTTCCCCAACAAGAAGAGAACACTCCAACTATTATTGTGTAAATTGAGTTCCTATCTTTATAGGCCCTGTTTGTGAACTGAAATCCCACTCACCTGATGAAAGAGCAGCACTCTGAAAGCTAGTGGCTTTCACTACCAAATAAACCTGTTGGATTTTAACCTGGTGTTGTGAGACTTCTTACTGTGTTTCCTAATTAACCAATGATGAGTCTGCCCACTGTTCCTCGCCAACTTTATGCCACCTTGTATGTTCTATAACTGAACTGATCCCTCATCTGTATAAACCAAATTGGGGCTAACGCAGGCATGGGTGATTGACAAACTGACAGTGTAAGTTTAGGCCATGCCCAACACTTTATCCTGGGTATTCACGTTGCCTCATTGTGCCACCGCACCACCCCCTGAGGAGCAGTGGTTAGCTGTGCTGCCTCATAGGGTTCAATTCCGGCCTTGGGTAGCTGTCTCTGTGGAGTTTACAACTTCTCCCCGAATCTGTGTGGGTTTCCTCCCTCCCTCCACAGATGTGTGGGTTAGGTTAATTGAGTATGCTTAATTGCCCCTTGGTGTAAATGGGATTAGCAAGTTAAATATGCAGGGTTATGGGATGGGGCCTGGGTGGGATTGATGTTGGTGCAGACTCGATGGGCCGAATGGCCGCCTTCAGCACTGTAGAGATTCTATGCTCCTGTAGTTTGCCTGGAACTGCCCTTGATAAATCCAGTGCAGTGTATTGCCGCCATTGGTGTTCTTTTGGACCCCTTCCACGTTTTTTTTTAAAGAATAATGAGACATATGCAGGTTAAATCCCGCTGATCTTGGACGGTGGCCAAGATTAGCAAGAGAGCGGAGATCTTCTGGCAGTTTTAAGGGAGGCCAGAATTGAAACAGGCAGGGGAGATCAGCCTGAAATATAAATCCTAATATAAATGTTATCATCACACCAGTATGGGTGAGTGCTTCTGAATGTCGACTTGTGTTCAGTAAGTGACTGCAAGCATTAGTGAGGGAGCGTCCATAGCAGAAAGGATAGTGCATGTCAATGGCTCAGTGTTACAAACTCAAGTAGTTATTACATAAGGGAGTGCTTTTTAATTTCTAAGAATAGACATTTAGTATAATTTTACTGATAAATGCACCACTTTTAGCTTGAGGCTAGTTTGTGAGGTTAACTAGCTGGCTTTTCAAAGATTAAGTGTTTGATGGTTTAAATAATGTGTTTTTCTGACTATAATTTTTGCAGATAAGCAAGGAAACTTGGATTAATTTTAATTTGCGATATTGCTTGAGTAATTAACATGGAGGCCAGATCTTGATTTTGGGTTACTATCTGAAAGAAAGACTTGTGTTTATGTAGCACTTTTCACACCCACAGGATGTTTTTCTCTGGAGTGAGACTAGAATCCACAACCTTCTGACTCAGAGATGAGTGTCTTACCTACTGTGCAACAACTGAAACTTGAGGCAATGAAAACCTTTTTCCTCATTACAACAATGACTGCACTTCAAATGGAACAATCAGTGTGGACAAAGCAAGCTTCCACAAACAGACACGTGATAATAACCGACTAATCTGGTTTTAGTGACGTTGACTGAGGGATAAATATTGGTGAGGGCACCAGCATTATACTTGCCTGGCAGGGAAATCATAGTGCAGAAAGGGGACCGTTTGCCCCATCGAGTTTGCACCAACCACAATCCCATTCAGGCCCTATCCCCATAACCCTATGCCAACTAGCCCCCTGACGCTAAGGGGCAATTCAGCATGGCCAATTCACCTAAGCCGCACATCTTTGAACTGTGGGAGGAAATCAGAATACCTGGAGGAAACCCACGCAGACACGAGGAGAACGTGCAAACTCCGTAACAGGCAGTGACCCAAGCCAAGAATCAAACCCGGGTTCCTGGCGCTGAGAGTCAGCAGTGCTAACCACTGTGCCGCCTCCAGCCCGTTGCACTGGGGGTGTGCTGATGCCTGCGATTGGTGGTTTGCCCAGGCTGGGGTAGAGTAAATGATCAGGGTGGCCAATGAGGTTAAACTGAGGCTTTGCCTGATGCAATTTTTCGAAGCCATCTTGATCTTTTGGCTAAGGTGAAGCGTGAGATCAAGCCCAGGAGGGGGTGCAGTACCTCATCCTGTCGACTTGGATCTTGTTTAATCGAGCCTGGGATGGGATGCAATGTCTTGTTAGCTTAGATCCCGTTTGTCCCTCTTGTAAGTTGGACTTAACTTGAATTGGCTTTTTTGATTAGAATTAAAGTACTGAAAGGTACCAAAAAAAAACTGCTCCCTGCTCCTCTTCGAAATAGTCTCGTGGGATCTTTAATGCTCACCAGAGGGGAGGTAATGGCCAAGTGGTATTATTACTGCAGTACTAATCCAAAAACTCAGCTGATTTTTCTGGGGCCCAGGTTCGAATCTTGCCATGGCAGATCGTGGAATTTGAATTCAATTAAAAATTTCTGGAATTAAGAATTAAATTTCTGATGACCGTGACACCATTGTCAGTTGTTGGAAAAATGTCCTTTTAGGGAAGGAAATCTGTCCTCCTTACCTGCTCTGGCCTACATGTGATTCCAGATCCACAGCAATGTGATTGTCATTGGCTCTCAACTAGGAATGGGCAATAAATGCTGGCCAGCCAGCAGTGCCCATGTCCCACGAATGATTTTTTTTAAAAAGAGGGAGTATATGGAACCTCAACAGTACCGCATTGGAGTGTCAGCCTTGAACTTTTGTGCTCTTCACCAAGTTGCTGCCCCACTGTTGCATCACACAGTAACAATGCACAATATTGATTTGTATTGTTGAATTTTACCTTGCAGTTGGGAAGTTACCAGACTGATGGTTATTTGATTTGGTCAATTATTGTCACATGTATTAGTATACAATGAAAAGTATTGTTTCTTGTGCGCTATATAGACAACACATACCGTTCATAGAGAAGGAAACAAGAGTGCAGAATGTCGTGTTACAGTCATAGCTAGGGTGTAGAGGAAGATCAACTTAATGCAAGGTAGGTCCATTCAAAAGTCTGATGGCAGCAGAGAAGAAGCTGTTCTTGAGTCGATTGATATGTGAACTCAGAATTTTGTATCTTTGTCCTGACGGAAGAAGGTGGGAAGAGCATGCCCGAGATGCGTGGTGTCCTTAATTATGCTGGCTGCTTTTCCGAGGCAGTGGGAAGTGTTGACAGAGTTAATGGATGGGAGGCTGGTTTGCCTGATGGATGGGGCTACATTCACCACTTTTTGTAGTTTCTTGTGGTCTTGGGCAGAGCAGGAGCCATAGGAAGCTGTGATACAACCAGAAAGAATGTTTTCTATGGTACATCTGTAGAAGTTGGTGAGAGTTGTAGCTGACATGCCAAATTCTTTTAGTCTGAGAAAGTAAGAACACAAGAAATAGGAGCAGGAGTAGGCCATCTAGCCCCTCGAGCCTGCCCCGCCATTCAATAAGATCACAGCTGATCTAAAGTGGATCAGTTCCACTTTCCCGCTTTCTCCCCGTAACCCTTAATTCCCTTGCCTACCAAAAACCTATCTACCCGCGTCTTAAATATATTTAGCGAGGTAGCCTCCACCACTCCAATGGGCAGAGAATTCCAGAGATTCACCACCCTTTGAGTGAAGAAGTTCCTCCTCAACTCTGTTCTAAACTGCTCCCCCCTTATCTTGAGGCTGTGCCCTCTAGTCCTACTGTCCTTTCTGAGCGGGAAGAATCTCTCTACCTCTACCCTATCCATCCCCTTCATTATCTTATACGTCTCTATATGATCCCCCCTCATCCTTCTAAACTCCAACGAGTACAGACCCAGTCTATTCAGCCTCTCTTCATAGTTCAACCCCCTCATCTCCGGTATCAGCCTAGTGAACCTCCTCTGCACTCCCTCCAAGGCCAAAATATCCTTGCGTAAGTGCAGCGACCAAAACTGCACACAGTACTGCAGCTGCGGCCTCACCAGTGCCTTGTACAGTTGCAGCAAGACCTCCCTGCTTTTATATTCAATCCCCCTCGCTATAAAGGCCAGCATCCCATTCGCCTTCTTGATCATCTGCAGACTGGGTTTTTGCGACTCATACACAAGGACCCCCAGGTCCCTCTGCACCGTAGCATGCTGCAGCTTTTCGCCCTTTAAATAGTAATCCCTCCTACTATTACTCCTGCCAAAGTGGATAACCTCACACTTGCTAACATTGTACTCCATCTGCCAGGTCCTTGCCCACTTGCTCAGCCTATCTAGATCCCTCTGCAGACTTTCCACACCCTCCACACAATTTGCTTTTCCACTTATCTTCGTGTCATCAGCAAATTTCGACACCCTACACTTAGCCCCCTCCTCCAGATCATCTATATAAATGGTAAATAGTTGAGGCCCCAGCACCAATCCCTGCGGCACTCCACTAGTCACCAACCGCCAATCAGAATAGCACCCATTGATACCAAGTCTGCCTCCTATTAAACAACCAATCCTCTATCCATGCTAACATCTTACCCCCAACTCCATGCCCCCTATCCTTCTGAAGCAACCTTTTGTGCGGCACCTTATCAAACGCCTTTTGAAAATTGAGAAACACCACATCTACCGGTTCCCCTCTGTCTACCGCACTAGTCACATCCTCATAGAATTCCAACAAATTTGTCAGACATGACTTCCCCTTAACGAATCCATGCTGCGTCTGCTCTATCAAACAATTCTTCTCAAGATGCCTCGCTATTTCTTCTTTGACGGATTCAAGCATTTTTCCAACAACAGACATTAAACTAACCAGCCTATAATTCCCTGCCTTTTGCCTACTACCTTTTTTAAACAGCGGCGTAACGTTAGCTGTTTTCCAATCTTCCGGCACTTCCCCGGAATCCAGCGAAGTTTGGTAAGTAATCACTAAGGCATCTACTATCACCTCTGCCATTTCCTTCAGAAACCTGGAATGCATTCCATCCGGTCCTGGAGACTTGTCCACCATCAGTCCCGCTAGTCGATCAAGCACTACCTCTCTAGTGACAGTAATCGCATTCAGGCCCTCAACTCCTACCATCCTTCTATCTTTAATATCCAGCAAACTATTCGCATCCTCCTCCGTGAAGACCGAGGCAAAAAACTTACTTAATGCCTCAGCCATTTCCTCATCCTCCCTCTCATCCTCTAAGGGTCCAACATTCACCCTAGCCAGCCGCCTCCTCTTTATATATTTGTAAAAACTCTTACTGTCCTTTTTTTATATTTAGTGCTAGTTTAGCTTCATAGTCTATCCCTCCCAATCTTCTACTCGCCCACTACTTTTAGCCACTCTAAACGCATCAGCTCTTAATTTAATACTCTCCTTTATTTCCTTCGATAACCACGGCTGATTATCCCTTCTCCTACGTTCTTTCTTTACCATTGGAATAAATTTCTGCTGAGCACCGAAGAAGATCTCCTTAAAGATCCTCCACTGTTCCTCAGTCGTCCTACCAACCAATCTGCGCCCCCAATCTACATTCGCCAACTCCTCTCTCATCCTATCGTATTCCCCTCTGTTCAAACAGAGGACACAGGTTCGGGACCCTACTTTCTCATCCTCCATCTGCATCAAAAACTCAACCGTACAATGATCGCTCGTCCCAAGAGGATCCCTCACAACAAGATCCCTAATTCTACCTGCCACGTTACACAACACCAGATCTAAGATAGCTCGCTCCCTCATCGGTTCTGTCACACACTGTTCAAGGAAACTATCCCTACAGAATTCCAAGAACTCTTCCTCAAGCCCACCGCGTCCGACATGGGTCAACCAATCAATATGCAGATTGAAATCCCCCATAATTATCACCGTTCCATTCCTGCACGCATCATTTATTTGCTTGTTTATAGCCCGCCCAACTTTAAGTTATTATTTGGGGGCCTACAGACCACACCTACCAACGTCTTCCTCCCCTTGCTGTTCCTTATCTCCACCCACAACGATTCCACGTTCTGCTCTTTGGAGCCTATATCTTCCCTTACTACCGCCCTGATACTATCCTTAATCAGTAGAAGCCTTGGTGGGCTTGTCCAACATGTTTTGTGTTTTTTTACCTAGTACTGGTTTCTAGTTTGGCAACTCCTCACTTTTAAATTTCTCATTCTTGTTTTCAAATCCCTCCATGGCCTCCTATCTCTGTAATCTCCTCCACCCCAGTGCCAATCTAAGGTATCGGTTTTCCTCCAATTCTAGACTACAGTGTGACCCTGATTTTTTTTTATAACTATTGCTATAACATCAGTGGCCGTGTCTTGAACTGCCACGGCCCAAAGCTCAAGAAATTCTCCTCTAAACATCTCTCACGCGCCTTGTGTGAGGGTAGCTTCATTGCAGTGTTGATGTAAGCCTGCTTGTGACATTAATAAACTTAAAAAAAGAGAGAACAAATTGCAGGGTAAAGGAACAGGCAAGGGACTAGAAGTTGCTTTTGCAGAGAGCAAACATGGACATAATGGTCAGAATGGCCTCCTTTTCTGCTATAACCATTCTCCGCTTCTGTGATTCACGGTGTAAAAATAACTATTTTAAACTTGGAGTAGAAAGATGATTAATTTCCTTTGCTAAAATATCCAATGTTTACATGGGCTTGAAGTAAGTAGATGATTGATTTAGGAGGAGGCAGCTTTGCACTGATTAGTTGTTCCTCTGATTGTATAGAGCATGATCTGCAGGTCACGGGGATTGAGGCAGTGAGGATTTCCGAGGAGCTAAACAAGCAGTCAATTCCAAACGGATGAATTGAATTTTACGTACAGCAGTCGCTTCAGCTTTGGTGTGGCATGGTGGCACAGTGGTTAGCACTGCTGCCTCACATTGCCAGGGACCCAGGTTCAGTTCCAGCCTTGGGTGACTGCATGTGTGGAGTTTGCACATTCTCCCCATGTCTGTGTGGGTTTCGTCCAGGTGCTCCAGTTTCCTCCCACGGTCCAAAGATGTGCAGGTTAGGTGGATTGGCCATGCTAAACTGCTCTGTGTCAGGGTTATTGTCAAGGTAAATATGTGGATTATCAGGGTAAACACATGGGGTTATGGGGGTAGCACCAGGGTTGGATTGTTGTTGGTGCAGGCTCGGTGGACTGAATGGCCTCCTCCTGCACTATAGGGATTCTATTATTCAAACCTTACGTGAATAGTTCATCAAAACTAATGAGAGAAGATTAAACCGAAGGAAAAGACAGGAGATGCTGGAAACACTCAGCAGGTCAGGCAGTGTTTGTGGCGAGGAGCTCATTATCATTGCCTTTTGGCCATTTAATCACTCCTACCCCACACCCTACCACAGGCTATTCTCCTTTTTGTTTCTTTGCCTCCCTATCACACTGCAGCACCTCCCCCCACCCCCTTGGTAAAAGTGCTTCATTTTTTAAATTTAGTAGTTCTGATGGTGGGGGGTCATTGACCTGAACCGCTGTTTTTCTCTCTCCTCAAGTACTGCCTCAACTGCTGAGTGTTTTCACCATTGTCTGCTCCAATTTGGAATGAATATTTCAGCTCTCTTTTATTGCAAGTGGGATGAAGGGTCCAAAGTGCTGTTCAAAAATTCAGGCCAAATTGTTTGTATTAGCAGCACTGTTGCACACAGCCAGGGAATCCAATGTACCTGCTCTTCACAACTGTAAAGTCCTGCAAAATAATTTTCGATAGTGAACACTGTCCAGATGGTCGGATACCATCCCCCAAGCCAGGTGCTGTTTCTCTGTTTGCAAATGGCCAGTGTTCTTTGATTTGATTTATTATTGTCACCTGTATACAATGAAAAGTATTGTTTCTTGTGCGCTGTCCAGACAAAGCATACCATTCATAGAGAAGGAAAGGAGAGGGTGCAGAATGTGGTGCTCCAGTCGCAGCTGGAGTATAGAGAAAGATCAACTTAATGCAAGGTAGGTCCATTCAAAATCTGATGGCAGCAGGGAAGAAATTGATCTTGAGTTGACACAAGGATCTCGTGTCCTCAGGCTTTTGTATCTTTTTCCCGATGGAAGAAGCTGGAAGAGAGAATCTCTGGGGTCCGTGGGTCCTTAATTGTGCTGGCTGTTTTCCTGAGACAGCGGGAAGTATAGAGAGAGTCAGTGGATGGGAGGTGGGTTTGTGAGATGAACTATGCCACTTTCACAACCCATTGATACAACCAGAAAAAATGCTTTCCATGGTGCATCAGTAAAAGTTTGTGAGAGTTGAAGCTGACATGCCAAATTTCCTTAGTCTTCTGAGAAAGTAGAGGCGTTGGTGGGCTTTCTTAACTATGGTGTCAGCATGGAAGGACCAGGACTGTTTGGTGATCTGGACACCAAGAAACATGAAGCTCTCAACCATTTCCAATTTATCCCCATTGATATGCTTCCTGAAGTTGATGACTCCTTCATTTTGCTGACATTAGTGGAGAGATTATTATCGTCACACCAGTTCACCAGATTCTCTATCTCTTTCCTGTACTCTGTCTCATCATTGTATGAGATCCGACCCACAACGGTGGTGACATCAGCAAACTTGAAAATCGAGTTGGAGGGGATCTTAGCCACACAGCCGTTGGTGCACAGGGGGGTATTGTAAGGGGCTGAAGACAGTCCTATGGGGCACTGGGTGTTGAGGATGATCGTGGGGGAGATGTTGTTGCCTGTCCTTACTGACTGCGGTCTAAGGGTTCGGAAGTCTCAGATCCAGCAGCAGAGGGAGGAGCTGAGATCCAGGCCACTGAGTTTGGAGATGGGTTTTGGAGGAATAATGCTGTTGAAAGCTGAACTGTAGTTAATAACTAGGAGTCTGATGAAAGTGTCTTTGTTATCTAGGTGTTCCAGGGTTGAGTGTAGGGCCAGGGAGTTGGTGTCTGCTGTGGACCTGTAGTGGCGATAGATGAACTGTCGTAGATCCAGACATTTTGGGAGGTTGGAATTGGTTTGTGTCATGACTAACCTGTCAAAGCACTTCATAATGATGGAAGCCACCAGACGATAGTCATTACAGCACGTTGCTTGGCTTTTCTTTGGTATGAGGATGATGTTCTGGGGATAGAACAAAGAAAACACGTAGGGTACCCTGAAGCTCTCTTGAAGCATGACAGAATTGATACTAATAACTGGGAGGAGCTTGCTACCAGTCATTCAGAACAGTGACAACTTGTCCATCAAGTTGCCTCTCACCTTTGAGTACCAATGTCTTGATGAGGCAGAGCAGCCACAGAGAATGGAAAGAAAAATGGAAGCGATTCCTGGACCTGGATCCCAATATCTTGTTGGGCATCCTGCCCCATGCATCTAGAGATATGCAGGTTGAGGATCAGTAACATGACCCATGACAAAAACTCGTGACCTTGAGTAGCCATCATCCTTGAGATGCAGGATGGCTTCCTTAGGAAGAGGCTCGCGGCTTTAGATAAAATGTTTGCACTTGCCGGAGAGACCAAAACTCGAGGCTATAACTATAAGATAGTAATAAATAAAGTAGGGCATTTACTGAAGAGTGATAAGAATGTGGAACTGCCACAATAAGTAATTGAGGCAAATGTTCCCTTAAGGGAAGACTAGATAAACATGTGGGGGAGAGAGAATAGAAGGAGATGTTAATGGGGTTAGATGAAGAGGTCTAGGAGAAGGCTTGTATGGAGCCTAAGTGCCAGAATGAACCTTTTGGTCCAAATGGCCTGTTCCTGTGCTATAGATTGTCTGTGACTTGCTGCTCCGTTACTCTTGGAAGTTTGCAGGCCAGAAGGACTGATGTCAAGCAGATATTCCCACACGCAGGTGACTCATGAATGATTCCCATAAATGCCCCAGTTGTGAAAATATTTATAAATCTGATTCAGCCCGTGTTTGTGTTAGTGAACTTGTAGTGAATTTAAGTAGGTGAATGGTGCCTTGTAAACATTCCATTCCATTTTCTAATCTGCAGTGCAAAGGAGTAGAAACTTTCTCGCCTTCTGTGCTGTTTCTCAGAGTAAATTCTAGCTGCAGCTTGTTTTAACATTACAATGTCTCACTTTATCACAGCAAAGAGGGAAATTGAAGCCAGTGATAAATGCAGTGTAATATGTGGCTCATATCCTGCACATGACATGAACCACTTTAACCCTGAAATACATCTGGAGTAACTGAGACTCTATTGTCTGTAAAACTGATACATGATGATTGCTAACAGATGCGGAATTGAATGGGTTGTGTTAGGTTGATCTGCGTTGTCTTTGATTTCATTTTTTTTGTGTGAAACTGCGAATGTGATTGCCAGTAAAAATGGAAAATGTTAGAAATGCTCAGCAATTCTGGCAGCTCCTGCTGCCTTAGAGTGCCAGGGTTCCAGGTTCGATTCCAGCTTGGGTGATTGTGTGGAGTTTGCACATTCTCCACCCATCTCTGTTGATTTACTCCGGATGCTCCGGTTTCCTCCCATAGTCCAGAGATGTTCAGGTTAGGGGGATTGGCCGTACTAAATTGCCCCTTAGTGTCCAAAGATATGTAGGTTAGGGGGATGGTGGTAAATATGTGGGGTTGCAAGGATGGGCATGCACCTGCATAAGATGTTCTGTCAGTGAGTCAGTGCAGACTTGATGGGCCAAATGGCCTCCTCCTGCACTGAGGAATCGATGAATTAACAGGTCAAGTTGATGACCCCCTTTGCTGAGAATTTCCAAGATTTTTCATCTTTGTTTCAGATTGTCAGCAGCTGCAGTATTTGGCTGATGTAATCAGATTGCCAAGGTCTCAGGAATAGACAATTGGAACCCTAAATGTTTGAAGTCTGTGTATGTGCATTTGTTTTCTAAGTCAAAGTTGATATGTTATAATACTCTTGCAAATTGCATTTAAACCAACAAATCTGTTCCAGTATTGAGGTTAAGTGGGGATGTAATTCTGACATAAACTATTTTGATTTGATTTTATTATTGTCACATGTATTAGTATACAGTGAGAAGTATTGTTTCTTGCCCACTATGTAGACAAAGCATACAGTTCATAGAGAAGGAAAGGAGAGAGTGCAGAATGTAGTGTTACAGTCATAGCTAGGATGCAGAGAAAGATTAACTTAGTGTGAGGCAGGTCCATTCAAAAGTCTGATGGCAGCAGGGAAGAAGCTGTTCTTGGGTCAGTTGGTATGTGATCTCAGACTTTCGTGTCTTTTTCCCAATGGAAGTAGGTGGGAGAGAACATGTTCATGGTGCTTGGGGTCATTACTTATGCTGGCTGCTTTTCCGAGGCAGCGGAAAGTGTAGACAGAGTTGATGGATGGGAGACTGGTGTGCGTGATGGATCGGGCTAAATTCACAACCTTTTGTAGTTCCTTGCGAGCTTGAGCAGAGCAGGAGCCATAATGCTTTCTATGGTGCAAGTAAAAGTTAGTGAGAGTCTTGGCGCAGTGTTAGTAAGATGATTCTGGAATTCTGTTGATCGGGATTAAACCTTGTAGCCTTACTGAATAATCTGGGCATCTGCACATAGTCTAGAGGAAGTACTGCAACCATAAAAAGGGCCAAAGGTTTCAAGACAGCATTAACAATTTCTTTCTCGACAATGAATAGGTGAAAGTGACTGACTTTAATCTTCAAGCTTCTTGAAAGGATGCACGCGACCTTTTGTGGCTCTGAAGCGTTGCCGTTTTAACACGTGATTGTCTCCACCTTTTCAGTCAGCTGTTGGACATGAATATGTTGCCAAACTCTCTAAGCACTGCTCTCAGACAGACTCGGTGAAGGGATTTGGTGGAAAGTTCGGTGTACAGAAGGACAGGGTCGATAAGGCAAGTATGGAAGCTGCAGGCGTTTGGCCGCTTTGACTGTGGTTATGTGCTAACCTTTTATTTTAAATGCTACCCATGGGGTCTTATCCCTCTACACCTCACCCTTTAAAATTTACACAACAGCTAAATCGCCACTACCTCATATTTCATGCGCTTTTTGAATTTGCAGGAAATGTGTAGTTCACCAAATGGATTCCTTAGATGAAACGGTTTTCTTGCTTATCTGGTGACTTGAGAGTCTGTACTCATTGAACCTCCTAGACCAGGCTTCTGGAATATTAATCCAGTCACACAACTGTGCTACTGCACCCTGTGTGTGTGTGTATATGTGTGGGTGTCAACTACAGGAAGTTTCAGGCCATGCCTCCCTTCTCATTCTCTATTTTTAAATACTGTGGCAGCACTTTTCTGTCAAAACTCTTAAATGTGACCAATGAGCAGTTCAGTAAGGTGCAGCAGTGGGATACAAGGCTGCAGGGAACTGGTGACATTATCAGAAAAGGAGGGGGGAAAAGGCTGCTATGATTGTGACTTTAGGAATGGACTGACTGGCAGTTTGTTGCAGTCAGTGTGTCGATCATCTTTCTTAGGGTACTTAATTCTCCAAATCAATATGTGAATGCAGTGCTTCAGAATGTAGGAGCCTGCTTAAGTCCTCCTATGAAGTTCAGTGAAGATAGCTCATTAAATATTCTGGGTGGGTATTATTTGCCTAAATTCTTAACTTGGTGGAAATATTTGTTTGAATCTGGAATGAAAGTTATTCCGAAAGGAATAATCTAATATAAGGCCACGGGGAAAAAAGGAGCAACAAAAAGATGCTTTGTCGGGGTGTCAGTGCAGATTTGAATGGCCTCCTCCTGCACTGTAGCAATTCTATGATTCTTTCTGGGCACCAGTGCCCTCAGGTCCTTTAGGTTGTTCAGTTGGTTTTATCTGTAGCACAGACTTAGTGCATGCACCCCACCGCCTGCACCCACCAAGTCTCCACCCCATTCCATCCTTTTTTTATACGTACAATAAAATTTGCATTGTTACCCTGAGGCAGAAAGAGACTTGCTACAGGATTTGGATCATGAATTATCTTTGGCTGCAAATGTTTTGAGTGTGACAAGAGGAAGGAAGAAATATGAGGTCATCATCCTTGCCTTGGTTTGAGATGTGGAGGCTGTTGGCTAAAATAAGACTTTTGGTGCGTATTTAGCTAAAGTGACTTTTGTTTTGGAAGATGTTGACCAAAAATGGCCAATTTTATTGCCGTCAAATATTCTGCCTAATTCTTTTGCTGAATACTTACTAAAGCCCATTGTGAAATTATTTGAAGTCTTGCCCATTATTTCCTCTGGGGTTGCCTCAAATCCTTTTTTGCCTGAGCTTTTGTTTCCAAAGTGGTGGCACGTTAGAATTTGCAATGTTTGTCACCTATCCAGGAATGAAAGGCTCGATGTGTGAGGAGCGTCTGAGGGCTCTGGGTCTGTACTCAGTGGAGTTTGGAGGGGTTGCCGGGGGGGTGGGGAGGTGGAATCTCATCGAAACTTACAGAATACTGAAAGGCCTGGATAGAGTGGATGTGGAGAAGATGTTTCCATTAGTACGAGAGATTAGGATCTGAGGGCACAGCCTCAGAATAAAAAGATGAACCTTTAGAACTGAAACGAGGAGGAATTCCTTCAGCCAGAGGGTGATAAATCTGTGGAATTCATTGCCACAGAAGGCTGTGGAGGCCAGGTCACCTGAGTACATGTAAGACATGAATAGATAGGTTCTTGATTGATAAGGGGATCAAAGATTATGGGGGGAAAAGTGGGAGACTGAGTTTGAGAAACTTAGCGGCCATGATTGAATTGTGGGGCAGACTCGATGGGTCAAATGGCCTAATTCTACTCCTGTCTTTTGTGGTCTTATATTCCATCTTGAGGAACCATAGGTTGAGGTTTTGGTTCTCTTATGTTCTTGCTCGTGGACAGTTTATACAAAATTTCTCCAGCTGCCATCCAGTTGGCACTGATGGATAAGTCAGAGTTGTTTTTTCAAAAGAAACCCAGAGTATTTCGGGGGCGGGAATCTGGCAGAACATTTCTTAGAAGTCCTGAGCGCTGATTCCCAAACCTGAATTCTCAGCTCCGTTTTGCCGATGTACTGTTTCCATGTGAACGCTGTGTCAGTGTTTATTTAACTCTTACAGTCTGCTGTGGGCTTCGAATATGAAGGCAAGACAGCCAAGCATGCGTCTCAGAAAGGTACAGTGCTCTCCACCATTGTCATCATCAGTTACTCAGTCTAAAGTTCAATGTGGTTGTGATATTCCATTTGGAGTTTTATTTGTGTAAACATGGATGAATTTTGTTTCTTTTTTTTTAGAAGAAAGGGCCTTTTACTTAGGGAATGAGTTGGACAGCCTCCTTCTGTGATTATCTATCTATGATCGTCCCTTTTGAACCCTCTCTTTCTTTCTTTCTTTCTGCATATGTCTCAGCTTGAGTCAACTCTGCGCATCTGGAATTTAATGCAATCTCCAGTGAACCACTGCCAGATTATTTAACTAGAATGTGAGCTGCCTCCCCGTTTTAGTTGATCTCTTCCAACCCAAACCCGTGCTGTGAAAATGCCGGTGTTGGACTGGGGTGGGTGTGGTAAAAAGTCTCACAACATCAGGTTAAAGTCCAACAGATTTATTTGGAATTGAGCTTTTGCAGCACTGCCCCTTCATTAGGTGAGTCACTGATGAACACTCACCTAATGAAGGAGCAGCGCTCCAAAACCTCATGATTCTATATAAACCCATCGGACTTTAACCTGATGTTGGGAGACTTCTTGTTGAACTCAAACCCAGTATTTTGAATTGTTTTTAGATTATTAATTATTAGTAATGAAACAAATACCATATTTCACTAAAAAAGGGTAAAACATTGGATCATTACCCACTGTTTAAAATTATATTGATTAATCTGTTGCCCTTTTTCTCTTGATTATTCCTAAATTAAAGCATTTTGAATCTTTAGCAATGCATGTTTCCAGCAAATCCCCATTATTTAGAGGTGCCTTCCACCAATTTCTTTTTTTCCAATGTGTTTTAAGAGCATTATAGCTCACCCTCCAGCTTATTGTATTTTCACTATAGTATCCTATACGTCAATAAAATGCACTTGTGTTTTCTGGCACTGCTTCGTAGCTGGACTGCTTATGGTTGCTAAATCATGGGATCCTTTGCATTTCTGTCCCAATCAAAGATGTTGCATGCTGCATTTGTTGATGCTTTTGCTATCTTGAATTATTCAGACTACAGTACTGGTTTTGGGGGGAAGTATGGAGTGCAAGCAGACCGAGTGGACAAGAGCGCCCTAGGCTTCGATTACCAGAGCAAAACTGAGATTCACGAGTCCCAGAGAGGTGTGTCATTTTTGCTTCCCTTGGTTTCATTTCTCCCTCAGAGAGAGAGAGAGAGATCTGTGTCTGTCTGCATGTGTGTGTGCGTGTCTGTCTGCATGTGTGTGTGCGTGTCTGTCTGCATGTGTGTGTGCGTGTCTGTCTGCATGTGTGTGTGCGTGTCTGTCTGCATGTGTGTGTGCGTGTCTGTCTGCATGTGTGTGTGCGTGTCTGTCTGCATGTGTGTGTGCGTGTCTGTCTGCATGTGTGTCACTGCGTGTCTGTCTGCGTGTGTGTGTCTGTCTGCGTGTGTGTGTCTCTGCGTGTCTGTCTGCGTGTGTGTGTCTCTGCGTGTCTGTCTGCGTGTGTGTGTCTCTGCGTGTCTGTCTGCGTGTGTGTGTCTCTGCGTGTCTGTCTGCGTGCGTGTCTATCTGTCTGTCTGTGTGCGTGTGTGTGTGTGTGTGTGTGTGTGTGTCTCGGTCTGTCCTGTCTGTGTGTATCACCTTGGTGGGGAGTTGCTTTAAACTTGGATATTTTCTCTCTGCAACATCAGCATTTCCAGTCACAATCTGCTGAGAATCAGGGTCACTGGCTCAATTGGTTTGGTCTGCAACATTCCCTCGTGAACTTGGGGAAACCTTTCAGAGTAGGACTTAACACTGTGTTGTCTCTAAATTTGTGACTGAATTTGCAAATCAAGGCGATATTTACAGGACCAGGCTGCTGCCTTTGCAGAAATTGTTCCTATTACAATAACAGCATCATTCAGGGTCAGAACCCAATCTAATTTTAGAATGCAGTCAAACAGGACTTCATGGAGCTTGCAATCTATACAGTAACAATATGTCATCAGCCTCAATCCCTTAACTCTGTTTTCCTCTCCACAGATACTACCTCCTGCTGAGTAGCTTCATCATTTTCTGTCTTAATTTCAGATTTCATAGTATTTTTGCCTCTGCATGCACTGAGTTTCCCTTCACTATGGAGGCAGGGCAGGCCTAGATTCTAGATTAATAATACAAGAATCTAACAGCAGTGAACCAGATGAGTTTTTCTGACAATAGTTTCATGGTCATCAGTAGATTTTTAATTCCAGTTTTTTTGATATAATTCAAATTCCACCATCTGCCGTGGCGGGATTCGAACCCGAGTCCCCAGAACGTTAGCTGAGTTTCTGGAGGCGATGGCCTAGTGGTATTACTGCTGGATTATTAATCAAGAAACTCAGCTAACGTCCTGGGGACCCAGGTTTGAATCCTGCCGCAGCAGATGATGGAATTTGAACTCAATAAAATATATCTTGAAGTAAGAATCTACTGACGACCGTGAAACCATTGTTGATTGTCAGAAATACCCATCTTGTTCATAAAGTCCTTACCTGGTCTGGCCTAAATCTGACTCCAGAGCCACAGCAATGGGTAATAAATGCTGGCCAGCCAATGAAGCCCATGCAAATGAATAAAAAAAAAGCACTGTGATGTCGCTTGTTCTGTTGATGTTCTGTTTACTGTGAGGAGATAAGGTAGTTCTGCCTGTGTTAACCTGATTATAAAATGAGACGTCCTGTTATCTGCAGCAGCGATATCTCTGCTTTCTCTGGTTTTTCCCGCTTTTTAATTGCTTTTCCAACTCGGCTCTTGCAACCAAATCTGACAACAACTCCTCCTCCTCCTCTTGAGGTGGTCAAGCTCTATAGTTTTTCCATTTTTAAACCAAGGCCTACTAGGCTTTTTGGGTGTAACCCCACATCGCTCGCTGGCCTCCATTTCATAGCTGGTTGGAGGAATGAGCATCTGGCTTTGATGAACGTTCTCAGAATTGGTGAACTGCCCAGTATCTCGATTTGGTTTATTGTTCCAGTCAGGAAGGTGAGGGAAATGTCCGTACCAGACTGCCGTGTCTTGAGTTTTCTGCCTTGTGATTTGGCTGTTGAATATCTTGATCAGCTGATAACCTTGCTCCATTTTCCTGCTGTGCAACTCTTGGAACTCGCTTGAGCAATGATTTATTGTCTGTAATCGGCTCATTTGCAATACGCTGGCTTGCAAAATAAGCTCCAATATTAATTGCTGCTGATTTTGCTTTTCCCCCTTTTTAAATTAGGCAAAAATTTCCGATTTCTTAGACATGCACAATTGTTAACATAAACTGTTCCGATGATCTGGAATGCACTGGCTGGAAGAATAGTGGAAGCAGATTCAAAGAGATTTGGCTAAATATTCAAAGGTGAAAGGGTGCAAGCCTATATAGGAGGGTGAGCAGGGGAGTGGAATTAAGTGGATGGCTACTTCATTCAAGCTACTGGCCCAAGCATGATGGTCCAAACATCTCCTTCCTTTGCTTGTAAGGTTCTACCTGAGAAGGTTTATTCCAGCTATATCAAACAAATCTGCTCCAAGGTAGTTGATGGTTAAACTGCACCTCCCTCGATTACTTATCCTAGCACTTGGCCTCAAGCATCAGGTTGATGCACCTTCCATGGTGATCATAGTCTGTCATTCTCACAAATTGTCCAAATTCATGACCCCTGTCGCTGAGAACAGGCTACATCCACTGAGCTTCAGTATTGTTCTTGGGAGTGTGGTAATGAAATGTTTCTTCATTGGCTAAATTCTACTTAGTGGAAAAGCTGAGCCGTGAAGTATTGTAGTTGAGTTTGTATCTATCATATGCCCAGTTTGTGAACCAAACTCACCCGATGAAGAACCAGTACTCCGAAAGCTTATGCTACCAAATAAACCCATTGGACTTTAACCTGGTGTTGTAGAAAGCAAACCTTTCTTAAAGGTGCACTAACGTCCCAATAAATGAACCTAAGTGTGGTGCCCAGAATTGTTTATGGACACATTTGAGAAGATTTATGAGGTTCCAGGGATGAGGGACTTCCATAGGTAGAATCGAGAAACTGGAGCTGTTCTCTTTGCAGCAGAGGAAGTTGCGAGGTGGTTTTATAGAAGTGTTTAAAACCGAGGGGGATCGCGACAGAATACGTGGAGAGAAGCTGCTCCTTTTGGTCCAAGGGTCGACAGGGAGAGGGCGTAGATTTAAAGTGATTGACGAAAGAACTGAATACAACATCAGGAAATTTCTTCTAACATGTGAGTTGTTACAATTCGCAATGCACTGCCTGAAAGTGTGGTGGAGGCAGATTTGATCGTCACTTTCAAGAGAATTGGGTAACTATCTGAAGAGAAAATTTGCCAGACCATTGAGTGAAAAGGTGGGAAGAGTAGGACCAGGTGACTTGTTCTTGCAGATAGCCTGCACGGGCATGATGGGCCCAATGGCCATTGGGTGAATCTCCAAGCCACCCTATTCATCTACTAAAATGTGTTGCCTTACGCTTGGCTATATTGAAATTAATTTGCCCATGCTGTAAGTTTATTCATTATTTTATTTGCAGTCCTCCTCTGTATTAACTCAATTGCAAAACCGGAATTGAGATTATTTACAGACGTGGTGCACACTTGTGGCCCCAACACTTTTGGGATGCCAGTTCCCAAGGTACTCTTTGTTTTCCGTTCAGTGGCCAGCTTGTTACCCATGTGCAGAAGTGAGGACATGGTGTGTATTAGTCAGACATTATAATATGTAGTCTTTATCGGACAGATTAGTCAGGTAACCTTTTGGGTTTAGTCGTGGGTGGACAATCGTACTGACGTTGACTCACCATTCAGGTATAGCCTAAACAAGCTTTTATTTAGCTGCGGATCGGAAGGTGTGCTTTCAATTAAGCAAATTTCTTCGGCTTTAATCTAAAGATACAATTTGTTTTGCTGTAGATTATTCCAAAGGATTTGGTGGCAAATATGGAGTGGAAAAGGATAAAGTGGACAAGAGTGCTGTCGGCTTTGAATACCAAGGAAAAACTGAAAAGCACGAATCGCAAAAAGGTTGGGCTTTCGTTGAGACTCAGCCGTGCTGCTGATTTGGATAATGTGGTGACTTGTTTATTGTCACCTGACTTCTGAGTGCTCCGAGTGTGTGTTGGCTGTCTGCACAGAATGTAAGGAATCTGAGGAATGGGGCACAGACTTACGATGTTAGCTTAAGAAGTGGCTGCCTCTTCCATTTAACCGTGGCATGTTTTAACATGAAGTCTTTTGTCTGGTGCTTATGCAGATGAGTGATGTGTGCCATCAATCTCTGAAAGATCCTGTTTCAAGCAGACAGCATCCAGTGAGCTCTAATGTAGTTCAAAGGGAGTGCAGGATAATATCCCCTTTTCACATTGCATTAGCACACTGCTTTAAACATTTCTGTTTTCCAACCTGATGATCTCTTGAAAATTTCCAGGCAGAGATTGCTTCCCTCTTAGGCCCGAGTATCAAAGGTTAAAGTACCACTGTCACAACCTACAATGGTTTTGCAATACTACTTCATGGTGGTGTGTGGTTTTTTTGGAATGGTGTAAGGAGTGGTGTGAGGTGTAAGAATAATCAACCCAACCATTGGCTAACAATTACTATATATTAATTATTAAATTAAAGCCAAATATAACGTGAGTAGGACTATAATACTCGTAGACAATTAAATATACGATAACTAAACATAGGGTGTAATTTTCCAGTTGTGCTCGTCCTAAGACTGGGAAATCCTGCCTGATGTCAACAGACCAATCCATGTCCCGCCTGCTACGATTCCTGTGGTGGGCAGGAAAATTTAGCCCATAGTTCATATACAAATTACCCCTTGTTCTAAGATATATCAGCCGGAATTTTATTGCCCTGTCCGCCACCCAGAGTCAGAGCAGACGAGGGGCTGACAATGGGAAGGTCCGTTGACCTTGAGTGGGATTTTACGGTTTCGGGATGAGCAAGGCCATAAAATCCCACCCATCTGCAATTCCTGAACTCCTTATGACTTTCCCATTCCCAACCAACATCCAAATTGAATAAATCTAAAAGTCAGATCCAGTTTATAGTTATCACACAGTACAAGATGGGTGATCAAGTCCGGAAAACTTCTTTTTTCCTGGTCCAGTGAGGAAATTTAAACTGTCTTTGTGAAGGTTTCTGTACTGCCTATGACTTCTTAGATGTGAACTACCCCTCAGTCTCTGAGCTATAAACTGGCATCTCTGGCTCTTAGATGTTACAATGCGTTGCCTACTTCTTCAGATGCTGGCAATTATATCCTGGTTCCTTTTTGCTTCTCTTTATGTATTTGGGCTTTCAGCATCCCCCACATTCTGTGACTCTCAATATTAGTATCTGTATATCTGCACTGATCCCTCAGTCATCTAGGTAAGCTGTATCCTGGTGGTATGGCTATTTGCACCTGATTCTGTTTGGATGCCTGCTAATCCCGTTACTGGGCAAGGTTGCATTGCATCATCCCCTGTAAATGCTGGCTGTTGTTGCCAGGCAGATCACATCCCAGCATTCCTGGTTAAGTTCTACTAGACAGATCTAAGACAACCATGTATGAAAGATGGAGTTAAGATACAGATCATCCATCATTTAAGTGAATAATGGGGCCAGTTCAGGGGCTAAAGGCCTACTCTATCTCTTAACGTTCTTTGAATTACATTATTTGATCATTAATACTTTGTATTGCGGACCCAAGTCCACTTAGAATTGAGTTGAAAGTGTCAACTCCATTAATGTCGTGACTCCTCTTAGGCTTAGGCTTCTATTCTTTCTGTGTTTTGGGATAATCTCATAGTTCACTTCCAAGTGAATTGGTGTTTGGTTTCATTAGATTACGTCAAAGGTTTTGGTGGAAAATTTGGTGTCCAGACAGATCGACAGGACAAGAATGCCTTAGGTTGGGATCACCAAGAGACAACGCAACTTCACGAATCTCAGAAAGGTAAGTGGTCAGGAGCCCTGTGGTAGACCAGAGATCATCTTCAGGAATTACTGAGTGCTGGAAATGGTGATGGCTCCAGCCAGAGACTGGTAGCTTACAACATAAAATATTCATGATTTAAAAAGCACAGAGACTTGTGCGAACGGGAGAAAGGAGAGTCTTAGAATGTGGGATTCTGTGGTTCAGTGGTTCTAATCTTAAAAGTCTAGTTTTCTTTAAATGTGTTTTTGCTATCCACTTCCACTGCTCTGTGTGGTAAGGTGTTCAAGTTCTAGCCACTCTTTGGATAAAGAAGTTATGATCCTTCGCCAAACTCTGGCATCCCTTCCAAAAATGGAGATATGCATCACCACCTCATGGCTATCATCTTCACCACAAACCTCCGGCTCAAAGTGGGGAGGATATCCAAGAAGATTGTGCATATTCAAAATGGAGATATGAACATAATTCTCATACTGTCACGGGAGATGGTTGTTGGAATGCTTAGAATGCAAGGGTGATAGAAACCAGGATAACAATTGATTTCAAAAGGAAATTGGATGTTTTAAAGTTTAACATTTATTTATTAGTATCACAAGTAGGTTTATAGTAACACTGCAATGAAGTTACTGTAAAAATCTCCTAGTGGCCACACTGCAGCACCTGTTCGGGGAGACTGAGGGGGAATTTAGCATGGTTAATGTGCCTAACTGGCATGCCTTGGGATGGGCATTGAAGAAGAATAAATGTACAGCGCTATGGGAGTGAAGGAGCGGGACTGACCTAGATTACTCCACAGAGAGCCGGCATGGACTCGATGGGCTGAAAGCCACCCTGGGCTGTAATGACTCTCTGACTGTGGCTCAACAAGAATCTTTTTTAAGAGTAATCCTCCACCTGATAAATGAGCATTCGCTGAGAATGTTCTGTGCAGTGTTTGGGCTTTAGCTGTCATTGACAAATGCACACCATTATAGAACGGGCTGGTTGGAAGGTTTTCAACAGGAGAATGAGTTTAGTATTGTCCAATTGAAATCTTGTTTTTTTGTTTTTTAAAGCATCTAGTGTTACAGCGGTCAGCAAGTTTAGCCTTCTGTCAATTGTCAGGGCTTTCTGCACTATGCTGATAAATTGGATTCCTCACATAGAGCCTACCACGGACATTGTGTGCCTCATTGTTGATGCTGTAAATTGTCCGCACAATTGATGATAAAGCAGCTGGTTTAGGATGCCAATATTTGGTAGTAGAAATGCAACCCACAGTGATTTGACAATAATGGTATTAGATGGGGACAATAAAATAACTCAGAACTCTGCTCTCTCCTCATCTTTTCGACAGCGTGACTGCATCAATGGCGATATGTTTGAGTGGTTCCAGAAGTGAGCTTGTGATTGTGCCTTTTCAATCACTGCATTTCAAAAAGAAGCCAACTCCACTATTCTCTCAATAGTTTGCCATTGTTTGGACTTTTTGAGTGGTATGATTTTTTGGGCAGCAGAGTGCTGCCCCACAGCGCCAGCGACCCGGGTCCGATCCCTGGCTTGCGTCACTGTCTGTTCGGGATCTGCACATTCTCCTCATGTCTATGTGGGTTTCCTCCGGGCCTCCCGCAGTCTGAAAGTCGTGCTGGTTAGGTGCGTTGACCATGCTAAATTCGCCCTCAGTGTACCTGAACAGGTGCCGGAGTGTGGCGACTCAGGGATTTTCACTGTAACCTCATTGCAGTGTTAATGTGAGCCTATTTGTGACCCTAATAAATAAACTTTAAAAACTTCCAGATTGGTGGGTGGGCGGGGTAGGGGGGTGGTCACAGTAATGTGCCTCTGTTGAGATGGGTGTGTTGTTAACTTTATTTTGAAAACCCTTTTGCCTTTCTGCTAGTGTGTGTGTACCTGTGCATCTTCCTGAAAAGAGAGGTTTCTTCAGAATATCAGCTTGCTTATAACTGCCCACATGTCCAGTTCTTAAGATATGGAGTTTAAAAAAAACTTATTGTCTCGGTGCTCTTCATTTTTAGGAAAATGTTCTATTTAGATTTGATGAATAGATATATAGAACTGTACATTATAAAAGAAAGCTATTCAGCCCATCATACATGTGCTATCTCTCAGCTTTACATAGTTTCATTGCCCTGCCTTTTCCCCATGGTTTCTCTGTTTCATTCATTAGCCACCTCCCTCATGAGAACTATAAAGGTCTTTGCTTCCATTACCCTATCTGCTAGGATATGTCGTGCAGTAACAACTCGGTGTGAAAATATATCGTGGCAATGTACTTTACTACAATTCTTTTGGGTTTATTTCCGAAAAGCATATTCTGTAAGTATTATTGAATTTGTCCAAGGAATATGGACGTAATTTGCAGGGCCGGCATTTACTGCCTATCCATTATTTCCCCTGATCACCACCGCTTTAAACCACTGTATTTCTATGTGGCTGTCGGTACACCCACAGTTTTACTAGGAAGGGAATTCCAGGATTTTAACCCAGTGACACTGAAGGGACAGTGATATATTTCTAAATCGGCAGTGACTTGGATGGGGTGGTGTTCCCATATTCCTGCCACTGTTGCTCTTCTAGAGGGTAGAGGTCATGGGTTTGAGAGGTGTTGTCAAACATGCCTTGAGTCGCTTCAGTGCGTACTGCAGCCACGGTGCACGAATGGTGGAGGAAGTAAATGTTTAAAGTCGTGGATCAGGGATCTGGTGATGTGTCAGAACTGAAACATGAACCAGCATCCGTCTTATCTTTGCTTTACGAGGGACTTGGAAGGTGTCATGGAATTTCACTCCTTACCTCAGACTCCCAACAGGTTCAGCCTGAATAGTGAGTTTTCAATGGATAAGTGCTGGTATTCTGAAGCAAATATCAATAATGTGGCTCAAATACTGGGCAGTTTTATTATTGCAATTTAATTATGTACAATTAAACGGTTTTAAATGAAAGAAAATTTTAAGCACTTGAAGCTTACTTTTCCACATTCCCGTTCTTATTGTGTTCCTTGTTCTATTTTCATGTTATTCCTAAGAGAAACATAGGAACAGGAATAGAGAGATTTTGGTTTATTCATAATCTTAACTCCTTCCTTGACTCCATGTCCCTTAGTACCTTTCAATCTCGGAGTTAAAGTTAACAGTTGATCTAAAGTCAATGACCAAATGACATAGTGAACCCCAAACTGCTATCGCACTGTGTTTGAGAAATGTTGCCTCAGGCCTGGCTCTAATTTTTAAACTACAAGCAGTCCTCACCTTTTATGGCATTCAAGTTATGATGAACAGCACATGTATTTATAAATTGACTCCCCATTTCAACTTTATGACAGTGGTTTTGGCTTTGCGACCCACACCAGTATGTTCGTACTTATCCATTGATGTTCCACGCTGCTCACCTCTATGACTAGACTGGTCGAACTGCCTTTATTGGGTTGCATACAAGTGTTTTGGCGCAACTGTTGCATTTTAAATGCATATGTTATACTTAATAAGTGCTAACACTCAAAAAGAATTCAAGGTTAAGCAGGCAATCGACAATGATCCCCCACACTGATCAAGGAACTTGTGCTAAGATGTGCAGGCATCAACTATCACCTCAGCCACTTTACAGGGCAATATTTGAGAGCATTTAACACAGCTGGGTGCCCTATGGTTGTTTTCCTGCCTTGATTCAGGAACCAATCCCTCATTTATACCAACGCTCCAATGGCAAAATTGGTGCCGACTTGCGACCTGCCAACTTACAGCATGGTTTTCAGGAAGGGATTGTATCATCAGTCCGAGGACTACCTGAATGTCTCTTCAACATTAGAATAGAATTGTTATTGCTTTTTGTTTTAAACCAAGCAGCCTTAAGTCCCTTTTGTGTATGCACGTGTGTGTTATTACTACTGCAGTTGGCAGTTGGACAGGATAGTTTGATAATACAATACTACCCAAAATTGTCTCAGTCGCAGAGGAAATGCCAATTTACTTGTAGAGTCTTGACTGTGAACCTAAAACAAAAGGAAATACGGCACTCCCTTAAAGCACCTCCAAAACCTGTGACCTGCATCATTCAAGGGCAACAAGGAATGGACAATAAATGCTGCCCTTTATCAGTGACAACCACACCCCATGAATGAATAAATTTTAAAAACTCTAATTAAATATATATTTTTAGATAGCAATAAATAAGCTTTAAGATAATGGATACTATTGAGTTTGAGGTGTTTATTAGCCAGTGGAAACCAGATTGTCACTAAGCTGTCCAATGGCTATTCTGTGACCTATAATGTTTAAGTTTATTTATTAGTGTCACAAATAGGCAATGAAGTTACAGTGAAAGTCCCTAGTCACCACATTCCGACATCTATTTGGGTGCACTGAAGGAGAATTTAGCACGGCCAATGCATTTAACCAGCGCGTCTTTCAGACTGTGGGAGGAAACCAGAAAACCTGGAGGAAACCCACGTAAACACAGGGACAACGTGCAGATTCACACAGACGGTGACCAAAGCCGGGAATCGAACCCGGATCCCTGACACTGTGAGGCAGCAGTGCTGACCACTGTGCTGCCGTGCCACCCTAAAGCACCTCCCCCACATCCCATGCAGTTACCATAACCACAGAGTTGAGGAGAAACTTCTTCTCTCAGAGGGTAGTGAATATCTGGAATTCTCTGCCCATTGAAGCGGTGGAGGCTACCTCGTTGAATTTATTTAAGTCACAGATTTCTAATACACAGGGGAATTAAGGGTCATGGGGAGAAAGCGGGTAAGTGGAACTGATCCACTTCAGATCAGCCATGATCTTATTGAATGGCGGGGCAGGCTCGAGGGGCTAGATGGCCTACTCCTGCTCCTGTTTCTTATGTTCTTATGTTCTAAGTGTGGGCTCTAAAGAATTGTTCTGATCTGTTAAATCAGGGTTTGTCAGTCCCTGGTTCTCGCAGTTAAATGGATAGAAAACCGTTTTTGTTTTGGTGTGTGAAGCTGAAGTGAAAAGATATTTCTGCACCCAAATAGATGTCAGAATGTGGTGACTAGGAACTTTCACTGTAACTTCATTGCCTATTTGTGACACTAATAAATAAACTTAAACATTATAGGTCACAGAATAACCATTGGACAACTTAGTGACAATCTGGTTTCCACCAGCTAATAAACATCCCTAATTCATTATTATCCATTATCTTAAGCTTGCTTATTGATATCTAAAAATATATATTTAATTAAGAGTTTTTAAAATTTATTCATTCATGGGGTGTGGTTGTCACTGACAAAGGGCAGCATTTATTGCCCATTCCTTGTTGCCCTTGGATGATGCAGGTCACAGGTTTTGGAGGTGCTTTCAAAGGAGTTCCATATTTTCTTCTGTTTTATATTCAAAGTCAAGACTCCAGAAGTAAATTGGCATTTCCTCTGTGACTGAGACAATTTTGGGTAGTATTGTATTATCAAACTATCCTGTCCAACTGCCAAGTGCAGTAATAATAACACAAACATGCACAAAATGGACTTAAGGCTGCTTGGTTTAAAACAAAAAGCAATAACAATTCTATTCTAATGTTGAAGAGACATTCAGGTAGTCCTCGGACTGATGGTATAATCCCTTCCTGAAAACCATGCTGTAAGTTGGCAGGTCGCAAGTCGGCACCAATTTTGCCATTGGAGCGTTGGTATAAATGAGGGATTGGTTCCTGAATCAAGACAGGAAAACAACCATAGGGCACCCAGCTGTGTTAAATGCTCTCAACTGTTGCCCTGTAAAGTGGCTGAGGTGATAGTTGATGCCTGCACACCTTAGCACAAGTTCCTCCATTTAGTGTGGGGGATCATGCTTTCTATTTGCAAGAAAGTTTGCTCATATGTGCAAGAAGAAAGACATTTCTCTTTTTATTAAAAGGAAACTAGGTTTGCCAATTGGATGTGTAATCTAATACTTGTACTGGTGCAATTCGAAAATTGTGATTTCTAACTCCGTTTCTGTTGTTCTTGGTTTCCATTGGCATTGGAAGGGTTTCTACAACTTCCTATGGGCAATGGGAACCTGTTCTGTGTTACTGATCTCTAACCATCCCTATTCGTGTCGGTGTCCGCTCTTTGTCATGGGCAGTGGGTCAAAGCTATGCCCAAAACAGCTTGGTTAGAACTAACTGGTATTTGCAGTATTATTTGTAACAAAAGCAGTCTCACTAAATTGTGTGGCGTTTTGAATCAACCTGTTTTTTTTTTAACGGTTCTGTACGATATCGTACTGTGTTTTTTTGCTGTTTATTTTTGTCGTTCGTTGTATAACATATCCGACCTAACTTTTGGCTTGTTTTCTGTTTTTCTGTCCTCGTCTTTGTTTTGGTTGCATGTGTGTTCACAGACTATAAGAGAGGTTTCGGCGGGAAATATGGTGTTGAGACTGAAAACCAGGACAAATCTGCGGTGGGGTTCGATTACAAGGAAAAGCTGGCCAAACACGAGTCTCAACAAGGCAGAGTCTGATGCCAGGCCCCACTCTGGTTTCTTAAGATGCATTAAATTTAAGCACAGATCCTTTCAGCGCCTTTTGTTTCCTAATGTTTTGCAGTGGGTATTAAAGGTGGCTTTCTCCCCCAGATTTTTTTCCCTTACATAGGAACATAGCAGAAATAGGCAAACTCATCCCTTCGAGTCTGCTTTGCCATTCAATCAGATCATGGCTGATCTCTCTCTGGTCTCAAATCCACCCCTCCCACTTGTTCCCCATGTTCCCTTGTCCCTTTTTTTAAAATTGGAAATGTATCTATCTCCTTCTTGAAACCATTTGAACGACGCTACGGAGCAATGAGTTTCACAAATTTACCACTCACTGCGAGAAGTTGTTTCTCCTCCATCTAAGTTTTAAAACTACAGCTTCTCGACCTATACCTGTGACCTCTTGTTCCCAAGAGGAGGAAACATTTGGTCTATATTTACTTTATCAATCCCTTTTATATCCCTCGATCAGGTCCTCTCTCACCCTTCTAAACCCCAGCGAGTACAAGCCCAGACTGTTTGATCTCTCCTCGTACGTTAACCCCTTCATCCCCGGAATCGATCTGGAAACAGTGAGTGACAACGGAACTCCGCTAACTTTTACCCTGCACAGTCCCTTTTCGATGTGCCAGATGTAGATTGGTGGCAGGCTTGTGGGATCTGTCCAATTGTCTCCTCCTGGTAGCTTTCCCCCAGCAGCTCTGGACGGACATGGATGCAGCAGCAAGAAGCTTGCCACCTATCGTGCCTTCCTCAGTGCAGATGTTTTCAATGTGTAGCTTCTTGTACATCAGCAAATATTTGGTACAAGCTTCAGGCTTCAGTTTCAAAATGAAGATCGCCTTGTGGCTGCTTCCATTGTGTCCCAGTGAAGCGCACTGAAATGCTGCAGCCTTGGATCTTCAGCGAGTAGGCAACCGTTAGTTAAAATCCAAATATTGTCCCAATTGACTTGAACTGATTTGAATCCCCAGTGCAGTGTTACAGATAAGGAACCATTGAGCGAAACCTTCCTTGTGATCAGATTTCTAGAATTGTGGGCTGGAGTGCTAACATCCAGTAAGCCAGGAAGCAGGATATCAAGGCGGCTAATCTGAATGTGCGTATCTTAGGCCGCATGTGCCTACTGGTGACCTGAATTCCTGGGGAAACCTCCACATGCACTTTACAATTGAAGTGATGGCATCAGGTGGTTGTACACAGTATCACTGTGGTAACATCAGTCCACAGAAGCCCAGTTTTGTTTGGGGGAGCATGGGTGGGGGGAGAGCTCTGGACCTGGGGACAGATTGAGATGGATGTATCCTGGATATTCCAGTTCATTTACCTGATCCCAGGAGAAAAGAAAAACGGGGCAATGGAAGTAATTTTTCAGCTAATGCCTCAAAGGTCTGTGCTGCAAACTGGTGCATTTATTTGTTATTGTCCTGTCTGTCCTATAGACTTTGTTTCTGCTTGTACGTTTACCTCAATCAAAGCGATCAGCAATTCTCTGTCTGAAAGACAGGCCTTAGCATGCCTGAAGTAGTCAGGTCTTTCATTTCAACATCTCATTTCCTTTCCTGTTACAAACTCTGCTTGTCAAGTTCAAAAGATGCAAAAACAACGATTAATAACCTGTGTCAATCCAATTTTCCTCCTCTTCGCGGCAAAACCTAATCCAATCTTGGCTGACATTTAAAATGAGAGACTTTTTTTGCACTCAGTTTGGCTGCCTTCATTGAATGCTGCATGGTCATCCTACTCACACTTGGATACCTTTTACCCAGCCGAAACTTAACTCTCTCTCAACCTCTTATTTCAGACTATTCAAAGGGATTTGGTGGCAAATATGGCGTCCAAAAAGACCGAATGGATAAGGTGAGTGTTTTTTATTTGCGGGATGTGGGTGTTGCTGGCCAGGCCATCATTTGTTACGTATCCACAACTGCCCTTGAGAAGGTGGTGGGTACACCCACAGTGCCCTTAGGAAGTGAGTTCCAGGGTTTTGACCAAGCGACAGTGCAGGAACGCTGATTTAGTTCCAAGTCAGGGTGGTGTGTGGTTTGGAGGGCAGCTTGTAATGGCGGTGCTCCTATGTATCTATTGTACTTTCAATGTGATAGAGCGTTTGGAAGGTGTTGTCAAAGGAGCCTTGGTGAGTTCTTGCAGAACAGCTTGTAGATCAAACACACTGCATCACACACTGTGTTGGTGATGGAAGAAATCAGTGCTTAAGGTAGTGCCAATCAAGTGGGCTGCTTTGGCCTGGATGCCATCTAGGTTCTTGAGTAATGTTGGAGCTGCACTTATCCAGGCAACTGGAGAGGTTTTTTTTCTTATTCATTCATGGGATGTGAGTTCTGACGAAGGCTCATCTTGACTCCAAATGTTCTCTCTCCACAGATGCTGTCAGACCTGCTGGGATTTTCCAGCATTTTCAGTTTTGGTTTTAGATTCCAGCAACCGCAGAAATTTGCTTTTATCTTCGTGCAGGAGATTAATCTGATCTCGTTATTTTGCTATATCTATTTTTTTATTCAAGTATAACTTATTTTACTGTTGGAGCATCTATTTTTAATTAAAATAGAACTTCTTTTAATATTGGGGCAGTTTATCAGTGAACATGTGGATGGATGGTGGATTTTAGACCAAAAATAAATAGTAAACTTTGATTGTTTAAAGGGAATATTGAGGCGGGGGGGGTCTTCTTCTAAGAGAGAGTGGTGGGAGTGTGGAATGAGCTGCCAGAGGAAGTGGTGAATGTGGGCTCACTTTTAACATTTAAGGAAAACTTGGACAGGTACATGGATGAGAGGGGTGTTAGGGGGATATGACCCAGGTGCAGGTCAGTGGGACTAGGCAGAAAAATGGTTTGGCGCAGACAAGAAGGGCCAAAAAGCCTGTTTCTGTGCTGTAATGTTCTACGGTCTATGTTTACGATGCAAGTGACGATGTGTGGAGTTGAACACATGACCCTAATCGAACCATAGCAAGTTAAAACACTGGAGCAGGCTGTTTGGTCCATTGTGCCAATGCTAGTTTTATACTGGAGTTGTCAACTCTTATCTTATTTTCTCTGCACTCTGTCTTAATACTTTGTCTTCTCAAGTATGTTTTCAAATCTCTTTTCATATTTCTGATAGCCTTGGTTTCAATTGCCACTTGTGGTAATGTATTCCAAATTGTTTTAATATTGATGAGTTTAAGCCTCAGTTATCGAGTCAGCACCATTGAGAAATTACCTCCCTTTTTTAATGCTTTCAGTTCTAATGACCAGCTCCAGTGCACTGAGCTGCAGTCTTTCAAATCCCTCATCTCTGGTACCTTCCAAGAGAATGTACACTGCACCTTTTTTTTTTCAGACTATTCAAAACATTGCCAAATGTCGATTGTACCCAACCATGTCCTGCTGAGAATTGCACAGATGATTGCTTTATTATATTTGGATTCTGTGTTATCTACATTAACTAAAAAGCAAAGTCCCCATAGTCCCAGATGACCACTGACTGGTGTTGATTTAACCTGAGGATCAGCACACCTCATGCAAGGGGCAAGGTTGAGAAGGCGGGGCCTATATGCATAACCTCAGCCGGTACGGGAACTGAACCCGTGCTGTTGGCATCACTAACCGGCTGTCCAACCAACTGAGCTAAATTTCCTTCAGGTATCCATCCAACTTCCTTTTGAAATCTTTGACCATCTCTATTCCACCACTCTCAGGACACCACCTCCCCCAGGTTCCAGGATTACAAGTCACTGTGCCAAAAAAGGTTCTTGCTCATATTTCCCCTTCACTTTGTGTTTTGCTGCGCCCCCTCGCTGCCTGGATGTTGAAACAGTGACCAGGGTTCAGGAAAACGAAATCCACACTTTTTTTTGATGTCCAATGGGAGCTCTTGGAAACTGCATTAACGTATTTATTTTTTGGATGTGGGAAATGAAAATGCATGGGGTTGTCATGGTGGCACAGTGGTTAGCCTCACAGCACCAGGGACCCAGGTTCAATTCTGGTCTTGGGTCACTGTCTGCGTGGGGTCTGCACATTCTCCCCGTGTCTGTGTGGGTTTCCTCCGGGTGCTCTGGTTTCCTCCCACAGTCCAAAGATGTGACGGGTTAGGTGGATTGACCATGGTAAATTGACCCTTATATCAGGGGGATTAGCAGGGTAAATATGTGGGGTTACGGGGATAGGGCCTGGATGGGATAGTGTACGGTGAAGGCTCAGTGGGCCAAATGGCCTCCTTCTGCACTGTAGCGATTTTATGAAAATCCTTCTTCTAAATAACTTGTGGTAGACACTTTCATGTTCTTTTCTGGTTAGTCCTCTCAGCTTTTGCCAGGAAATTGTTCCGAGTGTTGTGATGACTGTTACCCCCTCTGAAACTGCAACTGTTTTCTGTTTGATACACTGGAGTCTGCTAAAGTTTATGCTAAATATGTATGATTTTATGTCTGCTATAAATTAACGAGGCAAGCCTGTTTTGACTGAGAGCCTCAAACAAGCTGTCTTGTAACAGTATTGAAAACTGCCTGGTTGACGCACAGCAGGGGAGAGAATGTCATTGAAAAGGCAGCAATAATAAAGGAGTGTTGAGGAAAGCTGTTCCTAATGCCGTAACTTCCTGATTACAGAGTGCTGCCTCCTTTGATGATATCGATCGTTTGGCACCAGCTTATCAGAAAACCAAGCCCGTGGAAGCTGGTACGTGAGACCTTCAGGAAGTAATCATGATTCTGTTCAATCATTTTGTATAATCTATTTTAGATCCCTACAGTACAGAAAGAGGCCATTCAGCCCATCGAGCCTGTACCAACAACAATCCCACCCGGGCCCTATCTCTGTCACCCCATGCACTAGATAGTCCTCTGACACTAAGGGGCAATTTAGCATCGCCAATCAACTTAACCCACACGTTTTTGGAGTGTGGGAGGAAACTGGACAACCAGATGTTGCTTGGGACGGTGGCACTGCTGGATCACTGTCAGTGTGGAGTTTGCACATTCCCCCCATGTCTGCGAGGGTTTCCCCTGAGTGCTCTGTTTTCCTCCCACAGCCCGAAAGACCTGCTGGTTAGGTGGATTGGATGTGCCTAATTGCCCCTTTAATGTTGGGGGGGACATGGGGTTATGGAGATAGGGCCTGGGTGGGATCGTGGTCTGTGCAGACCTGATGGGCTGAATGGCCTCCTTTCACATTGTAGGATTCTGTGATTTGTATGAAACCCACACAGGAACTGGGAGAACGTGCATACTCTTCGCACAGAGGCTGGGATTGAACCCGGGTTCCTGGCACCGTGAGGCAGCAGTGCTGACCACTGTGCCACCCAAATGTTGTTGATGCTGTGATTTGATCCTTGCAAATTATTCGCCTAATCCCATCGAATCACCAAATTACTGATTATGGAGATGAGTTTAGCCTCTGCCAAGTTTGTGATTAAAAGTGATTGATTTCAGTGTAATAATTAATTTTAAATGCTTGGAATTTGCTGGTGTGTGTGTGTGTGTGTGTGTGTGTGTGTGTGTGTGTGTGTGTGTGTGTGTGTTGTGTTGGGCCAATTCCTCACTGTGGTTTGGCTCTGGCAGAGAGTTTGCCACAGCTTCATGACCTTTTAGTCTGTTCTGTTCACTTTGCAGCCAGTGCGAGTGCCAGCAGCATCCGCTCCAAGTTTGAGAACATAGCCAAAGCGAAAGAGGAGGAGGATAGGAAGAAGGCTGAAGAGGAGAGAGCTCGCCGTCGCGCCAATGAGAAGCTAGAGCAGGAGGAAGCCAAGAGGAAACTGGAGGTTGGTGGAGAATCCTCGCTGCTAAAGACATACCCTTTTTAACTGACAAACATTTAACAGGATTCGCAGAGTGGATTCAGAAAGAATGTTCCCAATGGCGGGGAGTCCAGAACCAGGGGGTCATAGTTTGAGGATGAGGGGTAAATCTTTTTAGGACTGAGGTGAGGTGTTACAGCAGCGGTTTCTATGACTACACTTCAAAAATACATAATTGGTTGGAAAGTGCTTTGGAATGTGCAAGCGGTATCAAAGTTGGTGCAGAAATGCAAGTTCTTCCTTCTCGCTCAATCCACATATTACTAGAGTTAGTAGAATATTGGCACATTGCAACTGCAGCGCACTTTATGACTGGGTTATTACTTTTGAGGGTATCATGCCATGTATATGCACAGTAAGATCCCGTGAATAAATCAATGAACGGTCAGCTAACCTGGTATTGGTAACAAAAGGACGGAGAAAGCGGGAAAACCTCAGCAGGTCTGGCCGCATGTGTAGGGAGAGGGAGCAGTTATGGTTTGGCTCTTCGTCTGAACTGTAGATAGTGGGAGATGTGTTGGATATTAGACTGTAGCTGTGAGAGATTGCAGCAAGATGTAGCAACGATAAAAACAAAAGACAGATGGCCTGGTGTAGGAGGGAGGGCGGAGGGGAGTGGGAGGGATGAGGGGAGGTAAGGGTGGGAGGGATGACGTGGGGGAATGGAGGGTTATTGCACTGACACAATAAATGTATGAATTTTTTTTAAGAAGAGTTTCAATGGAGGAGAAAGGTCTGCAGTTGTGGAATTCAGTATTGAGTCCTGAGGGCTGTAACCTGCACATTGTCTCTCTGACCAATTGATGATGTGAATGATGGAGGTTGTTTCCTAGGAGCTGGAAGCAGTCTTGAGTGCCCTTCTGGCGATTTGTGGCTTCATCAAAGCCGCCAACGGTGACCCTTCTTCTCACGCGTCACCAATGCCAGTTCCTTCTGTGGACGGAGGAGCCTCCAAAATTGATATTGGTAGTGTTGCTGAGGGAGCCACATTGGATCTGATACCCGTCAAGCTCTCTGCTCATATCCCAACAGTGCCATCTGATCTTACACGCCCTGAGCAGAGTGACAGACTCCAGCTTTAGTGTCCGATCCTAAAAGACAGAACCTGCAGGACTACACAGTAATCCGGTAACACTGAGGCAGTGTTCTGAAATGTTACCCTAAAGGTTATGTGTTGAAATGCAGCTTGAAACCCAGGCCCACAATTTCCTCCCTGGGGTGACTGTTACCTAAAGGAGCAAAGCTGAGATTGTTAGTTTTGGAACCTTCTGACAGTTGGTTGTGAAATGGAGGTTATCCAGATACCACTTAATGATCGAGCTCTAGATTGTGGCGCGACCCGAGTTGAAAATGTCATCAGTGCGTGAAGGGAGATTCTAGAATTAAAGCTGAGAGCAAAGACAGTCATTCACTGGACTCTTTGCCATCTCAAACAGGGGAGACAACAATTGGACACATTTGGCCTGATTTCCTGCTTAGTTAGTATTGCCAAGTAAGTTCATTCTGTTGTGAATTTCTGACGTCCTTTTGTATCCTTGATTAGTACATTCGTACAGTTTTTTTTTGTTTTGGTGAAGCAGGAGCAAGAATTGGCAAAGAAACAAGCTGCTGTATCCACTCCTGTTCGAGAACCTGCCCCGGCGCGAGAACCTTCTCCAGTTCGTGAACCTTCTCCAGTTCGTGAACCTGCTCCCACTCCAGCACCTGTTGATGAACAGAGATCTCCCAGCCCAGTTTATGAGGTAAGTTGTATTTTAACATTCAACTAATCATAGAATCCCATAGTGCAGAAGAAGGCCATTCGGCCCATTGAGTCTGCCCTGACTACAATCCCACCCGGACTCTATCCTCATAACCCCATGCATTTACCCTAACTAGTCTCCCTGACAATAAGGGGCAATTTAGTCTGGCCAATCCATTTAATTTGCACATCTTTGGAGTGTGGGAGGAAACCGGAGCACCCAGAGGAAACCCACAGGGACACGGCGCTGGAATGGAACCCGGGTCCCTCACGCTGTGAGACAGCAGTGCCAGCCACTGTGCCACCCATAAAGACTAATATTTAGGATGTCAGTAACTTTAACATTTTAAACTATTTCTGACTAATAATGGCTATCGTGTGGGCCATCAGGGTTGAAGAAGGCAGCTCATCAGCACCTTCTCAGGGGCAATTAGGGATGGGCAATCAATACTGGTGAATTTTTAAAAATCTTCAAATTCTGTTCTTTAAAAAACTAAGAAGTGACTGACAAAGTGCACTTAAGGAGGTAACTAAAATCTCCTGACATTGGATCAGCTCGGGGGCACGTCAGCTCTGAGGCCCAGACGAGAAGCAGTTTTGAAACAATTCTAATGCTGGTTTGTGTCAGGTGACCTTGCGTCTATCGTTGTCATGGACTACCCTTCGATTCACGAATGGCGCCTACTCAGGGCAGGTTCCTGCCCAGGATCATCTTATGACTGAACAGACCAAGACTTGCGCTACGTATCTTTGGGTACAAGAGGACAGGATGTCCCGCCGGGGTAGCGTGATCCAGAGCGCAGGATTTGTTTTTTTCCCCCTATCCTCGGAACTCTGAGATGGACAAGTTGCTGCAATTCTGAACCATTGGTGTTAAGCTCAATGCCACCAAGCTTCAAGGAGAGTTTGTGTTTTTGAGGCATTTTCTTTGTCCTCCCTCTGGAACGTTGATTGCAGAGTTGAAAGAGCAGGATCTGGCAAAGGAGACTGTGTTCAGTCCAGCAGAGTTAATTTTTCAGAAGTTTTGCCCATGGAGCTGACTTCAAGAGCGACACAGTCCTCGCGTAGAATCTAGAGAACACAAGGAATAGGAGCAGGAATAGACCAGATGGCCCATCCAACTTGTTCCACTGTACAGTACAATCACGGCTGATCTTGGGCACCAGTTGCACTTTTTTCTGCCTGTTCCCCGTATCCCTTGATTCCCTGAGACACCAAAAATCTATCTTGCGTCCATTCAACAATGGAGTGTTCTGCTGATGATTCTTTAAACTGCAGGGCAAGCAGGGAGGGAAGGTTGACGACCCTCTAATCAGATCGGTAATTATCTATTACCATGGAGTGCAATTGCATAGTGAGTAAGAAGGATTGAACGTGCTACACAGGTTGAAGTGAATTTCAAATATTCCTAATTTTGTAGGAGCCACCAGCGCACGAGGTAGAGAATCACCAGGAAAACCAATATACGGGTATCTATGAAGCAGAGCCCGGCTATAGCACTGATGAGGGAAACTACCAAGAAGCGACGTATGAACAAGAAGCAGTTTACCAGATGCCTGACGAAAGTCAAGATTACCAAAGAGGTAATATGCAGCTGAACGTGTTGCGGTTTTTGTCCGGTACTTGGAAGTCAGTGGTTAAAGTGTATCCAGCTGTAAATGATTTAATGTCAGAATGTTTTCTGCTTTAAAAGGGAAGAGAACCTCGTAGGAGGTCCTTTGAACATTTTTATTGAGCCCGTTTACCATTTCACCCTTTTGTCTTCCTTGCCAGATGAACACACTTATGCAGAGTATGGAAATGAGTATGGAATCACAGCGGTGGCTTTGTATGACTACCAGGCTGGTAGGTGCAGGGTTTCTGTAAACATTGGCCTCCAACTCTTTATCTCTTTTATTGCAGTCCAAATCACGTTACGTGAGCCATTCTTTTAAGCAAAACTCAAGTTCTGTGTACAATTCTGGTGTCCAGAGCACAGGGAAGGGACCCAGGAGAAGGTGTACAAATGCACAGCGGGACTAATATCAGAACAATGAGGTTAAAGCAATCAGGATTGTTCTTTTCCTCAGGAAAGGAGAAGGCTGAGGGGTGAAAGGATTTGGTGGGGTAGATATAGAAAAGATGTTTCTACTAATGGGGAAGTCCAAAATTAGTGAAGATAAATTCAAGACAATCATTAAACAAAATCCTTTAGGATTTGAGGAGAAACTCTTACCCAGAGAGGGAGGCAATGACCTAGCAGTATTATCGCTAGACTATAATCCAGAAACTCAGCTCAGGTTCTGGGACCCAAGTTCAATTCCTGCTACAGCAGGAGATGGAAAATGAATTCAATTAAAAATATCTGAAATTAAATGTCTACTGACGACCGTGAAACTATTGTCGATTGTCAGAAAAATCCATCTAGTCCACTAATGTCCGTTAAGAAAGGAAATCTGCCGTTCTTACCTGGTTTGGCCTATGTGTGACTCCAGAGCCACAGCAATATGGTTGACTATCCAGTCTCTTGGGCAACTAAGGATGGACAATAAATGCTGGCCAGCCAGTGACACCCATTTCCCAGAAATAAAAAAATTAAGAATGTGAAGGATGCTACCATATAGATTCGTTGAGGTGACTAGCTTGGATGCTTTTAAGGGAAGCCGGTTAAAACACATGAAAAGAAAGAAGTAGAAAGCTAGATTAAAGATAGGAACATAGGATTTAGGAGTAGGTGATTCCGCCCTTTGAGCCTGCTCCGCCATTCTATATGATCATGGCTGATCTCCATCTCATTCTAACTCCACTTCCCTGCCTTTTCTCCATAGCCCTGTGTCCTGCTTTTGATCAAATATTTGTCCATCTCTTTCTTGAATCCATTGAATTCTGCACCCATTGCACTCTGGAGCAGTGAGTTCTATAGATTCACAACCCTCTGTGAGAAGTAGCTTCTCCTTGTCTGAATCTACCTCCTCTTACTCTACAACTATGACCTCTTGTCCTAGACTCAATCTGTTTGAGTATTTTATATACCTCAATCAAATTCTCCCTTCGTTCTTCTGTACTCCATCGAGTACAAGCCCAAGCTACTCAACCGCTCCCCATTCGACAGCTCCTCCAAACCTGGAATCAATCTAGTGAACCTCTTCTGAACTGCCTCCAGCGCCACCACATCCTTTCTCAAAGAAGGTGACCAAAACTGAACACAGTACTCCAAGTGTGGCCTCACCAATGCCCTATACAATTGTAACAACTACTTTTAAACTCTAGACCCTTTACAATAATTGCCAAGATTCCCTTTGCCTTCCTCATAATACTCTGCAGCTGCATAACCACTTTGAGACTCATGCACAAGGACACCCAGATCCCTCTACACAGACACATTTTCAACCTGTTTCCCTTTTAAATAGTAATGTGCCCTTTTATTTTTCCAGCCTAAAACAATAACCTTTTATCCACATTTGCCAGATTCTGGCCCATTCCCCTAGCCTGTCGATATCCATTTGTAAACTTTTTATCTCCTCGTCACAGCCTGCTTTCCCACCTATTTCTGTGTCGTCAGCAAATTTCGCTATGCTGCACTCTGCCCCTGCTTGTAGATCATTGGTTTGGATTGTAAACATTTGTGGTCTGAGAACTGAACCCTGCGGGACCCCACTAGTAGTTACAGATCACCAACTGGAGAAGGAGCCATTTATTCCCAACTCTCTGCTTTCAGCTACTCTATGGTTGGGGGTGGGCGGGAAACACATGGATTGATCTGTTGCTATGCTGTAAATTGCATATAACCCAAAAGGATTGGTTCTGTGTAAAAATACACGCCAATGTGTTTTTCAGCTGGCGACGATGAAATTTCCTTTGACCCGGATGACACCATTACCAACATCGAAATGATTGACGAAGGATGGTGGCGAGGAGAGTGTCGAGGCCGATATGGTCTCTTTCCTGCGAACTACGTTGAACTGAAACAGTGAAGCGCTCAGGCCAGCGGCTCCAACATAACGCCAAGATGCACAATTCCAAACTCAATACAGCATGAATTGTGTTCCGTATCGGGAATAAAGTTTTTTTTTTCATTTTCTCTTGCGAGTTGCAATTAACGCATTGCAATAATATCCAATCTTCAGAAGCGCCGTGGGAAAAGAGCTTCAAGTTGATATTTGACAGGCCTCCGGAAAGGGGGTGTGTTGGTGCGCTTTCATATATAAAGTAAAATGCACTTTCTAGAGAGCCCCTAGCTGTTTGAAGCAATGTGACAATTGTGTGTGGGAGAGCTAACTCTACGGGTGGGTGCTTCCTGCAAAATAAGACCAATTTCTTCTTGTTGACCAAGTTAAACTTTTAACTGAAATGGAACTGGTTGTATGCCATTGCCCAGTCTGATCCTTTACTCTCAGCCACACAGTTAGTTGAAAATACTGATAACTTTGGCCACTTGCTAACAGTAAAATCAATTAACTCATTTTTCTTTTAGTTATTTTCTCCCTCCGCTTGATGGAGTCTCAATATTCTGCTTGGAACTATATTTGCTGATTTCATGAATGGGTTTTGGGTTTTGATAATAAAAAGTTGCCTTTTTCAGTACTTTGTTTATTAAGCATTAAACTGGTTTTATTGCACTACACTTGTTCGAGATCTGCCATTTTTTGCTCATTTTATGAGCGATCTTCATTTCGAATCAATGATACCAGGATTTACCTGGTGTCAATTACGTCCCAAAGCAGAACAGTTACTGGCTTTATAAACCTGACTCTGATTTAACTAATCCACTGTGCTCTTGTGCTTATTTTTGTGTGTGTTAGTTTTAAATTCTTGCAGCTTCCACATATAAATCTGACAATATTACAGTCAGGGAAATAGGTAGACTTGGTGATTTGATTTATTATTGTCACATGTATTAATGTACAGCAAAAGGTATTATTCTTGCGCACTTTATAGACAAAATATACTGCACATAGGGAAGGAAAGGAGAGAGTGCAGAATGTAGTGTTACAGTCATAGCTAGGGTGTAGAGAAAGATCAACTTAATGCGAGGTAGGTCTATTCAAAAGTCTGACAGCAGCAGGGAAGAAGTTGTTCTTGTGTTGGTTGGTACGTGACCTCAGACTTTTGTATCTTTTTGTCAACGGAAGAAGATGGAAGAGAGAATGTCTGGGGTGCCTGGAGTCATTAATTACGCTGGCTGCTTTTCTGAGGCAGTGAGAAGTGTAGACAGAGTCAGTGGATGTGAGGCTGGTTTGTGTGATGGATTGGGCTTTGTTCATGACCTTTTGTAGTTCCTTGCGGTCTTGGGCAGAGCAGGAGCCATACAAGCTGTGACACAACCAGAAAGAATGCTTTCTATGGTGCATCTGTAAAAGTTGGTGAGAGTCGTAGTGGACATGCCAAATTTCCTTAGTCATCTGAGAAAATAGAGGCATTGATAGGTTTTCTTAAGGCTGAGCTGTTGTCAATAAATAGGAGTCTGACGTAAGTGTCTTTGTTATCCAGGCAATTGCGTTAATGTGTGTGTGGGAGCTTGTACCGGGGTGAAATGTGACACCCGAGGTTGTGAACAATCTGGTTCAGCCTCTACATTGCCAGGGAGAGGAATGAAGTGGGTAGCTAGTGAATGGAGATGATGACTTTGGTCTTTCCCTCTTTATATAGTTAGAAATATCTGTTCTCCCAACAATGGATGTCACTGTAATGCAGAAATATTATAACCCTACATTTGGTGATGTCCCCAAGTTCAAAGCTTAGAGAAGCAGAGTCACCAAATTGTGTTTTTTTTTAACCAGGAAACATTGAGAAAATAGGAAATTAGAGTAGGCCATTCAGCCCCTCTAGTCTGCTCCATGTTTAACTAGACCATGACAGACTTAGCACCATTTTCCTGTACTATCCCTAGACCCCTTAAATGAATTGGGTTTGAGAACACACACACTAAAATCACAGAATCCCCACAATGCAAAAGGAAGCTGTTCAGCCCATCATGACACTGATCCCACCCAGGCAACATCCTCACGTACTTACCCTGCTAATTTCCCTGACACTAAGGGCCAATTTAACAATCAACCTGACCTGCACATCTGGGAAGGGTGTTGGAACATGTTAGAGGAATATTGGGCAGCATAGTGGTTAGTACTGCTGTCTCACCGTGCCAGGGAGCCGGGTTCAATTCTGGCCTCTGGTTACTGTCCATGAGGAGTTTGCATGTTCTCCCTGTGTCTGTGTGGGTTTCCTCCAGGTGCTCTGGTTTCCTCCCACAGTGCAGGTTAGGTTGATTGGCCATGCTAAATTGCTGCTTATTGTCAGGGGGATTAGCTGGGTAAATATGTGGGATTCCGGGTGGGCTTTTCAACTGGGAATCTGTCCCAGTTAGAGAGCATTCTGTGATTCCTCATTTGCTGTGGTCCTCTGGGAAACACATCCACTCCTAAAACTGGTTGCAAACCTGTTGGTTCTGTGTTGATCTGGTACTTAATGGCATTTGTAGCTATCATTAGCATGGCATTGAAGGTTTTAACTGCACTGGAATTCTCACGTTCTCTGTGGGAAATTAAGCAGCGATGAGATTGAATATATTGAATAATTAGTGCTTACTCAGACTGATCTAAGATAGGAAACCTATTTATCGAGTCCCGTCCTTCAGTAAAGTTTAGTATTCAGAGGTCTTTTTGAGCTACAACGTGGGAGAGAAAACACAAACCAAAACCTAAACAACGTTTATCACTATTTCTCAATTAGCTTTCAGAGCAGACAAATTGTATGGGAGTTCCAAGCTCTGGACTATCTTCCCTTCACCTCACCACCTTTTTTGACGACACCCTTCCTTGAAACCTTTTTGATTGAGCTTTTGGCTAACTTTCCCCCTAGGCAAAATCTTCTGGAGGTGATGGGGGTCTTGTAGAACCAGTGAGACTGCACGCTGCCTCTTGCATGATGTGTCCCTCAGGACTTGCTAGCCAGTCGAATGCCTTCTCCTCAGGATCAAGGACTCAGCATCTGAAGTCCTGCTCGATGAGGGCTGCCGACTCTTCTGTACTCATCAGTGCCATTGGGACATTGGTGGCAGCTGTTGGTACTACATGTACCTGAGGTCTTGGATTGAGAGGGGGGAGACCCACATACATATAGGTGATGGCAGGAAAAGTTTAAAGTTCATTTATTAGTGTCACAAGTAGGTTTACATTAACACGGCAATGAAGCTACTGTGAAAAACCCCCAGTCGTCACGCTCTGACCTGTTTGGGTACACTGAAGGAGAATTTAGCATAGCCAATGCACCTAACCAGCACACCTTTTGGACTGTGGGGGAAAACAGAGCACCCAGAGGAAACGCATGCAGAATGTGTAGGCTCCACACAGGCAGTGACCCAAGCCAGGAATTGAACCTGGGTCCCTGGCGCAGTGAAGCAGCAGTGCTGACCACTGTGCCACCATGCCGCAGGGTGAGGACTGTAGGGAAGTGGATCAGCAGCAAGGGGCAGGGTTGGTTCAATGAGGAACACACCCCCGCTTTTGAATGCTGGGTCCCCCCAATCATGTACTTAAGTGCCTTTGAACGAGGACTCCTCCACTCCCTCTGCAGGGTTGTGCTCCCTTTTTCGCAAATCCCCTGCTCACTACTAGGTTAAAATCAGCAGCGGTAGGATGAAACATTTTAGTGGGCATTAATTGCCCACTTACTATTCTCAATTGACCATGGAGCCAAAGATATTCGCAAGTCCCACTACAGACTTAATTGGGGTGGAGGTGAAAGGTGGTATCAACATCTCACCCAATTAAATGCCTCCGTCACCAAACTTGCCGTGAGGGAGAGTGCAAGGTTCAGCCCAAAGTATTCTGTTGCTCAGTCAGATGTTTTGCCTTGGTTATGTTCCTGTGAAAAGCCTGGGATGTTGTCTCACATTAAAAGCACTATATAAATGCAACTTAGTATTGCTATTGTGTTTTTGCACTCCAAGCTCTTAAATTTAAATTTTCAATCGTTTACTTTTCCATAAGGACCCCACATTTTTCTTTGCATTCCCTTGTCAGGCTGAAGTATCATTTGAAACTACAGACATATAGAAAACAGGTGTAGGAGGAGACCATTCAGCCCTTCAAGCCTGCACCACCATTAAATATGATCATGGCTGGTCATGTGCTTTCTGTATCCCAAATGACTTCAGACATAGGAGCAGAATTAGGCCACTCGGCCCATTGAGTCTGCTCTGCCATTCAATCCTGGCTGATGTTTTTCTCATCCCCATTCTACTGCCTTTTCCCCATAACCCCTGATCCCCTTATCCCACTCCCACTTTCTCTCCATGTCCCTTGCCCCCTTTAGCCACAAGGGCCACGTACTGCTCCCTCTTGAATGTATCTGACGAACTAACCCCAACAGCTTTCTGTGGTAGTGAATTCCACAGGTTCACAATTCTCAGAGTGAAGAAACTCTTCCTCATCTCAATCCTGAATGGCTTACCCCTTATTTTTAGACTGTGACCCCTCGTTCTGAACTTCCCCAACATCGGGAACATGCTTCCCGCATCGAGGATCTGAACTGCATCTAAAAATTATGGATAGAAGTCTCATTTTCAACATTAGATTTGATGCAAATAGATCTTTGTAACTTTGTTTGTGAACTCCATGGAACTATCGCGTCAGTCGGAAGAAATTTGCTCCATGACCCGAAACCAAACTCTGTTACAAATTAGAGAAGTTGGATTGGAAAGCTCAGATCTTTGTGCCGACGTGTGCACTCCAAGGATAGGATGAGCCTTGCTCTGTTACTGCCAACGTTGGCACAGCTCTGGCTCCCTGCCAGTGTCCTGATGTCAATTGATGTTACAATCCAGATCCGTTAATACTTCCTTTACTATCTATCAAGATGGTTACATCTGCATGTGCAGAGCCTGGAGATTGATGGCAGCTATATGAATCATAGAATCCTACAGTTCAGAAGGATGCCATTTGACCCAAGTCTGCACCAACTGCAATCCCACCTAGGCCTTATCGCCATGCATAACTAATCACCCTGACACTCTGGGACAATTTAGCATAGCCAATCCACCTAACTGCACATCTTCGGAAGCCCACACAGACACAGGAAGAATGTGCAGACACAGGCAGTGACCCGAGCTGGGAATTGAACCCAGGTCCCTGATGCTGTGAGACTGCAGTGCTGTGACGGTCACAGTAGCTGCTGGTGTAGTTTCCAAGGGTTTTACATTCTAATTCCTGCTTGCATACTGTAGAGTACTGTAATCATTGGATTGATATTCTTGAACAAGGAACATCCAAACTTTATATGACCCAAGACTTGGGACTAGTTCTAGTGTTAAAAGTCTGTTGCTACAGTGCTGAAATGTAATAACCTAAGCTTTCTCCTTCTTTGGTACCATTCATCTTGGGGGTCAGTACAGCTCAGTTGGCTGGACACTGGTTTGTAATGCAGAGCAAAGCCAACATTGCGTGGTCAATTCCCATACAGGCTGAGGTTGTACCTAAAGGTCTCACCCCTCACCTGAGATGAATTATAGAAAATAAAATCAGGAGTAGGCCTTTTGGCCCTTCGAGCCTGCTCCAACATTCATTTTGATCATGGCCCATCAGCAAATTCAATATCCTGATCAGCCCCCATGCCCCAACTCCATATCCCACCCTTTGAGGAGGAGAGCAGCCTATGGTCACCTGGGACTATGATGACTTTTACCATTCATCTTGAGAAGATGTTTACTCTGCAAAGTTTATTGAAGATGCAGCAACTGCATGTGTAATGTTGGTTAACAGGGAAAGATGGTTAATGAGTAGAATTTCCTTTGCATCCCCATTACAAACCAGTGTCCAGCCAACTGAGCTGTACTGACCCCCAAGGTGAATGGTACCAAAGAAGGAGAAAGCTTAGTTTATTACATTTCAGCACTGTATCAACAGACTTTTAATACTAGAAATAGTCTCAAGTCTTGGGTCATATAAAGTTTGGATGTTCCTTGTTCAAGAATCTATATTGATCGGTGTAATGCATTTTCACCTAGGAGTCTCAAGTTGAAAAGGTAAGAGTTGCATTGATGAATAGTGCCTTTTGTGACTTCGGCATGTCACAAAGTGCTTTACAACCAATGAAATTCTTCTTAAAACGCAATCACTGTAGTAAAAGTTAGAAATGGGTGGCACAGTGGTTAGCACTGCTGCCTCAGCACCAGGGACCTGGGTTCAATTCCAGCCAAGGGTAACTGTGGTATTTGCACATTCTCCCTGTATCTACATGGGTTTCCTCCGGGAGTTCCGGTTTACTCCCACAGTCTGAAAGACATGCTGGTTAGTGCATTGGCCACACTAAATTCTCCTTTAGTGTACCCGAATGAGTACACTGAGGGAGAATTTAGTTAGAGCGGTTACTATGAAAAGCCACTAGTCGCCAGAGTGTGGCGACTAGGGGCTTTTCACAGTAACTTCATTGCAGCGTTAATGTAAGCCTACTTTGCAGATACGATAGTGACTTTTAAGGGGCATCTGAACAAATGCATGAATAGGATGGAAATAGAGGGATATGGTCCCCGGAAGGGGAAGGGGTTTTAGTTCAGTCTGGTAGTATGGACAGTACAAGCTTGAAGGGCTGAAGGGCCTATTCCTCTACTGTACTTTTCTTTGTTCTTTGTACTTGTGACACTCATAAATAAATAAATGGCAACTAATCTGTGCAAAGGCAATGTGAGGATGACCAGAAAATCTGTTTCAGTGTGTGGATTGAGGAATAAATGTCAGCCAGGCCACTGGGGGAAACTCCCCCACTCGAGACATAGGATTTATTTTTACTCCCACCTGAAAGAGACCAGAGCTCGATGTAAAGTTTCATCCATAAGACAGCACTTCCGGGAGGGCAGCATTCCCTCCAGTATGCACTGGAATGCTGGTTATGATCTGGTGCTGGAGTCCTGGAATGGTTCTTGAAACCATAGCCTCGGACTCTGAGGAAGCTGGCATTTCCCTAACATATGCTGCCCTTTCCTTTGTAGCTGGTGACAGTTGTTATCTTATTGTTTTCTGCTTCAACATAAGAACATAAGAACATAAGAAATAGGAGCAGGAGTAGGCCATCCAGCCCTTCGAGCCTGCCCCGCCATTCAATAAGATCATGGCTGATCTGTCGCTGCTCAGTTCCACTTTCCCGCCCTCTCCCCATAACCCTTAATCCCCTCTCTTATCAAAAACCCATCAACCTGCGTCTTAAAAATATTTAGCGAGGCAGCCTCCACCACTTTAACGGGCAGAGAATTCCAGAGATTCACCACCCTTTGCGTGAAGAAGTTCCTCCTCAACTCCATGGACCCAGGATTAATCATGTTGCTTGAAAATGCTCAACTATAAGCTTATTATGTCTGACTCCAGCTTCCAATAATCTTTCTGATTGGTGTTTTTGAGTATAACTAAGTGGTAAAATTTAGCTATGTGACAGTAGAATGATATAGCACAGGAAGTGACCATTCTGTCCATCAGTCCAGTGCCAGCTCTTTTAAACATCTAGCCAATTAGTCTGACTCTTCCCACCCCGCCGAACCTGCTCCCCCCACCCCCCCCCCCCCCCCCCCCCGGCCTCCCCTCCCCCATAGCCCTGCAAAATGACTCCAAAAGGACATGAATGTAGCCCAATCCATTACGCAAACCAGCCTCCCATCCAATGACTCTGTCTACGCTTTCTGCTGCCTCGGTAAAGCAGCCAGCATAAGTAAGGATCCCATGCATCCTGGACATTCCTTCTTCCATTAGGAAAAAGATACCAAAAGCTGAGGTCACATACCAACCGACTCAAAAACAGCTTCTTCCCTGCTACTGTCAGACTTTTGAATGGATCTACCTTGTATTAAGTTGATCTTTCTCTACACCCTAGCTATTACTGTCACACTACATTCTGGACTCTCTTGTTTCCTTTTCTATAATTGGTATGCTTTATCTGTATAGTCTGGAAGAAACAATACTTTTCACCGCGTGTTAATATTTGTGACAATAATAAATCAAATCAAATCAAATCAAATCAAATCAAAAATTCCAGCTCTGTAAATTTATCCCTTATTCCAATACCCTTTGTGAGTTATGATTGAATCTCTTCCCACCATCCTTTGAGACAATGCCTTCCCAGCCATTAGAATATACACTGTGTGTAAAGAAATGTATCATCCTTCTAACAGATCTTTCACTGGGGAAGGCAGTATAGTGGTAACATCACTGGACTAGTAATCCAAAGGCTCCAACTAATGTTGGGGGGGTGGGGGAGAGCGCAAAGGTTCAAATCCCACCGTGGCAACTGGTTGAATTTAAATTCATTGAATAATCTGAAATTGGAAAACTAGTCTCAGTGACGGTGACCATGAAACCCTTGTCAATTGTTGCAAAAACCCATGTGGCTCGCTAATCCCCTTTTGGGAAGGATATCATCCCTACCTGGTCTGGCCCACATGTAACTCCACAGCCACAGCAATGTTGTTGATTGTCAATTGCCCTCCAACATAGGGTGGCAAGCCACTCAGTCCAGGGGGCGAGTAGGGATGGGTAACAAATGCTGACCTTACAAGAGATACCCGAATCCCCTGAAATAAATTTAAGAATTTTAATGACACAGTGGTTAGCACTGCTGCCTCACAGCGCCAGGGACCCGGATTCAATTCTGGCCTCGGATCACTGTCTGTGTGGAATTTGCACATTCTCCCCGTGTCGGTGTGGGTTTCCTCCGGGTGCTCCGGTTTCCTCCCACAGTCCAAAGATGTGTGGGTTAGGTTGATTGGCCGTGCTAAATTGACCCTAGTATCAGGGGGATAAGCAGGTTAAATATGCAGGGTTATGGGAATAGGGCCTGGGTGGGATTGTAGTTGGTGTAGACTTGATGGGCTGAATGGCCTCCTTTTGCACTGTATGGATTTTATGATGTTTTCTCAAACCTTGGCATCCTTCCTAAAAAGCAGTATCCGAACCTTAACCCAATGCTCCAGCTGGCCCAAAACCAGTGTTTTCTGCTTCTTTCAAGGATCACATATGCTTCATTTAAGTCTTTTGAACAGGTCCTGGCACTTTCAGAGAGGAGTATATCTGTGTTCAACAATAGCTCCCTTTGTTTCTGCACCCTCTTTAAGGTTGTGCTGCTTACACTGCAAGCTAAAATTGCATCCCAGTCAGTTGATGCCAATAGCACTGCATCACTTAGAAGGGGAACTTTGCCTCAGCTCAGACCTAACAGACTGCTGCACCGTGGCCCACACTAATTAGGCAAATACACATTGGCTCGGAACCTTGCTTTAGTGCAAGTCATCACTGCAGTATGATGCACCATCGGGGTCAGTGTGGGCCTTGGTATCTCTGTTTCCTGGCCCCTTATTTCTGCCCCCCCTCTCCCGCCCCCACCTTTAATCCTCAGTAGCATCCATCCAGCATCATTAAGATGTACTTATGTCTTATAAAATGCAGCACAGGAGAAAGACATTCAGCCCACCCAGCCTGTGCCAGTTCTTCAAAAAAATTCCAGCCACTCCTATCATCCCTACTCAGGCAGCACGGTGGCACAGTGCTTAGCACTGCTGCCTCACTGTGTCAGAGGCCTGGGTTTAATTCCTGGTTTGTGTCACTGTCTGTACAGAGTCTGCGCATTCTCCCCGCGTCTGTGTAGGGTTTTCTCTGGGTGCTCCGGTTTCCTCCCACAGTCTGAAAGATGTGCTGGTTAGGTGCATTGGCCATGTTAAATTCTCCCTCAGTGTAACTGAATAGGCACCGGAGTGTGGTGACTAGGTGATTTTTCACAATAACTTCATTGCAGTGTTAATGTAAGCTTACCTGTAACACTAATAGATAAACAAACTTTAAACTCAAATAACCCGTAACCAAAAGTTGATAAATTAACGTATGAAGAATGCATACATTTCTGGAGAGATGCAGATATGATGTGGATGTGCCGGCGTTGGACTGGGGTAAACACAGTAAAAAGTCTGACAACACCTGGTTTTAGTCCAACCGATTTATTTGATAGTAAATGCACAAGCTTTCGGGTTAGTCCCTTCGTCAGGTGAATGGAGAGTTCTGGCCTCAGACAGAGCATATAAAGCACAGACAGTTTAGAGATTACTGATTAGAATGCGAATAATTGATTAAAAGATGCAGATAGACAGATAGAGATTGCGAATTTGGGCAGCAATGTAATAAAGAATACAACCTGCAGAGGGCATATTTGAGCTGTGTAAGTTCAGGAGGAAAGTTCTGGAATATTACATTTCATGAGGTGGGGATGCTGGCGTTGGACTGGGGTGGGCACAGTAAGAAGTCTCCTGCACTCTTCACTCATCTGAAGAAGGAGCAATGCTCCGAAAGCTCGTGATTCCAAATAAACCTATTGGACTTCAACCTGGCATTTTGAGACTTCTTACTGTACATTACATTTCCACAGAGGGGTCATTTTCTGTGCAGACGTTGGTGGCAAATATCTTAAGTTGTCGAGAATTAATTCAAAAGGATTATTGAGTCGATCATTCTCAATCATGGATACAAGGAAATTTGTCATGTCAGCTACAACTCTCACCAACTTCTACAGATGCACCATTGGAAAGCATCCTTTCTGGTTATATCACAGCTTGGTACGGCTCCTGCTCTGCCCAAGACCGCAAGAAACTATAAAAAGTCATAAATGTAGCCCAATCCATCACGCAAACCAGCCTCCCATCCACTGACTCCGTCTATACTTCCTGCTGCCTCGGCAAAGCAGCCAGCATAATTAAGGACACCATGAACCCTGGACATTCTCTCTTCCACCTTCTTCTGTAGGGAAAAAGATGCAGAATTCTGAGGCCATGTATCAACACACTCAAGAACAGCTTCTTCCCTGCTGCTTGCATTAAGTTGACCTTTCCCTACACCCTAGCTATGAATGTAACACCACAGTCTACATTCTCTCCTTCTCTATGAAAGATATGCTTTGTCTGTATAGTGCGCATAAAACAATACTTTTCACTGTATACTAATAAATGCGACAATAATAAATCAAATCAAGTCAGTGCTGTGAACTGTGCTGTGCCAGGCCGGGGTGATTTTAAGTCATGAGCCATTTGCAAAGCCTGGAGATTCTTGGCAGGGATGTACATCTCCGGCTGGAACTTGCCCCGAGCAATCAGGCCAGGCTGTGAAATCTGTTCCAAGCCAAAATCCTTCACATAGCGGCAACATCTTCAGTCTTACACCTTCCCCTCCCCAGGACTTATGCAGTGATCTCTGAAGGTATGTCTTCAGCACTGGCAACCTCTCTGCTAGGACACCGCAGTGGGATCACCTGTGGGGTGCACATTGCATTATTTCACAGAATCATTGAATCCTTACAGTGCAGAAGGAGGCCATTCAGCCCATCGAGTCTGTAGTGAGTCTCCGACAGAGCATCTTACCCAGGTCCTTAGCCTCATAACCCCACATATTCACCTATACATCTTGGCACACTACAGGGACAATTCACCATGGTCAATTCACCTAATCCGCAAACCTTTGGAGTGTGGGAAGAAACTGGATCACCCGGAGGGAACCCACGCCAACACTGGGAGACCGTGCAGACTCCACACAGATGGTGACCCAAGGCCGGAATTGAATCTGGATCCCTGGCGCTGTGAGTGGTGCTCTTATCATTAATGCTCTTAATACCCAAGCTGTATAAATATCAGACAAAATTTGTCAGCAGATGTCAACAATGGGTGCTATCATTTTTCTCAGATGTTTCTGGTGAGTTTCAAAAGGGGAACAAAAATGCCATGCATCATTGAGGGGGAAGGTGAAAGTGAAGGACAGAGATGGAAGTAAGAAATCTGGAAACAGGAGAAAACTCCCAGGGCTCATGATTTCTCTCCCTGGTCTTACCTATTAGATTGTGAACTTTCTCCTCCATCGAGACTCTCCCCTTTTGTTTCCTATTATTTGGTTGCCCTGGCTTGTTCCAATGCAACTCCATCACTCCCCGACGTGGCTACTGTCTCGTTGCTCAGTTTTACTCCCCCTGAGCACTGACCTTTGCCCTCATTTCCACACATTCTGCTTCCCTCCTTTTGCCTCTATTAGCACTCTTCCTGGTATATAAGAACATAAGAAATAGGAGCAGGAGTAGGCCATCTAGCCCTTCGAGCCTGCCCCGCCATTCAATAAGATCATGGCTGATCTGTCGTGGCTCAGTTCCACATTCCCGCCCTCTCCCCATAACCCTTAATCCCCTCTCTTATCAAAAACCCATCAACCCGCGTCTTAAAAATATTTAGTGAGGCAGCCTCCACCACCTCAACGGGCAGAGAATTCCAGAGATTTACCACCCTTTGAGTGAAGATGTTCCTCCTCAACTCCGTTCTAAACTGCCCCCCCTTTATCTTGAGGCTGTGCCCCCTAGTCCTACTGTCCTTTCTGAGCGGGAAGAGTCTCTCCACCTCTATCCTATCCATCCCATTCATCATCTTATACGTCTCAATGAGATCTCCCCTCATTCTTCTAAACTCTAATGAGTACAAGCCTAGTTTATTCAGCCTCTCCTCATAGCTCAACCCCCTCAACTCCGGCATCAGCCTAGTAAACCTCCTCTGCACTCCCTCCAAGGCCAAAATATCCTTGCGTAAGTGCGGCGACCAAAACTGCACACAGTACTCCAGCTGCGGCCTCACCAGTGCCCTATACAGCTGCAGCAAGACCTCCCTACTTTTATATTCAATCCCCCTCGCTATGAAGGCCAGCATCCCATTAGCCTTCCTGACCACCTGCTGCACCTGCAGGCTGGGTTTTTGCGACTCATGCACAAGGACCCCGAGGTCCCTCTGCACCGTCGCCTGCTGCAGTTTTTTGCCACGTAAGTAATAGTCCTTCCTACCATTATTCCTACCAAAGTGGACAACATCACATTTGCCAACATTAAATTCCATTTGCCAGTTCCTGGCCCATTCGCCCAGCCTATCTAGATCCTTCTGCAGACTCTCCACACCCTCCGCGCAATTTGCCTTTCCACCAATCTTGGTGTCATCAGCAAATTTCGACACCATACACTCGGTTCCCTCCTCCAGATCATCTATATAAATGGTAAATAGCTGAGGCCCCAGCACCGACGCCTGGGGCACTCCACTAGTCACCAACCGCCAATCCGAATAGCACCCATTGACCCCCACTCTCTGCCTCCTATTAGACAGCCAATCCTCTATCCAAGCTAACACCCTACCCCCAACTCCATGCCCCCTTACCTTTTGCAATAACCTCTTGTGAGGTACCTTGTCAAACGCCTTCTGAAAATCAAGAAAGACCACATCCACTGGCTCTCCTCTATCCACTGCCCTAGACACATCCTCATAGAACTCCAATAAATTCATCAGACACGACTTCCCCTTAACGAAACCATGCTGCGTCTGCTCTATCAAGCAATTCCCCTCAAGATGCCTCGCTATTTCCTCCTTGATGATGGATTCTAACATTTTACCTCCAACAGACGTTAAACTAACCGGCCTATAATTCCCTGCCTTTTGCCTGCCACCCTTCTTAAACAACGACGTAACATTAGCCGTTTTCCAATCTTCCGGCACTTCCCCGGAATCCAGCGACGGTGATACATTAACACTGCAATGAAGTTACTGTGAAATTCGCTTGTTCGCCACATTCCAGCACAGATCTGGACAAGCAGTGGGCCTCAATAGGATCCTTGGAATCCCACTAACTACCTTCCTCCAGTATGAAAAACAACCATTCGCTCATCTCTGTGCTCTACTGTGAATTTCTTGGGATGCAAAGTAGCCAGAGACCTGCAACTGTAAGGGCGGCACGATGGCACAATGGTTGGTACTGCTGCCTCACAGCACCAGGATCCCTGGTTCAGTTCCTGGCTTGGGTCACTGTCTGTGTGGAGTCTGCATGTTCTCCCCATGTCTGCATGGGTTTTCTCTGGGTGCTCCAGTTTCCTCCCACATCTGCAAGATGCGTAGGTTAGGTGCATTGGCCATGCTAAATTCTCCCTCAGTATACCCAAACAGGCGTCGGAGTGTGGTGATTGGGAGAATTTCACAGTAACTTCATTGCAGTGTTAATTTAAGCCTACTTATGACATTAATAAATAAACTTAAAAATTACCTAAGCCATCTTGGCCTGCACCCATGGTTAGCTGGGTGGTTTACTGAAATAGGTGTTCATGCAACCTGCGGACAAGTGTTGTTTGATCGTGTGTACATCCTGTTGGAGTGATTTGCTCCGTTTCCACTTGGTGGTTGCTTTTGTCAGATCACACAGAAAGGCAGGTGGCACAGCAAGATCAGGAATAAAGTGACTACAGTATGTAAAGTTTACTCACAGACAGCTTCTCTCTTGTTTGTAGACCGCAGGTAGGCTTTTGGTTCACTTTTAGCGTGATTGTAAACGAGAATTTCATACCCCCAGAACTACAATTGTGTAAGTGACAATGACTTCATTCATTAAACAGATTGTGTAGATTCTAGCAGACTTCCTCTGCTGGTACATATGAGTATGGCAGCTTCAAGTGAACAAAATGAACATTGCATTTTTCAAAACACTACACACTACCTGTCTGTGTATCCCACTCCAAAGTACATGGAGGTTTATAGAATACAGAGATTTGGGATGGGTCATTGGTCTCCACTTCAAGTCTTGAGCTTCTCACTCGAAAAGGCAAGATGCAAATCAGTAATTTCTACACCATTGTCACTTAAGAAATAATAAACACTACTATTTATCTTAAGGACATAAGAATATAAGAAATAGGAGCAGGAGAAGGCCATCTAGCCCTTCAAGCCTGCCCCGCCATTCAATAAAATCATGGCTGATCTGAAGTGGATCAGTTCCACTTTCCCACGTTCTCCCCATAACCCTTAATTCCCTTGTCTATCAAAAACCTATCTACCCGTGACTTAAATATATTTAGCGAGGTAGCCTCCACCACTTCAATGGGCAGAGAATTCCGGAGATTCACCACCCTTTGAGTGAAGAAGTTCCTCCTCAACTCCGATCTAAACTGCCCTCCCCTTATCTTGAGGCTGTGTCCTCTAGTCCTGCTATCCTTTCTGAGTGGGAAGAATCTCTCTACCTCTACACTATCCATCCCCTTCATTATCTTATACATCTCTATAAGATCCCCCCTCATCCTTCTAAATTCCAATGAGTACAGACCCAGTCTATTTAGTCTCTCTTCATAGGCCAACCCCCTCATCTCCGGTATCAGCCTAGTGAACCTCCTCTGCACTCCCTCCAAGGCCAATATATCCTTCCGCAAGTGCGGCGACCAAAACTGCACACAGTACTCCAGCTGTGGCTTCACCAGTACCCTGTACAGTTGCAGCAAGGCCTCCCTGTTTTTATATTCTATCCCCCTCGCTATAAAGGCCAGCATTCCATGCACCTTCTTGATCACCTGCTGCACCTGCAGACTGGGTTTATGCGACTCGTGCACAAGGACCCCCAGGTCCCTCTGCACCGTAGCATGTTGCAGCTTTTCACCTTTTAAATAATAATCCCTCCTACTATTATTTCTGCCAAAGTGGATAACCTCACACTTGCTAACATTGTACTCCATCTGCCAGGTCCTTGCCCACTCGCTCAGCCGATTCAGATCTCTCTGCAGACTTTCCACACCCTCCACGCAATTTGCTTTTCCACTCATCTTCGCGTCATCAGCAAATTTTGTCACCCGACACTCAGCCCCCTTCTCCAGATCGTTTATATAAAACAGTTGAGGCCCCAACACCGATCCCTGCGGCACTCCACTAGTCACCAGTCGCCAATCAGAATAGCACCCATTGATACCAACTCTTTGCTTCCTATTAGACAGCTAATCCTCTATCCACGCTAACACCTTACCCCCAACTCCGTGCACTATAACCTTCTGTAGCAACCTTTTGTTACGGGAATTGCAGCAACAACAAGATTAGTTTCAGCTAAAACTGCCTCAGAGGAAGAGTTAAGGCAGTTTCCACTAATCAATATTGGAAGTGCTATTGCGTGGCATTCTTTTGAAAAGTTGTTTAAATTACAGTGGCATAAATTAAGCTGTTGGAGAATAGTGGCTTCATTTAATCAATTACATTATGCACAACCTAAACTCAATAAATAAAGGAACCTTTGAGAATGAAATTGAATTAATTCTGCACTTCATGAATATGCAACTAACATTTAAACATCTCCTCCCTTTAAACTTGAAGAGGCGATGGCCCAGTGGTATTATTGCTAGACTACTAATCCAGAAACTCAGCTAATGTTCTGGGGACCAAGGTTCAAATCCCACCATGGCATATGATGGAATTTGAATTCAATAAAAACAAACCTGGAATTAAGAATCCACTGATGACAGTGAAACAATTGTCAATTGTGGGAAAAACCCAGCTGGTTCACATTTAATGAAGGGAATCTGCCTTCCTTACTTGGTCTGGCCTACATGTGACTAGACCCATAGCAATGTGGTTGACTTTCAACTGCCCTTGGGCAACTAGAGAAGGGAAATAAATGCTGGCCAGCCATTGATGCCAATGTCCCATGAATGAATACAAAAAACTTCCACACTATCATTACTTGGAAATATATTGTCACCTTTATGGTCACTGGGTCAAAATCCTAAAACTCTGTGCCCACTGGAACTATGAGAGTATTACCACATGTAACAATAGTACAAGAAGGTGGGCCAACTTATAACATGGAGAACTGATTTTTAAAAAATTCACCCCAATATGAATTTCAAGTGCTCAGGATAGTTCCATTTATGATAAACGACAGTGAGGAAAACATTAATGTATCACTTTTAACAACAACTCGTATTTATAAGGGCAGCACGGTGACACTGTGGCTAGCACTGGTGCCTCACAGCACCAGGGACCTGCGTTCAATTCTGGCCTCGGGTGACTGCCAATGTGGCATTTGCAGTTTCCTCCGGGTGCTCCAGTTTCCTCCCACACATCAAAGACGTGCTGGTTTGGTGAACTGGCCAAGCTAGACTGCCCCTTAATGTCCCAAGGTGTATAGATTAGAGGGATTAGCCGGGTAAGTACTTGGGGTTACAGGGAACAGGTCTGGGTGAAATTGCCCCTTAGTGTCAGGGGGATTACGTGGAGTTGCAAGGATAGGGCCAGGGTGGGATTGTTGTCAGTGCAGACTTGATGGGCTGAATGGCCTCCTTCTGCACTGTAGGCACTCGATGATTCTATGATTTATTTGGAAAGGAGTAAAATGTCCCAGAGGAGAGTTAGTGATGAAACTTAATTACTGTGTCACACAAGGAGGTGTTAAGTCAGTCAACCAACGACCTGGCCAAAGATGTAAATTTTTAATCCACCTAACCTACACATCTTGGAACACTAAGGGGTAATTTAGCATGGTCAATCTACCTGGCTTGCACATCTTTGGACTGTGAGAGGAAACTGGACAACCTGGAAGAAATCCATGCAGACATGGGGAGAATGTGCAAACACCGCACAGTTACCCTTGGCTGGAATTGAACCCAGGTCCCTGGTACTGTGAGGCAGCAGTACTAACCATTGTGCCACCAAGATGCTATAGTTCCTATTGGGCATGACCAAAGCATATAATTGTGCCTCCTACCCCCCAAAACTGGCATTAAATTGGTCATTCTCAAACAGAGAAACAACAAACGTGAGTGTTGTGGAATGCTCTCCAGCTGCATGGATGAATGCAACTCCAACACTGCTGCTTCACAGCTGCAGGGACCTGGGTTTGATTCCCAACTGGGTCACTGTCTGTGTGGAGTTTGCACATTCTCCTCGTGTCTGTGTGAGTTTCCTCCGGGTGCTCCAGTTTCCTCCCACAGTCCAAAGATGTGCAGGCTAGGTTGATTGGTCATGCTAAATTGCCCTTTAGTGTCCTGAGAGCTGTAAATTAGAGGCATTAGTGGGTAAATATGTAGGGATATGGGAGTAGGGCATGGGTGGGATTGTGGTAAGTGCAGACTTGAATGGCCTCCTTTTGCACTGTAGGGTTTCTATGAATACTATCTGGGACATTTGATTGGCACCCTAACACCTTAAACATTCACTTCCTCCACCACATAGTGGTAGCAGTGTGTACCAAGAACAAGATGCACAGCAGTACTTCACTAACAGTACTTTAACAGCACTTTCCAAATCCTGGGATCGCTGCCATTTAGAAGAATGAATCATAGAATTATAGAATCCTACAGTGCAGAAGTAGATCACTTGGCCTATCAAGTTTGCGCTGATCACAATCCCATCCAGGCCCTATTCCCATAATCCCAACATATTTACTCTGCTAATCGCTCTGACACTAGTTTCAATTTAGCATCGCCAAGCAACGTAATCTTTAGTCCATGGAGGAAACCGGAGCACCTGGAGGAAACCCATGCAGACAGGGGGAGAATGTGCAAACTCCGCACAGACAGTAACCCAAGGCCGGAATTGAATCTGAGTCCCTGGCATTGTGAGGCAGCAGTGCTAACCACTGTGCCACCCAAAGGCAGAGGGCAGCAGAGACATGGGAACACTACCAATTCCAAGTTCCCCTCCCAACAATGCATAATTCTTGATTTGGAACTATTTTGCTGTTCCTTCACTGCCAATTCACCATAATTCTGGAACTTTCTAACTTCCACCACATGGATTGCAGTTGCCAAGGACCACTTTCTCAAGGGCAATTAGGGTGGGCTATGGCCTTGCCAGTGTCTCTTATATTCAGTGAATGAACAAAAAGAACAAGATGGCTAGTGCAGGAAAGGGAAACGGCCTCATCATGTACAACAGAGCTTGATCCACGGGCTGGTTCGTGGCATCTTCTGGGTGTTCTGGATACGTCTGATCCTGACATTGGTCATTCCATATATGACATGATCCTTCTGCCCTGTGATAGTGTTGCTCCTTTTGATAAACACATCCGAAGCATTAAAGAAGATAATGCCTCATCTTTGGACAGCTGTCAATGGTGAATATTTTGACGTGCTTTTAGAGTCTCCAGAAACACTTAGCTGGATTTGTAATGCCAGGAGAAGCATATTTTCCTGGTTGAGAAAATCTTTGATTTATGTAAAAAAGGTTTGCGTAATGTAGGACACTTTCATTTTCAAATGTGACGTAGAATGAATAGCACAAAAACCATGTGGACTGTTCCCTGTCGGTGTTTCTGATCCACAACCAATTCATCTTCTAAATCCGCGAACATATCCGTCTATGATGTGGAGATGCCGGCATTGGACTTGGGTGGGCACAGTAAGATGTCTCAGAACATCAGGTTAACGTCTAATAGGTTTCATAGAGTCATAGAATCCTATAGTGCAGAAGGAGGCCATGCGGCCCATAAGGTCTGCACTGACCACAATCCCACCCAGGCCCTATCCCCGTAACCCCCACGCATTTACCATAACTAGTTCCCCTGATACAACAGGACAATTTAGCATGGCCAATCCACCTAACCCGCGCATTTTTGGACTGTGGGAGGAAACTGGAGCGCCCAGAGGAAACCCACGCAGACACGGGGAGAACATACAGACTCTACACAGACCATGACCCAAGCTGGGTATCGAATCCGGGTCCTTGGTGCTGTGAGGCTAACCATTGTGTCACCGCACCCTTTATTTGGAATCACAAGCTTTCAGGGCGCTGCTCCTTCATCAGGAGAGTGAGCACTTACCTGTTGAAGGAGCAGTGCTCCGAAAGCTCGTGAGTCCAAATAAAGCTATTGGACTTTAACCTGGTGTTGTGCATTCTTACTGTGCATATCCTTCTATACCTTTCTCTTTCATGTACTTACCTCGCTTTCCCTCTAACTCCTTCAGGTGCTTACAAGTCCCACTTCATTAAATATGCATGCAGCAAGAATAAATGAGGTTGTTTGAGATTCTTTGGATAGGTTTTGCAGACAGTTTTTTTTGGGTCATATTTTAAATTAAAATCTGTCTTCATTTATTGTCAAGTAACAACACTTTTGAGTCTCTTTAACCACATCGTTAAGACCAACAAGAATAAATGTCGGGAGCATTGAGTGTGTCAGTCAGCACTGAGCTTCCCTGTGGAGGGATTTTACATCTTCTCTTCCCTCTCCCAGATTTCCAGCAGTGTTTTGCTTTTTATTTAAATTGTTACTCAGTAGATTTATCAACAACTAATTATATTCTTCAATCTTAATAATAATCCTGGACAGCACAAACCTCAATTCTAAGTTGAAATTGCTGCTTACTGTTTGTCATTTTTTTCTTTATTAACATATTCAAATGTGTTTAGAAGGCTGAGGGGGGATCTTATTGAAACTTACAGGATACTGCGAGGCCTGGATAGAGTGGACGTGGAGAGGATGTTTCCACTGGTAGGAAAAACTGGCACCAGAGGGCACAATCTCAGGCTCAAGGGACGATCCTTTAAAACAGAGATAAGGAGGAATTTCTTCAGTCAGAGAGTGGTGAACCTGTGGAGCTCTGCCACAGAAGACTGTGGAGGCCACAGGTCACTGAGTGTCTTTAAGACAGAGATAGACAGGTTCTTGATTAATAAGGGGATCAGGAGTCATGGAGAAAAGGCAGGAGAATGGGGATGAGTAAAATATCAGCCGTGATTGAATGGTGAAGCAGACTCGATGGGCCGAGTGGCCTAATTCTGCTCCTATGTCTTATGGTCTTATGATAAATATGTCAAGAAGTTCAATGTGAGCAGAGTGTGGTGGGAGGGGAGGGAGGTGCATTAGAATGCATTGCCAAGTGAGGTGCTTCAGGCAGATACATTTGTGACGTTTAAGACTTATCTGGATAGACATATGAACAGGCAGGGAATAGAAGGATGCAGGCAGTTAGTCTGGATATGGCAATGTGATCAGTGCAGTCTTAGAGGGCCAAAGGGCCAAAGGGCCTGTTCCTGTGCAGTGCTGTTCTTTGTACAAAACACAGTAACCAATACGCAAATTTATCAATAGAATGCAAATTTAAATCAGAATTCCTCCAACTTTAATCTCTAGTGTGTTTGTAGATTGCCCCACTGGTGCAATCCATGCCCTCAGTGATATTATCTTAAGCTTTGAAATTCCTCACCTCATCCGCCTCCATCTCTTCCCTTCAGACAATCTCGGAAACCTCCTTTCTCGCAGACATTTTCTGTCACCTTGCCCAATGCTGGCAACATGGTGGCGCAGTGGTTAGCACTGCTACCTCACAGCATCGGGGACCTAGGTTCAATTCCCAGCTTGGGTCGCTGCAAGTTCTCCTTGTGTCTGTGTGGGTTTCCTCTGGATGCTCCAGTTTCCTTCCATGGCCTGAAAGATGTGCTGGTTAGGTGTATTAGCCACGCTAAATTCTCCCTTAGTGTTCCCGAAAAGGTGCCGGAGTGTGGCGACTAGGAGATTTTCACAGTAACTTCATTGCAGTATTAACGTGAGCCTACTTATGACACTAATAAATAAACTTCAACTTAATATTTCTTTCTTTGGCTCCCTGAGCATTCTTTTGTCAATTGCATTTCTTTGAAGCACCTTAGGATATTTTTTGACATTGCAGACACTACATTAATATTATTGCAGGATAGTGCGGGAACCATTCACAATCTATGGAGATACTTGGAATTGGGAACAGAAAAAAATTTCCAGGTTTGTAGATGATACTAAATTGAAAGGTGCATCAAATAAACTTTGCTATATTTTTAACTCCAGTTTCCTTCTAAATTATCCAATAAGGTTTCTTTCTGGACATTTTTAGCACGTCAGTTAAATCTGATAGTGCTGATTTAACAGAATTAAACACAATTAAAATGACAGGCTTTACTATTTGTAAATTCATTGTTGAAGGCCAACCGTGTGGAAACTATTGCTTGCCATGCCTCTCGAATCCACATGATGGAGACATTGAGCCCGTTTATCTCTAGCATTTTTGAAAGAATTATTCTGTTTTTTAAAGGCCAATATTCTAAAGTGTATGTATATGATTTGGTCCCTCTCCTGTGATGATATGGGTGTCTTTAAGAAATATATGTATAGCATGACTCTTGTAAGGGGTATATTTAAAAGACAGCACTGTTTTACGAGGTGCCAATCTGTCTGAGAAAACATGTTGCTCCCTATTGAGAATTCAGGATAATAATTGAATTGGGTGTTTGTTTAAGTTGAGCTAATACATTTGTGTTTACTTTGGTTTTCCCTTGGGGTTTCACTGTAGGGTTTTGATTAGGTTGATTGACAGAGACAGAGGATGAGCGGAGCTAAGCTTGCAGAAGAGATTGTTTTTTTAGAAACAGTCAGTTACTTCTGGGTTCTGAAAGAAGCAGACAATATTGCTCTCTCTCTCTCTTTTAGGAAGAAATAGGTCTCTCTGTCTGTGTCTCTCCAGGGGTGTTTAGGGGGCTTGAGCACTGGCATCACAAGTGCAAGCATGGAGGCCTGTGTATCACTAACTGATTTTGAATAGGTGTCTAAGTTTATAAGAGGAATATTGCTTGAATTGGCACTATTAAAGGTAGGTTAGCAATTCAGAATTGTATCTTGTTATGTTTAAGTATTGTTCAATTGCTAAATGTTGACTGCTGATAGAAGTTTATAAAACTATGAGAGGTATGGATCGGGTGAATATTTGGAAGCTTTTTCCAAGGGCAGAAATGACAATTGCCAGGGGCACAAGTTCAAGATAAAGGGGGAAATGTTCAGAAGAGATGTGCGGGGAAAGTTTTTTACACAAAGGGTGGTGGGTGCCTGGAATGCACTGTCAGTGGGGTGGTTCAAGAAGTTATGTTAGCCACATTTAAGGCTTATTTTGATAGGCAGATGAACAAATGGGGAATAAGTGGCTGGTTAGATAGGTAAATGTGATTGGTGGAGGCTTGGAGGGCCGAAGGGCCTGTTCCTTTGCTGTACTGTTCTTTTTTAAGCCAAATCAGCTTTATCTTTTTATAATTAAACTGTCTTGTTAAATAGAGGTTGTTTTGATTAAAAAAAAACTCCCTAGGTTGTCAATAGAATCACACCTGGAGTGAAACACCTTATCCTCACGCTAATACGAAAATAGTAAAATGTGTTGGGGTCTTGTTGGGCTTCATAACATTCTTTGGGGTTTCTTCTCTGGTGCCCTTAGCACTCCGCATAGTTTATGTTAACATTTAGTTAGAGATTGGCAGGTGTTTTACACTTGCCCTTAAGGCTGAGGGTTGCAGGAGACGTGAGTACATAATCTATTCACACTCCCAAAGCTGCATTGAGGGAGATCTGCATTGCCGCAGGTGTTGTCATTCATATTGTGTTAAACTGAGATGCCGACTGCCTTCTCAGGTGGATGTAACAGATTCCATGGCACTACCTGGAGGGCAACTTGGGAGATTCTTCCTGATGTTGTGGCCAATATTCCCTTTGACCATCATTACGAAAGTAGAATGCTCTGTTGCTTTTTGTGGAACCTTGCTGTGTGCTAACTGGCTTCCTAATCTTCCCCATTACAACAGTGACTGCCCATCAAAAAAAAATTAACTGTAAAGCTCTATGAAATGACCTGGAGGTATGAAAGCCCTCTGTATAAATGTAGGTTGTTCTTTCTTTCATTAACTTGTGAGAAGTGAGGTCAAGCCTTGTAACTCTTATTAGTGGAGGTACTGTGCAGTTAATTGTGTGGTAATGGCAGAGACATAGGAGCAGGAGGCCATTTGGCCCATTGTGTTTGCTCTGCTATTCAATAAGACCATGACTGATCTGGTATGATAATCTTCAACTTCACTTTCCTACCTTATCTCCATAACCGTTGATTCCCTTACTAATTAAAAATCTGTCTATCTCAGCCTTGAACATACTTACTACCTCTACAGCCCTCCATGCTAAAGGATTCCATAGATTCAGTTCCCACTAAGGGGAGAAGTTTCTCCTCATCTCTGTCTTATATGGGTGACCCTTTACTCTGAGATTATGCCCTCTGGCCCAAGGCTGTCCAACAAGGGAAACGAACCTCTCTGCACCTATCCTGTCAAACCTATATGTCTCAATAAGGCCAGCTCTCATTCTTTCAAACTCCAGTGAATATAGGCCCGACTTACTCAAATTCTCCTCTAGAGAATCTCTCCATACCTGGGATCTACCTAGTGAACCTTCCCTGGACTGCCTTCAATGCAAATATGTTTTTTCTTTGATAAGGGAAGCAAAACTGTTCACAGCCCCAAGTGTGCTCTAACTAGTGCGTTGTATAGTTTTAGCAAAATTCTCCATCTTTATACTCCATTCCCTTTGAAATGAAGGCCAACATTCCACTTGCCTTCCCAATTACCTGCTGAACTTGCATGCTGCTTTTTGTGATTTATGCACAAGGACCCTCAAATCTCTCTGCAGCTTTCTGCAGTTTCTCTCTCATCAAAATAATATTCAGCACCTTTATTCTTCCTTCCAAAGTGCATGACTTCACATTTTTTTGTCCACCTACCTAATTCTGTCTATACCCATCCATAGCCTCTTTGGGGCACATTTCCCCAGACCATGCAAAGGTCTGCTGACCTTGGGCAGGATTTTCCAGTTTCAGGGTGAGTGCAGCTGGAAAATCCCACCCAAGGGGGGCAATTTTACCATTTCTTTTCTAAATACTTTTGTGTGTGTTTTCAGGTCCCTCATATGCACTCTGTCTTGAAAAATATCAGCAAGCCTGTTGCTCACTGCAAAAGCCTGTGGGTGGGGCTTAATGTGCCCAAAACCCTGCAGAGGAAGGTAGTGGGCATAGGCAGGTCTCTGATGCTGAACATGCGCATTTGCAGCAGCAGGGGTCTGACAGACAAAGAGAGAGCTGTCAGGCCTCCGCTCGTGCAGGCAGCCTGAAGCAGTTCTCCCCCTGCAATTGCGGGGGCCCGCAACCCAAGATACGGCCCAAACTGACCCCTCCCCCTCACTGCCCAGACTGACAATAGGCCCCCCATCCCTCGACGATCGTGGGCTCACCAGCCTCCCCCACTGATGGCGGACCCGCTGCCCTCCGCTCCCCCACCAACGGCTGCAGAGTGACAGCGGGCCCTTCCCCATTAGCTCCTCACCCACATTGGCTCCTCCCCCCCCCCCAACTGGCCCTACCCCACTGACCACACCCTCCCCATTGGCCAACGCCTACCATTTTTCCTAACACCTAGCACTGCCCGGTGGGTATTGCCCAGGTGCCAGGGTGGGCACTGCCAGTTTGGCACTGCTCAAGTGGCACCCCCCCCTTGGTCTCAACCTCCCGGCGGGGGGGGGGGGGGGGGGGTGGGCTCAATGGCCTCTGGTTCCACTGATGAGACCAAGTCAAGTGCTCCATGTCTAATCCTTGCCAGTGTGAACCTTCTGGTGAGGTCATAAAGGGGGGCTGGCCAGGATGACTGAATGCCAGGCTTGCTAAGCAGATGTAAAGCAGCATTGGAATAAATTTCCATATATTAACCTGCCTCCTGCCTCTTTTTGGTGACAGGCTGACCACACCAGAAATCCGGTGCTTGTAAAACGGTGCCTCGTCGCGAAAACCGATGGCAATTACACTAAGCGCCTCATGCTCGACTTTACCACCGTGTCGTGCCCAAAAATGGACACAACGTGATGGTAAAATTGCCCCCTAGGTACCATCCTCAGCACCTGGTGAAAAGGTGAAGGAGTTTTCTGTTGTGTGGTGAGTGGTAACTCAGTCTATCTCCCCCTGCTGTCTAAAAAATGCAGCGTCGATAGAATCAGACCCAAGTGCGGGCATTCGGCGTCTTAACATGCCGGGTATATAGCCCCCCAGCCCAACCCCTCCCCTCCCCTGCTTTAAGATACCTCATCTCAGCAAAATTATGCTGAACATCAGTCCCAAGTCTTTGTGGTGAACTGATTACCACGAGCACTCATCTTCGCTGGTGTACCCGAGGTGACCGGTACTGATTAAATTTCAGACAATACAAGATTCACGAAGCCAGTGTCTCTGTGTTAAAGGCGTAACTTTATTTAAAGCAGCGGCCACCAGGAGTTTATCAAAGGCTCAAGTAGCTCTGACAAACAGCAGCAAAATCTGTGCAATGAATCTAATACAATCAAAAACAGATCAATTACAGATTTTTCTTATCAATCATTCCTGCCTTTCAGTAACTTTAAATTTTCAGGATAGACAAATCAACAATAATACATGTCAAACACTTCAGCCAATCGCATTCCACTCCTCAGCATAATGTTACATTATTAGTCCATTAAATCTAGAAGCTGACTCCTATCTTGGCTGACCCCACTTCCCGGTTGCCTAGCAGCCTAAAATACTCAGCCTAGATATCAAATAAGCATTTTCATGGGTTCCCTTAAAGGCCACTGTCGAATCTGACCAACTCGTAACACCACGCCTGGGCATCAATCCATCTTGTCCGGACAGTGAATAAACCCTATTCACGAAATATGATTAGATGTTCTAAATGTTCTTTTCAACTGAAACTTTAACAGATAAAACCTGCATATTTCCAAGGCTCAATTACTCTCTCGAAATATGCCTTCATCCTAATATCTTTTTACCATGATGCCTAGCAGTAAATTGCTTTTGGCCAAAGTCAATAATATTTCTTAAAATCAATAATAATACATTCAAAATATCAGCATATGTGATTAATGCTCAATCACTCGTTTGAATCAATTACTGCATCTCATGTGTATATTATTTCTTGTTAGCTCATAAACTCATTTTAAAAGTAATTTAACTGAATGCTGCTAGTTCTGTCAGTGCCTTAGTATTTACAATGGTTTAAAAATCTTACCACCTGTTATGGGCTCCACTTACAAACGTGTTTGTTCCATTTATTTATTAAGGAAAGCTTTGATGTTATAGATTGTAGAATTAACCTATGAATATTAGAAGCACCAAAGTAACAAGGTGACTCCTGCTTGCACTACAAGTTTCTACGATGCTCGCTGCATATTTCCACTCACTATTTTCCTGTTTGTCTCCATTTTCCAGGCAATATGTGATGACGCATCACAGATTCACCATTGGACTTATCACAACTTGCATTCATGTATCTTATTTTTAAAGGTGGTTAAATGTCTAAATGTGCTTTACAGAATGTTACCAAACAAACTTCTGCAGTACACCCACAAAAGATGGTGTTAGGATAAAAACAATAGATTGTAAGCTGCATCAATGGCACAGTGGTTAGCACTGCCATCTCAGTGCCAGGGACCCGGGTTCAATTCCAGCTTCGGGTTTGCATATTCTTCTCATGTCTGTGTGGCTTTCCTCCCGGTGCTCTGGTTTCCACCTGCAGTCCAAAGATGTGCAGGTTAGATGGATTGGCCACAGTAAATTGCTCCTTAGCTTCTAAAGATACGTGGGTTAGTGTTAAATGGCCTCCTGCTCCTATGTCTTATGGTCATTTCCATTACCACACAATTAGCGGGGTAAATATATGGGGTTACAGAGATAGGGGCTGGGTGGGATGGTCTTTCAGAGAGTTAGTGCAGACTCAATGGGCTGAATGGCCTGCTCCAGCACTGTAGGGTTTCTCTGATTAAAAAGGAGGAGGTGGAGAGGTTGATGGTGGGAATTCAAGAGCTCGGAGACTTGGCAGCTGAAAGCACAGTCACTAAAAGCAGAACAACTAAAATCTGTGCAAGGGGCCTGGATTGAAAGTGATCCAAGATCTTGAAGGATTATAGCATGTTACCAAACAATACACTCATAGGTCAGTAATTACAGCTTGTAATGTTAGCCTTTGCTAATGGTGTAGAACAGGTCATATTGGATTGGCTATTCAGAGTACATCTTTCCTTAATTTGCTTAACATTGAAATGAATGAAATTTGGCAGGCGTGTATAGGTCAATATTGTTCAATTTACACAGAATCTTTTCTGGGCAGTAGACCATTCAGCCCATCAAGTCTGCACTGGCTCGCTGAAAGAACATTCTACCTAGTCCCCCACCTCTACCTTATAGATACAAGTCTACAAGATTAAGAGGGGCATGGATAGACAGAAGCTTTTTCCCAGGGTGGAAGAGTCAGTTACTAGAGGGCATAGGTTTAAGGTGCGAGGGGCAAGGTTTAAAGGAGATCTACGAGGCAATTTTTTTACACAGAGGGTGATGGTTGCCTGGAACTCACTGTTGGGGGAGGTAGTGGAAGCAGATACAATAGTGAGTTTTAAGAGGCATCTGGACAAACACATAAGGTAGGGATAAAGGGATATGTCCCCAGAAGACAATGGGATTTTAGTTCAGTCGGGCAGCATGGTCGGTGCAGACTTGGAGGGCTGAAGGGCCTGTTCTTGTGCTGTAATTTTGTGTTTTTTTTTAACTGCTGCAATCTTCCATATTCTTTCTTTTCAGATCGCAATCCAATTCACTTCTGAACACCTCAGTCAAACCTCCCTCCACCGCCCCCTCAGGAAGTTTGACACACACTCCACCCACCTTCTGGGGGAAAACATTTCTCAATGCTTTTATTCCTATTGCCAATGATTTTGAATCTACCCCCCTAGTTCATGAAATTCTTGAGTGGGAACAGTTATGCACTAGTTACCCTGTCCAAATCTCTCAGAATCTTCAAAACCTCCATCAAGTCTCTTGTCAACTTCTTTTCTCCAACGAAAACAGTTGCAAACTCTCCAATCTATCCTCGTAGACACAATACTTTATCCCTGGAATCATTCTTGTGAATCTTCTCTCCAATGCCTTCACATCCTTCCTCAAATGGAATGCCTAGAACTGGATACAGTACTCCAGATGAAGGCTAATTAGTGTCTTATACAAATACGACATGACCTCCTTACTCCTGTACTCAGTGTCCTGCTTAATAAAGCCTAATGTACTATATGGGCGAATGGGCCAGGAAATGGCAAATGGAATTTAATGTTGGCAAGTGTGAGGTGGTCCACTTTGGTAGGAATAATGGTAGGAAGGACTATTACTTACGTGGCGAAAAACTGCAGCAGGCGACGGTGCAGAGGAACCTCGGGGTCCTTGTGCATGAGTCGCAAAAACCCAGCTTGCAGGTGCAGCAGGTGGTCAGGAAGGCGAATGGGATGCTGGCCTTCATAGCGAGGGGGATTGAATATAAAAGTAGGGAGGTCTTGCTGCAGCTGTATAGGGCATTGGTGAGGCCGCAGCTGGAGTACTGTGTGCAGTTTTGGGCGCCGCACCTGCGCAAAGATATTTTGGCCTTGGAGGGAGTGCAGAGGAGGTTTACTAGGCTGATACCGGAGTTGAGGGGGTTGAGCTATGAGGAGAGGCTGAATAAACTAGGCTTGTATTCGTTAGAGTTTAGAAGAATGAGGGGAGATCTCATTGAGACGTATAAGATGATGAATGGGATGGATAGGATAGAGGTGGAGAGACTCTTCCCGCTCAAAAAAGACAGTAGGACTAGGGGGCACAGCCTCAAGATAAAGGGGGGGCGGTTTAGAACGGAGTTGAGGAGGAACTTCTTCACTCAAAGGGTGGTGAATCTCTGGAATTCTCTGCCCGTTGAAGTGGTGGAGGCTGCCTCGCTAAATATTTTTTAAGACGCGGGTTGATGGGTTTTTGATAAGAGAGGGGATTAAGGGTTATGGGGAGAGGGCGGGAATGTGGAACTGAGCCACGACAGATCAGCCATGATCTTATTGAATGGCGGGGCAGGCTCGAAGGGCTAGATGGCCTACTCCTGCTCCTATTTCTTATGTTCTTATATACTTTATTAACTGCTCTCTCACCATGTCCTGCCATCTTCAATGACTTATGTACATATACAGAGGTTCCGCTGTTCCTGTGCCTCCTGCAGAGTTTCTCTCTTTATTTTAGACTATTTCTCCATATTCTTCCAGTCAGAATTAAGCACCTCACACTTTTCTGAATAGAATTTCCTCTGCCACATTTCTTCCCAATCCACCAACATTCCTTTTGAACTTCAAGACCGTCCCCATCACAGTTGATGTTTCTAATCTTCACACTTGGAAATCATGCCCTCAACACCACAGTTTGGGTCATTAATAGATATCAGAAAAAGCAAGAGTCCCAGCAGTGACCCCTGGGAAACTCCAATACAAAAAACAGATTTATCACTTCTCTTTCCCATTTCCCAATTTCTTATTCAAGTGTCTACTTTCCCTCTTATTCAATGAGCTAGAATTTGGCTCACAAGTCTGTTGTGTGACACTGCGTTAAATGTTTTTTGAAAATCCATATACACCACATCAATAGCATTGCCCTTACCAGTCTCTGACAAAAGATCTTCGCGACTCAAAATGTTGGTTCTGTTCTCTCCCCGCAGATGCTTTCAAACCTGCTGAGATTTTGCAACATTTTCTGTTTTTGTTGCCCTTATCTAACTTCTGTTACCTCCTTAAAAAACTCCAGCAAATTTGTTAAAATGATTTTCCTTTAAGAAATCCATGCTAGCTTTCCTTAATTATCCAGTTCTGGCGGAGCAGAAATTTCCTCAAATTAAACATAAGAAATCATAGAATTCCTACAGTGCAGAAGGAGGCCATTCAGCCCACTGAATCTGCACTGACCACAATCCCATTCAGGCCCTATCTCCACAACCCCATACATTTACCCTAGCTAGTCCTCCTGGCACTAAAGGAGCAATTTAGCATGGCCAATCCGCCTATCCCGCAATCTTTGTCTGTGTGGAAGTTGCACATTCTCCCCCTGTCTGTTTGGGTTTCCTCTCAGTCCAGTGACCCAAGCTGGGAATCGAACCCAAGTCCCTGGTTCTGTGAGGCAACCACTGTGCCACCATGCTACCCAGGAAGACTGATGCCATTGTCTTTGGTCCCTGCTACAAACTCCATTCCCTTGCTGCCAACTCCGTCACCCTTCCCGGCAACTGTCTGAGGTTAAGCCAGATTGTTCAGACCCTCAGTTCATCTTTGACAGAGAGATGAGCTTCCAAACAAATATGTGTACCATTACTAAAGTACTTCTTCCAGTCTCTGTGACATTGTGCCTCTCTGCCCACATTTGCTCCTGATTGTTTCATCTGCATGTTAGTTATCTACAGGTTCGACTATCATGCTTCTGACTGGTCTTCCTCATTCAACTCACAGAACTAGGCATCATCCAAAGCTTCGTTCATAAAAATCACTCAAAGGGCAACTGGGTGATGAAACCAACTGAATGTACTAGAAACACAGCAGCTGTATGACAACTACAAGTATTTGATAGTTAAACAATGATTTAATTACAACTGTGGATGGAATGCATCCGAGGGTTCTGAAAGAAATGGCGGAGGTGATAGTGGATGCCTTGGTGGTTATTTTCCAGACGTCGCTGGATTCCGGGGAAGTGCCGGAAGATTGGAAAATGGCTAATGTTACGCCGTTGTTTAAGAAGGGTGCCAGGCAAAAGGCTGGGAATTATAGGCCGGTTAGTTTAACGCCTGTTGTAGGTAAAATATTAGAATCCGTCATCAAGGAGGAAATAGCAAGGCATCTTGAAGGGAATTGCTTGATAGAGCAGACGCAGCATTGTTTCATTAAAGGGAAGTCGTGTCTGACAAATTTACAGGAGTTCTATGAGGATGTGTCTAGGGCGGTGGATAGAGGAGAGCCGGTGGATGTGGTCTTTCTGGATTTTCAGAAGGCGTTTGACAAGGTACCTCACAGGAGGTTATTGCAGAAGGTCAGGGGACATGGAGTTGGGGGTAGGGTGTTAGCGTGGATAGAGGACTGGTTGTCAAATAGGAGGCAGAGAGTGGGGGTCAATGGGTGCTATTCGGATTGGCGGATGGTGACTAGTGGAGTGCCCCAGGGGTCGGTGCTGGGGCCTCAGCTATTTACCATTTATATAGATGATCTGGAGGAGGGAACCGAGTGTAGGGTGTCAAAATTTGCTGATGACACCAAGATTGGAGGAAAGGCAAATTGTGCACAGGGTGTGGAGAGTCTGCAGAAGGATCTAGATAGGCTGGGCGAATGGGCCAGGAAATGGCAAATGGAATTTAATGTTGGCAAGTGCGAGGTGGTCCACTTTGGTAGGAATAACGGTAGGAAGGATTATCACTTACGTGGCGAAAAACTGCAGCAGGCGACGGTGCAGAGGGACCTTGGGGTCCTTGTGCATGAGTCGCAAAAACCCAGCTTGCAGGTGCAGCAGGTGGTCAGGAAGGCGAATGGGATGCTGGCCTTCATAGCGAGGGGGATTGAATATAAAAGTAGGGAGGTCTTGCTGCGGCTGTACAGGGCATTGGTGAGGCCGCAGCTGGAGTACTGTGTGCAGTTTTGGGCGCCGTACTTACGCAAGGATATTTTGGCCTTGGAGGGAGTGCAGAGGAGGTTTACTAGGCTGATGCCGGAGTTGAGGGGGTTGAGCTATGAGGAGAGGCTGAATAAACTAGGCTTGTACTCGTTAGAGTTTAGAAGAATGAGGGGAGATCTCATTGAGACGTATAAGATGATGAATGGGATGGATAGGATAGAGGTGGAGAGACTCTTCCCGCTCAGAAAGGATAATAGGACTAGGGGGCACAGCCTCAAGATAAACGGGGGGCTGTTTAGAACGGAGTTGAAGAGGAACTTCTTCACTCAAAGGGTGGTGAATCTCTGGAATTCTCTGCCCGTTGAAGTGGTGGAGGCTACCTCGCTAAATATTTTTAAGACGCGGGTTGATGGGTTTTTGATAAGAGAGGGGATTAAGGGTTATGGGGAGAGGGCAGGAATGTGGAACTGAGCCATGACAGATCAGCCATGATCTTATTGAATGGCGGGGCAGGCTCAAAGGGCTAGATGGCCTACTCCTGCTCCTATTTCTTATGTTCTTATGTTCTATGTCAAGCACACTTATGATTGAAAGGGTTACAACTTTACATGGGTAACATTAGAGATGATACATCGCATAGAGTGAACAAGTTCAATTCATTAAATGCCTTAATCCCCTGCAAAAGGTCACCGACACGATGTCGTTGAACACAACACTTGGTGGAAGACATCCATCAAAGAAAATTGGAGCAAGGTTCTGATCTTGGAGTTGTTTTCGGCCTCTTTGTAATCCAGGATTGAATGAAAAGGCTCGCATTGTTATAAATCTTGTATTTTCCCCCTGGAAATTACTTTTGAAATGCATTGTCGCTGTAGTGTAGTGAAAAAAAACAGAAAGGTTTGCACTTACATAGTGCCTGCTGTTCATGACCTCAACCAGTGAGGTAACGTTGAATTGTACTCACTGTTGTTGGAATGTAACAAATGCCACAGACTCAACAAAGAATCAACTGTTGGCAATGGGCAGCTTTAACTCCTGCTCTACAGTTACAAATTGGATAATTTTTTTTTGATTTTGATTTTGTCTATTTGAAGTGAATGTGAATAAAATCAGGCATAGTCCAGATTGCCAACTTAACATTGGATTCTGTACTGATGAGAAACAGACAAAGAGCGGCTAAAAATACATAAAGGGAAAAAGGGTAACAAGGGAGAGAGTAGGGCCTCTTAAGGATTTATGTGTGGATCCACAAGAAATGGGTGAGATCCTAAATGAATATTTCTCATCAGTATTTACTGTTGAGAAAAGCATGGGTGTTAGGAAACTTGGGGAAATAAATAGTGATGTCTTGAGGAGTGTACATATTACACAGGTGGTGGTGCTGGAAGTCTTAAAGCGCATCAAGATAGATAAATCCTCAGGACCTGATGAGGTACATCCCAGGATGTTGTGGGAGGCTAGTGAGGAAATTGAGAGGCCCCTAGCCAAAATATTTGAATCATCGATAGTTACGGGTGAGGTGATTGAAGAGTGGCAAATGTTGTGCTTTGTTTAAGAAGGGCTACAAGGAAAAGCTTGGGAACTACAGGCCAGTGGGCCTCACATCTGTGGGTAAATTGTTGGAAGGTATTTTGGGAAACAGTATCTGCAGGCATTTAGAGATGCAAGGACTAATTAGGGATAGTCAGCATGGTTTTGAGAGTGAAAAATCATGCCTCTCAAATTTAATCGATTTTTTTGAAGGGGTAACCAAGAAGGTAGATGAGGGCAGTGCAGATGATATTGTCTACTTGGACTTTAGAAAGGCCTTTGACAAGGTACCGCATGTTAGATTGATGCACAAAGTTAAATCTCATGGGATTCAGGGTGGATAAATGGATACAAAATTGGCTTCTTGACAGAAGCCAAAGCGTGGTTGTACAGGGTTGTTTTTCAAACTAGAGGCCTGTGACCAGTGATGTGCCTCAGGGATCAGTGCTGGGCCCACAGTTATTTATCATTTATGTTAATGATTTGGATGAGAATATAGTTAGTAAGTTTGCAGATGCACCAAGATTGGTGGCATAGTGAACAGTGAAGAAAGTTATTTCCAATTACAATGGGATCTTGGTCAATTGGGCCAATGAGCTGAAGAATGGCAGGTGGAGTTTAATTTAGACAAATGAGGGGTGATACATTTTGGTAGATTGAACCAGGCAGGACTAACTCAGTTAATGGTAGGGCGTTGGGGAGAGTTACAGAACAAAGAGATTTATGGGTATATGTTCATAGCTCCTTGAAAGTGGAGTCACAGGTGGACAGAGTGGGGAAGGCGGCATTCAACATGCTTGGTTTCATCGGTCAGAACATTGAATACTGGAGTTGGGATTTCTTGAAGTTGTACAAGACATTGGTAAGGCCACACTTGGAATACTGCGTGCAGTTCTGGTCACCCTATTATAGAAAGGATATTATTAAACTAGAAAGGGTGCAGAAAAGATTTACTAGGATGCTACCGGGACGATGGATTGAGTTATAAGGAGAGGCTGAATAGACTGGGACTTGGTTTTCTGGAGCGTAGGAAGCTGAGGGGTAACCTTATAGAGGTCTATAAAATAATGAGGGGCATAGACAAGGTAGATAGTCAATATCTTTTCCCAAAGGTAGGGGAATCTAAAACTAGAGGGAATCAGTTTAAGGTGAGAGGGGAGAGATCCAAAAAAGTGTCCAGAGGGACAATTTTTTTCACACAGAGGGTAGTGAGTGTCTAGAACAAGCTGCCAGAGATAGTAGTGGAGGCAGGTACAATTTTATCTTTTAAAAAGCATTTAGATAGTTACATGGCTACGATAGGTATAGAGAGATATGGGCCAAATGTGGGAAATTGGGATTAACTTTGGAGTTTTGAAAAAAAAAGTTGGAAGGCTTTTGATTGGCCCTCCAAATTTGGGGGAGCTTGTCCACCATTCTTCATTGGACAGTGAGCCTGCTCTCCGGCCATTGATTGGTCACGGTGGCGAAAATTGCAATGATTCTCCCCCCATCTCGCACCCCATGCAGATTTCTGACACATTTGACCTAACAGGGGGTTTCAGTAGCCTGCAGAAAAAGATCCCATCATTGGTTTCACTTTGGAAGTAGCCTTACTTGGAGAAGGAATTTCAAAAGCATGGTGGGCCAAATGGCCTCCACCTCTTTTCTTATGTATTATGGCCAGGATTTTCCTGTTCGCCAGCTGTGGGGCCAGAAATTTCCATCCAAAAGTCAAGGAACCTTTGGCTGGTCTATCAAACCAAGACCGCAAGAAACTACAAAAGGCTGTGAATGTAGCCCAATCCATCATGCCAATCAGCCTCCCAACCACTGACTCTGTCTACACTTGGCTCAGCAAAACAGCCAGCATAACTAAGGACCCCACACACCATGGACATTCCCTCCCACCATCTTCTGTTGAGAAAAAGATATAAAAATCTGAGGTCACGTACCAACCGACTCAAGAACAGCTTCTTCCCTGCTGCCTTCAGACTTTTGAATGGACCTACCTCGCATTAGAACATAGAAAAACTACAGCACAAACAGGCCCTTCAGCCCACAAGTTGCGCTGATCATATCCCCACCGACTAGGCCTACCTATAACCCTCAATCCCATTAAATCCCACGTACTCATCAAAAGATCTATACCCTAGCTATGACTGTAACACTACATTCTGGTTTCCTTCTCTATGAACGGTATGCGTACAGCACAAAAGAAACAATACTTTTCACTGTATGCTAATGTGACAATAATAAATCAAATCAAAATTCCATCCCTCTCGAGTAGATTCCGTCCACAGACAGGATTGGAAAATCTCAGCCTATGATTCTATTCATGATTATACAGGCCTTGAGTCTCCTCTGTCCTCACATTGAAATTATTACATCTGGTGCTTTGTTTCACCAACAAAATATTGAAAGAATGAATGCTTTTATTTTGTCTTTTTTTTTCATCTGTCCTCTTTGCTATTATAAATATTTCAAATCATTGTTTAAACCGCTTCTAATATTTCAGCAGATTTCATCCAAGCAATTTCTCAAGATAACCTGATATTATTTTTAATTCATGAAGTTTTAGCGTTTAATGTTTTTTTACTCCTTTATTAATTCCCTCACATCTGGCAGTATTTCTGACACCAAGTAAGTAGCTAAATGAACACACATATATCATCGTATATATATCTAAGATATTTATAGCTATGTTATGATGTTCAGCTTCTTTTATCTTTTTATCCTGTAATCCAAAACCAACTAAAAGTAAACCATTTGTTTTGAAAGAGTTTTGCTTCCAGTGATGGCACAGTGGCAGAGTGGTTACCACTGCTGCCTCATAGAACCAGAGACCCAGGTTTAATTCCAGTCTTGGGTGGCTGTCTGTGCTGAGTTTGCACATTCTCCCTGCATCTGCGTGTGTTTCCTTTGGGTGCTCTGGTTTCCTCCCACAATCCAAAGATGTGCGGATGGACTGCCCATGCTAAATTGCCCCTTAATGGCCCAAGATATGTAGGTTAAGGGGTTGAGGTTACAGGGATAGGAGAGGGAGGTAGCCTGGATAAGATGCTCTGTCACAGAGTTGGGGCAGACAAGGACACAACCTCAGGCTAAAGGGACTGATCTTTTAGAAGGAGGGTCCTTACTTGTTATATGTTAGTATGGTCATAACAAACTGTGTTTACCCCAAATTTCTTTAAATCCTTGGCCTGTCTTACTAAGTGAAGGAAACCTTGCACACAAGTTAGAAAACTCATTACTAAGAAAGATCCTTTAGGATCTCAGGCTAAAGAGACAATCCTTTAAAACAGAGAATGAGGAGGAATTTCTTCAGCCAGAGTGGTGATTCTGTGGAACTCTTTGCTGCAGAAGGCTGTGGATGCTAGGTCATTGAGTGTCTTTAAGACAGAGATAGATAGTTCTCGATTAATAAGGGGATGGGGGAAATGGCAGGAGAATGGGGATGAGAAAAATATCAGCCATGATTGAATGGCAGAGCAGACTTGATGGGCCAAGTGGCCTAATTCTGCTCCTATGTCTTATAGTCTTATGATGGGCCAAATGCCCTCCTTCTGCACTGTAAGGATTCTATTATCTGAGCTGCTCTAGAAATTCACTTCAGTTTTCTGCCTTTCTTAATTGGTCTGTCTTATGATAATGGTCAGAATGATGCATTAGGAAACTAATTGGGGAGGCAGTGGCGTAATGATATTGTCAGTGAATTAGCAATCCAGAGACGCACAGTAATGCTCTGGGGACCTGAGTTTGAATCCTAGGTGCAATTTGAACACAATAAAAATATGGAATTAAAAGCCTAATAGATGACCATGAAATCATTGTCAATGGTTGTTTAAAAAAAAAGCCCACCTGGTTCACTAATGCCCCTTCGGGGGAGGAAATCTGGCATCCTTGACTGGCCTACACATGACTCCAGATCCACAGCAATGTGGCTGACTCTTAACTGCACCCTCCACTGAAGGGCAATTAGGGATAGGTAATAAATGCTGGTCCAGCCAGCGACAGTGCAAAAGAAACAGGCCATTCAGCGCAATTAGTCAATATTAGTGGTCACGCTGACTAAGACATACGAGGAGAAATATGAGCCTTTACTTAAAAGGTAGTGAATTTGCCCATTTCTCATTTGCCCCGACCTACCCCTGATCTTCCGCCCAACCGCCTCCACTCCCTTTCCAGCTGTATAAATTTTTTTACATTTCCATCTTGCTTCCGTTCTGTAGAAGGGTCATTTAGTTCTGAATGCTAACTCACCTTCTCTCTCCGCAGATGCTGCCCGACCTGCTGAGTTTACCCAACACTTTGTTTTTATTTCAGATTTCCAGCAGCATTTCGGTGAATCTTTGGAAAACTCCCCCACATCAGAGCAGATAGTCAATTGCTGAGTAAAATTAAGAGAGAGACTGATAGACTTTCGGGCACTAAGGGAGTTTTAGGGATATAGGGAAGGGCAGGAAAGTGGAGTTGATGCAGAATTTCTTTCGGCAAAAGAAAGTCGATTACGCTGAAGTAGTTCAAGTGCTCAAGACCAGCTTTCAGTAAATTGGCAATAGATTTTCTAACTTGAGTGCAAGGTTTCCTTTGCTTAGGTAAGAGGGCCCAAGGATTCAAAGAAATTTGGGGTAAACACAATTTGTTATGACCATTCTGACGTGTCACAAGTAACACATATTTCACTGAGTATATGCACTGGGGGGGCATGGTGGCACAGTGGTTAGCACAGCTGCCTCGCAGCACCCGTGACCTGAGTTTGATTCCCAACTTGGGTCACTGTCTGTGTGGAGTCTGCACATTCTCCCCATGGGTTTCCTCCGATACTCTCGGCACACGTCATCCCGTGACTAGTCAGTCTATTTGTAGAGTACCTACACTCTCACATTCAAAATCATCACGGCTCGAAATGAAGCCTGTTCAGCAAGGCCGCATGCCAGACCGAGAGCCCATTCAGTTCAGTAAGCAATGGGGTTCAGCACGAGGTAGTGGCCCAGAGGTTTGGATGAGTTCCCGTTTACGGTGGCACAAAGTGGGAGTGTGGGGACGGTTGATATTATACAGCACAGCTCCAGAGAAAAAGACATCTCACAGCAAGGCAGCTTTGGGACTAATTCTGTCATGTCCAATGGGAATAAGCACAGTTGTAAGCCATTCGGAATAATTAGCTAAACACGCCAGGAATCAAAAAAAACAGATCTCGCACTGTTTCATGTTCTGTCAACTCAGGTCAGGCACCAGCTTGAAAAATGAAGGGGACTGAAATATTTGATATGATCCATTATCATCAATCGATACCATAGGAGCCGTAAATAAAATAAAAAGAACATTTCTCTGCTTTTGAACACCGTGCCAGTAGAGCTGTATTGAATATGATTTGCATATGTCTAGGGAAACTGCTAAACCCAGAAGCATAATTAATAAGATTAACTCTGAAATGCCATCAGTAAACTGTTCCAAAATAATCATAAATGAGCCTGAGCAATTACGTAGAGTGCTCAATGGTCTGTTTGGGATAGTGCTGGTGTGTGCACGCATATATAAATATATATATAAATATATATATAAATATATATATAAATATATATATAAATATATATATAAATATATATATAAATATATATATAAATATATATATAAATATATATATAAATATATATATAAATATATATATAAATATATATATAAATATATATATAAATATATATAAATATATATATAAATATATATATAAATATATATATAAATATAAATAAATATAAATAAATATAAATAAATATAAATAAATATAAATAAATAAATATAAATATAAATATAAATAAATATAAATATAAATATATATATAATGTGTGTGTGTGTACATATATTATATGTGTGTACATCCATATAGTGTGTGTATATATGTATCTATGTGTGTGTACATTTGCGTTTGTGTGTGTGTGTATATATATATATATATATGTGTGTGTGTGTGTGTGTGTGTGTGTATCTGTGTACGTGTGTGTCTTTACGTACATGCATCTGTGTGTGTCGATGTGTATATATGTGTGTTTAAATGTGTATGTGTGTATATGTATGTGTCTGTATGTACGTGTGTTTGTGTGCATGTGTGTGGTTGCTGCATATACTATTTCTGTATCAGCCATCAGGTCTATGTGAACTCCTATTTTTTATGGGTCACCTCCATTTGTAGCAGACATTTACTACATTGCATTCTGCAATAAACTAACTCCTTTGACATCTGAGACCCATCTCAGGGGATGTGTACAAATCACTGTTTAACCAACACTTGGAATTAAGTTCCGTTTCAATGCCTGCAACTGGTAGCAATTGGCTTCGAAGCTTCAGTGCACGATGCAGTGGCAACAGTCAGCAGAGAAAATTCTGGAAATGTTCAGCAGGTCAGGCAGCATTTGCAGTGTGTCAGCGTCCCAGGCTAACGGCCACATTATTCCTGTTTCTCTCTCCCTGGGTGCAGCCTGACCTGCCGAGCATTTCCAGCAGTTTACTTCAGATTCCCAGCATCTGCGGGATTTTGCCATTATCTGCCGATGATCCCATGATGTCCCTCACATTGCACTCCTGAAGAGCAGAAAGGAGAATATTAAACCCGATTCACATCAAAAGACAAATACACAGCAGTGTGGAATTCTATTCAAAACAAGCAAGCAGAGTTAGAGCTGGGAAATTTTCGGAATAACTTGCAGGAAGATAGCACTATACCTCCCAAGGAGTGCCAATCACTGTCCAACTGACACTCCACTCTGATTCACCTACCTTGCCTTTGAACACCACATTTCTCCTCTAAACCTTCGAGCTTGGCCTCTCAGTGCAGGATCTTTGGGGAAAGCCAAACCCTTTTTTTTTTTATTTACAGCATTAGTTGCCATATTCTGTTAAGTTTAAAGGTTGCAAAGCCATTTCAAGAAACTGCAGGGAGAAGGCAAATGTGCTAAGGGTGAGGGGATAGGATAGCAAGTAAGTGGGCGATGGGCGAGAGGTTGTTGGATCAGGTAGGTCGGAGTTAGTTGGGAGGGTCGGAGTTTAGTTGAGCTTGGGGCAGGGGGTGGGGTGTTGGCCAGTGGAGAGTCAGGGATTGTGGGGGGGGCGGTGGGTCAGTAGAATAGTTACCCAGGAGTTTAAATTGGTGGCGATCGTAGAATCCCTACAGTGCAGATGAAGGCCATTCAGCCCATTGAGACTGCACCGACCACAATCCCATCCAGGCTCTACACCCGTAACCCCTCATATTTTCCCTGCTAATCCCCCTAACACTAGGATTAATTTAGCATGGCCAATCAACCTAACCTGCACGTCTTTGGACTGTGGGAGGAAACCGGAGCACCTGAAGGAAATCCACGGGGAGATGGGGAGATGCAAATTCCACACAGACAGTGACCAAGGCCATAATTGAACCTGGGTCCCTGGTGCTGTGAGGCAACAGTGCTAACCACCGTGCCGCAAACCTTCTAACTTTTCCTGGACAATTATTCTGGTAAGGAAGTAAGTAACTAGCCAAAGTCTCTGACTTTAAATCAATTTTGGGAGGGTTCCAGAAGGAGAAGAATTGCTCATCAGAAGCCCAGATATTCCAGGCAATTCGCAGATATAAATACATGGGAGTTTCTGAGGGGACCCCTCTGTATCTTGGGGGTGGTTTGCTTCCAGGGTACAACCATTCGCAAGCTCTGAACTAACATAAACGTCACCGGTATATACACACTGCCTTCTGCAAAATGCTGATCTCCTCACAAAAATTACTTTAACTGGTTTCCTTCTCTCTAATTTTCCTGGAAACATAGAAAAGAAGAGTAGGAGGAGGCCACTCTGCCCATCAACCCTGGTCCACCATTCAGTATGATTGTGGCAGACATTCCAATTCAATAACCTGATCCTGCCTTCTCCCCATACCCTTTGATCCTTTTTGCCTTCTAGCCTGCTATCATGAGCTGGGAAAATTTGGATCCTTTATTGTTAAAATATTAAGTATTAAAATAGTGACACACTCTTTCAATAATCACCCAGTATCTAAACCCAGACACACACACACACACACACACTGACACAGCCTCACACACACCCCATCCACTCAATCATTTTCCAATCAAATGCATAAACAAACAGCTTCCTTTAAAACCACAAGCTGTCAGCCCTACTCAATAACCTGCCAAGCAAACAGACTGAATTCACCTTGCATTTTGCCTTTCCTCATTATGCTGTGCGATGGCACCTGCCCTCGGCATCACACTTCATTACGGTGGCTGAGAATGGGAATGCATCACTGGCTGGTAGGAGGGTTGTAGGGAGCCACGACTAACCCCTCGTTGAATGGGATGCTTTCCTTTGACTGGGTATTAAAACTCACCAAGAAATTCTCATTCTTCTGTGGCTTCGCCCCTGTACTATCCGCTCAGCCACTAAAATCCGTGCTCTTCCAATTCTGGCCTTTTGAGTATTGCTGTTTTAAACTCTGCTTCAAGCTGCCAAGCCCCTAAAGCTCTGGGGCAACATCCCCCATAAACTGCTACATGTCTCTTTCCCCCATCACAACATGCTTAAAACCCACTTCTTTGACCAATATTTTGGTCCACTGACTTAACGGGCCTTGCATATCTTGAAACCAGAAAATCCCACCCGGTCAATGGGCTTTTAAATTGCTTGCCCCTCACCCGAAACGATTCCCGTGGCAGGTGGGGCAGTAAAATTCTGGCCAATATCTCCTGATGTGGTTTGGGCTACATACTTTGTATGGTAACACGCCCGTGAAAAAGAGAAATTTGATATTCAATGTGCTTTAAAACAACATTGTTATTGAAGACTGCACAGTGCAAGCTGCGCTATGAAACTTGCATACTGATTGTAACATTTCTGAGATACACCACATTGAAAAGCAAATATAAATACTTTAACAAATGCCAGATTTTAATCCCACAATTGATTTGTGACCATTACATGGGAATCATCACGGTTTTGTTTTCTTGGCACTCAGCCAAGACAATTTGACTTAAATGGCATGAAATAGAACATAGAACATAGAACATAGAACACTACAGCACAAACAGGCCCTTCGGCCCACAAGTTGCGCCGACCACATCACCTACCAACCTACAGACCTATCTATAACCCTCAATCTCATTAAACCCCATATACTCATCCAGAAGTCTTTTAAAAGACCCCAGCGAGTTCGCCTCCACCACCACTGACGGCAGCCGATTCCATTCACTCACCACCCTCTGAGTGAAAAACTTACCCCTAACATCACTTCTGAACCTCCCTCCCAATTGTGACCTCCCAATATCACAATAACCATTGTGTACATAATGCATCAGTCATGGTACAAAACATTCAATGGCTGGACTACACACTAGGAGTCAGTTAAAAAGGGGTGGCAAAGCTTATCCCCTCAGATCAACCCCATTTTCTCAACAAGGCTACAGCACCAATTTTACTTTTAGTTGGACAGGGACACCCAACAGTCAACTTTTCAGGTGGTGAACACCTTTGCCAGGACTGGAGGCTATTCCACAGACGTGCAGCACTTGAAGAAACCAAGGGAACCACTGGGAAATGCAATGACTTGCGGTGCTCCCATAGCAAAAGGGAGATGGTTGAATGTTTTAAAGTTATTGTTAGTGTCACAAGTAGGCTCACATTAACACTGCAATGAAATTACTGTGAAAATCCCCACACTCCGGCATTTGTTCGGGTATACAGGGAGAATTTAGCATGGCCAATGCACCTAACCAGCGCGCCGTTCAGACTGTGGGAGGAAACCGGAGCACTCGGAGGAAACCCACAGGGAGAACATGCAGACTCTGCACAGTGACCCAAGCCAGGAATCAAACGTAGATCCCTGACGCTGTGAGGCAGCAGTGCTAACCACTGTGCCACCCCACATGGCACATGCCTGTCTCACTTCAGTCCCCAGAAAATGTTCAAATCAGAAAATGCATGACTTGAATTCTCCCAGCTCATGTTTCTTCCCACATCTTCTGCTTTCATTTGGCTGCAGATTTGCAGGATCTGCGTCATTTTTGCTCTTTTTCATCCAATAATTAGTTTGACTGAGCAAAAAGGTATTCCTGAAAGTAATTTGGTTAGACATACAATTTAAGCTTTCTTCTCACAATAGTACTTGAGATTCTGAGATGAACCAGGGAAAATTCCCCCGACTTGGCGGCAGATTTTATAAAGGCTTTAAACTGAAAGGTAAACCAGGTTGCTGGGTGTTCCAGCAAGTTACAGCAGCAATTACAATCCCAAGCTTGGGAATAACACAGTAGTGCCTTGGATTTTCTAATCACTTATTATGCAATGTGAAGTGGGAAGGGTTCAGCACAAGGAATTAATCAGGTAAAAGGCACTTCAGTTACATGAAGAGATGAAAGAAATTAGGATGGTTCTACTTAGAAGCAGAGGTGATTAGGGAGAGGTTTTGTAGTGGTATCCAAAGTTATGAAAGGTTGTGATAGAGGAAATAACGTAAAACTGCATATTGCTGATAAAACAGACATGCTGCCAAAGTTTTACAGATTGCACTCATCAGGACAGATTTGCGAGAATACCAAAATCTCAAAGGGAAGTCGATTCTGATTGGTCAATGAGTGCTATACATGGACGGTAGGGTAGCAAAGCTACCCTGACCATAATTGCTTGGTATATATTCATGAATGGTCCCAAGACTGTCACTTTCAGTCCTAGAAAGTGCACATTTACTTTAGATTACCCTGAAAGGGCAAGGTGTCTCAAGCATTTAAAAAGCTTGTCAGTTGACTATTCCCTGGTGCATTTGGGATAAATGGGTCTTTTTCTGGTTGACAAGATAGTGGGGTGCCACAAGGTTTGGTTCTCATAGCCCCAACTATTAAAGACTTGGATGCAGGGATAGTAGGTGGTCTATTAAGTTGCAATCAGAAAATAAGATATTTACAAATAGGTTTAGTGAACAATACAAAATGTGGCAGATGGATTTTAAGGTGGATAAGTGTGAGGTTATCCATTTTGGTAGGAAAAATACAAAAGCAAATTAGCTAAATGGAGATAAAGTTTGAAGTGCATCAGTGCAGAGGGATCTGGGTGTCCTCATACAGCTGTCACAGAAAACTGTATGCAGAAATGGCAGGTAATAAGGCAGGCAAATGGAATGGCATGTATTGCTAAAGGAATAAAGTAGTGAACTGTTGCTACTACTGTACAAAATGACTGTATTAATGAGACTGTATATAGGAAAGTGCAGAGTTTTGTTCCTTTACTTGAAGAAAGCTGAAATCATTTGGTCTTACTCCAATCAAATTAAGGATGTAGTTGCATTGGAGGCTGTTCAGAGGACGTTCAATAGATTGATTCCAGAAATGAGGTGTTTGACTTACAAAGAGACACTGGGCAGTTCAGGCCTAAACTCCCTGGAGTTTACAAGAATGAGGAGATGTAATTGAGGGTTACAAGGTGATTAAGGGGGATGTTTCCTTGTGTAGGGCAAATCTAGCATAAGAGGTTTAGGACAAGGGCTGGCAGATCTAAAACAGAGGTGAGAAGAAATTCTCTCAAAGGGTCGTGAATCTGTGGAATTCACTACTCTAAAATATGGTGGATGCTGGGACATTGAGTAAATTGTGCACAGATGTTTAATTAGCAAGGATTTGAAGGGCTACGGTGAAAGGGCAGGAAAATGGAGTTGAGGCTGAGATGAGGTCAGGCACGATCGTATTCGAATGAGAATTACTACAGTGCAGGAGGCTATTCAGCCCAATTGAGCCTGCATCAATAACAATCCCACAAAGGCCCTGTATATCGCCATAAACCAACATATTCCTCACGCTAATACACCTGACACTAAAGGGCAATTTACCTTGGCCAATCCACCCAACCTGCACATCTTTTGGAGTGTGGGAGGAAACCGGAGCACCCGGAGAAAACCCACGTGGACACAAGGAGAGCGTGCAAACCTCTCAGGCAACCTGAGGCCGGAATTGAATCTAGGTCCTGGCACTGAGAGGCAGCCACTGTGGCACCCTTCAAATTATTAAATGGAGGAGCAGGTTCAAGGGGCTGAATTGCTTACTCGTGCACCAAGATCTTGTGTGTTCTCCGCTTACCAACTAATCAGTGCCATCTTCTCATGCAGTATAAATTGTTGCTTCCAGCATAGTTATGATGGACTGAATGGCCTCCTTCTGTGCTGCATGAGTCTACTTACCTTGTAAACCCTTCCGTTCACACCCAGATACTTAATCTAATCGATCAGTGACTGACAAACCAATAAAGAAGGAGCAAACACTATTTTTTGAATCATTTTAGGGTAGTGTACTTCTTAATATACAAAAATAGCATTGTCCTGTGGAGCAGCGAGTTGTTGGGCAATTTGCTACAAATCTCAATGGGCCCAGTGCATTTACATTGAATACATGGCGTGCGATTTGCTACTCAAGTACTGCAATTCTGCACAAATATCCCGAGGCAGTAAGAGCTTTTGAGCAGATCAATACAGTAACAAATCGCTTGCTGGGCTCAACCATCTATCTTAGTCCTGACTAACGCGAAACATTTTTGCTGCACAGTCGGGGAGGTGAACACATTTAGGCAATAAGGTTTAATCATAGATGGGATCGAAACACAAGTTGAAGATAAGCAGTCCCAGCGAGTGTGTGTTTAGGATTCAGATCCAGACAGAAGTGACTTGCATACATATAGTGTTTTCCATAACCGCAGGATGTCCCAAAACATGTTACAGTCAACAAAGCACTTCAAAAATGCATTCACTGCTGAAATGTAGTAAATTCACATAACAGACAAAATTTGTAACCTGGTATTTGTGGCGATTTAGCATTGGCCAGCCAGTGGAAATGGTGCTTCTTTAAACAAATCGTTCTTTGCAAGTTAGGTCAGGATCTTAGTTCTACTTTTCTCTCCACAATTTCTTCTATACGAACAGCAGGATTAAGTACACCACCTGCTTCTTTCTCGGGCTATTTGATTTTGGGGCCATTTCTGCATCTCTTGGTCACACAATGTGAGTGTAGTCCAGGTACATCCCCCTCAGACAGCCTCTCCCTAATGAGCACAAATCGCGTTGGATTCATCATGTCGAATTGTTCTCACGCCTCCTCCTCGGAATGAAACCTGGAAGCAGCTTGTGTGACCTTTACCATCGAATTATGAGGTGCGAATGCTGCAGCGTTGCCAGGAGAGACGCAGCTGAGTAGCTGTTCGAAGGAGAGAAACTTTGTACTTCTGCAGAGTCAGATACCTTGAGAAAGCAAAAGAGAGAGAGAGAAAATACTTGGATTTATCTAGACTGTTCCACAACCTCAGGGTGTTGCGAAGAATCATACTGGATACCAGGCACGTTGGAAGTGCAGTCACTGTTGCGACGTAGATGTGGCAGCCAAATTATGCACAGCAAGCTCCCACATGCGATAATGAGCAGATAATTTGGTTTAGTGATGCTAATGGAGGAATAAGCAACAGGATACAGGTGAAAACACCCCTGTTCCCTTTCAAAATACTGCATGTGGCATCTTTTATATTGAAGTGAGGGGGCACCCAGGTCTCATCTTAACATCTCATCTGGATTATGGCTTCTCTGACAGTGTAGCACCCCCTCAGGGCTGGGGTTTTCAGCCTACGTTTTGCACTCAAATCATTGGAGGGAGACTTGAACTCAGTCTCAGAGTGCTACCCAATGAGCTGTAGAGGAAATGGTAAAACAATGGAAAAGCTTGCCTTGAGTTGATAAGGTTAAACTCTGGCAGTGCCACCTCCCTTGTTCTGTTTTGGCATTTACTATCTTTTCAAAGCCATCCCAAGATAGCTTCACAATTATGAAACCACAATAAGGTGAAATGTGAAGGACTATTTCTACTGGATGGCAAAATTGGCAACGAGATGCCATTAATTATCTTTGGCGCTCACTTCCTTAACTCTCAAATCCATCCTTGTTGCTAGCATCTGTCGAGACAGAATCATACACTGGTGGTATATTTGTTCCTGAGGTGGCCACCTACCTGCACCATCATAATGACTGTCTACTCCCATCTCTCTAACGTCATCCAGCTTTTTTTTTAAATTCTTTTGTGGGACATGGGCGTCATTGGCTAACCAGCATTTATTGCCCATCCTTAATTGCCAGAGGGCAGATGAGTTTCATAGAATCCCTACAGTGCAAAAGGAAGCCATTCAGCCCATCCAGCCTGTACAGACCGCTATCCCACCTGAGCCATATCCCTGTACACCCACGTATTTATCTTGCTAATCCCCCTGGCACTAAGGGGCAATTTAACATGGCCAATTAACCTGATCTGAACTGTGGAAGGAAACCCACACAGACACAGGGAGAACGTGCAAACTCCACAGTCGCTTGAGGCCAGAATTGAACCTGGGTTCCTGGCATTGTGAGGCAGCACTGCCAACCACTGTGCTGCCCTCAACCACATTGCTGTGGCTGTGGGGTCACATGAAGGCCAGACCAGGTAAAGATGGCAAATTTCCTTCCCTAAAAGGGCATTAATGAACAAGATGGGCTTTTCCCGACAATTCTAAATGGATTCACGATCAGTAGATCCTTAACTCCAGATTGTTTTTAATAGAATTCAAATCCCACCACCTGCCGTGGCGGGATTTGAACCCAGGTGCCCAGAACATTAGTTGAGTTTCTGGATTAATAGTCTAGTGATAATACCACTCAACAATTGCCTCCCCAAAGCTTTGCCCCAACTCACCATTCATGCTTCTGAAACCCTCATTTACAGTTTTGTAAATAAACCTTTAGACTTGACTATTACAATACACTACTCCTGGCCGATCCCTCACATTCCATCTCCTGTAAATTGCAACCCAAAATGTCCATGCTGCTTGCATCCTTAGTTGCTCTGTCATCTTTACCCCATCACTCCTGTGCTCACTGAATTATGCAGGTTCCCACTGAAGGAACACCTCAGTTTTAACATTCTCATCCTAGTCTTTAAATTTCTGTATGGCCTTGCCTGCTCCATCTATCGTAATCTCCTTCAGCCCTACAATCCTCCAAGACATCTGTGCTCCCCTATTTCTGGCTTTTTGACTTTAATTGCCCCAACACTGGCAGCCATGTTGTCAGCTGTCTGGGCCCTAAGCTCTGAAATTCTCTTTCAAAGCTTTTGTCTTCTACTTTAGGGGTTTCCATTGACCAGAAACTCAACTGGACTTACCACATAAACATAGTGGCTACAGATAGAGGCTAGGAATGCTACGAGTAACTCCTGACTCTCCAAAGCCTATCCACCATCTACAAGTCATAGGAAAGTGTGATGGAATACTACTCCCCACTTGCTTGGATGGGTGCAGTTCCAACAACACTAAGTTTAATGCCATCCAGGACAAAGCAGCCCACTTGATTGGCACCACATCTACAAATACCCACTCCCTCCAACACAGATGCTCAGTAGCAGCATTGTGGACTATCTACAGGATGCACTGAAGCAATTTGCCAAAGATCCTTAGACAGCACCTTCCAAACCCACAATCACTTCTATTTAGAAGTACAAGGGCAGCAGATACATGGGAACACCACCACCTGCAAGTTTCCCTCCAAATCCCTCACCGTCCTGACTTGGAAATATAACCCTGCTCCTTCACAGTCGCTGGGTCAAAATCCTGGAATTCCCTTCCTAACAGCATTGCGGGTCAACCCGCAGCACGTGGACTGCAGCAGTTCAAGAAGGCAGCTCACCACCACCTTCTCAAGGGCAACAAATGCTGGCCAGCCAGTGACGCCCAAGTCCCATGAATGAATAAAATTAAGATTCCCCTTAAAACCTATTTGACCAAGTAGTACAAGATCAAATTTGCCCTGTGAAGGGGCGTGGCATATATTATTATAAATTACACTCTAAATAAGTTGTTACAGAATTAAAGGGAACGAGAAAAAAAAATCACTTCACTTTGAGAGCAGGTGCTTCTGAGGCAGAATCTACTAAATGTTTTTAAGAGGAAATAAAATCAATGGAAGAAACCATCAGCTTGAGGGTGATGGATTGCACGTTCATTGCTTTGTTGTAGTTTTCCATCATTCTCCATCCTCCTAGCTGCCTCCAGCTCAAGCTCATTTCTGTCACAGGCCAGTGCTACTTTCTCCTTCCATTTTACTTACATTCAGAAAGTTACATACCTGTATATTGTGAAGGAATTGCATAATCTTTTCCTTGGATGAGGATATTGTAACACACAAGCTATTACCTTCAAAGATGGAAACAGAGTGAGGCAAGAGAGTGAGTGAGAAGGCAACAGTGAGAAGGATAACAAAAGCTTCTGTAACTACATAAAAGGGGAGAGAGTAGTTAAACTGAATGTTGGAGAAAGAGACTGGGGAGTTAATAGTGTGGAACACAAGTGGCAGAGATGCTAAATCAATATACATTGGAGGACATTATCTATTACTATTAGGATGACACTAATACAGAGGAAATAGAAAAGGAGAAACACCATCAGTAGGGAAATAATACTCAACAAACTATTGGGATTGAAGGCAAACAAGCCCCCAGGGTATTGAAGGAAGTGACAACAGAGATAGTGGGTCCATTGGTTTTAATATTCCAAAATTCCCTGGATGCAAGAAAGATTACTGTGGATTGGAAAAATGCAAATGTAACACCTCATTCAAAAAGGGAGGGAGGCAGAAATTAGCAAAGTGTAGACCAATTAGTTTAACACCTGTTGTTGGGAAATTGTTAGAATCCATTATTAAAGAAATAGTAACAGGGCATTTGGAAAGTCAAAACACAATCCATCAGAGTCAGCATGATTTTATGAAGGGTAAGTCATGTTTGATTAATTTGCTAGAGTTCCTTGAAGATGTAACAAGCCAAGTGGATAATTGGGATGCTGTAGATGTATTATATCTGGACATCAGGAAGGCAGTTGATAAGTTGCCATTTAGGAGGTTAATAGGAAAGGTAAGATCATGTGGAGTCAGAGGGAATTGACTCGTATGGATAGAAGGCTGGCTAACTGACAGAAGGCAGAGTATCAGGATAAATGGGTCTTTTTCTGGTTGGCAGAATGTAACTAGTGGGGTGCAGTAGGGTTCGGTCCTTCGGCCCCAACTATTTACAATCTATATTAACGACCTAGACACAGGGAAAGGAGGTATTGTAACCAAATCTGCAAGTGACACTAAAATAGGTGGGATAGTAAGTCATAAATGGATAAGCAAGCATAATAAGCAAATCATAAACGGATATAGACAGGTTAGGCGAGTGGGCCAAAGTGTGGCAGTTGGGTTTTAATGCAGATAAATTTAAGGCTATCCATTTTGGCTGGAAAATATTTCCATTTTTCCAAGCAAAATGGAAAGGCAACTTACTATACTAAATGGAGAGAGACTTCAGGATGCTTTACTGCAGAGGGATCTGAGTGTCCTCATGGAATACAGAAAATTGGCATGCAGGTAGTATGGAATTTAGGCATTTATAGCTAAAGGAATAGAGTTAAAAGGAAGTGTTTCTGCAACTATACAAGGCATTGGAGAGACCACACCTGGAGTAATGTGGTCAGTTTTGGTCCCCTTATTTGAGGAAGGATGCAATGGCATCTGATGCAGTTCAAAGGAGGTTCACTAGATTGATTCCAGAGTTGAGGGGTTTGCTTTATGGAGAGAAATTATGTAGTTTAGGCTGATCCTCAAGAGTTTAGAATAAATGAGATCCAATGGAGGTATACAAGGTGATAAAAAAGGTATTGACAAAATGCTTCCACCTGTGGGGTAATCTAGAACAAGGGGTACCAGATTTAAAACAGAGATGAGAATTTATTTTTCTCGAAGGGTGGTGAATCTGTGTAATTCATGACCCCAGAGTGAGGTGGATGCTGGGACGTGGGGAGGAGAGAGACAGATGTTTAATTAGTAATGGTTTGAAGGGTTATGGAGAATGGGCAGAAAAGTGGAGTCGAGGCTGAGACAAGATCAATCATCACTGAATTGAATGGCTGACCATCAATTGCTTACTCCTGCTTCTCATTCTTATGAGAGAGTGCGAGCGAGAGCCAGACAGAGCCTGACATGCAACATGTTCCGAGGCACCAAGTTGCAATGCATAAAGATGGCATGCTGGTCCATCCTTTTGATCGCTCACATGGCAATTTTCCATAACATCTGGAACAAGCAGAGAGAGAGAAAACAGGGATGGGGTGGACAAGAGAGAGGGAGAGGGAGAAACAACAGGGGAGAGATAAAGAGATAGAATAAGAGTGGGAGGAGAGAGCTTCAGGCTGTAAAGGGAAAGGGCAGGGGGAGTAGGACTGAAGGAGATGTAGAGAGAGTAGTGATGGGGGAGGGGGATGGATGGGAGATCGGGCGACAGGTAAATCAGAAGCATTATTGAGGGTTGACATTCCTGCCCCTGCAAATCAGTGCATGGCGTCTATCAGAGGGAGACTTTGAGCAGAGTGTTAGGGAAAACATTTAAAAACAATTGGGTATTTTTGAATTAGTTTGAGTAAGTAGAAACTAAATTCCATTTCTAGTTTTTGGAAGTATAACTAACAGTGGTCAAAAAGAAGGGAACTGGGGATTCCGGCCAACGGGCGTAATCTCTGCAATCAGTAACACAACTTTGCTTTGCTGTTATAATATTTATTTCTTATTTAATAATTTGGTTGCCATACAAGTTATTGAGAGGTTGGGAAAAGTGCAAGTTACAGGAGCTCTTAATAATGGAATCTAGATGAAGATATACAAATCACAGAAATTACAGCAACATTAAAAATCTGAACACAAGTCTTTTACACAAATTAAAGTGAGTTACACCTTAATGCACCAGCGAAATAAAAAAAATTAAGTGACTATTATTTGTAAAGAAAATGATATTGTAGGCTCATTGATGTAATCATTGCCAGATCAACTGGATAATTCCTCAACTGCAATTACAGAGGAGTGAGTGAATCAACTATGTAACTAAATGATAAATACCACAAATAAATACTAAGAGCTGTGCGAGAATTAAAACCTGTGAATTAAAACGTCCCCCAACAGTCACAGCTAATTGCTCCTGCTGAAGTTAACAGTATGAAGTGCACTCAAAGTCTCCCGGAAACTGGAGTTCCTGTATGTTAATACACAATTTACATCTCGTGAGATTTGGTACTGTATACACAATTGTTACACAAACTAAGTGTTTTTTTTAAAGATTGTCAGTTTTTTTTTTAAAATTACAATATGCAACAGAAAAGCTGACCTAAAAAGGTGAGTGAGTGAGTATGCAGTACGTTGGCAAGAAGGCATCTCACATTACCTGCTGTTCTACGGATAAGTTTCTCAGGATAAATGTCCAGCCACCTCAGAAAAAAAAGGCCAGGCCCAAAAAAAGCATCCACTGCCAACCGTTAACTCAACGAAAACAAAAGAAATCTGCTCAGATTCAACTTCACTTGTATTTTGGCACAGTGGGTTCAAAAATTAGTTTATACTGTGCAGCTCCGATCCCTCGATTAGAAATATCTTAACGTTACATGTCGCTAACCCATTTACCAGGATAAAATGTATACGCAGCTGTGAAAAAAGAATAGCAGCGAAAATGACAAGTAGAAAACCCCTTTTTGTGTTAAATTTTATTTTCAGTAAGATATGTTTTCCCCTAACACAGCTCCCGACGAGCAAACCCACCCGCTCCGAAGCGGAATAAAATCAACAAGGCCCATTCAGAGCACGCTCCAGACCTGCTTTAGTAGATAATTGTGGTAAATCAACTGCCTCTTTTGGAAGACAATAATGACTCAGTTCAACACCCTCGGTCGCTGTTCTCAAGAGCACCTCCTGACAACAGCGTCGGAAAAGACACGGCAACACCAAGAGAGAGAGAGAGAGAGAGAGAGAAAAACCAAAATCTTGTATTCAGCTATTCGAGGAAAGAATTGGACAAATGCTACAACAGTGCCCCCGTCATGGAATAGAATATTGAAGATTGTGTGTGTGTGTGTGTGTCAAAACGTGAAAAGTTAAAAGAGCTTCATACTTCTTTCTCCCCTCACAACAACAATACTGGAAATGATAAAAGACTGCTCAGCAGAAAGGAAACTAAATTCTGGTCAGCATCACTCTCTTGTCCAAAAGGGAGGAAAAAAAAGGGGGCGGGAAACAGGGGGGAGGGGGGAGCGGTGAGCTGATCTGCTTCACATCGTTTACAATATTGATTGTGATCCTCATGAAGAAATACTGTACTAGCCAACGTAGAAAGTATATAACACAGCTCTGCTGGTTCAACTACAGTATCATTAAGACACATGTCCAAGTGAGGTCAATATTAAAAGGTCATCGTTCAAAATATAGATTATGCTGTAGTATATTTACATCACAAAAGGATCTTCACTTTTGCACTACTCCTCAGCACATCAGTGGCGCACGGAATTGCTTGACTGATGAGCCACTGATACTGTCAACTTATTTGTGCTTATAAATGTACTAGAGGCTTTTTTTTTCCCAGAACAAATGTTCATGCTGAGCTTTTAAAAATATTTCAGTCGCACATTATATTCCAGCCAGAGCTATGGTGAATGTAGACTGTTGACAAAAATAATGGGAGATCTTTTTAGTTACTTTGTAAAGCATTCAAATAAACGTTTATCTGACCGATAGTAGCTGTCTTAGAGCTCGCTCGATGTTCATTCGATGCCCCACTCTCGTCACCCCGAGATCGATCAAGTCTTCCTTCTGAAGCGACGGCAAGTGTGTCCCGTCTATCTCGTTATCCAAAAACGCATCTTTGTGCTCGCCGAGGTTCAAAGTGTCCAGCCAGTCCGCCACGTCGTGTTTAGTCCAAAGGAGGACGGCCTTGGACGCGAAGGGTTTGTTCGAGACCGGCTGCTGGAGCGTGGACGGAGAGGGGGACCGGCTGCGGCCTGGCTGGGTGCCAAAATGCCCGTCCCCGGCAAGCGGCTGGCCTTGGAAGCCGAAGGCATCGGAGAGAGTAGGCGAGGGGACCACTGCCGGGAGGGAGGAGGGCCGGGGGGCCTGGCCACCGTCCGTCAGGGAGGCCACGGGGCTTGGAGCTCGTTTCAAAATGGTCATACTGTCAAAATCTGACGTCCGGTTCTGAACGGTAATTGGTTGGCTGGTTCCAGGCCGAATGGTGAAAGTTACAGTTGCATTCCGCTGCACACCTGAAGGACTGTTTACTCCATCAGAAATCCTGTGGAACAAGTCACATGAAAAAAAAAGAGTTAATTTACTTGCTTTGGAGCTATGGCTGGGATGAGGAAGGAAAGGGTGGCGTCGTGGAGTTGTACCATCCCTAGTTATCAGCTGCTGTACAGTCCTTTAAATATTTTTTTGAGCTACCTCTCTCTTTCAGGCAGGATATAAGACTGCTTATTTTAGATACCATCCCTTCCCTGCCCGCCAATCAGAACTGGAGGACACACAAATGAAACGAAAGCCAAATTTAAAAAGGGACGGGAAGGAAGTTTCACAGGATGATGAAAATGTTTGCAGCACAGGTGGCCATTTGACCCATCCTATCAATGCCAGCCCCCGATAAGAGCAACTCACCTAATCGCACTCCCTCCAACTGCACTCCATAATCCTGAAAGTTTCCACTGCTCAGAAAGCCACAACTGAATCTCTTTCCCCCACCAAATCGGTGTATTTCAAACCCCAACCACTCCCTGTTTCCTCATTCATGGTTCGTGGGCATCACTGGCTGGACCAGCATTTATTGCCTATCCCTCATTGCCCAAGGGCATTGAAGAATCAACCGCATTGCTGTGGCTCTGGAGTCACATGTAAGCCAGACCAGGTAGAACATAGAACATAACAGCGCAGAACAGGCCCTTCGGCCCACGATGTTGCGCCAACCAGTTATAAAACAATGACCCTCTAACCTAAACCAATCCCTTTTCATCCATAAACCTATCCACGGATCTCTTAAACGCCTCCAAACTAGGCGCATTTACAACTGCAGCAGGCAGGGCATTCCAATCCCTCACCACCCTCTGGGTAAAGAACCTACCCCTAAGCATAGTTTCCTACCCTGAAGGAAATTAGTGAACCAGATGGGTTTTTCTTACAATTGTTTCATGGTTAGCAGTAGACTCAATTCCACATTTTGTTTTATTGAATTCAAATTCCACCATTTGCCCTGACAGGATTTGAACCCAGATCTCCAGAACATTAGTTGAGTTTCTGGATTAACAGTCTGATGATAATACCACTAGGCCATCACCTCTCCTGTTCCTGGTGATTCTTTTGCCATTGACCTTAAGTCGGTATGCTCTATTTCTTGATCAACAGCAACACTTTCTCTGACCAGATCCCTCACAGTTCTGAACACCTCCATCAAATCTCCTCTTAATCCTTTCTTCTCCAGAGTGGACAGTTCCAATTGCTCCCATCTAACCAGGTAACTGGCTCTTCATCCCTGGAACCATTCTCGTGAATCTTTTCTGCATTCTCTCTAATGCCTTCACATTCTCCTTAAAGTGTGGTGCCCAGAACTCAGAGCAAGTCTTTTAGTTGAGGCCAAACCTGTGCTTAATGCAGATTTATCATAACTTCTTTGTATTCTATGACGTAATTTATAAAAACCCAGAACAATGTGTTCCATAACCACATTCTCAACTTACCTTCAACGGTTTGCAGACATATGCCCTTGGGTCTCTCTGCTCCTACACCCTTACCAAAACTGTACCCTTTATTTCACATTGTCTTCATTCTTCCTACCAATTTGAACTTTCTCAGTATTAAAATACCATCTGCCAGATATCTGTCCATCCTGCATGTCCCCTTGCTTTACCTTTAACCTCACAGCTCACCATTCTTTGGGTTTGGTGTTATTCACAAATTATGCCCTGCACACAAAGACTGGACTTCTCCAGCCAATCACACAAGGGAGGCTGGAGAATTTGGCACTTAGCCAAATCTCCATTCACTGCAATGGGACCAGAGAATCCCATTGGCATCAACTGCTGGAAAATTCTGGCCAAAATGTCTATTTCATTTATATATAAATGTAAGGGAAAACAGGGGGTCCTAACACCAACCCTTGGGGAGCACCGTATCTGGGTTCCTGTTGTCCAGAAACAACCAACCATTCACCATTGCTCTGTATCCATTTCATTTAAATAATAATTTGCCTTTCGTATTTTTCCTATCAAAATGGATAATTCACATTTATCCACATCTGCTACATTTTACTTCATTCATTTAACCTATCCATATCCATTTGTAAATTTTTTATTTCATTTTCACAACTTACTATCCCACCTGTTTTAGTGCCATCTGCAAATCTGGCCGTGGTACTTACTATTCCTGTATCCAAGTCATTAATATCGATTGTAAATAGTTGGGGCCTGAAGGCTGAACCCTGTGGCATTGTTCCATCTGTGATGCTGCACTATGAATCCATTTCTTAAAGTATGATCATTAGCAGTGGAATTGATGCTAATGTTAATTTCAGAATTTTTAAAGTTAAAATGTATTTATTAATCATAAGTCAGCTCACTCTAACACTGCAATGAAGTTACTGTGAAAATCCCCTAGTAACTACACTCTGGCATCTGTTCGGGTACACAGAGAGAACTTAGCATGGCCAATGCACCTAACCAGCACGTCTTTTGGAGTGTGGGAGGAAACCCATGCAGACATGGGGAGAATGTGTAGACATGTGGATATGCCGGCGTTGGACTGGGGTAAACACAGTAAAAAATCTGACAACACCAGGTTTAAGTCCAACCGATTTATTTGATAGTAAACTTTGATAGTTGACTATCAAATAAATCGGTTGGACTTAAACCTGGTGTTGTCAGACTTTTTACTGTGAGAACACGTAGACACAGACAGTGACCCAAGGCGGGAATCGAACCTGGGAGTCCCTGGTGCTGTGAGGCAGCAGTGCTGACCACTGTGCTGCCCCACCATTTCTTAATGTTTTGGCAATTTGGTACTCCGTGGAAATAATGAAAAGAAAAGCTCAAAACAAAGCAGCCATTTATACTTCAGAGTTGGGGTTTACACTCGGTGAAAAAGGAGGGTCTTCCGCAAACAGCAATCAGAAAAGCAAATACAATTTTAATGATGAGATGGAAGACGCCATAGAATGAAATGTATTGGAGGTGTCTTTGCCTATGCTTAACAACAGAGCGTTTTGTCCTGCATTCATCAGGCCAACATTATTCACTTGAATCAAGGTTGCCCAGGCCATTAGTTGCTAAGCAACTGCTGATTCAGCAGCCAGAATACTTATCACCTCGACAGAACCGAATAAATACCCATACTGTAATGTTTGAAATTGTCCCAACTTTGCTTTTCATGCTATGTGAGTGCTACAGCTTTACTTAACCTTCAGATTCAATATAGTCCACAGCCATTTGCATTCAAAAAGGAACGATCCCAAATCTTGAAGTCGAATAACTTGAATAAAATTTGCAAATACTTTTCTTCTTTGATGCGATTATGACAGAGTATTTAGTACCTTTGCTGCCAGATTGAACAACTTCACCTTCAACTCCTCTCACTTCCACCCCTAAAGAGTCTGGCAATAGGTATCTCATGGCTCCCTTTTTCAGGGGAGGTTCCTTCGATCCGACACAGGTCACCCTATCCCAGTCTCTTTCTGCAGCCCACTGAATTAGTGCCCACCCCAAACTGGAAAATATCAGCTCAGCTTCGAATACCCCACCCCGTTCTCCTTCACAAACCCCATTTCTGACTATCCCCTCCTCCAATTCCCTGCTTGTGTTTTCAGGGGGTAGGCTAAAGGTTAATGGCCTCTACAAGCCCACTGACCTCCACAGCAGCTCTGAGCACACCCACACCCAGCAAGGATTCCACTCCATTCTCTGGGCGCGATCTTATCGGCCGTTCATGCCTCGCTCCCACTGCAGCGAGGTTGGCGCCCAGCCAAATCTCCATTCATTGCAGTGGGATTGGCAGCACAGTGGCTTGCACTGCTGTCTCAGCGCCAGGGACCTGAGTTCAATTCAAAACTTGGGTCACACTGTGCAAAGTCTGCACATTCTCCCCACGTCTGCGTGGGTTTCCTCCAGGTGCTCTGGTTTCCTCCCACAGCCCAAAGGTGTGCAGGTCAGGTTGACTGGCCTGCTAAATTGTCCCTTAGTGTTACAGGGATCAGCAGGGTAAATGTGTGGCATTGCGGGGGTAGGGCCAAGGTGGGTTTGCTGTCAGTGCCGTCTCGATGGGCCGAATGGCCTCATTCTGCACTGTATGGATTCTTTGATTCTTTGGGAAAATCCCACCGGCATGAATGGTGGTAACATTCCAATCTCCCACTTTGTCTCCATCACATTTATCCTGATCATGCTGCCTTCCATCATAGTGCTTCTAACATGCATTCCTGCTTCCTCAACTGAGGAACTACCCACCCCCAGCCACCACACCCTGGCAGGGCCCTCACCACAGTTGCTAACCTTCCATGGTGGGCCTGGAGCCTCCAGGAATAGGATACTGTAGTCTGCAATTCTGGATAATAATCATCACAACACTAAAAAAGATTATTTTACTTTTTAAAATGTGGATTTTGGAAGCATTTCTCTTGGCCAGATATAGAAATGGGGAAAAAAATGGGGCTGACAGTCAAATGTCATTCAAATCGATAATGAGGCTTTTTGCTTTCCGATTGGTGGAGGAAGTTAGTGAGTCACAAGGGCGGATGTGTTAATCCACCAATGGCTCACGGGTAGGAGCAGACCATGTGACGAAACCGTCAGGGAAAGACGTAATCACAGCCAGAAACCTCTGTCCTTTCTGCTTGCAACTTTTGTTCTCATCCTTTCACCCCCCACTCCCTCCCCATCCACAATCCTGTCCCCTTAGCCCCAAATCACTACAGGATCCCTCTTCACCTCACCTTCCACTACATCATAGAATCCCTAGAGACTATTTGGCCCATCGAGCATGCACGAGCTCCCCGACACTCAAACCCTATGCCCATAACCCCATAAATTTAGCGTGGCTAATCCCCCTAACCTACAAACATTTGGATACCAAGTGGCAATTTAGTACGGGCAATCCACTTAACCCACACGTCTTTGGACTGAAAAACCCACACAGAGGACATGCAAACTCCACACAGACACACAGTCACCCAAGGCTAGGATTGAACCCGGGTCTCCGGTGCTGAGAGGCAGCAGTGCTCATCACTGCGCCGCTCACCAGCTCCGCATTCAACAGATTATCCCCCACCCCATTTCTGAAGCCGCTAGTCACATCTACCCCTCTGTAGGGACCCTAGCCCACTCATCACCTAACACTCCCAATCTTCCTCCTCTGTGTTCCATGCAAGCACAGAAGATGCAACAATCTATTCTTTCACCTCTTACCTTTCTATCAGTTTCCAAAGACCACTTTTAGGCAAAACCATTGATTTACTTGTGCTTCTTTCAATTGAGAATGTGCTGCTCATGATGCAGTCTGCTGTATATTAGGCAGGCCAAACACACAAAAGCAATTTTCTGTTTTGATGTCAAACTTCCAGCAGCCATGCCTTCCTGTCTATGAATGTGAATTTGTTATTATGCATCTGTTAGGTTCTCACTTCTTCATTCTGTTTGTAGTTCATTGTTTGGACCCCAGGGACCCGATTTGCTCCCAAATTTCTCAAGTCAGTTTGCTGCTTCAGTTAGAAGGATGGAAAGGTTGCACTGCTGTCTCAGCCAGTGGTTAAGTGGCAATGGGCTTTGCAGTGTGTGACCAATCCAGCCTAGTTTCCTACCCCTCTCTTGGGTGCTCGATGGCCACTGCCCTGGGCTACATCTGAATCTTGCAGCTTGACAAATGTTCTCCCATGGAGAGCAATAAAGCTCAAATTAGAATCAAATCTTGGATTCTGCATTAAAATGCCCTCCCATTCCAGACACTCACCACCCCTCTGAATTCTTTTCTAATTCTCCCCTCTCACCTTAAACCTATGCCCTCTAGTTTCAGGCTTCCCTATCCTTGGGAAAAGTTGTTGACTATCTAGCTGATCTATGCCCCTCATTATTTCATAGACTTCTATACGATCACCCTTAAGCCTCCAACGCTCCAGGGAAAAAGGTCCCAGTCTATCTACCCTCTCCTTACTACTCAAACTAGTCCCAGTAGCATCCTGGTAAATGTTTTTTACCCTCTTCCTGGTTTAATAATATCCTTTCTATAATAGGGTGACCAAAATGTACACAGTATTCCGAGTGTGGCCTTACCAGTGTCTTGTACAACTTTAATACAAAGTCTAAAATCCTGTATTCAATGTTCTGACCAATGAATCCAAGCATTCCAAATGCCTTCTTCACCGCTGTATCCACCTGCTCCAATTTCAAGGAGCTACAAACCTGTCCTAGATCTTTGTTCTATAACTCTCCCCACTGCCCCACCATTAACTGAATAAGTCTTGCCCTGGTTCTTTTGACCAAAATGCATAGGTGTATCACAGCTCAGTATAGCTCCTGCTCTGTCCCAGACTGCAGGGAACTACAAAGGGTATTACAAGGGTAGACGTGTCCATTACGCCGACCAGCCTACTACCAACTGATTCCATCTACACTTCCTGCTGCCTCGGGAAAGCAGCCAGCAAAATCAAGGATCCCGTGCAACCTGACTTATTCTCTTCTGCCTTCTTCCATTGGGAAAAAGATACAAAGGTCTATGATCAAGTACCAACCAACTCAAGAATAGCTTTTCCCTACCGCCATCTGGTTTTTGAATGAATCGACCATATATTAAATTGATCTTTCTCTACACACTCTTGTTAACTGCAATGCTATATTCTGCACCCTGTCCTTCCCTTCTCCCCTACTTATGCTATGAATGGAGGGGTGAAGTGGTGGCAGAGTGGTTAGCACTGCTGCCTCAGTGCCAGGGACCCAAGTTCGATTCCTGACTTAGATCACTGCCTGTGTGGAGTTCACACATTCTCCTCGTGTCTTTCCTCTGGTTTCCTCCCACATACCTCCCAAAGGTATGTGGGTGAGGTGTATTGGCCATGGTAAATTGCTCCTTAGGTGTTAGGGGGATTAGCAGGGTAAATACGTGGGGTTACGGGGATAGGGCCTGGGTGAGATTGTCAGTGCAGACTCAACGGGCCGAGTGTCCTCCTTCTGCACTGTAGGGATTCTATGAATGGTATGCTTTGTCTGTATTGCGTGCAAGAAACAATACTTTTCACTGTATCCCAATACACGTGACAATAATAAATCAAAACACCAAACAATTCAAGCAGGAGCAGGAAGCACTTTGAATCCTCCTTCACCCGCCCACTAAATCAGAAAAGCTAAGGGAGCATGGAGGGGCAGAGGTTCTCCCTTGTCCTGCTCAGGCAGTTATTCATCCTCAACATCAACGCAGTAGAATGCCGGGTTTTTAATCACATTGCTGTTTGTGGGACCTTAATGGTTCAAATTGGCTGCTGCATTTCCTTAGCTCACCCCGTGATGGTGAAAGAGGCTACAGGAGTCTAAGGGTTTGCACTCTTTTCACAGGGCGACACCATTTGGCCCCTCACATCTGGTCTGGAGTTTTGCTAAAAGTAGTCCAAAAGTGCCCCTGCCTGCCCTCCCAATTCCTCTCTCTGCTCCAAGTATTGATCCAATTTCCCCTTGGAAGATGCTGTGGTCTATTCCTCAACCATTTCCTGTGGCAAAGTCATCCATCCAAGGCTCCTTGCAGACTTTTACTCTAACGTCTCTGCTCACACACAGTGACAATTTTAATTTGATATCTGTTGTCATCGATTTGAGAGAAAGTAGTTCTTGTGTTTTTTAGTAAAGGTCCTTTACATATTCTAAAAACTTCCATTGAAGTTCCTCTTTGTCCTCCCTGTATGAGCTCAAATATTTTAAAAATAATCAGTGTCGAGGCAATGCATTTTTACTTATTTTCATATAACACCATTTAAATATACTAATGCCCTTACCAAAACTTGCAGATCAGGAATTACCTTTGAAGTGGGGTCGCACACATAGAAATCTTTGAATGAGAGAGGAGGTTCACAAGAATGATCACAGGAACGAAGGGTTTCTCATATGAGGAGCACTTGAGGAGTCTGGGTCTGTACTCGATGGAGTTTAGAAGGATGAGGGGGATCTAATTGAAACTTACAGAATACGGAGATAGAGTGGATGTGGAGAGGATGTTTCCACTAGTGGAGAGACAAACTTGAGGGCACAACCTCAGAGTGAAGGGTCACTCCTTTAAAACTGAAACGAGGAGGAATTGCTTCAGTCAGAGGGCAGTGGATCTGTGGATCTCATTACCACAGAGGGCTGTGAAGGCCAGGTCACTGAGCGTCCTTAAGACAGAGATAGATAGATAGTTGATCAATAAGGGGTCAAGGAAGGAGAATGGAGATGAGAATCATATCAGCCATGGTTGAATGGCAGAGCATATTCGATGGGCCGAATGGCTTAAATCTGCTCCTATCTCTTATGGTTTTGTGGACAAGTCATTAAAACATATGGGCTCTCCAGCTATCGTAGAAGCTTCTAATACAAAGCAAGGAATGCTGAAAGCTATATCATTAGAGCACACTGGCGAGGCCTCAGATGTGTTCACGCTTTGGATACCACACTTCAAAATGAATCCCAAGGCCCTGGAGTGTGTGTTGATGGATGCCAAGGGCAAGGGACATCAGCTTTTCAGCTGAAGGTGAGAACTTTTCGAATTGAGGTGCTCCCAGACTGGAAGATAATGTAGGTCAATGAACACAGGTATTCTACTGGTGCGTAAGAGAGCATCTGGTCAAACTACATTGTGGTACGGTAGTTGCTCCATTTCTGACCAGAAAGTTCTGCAGTGGGTAGTCAAACTGTCCAATACATTATTGGCACCCAGCCACAAGACCATAAGACATAGAAGCAGAATTAGGCACTCAGCCCATCGAGTCTGCTCCACCATTCAATCATGGCTGATATTTTTCTCATCCCCAGTCTCCTGCCTTTTCCTCATGACCCCTGATCCCCTTATTAATCAAGAACCTATTGATCTCTGTCTTAATAACACTCAATGGCCTGAATACAGAAGTTGGGATGTCTTGTTGAAGTTGTACAAGACATTGGTAAGGCCACACTTGGAATACTGTGTGCAGTTCTAGTCACCCTATTATAGAAATAATATTATTAAACTACAAAAAAGTGCAGAAAAGATTTACTAGGATGCTACTGGGACTTGATGGTTTGAGTTATAAGAGGAGGCTGGATAGACTGGGACTTTTGGGATGGGAAGGGTAGGATTAGAGAGCCGTGGGTAACTAGGGATATTGAGGACCTGGTCAGGAGGAAGAGGGAGGCGTACATTAGATCTAGGCATTTGAGGACAGAGATAGCGTTAGAAGAATACAGAGAATGTAGGAGAAAACTTAAAAGGGGCATCAGAAAGGCAAAAAGGGGCCACGAAATGGCTTTGGCGGGTAGGATTAAGGAAAATCCTAAGGCATTTTACTCCTATGTTAGAAACAAAAGGATGGTTAGAGGGAAGATTGGTCCTCTCAGGGACAGAGGAGGGGAACTATGCTTGGAGCCTGGGGGAATGGGGGAGATCTTGAATGAATACTTTGCGTCGGTATTCACGCAGGAGAGGGGCCTGATGTCTGGTGCTGTGCTTGAGGAGTTTGAGGATCCGTTGAGGGAAATAGTCATCACGAGGGAAGAGGTGTTGGGACTTTTAGACAGTATAAAGATGGATAGATCTCCGGGGCCTGATGGCATCTATCCCAGGCTGCTAAGGGAGGTGAGGGATGAAATTGCTGGGCCTCTGACGCAAATCTTTGTCTCTTCTTTGGACACAGGTGAGGTCCCAGAGGATTGGCGGATTGCAAATGTAGTACCGTTGTTTAAAAAGGGTCAGAGGGATAACCCAGGGAATTATAGGCCGGTGAGCTTGACTTCAGTTATAGGCAAGCTAATGGAGAGGATCCTCAAGGATAGGATGTATGAACATCTGGAGCGCTGCAATCTGATCAGGGATACGCAGCATGGCTTCGTTACAGGGAGGTCGTGCCTTACGAATCTAGTGGAATTTTTTGAAGAGGTGACAAAAACGGTTGACGAAGGACAAGCCGTTGATGTCGTCTATATGGATTTCAGTAAGGCATTTGACAAGGTCCCTCATGGTAGGCTGATAGAAAAGGTGAAGGCTCATGGGATACAAGGCCAGGTATGTAGATGGGTGGAGAACTGGCTTGGGAGGAGGAGACAGCGGGTAGTAGTGGAAGGCTCCTTTTCCAATTGGAGGTCTGTCACCAGTGGTGTGCCGCAGGGCTCGGTACTAGGACCTCTTCTATTTGTAGTATATATTAATGACTTGGAAGAGGGGGTAGGTGGTGTGATCAGCAAATTTGCTGATGACACTAAGATGGTTGGATTGGCGGGTACTGAGGAGCAGTGCCTGGCAATGCAACAGGACATAGACAGGCTGGTAGATTGGGCAGATAGATGGCAAATGGAATTTAATCCAGAGAAATGCGAGGTGATGCACTTTGGCCGGAATAATGTGGAGGGGAGTTATACGATAAAAGGTAGAACTATCCGGAGTATAGATATGCAGAGAGACCTGGGGGTGCAAGTGCACAAGTCCCTGAAGGTGTCGGTGCAGGTGCAGAATGTGATGAGGAAAGCGTATGGTATGTTAGCCTTCATAGGAAGGGGTATAGAATATAAGAGTAGGAGTCTGATGTTGCAGTTGTATAGAACGTTGGTTAGGCCTCACTTGGAGTACTGCGTCCAGTTCTGGTCGCCGTACTACCGGAAGGATGTAGAGATCCTGGAGAGAGTGCAGAGGAGATTTACCAGGATGCTGCCTGGTATGGAAGGGCTGTCTTACGAGGAAAGATTGAACGAACTTGGGCTGTTTTCCCTTGAGAGACGTCGGCTGAGGGGGGATCTAATAGAGGTTTATAAGATTATGAAGGGGATAGATAGAGTAAATGGTGGTAAGCTTTTTCCGCTATTAGAAATGGATAGAACGAGGGGTCACGGGCTTAGGGTGAGGGGGGCTAGGTATAAGACAAATATTAGAGGGCAGTTTTTCACGCAAAGGGTAGTGGGGGTGTGGAATGCACTGCCGAGTAAGGTGGTGGAAGCAGGCACGCTAGGGTTGTTTAAGAGTCACTTAGACAGCCACATGAGCGGTCTACATATAGGGGGATATAGCAGGCCTTACTAAACATTGTAGGCTTGGGATTCCGTTTTTGCCTCAGGGATGTTACAGTCTTTGCCTGTTTAATAATGAATTTTTTGTCTCCACAGGCATTTAAGTCCACCTTGTTGACCAGCAAGGGGCATGCATGCGGCAGGTTGTAGTGGGCTGCTCTTGGATGTTGCTTCGGGAGTTGCCTATTGCTTCATGTCGTTAGTGTGCTTAAACTGGACCATCTCGAGGGCAACATGACAGCTCAGAGACTATCTCTGTTGCTGTGCGGACACATGGATTTGGGCCTGTGTCTGTGGGAGTTTGCGCGTTCTCCCCGTGGTTGCGTGGGTTTCCTCCGGGTGCTCCGGTTTCCTCCCACATCCCAAAGATGCGCTTTTAGGCTGATTGATTGGGTAACAAATTGTCCCTAAATTGGACCTCCCTGATCCTCGCACATTAGGCGTAGACTAAAATCATGAATAGGTCACTGAGACAATGGGACGGCGGCGCGGGCTCGTTGGGCTGAAGGGCCTGTTTCCCGTGCTGTGTTGTTCTTTGTTCTTTTTCCTCTGGAGCATAGGAGGCTGAGGGGTGATCTTATAGAGGTCTACAAAATAATGAGGGGCACAGATCAGCTAAATAGTCAACATCTTTTCCCAAAGGTAGGGGAGTCTAAAATTAGAGAGCATAGATTTAAGGTGGGAGGGAAGAGATACAAAAGGGTCCAGAAGGGCAAATTTTTCATTTAGAGGATAGTGTGTCTGGAAGAAGTTGCCAGAGGTAGTAGTAGAGGCAGGTACAATTTTGTCTTTTTAAAAGCATTTAGATAGTTCCATGAATAAGATGGGTATAGAGGGATATGGGCCAAATGTGAGCAATTGGGATTAGTTTAGGAGTTTTTAAAAAAAATGGCAGCATGGGCAAGTTGGGCCGAAGGGCCTGTTTCCATGCTGTAAACCTCTATGACTTGGCCTCCACAGCCTTCTGTGGCCAAGAGTTCCACAGATTCACCCCTCCCTGGCTGAAGAAATTCCTCCTCATCTCTGTTTTAAAGGATCATCCCTTTAGCCTGTCCAAGACATTTATCATAAACACTGTCTGCGGAGATCTCCCAGCATTACTAGGGATCCCACCCACCCCAGCCATAGACCGTTTGCCCCCCCTGCCATCTGGGAGTCGCTATAGATGCATTCAAACCCATCTGACCAGGTTCAGGAACAGTTTCTACTCCAGAGCTGTTACCCATCCTTTAACATATTCCCCGGCAATGAGCATTGTGCAATATGCATGAATACACTTCATGACTATTGGGACTATTTTATAATGACTACTTGCATTTGCTTTTTCTTTGTACCTGGGAGCTGCAAGCTCACTTTTCATTGTATTTGCGCACTATACAATGACAATAAAGTTGAATTGAACTGAACATAGGTGATGGATAAACAAACAGAAAATGCTGGAAAAATCTCAGCAGGTCTGACAGCTTCTGTGGGAAGAGAGTAGAGCCAACATTGAGTTTGGATGACCCTTTGTTAGAGCTAAGAGAAAAATTATAAAAGATTTATACTCTGAGGGTGGGGTGAGGCAGTAATAGGACAAAGGGAATGTAAATGAGGATGAAGGAGGCTGAGAGAGGTGCTAAAAGTGTCTGTAAAGTGATTAGAATGCGTGAATGGCAGAAGTACAGTGCATCAACAAAGCAAATCCATGCTTCCCAACTGGAAACCATGGATGATTAGGGATAGCCACTGCTTGCTGAAGTCTAAGTCTCAGGCGTTCAAGTCAGATGACCCTGACCTATACAGATGTGATCTAAGATCATTGATTAAAGATGCCAAAAGACAGCACTGGACCAAACAAGAGTACCAGGCTAGCCACACGGACACCGGCCAACTATTAACGTTCTTAAACTTTACCCATTCATCACAAGTTGCCTTACATTGCAATGAAGTTATTGTGAAAATCCCCTGGTTGCCACACTCCAGCGCCTGTTCGGGTACACCGAGGGAGAATTTAGCATGGCCAATGCACCTAACCAGCACGTCTTTGGACTGTGGGAGGAAACCGGAGCATCTGGAAGAAACCCACCCAGACACAGGGGAGATCATGCAGACTCTGTGCAGACAGCGACCCAAGCTGGGAATCAAACCCAGGTCCCTGGCACTACAAAGCAGCAGTGCTAACCACTGTGTGTGTTGCTCAGATCCTGGAAATACCACAGCAGGGAGGCATTTGTAGGCACCTTGGAGTTTTTTTTCCCCAAAGATATTCAGGAACTCAGTAAAGGCTTTCCTCAAGAGTTGGAAGAAGTTGAGTCAGGGGTGGAGTGAGCTTAATGCTGTGTTGTTTTTTCCTAATTCCTTGCCAGCAAACTACGTGGGAAATTTAACCCATTTCCCCAATCTTTTACTTCGAGGATGCTGGGGCCAACTGTTGATCTGTACAACCACGTTATTAGCAAATTCAACACAGAACAAGAATCCTCTTTCCCAGCACGGGACAACTCCTCTGGAGTAAATTCATTTCACAGCCTTAGATTGGTTGATCGGAATTAATTTACGTTCAATTGCACAAAACCCGTGCTATGCCCATCTCATTTTCTGACAAGTTCCTAACACAATTTGGAAAAATGAGAGCTACGATGAGAATATTCATAGTTTAGCTTCATCTGAAACAGAACTGCTATGTAGTAGACAGGCTGTTACTAATCAAATTAATGAAGAAAAGTTTCATGACAGACAATAAGGCAGGAATGTAAGCAGCATCTTAAAAATGATGAAATATCATAGAATCCCTACAGTGCAGAAGGCGGCCATTCAGCCCATCGAGTCTGCACCAACTCTCTGACAAAACATCTTACCCAGGCCCTAACTCTGTAACTTCACATATTTAACCCTAACCTACACATCTTAGGGACACTAATGGGTAATTTAGCATGGCCAATCCACCTCATCGGCACATCTTTGGAGTGTGGGAGGAAACATCAACACCCAGAGGAAACCCACACACACACCAGGAGAACATGCAAACTTCACAGATTTAGTCACCCAAGACTGGAATTGAACCCAGGTACCTGTGAGGCAGCAGTGCTAACCACTGTGCTGCTGTGAAAGTGCACACAGCTGAAAATGGATAAATATATGCTTTAAGGTTAAATAGAAACAGTCAGATACCAGCCATGCCCTGAACATTAAGGGTTGAGATGGATTCTACACACAAATATTCACTTCCAAAGAGTCATCATATCAAACTTGGAGCATTAACTTTCTCCCTCCACAGATGCTGCCAGACTTGCTGAATTTTTCCAGCACACGTTCTTTTCATTTCAGGTTATTCTGTATATCTGTTCATAGAAATATCTGCGCCAGAGTATTTTTTCCTTATAGGTAATTGTCCTAACTCCAGTGGACCTTCTGAATGGGTAGATAGAACATAGAACATTACAGCGCAGTACTGGCCCTTCAGCCCTCGATGTTGCGCCAACCAGTGGAACCAATCTAATGGCCCTCTAACCTAAACTATTCCAGTGTTATCCATATGCCTATCCACTGACCATTTGAATGCCCTTAAAGTTGGCGAGTCCACAACTGCTGCAGGCAGGGCATTCCACGACCATACCACCGTCTGAGTAAAGAACCTACCTCTGACATCCGTCCTATAATTACCACCCCTTAATTTAAAGCTACGTCCCCTTGTGTTAGCCGTCACCATCCGAGGTAAAAGGCTCTCACTGTCCACCCTATCCAATCCTTTGATCATCTTGTATGCCTCTAATTACAGGGAGGGACATGGTGGGTAAAAGAACTATATGGTCAATCTTTAATGTAGTATCTCATTGAAGAGATGTTCACAGCTACAATCATCTAAACAAACATGGTTTTGTTGCGATGGAGAAATGCTTCAGCGACATTGAAAAGTGAGGTTTTTGGTTATTATTGGTTTTAGTCTGTGATATGGGCTCAATCCTGTTGCTACCTTTCAAATAGCAACTTGTAACAAATCTGCTGTGACACAATAGCATAAAATTGACTGTTGATTAAACTCATTGCAGGGGGAAGCTTTTCTATTTAATACTCTCAATGGAGAATTCTGACATCTGGAAATTACCATTGTGAACGTGGGCTCAGTGCTCATCTAACTCAATAAGGAGAAACCTCTTTATTCTTTCCATGTAGAGTAGCTGAAGCAAATAGCATCCAGGCATTTAAAGGGAGACTAAGTAAGTCCATGAGGGAGGAAAGAAAAGAAAAATGCTGTTGGATGAGATGAAGTTAGAGGAATGAAATTGAATAAATTCCTAGGGGACTTTGGTTGGGAAGGTTAAGCCATCTGACCTTAATTTGCACTGCAAAATATTTTTCTTTTCTTGTACATCGTTCTTTATCTATTAAATTGATAGCATCTCAGAGTACAGAAAGAGGCCACTCGGCCCATCGAGCCTGTACAGACAACAATCCCACTCAAAGTCCAATCCCTGTAACCCCACATACTTATCCTGCTAATCCCCCTGACACTGGGGGTCAATTCAGCACGGCCAATCCACCTAACCCGCATGTCTTTGTACTGTGGGAGGGGACCCGGAGGAAACTGGGGAGAACATGCAAATTCCACACAGACAGTGACCCAAGTCAGGAATCAAGCTCTGGTCCCTGGCACTGTGAGGCAGCAGTTCTAACCACTGTGCTGCCCACTTATTCACTTGTGCAATAGTGGAAATTGATTTTTTTCTTTGTTTTATCAACAAGTCAATAACTCATGTTCCAAGCCACAGGACTTGATCTAAGTTGTTTTAAATCCAACTTTATCTCAATTTCTACATTTGCCTATTGGGAAACTATTCTCGTAAATAAAAATCTAAAAAAGGTTAAGAGAAACTCAAGGGATTTCATCAAGCATTTAGAATGATATTTAAAAAGCATTCCTGGAATAGAACCATAGAACATCACAGCACAGAAAGAGGCCTTTTGGCCCTTCTTGGCTGTGCCGAACCAATTTTCTGCCTCGTCCCACTGACCCGCACCTGGACAATATCCCTCCATCTATGTTTTTCTTAAATGTTAAAAGTAAGCCTGCATTCACCACTTCATCTGGCAGCTCATTCCACACTCCCACCACTCTGCGTGAAGAAGCCCCCCCCCATATTCCCTTTAAGCTTTTCCCCTTTCACTCTTAACCCACGTCCTCTAGTTTTTTTTCTCCCCTAGCCTGGAAAAAGTCTGCTTGTATCCCCTCTATCTACACCCATCATAGTTTTATACACCTCTATCAAATCTCCCCTCATTCTTCTACACTCCAAGGAAAAGTCCTGACCTATTCAACCTTTCTCTGCAACTCAGTTTCTCAAGTCCTGGCAACATCCTTGTAAACCTTCTCTGCACTCTTTCAACCTTAATGATCAACCTTGTTAATATCCTTCCAGTAATTAGGTGACCAAAACTGCGCACAATACTCTAAATTCATTGAGAATCTTAAAATGAATGAAGTGTGCTCTACACATCGGTTGGAATTCTCCAGCCATTCATGCCCTGGAGCTACTGCCAGCAGGGCCAGGGAATTTGACACTCAGCCTAAACTCCATTCCCTGCAGCAGGATTGGAGAATCCCAACTATGGGCAAGGTTGGAGAATCTGGCCCCTAATGTGCTGACATAATTAAGGAATGTAAAGTGATCTTGGATATCACTGATACATTCTAAATACATTGTGAATGGGATATTTTAAAGAGACTGCTTGCACATAATCTCCAGTAACTGTTTACTTATAGGATCAAATCATTTCATTGTACTTCAGGTTGGTTCAAAATTTCTGTGTGTAAAATTAAAGGCAAAGCTCTATCAGAGGAAAGCGACTATTTATTCAATATTTATGTGCAGAGACATTCGAAAGACACAAGCAACTTCCATATGCTGATTTTCTTTTTTTTGAACAATGGGAACCTGTTTGAGGATCCTTGCATTGTGTTTTTGTAAATGAAACTTGTATCTAAAACAAAAAAAAAACCCAAAACAAAACAGTGCAGACATGATGGGCCAAATGGCCTCCTTTCGCACTGTAACAATTCCATGATTCTGAGAAGTAGGTTGTGAAGCATAAACACTATGATGATACTGTCCCTTTAAGCATTTTCAAAATGTTTCCTGTGAGGAGTATGTTTAAAATACAGCTCTGTTTTATATGGTGCTGAATTGTCTGGGTAACAGGCAGCTCAAATGTTGAGATTGTAAGATAATGACTAATTTTAGCTTATGGCATGTTTTAGCTAAAAACAGTTAATGCATTTGTCTTTACTTGGGGTTCCCTTAAGGTTTCGAAACAGGGTTTTGATTTTGATTAGGTTGGTTGACAAGAGTGAGAGGGTCATGTGCTAATGGAAAGATCTAAGCTTTCAGGGGAAGATGCAGAGTTTCTGTTGCTTTAAAACAGATCAGTTTTCTGCCTAGCCCTGAAAGAATCAAGAGCTGTCTTTGTCTTTCTCTGGAGGCTGCTGTTTGGGGCTGTCGCAATACAGGTGTCTGTCTCTCTCTCTCTCTCTTTCCAGGTGTTTAAAACCTTTGGTCTGTTAACAAGAACAAGCACATAAGCATGTGTGTCACTAACTGACTGTGAAGAGGGGTTTTAAGTCTGTAAGAAGAATATTGCTTGAATTGGAACTCTAGGGATAGGTTAACAGTTAAGACTTGTATCCTGTCATGTTTAAGTACTGTTCAACTGGTAAGTGCTAAGCTAACTGATTTTGTTATAGTTGAACTGTATTGCTAAGTAAAGTTTGTTTGATAAAAGTTTGCTAACGTCAGTAGAATCACATCTGGAGTGAAATATCCTATTCTCACATTAATGCCAAAATAGCAAACAGCTGGTGTCCAGTATAGCTTCATAATATACCCTGGGGTTTCTGATCTTGTTCTCTATAGGCCAGTGTGGCTGAACAGTCTTATTGCCATCTGTTCCATGCAAACTTCAATTGGTGGGAGAAATTCCTTACCAAATGCATTGAGTTGGAAAGTAAACTTTTTAATGTGGTTACATCGAATACTTCTGCGATTTGAACAGGAGCCAAGACCAACTTAAAATAAATATCACGAGTCCACCAGGAAAGTGGCCAGCGAGATACCAACTTCATCTAGCAGGTGCCCTGGATTCCATATTGCTCCACTAACATGGTTTTAAATAAATTATACCATTCAGCTGTTTAAGCTCGAAATCTATAACTCGGTTCACTTGACTCCAAGAGAAATAACAAGATTGCTTCCTTTTGCCAAAATTATTCTGGCCAATTCAGCCATTACCTTGCTCCATAGGCTGCTCCTCTTGTTCCTGAAGGAGATTCCAAGGCCTCTGTCGGTTTGGGCACCTTTTCCTTGTTCATTTGTTGCAGTATGGAATTCAATTCGCTAATGACATTCGCCTTTGCATCGGTCGCGGCGGGGACTTTTAGATCCGGCCCATCTCCCCATAGCTTGGAGGTTCTCTGCTGCGGAGATTTAAGAGTTTCGGGCGGGATGCCACCAGGCGGGGGAGGAGGTGCAGGCGGTGGCATGAACAAGCCGTCAATATTTTCTTCTATCAAAGCGTCTTTGTAAATTGCATTATTTTTGTTGATGATGGGCTTAACTTTTGGCTTTGGAGGGACTGGAGGCTTGTCAATGGTAAACATCTGCCCATCTGCATAGACTGTGCAAGTATCCAAGTTCTCTCCAGCTTCAGAAGACAAGGTGGAGATGCTGGAGACGGTGGAAATGGTGCTGGTCGTTTCCAAGTGATGGTCACTGTTGCTGCGACTGTCTACTTCCTCGATCCCTGAATCTACGACATTGTCAAAAGGCTCGCGTGGTGGGACAAAGCTCGGGGGCAAGGAATCCGAATTACCAACGGGCTTTTTACCATCGGAAGGAGCTGAAGACAAGTTGCTCGCCTCCCTGCTGTGCAATGGCAAAGTGGCGCAGGTGGCATTTTTGTTCTGCCTCAGCAGATCTGAGAGAGATGGAATGGCTGGCGGGTCCTCCGTGCTCTCAAAGCTATTGGCAAACTCCAGGGGCGGAGGTAAAGGTTCAGAAAATAGAAACTCTTCCTCCACGTCGATGGAGGCCAATGGAGGTGGTGGAATGCGGAATGGTAAAACGGTGGAATCATCGACTGAACTGACAGTTATGACGGTTTTGGCGGTTTCCTTAGACGCTGAAGTGCTCTCCGTAGCTTTCCGTTGCTCTGATGCCACGCTTGCTGGCGAGTTCTCCTCTTTACTTGCCACTTTCCCGCTTTCCTCAGGCTTGGCACCACCGTCCGAATGCACCATGAGCAATCCTGGCGTCTTCTGCTGTGAGGTATCTACGGCGTCATTCACCATGTTTTTCTTCTCATCGCTCTTCTTGCTCTCTTTACTCGTGTCTGCTGCGGGCTTTGCGTTGGTCTCTTTCCTCAGTGTTGCGGAAGATTGGCTCGGCTTGGTGGAGGCAGAGGCAGAAGTTGTGGTCTCCACGTTTGACCTCAGCTTGGTATCGATGTACAGCGGCTTGGAGAGTTCAGTTTTCCCAGAATCAGCTTTACTAGTGTTGTGCGAGGGCTGGTCTTTCAGTGTTCGATCTCTTGCAGCCATTACTAAGGCCAACGGAGTGTTTGAATCCAATATCTTACCAGTGACAGGATGGACGTAATTACTATTAGCATTGGGAATGTTTGATGCACTATAACCTTTTGTATTTCCAGCGTTACAATCAATATCTTCTTTTTTGGAAGCAATGTTTAATATCCTTGAGCTACTTGGCACTCTTTGATTACTGGATTCTGCGCTGCTGTAATTGGTGCTAGCTTTGGATGATGGAACCAGTAGGTGACCATATCGCTCTTCATTACTGAACATCCCTTCGTCAATGGACTTGGATTGCCTCAACCGCGAACTTGGTAGGAGGCCAACATCTTCGTCACCCATGTCAGTTGAGAGGAAGGCAGGGGAGTGGCGTTTAGCTTCCAGTCGCTTTTCCCTGTCCTTCACTGCCCCAGCGATCGCTGCTGCAAAAGGGTTGCAGAAGCCATCATCGGGCCTAAGGTGAACTTGGTGTTCTGAAGCCTGGGTGTCAATTTCCATGCTGCTCCCTTGGCTGCTTTTGCCACTGCTGCTGGTTGAAGGCTCTTTGACGATTATGGTGGGGATGGGAATGGAACAGGTTTTCTCCGGACTGTCTTCTACTTTCGACTGCTTCACCAGCTGACCTTTTCTTCTGGCTGGTTTGGCGGGAACGTACACGGCTTTATTCCCCGTGTTCCCGACGTCCGAGTATGGATTCTCCGGCATGTTGCTCCTCCTGTTTCGCATGGTCTGGTGGGACGAAGCATTCGGCTTGTACTGGTCTTCAGAATCCAAGGAATACTGCTGGGAATCTTGCCGGTAGTACATTGCTTTCTTCTGTCGATCTGTGACCATTGTTCCCGTGCTGTCCGGCCTGTTGGAATTGTGTGTTCTTAACCCGGAATTGTGATTGAAGCCAGGCCTTATTGTACCATAACTCCGAGGGGTGGACGGTTTGGGTGCATTATAAGGAGGTGAAGGAGGAGAAACTGACGGGGGAGGTGGGATGTCCTCAGCGGTGTCGGGCATTGACAAACTTCTGGTAAACTTTAGAAGAGGAGGAGCCAAGAACTGCTTCTCTTCTTCTAACATACCTGCACAGGAAAGAAAAACTCCAGGTTAAGATCGATTTGACAAATGAATACTTGCATTTCTTTCACATGGAATGGTCCAGGCAACTGAAAACAGACGGAGTGCTGGAGGAATACAGAGAAAGTAGGAAAGAACTCAAACAGGGTTTGGAAAGAACGTAAAAAGGTCACGAAATGTTCTTGGCAGACAGGATTAAGGAGAATCTTAAGGCATTTTATTCATAAGTTAGGAACAAAAGAGTTGTCAGGGAGGAATATATAAAAAAAAAACGGACCTCTCAGGGACAAAGGAGGTGAATTATGCTTAGATCCCAAGGGAATGGGGGAGATCCTAAATGAATACTTTGCATCAGTATTCACAAAGGAGAAGGATGTGTTGACTGGCAGTGTCTCAGAGGGAGGTGTTGACCCATTAGAAGGGAGGAAGTGTTAGGTTTTTTAGGGAACGTTAAAACTGACAAATCCCCAGGGCTTGATGGCATCTATCCTAGACTGCTCAGGGAGACAGGAGATGAAATTGCTGGGAATTGAACTGAATTCCTTTCAGAAAACAAGCCGCCAGATGTGTAAAATTGAAGATTTTCTGGGGGAAAAAAATCTAACGATTCCGCCCAAAAGCGATCTGTCCAACAGAAATCCGTACCGAGTATCTGGATGTGGAGATCAGCACCATTATCCTCCTATCCATTCATAAAAACCTATTGTTTTAACACACACACAGGGGAAGCAATGGCCTAGTGGTATTATCGCTAGACTGTTAATCCAGAAACTCAGCTAATGTTCTGGGGACCCAGGTTCAAATCCTGCTAATGGCAGATAGTGGAATTTGAATTCAATAAACAATATTTGGAATTAAGAATCAACTGATAACCATGAAACCATTGCCGATTATGGAAAAACTTAACTGGCTCATTAATGTTCTTTAGGGAAGGAAATCTGCTGTCCTTACCTGGTCTGGCCTACATGTGAACCCAAAGCCCCAGCAATGTGGTTGACTTTCAATTGCCCTCTGAATAAGGGCAACTCAGGATGGCCAATAAATGCTGGCCAGCCAGTGAAACCCATGTCTCACGAATGAATGAGAAATAATTGGGCTGTCACTCATTTTATTCATAGTCCTAAATGCAACGACAAAGGAGGTCTGTACACTGGTGGTTAGCACTGCTGCGTTATAGCACCAGAGATCTGAGTTCAATTTTCATTCTCCCAATGTCTGTGTGCGTTTCCTCTGGGTGCTCCAGTTTCCTCCCACAGTCCAAAGCTGTACAAGAGTGTATCAGGGGATTGGCAGGGCAAATACATACGATTTCAGGGATAAGACCTGGGAGGGATTGTGGTTGGTGCAGTCTAGATGGGCCAAATGGCCTCTTTCCACACACTGGGGATTCTATGATTTTAAGGTCAAAGAAAAGGCTCCAAATGGGTCTAAGTTGGACTGGTTGTAGTGATGGGACAGCACGGTGGCACAGGTGGTTAGCATGCTGCCTCTCAGCTCCAGGGAGCCGGGTTTGATTACCAGCTTGGATCACTGTGTGGAGGCTGCATGTTCTCCCCGTCTCTGCCTGGGTTTCCTTTGGGTGGGTCCAGTTTCCTCCCACAGTCGGTGCATTGACCCGAACAGGCACCGGAGCGTGGTGACCAGGGGATGTTCACAGTAACTTCATTGAAGGGTTAATGTAAGCCTACTTGTGACACTAATAAACAAAATAAGCTAACTTAAAAAACCTAAACGTTGCTGAAAAACACACGCCAAGACTCATAGCTGAGCAAACATGCAAAGTGAATCAGCAATCTTCCTTTTACTGGACAAGTGTAACTATTTTTGTAGAAATTGGTGGACCTGTAATGTGTTCTAGCAGCTGCCTTTGTGGGGGAGAAAGTCAGTGATAATGTGGAACAAATGTTCAATTTACTCAGGAAAAAAGTCTTCTCTCCGGTACTGTAAAGGAGGCTTAGCCCATTTATGCTTAATGGGTTACCAATTTCATTAAAATAGCAGAGGGGAGATTTGAATCGAAGCTATTGAACAGTCACACAATAACACTTGTCAACAGCAATTTCTCCCTCTGTCTGATGCTCAATTTGCAAAACAGAATGGGTACGCATTTCAAGACACAAAACAATCAGGCCACCAAGAACCTTTCATTAACTGGCTCTCAGAAATCATTCCTTTAAATTTTGTTGTAAAGATGTAAACATAAGTGTGTATTCGATGTGCAAGATTCAACACGGGGGGGGTCATTCATTGGCTGCTGGCATTCAGTCATAGCTGCTGTGAATTGCTGATATTTAGTCAAAACCAAGGGAAGGTGATGGTATTATTAAGACTTGTTAAGCCAGAAACTCAGCTAAGGCTCTGAGGACCTGGTTTCGAATCCCACCACAGCAGACGGTGAAATTTAAATTCTAAACAAAACAAAAAATCCGGAATTAAGAATCCACTGATGACCACGAAACCATTATCAGGGCGGCATGGTGGCCCAGTGGCTAGCACTGCTGCCTCGCAGGGATCCAGATTTGATTCCCGGCTTGGGTCGCTGTGTGGAGTTTGCATGTTCTCCCCATGTCTGTGTGGGTTTCCTCCCACAGTCCAAAGATGAGCACGTTAGGTGGACAGGCCACACTAATTTGCCCTGTGGTGTCACGGGGACCAGCTAGGGTAAATGCATGGGGCTGTGGGGATAGGGCCTGGGTGGGATTGTGGTCAATGCAGACTCGATGGGCTGAATGGCCTCCTTCCGCACTGTAGGATTCTGATTATCGGAACCAAATCGATTTGGTTCACTAATGTCCTTTAGGAGAGGAAATCTGCCGTCCTTACCCATATCTGGCTGACATGTGACTCCAAAGCCGAGCAATGTGCTTGACTTTCAACTGCTCTCCAAGGGATAGGGAACAAATGCTGGCCAGCCAGCAACAAATGAATTTTAAAAAACTGGGCTGATTTCCCAAACAGACTGAAAATTTATGCAAGGTGATTTAAAAAAAAACCACACGTCCTCATAACAGGCTTCCTCCTGGGGATTGTGGGTATGAAAAATTTTGTACAACTTTGCTTCACAAACTCACATGTGCATCATAAACAAATAAGCCGCAAGCAATTTTGCTCAGCTAGGTACAAACAGAAATACTGCCACGTTACCTATTGATTTCTGTCTACGCATGGTTCCTCGTGGTATTTCTAGATAGGGGCTGTTATGGCTCCCTGGGACTGTAGGAGGCATTACAGCAATGCCCTGCCGTTCATAGATTGACTAGAAATAAGAAAGTAAAAGGTTAGTTACCCAAATGTCACACAATTGTCACACATGCTCTGATTGAATGGCAGAGCAGGCTCATAGGGTCGATTTGCCTCCTTCTGCTCCCAATTCCTATGTTCCTACACGTGCCGTTATTTCTCTACATGGACCGCATGAGATGGTCCACTGCGGCCCACGGCTGCTACTGTACAGAGGCTCATCTTATTGACCAAAATAATCAGACTGGGAACCCCCAGCCCGGGCATGGGGGGGGCAAGGGCAGAGATGGGTGCAGAGGTGTAAGGAAATATTGTCTGTTGCCGACCTTCTCTGACACAAGTGCATTCTAAGAGACATTCCAGGGAAGATTTCCGTTTCTGTCCAGTAATTCCCAACAGACCCAGGTCAAGTCTCATTTCCTGCTGGGAATCACGTCGTGAGCTGGTCAGCAGCACCCCCACTGTCCCCCAGTATGTGGTTGAGGAATGGCTTGAGAGCAAACGGTGTAAGTGCGAGCATAAGAAATAGGAGCAGGAGTAGGCCATCTAGCCCTTCCAGCCTGCCCCGCCATTCAACAAGATCATGGCTGATCTCAAGTGGATCAGTTCCACTTTCCTGCTCTCTCCCCATAACCCTCAATTCCCCTGTCTATCAGAAACCTGTCTACCCGTGACTTAAATATATTTAGCGAGGCAGCCTCCACCACTTCAACGGGCAGAGAATTCCAGAGATTCACCACCCTTTGAGTGAAGAAGTTCCTCCTCAACTCTGATCTAACCATGCCCCCCCCCAACCATGCTGTGTCCTCTAGTCCTGCTGTCCTTTCTAAGCGGGAATTTCTCAGCAGGAGTACACACTTTCTAAGAGTGGAATGAGGCAGAGGTAATCGTGCAGATGTAGGTGGAGAAATTATTGAAGATGGTGCGCTGGCTATATTGGAAGAGACAGCAATGGTATCGTGAAGGAGCAGTACCACACAGCAGTCAACCTTGTCGGAGGCTGAGCTACAGGAGGACAAGGCGACATCCCAGAAGGGAAAAATAAATGTGAAAGGAAGAATACTGAACAAAACTGGTCTTGTATACCTTTCAATTTGATTTATTGTCACATGTATTAGTATACAGCAAAAAGTATTGTTTCTTGCAAGCTATACAGACAAGGCATACCAGTAGGTGAGAGTGCAGAATGTCGTATTACAGTCATAGCCAGGGTGTAGAGAAAGATCAATTTAGTGCGAGGTAGGTCCATTCAAAAGTCTGATAGCAGTGGGGAAGAGGTGGTTTTTGTGCGAGTAACTCAGATTTCTATCTTTTCCCCAACGGAAGGTGGCTGAAGAGAGTCTATCCGGGGTGCGTGATTATGCTGGCTACTGTTCTGAGGCAGTGGGAAGTGTAGACAGAGTTAATGAATGGGAGGCTTGTTTGCATGATGGATTGGGCTTCGTTCACGACTCTTGGTAGTTTCTTAAAATGGAACACCAGTAAAAATTGGGAAATAAGAATATTGGTCCAAACTGTTTTCTCCTATTGGGATGTTGTGATCACAGGACAGTGGCTGTAACCCGAGTGCTGATCATGCAGTGGGAAAGTAATGAACGTTCAGCTTCCAGAGATAAACGATCAAGAGTTAGGGTGGGAGGAGGCTATACAAGCAGCTAGAATTTCACGGAGGCAGCAGACTAAGTATGGGAAAGGATTCTTCCTCTGTTTTGCAGCCTGCAAATGTGGGAACAGGAGCAGGAAGGAACAGAGTCAGCTTCAGTAGTAGCCTAAATTTGAGAGGCAAATGAATTCTTAAGTTGCCATCATTGAAATCATGCGCTTAAACCCTTCATTATTGCTAGTCACTGCCTCTGCAGGTGATCATTCAGGCTCACATGCAATTATCTCTGGAAAGAAATAGTATTCGGCTGGATTCAGAAGACGGAAACATCAAAACTCGCAGGAGGAGTAGGCCATTTGACCCTTCGAGCCTGCTCCACCATTCATTTTGATCTTGACAAATTCAATATCCTGATCCCTCTCTTCCTCCCATATCCCTTGATCTCTTTAGCCCCAAGAGCTGTATCTAACTTCTTCTTGAAATCAGACAATGATTTGACCTCAACTACATTCTGTGGTAATGAATTCCACACATTCACCACCCTCGGGGTGAAGAAATCTCTCCTCACCTTGGTTCTAAAAGGTTTACCCCTTATCCTCAAACAATGACCCCCAGTTCTGGGCTCCCGCACCATTGGGAACATAAGATCCCAACGTAATTCTTCCCCGATAATCAAACCAAATTAACACTAGGAAAGAATCAAGTCTTCTCAAAAGGACAATCATTGCTCTTTTTAAAGAATACAATAAAGGTTTGCTGTTTAGAGGAAAGCAGAAGTAGCTTGTGATTAGACAGGGCACAGAAATGCTGTTGCTTTACAGAGGTTATGTTTGCTTGGCTGACTATGCCTAAACGCTCCTACTCTTGGATCAGAACTCCATTGCTGTTTGAGATTTGAAACTTCATGGCTGCCATCATTATGTTGAGGATTTCATTAACTGCTGGGCCCTTTTCTCATTGGACTCAGACTGACATTTGGACTGAGTGGGTTACCTTTTGGCAAAACAAATTCCACGAGACAAAACTACTTTGCCAAACATCTGTCAGGAACACCAAAGCCTTGCTACGCAAATTAAAAAACCGGTTTCGATTTCATATGCTGCCTTCAGAGTTGAGGCAGAACTACTTCTCTGAGGGTAATGAATCTCTGGAATTCTCTGCCCATTGAAGCGGTGGAGGCTACCTCGTTAAATACGTTTAAGTCACAGATAGATTTCTTATCAACAAGGGAATTAAGGGGAGCAGGCGGGTAAGCGGAGCTGAACCACTGTCAGATCAGCCACGATCTTATTGAATGGTGGGGCAGGCTCAAAGGGCTGGATGGCCTACTCCTGCTCCTATTTCTTAGGTTCAGATTTGCCGAAGCAAACTGCAGGAACTTTGAAGCAAATGTTTTGAAAGAATCACATTCTAAAAAAATCCTTGGATATGCAAAGGACAGCAAATCAGTGGCTGGAAAAAGGGATTAGGTTGTCTAACTCGTTCCCACAACCCCTTCCCCACCTGCCACCAATACAATGAGCCAAATGGCATCCCTGCACACCTTAAATTTCTAAAGGTTCTACTGAGTCTGTTTACTCACATTTGCATCTGAAGTGGGAGGGAAACATCTGCTCGAAGGACGCTGTTTGATGGTTGCAACTCTCGAGTCCGCAGTTACATTTTCTGCAGCCCTTGACTGTTTGGGATTTGACACGATTTCATCGAGTTTGTCTGCGGAACACAAGAGCACAGTTTGCTCCCAGCTCACGAGCGTTCGCCAAGGAAAACAGAGGAAACAACTCTACAAACGAGACACAAAACCGGGACAACACTTCCATGCACACGAGACCTTGCTGCATAGTTAAATTCAACGCAGTCAGAAAGACGCTACTGCACAAAATACATGCACTGTTAATTTGTGGATGCAGTGATTTTTGTTTTTACTTAGTGTGGTTTGAAAAGCAGTCCTCCTCTTCAAACCCTCTAAATGTGATGGATCAAGATCTATAGTAATGTAGAAATGAAAAGAAGGGTTTAGAAAACAAGAATACTCTGCATTCATTTAATCTTAGGCACAGTAAAAAAGGCAGCATCAAGTGAACTCCAAAAATATACTCGAGAACATTTTCAACCAAGTTGACCATTTTGTTTCGCTATTTCTCATCTCCCAAGCAACCTGGTCCCATGATCATTTAGTGGAACCTTGCTTTTTTTTTTATTAAAAATCACCAGAATTCAAACAAATAATTATTGGGTGAGTTACGACAATTGCTGAATGAATAAGGTTAATATTCATTGACCTTCACAACAGAAAGGAACACTTTGGGTGAAATATAGTATAGGCCATAAGCATGGAGCAGGTTGTCAGTATTATGATCTCGGTCGGGTCTAGTAGCATTTTATTTTAAACAATCTGAAGAACCATCTATTTACTAGAAGAATGAAGCCACAAAGCTCATGGTTTAAATAAAAAATTACTACACACAAATCAAAGAATGTGAACCATAATAATTACATTCCATTTTAAATAGTCTGTTATATTAAAGTTAATATAAATATGATAAACATGATTACTTGCAACGTAAATCTAACATCTCAACACCACTTCCCTTCTATACTTATTGGACCTGTGCTCCAAAACTCTCAATTCAGATACCTAAAAAAAACTTGGCAGAATAATTCTTTGGCCTGGATATTCTGTCGATGACTTCTGCATAAACTGGGTTTAAGGTTGTCCCTTCATATCATCTGCAACCATTCCAAGGTGCAAACTCCATGCTCAATAATAGACACCAAGGATGCCCAAGTATAGCCACCTTGAGTGAGAAATTTCCCAGTTCTAACAGTCTTCAACTATGGAGTTTTTATCTGAAATTCTCTCTCTCATCAGCTTACCTTTTCCAGAAATTCAACTCTCTGCTGGCAGAGTCCTTGAACCATCAAAAGTGTTTAAACTCTTTGTTAAAACTCAGAATTTTGATTAAATTTAGCCGAAAAAGATGTTTCCTTCAGTGCAGCTTGTTTGAAGCTCCCAACTAAACTGCTTAAATCAGGAATGACCCCAAGAAACTACTCTACCCCACAATTAACTTGATTTTTTTTTTGCTATTTTTCACTTCCCAGGCAACCTGGTCACGTGGTCATTTAGTGGAACCCAGCTTTATTTTTCAAAACTTACAGAATCAAAGGGACCAATACCCACATAAAATGTAGGGTATTTTTTTCCAGAAGCACATAGGCCAACTCAGCAGCAAGTCAAAAGTCCATTTTTCAATGCACCCAACCTCCATTCCATTGGAGTGCAAATGAGGAGAACGCAAACCTTTTTTCTGAGATTTATTTCCTCTTTTGACAAGCCTTTGCTTTGGTTTTAAATTAAAAATTTTGGCAACATTTTGGAAAATAAAAACTGACGTGGTAAAAAAGGTATCGGCTGTCACTTTGCTGCGATGCTGATACAGACTTTGATCTTTTCCTTAGTTTCAGGTAAAACTGAAGAGTTCATGAAGCAAGCTTAATACATAAGAACGTAAGAAATAGGAGCAGGAGTAGGCCATCTAGCCCTTCGAGCCTGCCCCGCCATTCAATAAGATCATGGCCGATCTGAAGTGGCTCAGTTCTACTTTCCCGCTTTCTCCCCATAACCCTTAATTCCCTTGTCTGTCAAAAACCTATCTACCCGTGACTTAAATATATTCAGCGAGGTAGCCTCCACCACTTCAATGGGCAGAGAATTCCAGAGATTCACCACCCTTTGAGTGAAGAAGTTCCTCCTCAACTCCGATCTAAACTGCGCCCCCCCGCCTTATCTTGAGGTTGTGCCCTCTAGTCCTGACTAGAGGAATAATACAATATACAGCAAGGTACAATTTTATAAATGTACATTAGCATTATACATTGACAACAAATAGAACAGCAGCCTGTGCTTCAATCATCACCCAGCCTAGACTGCTCCACCTTATTAGATTAATAGTGAGGTTATCTTCTGTTATCTACGCAACCCTCATGTCGATGCATTTTGAAGGTAGTTAAATGGAACAGAGAGCTGGAGTATTTTGTAAAACAATTTTCACACCAAATTAGAGTATAACCATTTTCACTGTACACCATGCAAATACAATTGTGTTACTTTGGCAAAAGATTTTGACGAAAGATCAGGAATATGGAATGTGGAAATCTAAATTATGATAGATTCACTGATTCAATTTGTTTCAGAGTATGTCATTTCAATGACAAATTATTTTGATTTATATATTTCTTGACATAGTCCAATATCTGCTGAGGTATGGAGGGATTGGGTTTGTAAACTGTAGTACCTAGACCCTGACCCGGTTCATGAATTTCAATCCTCAGCTTTGGCCAGGCTCTTTAGGCTGCTATAGCTGTTAATGTCTCTGTGAGGTCATCAGATTTCACTGGTAACACTACCCCAAAGGGCCGTCATATCTGCTGTTCCAAATGAATGTCACACACCTTCTGTTCTGTGCTATTGTACACAGGGTCTCTGAAAGTACTGCAGAGATGTTCGAAACCTCTAGCTTTATAACCAGGTACTGAAAAGTGTGCAGTTAAGTTTTAAACTGGAGGACAGGTGAAATATTATCCTTTGTCTATTGGTATGAAAACCTGGCTGAATGTCTGAAAACCATTGGACACAGGGTTATTTATATCTGAACGGGGAACGTAGCACGTTTGAGCACAAAGCTGAAACTGGGTGACAATGACGTCTTAGTAAAATAATACTTCCTGAACTGACAGCAAAATAAAAGCGTTGCATCCGATGAAAAGAGCTCAGTGGTAAGAGATAATTTAAGACTGTCGTAAAACCTGTTTTCCCTGAGAGAGAGAGAGAGAGAGAGAGAGAGAGAGAGAGAGAGAGAGAGAGAGAGAGAGAGAGAGAGAGAGAGAGAGAGAGAGAGAGAGAGAAGGGGCAAGAAGGAGGCATTTGAATACAAGGGGGAAAATTTTAAAATGAAGACACTGATGGGTCAACGGAAACCAGTGAGCACAAGGCTGACGGATGAAATTTAGTTACATTTGGTGCAATTTAGGAGACCGACAAGAGCATTGGACCAGCAAGCATTTAGCAGGCATAAGGAATACTTAAGAACATAAGAAATAGGAGCAGGAGTAGGCCATCTAGCCCTTCGAGCCTGCCCCACCATTCAATAAGATCATAGCTGATCTGAAGTGGCTCAGTTCCACTTTCCCGCTTTCTCCCCATAAACCCTTAATTCCCTTGCCTGCCAAAAACCTATCTACCCGTGACTTAAATATATTTAGTGAGGTAGCCTCCACCACTTCAACGGGCAGAGAATTCCAGAGATTCACCACCCTTTGAGTGAAGAAATTCCTCCTCAACTCCGTTCTAAACTGCCTCCCCCTTATCTTGAGGCTGTGCCCTCTAGTCCTGCTGTCCTTTCTAAGCGGGAAGGATCTCTCTACCTCTACCCTATCCATCCCCTTCATTATCTTATACATCTCTATAATATCCCCCCACTCATCCTTCTAAACTTTGGGGCGGTTTAGAACGGAGTTGAGGAGGAACTTCTTCACTCAAAGGGTGGTGAATCTCTGGAATTCTCTGCCCGTTGAAGTGGTGGAGGCTGCCTCGCTAAATATTTTTAAGACGCGGGTTGATGGGTTTTTGATAGGAGAGGGGATTAAGGGTTATGGGGAGAGGGCGGGAAAGTGGAACTGAGCAGCGACAGATCAGCCATGATCTTATTGAATGGCGGGGCAGGCTCGAAGGGCTGGATGGCCTACTCCTGCTCCTATTTCTTATGTTCTTATGTTCTTAAACTCCAACGAGTACAGACCCAGTCTATTCAGTCTCTCTTCATAGTCCAACCCCCTCATCTCTGGTACGTAAAGCGTCATAAGGCTCTCTGGCACCATGATCCCTGTTTTAATTCAGGGGATATTACAGTTTCACAAAAGAAAAGGCCACAAAAGACATCTTTGGGAGACTGTTCTTCATTTCACAGTATAGAATCTCAGAATCTCTATAGTGCGTAGGAGGCCATTTAGCCCATTGAGTCTTCACCTACTCTCTGACAGAGCAATCCACCCAGGCCCCATTCTCGTAACCCCACATATTTACCCTGCTACCCTCCCCCCAACCCACATATTTCTGGACACTAAGGTAGAACTTAGCATGGTCAATCCATCTAACCTGTATATCTTTGGACTGTGGGAGAAAATGAAGCACCTGGAGGAAACCCACACAGACACCGGGGAGAATGTGCAAACTCCACACAGGCAGTGACCCAAGGTGGAACTGAACTTGGGTCCCTGGCGCAGTAAGGGAGCAGTGCTAACCACCATGCTGCCCTGATGCGCATACATTAATAGGCAAAGGGGTACATTCCATCTGTTTCTAGGTTAAAACTTAACTGCACACTTTCCAGTACCCGGTTGTGAAACTATAGCTTTCAAACCTCTCTGCAGCAGTACTTTGAGGTCTTGTGCACAATATCAAACATCTCTTCTGTGTTATTCGGTTGGAGCAGCAGATGTATCAGCCCTTTGGGGCAATGTGACCAGTGAAATCTGACGACCTCAAGAGTCAAGGTCGGGAAAAGTTCTATATAAAATGAAACTTTTTTTAAACAGGTCAAGTTAGAACCAGCTGATTCTGTCAAATTGGATAAATAATTCCAACACCCAGCAGGATTATTTCAGCAGAATAATTTCATAAAACTGTATTAGCAATCATTGTGCAAATACATTGGGAATTTCATCAAGATTTTTGATTAGTCACAAATGTGCCTTAAAACAGGGATCTTGGTGCCAGAGAGCCTTATGACACTTTACATATTGAAAGCAGGATGCAACTTGCATCTACAGCTTTTGACTTGCAGTGTGCAAGTGAGCGTGCTGAGGTTATTAAAGCGAGTAAAGGACTGTTGCGGATGTTATTTGCACCCAGCTCCATTAAAAAAGGCAGAGTTCCAATAACCATGATTAAAGTGACATTGCCAAATGTGTTTCAATCCTCAACAGGAGTTTAGGGTGGTGTGTGTTTTCTTCTGCAGAGTAATGATGAGTTGCAAGCACCCAAACTCCTTAAACAAAATCCTCTGGATGCTAGAAATCCGAGATAAAAACCCAGTAATGTGGAACTACTCAGCAGGTCATGCAGCTTGTGTGGAGAGAGAAATTAAGTTTATGTCTTAGTGTCACAAGTAGGCTTACATTAGCATGGCAATGAAGTTACTGTGAAAATCCTCTAGCCGCCACATTCCGGCACCTGTTTGGGTACACCGAGGGAAAATTTAGCATGGCCAATGCACCCAACCAGCACGTCTTTTGGACTGTGGTAGGAAACCGGATCACCTAGAGGAAACCCACACAGACGTGGGGAGAACAGGCAGACTCCACAGACACAAGCCAGGAATTGAACCTGGATCCCTGGTGCTGTGAGGCAGCAGCGCTAACCGCTGTGCCACCGTGCTGCTCCCCATATAGGGTCAACATTTCAGTCCTGTATAGAAAATGGCAATCACAATACTGTTAAGGAATTTCACTTTGTCTATTTCAAGTTGCACTTCAATACAATCAAAACACAGTCAAATTAAATTCGTGACAAACTTGAAGTCTTTACCCAATACAATTCAGAGATTCTTCTGATTCCAGTTACTTACCGGTCCTCTTTTTCCGTAGAGTAGCTTGTAAAGTAAAAACAAATGCAAACAGCTTTTTAAATGATTTGAATTCTGCATAGAGGTTTAAGATCCTGACACTGAATTTTCTTTTTGCTGTTCAGCTTTATGTGAACATAGACACTGCCCAGAAACTTGCTCAGAGCTCCTCCCATGGCGCTGCACTGATTTCCCCAGATGTTTGGTGGTACCCTCAACAACGGGCACAGCTGCAGTGTCAGAAACAATTCCAGAAAGCTACAGGAGATGACAGGGAGCTTCTCCTGACCTCGACAGCCTACATTACGTAAAAAAAACTATCCTTTTCCACACTGTACTCTTCAGTTTACAACACCTCCAAGTTTTGTGTCATCTACTAACTTTGAACTTATCCCCTATATAGCAAGATCTAGATAATTAAATACGCATTGGCAAAAGCAAAGGCCCCAATACCAACCCCTGGAGAACCCTACTACAAACCTTCCTCCAGCCTGAAAAATGTCCATGGACCATTAGTCTCTGCTGCATTTTATTCTGTTACTTTCACATCCATGTTGCTGCTGTCTCTTTAAAATTTTTAAAGCTTATTCGTTAGTCACAAGTAGGCTCACATTAACACGGCGATGAAGTTACTGTGAAAATCCCTCATCACCATATCCTGGCGCTGTTTGGGTACACCGAGGGAGAATTTAGCACGGTCAATGCATCTAACCAGCACTTTTGGACAGTGGGAGGAAAGCAGACCACCGAGAGGAAACCCACGCAAACATGGGGAGAACGTGCAGACTCCACACAGACAGTGACCCAAGCCAGGAATTGAAGCCAGTGAAACCAAGGCTGCAAAACTGATTTCAATACTAATTATATCATTTAAATATCATTAGAGAGTCCCAGATGCCATCTTCATGGCTCAACTCAAACCTACCTGCTCACTGGCCGAGGCCCACACCAGGGAGGATCGCAGCTGGTCTCCATTGGCGGAGACCAGATGTGATTACCTCACCAGCTGGACTGGGTGCCACTGCAGCCGCTGGGCAGACAGGGGCAGGACTGGGCAGTGCCCCTTCCACTTTAGTCAAGCTGAGTGAGTGGTCATATGCACGGCAGATGTGAAGTTATCCACTTTGGTAGCAAAATCAGGAAGACAGATTATCCGAATGGCTAGAGATTGTGATAGGGGAATGTGCAATGAAACTTGGGTGTCCTCGTAAACCAGTCACGAAAGGTAAGCGTGCAGGTGGTCAAGGCAGCAAACAGTATGTTGGCCTTCATCGTGAGGGGATTCGAGTACAGGAGCAGGGATATATTAGTGCAAGTTATACAGGACCTTGGTGAGGCCACACCTGGAGTAATGTGCGCTGCTCTGGTTTCCATATCTGAGGAATATGTTCTTGCTCTTGGGGGAATGCAGTGAAGGTTTACCAACCTCATTCCTGAGATGGCAGGACTGATGTATGAGGAGAGGTTGAGTCAGTTAGGATTATATTTGCTGGGGTTCAGAAGAATTGGGAAGGGGTTGTTGGGGATCTCATAAACGCCTATTAAACTCTTAACAGGACAAGATAGGGTAGATGCAAGAAAGGTGTTCCTGATAGTGGGGGTGTCCAGAACCAGGGGTCATAGGGTACGAAGTAAACCTTTAGGACTGAGGTGAGGAGAAATTTCTTCACCTGGAGAGTGGTTAGCCTGTGGAATGAGCCAACACAAAAGCAGTTGAGGCCAAAATATTGTATGTTTTAAAGGAGTTCGATATAGCTATTGGGAAAAAGGGGATCAAAGGATATGGGAGGAAGGTGGGATCTGGCTCAGAGTTGGATGATCAACCATGATCACAATGAATGGTGGAGCAGGCTCAGAGGGCCGAATGGTCTACTCCTGCTCTTATTTTCTATGCTTCTAAGATAAAGACATTAACAAAGGATTCTAAGCTCAAAAGGCCAAGAGCATCACAGGACCACACTAACATGCAGCATGGTGGCAGAGTGGTTAGCATTGCTGCCTTACAGCTCCAGGGACCTGGGTTCAATTCCAGCCTAAGGTGACACTGGTGTTTGCACATTCTCCCCATGTCTGTGTGGGTTTCCTCTGGGCGCTTCAGTTTCCTCCCACAGTCTAAAGGTTAGTTTGATTGGCTATGTTCAATTGGCCCTTCAATATCAGGGAGACTAACAGGGTAAATACACGGGGATAAGGGCTGGGTGGGATTGTTGTCAATGCAGGTTCGATGGTGTGAATGGGCTCCTGCACTGTAAGGATTCTAACATCACTTGCAAAAATACAGTGGCGTTGTGGTTGTTGTTGGATACTCAGACTAAAAGTCTGGGCGAATCACCCCAAGTTCAGGTCCCATCATGACAGCTAGGGAATTTAAATTTACCAAAATAAATCTGAAATAAAAAGCTAGATACATAATGAAACTGGCAATAGAACGCCAACCTTGCCAGTGAATTGAAGACTCAATTTTAAAGCCAAGTCTCTGGTATATGGGTAATTTGACAACACAGCGACTTGTCAAATGGCTTATTTCACAAAATCATAGAATCCCTATTGTGCAGGAGGCCAGTCTATTGAGCCTGCACTGACCATAATCCCATACAGCCCTATTCCCATATATCCACATATTTACTTTGCTCATCCCCTAACACTAGGTCAATTTAATATGGCCAGTCACCTAACACACACACACACACACACACACACACACAATGTGGGAGGAAACCGGATCACCTGGAGCAAACCCACGCAGACACAGGGAGAATGTGCAAACTCCACACAGTGACCCGAGGCTAGAATTGAACCCAGGTCCCTGGCGCTGTGAGGCAGCAGTGCTAACCACTCTGCCGCACATAACTAAAGCGATTTGATTGAGAGACTATACTGGAGACAAATGACAAGCATGAAGTCCACTGAAGAACTGCAGTGATTAAAGCCAGCAAGAGTTGGGTAATCGTAGGCAAACACAGTGGGTATTTCATTACTTTGCATTTTAGATCCAACATATTAACTAAGTCTGCATTAACACGTTGTATCTGTAGTGTGAGCGTTAATTGCTGCCAGGGCTGAACTAATTTAATATCCTTTAGTACACAGATTGGCATTAACAGGCATGGAGCTCAATGACAAAAGCAATACAACGAAGCAATCTGCATAATGTTTCTCTTCCAGCTAAAACTGACGCTACAGGAATCTATAATGGGCATTGTTAAGGCAGTGGAGAAAGTTGGCATGCATCCAACAGATAGAAAAGGAGACATTTGAAAAGGGTGGCTCAGCTGGTTCAATCTGAGTGGAGGTCTCAGTAAGTGGTACCTTATTGGAGGAGGCGGCGTTTGAGTTACAGAAGATGGCAGGAAGATCCAAGGCCATAGCAGAATCTGTGAAGTGCTCACGGTGTTTCTACCTGGCAGGGCAAAGTCTATAATCAGGCCGGGAACAAGGCTAGCTCATTGCAAAGGGGGTGTGCTGACACCAGTGACTGTGGTTTGCCCAGGCTAGGGTAAAGGGTAAGTAATAAGATTAAACCTGATGCAACTTTTCAAAGACGTTTTGATCTTTCGGCGAAGGTGAAGTGTTAGATCAAGCCTGAAAAGGAGTGCAATGCCTCATCCTGCCAGCTTGGATCTTGTAAGATTGAGCCCAAGACGGGCTTGTCAGCTTGGATCTGGTTTGTCCCTCACGTGGGCACCATGATTGGCTTTGCTTTAAATTGGCTTTTTTGATTAAAGTAACACAAGGTACCAAAAAATGTGTTCCGACTGCCAGTGTGCAAGGCAGTTCAGCCTCATCAAGCAACAATGTACACGGAAGCTATAATTCACCAAGAAATTGGGTAAATTATGCCATGACCTGGAACTGAAGCCAATACCACAGAGTAGCGATAGAGCCACACTGACATGACTGACCAAAGCAGCAAAAGTAATTGGAAAGGCTTTACTCCAAGGGAATTTGATGGGGTGGACATCCTCTCGTACAGAAGTTAAGTACTTTCAGGAATTTGGCACCAGAGTGCTTTTCTGGGTCAGTTTCCATTCCCTGCATGGGTGGGAGAGGAATTTCCAAGTGATTTTGACCATCAAATTGGCCTGAGGTTCAAGCCTGGTTTTCCACCTCTTCAGAGGGAATGCATATGGTTTCTGGTGGAAAGGGGAACGTTCCCTGCCCAGTTGAGGCTACCTCATTGAATGTTTTAAAGGCAAGGATAGATACAGTTTTGAACAGTAAAGGAGTTAAGGGCTATGGTGAGTGGGTGGGTAAGTGGAGGTGAGTCCACAAAAAGATCAGCCATAGTCTTACTGAATGGCAGAGCAGGCTCGAGAGGCCTAGTCGTGCCCCTAGTTCTATGTTCTTATATTCAATACAAAGTATATAGACTTAGTGTGGGATGGGCTGGACAGATCAGAGTGTTCTTGTGTCATTGGTCACATGTTCATCTGACCCCTGAGAGCAAATAAAGCAACAAAGAAAAAGTACAGCACAGGAACAGGAGTTATAGCCTTCGGCCCTCCAAGCCTGCACGATCATGATGTCCCAACTAAACTAAAAAAAAACTTCTGCCCTTACTTGGTCCATATCCCTTTATTCCCTCCCTATTCGTGTATTCATCCAGGTGCCTCTTAAATGTTGCTAATCTGCCTGCTTCCACCATATCCTCTGGCAGCACGTTTCAGATGCCCATCGCTCTCTGCGTGAAAAATTCCCCTTGCACATCTCCCTTAAACTTTCCTCCTCTCACCTTGAACCTGTGCCTCTTTGTTATTGACACTTCCACCCTGGGAAAAAGCCTCTGACCACCCACCCTGTCTATGCCTCAATTTTGCAGACCTCTATCAGGTCTCCTCTCAGCCTCCACTGAATGGCGTGAGACTTGATAAGGGCCATGCAGGTTGTCGTTTACAAATCTGATTTAACATACTAGAGAATACAATTGAACATCAACACCAGTTGCAGCAACAGGAAAGATTTGGCAAGATGTCGCATTCCGAGGTTACAGGGCGCTATTGCCCCTAATCACTTGCAGTTCGTGACTAATCTTGGAGACAGTTAGGATGCAGATAACATGCGTCAAGAGTAGCTCGATAAAGCAAATAAAGAGAGTAAATGACATTCCAAGTACTCCAGGGGTATGAGAAACTAAACATCTAGCAGTAATCCATTGTAATTACTCATCGTGTAACGCGACTGCACATTTCTACAATGGGTAACCTACTTTCAGTACATGCAAACAAAAATTGATGCTATTGAAATCAGTGTCACTCAAAAAACAAAATAACTCACAGCATTTGTGTGAGCAATTTGTAATTTCTTCCTGAACTTAAGCTACATGGCTTTCTCTATCTAATGCATCACCTCTTACACGAGTTTCAACATAGAATGCTTTCGGTCTGTGTCTGGTGATCATACAATGCAAATGCAAACCAGTAATCAAATAACAATTCCTTGTAAAGAATAAAATTATTAGCACAGTGCATGGCTATTCACATAGGGCATGGTGAAAATATAAAAATCATTCAGGATTACTCTGCAGAATACTGCAGCGAAAGGAGACGCAGCCTATGTTTACTGTATAAAAATTTACCTGCCAAATAAGATGGCACCAAAAATCATGTTTGGCATACAACTTGACCCCCTCCCTTTTCTGCTAAGGAATTCTATATCCACATACAAATCAAATGCCAGCTGATAGTGGTTAGCACTGCTGCCACGTAATGCCAGGGTCCCGGGTTCAATTCCTAGCTTGGGTCACTCTGGAGTACCCAGGGGAAACCCACGCAGACATGGGGAGAACGTGCAAACTCCACACAGTGGCCCAAGCCGGGAATCAAACCCGGGTCCCTGGTGCTGAGAGGCAGCAGTGCTAACCAGCGTGCTGCCCTGTGGGATATGTTCAGTTCCTGTACAACTAATGAGATCAAGAGGCGTCTGCAAAGAAATGATATCCAAATTTCAGACAGGGAAGTTGAACATCCTTAGGTCAACCTGTGAATGTTCATTTCAACAAGCCAAGGATCTTAATGGTGCCAATGGGAGTTAGTGGATGGCTGATTGCAAAAAAACCTTCAGAAAGAGGGGAAATTTGCATGCAACCCACTCGATATCTTGTGTGGTTGTGTCATTAAATCATAGTATGTTATTAATTCACAAACTGTCATTAGATAGATCAGAAAATGTAGATTATCCATAGCAACATAGAAAATAGGAACAGGAGTAGGCCATTCTGCCCTTCCGCCCTTCCGCCATCCAGTATCATGGCTAACTGTTGATTATCCAACTCAAGAGTCTGAACTTGCCCCCTCCCCGCCCTTCCTCCAATATCCTCTGATTCCTTTCTTCCCAATTCAGTGATTGGAGAAGATGATGCTTTAAGGGGATGTAGAATTCCAACAGTGCAAGAGGTCATTCGGCCCATTGAATCTGCACTGACCACGATTCCACCTGGGCCCTATTCCTGTAACCCCATATGTTTACCCCGCTAGTCCTCCTGACACTAGGGTCAATGCAGCATGGCCTATCTGCCTAACCTGCACATCTTTGGACTGTGGGAGGAAACTGGAACACCACGTAGACACGGGAGAATGTACAAACTCCGTGCAGACAATGACCCGAGGCCGGAATTGAACTTGTGTTCCTGGCACTGAGAGACAGCTGTGCAATGCACTGTGCTGCCCAATTATCTGAAATTCAGATGATTCTGAAATTCAAAGTGCCAAATGTGATTGGTGGTGAGATCCTTGCGATAAAGCCATAGCCAAAGTGACTCAACAAATTTGACAAACTCAGTGTTGAATACCAAAGACAATGATTTTGATGTTTTTTGTTTAAAATGAACATTTCAACATGCAGTGAAAGGTATGCCTGTAGAAGTATTTTATTCAATAAAAAGTGTCACATTTGTTTAATTTGAATTACAAGATGTTTCCTTCCCCTCCCCTATATTTAAGGGGAGTGACTGCTGAGAGCAACACCACTGGTTCACATTTTAATACCGCAGGTATCACTCAACCCGTTTTATTTTTATCATTGTTTTAATTTAATTATTGTTTTTATGTTTTATTTTTTACTAGGGCAGCATGGTGACACAATGATTAGCTCTGCTATCTCACAGCACCAGGGATCCAGGTTCAATTCCTGGCTTGGGTCACTGTCCGGGTGGAGTTTGCACATTGTCCCAGTGTCTTCGTGGGTTTCTTCTGGGTGCTCCAGTTTCCTCCCACAGTCCAAAGATGTGCAGGTTAGGCTGATTGGCCATGCTAAATTGCCCCTTAGTGTCAGGGGGACTAGTTAGGGTAAATGTATGGTGTTATGGGGAGCTGGGTGGGATTGCAGTCAGTGCAGACTTGGACTGACTGGCTTCCTTTTGCACTGTAGGATTCTAACGATTTTAGAAAAGGATTTTGAGAGGCTACAAAAGTCACTTCTTATGCTCTGATCTTGGGTAAAAGCTACTGCCGAAGGACACTTCTGCAGCTGCTCTCAAAGACTAAAGTAGACAAGCCATTGTGAGAAGGTACACTTCTGATTACCTCTAATGTTTGATCACATACTTAACCAAGCACCGACAATAACACATTTGTTTAAAAGCAAAATACTGCAGATGCTAGAAAGCTGAAATAAAAGCAGAAAACGCTGAAAAAAAAACCCCAGAGGTCTGGCGGTGTCTGTGGAGACAGGAACAGGGTTAACATTGTGTCCAAATGACTCTTACAGAGCTCAAGAGGGAGAAGTATGAGGGGCTATTGACTGTACGAGGGGATGGGACAGTTGGAGCAGGTAGTCAGTGATAGATGGGAGGTAGGAGAGTTTACAACCAAGATGGGTAGGCAATGTTAATGGCAGTGTAAAGGGCTACAGAAGGTGCTTGTAGTATTAATGCCTTAAGTCAAAGTATCTCAATGTGCTTCATAGGAGTTTCAAGCAAACCATGACACCAAGGAAATACTAGGACATATGACAAAGCTTAGTTAACAAAGTAGTTTTACAAAGCATCTTAAAAGAAGAAAGCTGAGATGCAGCATCAGTGTGTTCAGGGATGGAACTGCAAAGCTCGGAGCCCAAGGTCAGCCAAAGGTAATGCCAAGGATTGATTAAAATTTGGGATGCTCAAGGAGATGAGAATTAGAGAAACACAGATTTCTGAGGGTTGTGGGACTGGAGAAAATGAGAGATGGGGAGGGGTGAGGACATAGACACCTAAAACATGAGTGAGATGTTTAATTGGAAGCCAATGTAGATCGCAAGTGTGAAGTGCAGACTTTGGAAGCCTGGTCCTAAGTCTTGAAGAAAAAAAGGCAGAGACGAGAGTTTTGGCTGCAGATGCGTTGAGGCAGGGCTATAGGGAGACTGTTAGAAATCGATGGCCATTTAGTCAAGAGGTGGGAATTTCTGGCTGCGCTCATCCCAAAAACAAAAAATCCCGCCCAAGGTCAATGGACCTTTTTGTGGTCCACCCCTTGCCTGCTACAATTCCCAAGATGGGTGAAAAGGGAACATTTACCCCAAGACCTCATCCTTGCATCAAATATGAGAATGGATTTGCAATCAATCTTGCAATAAGTGCAGCTCCAACAACAATCAGGAAGCTCGACACCATCCAGGACTAAGCAGCCTGCTTGATTGTCCCTTGACCACCGACGAAAATTGGCAGCAGCGTGGACCAATTACAAGATGCATTGCAGAAGTTCACAAAGATCCTTAGGGAGCACCTTCCAAACCCATGATCTATTGTTTAAAAAGGACAAGAGCAGCTGATAGATGGGGCACCACCACTTGGAGTTTCCCCTCCAAGCCACTCACCATTTAATCGCTGTTCCTCGACTGTCACTGGGTTAAAATCCTGGAACTCCCACCCTAACTGCACAAATGGATGTTCCTACACCACAGAGTGTTTCAAGAGGGCAGCTCACCACCACCTTCTGAAGGGCAATCAGGAACAGAGAACAAACACTGGCCTAGTCAGCCACAAACATATCCCGTAAATTAACAAAAACAGTTGCTATGGAGAGATGGAGCTGGTGACGAGGGACTGGAGTTTGTGTTGGGAAAAGAAGATGGTGACTGGGATTTTCCAGCCCTTCCCACTGGTGGGTTCATCCGCTCCCATTGAAGGCGACCCCTTTGCGGTGGGTTAAGAACATAAGAAATAGGAGCAGGAGTAGGCCATCTGGCCCTTCGAGCCTGCCCCGCCATTCAATAAGATCATGGCTGATCTGTCGTGTCTCAGTTCCACATTCCCGCCCTCTCCCCATAACCCTTAATCCCCCCCTCTTATCAAAAACCCATCAACCTGCGTCTTAAAAATGTTTAGCGAGGTAGCCTCCACCACTTCAACGGGCAGAGAATTCCAGAGATTCACCACCCTTTGAGTGAAGAAGTTCCTCCTCAACTCCGTTCTAAACTGCTCCCCCCTTCATCTTGAGGCTGTGCCCCCTAGTCCTACTATCCTTTCTGAGCAGGAAGAGTCTCTCCACCTCTATCCTATCCATCCCATTCATCATCTTATACGTCTCAACGAGATCTCCCCTCATTCTTCTAAACTCTAACGAGTACAAGCCTAGTTTATTCAGCCTCTCCTCATAGCACAACCCCCTCAACTCCGGCATCAGCCTAGTAAACCTCCTCTGCACTCCCTCCAAGGCCAAAATATCCTTGCATAAGTACGGCGCCCAAAACTGCACACAGTACTCCAGCTGCGGCCTCACCAATGCCCTATACAGCCGCAGCAAGACCTCCCTACTTTTATATTCAATCCCCCTCGCTATGAAGGCCAGCATCCCATTCGCCTTCCTGACCACCTGCTGCACCTGCAAGCTGGGTTTTTGCGACTCGTGCACAAGGACCCCGAGGTCCCTCTGCACCGTCGCCTGCTGCAAGATGCCTTGGACATTGGGAGGATCAGAAGATCCGGGCCTGGAAGAAGTGAAGTGCTGGAAAATCCAGCTCAATGGCTTTGGTCTTCCCAACGTTTAAGAGCAGAAAGTTTCTGCTCATCGCGTGCCAGACTCCGGATAAGCAGTTGGGCTGTTTGGAAAAACAAAGTACCAAGAAATATTTTTGATGCTGACATTAGAAAAATAGTTTCTAAAAGATTGTCCAATTGTGTTCATTTATGACTGATTTTACATTTGAGCAGAATGATGAGGGGAAGAAAACTCAGAATATATTTGGATCATTGACCTTTGCCCCACAGTGCGTCAAGGTCCTTGACGACAGATGGAATTTGGTCATGGCTTTTATCCAGCAGAGGCCCCAGAACCAATAACAGCATATTTTCCCTCGGTGTTCTGAATCTAACAGCACAGATATAGGCCATCAGGTCAATCGTGTCTGTACCAGCTCTGTGAAACAACCATCCAATACACCCTCGACCCTGCCCTTTCCCCACGCCTACCGAAATTCTTCTTTTCCTAACATGCATCATTAAAATCTATTATTGACTCTGTTCCACCACTGGGCGGGATTTTACGGTTTCAAAATCGGGAGAGACCCGGAATTCCTGCCCGAGGTCAATGGAAATTTCTGTTGTCGAACTCTTGCCCGTGCCAATTCCATGGCGGGCGAGATGGTAGAGTCATAGAATCATAGAACCCTACAGTGCAGAAAGAGGCCCTTCGGTCCACCGAGTCTGCACCGAACACAATCCCACCCAGGCCCTACCCCCATATCCCTACATATTTTACCCACTAATCCCTCTAGCCCACACATCCCTAGACACTGAGGGGCAATTTCTTAGCACGACCAATCAACCTAACCCACACATCTTTGGACTGTGGGAGGAAAACCGGAGTACCCGGAGGAAACCCATGCATACACAAGGAGAATGTGCAAACTCCACACAGTGACCTGAGCCAGGAATCGAACCCAGGACCCTGGAGCTGTGAAGCAGCAGTGCTAACCACTGTGCTACTGTGCCACCCAAGTTCTGACCATTATTCCTGTCTGAACAACACTCAGAAAAAGAAGCATTCTAAACTCTCCATTCGTTCTGTTGGCTCATTAAGTTCCATAAACATACGTCTCCAAGTTACTGATTCACTAGCCAGTGTGAATAGAATTTCCCCTTTATCACACCCAAAATGTCTGAAATTATCTGAATTCTTTTAAGCTTCTTTGATCTATTCTCACTATTCTCCTTTCATGTTTTTACACATCTCCTAACATTAGGGGCAACACAATGGCACAGTGGTTAGCACTGCTGCCTTACAGCCAGGTTTGATTCCCGGCTTGGATCACTATGTCCAGTTTGCACATTCTCCCCATGTCTGCAGAGGTTTTCCTTCAGGTACTCCCGTTTTCCACCCACAGTCTAAAAGATGCGCTGATTAGGTGCATTGGCTATGCTAAATTCTCCCTTAGTGTTCCCAAACAGGTGCCAGAGTGTGGTGACTAGGGGATTTTCACAGTAACTTCATTGCAGTGTTATAGTAAGCAGTAAAATTAAAGTATTCCTGCCATCAACCTAGTAACTCTTTATTGCACCTCCTGACTTCGATATCCTTTCTAACTAAGGGCACCCCAAACTGGCCATTATAATTGGACCAATAATAATTAACATGCTTTTAACACATCTTTATTGTTGTGCTTGAGGCAAGACTTAGAAAATCTAAGATCTCATTTCAAAACAAAAATGCTTTTATCATCCATTTGAGCGATCTCTGGGACACAGATCACTAACTCCACTGCAGCAGCAGATAGCTTTGTGGCCAAATGGACCACTTGAGATGGCAAAGCACACTGGGATAATTGGCCAAGTCCAGAAACAGACAGGCTGCAGCTCAGACAACCAAATACTCAGGAGCTAGGCCAACTCAAAGAGGAGGCAGAGAGTGGGGGTCAATGGGTGCTATTCGGATTGGCAGATGGTGACTAGTGGAGTGCCCCAGGGGTCGGAGCTGGGGCCTCAGGTATTTACCATTTATATAGATGATCTGGAGGAGGGAACCGAGTGTCGGGTGTCGAAATTTGCTGATGACACCAAGATTGGAGGAAAGGCAAATTGTGTGGAGGGTGTGGAGAGTCTACAGAAGGATCTAGATAGGCTGGGCGAATGGGCCAGGAAATGGCAAATGGAATTTAACGTTGGCAAGTGCGAGGTGGTCCACTTTGGTAGGAATAATGGTAGGAAGGATTATCACTTACGTGGCGAAAAACTGCAGCAGGCGACGGTGCAGAGGGACCTCGGGGTCCTTGTGTATGAGTCGCAAAAACCCAGCTTGCAGGTGCAGCAGGTGGTCAGGAAGGCGAATGGGATGCTGGCCTTCATAGCGAGGGGGATTGAATATAAAAGTAGGGAGGTCTTGCTGCGGCTGTATAGGGCATTGGTGAGGCCGCAGCTGGAGTACTGTGTGCAGTTTTGGGCGCCGTACTTACGCAAGGATATTTTGGCCTTGGAGGGAGTGCAGAGGAGGTTTACTAGGCTGATGCCGGAGTTGAGGGGGTTGAGTTATGAGGAGAGGCTGAATAAACTGGGCTTGTACTCGTTAGAGTTTAGAAGAATGAGGGGAGATCTCGTTGAGACGTATAAGATGATGAATGGGATGGATAGGATAGAGGTGGAGAGACTCTTCCCGCTCAGAAAGGATAATAGGACTAGGGGGCACAGCCTCAAGTTAAGGGGGGGGGGGGTGGTTTAGAACGGAGTTGAGGAGGAACTTCTTGACTCAAAGGGTGGTGAATCTCTGGAATTCTCTGCCCGTTGAAGTGGTGGAGGCTGCCTCGCTAAATATTTTTAAGACGCAGGTTGATGGGTTTTTGATAAGAGAGGGGATTAAGGGTTATGGGGAGAGGGCGGGAAAGTGGAACTGAGCCACGACAGATCAGCCATGATCTTATTGAATGGCAGGGCAGGCTCGAAGGGCTAGATGGCCTACTCCTGCTCCTATTTCTTATGTTCTTATGATGGACACTTGCTGGTCAAACAGAATTGTTTACCACACACAAGGGAGCCTAAAGCCCTTACATGGGAGGGAGGTATGTGACCTATGTGCCTCCAGCACCTACAGGCTTGGCTGTTGGGTATACACCCTGACTGGATTCTACTGATCAGGGATCACCCTGATCAAGAGACTGCCCAAAGGGGCACAAAACCAATGAGGGATAAAAGGTGCTGCCCAACAGAAGCATTTCTCTCTCTCCAACCATGAGCTGTCACCACACCAGTGACTATGGAAACTAGCTCGCAGCTAAAGGCCAATATCTGCCTGGGTACTTGCCAGTCTCACAAAAGTTGTAAGGTCAAGGTCTAGTATTGAACTTTAACATTCTGTAAATAACTTGTATTGAATGTGTGGGTGATTCATATCCAATGTTTGTGAATAAATATTACTGTACTAACAAGGCTGTGACTCGCAATTCTTTGTCCACTGTATAAGGGTTAAAAACAGACTGTGCAGCAGGCACAACACCCCTATTGCCTCCTTTGCAAAAGCCTTCTGCAATTTGCATGTCTGCTTCCTTCCCCTTCACTGCTGTGTTTAGTTTGTCGTCAGTGGCCCCCTCCATCAACTGCTCTATACACACCTGTCTTGCCATCTGTCTCCCGACCTTCTAAAAATGATGCTTGTCCTTGACAGTGCTGTTGCCTCTTCCCCTTGCTCTCCCTCCCCCACCCATTGTGGATTCTATCTTGGAGTTGTTGTCTGCTAAAGACTCAATTGGCTTTGCAATAAAAATGGGAGCAGATGTTCTGAGCAAGAATCACAATGTTAGAGATTGCTAGGCACTGCAGAGTTTTGTATAATGAAACAGCGAGTATGCAAAGCTCTAAATCTGATGTCCTCCTTCCCTGCACTCAATCAATAGTCATTACTGTTGGCACTGGGTTGCTTGCAATGTTTCAAGCCAATGTTCTCAATCTCCAAGTTCAACTGCGGATCGAGGTTAATCACTTTCCAAAATCCATTAGTAATTCTTTAGCAGCTGAATAATGGGAATGTTTATTTTGGCCTCCCACAGCCTATTAAATTCTCATTAGTTTCTTTTGCTTCGAAGCATGTTCAGCTTTAGGAACAACAGCCTAGAAAAGGGCACCAACTACAGTGAAACTGAGGCATTACGTGACTGGCAGGAATTGGGGCCATGGGACAGCACCCAGCACAAGCAATGCATGCCCTCAAACCCATGTCAATATACTCTCAAATCTGTAACCTTTGAACTGTGTATAAAGGTGCCATTAATTGTTTCAAAGTCATCGAGTGCCCTGGGTCTCGCTGACAGGAGTCACACAGCTTCTGCATTTGACCATTTACTACTTTGAGGTTCTCCTGCAAGTGTTGGCCATGAAGATGCTGCATGCTACATCCGAGTAAAACCTAGACATATCCTGCAGTGATGGCAGAAGTGTGACTCTCACTCCTGGGATGAGGAACTTATTTTATCAAGAAAGCATGAACAAGTCGAGTCCACACCCACTGGAGTTTAGAAAAATCTCAGATGATTAGAGTCATAGAATACAGCACAAAAACAGGCCCTTCGGCCCAACTGGTCTATGCCGATCCACTTATGATGCCCTCCCAGCTAGTTCCAATTTCCTGTGTTTGGCCCATATCCCGCTAATCCTTTCCCATCCATGTACCCATTCAAATGCTTTTTAAATGTTGCTTCGTACCTGCTCCAATCACCTTCTCTGGCAGCTCATTCCAGACATGCATCATTCTCTGCAAGTAGTAGTTGCCCCTCTGGTCCCTTTTAAATCCACCCCCCCCTCCCCCCACCTTAAACTTATGCCGTCTAGTTTTGAATTCCCCTTCCCTGGGAAAAAAGGCTGAGCGTTCATCCCATCTCTGCCCCTTACGATTTTATACACCTCAATTTAGGTCTGATTGAGACGTGCAAGATCCGGAGAGGATTTGATAGGATAGAAACTGGAAGAATGTTTCCACTTGCGGGAGGGACTAGAACTGGGGGCAAATGCACGCAAGAATAATAAGTCTACCGTTTAAGACAGAGATAAGGAGAATTTCTCTCTCAAAAAGGATGGTTAGTAAATGGAATTCTCTTCCCCAGAAAGCAGCAGGGGCCACATCGTTGACCATATTCCAGGCAGATAGACAGGTTTTGGATAGACAAAGAGGTCAAGAATAATGGGGAAAGATAAATGACACCGCAAATCAGGTCAGCCACAGACAACAAAAGCAGGGAGGTCATGTTGTATCGAACTTTGGTGAGGCCACAGATGGAGTACTGCGTGCAGTTCTGTTCGCCACATTATAGGAAGGATGTGATTGTACTGGACGTGGTGTGGAGAAGCTTCACCAGGATGCTGCCTGGGGTGGAAAACTTAAATTACAAAGAGGGATTGGATAGACTCGGGTTGTTTTTGTTGGAGAAGGCTGAGGGGCGACCTGATCAAGGTGTACAAGATTATGAGGGGCATGGACAGACTGGATAGGGAGCAGCTGTTCCCCTTAGTTGAAGGGTCAGTCACGAGGGGACATAGGTTCAAGGTGAGGGGCAGGAGGTTTGGGGGAAGAAGGGAGGGATGTGAGGAAAAACTTTTTTTTTTAAAACGCAGAGAGCGGTGACAATCTGGAATGTGCTGCTTGGGAGGGTGGTAGAGGCAGGTTGCCTCACATATTTAGATGAGCACTTGATACATCAGAACGTTCAGGGCTATGAGCCAAGTGCTGGCCAATGGGATTAGGTGGGAGGTCAGGTGTTTCTTGCATGCTGGTGCAAATTCAATGGGCCGAATGGTCTCTTCTGCACTGTATGATTCTATGATTTTATCAAACAGTAGAATAGACTCAAGGGCTGAATGGTCTACTCCTGCTCCTAAATCCTATTTTCCTATTTCTCTATGTCTATTAGGTTATTGACAGTGGCTCTGAGGGAACTCCTGGTTTGAAGGCAGACTCAGAGGGCAATCCCTAATACAGTGAAAAAAATGACATGACACCAGTTAGTTTCTCCCTTCTATCTCAGTGCAAAAATGACAAAGTCCTGAGTGACATTAGGGTCTCTTCTGGGTGTACGAGAAGATTGCAGCATGTTGTACCAAGCAGGCAAAGTGTCAAAAAGGATGGCACTACTTCCTCATCTTGGAGCAAATCCAACCATTCCAAAGGTCATTTGGTCAACCCTCTCCTTCTGCTTTGTGACTGATCCAAGTCATGCCATCATCCCATTATTTTCCCGCTTCCCAGTAATTTCCCTTTCAGGTCTTTATCATAGATTCCCTACCGTGCAGAAGAGGCCATTCGGCCCACTGAGGCTGCACCAACTCTGACAGAGCATCTTACACAGCCCTCTCCCCACCCCAACCCCACACATTTCTCATACTGCCCCAAGATGTGTCAGTTAGACGGACTAGCCAAGAGGCAATTTAGCAAGGCCAACCCACCTAACCAGAACTAACGAATCTGCTTCCTTCACCCTTATGGGGAGCAGATATACAATCACAACTCACTGTATTAAAAAAGCCTCCGATTCTTTCGCTACCATCTTAAATCTGCATCTGCTGTTTACACTGACACTCCTGCAAATGGAAGTATTTACTATACCTATTTACTATATCAAGGAGGAAGGGGAGTGCACTATTCAGATTTCTCCACCCAATAACTCAGGCCTGGTATCGCCTTAGTGAACACAGGAAAAGTAAGAGGCCATTCAGCCCCTCCAGGCTCTTTCACCATACAGAGAGATCATGACTGGTTCCCAAGTCAAACTTGCCTTTGGCTAACAAAATTTTAATCATTCACATTTCCAATTAACAACCGAAATTTAGCAGTACTTGCCACTTGCGTAGGGTTCCAAAATTCAACCCTCTTGCGTAGAAGCGTTTCCTAATTTCACTCTGGAAAGTCTGACAATCTTTAGGCTGTGGCCGTTGGTCACAATCAGAGGAAATAGTTTCAAACTCAGCTATCTTAACGCTTTGAAAACCTTTGCCAAAACACCTCTTCACCATCCTAGCAAGACACCCTGCTTTGTGGAATCTCTCCTCACAATTTTACCGGAATAGTCTAGAAGTTAAACATTCCTTGACCAATGTATCCTTCCTGAAGCACAGAGTCCAGCACTGCTCACAATCATTCTGCAAGTTTCCTTCCAAGTCACATGCTATCCTGATGGGTGGCACAATGGCTTGCACTGCTCCCTCTCAGCTCCAGGAACCTGGGTTCAATTCTGACCTCATGTCACTGTCCGTGTGGAGTCTGCACATTCTCCCCCTGTCCACGTGGGTTTCCTCCGGGAGCTCCGGTTTCCTCCCACAGTCCAAAAGGTGTGCGGGTTAGGTTGATTGGCCATGTTAAATTGACCCTAGTGTCAGGGGGTTGACAGGGTAAACATGTGGGGTTACAGGAATAGTGCCTGGGTGGGCTTGTGGTCAGTGCAGACTTGATGGGCCAAATGGCCTCCTTCTGCATGTAGGGATTCTAAGAATTATAACTGATGCTCCTTCACTGTTGCTGAGGCAAAGCCCCTACTAGCATTGTGGCTGTATATAAACCACCCGAGTTACAGCAGTTCGAGGTGGTAGCTCACTAGTGCTATCAGAGATGGGCAATGAATGTTGGCCTTGGCAGAAACACTTGTATCCATAAAGTACGGCTTATCATTTGCAATTATTTTTGACCTTAATGGACCTCGCTTGAAATGATTTCCAGGGTGTGCCCAACGCAAAGTTGCTGTGAAGTAATATTGATGAACTCAGGGCTGAATCATGAGGAAATTTAGTTTAAGATGATTGATTGGAGAAGTTAGGACTGTTTTCCTCAGAAAAAAAGGACAGAGATTTGACATAGCCGTACAAAAACCAAACGGTGTGGACACAGCAAATAGGGAGAAACCAAACCCACTTGTGAAAAGATCGAGAATGGGGGTTGAGGGGAAGCACGGATATTAAATAAATCAAAAGCAGCAAAAGCAACACGAGAGAAAAAAATACTTTCCACCCAGCATGTGGTCAAGGTCTGGAATGCACTGCCCAAAAGTATGGTGGAGACCGGATCAATGGAAGCTTTCAAAGTGGAAATAGACATACCTGAAAAGGAAGAATTTACAGGATTGTTGGGAGGGGGTGGTTGGAGGGTGTGGTTTGTGGATGGCACTAATTGATTTGCTCAGAGAGCCTGCGTAGACATGATGGGCTAAATGGCCTCCTTCTGCACTGTACAATTGTGACTCTAATAGACTTGAGCCCGCTGCCTTTCTCGATCAGAGTTACCAGCCAGTGCTTTCCATCCCTCTGGGTTCTGAAGCCTGCACATTGGTTCAGGGTTTGCCCTGTGGTCTCACCAGCTGTCAAGTCTCAGTGAGGGCGATGGAAAGTTGGGGCATGAGGGGCCATGGCTGGTGAAAGGGAGGGGGGGGGGGGGCAACATGGGAAGAGGCAACAGCAATAGGCCCAGGAGTCTTATGAAGGGAGCAAACTCCCATCTGTCCTCCGCCAGCCTGAATAGGGAAATCTGTCAAGTTGAGCGCTTGATACGGGCTTCTCCCACCCTGGATTAAATGGGAGCAGTGATGAACCCATTGGCAGATGAAGTGGCCTGATGCCAACCCTGCCACAGCCGTCACATCAGAGGCAGGGGTGGGAGGGTGAACTGCTTATTGGATTGAACAAGTGCCTGCCACTGCACCCCACCTCCCCCTGTTCACCGCCCCCCACCACATCACAAATAAACTAATAAATAAACTTTTAGTGTCACAAGTAGGCTTACATTAACACTGCAATGAAGTTACTGTGAAAATCCCCTAGTCACCACAGTCCGATGCCTGTTCAGGTACAATAAGGGAGAATTTCGCATGGCCAATACACCTAATGAGCATGTCTTTCAGACTGTGGGAGGAAACTGCAGCATACAAAAAAGGAAGCCCACACAGACCCAGGGAGAACATGCAGACTCCGCACAGGCAGTGACCCAAGCCAAGAATTGAACCCGGGTCCCTGGCACTGTGAGGCAGCAGTGTTAACCACTGTGCCACTGTCAGCATGACTATTGCTCAATATTGCCTCAATTCTGATAATTGTACAGAAGTTACAAGGTCACTGCATGACACCCAATCTCTTTTCTTTAGAATAATAACTTAAACTACAGGAGTAAAGATTGCTGCATTCCTCTTGGTACGAAGGACAACCAATGACTTGTACATATCACTTCAGAGAAGAACGGTGGGAGCACTGTATGTAGTAAGATTAAGCAAAATGATGTGTCTATGATAAACTAGCAGAAAGGACCATAAAAGAGCACTGACTGAGTGCTCTTTCGAGCACTATATGCAATTAACATTCATGAGTGTGGACCTTTTTCTGAGTCGAATTGAAAGGTATATATTGACACTAAACAGAACTGCATTCTTTGGCAGTACATCATTCCTTTGACTTACTCCGTTCACAACTGTGATGAAAAAGATTATATACACACACAACAAATTATGTAGGTACTGAGATGAAATACAGCCTTTCTTGGAATCAGTCTATTTTGAGATCAGGTTAACATTTCAAATACAAATACAGGGTAATGTACACCAAGCATTCAATCATACAGGTACATATCTAGGACTGGAGCCCAGACCTGTCGTAACGCATTCCACTTTCTTTTGTCACATCTTATTTGTTCTCGGGTGAATTTATATTGCAGAGAGTGAACCAAGGGGCGCTTGTTTTCCTATGTTTAGTGTGGGGTTAGGGAGCAAAGCCATATTTTGTGCCATGCAATGTTCTGACGTTTAGAGGACTGAACAAGACAGGAAAGGGGAGTTTGGCACTCGTACTGCTGAAGGCTTAAATTTACACCTCAGTGAGTGAGAAATGTTCAGGGGGCTAATTGGGACTGCTGGTGAGCATCAGTGGGTTTTGGGGAGGGGGTGTGAATGGGGGTTCACTTTCCAGAGTCCTCAGGAGGCAGATTGTTATCCAAATGTTTACACTCAACTTCAGCATCTAACTGAAGCAGCTTCTGTCTGGCTGTGAATGTGTAAAATGCCATCTGTACTCAATAACTTGTCCACATGGCCAAGGCTGTGAAACTGCCAGCGTTCTAACATGGTAAAAACCTGTTAGTTATGTAACTGTGTATACCATTGGACTAATTAACGGAATTTTTTCCAGTTTTTTTTATAAAGAAGACAGTACATAAGTCAGCTTACCTCTGTCCACTGGCGACAGCCAAAATAAAGTGGAAAGAGAGGGGGGGGCGGGGGGGGGGGGGGGAGAAGAAGAAGAGAGATAGAGAGAAAAGAAAAAGAAAGGGAGAGATAGTAAGCAGAGAATTCAATTGGCCTGTGTCATATTTCAAGCTTGAACATATGCGATAACCAATTTGGTCACTTAGCATCCAATTCAGAATTACAAACTGGACAAGGCAAAGAGGCAGATAGCAGAGTAGACGAGTGTTTGCCACGCAGCACAGGCCCCTCCACCGTATCGGTTAACAAGTAACTCACACACTAAAGCATGCATTTTCGAAGCCGTTTTCTTACCTAGATCTTCAAGTTCTGAGGTCATAGACTTTGAGCGTAGTGTTAACGCGGTGGTTGGTGCTCGTTTTGGAGGTGGTGGGGCTGGTTGGAAAATTAAAAATATATAAAAATCAAGACTCAATCTTGGAATTCGTTTCTGCTCAAAAGACACAAGTTGGCAAGCGGCTGCTCACTGGAGTGCCTCCTCTCCAGCCTTCTAGTCTCAACACCAAATTCAACCCTTCTCAATAATAACCACAGCTCTCTACTTTGAGTGGCAGCTGTTGATAACATTCTTCCCTTGCCATCAAACCTCCTCTGCACCCATCCTTCACTTCTTCCAATACTATTCCCTTTCACCTGCCACCACCATCCTTTTAATCAATCTATCGTGCTTGCCTTCGACCCTATCACACACCTTCCTTTTTATTCTTCCCTCCTCCTCGCCTTTGTACTCACTTACAACAGGTTACGTTGCTGATGGGGACCCGAGCAGTAACGTTAAATTGGTTTCTTTATCCACGGATGCTGCTTGACCTGCGAGGATTTGCAGTGTTTTCTGCTTCCATTTCAGGGCAATGCTGCCTTTGTAAGCATGATAATATTTCCCTGGGGCAAGTCTCCCCAATCCAATCCCCTTCACCGTGTTACAGTTTCATCAACTTCACACTGGAGATGCTGAGGGCCAGAGACAAGGGGCGGCAAGGGCAGAGGTGTGGCTGGGGGTGGGGGGGGGCAGAAGAGAGAGATGAGACTGGTCATTTTAACTCTGGCTGGTGAATCGAAATGGGCAATAGATAAATGGAAATCCCAGGTACATTTTAAAAAAAATCTATTAGTCACGAGTAGGCTTACATTAACACACCAATGAAGTTACTGTGAAAATCCCTTAGTCACCACACTCTGGCACCTGTTTGGGTACATTGAGGGAGAGCTTTGCATGGCCAATGCACCTAACCAGCGCATCTTTCGGACGTGGGAGGAAACTGGAGCACCTGGAGGAAGCTTACTGGGACACGGGAAGAACGTGCAGACTCCATACTGACCGTTGCCCAAGCCGGGAATCAAATCTGGATCCCTGGCACTGAGGCAGCAGTGCTAACCACTGTGCCACCACTCAGATGGAGGTCAGGAAAGGTGTAATATGGTTCCCTGTGTTCTCACTTTGCTAAACGTTTTCCTGAGGTGACTGCAACCTTGCAAGAGCAGAAAAAAAATTCAGGCTCATCAGCAACCAAATAGCAGCAATCTTTTGGTGTAAATGAGATTTTAACTTGTGATGCAAGAACCACCCTCCTTCCCCCGGCTGCAGCCCACCTGGTAACAGGCAGTGTGTGCAGAGGGGGAGGTCTCACCTCCCCACATCCCAGGCACACACATAGCCCTCTCGCTGCACACAAAAAGGAGGCTCTCGGCCAGAGGGACTGACACTCACACAGGCTGACTCATCCTCCCAATTGGAGGGTGCATCCTAATTTGGCACCTCCTGTAACATCACCCAGCGAGACGCGCTGCTCCTGCAAATGGGATCAAAATGGCCTCTACTGCTGAAAGTCTGAAATTTCAGTGGCTCTGCCTCCCACCTGCTTTCCTCTCCACTGAATGCAAATGGTGTATAAACAAACACCTTGAACTGTAGCAGTTCAAGGCAGCAGTTTAACCCCTGCCCTTGTCGCAAGGTTAAATAGAACCACAAAGGTTACAGTGCAAAAAGAGGCCATTGTATCTAAAATAGTCTTAAAACGGGAAAAACAAACTAGTTCTTCATTTTAAACTGCGCTTTCCAGCACCTGATCTGTAGCCTGAAAGATTACAACACTTCTGATCCAGGCACTTTTTGAAGTGGGTTTTTCACTCCAGCCTCAAACACCAACTTTGGCAGTTAACTCAAAATGAAGACGTTTTCTTCATGTCCCCTCTAATCCTTCAACTAATCACCCCAAATCTACAGCGTTCCCCTCCCCCTGACAACTGACCTCTCAGCCACGGGAAATACTTCTTTCCTATCAAGGCTCCTCATCATTTATTACACATCAATTAGGTCACCCCTTGTTGTCCTCTGTTCCCGGGAATGAAACACAAGCCCATTCAGTCTCTCCTCATCGCTGCAATTTTCAAGCCCTGGCAACATTCTTGTAAATCTCCTCTGCTCTTCCTGTAACATGGTGACCAGACCTGTACACAAAACTCCAGCCATGGCCTCACCAGCGTTTTATACAGTTCCATCATTGCATCCCTCCTTTTGTACTCAATACCTCGCCCAATAAAAGGAAAACTTTCCATTTGCTTTCTTGACCACCTTAGGCACTTGTCCTGCCACCTTCAGGGACCCAGGGAGATGCACTCCAAGTGCTCTCACTTCCACAACCCCTCTCAATATCATCCCGTTGAGAATTCCCTTGCTGTGTTTGCTCTCCCCAATAGGGATGGGCTTTGAAAGTCAGCCTGGTGCGCAACACCCATATTTTGAGAGTGAGGCCACCATGAGTGAATACAAAAGAATACCGAGAAACAACGATTACCTCTACATTCTTAAGAACATAAAGGACGCAAGAAATAGGAGCAGGAGTAGGCCATCTAGCCCTTCCAGCCTGCCCCGCCATTCAAGATCATGGCTGATCTGAAGTGGCTCAGTTCCACTTTCCCACTTTCTCCCCATAACCCTTAATTCCCCTGTCTATCAGAAACCTATCTACCCGTGACTTAAATATATTCAGCGAGGTAGTCTCCACTACTTCAACAGGCAGAGAATTCCAGAGATTCACCACCCTTTGAGTGAAGGAGTTCCTCCTCAACTCCGAGCTAAACTGCCCCCCCCTCCCCCCACCCCGATCTTGAGGCTGCGCTCTCTAGTCCTGCTATCCTTTTTAAGTGGGAAGAATCTCTCTACCTCTTCTTAGGCCTTCACATGAAAAAACTTATACAAAGCAAAAGAATAGTTGGTGCCAACTCAGTTGGAACAAATTCAGTTCCCTCAATCTTTTTAGAAAGGTTCTTTAAACTATTTATAATGAACAAATATCTCTGATAAAATCTGGTGACGAGATGTTGCGGAGCTGGTTTCTAAATTTAGGGACCGGTGTAAGGTTCAGACTGCAAAATAAACGTGAAAAAGTCAAGGGAAATTTCAACATTGGCATTTCAAAAAAGCGACTGGAAAGCAGAAAGAAAGGACACTTAAATAACTATAATTTGTTCCAGTGTTCGTTGAAACTCGACTAAATTGACATTTTAATCCTTTTGTTGGAAAATGACCAAATTCCAGTCAACATCATCAGACAGAAATTGTCTGTGGTTTCTCCCCCTCTCACCCCGCGACATTCGGAGATTTGATCAGCTGACACAAGGTTGAGAATTCACAATGGTATTTTGACACTGTCCCTCCAAAAATCTTCTCAAAAATTCGCCAGACCAAAAAAAAACCATGTGCCGTTTTTGCAGCCTCTATGATGTTGCTTAGCAGCTGTGTGCTGCTAGTTTTATTTCAGAACACCAGCCCACGCAGACCTGTGAACCGTACAATAATGATATCCTTTTATAGAAAGAAAAGGAACGCAAACGCTCTTAGGGTTTCGAAAACGCCGTACAATTGGCTGCGCGTAGGAATCACACAGTGAGAACATTTCGGAGGTTTGCAAAGGAGGTCTTTGGAACAAAGACAAAGTTATTTCTGGGTTTCCTGCTTTTGTCTCAAACTTTGAACTGAATTGTCGCACTATTTTATTGTTCGCCTCTCTTTTGCATGGAAGGTTCAAATCCCTCCATGGCCTTGGTCTCTTCCAGTCTTCAAATCCTCCTCCAGCCTTACATCCCTACAATCCTGCAACGTTGGCAGTTGCTGCATTGACAATATCCACTGCTCCACCCCGGACGCTTGTGTTTTCAGCTGCTGAGTGCCCATAGCTCAGGAACTCCCTCCCTCAACCCGTCTCATCTCGACTCTTGTTCAAAACTTCCTCTTCAAAGAAACGTTTGGTTGTATGTCTTAATAGCGTGCGACTCGATCGTAAAGTTTACTTATTAATCATGAGTAAGGCTTATGTTAACGCTGCAATGAAGTTATGTGAAATTCCCCTGAGTCACCACAGTCTGGCACTTGTTCAGGTAAGTGTACCTAACCAGCACGTCTTTCAGAATGTGGGAGGAAACCGGAGCACCCGGAGGAAACCCACACAGACATGGAGAAAATGCAAACTGCGCACGCTAACCCAAGGCCAGAACTGAACCTGGGTCCCTGGCGCTGAGGGGCAGCAGTGCTAACCACTACGCCACCCATGTCAATCATTGATCAATTCTCCTGTGCGGGGAGTTTACAATTCTACAATGCCAAACAAATTAGTGATGGCACGGTGGTTAGCAGTGTTGCCTCACAGCACCAGGGACCCAGGTTCAATTCTGGCCTTGGGTCAGTGCGTGGAGTTTGCACATTCTCTCTGTCTGCATGGGTTTCCTCCAGGTGTGCTTCAGTTTCCTCCCACAGTCCAGAGATTTGCGGGTTAGATTCATTAGATCAGTTTAGCGTGGCCAGTGTCAGGGGACGGGCAGATTAAATATGAGGTTCTGGGAATAGGGCCTGGCTGGGACTGTGGTCTGAGTGGACTCGATGAGCTAACTCCTGCACTGTAGGGATTCTATGATTCCATGAAATCCAAGGTGCTGTCAAATATGGATCATTTTATTAGTACAGACCGTAATGGAACGGTCTGGGGACTGGATGAAAGTGGATTTTTATCACCAAGACTTGCTGAGATGAAGATCTCCCCTATGTTTTGGCTGGAAAAAGGCCCCACAGGCCTTCAGAGTGTAGAACAGTGGGTTGGTGACCACCTGGGATTTTAGGAAGGGGCAGGAAATATAGGCGTTTTCAGCGTGCAAGGAATTCTGACAGGTAACAGCACTGACAACTTCTGGGAGTGAGGAAACCTTGAGGTGGGGTGGTGCGAACAAACAGGCCTTCCAGTCACTGTCACACTGAATCCTGCCTGTGTTGCCTCCCTGGTGTCAAGGTAAAGGACATCATGGAGAGGGTAAAGGACATCATGGAGAGGGTAAAGGACATTCATTGGGGGAAGGGAATAGGCCAGAAGTTGTGGTAATGTTAATATTATTGACACTGAATGGGACCAGATGGCACACAGTGGCTAGCACTGCTGCCTCAGTGCCAGGGACCCAGGTGACTGTGTGGAGTTTGTGCCATCTCCCCATGTCTGTGTGGGTTTCCTCCTGGTGCTCTTATTTTCTCCCAAAATGGGCTGGTTAGGTGGATTAGCCTTGGTAAATTGCACTGAATTATGAGGATAGGGTGGGGGAGTGGGTAAATGTGGGGATTCTATGGTTTTGAGGTCTATGGTCAGATCTGGGGTCTAAAGAAATTGGAATCTCTGGGGTACTCCAAAGTGCTGTGCAGCAGTGAGAGTGTAAAAAATGGAGAGAAGGGGAGGATCAATGTGTGTCTTGAGGTATGGAACCAGAACGAGGGCTTTGGATTCTTGGGGCATTGGGATAAATTCTGAGGCAGAAAGCATGTATTCATTTGGGAATCATAGCGGGCGGGACACGGACCATACAAAAGGTCCATTGACCTCAGATGGGATTTTCCAGCCTTGTGTGAACATGGCTGGAAAATTCTGTCCATAGTGCGGTGAGCAACAAATACAATTAATCAGATGGAAATATACTATAATAGTAATAATGAAACTGTGACTTAAAAATGTTGAGGACATGTTAATGGTGTAAGAAGTGTCCTGTAAAGATAGGAAAAGAAAATGAGAAGGTCGGGAATTTTTTTGAGGGGGTGCAGGGGAATGTGGGTGAATTGATGGGAATCCTTAAAATTGGGAAGAGTTTTAACAGGATTTCCTCTGGATGTTCTGGTTGCCTCCCACAGACCAATGATATGTGGGTTAGGTGGATTGGTCGCGGTAAATTGTCCCTTAGTGTCAGGGTAAATACATGTTGTTATTGGATATGGCCTGGGTGGGATTCTTGTTGGTGCAAGCTCAATGGGCCAAATGGCCTCCTTCTGCACTGTAGGGATTCGATGATTCTATCAGCATTTTTTTCCCCTCCCTCGGGTACTTGTGTAGCCTCCCTCACATCTGTCACTTGCCATAACTTCCTTAGCGGGTTCTCACCAGTCTGAGTAAAAAAAAGTTTCACCTACATTTTTGATTTAGTTGAGAGTATTTTATATTTAGGAACCCCAATTCCTGATCTCTCCCATAAATGGGAACATCGACCCTGTAAAAACTCTTCCCAATTTTAAAGGACCCCTGTCAATTTGCCCCCTCAATTGTCTTTGATTATTAACTACGTCTACATTTAGAGAATTTATCATCATCTCAGGTGAAGATTAGCGAAAGTAGAATGGTTGCCAAAGACTCCCACTTTATTCTGAAAGACTAAAACGAGGAAATAAGTTCGGAAGAAAAATGTCCTAATAAAACAATTAAAAACTTTCAAAAAGGTGGCACTCTTGTGATTTATGCAGAACTACAATCTTGCACCTGTTGTTGGGAGAACATTCTTTCTTTAATTGGATTCTTCTATTTAAAAAAAAATCAATCTTTTTGTGCTCATTAAAATGAAGTGTTTGTGCAGGGATTGGAACATTTTGCATGTCAGGCATTTAATATCAGCACCAAGCCCGAGGACAGGTACAGCGTGATAACATGTTGAGCTAACCTCTCCCTCCAATACACCAGTTATCTTGGAAGAATGGTCCTTACTACACCAGCGCATGACTTGCTTCACCTGCAATGAGGACCTGCCTCGCTGACTGACATTGTTGGGAGGAGTGCTGAATAAATCTCAAGCATGTTCCAAGGCACAAAGCCACAAGCAATGCATTATAACTGCCCATGGTTCCAGCGATAAGATGTTCTAACTACAAAGGTTGTGGAGGAGAAGTTAGGGTTGTTCTCCTTGGAGCAGAGGGGATTTTGGATTTCATAGAAGTCTACAAGGCTCTGGCAAGAACACCCAGACATGGGGAGAATGTGCAAATGCCACACGGTCACCTGAGGCCAGAATGGAACCGAGATCCCTGGCACTGTGAGGTAGCAGTGCTAACCATGGTGCCACTGTGCCACATTGGCTAAATCTTAAGTGAGGGGAGTCTCATGTGGAGCATTAACATGTGGGTGGTCCAGATGTGCTAAATGGCCTGTTTCTATGCTGCACGTTCAACAGTTCACACCAAAAGTAGATAGCTCAGTAAGAAAGTGCCAGAGAACAACTGCAATTACCTTTCTTTCGAGCTGTGTCCTCTGGATCGAGATTTCTGCTTACTGTGACAACTTTTAATACCAAATGGTTCCCTCCCTGGCGGATCATGTTCACCACTTGTCTGTGGCCCACCTTGACAACATTTTCATTATTGACCTGCAAGACATTTCAACGAGTAAATTTAGTAACGACAACCAACAAATGAAGGTTTATCATGTTACCTACACATTTCATTGGATCAGGAATGGACCATGCAACCCCTATTCAATAATATCGTAGCTGCTGTGTATCTTTATCTCTGTTTATCTGCCCTGGCTCCATATCCCTTAATGTCCTTGCCTAACAAAAATGTATCAATTTTCTGCCTTCTGTCCTAATCCAGGCCTTTGTTCCAATCTTTTCTCAGAGTTCCCAAGAGTTGTTGAGTTGGGCTCAAAATGTTATTAGTTTCTCTCTCCCAAATCCTGCCAGACCTGTTGATTTTATCCGGCACTTAGTTTTTCTTAGACTCTTACTGTTGCTTGCCGCCTCACCTCCCCCCCTCACTTTCCCTACTTCTATATTGCTGAAAACTTGTTATTTTTTCCCCAGTTCTGAGGAAAGGTCATGGACCTGAAATGTTAACTCTTTCCTTTTTTGACAGATGTCCCTGGATTTGCTGTGTGGCTTCAGTTAGAAAGATCCCACCATCATTGCAAAGTCATCAGTGACTACCTGTTTTGTACATTAAGTCGTCTCACAACACCAGGTTAAAGTCCAACAGGGTTATGTGGTAGCACAAGCTTTCAACAGGCAGGAGCCTGGCAGCATTAACCTGAAGGAGTGACACTCCGAAAGCTTGTACTACCAAATAAACCTATTGGACTTTAACCTGGTGTTGAGACTTTTTAGTGTGTTTACCCCAGTCCAACGCCAGCATCTCCATATCATGGCTACCTGTTTTCTAACAGGTTAAATCTTGTAGACTAATGGAGAGTTATTTCACTACTCTGAAAGAATTGAGCAGAATTGAAACCACTTTCCTAACACCGTCAAGCTAATTTCAAAAGGAGAATTGAAAATGTATTTGAAAAGATAAAAATGTAGGGCTATGAGGAAAAATTGAGGATGATTCTTTCAAAGAACCAGCATGGGTATGATGGGCCAAATGGCCTTCTCTACTGATTGCTACTCATCGTTGTGTTTCAGAATCAATGTTAAACCTTGACGCAGCAGAAAAAGGGACAATATTTTTCTAGACAATGACATGCCATTCTGGACAAGCTTGTGGACTTGGGAATTGAAAGAGAGCAGAGGGAGCAGGTAAGATGACTGGTGTTACAGCTGAAGTCGGATCGTGGAGTCCAAGCAGAATAAACAGCAATTTACCAATAATCCATCAAGTGGAGGGGGGTGTTGGGCCAGGGAACACAATAAATGACTCACTACACAACGTGATCCTCAACAGAAACAAATTCACAAATCCTCCTTTCTTCTCATGGTTTTCTCCAAGGTAAGACCATACGATTTAGGCACAGATCATTCGGTTCTTGAGACAGCTCCACCATCCAATAATAGCAGGGCTGATCTGACTGTGGTTTCATCTCTACTTTCCTTTCTACCGTCATTCTCTTGTCTATCAAAAATCTATTCAACTCAGCCTTAAATAAATTCCATGACCCAGATTTTCCAGGGAAGAGAATTAAACAGCCAAATGACCCTCAGAAGACCAGGGACATCTGTTAAGACAAGGAAAGAGTTGATGTTTCAGGTCAATGACCTCCTTCTTAAAATGGTGTTCCCATCTTACCCATAAGAGGAACCATTCTCCTGGTATTCACCTTATAAAAGGTTGCCTCAGGATCTTAAAATGTTTCAATAAAATCAACTCTCTTTTAAATCCAACAGATAAGCCTAACCTTTTCAACCTCTCTTAAGGAGAGTATACCCCTGTCCATATCAATGGAGATGAAGTGGAGAAGCTGAAATGGTTTCTGGGTTTCCAGGTTACCAACCACCTGTCCTGGTCCCTCCACACTGGAGCTCTGGTTAAGAAAGTCCACCAACACCTCTGCTTTCTTAGGACAGTAAGGAAATGAGGCATGTCCTCGATGCCTCTCATTAATGCACAGATGTACCATAGAAAGCATCCTTTCTGGATCTATCATAGCTTGGTATGGCTCCTGTTCAAGGCCGCAAGAAATTACAAAGGGTTGTGAACACCAGTCTGTCATGCAAACCAACCTCCCATCCATTGATTCCGTTTGCACTTCCCGCTGCCTCAGGAAAGCATAATCAAGGACCACACGCACCCCGGACATTCTCTCTTCCATTGGGAAGAGGATACAAAAATCTGAGATCAAACACCAACTGACTCAAGAACAATATCTTCCCTGCTGCCATCAGGCTTTCCTTCTCTATGAATGATTTGCTTTGTCTGGATAGTGTGCAAGAAATAATACTTTTTACTGTACAGTAATACACATGACAATAATAAATCAAATCAAAAAAGCCCTGCATCTCAGAAGCTAATGTTCTCTGAACTAGTTCCAATACAATTATATTCTTTTTCCATTGTGCTGCTTGATGGATGGAAGCCATACAGAGTCAGAGAGCCGCTCCTCAGCCACCGGGGAGAAGGCAGTTGAGGAGGATTTTTGTGATGACCTTTTCCGTGACAGACATTTCCACAGGCAGACCCTACTCCTTTCTTGAAGGTGGTCACAATTACGGCATTGGAGATCTCCCTGCACGCTCTCTTCCTTCCAGATGAGAGATGAGGTCCTGGATTCCAATCAGGAGTGCCTCTTTGCCACATTTTAGTACTTCAGCAGGGATTCCATCTACACTGGAGGCCTTGTTGTTCTTCAGCTGTTGGGTGGCTTTTTTATCTCATGGTGAGCTAGGGTCGTGCTGGGATGGTGGTGGGTAGTGTGTGGCCAGATGGTGTTGAGGAAACTTGCAAAGTCTAGATCTTTGAAGTCAAACCCAACACCAAACTCATGGTCTACAGAGCAGCCGTGGTCCCCACCCTACTGCATGAGCCAGTAACATGGAAAATACAGAATAGGTACCTCAAATCCCTGGAGATATATCACCAACTTTGCCTCTGCAAATCCTATAAATCCATTGGTAGGATAGGCGTAACAATGAGAACATGATTTTCCAGGCCAATATCTCCAGTATCGATGCACTGGTTACCCTCGACCAGCTGTGGTGGGCAGGCCACATATGACAATACTCCTGAAACAAGTGCTCTGCTCCAAGCTCCGCAATGGCAAATGATCACTAGGAGGGCAAGGACATACTGAAAGCCTCTCTAAAACAGATGCAACATCCCCATCAACATGTGGGAATCACTTGCTTTAGAATGCACAAACTGGAGAAGCAACATCCGCGAAGGGTCAAATCACCTCAAGCGTCGCTGGAAAGAGCACACGGAGGCCTAACCAACATTCTATTTGCCTTCTGAATTACTTGCTTTATCTGCTCAATCTTTTACGATTCATGTGCTAGGACACCCAGATCCCTCTATCAAAAAGCAGGATGCTGATCCAACGAAACTTTATCAAAACAAGTCAAACTGTAAAATCTTTTAATGTTAGCCCTTCAGACATCAAGGTATGACGGAGGAGCAGGGGGAAATGCATATGCACGTGTAATGACATGCTTGAAGAACAGGGATGAATGCAGTTGATATTGTGAGCATATTGGAACAAAGAGAAGAAAATTACAGTGCATTAACAGCCTTCACCAAGCATGCTGCCCATGTGAACTTAAACCCCCTACCCTTCCGGGGACCATATCTCTCTATTCCCATCCTATTCACGTATGTGTCAAGACGACCCTTAAAAGTCACTATCGTATCTGCTTCCACTGCCTCCTCCAGCAGTTAGTTCCAGTTGTCTACCACCCTCTGTGTAAAAAAACTGGCCTCGTACATTCCCTTTAAACCTTGCACCTTAAACACATGTCCCTCAGTACCTGACTCTTCCATCTGGGAAGAAGTTTTTGACTATCCACTCTGTCCATGCCCCTGATAATCTTGTAGACTTTTGTCAGGTCGCCCCTCAACCTCCGTCATTTCAGTGAAAACAAACCAAGTTTCTCCAACCTCTCCTCGTAGCTAATGCCCTCCAAACCAGGCAACATCCGGTAAACCTTTTCTGTGCCCTCTCCAAAGCCGCCGCATCCTTCTGATAATGTGGCGACCAGAATTGAACACTATGTTCCAAGTGCGGCCTAACTAAGGTTCTATAAAGCGTCAACACGACTTGCCAATTTTTAAATTCAATGGCCCAGCCGATGAAGACAAGCATGTCTTCTGGTACACTAGAATTTTATATTGGAGTTTCATCCCTTTTACTTTACTGGTTGGGGCTGGATGTCACAGGAATACAAAGTTATACCAGTGCTGTGTTCCCCGTCTGGTGCATTCACACTCCACAAGGTTAATATTGGTGCATAGCCAATACTGCTTTGCACTGAGGCTAAATCTGGAGTGTGAATTGGGTGTGAACTGACCCACCCCCAAGCAAAGCAAATTGCAACTCCCTCCTCCAGAAAATCTCGGTCTGCTCTGTTCCTGTGCCAGTCTGTCCTCGACATCAGAAGAACACTGTCATTACCCTCACCCAAGCTAAATGTTCACGCTAAAGCTACAGCTTTGGTGTCAGCTGTAGGTAAGGTGGTAGTACTCTCGCTTGTGAGAAGGTTGTGAATTCAAGCCCTGGGGACTAAATCCAAGCCAAAACTCCAGTACTGCACTGTCAAACATGCCAGCTTTCAGATAAGACAGTCAATTGAAACACTGTCTATCCCCTCAAGGGAACACCGAATATCCCCGCCACTAATCATCGAGTCAGAGTCATCCAGCACAGAAAAGGCCTTTCAGCCCACCCAGTCTGCACCAACAATAACTACCAGTAAAGACACACTTATCCTATTTTCCTACACTTGCCCCATATCCTTGAATGTTATGATATTTCAAGTGTTCATTCAAGTACTTTTTGAAGGTTGTAAAGTTTCTGGCTGCCATTGCTTTCCCAGGCAGGGCATTCCAGATTCCCATCACCCTCAGTGAAAAAAACTTTTTCTCAAATCTATGAATCTCCTTCCCTTAAAACTTTGCTCCCTCGTGATTGACCCCTCAACCAAGAAGAACAGCAGCTTCCTACTCACCCCATCTCTACCCTCAATCTTACACACCACAATCACATCTCCCTCCCCATCCCAAGCTTCCTCTGCTCTAGAGAGACCTCAAATGCTCCATCCCTCGCAACATCCTGGTGAATCGTCTCTGTACCCCCTCTAGTGCAATCACATCTTGCCTAATTGAAGAAAAGCAAGGGATTCCATTTGCTGTTCTGGCCAATATTTATTCAACTGACATGAATAAAACAAGATGCAATCATGATCACATTACTGTTTGTGGGCTCTTGTTGCTGGCTATTACATTTCCTCAATATTAGCGACTAGACTTTAAAAATCCATTAATTTGCTGTTATCACTTTGGGCTGTCTTAAGATCCTGAGAGATGCATTAACTTTCTTATATGTCCTAACTGGCTTCAAAAGACGGGTTGAATAGATTTAGACAAGTATTGGAGGCAGCTTGCCAGAATGCATGTTGAGGCTATTGTGCTGGTGAATAAGTTCTTAGGATCCCTACAACGCAGAAGGAGGCCAATTGGCCCATCAAGTCTGCACTGACCCTCTAAGTGGGCATCTTATCCAGTCCCATTGCCCCCCTCCTCCCTGCCCTACCCACATAACCCCATGCATTTATCCCACAAATCTCCCCAGCTTACATCCTGGAACACTAAGGGTCAACTTAGCATGGCCAATTCACCTAACCTGCACATCTTTGGACTGTGGAGGAAACTGGAGCACCCGGAGGAAACCCACACCAACACTGGGAGAACGTACAAACTCCACACCAGTCACCCAAGACTGGAACTGAACCCAAGACCCTGGCGCTGTGAATCAGCACCTTTGCAAGGACAGCACAGTGGTTAGCACTGCTAACTTTTGCGACAAAAGGAGAAAGCTTTTTTTCTGTAACATGGACATGGGTCAGAACAACAAGAGTCTCAGAATACACGACCGAAAGCACTGGAATCTCTGACTACAGTGGGATTATAGCTTCAGCGAAACATTGATTCCAGTCCCTTCCAGGAGCACAATCCCCAGACATAATTGAAGGGGGAAATCATCCAATCATCTGCATCCTGGATGCAACCTTGCGTGATGTTGCTGCACGCAGTCTTCACTTAGTGGCCGGATACTTTTGCATGGTTGCCGCGCATGCCAGTGAGAGTGTGCCACACCCACGTAAGGGTTTCTTCACATTGTGTATGTTTATTATGCAATCTCCAATAGTAGGGAAGGACATTGGACAATTTAGGAAGTGGCTGAGATTGTACCTTCATCATAACTCTGCTAAGAAACAAGGGGAAAAGCTAATTCGATCCATTCGAGTACAGGCGGTGATCCAGTAGCAATTGGAGCATTTGAACTGTTTGAATTACCTAGTAAGAAAGGGGGGAAAAAGTCTTGGCAAATGCAAAAAGATGTGCATTTACATAGCACCTTTCACGGCTGCTTTACAGACGACAAACTGCTTTTAAAGTTGAGTCACTGTTGTAAAGGAAGCGTGGCAGCTAATTTGTGCACAGCAAGCCCTCAAAGACAACGGAGATAATCACCATGATAATGAATGTATTTTTCCCCCTGTGATGTTGATTGAAGGATAAATATTGACCAGGGATAACTTCCCTGCTTTTCTTTAAAATAGTACCATGCGATTTTCTTTTTAATATATCCATATTGGTTTAATGTCTAATTCACTCCCTCAGTTCTGCCCTGGAATTTTCAGCCTAACACTGAACGTCAGATTGAACATCTGTAAGAGAACACAAGGACTGGGACCAGTTAGCCTGCCTAGTCTGCTCCGCCATTCAATATAATCATGACTGATCTTGGGCTTTCCCCCCGACCTATCCCTCGATTCCGAGGTGCCAAAAATCTCTCTCATCCTTAATGTGCTCAATGATGGAGCATCTGCAACCCTCAGGGGTGGAGATTTTCCCAAGATTCACAACCCTTTTCGTAACTTCTCCTCACCTCCATCCTAAATGATTGGCCATTTATCCTGTGCGTTTTAGAATCCCCGCCCAGCAGAAACACTTAACGTCTACCTTTCAGAATCCCGTACCCATCAATGAGATCACCTCTCGTTCTAATAAACTCCGAAGAAATAGGGCGGGATTTTCCAGCTGCACCCGCCCCAAAACAGACCTTTGCAACGGTCTGCCTTCCGCCCGCGATGATTCCTGTGGCAGGCGAGATGGGAAAACTCCCCCCTGAAAGGTCCAACTGGTTCCCATCCCAGGGATCAATTTAGTGAACCTGCAATGCAAGAATATCTTTTCTTCTTAAAAATGGAGACCAGAAAGCCCAGTGCTCCAGATGTGGTCTCAAAATAATACATCATTGTAACAGGACTTCTTTATGCCTGAACACCAATCTCCTTGCAATAGAGGCCAACATGCCATTTGACTTCCTATTGGTTTCAGTAAATGCATGCTAACTTTGAGTTCACTTTGACAGTACACCCAAGTCTCTCTGAACATCAAGTTATTCACTTTTTAAAAAGTGTTCTGCTTTCTATTCTTATGAAAGGAAATAACTTCACACTTCCTTACTTTATGCTCCATCTGCCATCTTGTTGCCCACTCACTTATCTCTTTGCTACCTCAGTGTCTACCCCACAGTTTACCTAGCTCAATTTCATTAGAAAACTAAGAGGAGACAGTAATATATCAAAGTCATTAATACAGATTATAAATAAATATTGGAGATCCCAGCACTATTAGTGAATAGTGGAGTGCTGCAAGAATCATTCTTCTGCCCCTGCCAATTAATCAATCCTCTATCAGTGCTAATATATTACCCTCAAGCCTGACAGCCCTTTCTTGCCTATGTTAAGGGATTTTAGCAAATGTCTTTTGAAAATCCAGGTACCTTACATGTACTGCTTCCCCTTTATCTACCCTAGTAAACTAGTTACATCCACAAACTCAAATTAATTTGTCAAACAGGATTTACCTAGAGTAAAACCACGTTGGCTTATTCTAATTATACTATGAATAATCAATTTCCTCATGTGGATGTGGGTGACACTGGCAAGGTTAGCAGTTATTGTCCATCCTTAATTGTAATCGAGGTGGTGAGCTACCCTTCAGGGATACCCACAGTCTTGTACACTAGGGGTGGGTTTTAGGATTTTGACCCAATCATGGTGAAGATTTGGCAAATACAACTCCAAGTCAGGATGATTGTCCTTGCTGCGATCACGCCTTTGAATGGTCCCAATCACATATTAAGCTGATCTTTCTCTTCACCTCATCTGTAACTGTAACCCTACATTCTGCACCCTCTCCTTCCCTTCTATGTACTCTATGAATGGTATGCTTTGTTTGTATAGTACACAAGAAACAATACTTCTCACTTTATGTACGTGACAATAATAAATCAAATCAAGTGCGTGTAACTTGGAGGCAATTGTTTCCACATATCTAGGAATAACCCACTTTTTCTACATTCTGATACATTCAGTCGATTGAAGTCCAAACTCACTGGCCGGAACTCTACCACCTTGCCTGCCACAGAATCAGAGAAGGCGAGGGTCCGACAATGGAAATCTCTGTTCACCTCGGGCGGGAATTTCCGGTCTGGCCCGAGCAGAGCTGTAAAATCCCACCCACTGGGTCCTCGTATTTCTCCAGTGCTTCTTTGCATAGCACTGCAAAGGGACAGCTAGGACCTCCTTAAAATGTCTCGCCCAAAAGACACCTCCAACTATGTAGCACTCTCCTCAGAGCTACAGGAAGGTTAGCCCGTATGTTAAAATTATTGGAGCACTGCCACTTAGCCTGCTGGCTACCCTTGAAGTAGCAAGATCAAATAGCATAAGCAGAAGAAAACATGCAGCATAAAAACATTAAAAATTTACATCAGAGGTCTGGAAGTAATATCAAAAAGGCCCTAAGGAATTTTCTGAGCCACTGCTAATCCTGGAATTATTCTGTGTGCTAATGTGATAGTTAGCAAGAAATTCATTAACCATAGCCCAACTATATTATGTGGGAAAAGAGTCACTGGCTGAACATTTTAATATTAATTCAGTGTATTTACAGCATAATTTTCTACATATTCATTCAACATATTTACAGCTTGTAAATGCCTAATCTATTCCATTACTTCATCAATTCCACTGCAGTTCAGGCACATTAACATTTATGCTGCATCCAGGAAACTAAAATATTTGAAAAGCAGATTTAATAATTCTTTTTTGGCAGAGATCTGGTCTAACTTTTGTGCGACGGGACAGTCAAGCGCTGTCCCAAGGTAAACGTGAAGTATTTATATGCAGAAACTGTTACATCTGCACAATGCAACCAATGTTCCTTCAGGGATAAGATCAAAAAGTGGCAGAAACAGTGGGTCTGAAGCGTTGGAAACAGAGTTAAATGTTTCAAGTCCAATACGACTCTCCATCTTCTTCCGCGTTCCAAAGAGTTGTTGTATTGGACTTGAAACGTTAGCTGTTTCGTTCCTTCACGCCACAGATGCTGACAGGTTGCTGAGGTTTCCCAGCTATTTGTGTTTTTAATTTTTTAAATAAGCATCCCCAGTATTTTGCCTTTTGTGTTCCATCAGGAATTTTATAGGTCAAAATTACAATTATTTTCCTGTTTCTATGTCACAGGAAGGACAGAAGTTCGCTGATGACCGCGCAATGTTCAGGACTATTTGTGACGCCTCAGGAACTGAAGTGTGCAGCAAGACGTGGACAATATCCAGGCCTAGGCTGACAAGTGGCAAATAACATTCGTGCCACACAAATGCCTGGTAATGACCATCACCAATAACATACAGTATAACCACCAACCCTTGACATTCAATGGTATTTCCATCACTGAAGCCCCCACTGTCAACATCCTTAGGGTTACCATGGACCAGAAACTCAACTGGACTCACCACAAACACTGGTTACAAGAGCATGTCAGAGGCTAGGGATACCGTGGCAAGTTATTCACCTCCTGGCTCCCCAAAGCCTGTCTACCAGCTAAAAAGGCACAAGTCAGGAGTGTGACAGAATATTCCCCACTTGCCTGGATGGGCGTAGCTCCAACAACAAAAGAGGTTTGACACCATCCAGGACAAAGCAGTCCTCTTGATTAGCACCCCAGGCACAACATCTACTTCCTCCACTGCTATACTCAGGAGTAGCAATGAGTACTATTTACAAGATGCACTGCAGCAATTCAAAGATCCTTAGACAGCACCTTCCAAACCAAGACCACTTCCATCTAGAAGAACATGGGCAGTGGATACATGGAAACACTACCACCTGAACGTCCCCCTCCAAGCCACTTGCCATCCTGACTTGGAAATATAATCGCTGTTCCTTCGCAGCCTCTGCAAATTCCCTCTCAAATAGCATTGTGGGTCAACCCAGGCATGTGGGTAGCAGAGATTCAAGAAGGCAGCTCACCACCATCTTCTCAAGGGCAACTAGCAACAGACAATACAGACCATACATACTAGCAACAGACTATACAAACAATGGTGACCAGCCAGTGACACCATGCCCTGCAAATGAATGAAAACAAAACCCAGGAGGTGGCCCAAAGAGCTTGTTTGGCCATTTGATAGCTGATCTGCATCTCAACCACATTGACTGGCCTTATTTCTGAGGGAGCAGGGCTCTGAAAGCTCGTGATTCCAAATAAACCTGTTGAACTTTAACCTGGTGTTGAGAGACTTCTTACACATTTCTGAAGCCTAGCAAAATTGTATCAATCAAGTTTTGAAATTTCCAATCGACCTTACCCAGGTCCAAGAGTTAAATTTTTGGAATGGGCGTTCCAGGCTTTCCACGGCTCTTTATTTGGAGAAATGCTTCGTGACATCACACCTGAACGGCCCAGCTAAAGGCAGCTTCTGCTCGAATGTTTATTAATTGCTCTCTTTCAAATGTTAATTGTACACAGGAATTTAAATTATTTATTGCCGAGTTTGCTGCCTAAATCAAGACAACAACCTTGAAATGAGACAGTAGGATAACAGATATGACTCATTTACTGTAATTGGGTTAATGTCCCTGTTAAAATAGAAGGGAGACGGATTTCAGACAGGCAGATTAAGCATTTGTAAGCAATTAGCCCACAACGTGAATTGAAGATCATTATTATTTAACGTATTTGTGACATCAGTTGGATAGGCTTCCCTGTCTACAGGTGCAAGCTGGAGCGAGTCCAGAATGGACACCACTATAGAGCTAATTTAATGCCATTTGGCACTGAATTTAATCAGGCTAATTCGGTTCTTTTCAATTCATGTCAACTTTATACCAGAACATTTATTCAAGTTAAATCTCAGTTACCAACACCTTAGCCAAGCATTCACCCAGCATTTTGAACTACAAATGCTCCCAATTGTTCATGTTACTGAGCTACAGTCTATTAAAGAGTTTAATCATTGCCACCAGCTAGTGGTCTGCATTGCTATGGCTGCAGCTGCAAAGAAAGCCCAAAGAGCTGAGACATCCTCAAAAGTGAAATAAGACATAGAAGCAGAAGGAGCCCATTTGGCGCATCAAATCTGCTCTGCCATACAATGTGATCATGACTGATCTGATGTGACTGCCTCCAATGCCAACATATCTTTCCTCACGTAAGGGACCAGCACAGTATTCCAGACCCCAGGAGAGAAAATGCTGGAAAATCTCAGCAGGTCTGGCAAGAAGAGAAAAGAGCTTTGATGTCGGGTCATCTGGACTTGAAATGTCAGCTCTTTTCTCTCCTTACAAATGCAGCCAGACCTGCTGAGATTTTCCAGCATTTTCTCTTTTGGTTTCAGATTCCAGCATCCGCAGTAATTTGCTTTAAGGTACTCCAGATGTTGTCTAACTAGTGTATTGAGTAGCTTCAGCAAGATATCCCTATTTGAGTACTCCACTCCCTTTGAAATAAAAGGACCAACATTCCATTTACCTTCCTTAATACCTGCTGAACTTGCAAGCCAGCTTTTTGTGATTTATCCCTGTGCTGCAGCTTTCTCCATTCAGATAATATTCAGCTCCTTTATTCTTCCTATCAAAGTGCATAACTTCACATTTTCCAACATTATATTCCATCTGCCAAGTTTGTGCCCACTACTTAACCTCTTTATATCCCTCTGTAGACTGTGTCATCCTCACCACTTGCCTTTCCAACTATTTTTTATACCATCCGCAGACAAACCAAGTCATTATTAATTATATATTGTAATTAATTATGGTCCAGCACTGATCCCTGTGGCATTCCACTAGTTACCATCCTGAAAATGCCCCTCTTATCCCAGTTCCCCATCTGTTAGCCAATCCTATGTCCATGCTAATCTGTTACCCACAACACCATGGGTTCTTATCTGAAGCCTTTGGTGCAGTACCTTATTGAATGCCTTTTGTAAATCCATTTATATCACAGATTGGTTCCCCTTTATCTATCTTGCTCGCTGTTGCCACAAAAGAATTCTAGTCAGTTTGCCAGGAATGATTTCCCTTTCACGAAGCCATGCTGAGTCTGCTTGATTTTATGATGTTTTTCTAAAGAGAGGCGTGTGGGGTTTAAAATTGGGGCCAGATCCCAGTCATTTGCTGACTAGGGTCAGATCCATTAGGCACAGGCAGCAGCGTTGTTGTGGGGGAGATCTGCGGGCCAAGAATTGGACAAAATGGGGGTCCTCGCTTGCCTTTGAGCCATTTTGTCCCTCTTTCGGCCACCAAGGGTCCAGTAAATTAGCGACAATAGAATAGAAAAGCAATATAGTTATGGAGAACATTTATAAAATTAAAAGACTGGTTTTGCTTCAATGGGAATAGGGTCCAGTTTTGGACACCATATTCTAGGCAGGATCTGAAGCTATTAAACTGTGTGCAGAAAGCACTTACCAGAGGGGAAAAAAAGGGGCAGCATGGACAAGTTGGGTTGAAGGGCCTGTTTATATGCTGTAAACCTCTATGACAGGTATACTGGTCACTGAAAGTGGCAATGCAGGTGGACAAGGCAGCATACAGCATTTTTGCCTTCATCAGCTGGGCATTGAGGTTAAAAATTGGCAAGACATGTTACAACTTTATAGAACCCTAGGTAGGTCACACTTGGAATATAGTGTTCAATTCTGGTTGCCATACTACCAGAAAGATGTGGAGGCTTTGGAGAGGGTACAGAAAAGATTTACCGCAATGTTGCCTGGCATAGAGGGCATTATCTATGAGGAGAGGTTGGAGAGACTTGGTTTGTTCTCACTGGAATGACAGAGGTTGAGGGTCAACCTGTTAGAAGTCTAATGATTATGAGGGGCATGGACAGAGTGAATGGTCAGAAGCTTTTTCCCCAGGGTGGAAGAGTCAGTTACTAGGAGGCATAAGTTTAAGGTGCAAGGTGTAAAGGACATAAGGCAATTTTTTTTTCAGAGGGTGGTGGGTGCCTGGAACTTGCTGTTGGGGAAAGTAGTGGAAGCAAATACAACAGTGACTTATAAAGGAGCGTCTCAACAAATGCACCAATAGGATAGGATAGGATAGGAATAGATAAATACGTCCCTGGAAGGGTAGGGGGTTTTAGTTCAATCCGGCAGCATGGTGGGTGCAGGCTTGGAAGGCCGAAGGGCCTGTTCCTGTGCTATAATTTTTTTTGTTCTTTGTAATGATTCCAGGAATGAGTGACTTCAGTTACATGTGTAGATTGGCAAAGCTGGGGCTATTCTCCCGAAAGAGACAATTTACAGGCGATTCGATTGAAACCATGAATTCTAGACAACACAAAAGGAAGAAGTTGTTTCCATTGATAGAGAAGTCAAGAACCGAAGGGTATCAATTTAAAGTGGTTGGTAGAAGAGGCAATGGTGATGAGAAGGTGTGTGGTTAGGTGCATTGGCCATACTAAATTCTCCATCAGGTGCACCTGAACAGGCACCAGAGTGTGGCGACTGGGGGGGTTTTCCACAATAACTTCATTGCAGCATTAATGTAAGCCTACTTGTGATGAATAAATAAAAATTTAAACTGTATGCAGTGAGTAGTTAGAGCCTTGAACGTTCTGAATGTACTGCATGTAGATTCAATCCTAACTTGCAAAAAGGATGGGATGTGTAGATTAGAGTGATTAGCAGAGTAGATGTGTGGAATGGTGGGATAGGGCTTGGGGTGGGATTGTTGTTGGTGCAAACTCAATGGACTGAATGGCCTCCTTCTGCACTGCAGGGTTTCTATGATTGGGGAGTGTGGAACTAGTGAGACTGCACTTGCTGAGCTTCTAAATTTATCTTATACCAATTTGGGATTGTTTTGGGATATGTTAATCAGTAATTTGGGTTTCATTTGCAATAAATTGTTCCCAGCAACTAATTGGTGTTAACTTGTGCAATGTATTAATAAACAGATGATTCAGCTTTAACATGAATTCTGATTGAATAGCACCGTGATGTACTATTATTTACAGAGATAATGTCAATCTGCTTATTGCAGGTACCAATAATGTGGCAGCAAAGATGATGATGGTCCTTGAGGGATGGGATAGGTGTGTAGACAAATACGGTATGCACGTGCGGTGTGTAGATGTGCGCTTTTGAGTGCCAGAACTGTTAGACAATCAGTGTTTGCTGATTATATGGCAAGTGCATCAGTCTTACTTTACACATCCCAAGCTTCTCCTCACATCTAGAACCTTCTCTTAGTGCTGAGCGACTTTAACCTTTTGATCTGTGTCTGAATAGAGTCCAATCATTGATCATATTAAAAACTGTTGGGTCTTGTTTTGCAACAAACGTATTCAGCGCTTCATACGCCAGAAGTTATTAGTTATAACTGCCAAGTAAGGCGCAACAAATTTACAGAACGGTCCTCTCACTGCCTGCTAGCTTAATCATAAAACCGTAACATTTCACAAGGCAGACGGAGACCATATTGGATTGGTGGCAGATCTTTGCTAATCTAACTTCCCAACCCGAATCTCTTCACTCTGCTTCAAATGTTCATCTTCTTAAAAGATTCAATGAACTGAGCCTCAATTATTCCTGTCTCAGGTATTCCAAGCACCACCTGTCTAAAGGAAACTATCAGTCTTTTGCTCCATTTACCTCAAACCATATAGAGTTTCCAATGAAGGGACAACGTGGAAACATAGCCCTGCCTTTCCAGCCGTGAATAATTGCAGCCCGAGTTGGCCTCCGCCAGTCCTGGAAATCCTGACCAGATTTTTACAGTTGTCAGGCAGTTAATTGTCTCAGGTTGTGGCCTGATTAGGAAAGTCGTATTCCACTCCAGAGATTTGAACACAAAGTCTAAGTTGATTCTTCAGTGCAGTATTGAGGGAGCTCTGCACGAGTCAAAAGATGTTTGCTGGAACTTCTGGCTGGGAGGGGTTTGTGGGAGAAATGGACAGATTGCATGTGCAACAGCCACAACCCCTTCCCCAAACAGCTCAGCAGCCAGCTTCCTGGTCTGAATAGGCCCCACCCACTTCCCCTACTGGCGAGAATCACATTTTCCCTATTTTCTTTCCTAAATGCCATACCACCGTATCTGGGAGCTTGCCAAAGTAAATGGCTGCAATTCTCTCCCAATTTCTCGATTGTTTGGCACATAGAATTTTTTTTGGTAAGATTGCCCCCATGGTCTTTCAGGTGAGGTGTTAAACTGAGGCTCGAGGTGGATGTCAAACATCCCACTTACTGTTTGGTAGAGAGCAGGAGAGACTTCAATGTGTCCTGCCCAACATCTATCCTCAACTAACATCAGATCCTCGGCTTTATCGCCACACTATTTGTGAAGTCTTGCTATTCTTCAATTGACTGTTGCATTTCCAATGGTACAACAGTGATGACACTTCTGACTGTGAAATGTTCTTAATGTGAAGAAACACAGCATCTCCCACCATCCATAGAGTCAGTGGGTAATGGATCCCCGCACACTGCCTGCCTTGCAGCCAATTTACGCTCCAACAAGCATTGATTGGCTGCAGGCTGGACTTTCACATCTCACGCAGGAGCAAGTCATGCCTTAGAGAGCTGCCAGCTGGCCAATCAGATTGGCCAGCGACTCTTCAGTCCCCTGCACCAACACTGTGGGGACTGGAGAGAAACTACACCAACCGGTCTAAGCTTAAGTGCTGGAGCTGGAAGACAAGGTATTCCTAAGGCAGGGAGGGTAGCAAAAGCCTGGGGGTTCTTGAGGGGCGTGATCAAGATCTTGGGGGAGAGATCATGAGGTTGGAGATGGGAAGCTGGAGGTCATCCGGCCTTCAGAGCAGGGCGCCAACAGTCAGAAGGTGGCTTCTGGTGGACATCCACCATCTTCCCATCCAGGATCTAACTCAATCTCCACAGGGAAAGACCAGCCAGAAGCAATGTTCCCGCTAGCCTAAAAATTGAGGCTGGGTGGGAAATAACCCTCAAGTGGCCACTGATTAGTCACTTCAGATCTCGACTGGAGCAAGGATGGTATACCCATTCACGGCCTTGCCTGCCCCAGTGCAAAACTGCTGAGAGATTGAGACAGGGAGGAACCTGGAGAGAATCCCATCTCCAGAATTTTACCCTGTGCCACCCAAAGTAAAATCCCACTGGTGCTGATGGTGGGAGGCATCAAATTTAGACCCATATCTTTTCTAAACCATAAACCCATCACATCTGTTTTCTGTCAGAACATTGATACAGCCGAGGGGCTTATAGGATTATGATGTTTGAAGGCAGGATCTTTTGGTTTATAAATTTAAGACAGTTCAAAGATGATAAAGTGAGGGTAAATAAAATGACCAGTTCTGCAGTTTCCCTGACTAAGTCAGGGTGGTGCGGTTGTTTAAAAAAAAAATCAAAGGAAGACTGTAGCCGGAGAGGGACAGGTGCAAGCGCAGCCTCCAAATCAACATCGAGTAGATTGAGTGTATACTGAGTCTCCCAAAGTCCCAGAAGTATGTTGTAGGTATCAAGTTGTAAACAGTTGCACTATAAACTATCCAGTTATATCAAAAAGGTGAAAGGGAATTGGGATCAAAGATAACCAATTAGCTTTTTTACTTAGATACAAAAGTAATTTGTTTCTGTTGCCATGGGGAAAGATGATCGAGGGACCCATTTTTGATATTTGGTTACAGACTTCCCAATAAACCGATGAATATTACTGCCAGACAGCAGTTTGGTTTAGTGTGTGGATTGCCGTTAGCTAAGAGGCAGACAGCAAAAGAAAGCAGCAGCAGCTAGGCCTGCACCTTAAGCATAGAAAATACTGACTTTATCTTCTAACATTCAGAATAAATGTACGAGCTCATGCTCGGATGGAAGACCAAGTTTGTGAGGATTTAAAGGAGGCTGGAAGATTTACTTAGCTTGGGAGTTAGAGGAATGAATTTATAGAGCAACTTTTGTAGGGAAAGGAAGTTCTGGGATTAGAGGTTACTCGGTTGCAAAAGTAAAAAAAAAAGCCACGCCAACACTCCACGGGAGAATAAATTAAAAAAGAGTGAGAGAAGAACAGAAAATCACACCCTTGCACCAACCCAGACCCAGCAGTAGGAGAGAGGGGCCAGCAAATATTCATCGTTTTGCTGAGTTTGTATCTTGGTTGCATAGTGAGCTCAGTCAGTTCTGAAGGGAAAATGGAATAAAAAAAATGGATGCAAACAGAATCCAATTAAGTGTTATAATGGTCAGGTTATAGTTCATACGTTCATAAGCTATAAAATTGGGCCATTTGGCCCGAGTTTGCCCTGCCATTCGATCATGGCTGACGTGCCCGTCATCCTCGTTTTCCTACCTTCTCCCCATTGCCAATTAAAAATCTGTCCGACGACTCCTCAAATTTACTGTCTGCTCCAGCATCCACCACACTTCAGGGTAGTGAATTCCACAAATTCACGACTCTTTGGGAGAAGTAGTTTTTCCTCAACTGTTTTAAATTTGCTACCTCTTATCCTAAGACTATGGCTTCTTGTTCGAAAATGCCCCACAGCAGGAAGCATCCACTCCATGTCTACTTAATCCATACCTTTCATCATCTTGGAAACCTCAATTTGATCTCCCCTCATTCTTCCAAATTCCAGACAGTATGGGCCTAAACCATTGAATCTCTCTTCACATGACAAATCCCGCATCTCTGGAATCAATCTGGTGAACCTCCTCTGAACTGCCTCCGATGCTGCCGCATCAGATTTTGTTGTTGGACATTTTAACTGTGCCGTCACATTTTTGCAAGTGTGTAGGCAAAGCTTTTGGAGCTGTCACAGAATATAGCAAAAATTATAAACTACCTGCTGACACTTCCACTTGTATTGCTCATCTACCTTGTTGCCGACATACGTACACAATTTATCTGTCAAATGACTGTTGTTTTAAAAAAAAAAAGAAAGTTGGTCAATAATTCTGGCTAGGAGATCCACATTTGGTACTAGATGTTTGAAAAGTCTGTACACCATAGGTGCTAAATGGGCTCCTATGCCTCCAATATGGCAGGCAAGGGAAGCTGGGGGAAGGCGGGGGTGGTGTGTGGTTTACGTGTGCATGACAAGCCAGAGTTTGCTGTCTGCCATATTTCATAGAATCCCTACAGTGCAGAAGCAGCCCAGTCGGCTTATCTTGTCTACACCAACTCTCTGGCAGAACATCCTATCCAGGCCCATTGCCCAATTGCGCATCCCACCCCCACCCCATCACTCCACAAATTTACTATGGGTAATCCCACATCTTGGGACACTAAGAGGCAATTCAGCATGGCCAATCCACCTAGCCAGCATGTCTTTTGGACTATGGGAGGAAACCCACGCAGACACAGGGAGAATTGGAGAGCTCATTCCATGCCAGACTTGTGGATACCCAGCTCAATCACAATGTTACACATCACCTCGTATACCCTCCAATCAACTCAACTCTCCCCTCAACTCCCAGTCCTGAGCAACATCTTGCCCCTCTCACAAGGAGGGAAACTGCAACAAGAGCTCCATAAGACATGAGCAGAATTAGGCCATTCAGCCCCAGCATTCAATCATGGCTGATATTTTTCTCAATCCCATCCTCCTGCCTTTTCCCCATAACCCCGATCGCCTTATTAATCAAGAACCTATCTCTGTCTTAAAGACACCCAATGATTCGGCCTCCACAGCCTTCTGTGGCAGAGTTCCACAGATTCGCCACTCTCTGGCTGAAGAAATTCCTCCTCATCTGTTTTAAAGAATCATCCCTTTAGCCCTCTGGTTCTAGTTTTTCCTACTAGTGGAAACATCCTTTCCACGTCCACTCTATCCAGGCCTTGCAGTATCCTTCAAGTTTCAATAAATCTCCAGGAGAAGAAGGATTACATCAACCTAAGCTTGCTGCTATACAAGGAACTTACCAATCCACCTGCTGTGTGCCATCCATCAAACCAGCTTGTAAGGTTCAGATACTATGCCAAGGAATAATAGCAAAGACCTCATGGCAACAGCAATGGAACCAATACATCACCATTAAAGACCACCTCCTCACCACACATTCCACCATCTGGCTTCAATCTGCCATGCCAACATTGGGCACTCCTCAACCATTTCCACACTGACCAAGGTTGTTGTTCAGCAAATCGGCACAAGTGGGGCCTTGCTGGGAACCCGAACTGCAGCTGTGGTGCACCCCAATCAACAGCTCACACCATGAAAAGCTCCCCCGTGACAAAAGTTCAGTGACAGCTCCATTGAGCCCATGTGGAAGTTGTCTGCCCTTCTCATTCCCACACAAGCTGAAAGACCTACTGTGGTTACAAGAGCAAGTGAGATTGGGAATTCTGTGCAATGAGTAACATACTTTCCAATTTCCCAAAGCCTGTGCACCATCCACCAGGCACAAGTCAGGCGCCCCCAGCCAGTACGGATATTTTTGTCCCTCCGTCTACCTTGACCTGTTCCCCACCACGACAAGGCCCAAATATTCTGCCCAAGGAACATGTATCGCAAAAACAGAACTGAACAAAGTAATCTGTACAGTAAGAATAATGAGCCTAGCTAATCTGAATAGGCAGGTGTTGTATCGCTACGGAGGTTACAAACCTAAATTTGTGGCGTTTAAGTGCCACTTGATAGAAGAGGGTGGTGGGTTCAAAGCCCACTTGAAGGCTTGAGCATTTAATGTAGGTCAGCACTTCAGCACAGTAGTGTCGTTTGGATTAGAAACAGAACTGAGATCCCACGTGTCTTCACAGATCCCACTGCTCAATGCAAAGAGGAGCGGAGCGGGGGAGTCAGCATTAGAATCAGAGTAATCAGCCTTTTGTCTCATTGCTTGCAAGACCTGGCTGTGTGCACAATGGTTTGCCCCATAACAGCTACAACAATCGTACAGTGTAGTTTCATTCAATGCTTTGCCATGTTTGAGGCCTGCAATAGGGTTCTACGTAAAAGTTTTCTTTTATGAGACAACGTTACCCTCAAGTCAACCTTTCGCTAGAATTTATGAATGAAATAACGGTAAATAATATTACTGAAGTGGCCAAATCTTAATGTCATCTACCAGCGAGTGGTGCGGTTATTTTTCTAATTAGCACAATGGCCTGATTTTAACACCCAGCAGGCCCACGTGTTTGGAAGCAGTTGTGGAATCTGCTCCTGGGCCACATGGCATTGTAAATATTAATTCACACCTCCCGCCTGGCATGAAACAGTCACTGCTTCCAAGTGATGGGAACAGGAGACCATCACATTTATCAAATAGCAATGGTGGCAGCCCAGGTCAGTGGGCACAACGTGATGCACCACACGTGGGAACAGTGCCACAAAACATTTAACCATCATCTACAATTGGCAGGAGAGAGTTCAGGGTTGGCATGGAACTGTGCAGCTGCACTGAAGTCTGCACCATCCTAGGCTGGGTGGTTGGCCCACTTGGCCACAGTGCATTGAAGGGTGAAATGTGGAACTTGGATGCACCTGCTAACTGGTTCTAGGGGTGGGGGGGGGGGGGAAATTGCTGGAGGGGAAGGCAGCACTAATGCTGACTTGGCATCTTCTGAGGGGACAGAAGCGATCAAATCAGTTGACAGTACAGAAAGTGCAGCAGGGAACCCAACTTTCTAGTCCTCACTCAGATGGATACCCAGAAACGATGCTGCAGAGCTCCCTACTCCTTGTGGCGGTGCCAGGGTCAGGCAGCAGTGAAGATACAAGCTCCGATAGTGGTGCACAGTGGGGAAGGCACAGTCTACTGGAAATTTTTGATGTAGCTCATACACTCACATGATCGAAAATGTTACAGCACGGTTTCAGAGTAGCCTCAAGACAATTCTTTGCAAAGTATCATTAGTGATAAACATTAGCGATTATAATTGCTTTCAAGGAGGAAATTAGATGGGGGAATTTCATGAAAAAACATACAGGGCTAAGGGGCGACAGCAGGCGAAAGGGACTGACTGGTTTGCTCCACAGATGGCCAGAATGGAGTCAATGGGCTGAATGGCCTCTTTTGTGCTGTAATGGCTTTATGATATTGCCAATTCCTCTACTTGGCCATCTCGTTTGTAGAAGCAATGGATATTACCTATATTAACATCATGTTGGATTAAAGTAATCCGCATCGGTGCCTATAGCATGAAATGTTTAACAGAGGATGAAGAATCAACTTCTGTTTCAACAGGAATGTTGGTGTGAAGTGCTTTCGCTTTGCACCAATGGCAAGGTTATATTATGATACCAGACTTTACAAGGCAGTTCTGCTGTCAAAACATCTCCTTAACTTATGGTGACAGGATGCTCTGAATAGGGTGATTGTACGAACATACAAACTCTGCCTGGAGACAGGCCCACGAGATCCAAACCAGAAATCTGTTGAAAATAGGGTGACAAATGCCACACCTCAGGCTGCTGTACACAGCGATACTGAGAAACAGTTACTGTGTAGAGCAAGCAGCAGCCACAGCTGCAGCAGGCAGGGTGAACTGTATCTGTATCAAACAACTAAGCAGAATGTTTGTCAAAGTTTGGTTGTTTGATTGAATCAAAAGAAACAGGACAGACCAGACTCTGAGTTAAGGAAAAGGATTTGCCAAGGTGGGCCTAGCTGGTAAGATCTGTTGGTATTCAGACCGAGTGGAACTGTTTTTGAAGAGCATTAAAAGATCTGACTTGGTGTGATAGGGAGACATGAGCCTGTGAGAAACTGGAATTACCTTGAGAAGCAATCTCTTATTTCTCATCATCTATCAGAAGCGTGGTGTAAAGTTATTCAGTTTCTCTCAGTTGTATTCGTTAATGCTAAATGTATCCTTTCCTCAGAAAAAATAATGTTTAGTCTGTGCTGATTTTAGTTTGTTACAGTAAAAGTCTTAAAATATTGTGCTTTTAGTAGGAAACGCATCTCTTAAAACTTTACTGGGAACATAGCAGAAGTGTCTTAAATCCAGGGCCAAGATTTGACATGATATAACAACATTTGACATTTTGATAACACCTTCAATTTTATAAAATGTCCTAAGGCATTATAGGAACTCAATCTGACACTGAACCACATTTGATGACATTAGGACAAAGCTGGTTGAAGAGGTAGTTTAAAGGAACATCATAAAGTGGGAAGGAAGGAGTGAAGTAGTAAAGCGCTTTACGGAGGAAATTCCAAACCTTAGGGCCTAGGTAGCAGAAGTCATGGTCACTTATGGTGCATCAGTGTGACATCAGGATGCACAAGAGGCCAGAATTAGAACAGCGCACAGAATTCAAATTGGGCTGTACAGGGATGGAGGAGAGATGGAGAGGGGCAAGGCTACGGAAGGATCTGAACAAATGGATGAGAATTTAACAGCAAAAAGGAAGGTTCGTTTGAGAATAGGGGATCTGCTTTGGAATACATCTAATCCTAAATTGTTCAAGGCCTTGGTCTAGCCCTAAGTATAGGATTGCAGAATATTTACTTATCATTAAAGGTAAATTGAAGCCACCTCACTCAATTATGCAGTTTAAATTTGGCCTCAAAGCATTAACAGGATTTTTTAAATGGATTCTTTGTATTCTGTAACAGATGTTTTGTTTGTGATTTAATTCATTCAAACAAAGAGGAAAAAAATACTCAATTCCTCAAACAATGTGTAATCTACATAATTAACAGAATTGTGTTTAGTCCACATTGGGAATATCTTAGGGGTAAAAATCAGACTGCACCAACAGTATGAATCATGTCTGTATTGAATTAGCATCTGATTTTACACCAAGTCCAATCTTCTTTCTGCTTCACAGAACATAGTTCAAATTCTGGTGATGCTTTTTCTCATCTCGGAGTTGCCTTTACTTGGTTTGAAATGAAAATTCTTACGTGCCAAATTAGGGTGCATGAACCTTACAAATATTATTGCTGAGTGGCAGGGTGGCACAGTGGTTAGCACTGCTGCCCCACAGCACCTGGGACCAACCCAGTTCGATTCCAGCCTTGGATGACTGTGTGGAGTTTAAACGTCCTCCCACAGTCCAAAGACGTGGGGTTTAGGTTGATTGGCCATGCTAAATTACCCTTCAGTCAGGAGGATTAGCAGGGTAAGTATGTGGGGTTACAGGGATAGGGCTTGTTGTTGGTGGTGCAGGCTCGATTTGCCAAATGGCCTTCTTCTGCACAGTAGTGATTCTATGTTACATTATACAATTAACAATTCAGTATCTGTATTATCAGACAGACAAACAACACTAGTTTTAAAAAAAATTTAACCAAGAAAGAGGCTTCACCGCAGCCAGATCAAGCATCAGATCACGTCCAAGATGGGATACAACGCCTCATCTTGTCAGCTTGGATCTGGTTCATCTCCCTCGAGGGGACCTCGAATTGTTTAGTTTATTTTATTATTGTCACAAGTAGGCCTACATTAACACTGCAATGAAGCTACTGTGAAAAGCTACACTCCGGTGCCTGTTTGGGTACACGGAGGGAGAATGTAGCATGGCCAATTAACCTAACCAGCACGTTTTTATTGGATTCAATTGGTTGTGAATTTGGCTTTGTAACTTTAAGAATGAAGTAGAAAATTGGGGGGAAAAAAAGTTTAATTTGCAAAACATTTCTATAGAATTAGTTTAATTATTACTCACAGCAAAATCAAAAGCTGAAAGCGTGTTAATTCAAGGCTATCGCATTGTATACAACATTCTCCACACAAGGCTCCTGCTGAAGGGGATAAACACATCTAGCTGTCTTTCGTGGCAAAGTGACAGTCTTGGCAAGAAGGATATTCATTATGACAGGACGACAGCTCGTAACAGCAGCACAGAGATTATAATAGTTGTCAGAAAGCTGCATTTGTTATCCGAGTATTTTAACAAGTCGCTGCTTGACTCATTAACAGACATCAAAGGGAAGCTTGCTGTGAACTTAAAACATCGAATTCAAACTTGGGATATTTTGTCAGTACCAGTCAACCAGGCAAATGTAAAGCATACTTATCCCTACCTACGAACCCACACACACACAATGCATACCAGTCATTAGTGTACAGAGAAAAGGATTTGTATCAGGATCCCTGGGTTTGCTTTTGATTATCCAGAAAAGGTGCACTACAGTTCAGAGAAATGTGAGGCCACTTGTAGGGGTGACTGTTGATTGTGAGCTTGAGAAAATATCTATTGTTAATACTCAAATGTTTACATTATTGTTGTCAGAAACTGTCCAACATCAGGGACTAAAAAAAGACATTCAGGAAACAAATGCTGCAGAATACTTCAGTGCAGAAGAGACCCTTCGGCCCATCAAGTCTGCACTGATGGATGAAAGGCCCTAACATGCCCACCTAATCCCACTTGCCAGCACTTGGCCCACAGCCTTGAATGTTATGGTGTGCCAAATACTCATCCAGGTAATTTTTAAAGAAAGTAAGGCATCCCCCTCTGCCACTCTCCCAGGCAGCACATTTCAGACCATCACCATCCTCTGGGCAAAAAAGATTTTCCTCAAATCCTCCCCTAACCTCCCACGCCTCATTTTTAACTCATGTCCCCTCATAACTGACCCTTCAACTAAGAGGAACAGTTGCTCCCCATCCTCTCTGGAGCAGAGAAGAGCGAGGGGGTGACCTGATTGAGGGGCATGGGCAGAGAAAACAACCCAAGCCTATCCAACCTCTCTTCATAACTTAAATGTTCCATGCCAGGCAACATCCTGGTGAATCTCCTCTGCACCCCTGCCAGTGCGTTCACGATCTCCCTATAAATGTGGCAAGCAGACCTACCAGTGGTGCTCCAGCTGTGGCCTCACCAAAGTTCTTTCCAACTCCATCATGACCCCTCTGCTTTTGTAATCTACACCCTGATTAGTAAAGGTGAGTGTGCCATATGCCTTATTCACCATCCTATTGACCTGCCTTTCCGCCTTCAGCATCACCTCACACTTTGATGAGCACGTTTAAATAATATGTATTTAGTAATGATGTTCTATCTAAATTGGACTCAGACTTGAACCCACAATAGGCTAACTAAGAGTGTTGGATGGAGGTGTACATGCGCACACAGTGAAGGTATCAGTGCAAATTGAGAAAGGGGGCATTACCAAATACAGGATTCTAGGCTTCGTAAGTTATATAAATTCTACAGTGCAGAAGGAGACCATTCGGCCATTGAACCTGCACTGACACCAATCCCATCCAGGTCACGTATCCTTAACCCCATGCATTTACGCTGCTTGTTCCCCCGACACTAAGAGGCGATTTACCTTGGGTCAATCAACCGAACCCACACGTCTTTGGACTCTGGGAGGAAACCAGAGCACCTGGAGGAAACCCCATGCGGACACGGTCAGGCAATAACCCAAAGGCTGGAATTGAATCCGGGTCCCTGACGCGGTGAAACAGCTGTGCTGACCACTGTACAGCCCTTAAATCGGAGTACAGAGCACAAAAGCAAAGAATTTATGAAAAACCTGCATTAAACATTGAACACCCCTGATCAAACAGCGGAACCCTGCCATGCTGACATTGGGCTGTGGGCAGGTTTGTGGGCAGGGACTGCTTTGGCTGTACGGACTTTTGCATCATGGTAAAAGATGGTGGATGTCAGCGGTCTATCTTTAGCCCAGCACTGTCCCTTCAACTCCCCAAACGCTACAAAAGTGTTTCTTTAATCACTTTGAACAGTGGAATGAAAAAGCTTATTCTCATAAAAACTGCATTGTATTTTACATCCGATGAAGATTAGAGAAAGTAGATCTTTTCCCCAATCAATGACTTCTTTCATGTGTCATTTCATAATTTATTTATTGCACTTGCAGTTTTCAAGTTCAGAGGAAAAGGTTTTCTTGTATTAATAAAACGTTATTTTAAAAGAAAAATTGACACTGAATTAATATTCTCTATTACGAAACAAGGCATTTGCATTTTAATAAATCCAGTTAGCATATATTGGCGAGATTGGAAGCCCAGGGGGATTTAACCAGAAACATGAGAGAAACTTTTAGAGATTGCAACATCAAACTAATGCTAATTCCTGCAAAAATCTACTGTCAGCTCAGCAACAAGTACTGGCTGCTGGGGGCAGGCCAGGAAACTGTAGGCTTCATAGCCTGGAAAAGTTAATCCTCCACTGATACCCGAACTGTGGCATAGGCCACATAGGTGGTCTCATACAGTGGTGGGGGGGGGTGAAGCTGAGCCAATCAATCCACTTGGGTCAGAGGAGGGGTGTGGGGGGCAGTGGAACCTGATCAATCACCCTGCTGGGCCTTGGGAAGAGGCACAGGGACAGGGTCTTCCAATATTTGATCCCCTTTCACAATTAGGGGCTTCCCCTCTCCCAAGAGGCAGGAGGTTCATAGTATCCTTATAGCGCTGAAGAGGCCATTTGGCACTGACACTCTGACAGAGTATCTTATCCAAGCCTGTAACCCCACACATTTACCACAGTTAATCCATCGAACCCACACATCTCGGGACACTACAGTGGCAATTCAGCCTGGCCAATCCATCAATTCTGCACATCTTTGGACTGTGGGAGGAAACCGGAGCACTCGGAGGAAACCCATGCAGACATGGGGAGAACATGCAACCTCCACACAGCCCACCCGAGGCCGGAATTGAACCTGGGTCCCTGGCGCGGTGAAGCAGGAGTGCTAACCACTGTGCTGCCCAATCCCAGGTGAACCCTCTCTATCTAGGGCCACAGTTCCCCCACCCTCCACGTCCCTGCTGCTCTCCCCTCCACCACCAAACCATGGTCCTTAGCACCCAGCACTTACTGTCACTCTGGCTCATGGGCTGTCTGGTGACAATGCTGCTAGTCGCTGTGATACCTCATCACCTATTAAAATTTAGCCTTAAAGTCATGGAGGTGTACAGCAAAAGGCCCTTCAGTCCATTGTGTCTGTGCTGGTCAAAGACAAACCACATAACTAATCTAATCCCATTTTCCAGCACATGGCTCACAGCCTTATATGCTTTGCCATCACAAGCGCACATCTAAATATTTCTTCAATGTTATGGGGGTCTCTGGCTCCACCATCCTTTCAGACTGAGTTCTAGACTCTCACCACTCTTTGGATGAAGAAGATTTTTCCACACATCCCCTCTAAACTTCCTGCCCCTTGGTCACTGATCCCTCCACCAAGGGGAAAGTGTTTGTTTTGTCTACTCTATGTCCCTCATAATTTCAGATGTCTCAATCATGTCCCTCCCTCAGACTCCTCTGCTCAAAGGAAAACCCCAGTCTATCTGATCCCTCTTCATAACTCAAACATCCTGATAAGTCTCCTCTGCACCCTTTCCAACACTACCACCTCCCTCCTATAATATGGATTCCAGAATACTCCAGCTGTGGCCTCACCAATGTTTTATGTAGGTCCAGAATAACCTCCTTGCTCTTAAACTCTATGGCTTGAATTCTCCAGCTGTTCATGCCATTTTAGAAATCTAAAAGGGAATAGTCAAAGCTGCAGCAAAAATGTAACCATGTGACATGAAGAAACAGAGTTCAACGGTCGTGCATGCCAGCGAACAGGGGAAAAATATACAAAGTTAAAGATTAAAAGGTGCCTTTTCTAAATGTACAAAAGCCCTCAATAAAAGACAGTCACCGGGAAATCCAATAGGGAATCCAGAAGGAACTTCTTTACCCAAACAATGGTGAGATTGTGGAACTTGCTTCCACAGACAATGGTAGAGAGGAAGAACATCAATGCGTTGAAGGGAAGCTAGGCAAGCACGCGAATAGATAGTTACTATGGAAGTATGCGAGAAGGTTCCCATTGAACATCAACACCAACATGGACTGTTTGGACCAAATGGTCTGTATCTGTACAGACATCCTCTGCAATCCTACAAAGAGAGAAAAATGGACTTGCTCCAAAAGCCGTTACAGAGATGTTATTTCATGGTGACCAAGGTAGGGAATTAAATATTCCAGAGTGTTTGTTATTTTGGAATGGAAAAGAAAGGGTGGCACAGTGGTTAGCACAGCTGCCTCACAGCACCAGGGATCTGGGTTCAATTCTGGCCTCAGGTCACTGTCTGTATGGACACATTCTCCCCATGTCTATGTGGGTTTCCTTCAGGTGCTCCAGTCCCCTCCCACAGTCCAAAGATGTGTGGGTTAAGTGGATTGACCACGCTAAATTGCCCCTTAGGTGTCAGGGGAATTAGTGGGGTAAATATGTGGGGCTAAAGCCAGAAGGCCTGGGTGGGATTGTTGTCGGTGCAGGCTCGATGGGCCGAACGATCACCTTCTGCACTGTAGGGATTCTAGGATTCTATGATGAAGTAGTGGTGAAGGGTGGGATGTTGGTAATAACCCTGATAATAAGGGGATAGTAATGAGAAAGGATCTTGACCCAGAAAAGCAGGAAGTAGAATCAGTGTGGATGGAGATAGTCAATATAAAGCACTCGGGTAAGGTGTAGTTTATGGGCCCCTTAGTGGTTTATATTAAGCACATGCTTTCTATTAAGAATTAAAAGGCACTGCGTAGGTAATATGACAATGTTGGGAGGACTTTCAGTTCATACGGACAAATCAAATTGGCAAACTAGTTTGGAGGACAAATTTTAAAATAAACTAAAAGTAGCCTTCATCTTCAGCTGAGGTTGGCATCTCCAAGACCCAGTGAATCTTGGGCTTCCTGCACATGCGCTGGCTGGCAAAGAGCTGCAGATGCCCAGTTTAGATTTTTTACGTTAGTCAGGCCCATGAGTATAAGCAAAGGGACTTGCAGCTGAACACAAGGGTCCCGTGCACCCGCAGAAAAATCAACAACTCAAAAAGGGCACAGAAACCCTGGGAGAAGTGAGAGACAGTAAGAAGTCTCACACCACCAGATTAAAGTCCAACAAGTTTATTTGATAGTAAACCCACTAGCTTTTGGGGTTCGTCCCTTCGTCACCTGACAAAGGGGCACACCCTGAAAGCTAGTGGGTTTACTATCAAATAAACTTGTTGGACTTTAACCTGGTGGTGTGAGACTTCATACTGTGTTTACCCCAGTCCGACGCCAGCATCCCCACATCACAAGAAGTGAGAAGACAGGGAGAGGTTAAAAAAACACAGGCAAGAGGGCAGGGAGCCTTAAAAACAAAGTGCTCAGTAAGGAAAGACAGAAAACAGGAGGTGTGTCACGATATATAAAAAGGCTAAGCTCCCCTGGGATAGAGAATTCCAAAGACCCCTAACCCTCAGAGTAAAAAGAGGCGATGATTCATCTCAGCACTAAATGGCCAATCTAAGAGTCAAACTGGCTGGTGGTGTGAGTAATTCTACAGAACGGGGAACCAAATGAGAAAGCTTCCAAACAAAAGCAGCAGTGTGAAAACAATGGATAAACATCAGTACAGAGCTGAAATTTACCGGAGATACCAAGTGGCTGCAGCTAGAAGCTCAACATGTCTCTCTTGCTGAATCATCTCTCCAAATGTGTTATTATTCCCTTATTAAGCTAGTGTTGATTTGTATTTATTCACTTCCTCTTCCATCCTGTGTCAGTTTTACTTTATTTCGCCTACACCCAACAAGCAACGTTTACAATGAACACTTAGTACAGCCTGACTGCTTGCAGATCAAATGGATGGCTTTGTTTAACTTGCAGACTCGATTGTGAGCTACAGCTGGCACGTCTATTAAACCCTCAGTGCAGAAGGAAGCCATTCAGCCCATCTCGACTGAACTGACTCTCCAAAAGGAGCAACCACCCAAGCCCAAGGCCCTCCCACTCTTTCCACTAACCCTGTGTATTTACCATGGCTAATCCAACTAACCTTCTTGATTTTTTATTCTCGCATGTATTAGTATACAGTGTACAGTACTGTTCCTTGTGCACGTTACAGACAAAGCGTACTGTTCATAGAGAAGGAAAGGAGAGGGTGCAGAGTGTAGCGTTACAGTCATAGCTCGGGTGTAGAGAAAAATCAACTTAATGCCAGGTAGCTCAAAGTCTGATGGCAGCAGAGAAGAAGCTGTTTTCAAGTCGGTTGGTATGGGATCTTAGACTTTCGTATCTTTTCTCGAACTGAAGGTGGAAGAGAGAATCACACTACATATACCCTACATATCTCTGGACACGAAGGAACAATTTAGCATGGTCAATTCACCTAACTTGCACATCTTTGGAGTGAGAGAGGAAACCAGAACACCCGGACAAAACCCATGCGGTCACGGGGAGAATGTGCAAACTCCACAGAGCGACCTGAGGCCGGAATTGAACCCAGGTTCCTGGTGCTGAGAGTCAGCAGTATTAAACACTGTGCCATCCTGTTGCCCATTTGAAAGATTTGATAGAAGAAGTGCTCAAAATTGGGGGGTTTTAATAGAATAACTGTAGAAGCATCCATTTCCACTGGCTGTGGTGCGTGTGTGAACGCACGTGCAGAGATGAGGAACATTTTTGAACAGCGAGTTGTTGTGATCTGGATTGGACAATGCAAGCAGATTCAATAAGAGCTCTCAAAAGGGAATTCTTTCTGTATGAAAAAAGGAAAAATAGCTGCAGGGCTATAAAAAAAAGAGCCGCAGAGTGGAGACTAATTGGATAGATCTTTCAGAGAGCCAGAACAGGTTTCATAGAATCGTAAACCCTGCAGTGCAGAAAGAGGCCATTTGGCCCATCAATCACAATCCCACCCAGAACCTATACCCCTCTCCATTTACCAGCTAAACCCTTTAACCTATGCATCTCAGGACTCGGGCAATTTTTAGCATGGCCAATCAACCTAACCCACACATCTTTGGACTGTGGGAGGAAACCCACGCAGACACAAGGAGAACGTGCAAACTCCACAGTGACCCGAGCCAGGAATCGAACCCAGGTCCCCGGAGCTGTGAGACAGCAGTTGCTACCATGCCACAATAAACAGGCTTGATGGTTGAATGTCCTCATTTTTGGTGATTGCATAATACTGCAAGACTGAAATTAAATAAGGCATTAAAGTCAAAATGCACGTACTTTGAGCCAATAAGATGCAGAACCGCCACAGTTCAACCCAATTAAGCACCAACTAGTCAAGGTACATGACCCGAACAGTTATAGCTTTGCAGAGCAAGCTTGCAGCAAGGCAGGAGCTGGGGCCGACATTGCCCCTCGGGCTGTTATCACAGCCCACTTGTTTGTTAAATGTTTTACTTCATAAGATTTTTTTTTGAAGCACATGCTGGATGTCTGCCAGTCGAAGATCACCGAGTTTCACTTTGTTTACCAGCAAGTAACGTTCTTGCCATTGCAATGCAAAAAAAAAACCAATTGATCAGAACAGTTAGGGTTGTCAGGAGACACCCAGTCAGAAATTATACTGCTGATTGCCTGAAGTAAAGAGCACCCCAGGGTACTAAATCCTATTTTATTAAAACAGTGAGCACTACAGAAAGTTTCCAAAGACATCTGAGGTTGGCTGTTCAAATACATAGATGACAGCTTTGCCCCTCAGTGCCATAGAATCACTTTCATAATTTCCCACTGGGGGATTCGGCACTGCGCAGCCGAGGAGATGGTGTTGAGGGAGTGCAGGCATTTGCCCACAAGAGAAAATTGGAGAGGGACTGTTTGTCCCCTGACTATAGTTATGCTCATCCCAGCAGCACAGACAGAGGCGGCCTGGGAGCAAATCACTTACTCGAGCAAGAAACAGTGCGGGTTGCTTGGGGAAGGAACGTGAATCATGTGTTGCTATTAGTTAAACTTTCCTTTGCACATTGTGGGATTTAAATTTGTATACATGTGTGCGCACACGCAGTGCTGAAAGTGCCAGCTGATAAATGGCGCATCAAGGGACCAAATCTACAGGCCATTAACTTAAGATGGCTGCCGACAAATCCGATGAGGAATCCAGACAAAATTATATCCCCACAAAGCGCTCATGATATTGGACTCACCATCACGTAGCCTGTGTGTGTGTGTGTGTGTGTGTGTAGACTAGTATAAATACATTCAAGGGAAGGGTAGATAAGGCCATTAGGGAGAAAGTTGAAGAAAATTGTTCTGATAGGAATTAGATGAAGTAGAACCTGAGGAGGTTCAACGGGATCATGAGCTAGTAAGGACCTTTTGGACTGAATAGCCAGCCTCTATGTAAATACTATATAATTTTGATTGAAACACCTTCTGGGAGGCATTCAAAGACAACAGCTGTTTTAAAAATGTAGATGAATGATTTTTTTTGGAAGGAGGCTTTCAGAGGTTTAAAGACTTGCTCATCCACGGCTTAGCATTAGAGTGAATAAGGATGTAAGCAATCATTTAAGAAGAATACTAAGTCTCTTTTTTTTCCCCCCCCTTCTTATTTTCTCTGCAATTCCCAGACATACAACACAAGTATTGGATTTGTGCTGGGCCATTCAGTCCCTCGAGCCTGCTTCACCATTCGATAAGATCATGGCTACCCTCATTACGGTGGACAGACAAGAAGAGTGTATTGAAGCCACAATCCTATCTTTGAGATGTTAAACCCAGCTCAATGCATGAGATTCCATGGTAGTTTTGTGAAGAGCAAGATAGTTCCTTATGACTCAAATCATCATCACTAGGCTAAATGATCTCATTATCATCATGCTGCTATTTGTGTGAGCTTGCCGAGTACAACTGACTACTGCAGGAATGCAGTCATGATTCTGGTGAGCTGCCTTTTTAATGGCACCAGGAAGAGATCAGCCATGATCTGATTTAATGGCAGTGCAGGCTCAAAAGGGCTGAGTTGCTCACTTGTACTCCTAATTCCCATGTTCCTCTTACTATAGCGACTACATTTCGAAAGCACTTTAGTAGCCGTCAACATAAGAATAGGACTAGGCCACTTAGCTCCTTGGACCTGATCTGCCAGTGAGATAATGGTTTATCTGTCACCTTACATTTATTTCTCCACCATTGCCCCATATTCTACAATATATCTAGTTGACAAAGAACAATCAATCTCTGACTTAAAATTCGCAATTGATGTAGCATCAATTTTGTTTGTGGAAGAGGTCCTAACTTTTACTACCCATTGTGTGTATTTTGGGATACCTGGAGAAGCACTTATGATACAAATGTTCTCTTAACATATTTAGTTTATTAACACCAAATGAATCATCATAAAAGTCATGATAATGGCTGTGGTGGTTGTGATGTGTGTGGAGAGGGGTGCTGTAGAGCAATACGGTGAGGGTGGGAATTCTCTGGCTTCCCTGTGGCATATTTCTCATGGCAGGAGGCGGTGCATCATTTGCCGGCGGCAGGGTTGCCTAGTCCCACTGGTGTCAACAAGATTTCCCCATTGACAGCATCCCACGCCTGGAAACCTGCAGAGGGAGTGCACCTTTGGAGGGAGCCAATGATTCCACCAGCGAGAAACGTCAAAGAATTCCAGCCGGAACCTCAAAACTAAAAACTTCCCCGGGTGGAACACAGTGAAGGTCCACACACACACAATTTGCATTTTTATAGCACCTTCAATGTTGTAAAACATGTCAAAGTATTTCACTGGGGTAAGGTTACAAGTGAACGTTTCCCTAGGAAGAGAAACAGAGTGGGACAACACAGTCATTATCACCACTTTCATGATAATTCTTTTGGTGGAATTTAATAAATTTGATAAGAGAACACTTATATCATAAGATGTTCCTCCAGATGTCCCAAAGTACATAACACTTCTACACATTATAGGAGTATAATACAGTCACATATTTGCTCAGGTGACCAAAAACCTGGCCAGGGAAAGATTTCAAGAAGTGACTTGAGGAGGAGACATGGTGAGGAAGAAAAGGTTCAGGGAATAAAATTCCAAAGTTCAACGCTGCAGGCAAATGCATGACCACCAATGGTTCAGCAATTAAAATTGGGAATGTACAAGAGGCTAAAATTGGAAGAGCCTAAAGATGCGAGAGATTTGTCAGGCTCAGCGAGGCTGCAGAAAGATAGATGCACAAGACCATAAAAGGGATTTGAAAACAAGGGTGAGCGTATTGAAATTGATGTGCTGCAGGACCAGAAGATAATGCAGGGCAGATAATTGGGCAGGGGGGATTGGTGAATGGGATTTGGAGTTAGGAAATTAGCATAGTGTCAGATGAGTTCAAGTTTATGCCTCCCAAAACCCCTTAGGACAGTGCACAGTGTTCCAAAAGACTTGAGTCAGAACTCTGTTGTTGCTCCTTTGCAAAGGGCCATAAACAGACTCAAGAGCTGTTGTTGTCTAGGTTGGGATCCCAAAAAGTGTTTATTCATTTATGAGCCCTGGCTGGCCAGCAATTATTGCCCATACCCATCTGTCCATTCAAAAGGTGGTGGTGGTGAAGCGCCTCCATTTTTTTTTAGTTCTTTAATTCATTTGTGGAACATGGTGCCACTGGCTGGCCAGCACTTCCTGTCCATCCCTAGTTGCCTGAGGGCATTTGAGAGTCAACCACATTGCTGTGCCTCTGGAGTCACATGTAGAGCAGACAAAGTAAGAACGGCAGATTTCCTTCCCATTAGTGAACCAGATGGGTTTTTTCCGACAAACCGCAAGTTATTTCACAGTCATCAGTCGATTCTTAATTCCAGATTTTAAAAACTGAAATCAGATTTCACCGTCTGCTATGGCGGGTTTTGTTTGTACGTAAGCTTCCACCAGTTACAGAACGAGGTCCAGCCTCTTTATCCCGCTGGCTGGCTCAGTCAAATAAAAGAAAAATCAGAATCTACGGGGTGTGCTTGCTGATGTTCCTTTGGATGTAATGTTCTATTATTGAGATAATCAATAGATTTCAAAATCACTCAGTAGCTCAAGATGCTGGCTCAGAAATCCAACGTGCCATGGAACAGCAAACAACGATCATTATAAAACCACACGTCCAACATGGAATGAGATCAATAAACTCTTCCCTCCGCCACTGAAGGCTGTGCAAAATTTTATAAAAGGCCAGCAGGTTTTAAAGAATTTCCCATGTCGAGGGGATCAGTTGCAAAAGCAGGTGAACCATAAATGAGCAGGATTTGTTTTAAGGAATCAAAAACAGACAGGTTTTACTTCCGGCCCATTTGTTGATTCCTTCTACAAATGAAATGATCGGAGGGTCGAAGTGGCTGCATTAGCACTTGGTAATATATTTGCTCCCACTCCTCCTCAAGGTGATCACCATCCCAATATGCAATCTCAGACAAGACAAAAGGAACCAGACACCTTGAATATTCATTTCCTTCTGCTTCGCACTGAATGAAATTAAAGTTTCTGCACTGTAGTGTTACAAAATGCAATTCAGCACTGCTGGTTGCCCCCGCACACAGCGCAAATAAAAATCCTCTGCACGTTCTACAGTTGCTCACAGTACAGAAATTCTTACTTGCACAACAGTACCACAAAATAGCAGAGGACCTTAAAGCTGTTTCACACACAGGAGCTTCGTTTAGTTTGTTGATTACATTAACACGGCAATGAAGTCCCCTAGGCGCCACACTCCAGCACCCATTCGGGTACACTGAAGGGAGTAAACAGCATGTCTTTCAGACTTTGGGAGGAAACAGCAGCATTCGGAGGAAACCCTCGCAGACACGGGGAGAATGTGCAGACTCCCCACAGACAGCCAGGAATCAAACCCAGGTCCCTGGCGCTGAGAGGCAGTGTTAACCACTGTGCCAGCCCACAGGAGAGGTCAGCTTTCCTGCAGGGTCATTAGGACATCTAAGTACTTCACAGCCCAATGAAGCATTGTTTTTTTTTAAATGGAGTCACTATTGCAATGTGGGAAATAAGGCAGCGAATTTGCACACAGTAAGATCCCACAGACAACTATTTGACAGTGGGATGACTTCTTGTGAGCTGTCCCCAAAATCTTTAATTCTCAATCCATGCTCTTAAAAACTGATTCCTAACTCTTAGACTCTAATAATGAAGCTGATCTTTCTCTGCACTGTAGCAATGACTTTAGCGCTGCATTCTTTCCATCTCCTCCATGTATTCTATGGACGGTGTGTTGTCTGTACAGCCTGCAGGAAACAATCCTTTTCACTGTATGCCAATACATGTGACAATAATCATAGAATCCCTACAGTGTAGAAGTCGTCCATCATTACGAAGTGCTTCAAAAGCTCGATCATGGCACAAATTAATTCTAACCTCCCAGATTGCATGGATCCTACAATTTGCCTATCGCTGAAACAGGGACCATAGCAGACACCATTTCCCTGGCCCTACACAATTCTTGGAACACACAGACACTTATTTGCGTCCAAGGATGCACAGGGTAGCTGGATTGGCCATGCTAAATTGCCCCTCGGTGTGAGTGGGATTATAAAAGGGTAAATACGTGGGGTAGTGGGGATAGGGTCTGAGTGAGATTGTTCAGTGTAGGCTCAATGGACCGAATGGCCTCCTCCTGCACTGTATCGATTCTATTCTATTTCAAAGTCTTATTTATTGACTTCAACACAATCAGCCCTACATAACTCATCTTCAAACTGTGGCCTCGGGCTTGGCTCCTTCCTCTGCAACTGGATTATAAATTTCCTTACCCATAGACCACAATCAACAATACCTCCTCATTGAGCGTCCTCAACAAAGCTGTGTGTCATTAACCCCTTACTATACTCCTTATATACCTATGACCGTGTAGCCAAATTCCCCTCCAACTTGATTTTCATGTTTGCTGATGACACCACTGTAGTGGGTCAGATCTCAAATAACGAGGTAGAGTACAGGAAAGAGAGAATCTGGTGAACTGGTGCAGTGATAATAATCTCTCCCTTAATATCACTGACATCAGGAAGTGTAGTGAAGGCAGTAGCGAAGTGCCTCTTTTCACTTCATCCCCATTGATGTAGACAGAGTCTCAAGTTTTCAGATCACTGACAACTTGCCCTGGTCCCTCCACGCTGACACTGTAGTCACAAAAGCCCAAAGCCTCTACATTCTCAGGATGCTAAGGAAACTGAGCATGTCTGTTATGACTCTCACCAATGTTTACAGACGCATCATAGAAAGCATCTTTTCTGATTATATCACAGCTTGGTATGGCTCCTGCTCAAACCAGCCTCCCATCCTTTACATTACTTGCTGCCTTTAAAAAAAAGCAGCAAGTATAATCAAGGACCCCACACACCCTGGACATACTCCTAAACCACCTCCTTCTGCTGGGAAAGGGGTATAGAACTGAGGACACATACCAACTGACCCAAGAACAGCTTCTTCCCCGCTGCCATCAGACTTTTGAATGAACCTGCCTTGCATTAAGTTGATCTTTCTATGCACTCTAGCTATGACTGTAATACTACATTCTGTACTTTCACATTTCCTTCTTTATGAACAGGGATGCTTTGTCTGTAAAGCACACAAGAAACAATACTTTTCACTGTATACTAACGTGACAATAAAAAAAAACAAATCAAGCCCGCACTGACAACAATCCCACTCAGACCCTATCCCCCTAACCCCACGTATTTACCCTGCTAATCACTGACATTACAGGACAATTTAACATGGCCAGTCCACCCAACCTGCATACCTGTGAACTGTGGGAAGAAACCAGAACACCTGGAGGAAACCAACGCAGACACTGGGAGATCATGAAAACAGGGGGAACGTACAAACTCCACACTTCATAATAAATCAAATCAATCTGCGTTTTTCTCTTAATCCCTCAAATGCAATTATTAAAAAGAAGTTCTTGCATTACACAGCATTCTTTGTGACCAATTTAGTATTTCTGATTGCCATCATTACCGCAGCGTATCAAAGTCAATACTCAATTTGCACACAGCAAACTCCCTCAACCAGAAATACAATAATAATCCCACAAGTATCTAGTCCCAAAAAGAAGTGGGATTTGAGCCTTTTGGGGGAAGGCAATGGGATAACTGACTTCTAATTTTAATTGACCCACCTCCTCATTTCCACCAGATGGGGCAGGGGGGGCGGGAAAGAGTGAAAATCAGATCAAAAAAGGTTTTCAATCTAATCAACAATGCATCCCGTTCATGCTGACCATTGCACTGCCTGTTAAATAATTTGCACTATTTACATAGGAACAGATGAGTTGGAAATATCATTAGTGCAGTTACACAATTGGATTCACAATGTATCTTACAGAAAAAATCCCAACTCCATCAGTAAACAAATAAATTTGGAGACAGCAAAACCAAGTTAATGACATTTCAAAAGTAATTACCATCACACTCATTAGTTAAGAGAACCTTTGGGTTATTTTTCCAATTGAACTCAATGTGGAAAGAACAAACTTGAATTCCCATAACGCACTTCATGACCTCAGGACATCCAAGACTGCTGCATTGTTAATCACGTATCACTAAAGGTGCAGGCACATCAGGAAATACAGAACCAATTCCCGCAAAGCAAGCTTCTACAAACAGCAATGGGATAATCGTATCACTGAATCCTGACAGTGCAGAAGAGGCCATTTGGCCCATCAAGTTTGCACCCACCCAGGCTCTACCCCCGTAAAATGACCAGGTAATTTATTTCAGTCATGTCGCTTGAAAGTATCAGTTAGGATGTCAGGCAGAACTCTGCTTTTCCGAACTGTGACCATTTCTGGTTCTGTAGGTGAACGCTTCTGCTGGTGTATGGGTGTTTTTGATTCGATTTATCATATGTATTGGGATACAGTGAAAAGTATTGTTTCTTGCACAGTATAAGATGAAGCATGACATTCATAGAGAAGGAAAGGAAATAGTGCAGAATATAGTGTTACTGTCATAGCTAAAGGGGTAGAGAAAGATCAACTTATAAAGATAGATCCATTCAAAAGTCTGATGGCAGCGGGGAAGAAGCTGTTCGAGTCAGTTGGTGCATAACCTCAGACTTTTGTATCTCCCCCCCTCCTCCCCCCAAGGAAAAAAGGTGGAGGAAGAGAGTACGTCCAGGGTGTGTGGGGGTCCCTGATTATGCTGGCTGCTTTGCCAAGGTAGCAGGAAGTGTAGAGAGTCAGTGGATGGGAGGCTGGTTTGTGTGATGGACTGGACTACGTCCAGAACCCTTTGCAAGAAACTACAATCTTGGACAGAGCAGGAGCTGTGATGCATCCAGAAAGAAGCATATGCTCATTAGAGGTGGATAATTTGACATTTATCCCTTTATGTGGATTAATGATCAAACATTCGGTTGAAGAAATTTATTTCAAATGGAGCATCTTAAGAAGGGAGACTTGGAGACAAGGCAGTCAAAGGCACAGCCACCAATGGTAGAGACATGAAAAACTGAAGTGCAGACATGATGCGTGCTGGTGCTAGAGGGCCATCAAAAACAACGTCAACTTTTTTTCTAGGTTGTTCTGCGACCCACACTGTTTAGGTCACCCACTGCCCAATATAAAATGAGCAGAGGAGTACCATATGCACAATGCACATTTCACTCAATGTAACAAAACAGCAACTGGGAACCTAGACAATTACAAGTAGCTTCCCAACTGTGCAGGCCACTCATCATAGTTCCCTACCCAACACGGTATCAGGCAAGCAGGGGTTTAAATAGTAAGCCAATGTTATTTTGGCTGTCAATGCCATTATATGTCAAGGAGTTAAAATTAAACTGTAAATATAGATGTCCAAGCAATGCAATCAGGAACTCATTTTTATACAAATTTTCTGCAAGCCACTGGGTCACTTCTGACACTCCTACTGAACCCAATTGGCAAATGGCATAGGGCAGCACACAGATCAATAGATTCCCACCCATTTTCCAATCACTGACACCCTGTCCCCTTTGTGTAACATGAGGCCTATAAAACTGTTAGGTTTTAGGATTACGATTTGAACAAAATTCCTCTCCGTTGCAAAAAGCTCTCCTCTTATATGTACAACGTATATAAAATTGCGTTATTATTATTAAAAGCTGCTCTGTTGCAGCCTGGGTTAAACTGCAGCAGGCTGCCATAGCAACAAAGAGTAGGTAACTGCAAGATACATCTGCCCCAGGGCCTGGCTGTCTGTGCTGGGAATGTAATCTCATTACGGGCCTGGTGACCTATAAATCAGATTGCAATTCATGGTTTTCCCGTCGATATCGTGGTAGGCTTAAGGCGAAGGATATGGAGATTACACCTCATCTTACTGCCACGTTAAGCCTTCTGATCTTCGAGAGAGGAAACTAAAGTGACTTATTTATTTACAAAACATGGGCATCACTAGCAAGGCCAACATTTACTGTCCATCCCCAATTTGCCCTAAGAGGGTGAACTAGCTTCTTCAACTGCTATACTCCAGGTAGTATAGCTACCACCTCAGTGCTAGCAGCTTTTCTGACTCAGCAATGGCTTGTCAGACTGTTTACATAGAACACAGAACATAGAACACTACAGCACAAACAGGCCCTTCGGCCCACGAGTTGCGCCGATCACATCAACACCTATCTATAACCCCCAATCCCATAAAACCCCATATACTCATCCAGAAGTCTTTTAAAAGACCCCAGCGAGTTCGCCTCCACCACCACTGACGGCAGCCGATTCCATTCACTCACCACCCTCTGAGTGAAAAACTTACCCCTAACATCACTTCTGTACTTTCCTCCCCGCACCTTCAATCTGTGTCCTCTCGTAGCGACCATTTCAACCCGGGGAAATAGCCTCTGAGAATCCACCCTATCCATTCCTCTCAACGTTTTATAAACCTCTATCAGGTCGCCTCTCAACCTTCGTCTCTCCAGGGAAAAGAGACCCAGTTCCCTCAACCTAACTTCATAAGGCATGCCTCCCAGTCTAGGCAACATCCTTGTAAATCTCCTCTGTACCCTTTCAATAGCTTCTACGTCTTTCCTACAGTGAGGCGACCAGAACTGCGCACAGTACTCCAAATGAGGCCTGACAAGGGTCTTATAAAGTTGCAGCATTACCTCCCGACTCCTAAACTCAATCCCTCGATTAATGAAGGTTTAGGGTTGAGTCAACCGTGTTAAAATCACATTTAGTTCAGGTTAAGGGTAGCAAACTACCACTAAAATGGACATGAGTGAACCAGCTGGCTTTTTATAATACCTGGCTAGTTTCACGGTCACTATTACGGATATTAGCTTTTCATTCAAAACGCAATTAATAATTTAAACCCCTAACTGCGGGATGTGAACTCACGTCAGCCAGGATTATTGGTCAAGGTCTCTTGATTACTAATTCAGCAACAGAGCCACTTTGCTGCAATGTCTTGCGCTGTGGCTACACAAAGTAAAGGGGAAAAACAGGGAAGAGGCTGGAATCTATCTTTCTTAAATTATTTATTTGAGAGATTGGCTGGCCAGCATTTATTACATAAGAAATAGAAGCAGGAGTAGGCCATCCAACCCTTGGAGCCTGCCCCGCCATTCAACAAGATCATGGCTGATCTGAAGTGGATCAGTTCCACTTTCCCACTTTCTCCCCGTAACCCTTAATTCCCTTGTCTATCAGAAACCTATCTACCCGTGACTTAAATATATTTAGCGAGGCAGCCTCCACCACTTCAACGGGCAGAGAATTCCAGAGATTCACCACCCTTTGAGTGAAGTTCCTCCTCAACTCCGTTCTAAACTGCACCTCGCACCCTGCTTATTTTGAGGCTGCGCCTTCTGGTTTCCTTTTTAAGCAGAAAGAATCTCTCTACCTCTACCCTATCCAGCCCCTTCATTATCTTATACGTCTCTAAGATCCCCCCTCAGCCTTCTAAACTGTAATGAGTACAGGCCTAGTCTATTCAATCTCTCCTCATAAGCTATATTACCCATCCCTAGTTGCCTGAGAGCAGTTGAGAGTCAGATTGTTGTGGTTCTGGAGTAACAAAGAAACATAGAAGACAGGAGCAGGGGGTGGCCATTCGGCCCTTCAAACCTGCTCTGCCATTCATTACGATCATGGCTGATCATGCAACTTAATAGCCGAATCCTGCTTTTCCCCCATAATCTTTGATCCCATCCGCCCCAAGTGGTATATCTGAATTATATTCAATGGTTTGACATCAACTACTTCCTGTGGTAATGAATTCCACAGGCTCACCACTCTTTGGGTGAAATGTGTCCTCACCTCCATCCTAAATGGTCAACCCCGAATCCTCAGACATGCCAAGCCTGACCAGGTAAGGGCAGCAGATTTCCTTCCCTAAAGAACATTAGTGAAACAGATAGGTTTTTCTGACAATTGACAATGGTTCATGGTCATCAGTAGTTTCTTAATTCCAGACTTTTTTTTTTATTGAATTCAAATTCCACCATCTGCCATGGCGAGATTCGAACACTGGTCCCCAAAGCAGTAGCTGAGTTTCTGGATTGACAGTGTAGTGATAATACCACCAGGCCGCTGCCTTCAGGGGCATATTAGGAGCATGGCACTTAAATACCGAGTGTGCCTAATCATGTCCTAATTTTCTGTTTCAAAAGGGAAAATCAGCTTGACCATCCTATTGTTATTTTTCCTCGGGGGTATAATGAGGATAGGCAGATATTGGATATACCATATTTGGATTTTCAAAAGCCATTTGAAAAAGGCAGTTCATAAAAATGATTGCTGCTATAATCACTTTGAATTGTAATCACTGTTCCAAAGTATGAAATGTGGCAGCCAATTTACACACAGCACGGTCTCACAAATGACTGTTATAACGACCATCTCAGATACGAGGAAGAACTCCCCCGCTCTCCTTCAAAGTGCTGTCAAGAGAGCTGCTACATCTACCCGAGGGGGACAAATGAGGCCTTGGGTTAATGCATCATCTAGAAGATTGCACCTCCTACACTGAAGTGTCTTGAATTGGACTTGGATCTTCTGGCTCCGAGGCACGAGTGCTTAAACTAACCATTGGCCCCCTTGGCAGCTCCTCAAGTTAACTGCCTGCTTCCTTTCTACAGAGCAAGAATAGAAACACAAAGTAGGAGTAGGCCAATCAGCCCTTTGAGCTGATCATCCAACACAATAGCCTGATCCCACATTCCCTCTGATCCCCTTCTCCCCAAGGGCAATATCCAACTCCTTCTTGAAAATGCACAATGCTTGAGCCTTAACTGCTTTTTGTGGTAACAAATTCCGGAGGTTTACCACTCGGTGAAGAAATTTCCCCTCATCTCAGTTCAAAAAGGTTTACCCCATATCCTTATGGAATGATCCTGGTTCTGGACTCCCTCACCATTATGAGGATCTTTCATAGAATCCCTACAGTGCAGACAGAGGCCATTCGGCCCATTGAGTCTGCACTGATCACAATCCCACCCAGGCCCTATTTTCATATATTTTACCATGCTAATCCCTCAACATTAGGGTCAAATTAGCACGGCCACTTACTACCTCCTTGCCTACATACTGTACAACTGTTAACACCTTGAATGGAATGAAAAACTTCAGAAAGACCACTCTCTCCCTAGTGCCATAACATTAACCTTAACATTGCTGAACTTGTACCCCCTGTTTTTTCAGCTACTGCTGACCATATTGTTCTACAGGGGGTCAATGAGAGACAGCACCAGACTACCCAGGAATCAATAGTCATCTCAATTCACAGCAAGGCAGAGCATCATTTACAGGGGATGGACTTCACAACGTCTGCCATACTTGGATGAAAAGCTTACTACATCATTCATAGGTAAACCCTTGTTCAGAAAAACAAGACAAGCCTCTGGCTACCTGATGGGCTTTCAAGCACCACGTACAGTTAAAAGACCAAAGATCCTTCTACTAATCCCAACTGAACAACTACAACAGTTGCAAATTCCTCCCTCCATTTATAATGAGGTCATCAGAAGATTGAAGCGCCATTGTCATTCCCGGTGCACCGTGCGTTCACTTCCCCGGACTACACACATCCAGCAAACTGGCTGGCTAGCTTTACGTTGCAAAAACAGTTATGCAGACATTTCTCTGCTCACTTTGATAAATCAGCTGTTATTGGTCAACAGATTATATTTGAAATGTGTACTCCCCCCAGTTAACTTACTTTTCAACTCATCATGCACAGAATTGATTTGCCAATGGAGCATTGATCAAGCTTGATTGAAATGCTTGAGAGAGAATTACCCAGGCAGCTGTGGGAAACCAAGCAGTAATACATTATCTGCTACACTGGCTTCACATTACAGGAGTTAGAGAAGAGTCAGGTCCTAATATTTGAGACATTATCCAGGCTGACACCTAGGTGAGTACTACAGTCAGAGATGCCACTTGAGACGTTAATCCAGGAGAATATAAAATATACCACAGATCAAAAAGGATTTCCCTTGTGTCCTCGTTAACACTGACCCCTCAACATCTTCCCCCCCCCCCCAACCCCTGACAACATTAAAGCAGATTGTCTGATCTTGCAAACTGTTACAAAATACTTATTGCACAGCAATGTGGTCATTTGGTCTATTAGATCCATACAGGAAGGATGTGCTGGCCTTGGAAAGGGTCCAGAGGAGGTTCACAAAAACGATCCCTGGAATGAAGAGTTGTTGTATGGGGAACAGTTGAGGACTCTGGGTCTGTACTTGTTGGAGTTTAGAAGGTTGGGGGGGATCTTATTGAAACTTACAAAATACTGCGAGGCCTAGATAGTGTAGACATGAGAAGATGTTTCCATTAGTAGGAAAAACTAGAACCAGAGGGCACAACCTCAGGCTAAAGGGACGAATCTTTAAAATAGAGATGAGGAGGAATTTCTTCAGCCGAAGTGTGGTGAATCTGTGGAAATCTTTGCCGTGGAAGGTTGTGGAGGCCAGGTCATTGAATGTCTTTAAGACAGAGATAGATAGGTTCTTGATTAATAAGGGGATCAGGGTTATGGGGAAAAAGGCAGGAGAATGGGGGAGAGAAAAATATCAGCCCTGATTGAATGGCAGAGCAGATTTGATGGACCGAGTGGCCTAATTCTACTCCTATGTTTTATGGTCTGATTACAAATACCAGGGATCTCATTGCAGGTTTGTGTTCTGAGTTAAAGCATGGATGGAAAGTTATCCACTGAAAAGCATTTAGAAAATCCTTACTACAGCACAGAAATCCAACATCCTATTTCTGGGAGTTCAACACCTCCCAATACGTCAGTTTTGAGCAGAAACACTAAGTTTGATGAAACATGGTACTTAGCTTACTGGGTGCAAAATGTGGCATTACACTGGGGTGACAAATCAAGATTTTTCAGCACTAATACATCGACAGCTGCAAACACATTTATTAATAAAAGCACAAGAGCTAGATAAGCAAAACCAGTTGTGAATAAATGCTTTTAGTGTTATCAGTGACAGAGAAGGAAACTTCCTTCTTCTCCTGGTTCCAGAGATTACAAATAATTAACATAAAGCAATTTAGTTTCTGAAAAAACATCAATTTCTTTTTTAGTGGAGAAATGCCACATTAAGTGACTGTAAACAATACTCATTCCACATTCTGGGAAAATAAATGTAATAATACATTGCTGCACATTTAATTTATGCAGTTCTTTAATGTGCAATTGCAATTTCAACTCAGCTGCCGTTAGACGAAATGATTTAATTGGCACATTGCCGAGTAGTGACAAAGCATGCTTGCTGGAAATGTAATGGCATCATAGGAGGGCAATAAAAATGACACTGTCATACATCCAGATACACGGCTTTCAGGAAGCTCAATTTAAAATCTTTAACATGCATCACTGTCAAAAATGCGTTGGGAAAGAATGGCCCCAATGGCAAATTAATGTTAAACTGGCATGCAGCTGGCCCAAGTTGTCAAGTGGTTTGTAAGAACATCGGAATTCGGAACAGCCCCCCCCCCCCCCCCCCCCCCGAGCCTGTACTGGCATTCAATCAGATCATGACTGATCTCTCCCTTGTCTCAAATCCACCTCCCCACTTGTTCCCTATATCCCGATTTATATCCTTCTTGCAACCAATGATTCAGACTCCAGCACGCTATAGGGAAGCTGGTTCCACAAATTCACCACCCTCTACGAGTAGTCCCCCATCTGTTTTAAATCTGCCACCTCTCAACCTATACCTGTGGCCTTTTGTTTGTGATCACCCCACAAGGGGAAACATTTGGTCTACATTTACCTCATCAATCCCCCCTCATCTTTCTAAACTCCAGTGATTATAAAAACTTAGGTAATACGAACAACTGGGTCATGGCAGGTAAATCTTAAACAAATTGAAGGCATGACCATAATCCGGACATTCATTTTGGGCTGCATTTAGTATTGTGACCAAGTTCTATGTCCCTTTTCTGTCCCCGTGCACCCAGGAATCAGGAGCACAGATAGCCTCGCACTATGAACCAGGTGTCAATATTTGAACAGACTTGATCCAGAACAGGCGAGATCTTCCCTGCTCCGTTTGGGCCTCAGGTTCCAGAATCCTGCTTCACGTATACAATCCCAGGAGGCCATTCAGCCCATCGAGTCTGTATGAAACACAATCCCACCCAGGCCCTATTCCTGCAACCCAAGCATTTACCCTGCTAGTCCCCCTGACACTAGGGTCGATTAGCTCGGCTAATCAACCTAACCTGCACATCTTCGGACTGTGGGGGGAAACCAGAGAACCTGTAGGAAACCCACGCAGACAGATGTAATAACTACAAAACGGAAGTGAGGTGAGGCCAATCCAAAACTGATGGAAGTGTGGCACTGCAGACATTTACTTTTGTGGATTCAACAGCGAAACATACAATACTGTTGACCCTGTGAACAGTGGATCAGTGAACCCCTGCCCCCTCAATACAGCAAAGTAATTAGTACTGCAGCCTTTCCCCAATGCCAAAGGGAAAGCCAGACATATTAAAATGGAGAGTCAAGGCAGCTGATGTGGATGCTGTGTTTTGATTTGATTTATTGTCACATTTATTGGTATACAGTGAAAAGTTGTGTGTCTTGCGCACTTTACAGACAAAGCACACTGTTCATAGAGAAGGAAAGGAGAGATTGCAGAAACGTAGTTACAGTCATAGCTAAGGTATAGAGAAAGATCAACTTAATGCAAGGTTCGTCCATTCAAAAGTCTGATGGCAGCAGAGAAGAAGTTGCTTGAGTTGGTTGATATGTGACCTCAGAGTTTCTATCTCTCTCCCACCCCCCACCCGACAGGAGAAGGCGGAAGAGAGAATGTCTGGGGTGCATTGGGTCGTTGATTATGCTAACTGCTTTGCTGAGACAGCAGGAAGTGTAGACAGAGTCAATGGATGATAGATTGGTTTGGTTGCCTAGCGATCTTGGAATAAATTCATCTCTCCTACAGATCTCAGTGCTGAAGTGCATGCGTAAAGATATTCCATTGGTCTTCCCTGATAAACCTCACTCCCCTTAGGCAGAGAGAGAATTATACTATGGTCGCTGTGCCAAATATGGGAGAGTCGCTACATTGCATGATGACAGGATCTGGTGGGACTGCTGGAATATTATCCGGGTAAGGCTCTTCTGTGACTGGTTTCCCTGTGCTAATGGGGCAGAAGGCAAAGCTGGATCTCGCCTTTCCCATTCTGCAGGTACAAAATGTTTCCAATGTTGCTGGGCCATGACCCACGCTCAAGGATGCCAAAAATGGGTGACATTCAGACACCCTCTATACCCATCTTAAGGTGGGCACCTTAAATAGCATTAGGCCAGTGAATGCACCAATGAGGTGCCTGATGCATTGTTCAGGATCTACTTCCAACACCGGAGGTTAGCACCGCTGCTTCACTGCGCTGGGGAGCAGGGTTCAATTCCTGGCTTGGGTCACTGTCTGTGCGGAGTCTCCACGTTCTCCCCATGTTTCCTCCCACAGTCTGTAAGACATGCTAGTTTGCTGCATTGGCCATGCTAAATTCTCGCTCAGTGTACCCAAACAGGTGTCAGTACGGCGACTAGGGGATTTTCACAGTAACTTCACTGCAGTGTTAATGTAAGCCTACTTGTGACGTTAACAAACAAAACTTAAAGTCAGAAAGAAGAGGAGACTGTGTTGAGAATGCTCCACACTGATTCTCCAATTTGATCTGCAACCTAAACAGCTGACCTTAAAAATGGTCACTGATAGCAAGTTAAGTTCTCTTGCCTCAGGAGGTGGGGGTGGGGATGGGGGCTTTCAACTTCACAGCAATGCTGTAAGACGCTGGTTGGCCTGCACTGCTGCTCTCAGCTCCCCACCACCCCCTTAGGAAGTTTATAGAAGTTTACAGCATGGAAACTTGTCCTTTGGCCCTATTTGTCCATGCCACTTTTTGTTTTAAACCACAAAGCTAGTCCCAATTGCCCATATCCCTCTATACCCATTTTACCCAAGTAAGTGACTAAATGCTTTTTGAAAGACAAAATTGTATCTGCCTCTACTACCACCTCTGGCAGCTTGTACCAGACACCACCCTCCGTGTGAAGAAAATGCCCCATCTGGACCCTGTTGTATCTCTCCCTGCTCACATTAAACCCATGCCCTCTAGTTTTAGACTCCCCCCCCCCCCTTGGGGGGGAAAGATGTTGACCATCCAGCTGATCTATGCCCCTCATTATTTTTTTTCGAGATCTCTATAAGATCACCCCTTCCCCAATTGGGTTTGCCTGCCCAAGTCAGGCCAGCAATTTTTGCAGCTTAAATTGCCAAGAAGAAAAAGGTGCAAACTTGCCGAAAAGGCCAGACTGCTGTCCGTGGACCGGCAGAACAAAATCAGATGAGGCCCGATTTCAGGTGAACTGTGAGCAGTGTAGCTGTTACTATTTAACTTTAAATAAAGAATCTCCAGGACAACTCAGCACAGAGCTGCTTTGAGCAGCACACAATCATAAAAGGATGATCCAGCCAGGGGCTGAGGCTCACTGGGGAGTTCATTGTGGTTTTCTTCCCACAAGCAACCTGCTGAAGTTGCATCCATTAATCTGATTGGCCGTCTGCCTGCAATATGTCTTCCTCAGTGGAAGCATTGGATCATGAAATTGCCATTATGAGCTGCTGTGTTCTCTGCGTGTCACTTGGCTGATTGGAAGGCAAGTTGTAGGAATGCAAGCACCGAGCACCACAATGCTCAGATTCTTTATCTACTGGGCGCATTGAGAGACAGGCATTTACTGACCAACAATGGTTATAAACGACTGCTTAAAGCGTGCAGCGTTACAGATGCCAAGTTGAAAACTGTATATAATCTCCAAGCCTCAAAAGAAAAGAAGTTCATGAATAACTGTGGCAAAACAAACAAACAAAAAGATACACGATACATTCCTTTTCCTACAATACACATCAAAAGCACTTGCAGCTGCTTCAGCACATCTGGAAGTTGTGAACGGTGCTTTATATTTAAAGAAAGCTTTGTCCCTGGGATGCCAGAGCTGCTAACGTTTGTTACTGATCCTCGGGAATGTGTCCAAGAGTTATCTCTGAACTGCTGCGGTCCATGTGATGTTGGTACACCCAACGTGCTGCTTGAAAAGGGAATTACAAGTTCTTTGGTGCCATCTTTCCCAAATCAGAATGGTGCGTGGCTTGGGTGGAAACTTGCAGGTCCTCAATTATGTTAAATGCTAAGGGGAAATGGTCTGATTCTCTCTTCTTGACGAAGGTTGTTGCCTGGGATTTGTATGGCATAAATGTCATTTGCCACTTATCAGTCCGAGCCTGAACATTGTCTGGGTCCTGTTGCATGCAGTTACAGACCCCTTCAGTGTCTGAGGAGTTGCAAATTGTATCAAACACAGGACAAAAAAAATCCTTCTCTTTCTGACCACTGCGATGGGAATATCATTGGTAAAGCCGTTGAAATATCCCAGGGCTAAATTAACCATCTACTAGGATGTGCTAAAACAGTGGAGAGTTCTGCTAGCATCCCCCTCACCTTCCCAACCGACCCCCACCAACTCCAGTTTAGCTAGGGATCTGTGCTGCCACGCTCCATCAAATGCTGCCTTGATGTCAAGGCCAGTCACTCTCACCTCATCTGTATTTTAGCTCTTTTGTCCATGTCAATGTTATAACTATACTGGAGCTCGGCCTGGGTGCATGGCTCGGTTGGTCAGTACTACAGCTGGGAATTTGGCAATGCCTGTAGATTTTGCCACATCCAATGGCTTCATTTGTTTCTTGATATCACATTGAGAGAATGGAATTGGCTCAAGACTGCGATCTGTGACCCTGAGAATCCCAGGAAGGTGATAACTTGGACCATCCATAATTGCAAGTCTTTCTTGAACAAATGAAATTGGTCTGAATTCTAAAAACAAAGTGGATAGGGCTTTATGAATAGGAGAGGCGATGTGTAGCACTTGTCTAAGTTGCAAGGCCATTTAACACCACTTCAGCACTGATGGGCAATGGGCAGGACTTCTGTCAGCCAGGGCTCTTCAACCTGACTGGCTCAGTGCTATAGTGGCTTGAAGTGGTACTGCCACACTGACAAACTTGCAGCATCGCTGAAAAGTTTCTTCCTGGAGTGCGAGGGAAAATCACTGCATTGGAGGCGATGGGGTGGGATAGGGGTGAAGAGGCAGAAAGCACAACATTCCACTGTTGAGTGGGTGTGGGTGGGGGGGGGAAAGAGAGGGAGGGAGCGTGGGAAAGGGCTGTCCTTACTCAGAGGGGGTGCAGGCACCCCTTCAGAGGTGAGGGGTGTGGGTGCCCCCTTAGGAGGAGGAGTGAGGGGAGGGCACCTCTTCTCTTCCCGTCCAAGGTAGTCAAATAGTTTCATTGTCACTTTCCCCAAATCGACACACGACTGCTCGTGCCAGCCTAAAAAAAAGTTCAGGCTGGGTGGGAAAAGGCCGTGAAGTGGCCAGTGCCCTGGTCACTCAGAGCAGGAACTCCTTCTGAAGCCCTGTCCACCCAAGTGTGAGATTGCGCATGGGTTTGGGCAGGCAGGTTCCTGGGGAAATCTAATCAATTTTACCCTCGGACCCCTCCCCCGATATACACGTTACTGGCAGCACTTCACCCTACGGGCTAATTCAGTTTTACTACACCACATTAAGCAAACATTCTATCTGAAATGTTCTTAGTCACGTATTATTGGTGATAAAATAGTTGAAGAGCTACAATATGTACAGTTTTGGTGGTATATCCCAGTTTCACCACCCTGAATTAAATGGAGCCCCACGTTTTCAGATTGCCAGTCTTTTGAGGTGGTGTCTGGCACCCTTTTGTGCAATGACCCTAACAGATACTGAAAAGAACACAGCCTTGAAAAGCATCATGGAAAATAAATGAATAACCGCTGCGCAGGAGATTGTTGTTTAAACATGGTTTTTAGTACTTACTAAGAGTGTGTATCTTCTAAGTTGTACCTGTCACTTCTCATCAATTGAGAGCATGTTTCTATAAAATGCATTACCTCCCAACGTCTAGAAATACCGTAACATCAGTAAGCTCTCTCGCACATGGCCAGCACCAATCAGGAACTCAAAGCCAGGACTTTCCAACATGCACTGGGGTTCCCAGAGGAGCACCTCCTCCCCAGGGGCAGCGAAGGCTCATGCAAAAGCACCACATCACCACCACCACCACTCCCCTACTCTGTGCATAAGCAAAGTCTGTCAGAAATACAAAAAGGGAGAAAAAGGAAATGCTGGCCAATAGTCAGTAGGTCACACAGCACAGAGTTAATATTTCACATCCAGGGCCTTTCAACTGAGCTCAACTTTAATCCCTGGGTAACCACAAGAAACTACCATCTCGTGCAGCTCAATAAAGAGGGGAATTTTTTTAAAGAGCGAAGAACAGGCCCTTGGCCCTCCCAGCTTGTGCCAATCACGATGCCATAACTAGACTAAAAATAAGCCTCTGCTCTTGCATGGTCTGTATCCCTCTATTCCCTCCCTATTAACGTACTCATCCTTCTTTGCACTCTCTCCGAAGATTCCACATCCTTCTGATAATGGGATGACCAGAACTGCACGTAATACTCCAAATGCTCCAAAAAAGGTTTTATGTAGCTTCAACATGATTTCCCACCTCTTGTACTCAATGCCCTGGCTGACATAGGCAAGTTTGTCATATGGCTTCTTAATCATCTTGACCACCTATGCTACCACTTTTAGAAAACAGTGAAAATGCACGCTCAGATCCCTCTATATGTTAATATTCCTAAGGGTTCTGACATTTACAGTATAACTCTCACCCAAATTTAATCCTCCAAAATGCATCACCGGATTAAACTCTGTCTGCCATTTCTGCGCCCAAGTCTCCAATCTAAATCCTGTTGTATCCTCTGACAATCTTCGGAATTATCAGCGACACCGCCAATCTTCGTGTCATCCGCAAACTTACTGATCAGATCACTGACATTTTCCTCCAGATCATTTATATACACACACACACACACACACACACACACACACACACACACACACACACACACACAAAACAGTGATTCCAGCACTGATCTCTGCAGAAAACAGATCTGTATTCTGAAAAAAAAAATACCCTTCCACCCTGTCTTCTATAACCAAGCCAGTTCTGAATCCATCGAGGCAGCCCACCCTGACTTCCATGAGATTTTAATTTTTGTAACAATGTGGGAGCTTGTTAAATGCCTTAAAATCCATATAAGCAACATCCACAGCCCTTCCCTCATCCATTATATTTGTCACCTCTTCAAGAAACTCAATGAAGTTGGTGAAACATGACCTTCCCTGTATAAAACAATGCTGCTCATCACTAACAAATCCCTTTTCCTTCAAACGTGCATACATCCCGTCCCTCAGTATCTTCTCCTAAAGTTTCCCCACCATTGAGGTCAGGTTCACTGGCTTATAATTTGCTGGATTATCCTGCTTCCTTTCTCAAACAATAGAACATTTACAATATAATTCATGCCTACATACTTGGCTATTCTCCAGTCCTCTGGAACCTCATCTGTGGTCAAAGAGGATGTGAAGATATCTGTTACAGCCCGAGCTATTTCTTCCCTTGTCTCCTGCAGTATCTTGGGATCCCATCCTACCCTGGGGACTTGTCTACATTAATGCAATTCAGAATACTCAAACACTTCCTCCTTTGATATATTGACATTCTCAAGAGCGTTAACACACCTATTCCTGACCTCAACATCCATCACAACCTTCTCCTTGGTGAATACCAATACAAATTACTCATTAAAAGATTTCATTCACTTCCCATGATTCCATGCATAACTTCCTTCCGTTGTCCTCGAGTGGGCCTACTCTTTCTACCCTCTTGCTCCGAAGATGGATTTGTTTTATGCCTTGGGATTCTCCTTGATCTTATTTGCTAAAGACATTTCATGGCCCCTTTTAGCCCTCCTAATCACCACATTTAACTTCCTTCTTACTTCCACTGTACTCTTCAAGGGGTTTGTCAGTTTTTAAGATGCCTGGTAGTATGACCGGAACCGTATGCATATGCTCCAAATGCTGCCTAACCAGGGTTTTATAGAGCTGCAACATGATTTGTTAACTCTTGTACTCAACGTCACTTAATAGGATGGTAAATCTTTTACCATTCTTGGCACAGAACTTTGCATGACAGGGATGGCAGCACTTTGGCAATGGAGGTTCAGCTGAGATTCTGAGCAGAATTTAGTGGTCCCCCCCACCCCCCGGACAACTCTGCCCAACGCTATTTCTGGGAGTTTGGTTGGATTGAGTCTGAGTGGGGCAGTCCGCTTGCTGCCAGGGTTCTTAGCTCCATGAGGAGTCACGTCCCATGTCCTGGTGCAGGCTGGGTATCTGCCCTGGACAGCTGGCGGCCACAGACTGGTTACTGTTTAATTACTCCATTGGAGTCAGAATGTTGGACAGAAGGCATCTTCATTCCCTCTCTTCCCCCATTTCCCCCAGCCTCAACAATTGAGATTGTCTCAAATATCTAAATTTCTGGCTGCCTCTCAATCTCCTGTAGCTGGTTAAAATGGCGGCGTGGGCTTGTTGGGCCGAAGGGCCTGTTTCCTGGGCTGTTTTTGTTCTTTGGTGTTACGCTTCCATTGTTCTGATACATGAATGATGTAATTGCTCCCATTAAACCTGCAAATGCATGAAAGAATTTCTTTACAATGCACTCCATCCCATCCTCAAATTCACCTTTGAAACAGAGCACTTCTTGTGCTTCAAAGTCTAACTTCCTTCCATTGTCCTCGAGTGGACCTATTCTTTCTCTTGCTACCCTCTTACTCCTAATATATGCATAAGCAGCCTTGGACCTCTTTGACCCTGTTTTCTGAAGACATTTCATGGCCCCTTTTCGCCCTCCTACTTCCATGTTTAAGTTCCTTCCTACTTTCATTACTCCTCAAAAGGCTTTGCCGTTTATTGTTTAGATGCCTCGATCTATCGTATGCTTCCTTTTGACTAAGCTTACAAATTCCCTCGAATGCTATGGTTCCAGAATCTTGCCATTTCTATCCTTTCCTCAACGTGTTAATTCCAATATGCTTATGCTCCGTGTTATTTGGTATGATCTACAAGTCATTGCCTGTTGTGAACAGCCAAAGCAAAGTGCTGATCGTACGTGACAAAACTGTGCCTGTAAAACTTTGTTCTAAGTTTAACATTAGATGTCATTCTCCGATTGTTCAGCATGTGTTGTCCAATCCCATGTGCTAAGAATTACACTAAACTTCAGGTTATCATTTGAGCTCACAATTAGCTGGTTTACACTTGCTAGAAGCCACATGCTAAAGTGCAGGGCAGCTGCCCTCTGCAAGCACAAACAGCATGTCCAGGCATTGCACCTTCATTTAGAAAAATAAAATTGAACAAAAACATGGTAAACAATAGTTCCCTGGTGCAGTCTCCATGGCACTACCACAACCAGAGCAGAGCAGACTGGCCAATGAATAGCACCTTTTTCCTCATGCAGTATAAACTGCTACCTCGTCTGAAATTTGGCATTCTTGCATCTGTCCTGATGAGTTCAAGATGACAAACTTCAACAGCATGTCTTTTTTTTAAGCAATACCCAACTCCTATCATGTTGTGTTTAAGGTGCTATAAAATGAACATATCCTGCATTTTTATAAATAAAACAGCCACAAGTAGCTGAAATTTGAATTTTTTATCCTTCCGTGGGGTATTTGATTAAAAAAATGTTTTCACAGTCCAGGAATAATCAAGTCACAACAAGCAGCATACATGGGCTGTTTCTTGGAGGAATATTAAGCAGATCTGTCTCCTCAAGCATGAAGAGATGATTTACTGAGCAAGAGGGCCACTGCAACACATTTAAGCAACACAGCACCTCAGCAATACAGTATCAAACAGACCCAGTGTTCATGAGCATTGACACTACATCAGTATGTAAAAGACCTGGCTAGTCAAAGCAGTGAATCAATTCAGTTGTCTGTTCGTTAGCCGTGGTTATTTAGCAGGACGTTGCTAAGGGCTTGTAGACCAGAGGCTGAAGATTCTGAAGATACAATTGAGAGTGAGCAGACGTTAGTGTGAGCAGAATGGCAGCGCTCACAAATGCTGGTGAAAGCGCTACTATTTGACGGGAGAATACAGAACTTATTTACATTTTGCCCCTCCTCCCCACCACTTGATACTTTCCTAATGGTAGCGATCTTTCACAGCTCAAAGGATAGGCAGATGGGTTGCAAACTCCCACATGACAACAGATGCCAATTTTTGATTTTTATGAGCTCGGGCGTGTTGAGTGATGACGAGGTTTGAGGGGAGGGGAAGAGACACAGGGAAAAAGGAAGGGACAGGCAGGTAGGTAGGTAAATGGACCTTGCATTTCTATAGCAGCTTCGACACTCTCAGGACACTCACGGTGGCACAGTGGTTAGCACTGCTGCCTCACAATCCGAGAGACCCAGGTTCGATTCCCAGTTTGGGTCACTGGGAGAACATTCAGACTCCGTACAGACAGCGTCTGTGCGAGTTTCCTCCCACAGTCCGGAAGACGTGCTGGTTAGATGCATTGACCATGCTAGATTCTCCCTCAGTGTACCCTAACAGGAGTGTGGGGCAACTAGGGGATTATCACAATAACTTCATTGCAGTGTTAGTGTAAACCTATTTGTGACTAACAGAAAAATAAACTAAGACATTCCCCCGTGCCCTTCACAGCTAACCAATTACTTGTAAACTGTGATTAGTGATGTGACGTAGGCAACACTGCAATAGATTTGCCCAGAGGGAGATACCTTTGCACTTCTGCCTTAGAGGAAGGGGGCTGGAGCATCACTTGCAAGAAAACATACAACAGTAATTAGTTTTCAGGGGAAAATGGTGGCCCAGTAGTATTGTCATTAGACAAACAATCCAGAGACCCCGTAATGCTCTTGGGACTTGGGTTCAAATCCCATCACGGCAGATGGTGAAATTTGAATTCAAATTGTTAAAAAATTAAAAGTCTAATGACCATGAAAACCATTGTCGATTGTTCTAAAAAACCTATTCAGTTCATTAATGTCCTTTAATTTATTAGGCACAAGTAGGCTTACATTAACACTGCAATGAAGTTACTGTGAAAATCCCCTAGTCACCACACTCCGGCGCCTGTTTGGGTACAATGAGGGAGAATTTAGCATGGCCAATTAGGACTAGGGGGCACAGCCTCAAGATAAAGGGGCGTGGTTTAGAACAGAGTTGAGGAGGGACTTCTTCACTCAAAGGGTGGTGAATCTCTGGAATTCTCTCCCCGTTGAAGTGGTGGAGGCTGCCTCGCTCAATATTTTTAAGACACGGGTTGATAGGTTTTTGATGAGAGGGGATTAAGGGTTATGGGGAGAGGGCGGGAATGTGGAACTGAGACACGACAGATCAGCCATGATCTTATTGAATGGCGGGGCAGGCTCGAGGGGCTAGATGGCCTACTCCTATTTCTTATGTTCAATCCACCTAATCAGCACATCTTTCAGACTGTGGGAAGAAACCCACACAGACACAGGTAGAACGTGCAGACTCTGCACAGACAGTGACCTAAGCCAGGAATCGAACCCAGGTACTTGGCGCCATGAGGAAGCAGTGCTAGCCACTGTGCCACCTCGAGGGAAGGAAAAAATCGGCCAACCTTATCTAGTCTAGCTGACGTGCAACTCACAGCCACGTGGCTGGCTCTTAAATGCCCTCAAATGGTTGAGCAAGACACCGTTTCCAGGGCAATTTGGGATGTCAGCAACACCCACATCGAATGAATAATTAAAAAAAATGCACTTTAAATGCCGTGCAAGGGCAGCCCATCAACACGCTCTCAGGACAACCAGGGCCAAGCACTCAGTAAAAGGCCTGGCTAGACTAATCCGAGAACAATTAATTTACCTTTAAATTGGAAATTCAGGAACATGCAGCAAAAGATTTAAATTAGTTTGATAAAGGTCAGCAGAAGGCCAGTTAACATCATTAGTCAGTATGTATGTATGTATTCACTGCATTTATCTTGGTTAAACCGGTCAAATCAGCAAGACATGCACTAATTACGGTCCCACTAGACCAACGTGCCAGGCTATTACCTGAACACAAAGACTTTCAAGGACAAATTACAGGAGGAAGATTCTATTTAATTGACTAATGTTTGACAGTTCACGTTCTGTGCATCAACTCTGCATTCCTCTGCAGTTCAAAATATTGCCACCTGCGACAGTTTTTTCCCCCATGACGAAAGGTGAAAACGCCATAATGCTAACAACTTTTTTTTTTATTTATGTAGCAAAACATTCCCTTGTAGCCCAAGATTATTTTTGGCTGTGGTCTGAAGTTTTACAGCTTGGCTGGCTGGCAAGACTGGAAATTTGACGAGAATGAATGAGATACAAGGCTAGGTGACCAAAAGCTTGGTTGACCGATAATAAAGGAGCATCAAAAAAAAAAAAATGAGGTGAATTTATGGGGTGGCACAGTGGTTCGCACTGTTGCCTCTCAGTGCCAGAGGCCCGGGTTCGGTTCCCGGCTTGGGAAACTGTCTATGCAGAGTCAGCATGTTCTCCCCATGCCTGTGTGGGTTTCCTCTGGGTGCTTTGGTTTCCTCCCACAGTCTGAAAGACATGCTGGTTAGATGCACTGACCAGATGTGGCGAAAAATGGACTAGGGGGATTTCACAGCAACTTCATTGCAGTGTTAATGTAAGCCTTACTTGTGACTAATAAATAATTAAACTTTGAGGGACAGAGTTAGAGCCACTGGAATGATACTGCCTGAGGTGCTCAGAGTCAATTTTGGCATTAGCAAGATCTTGTTTTTTTTTTCCCCCAGACTCGGTTTGTGTTTTTGCAGGCCTTTGCCATGAGGCTTCTGCCATGACTGGGTGCATAAACACGCTCTCCCCCCCACCACCACCGCCCCCCGCATCTCCTAATCTCCAGTCAGGAGTCAGGCGAGCTTCCCCATGACTCATGGATCCCTGGAGGGGTTGTGAACTACGGTCTGGATTTGGGAAATCTTCCCATGCACAACCTCCACCCCCTGCCCCCCACACCCTATGGCCCCATGCATCTCCTTTGCCCCCCCCCCGTGGCCTCTGCCCACATCTCATGAGATGTGGGCATCGCTGGCGAGGCCCATGTTTCTTGCCTGTTCTCTAATTGCTTAGCTCGCCTCTAACCTCCTTCCAATTTTGGCCTCTCTCTCAGCCTCGACACCCATCTCACCCAGTATGTACAAAACCAATGAATCCGACAGCAACAATAGCAGTGTGGAACGGCTTAGGATTATGAATGGATATTTTTCTAAGAAAATGGTGTGCCTGCAACCCTGTAAAAAACAACCCATTAAAGTAATGACAGAGGCTTTAAGTGCTTCACGCCTCCTGGTCTTGTGCAAATACATGGAACCGCTGAGGATTGACACAAGATCATGGAAGAGAAATAAAATCACCTACTATAACCACTTACAGATGTCAATCTCTCTCTCCAGTTGGGTAAACATCCTCCCATTGAGTACAATGAAAGCAAAATATCACAGCTGCTGGAAAATTGAAATAAAAACGGAAAATTGAAATAAAAACACAAAATTCTGGAAAAACTCAGGTCTGGCAGCATCTGAAGAAAGAAATACAGCTAATGTTTTCAGATGTTGGATTCTTCTTTGGAGCTGAGAAGAAGGGATTTAGATAATGCCAAAAGTTGTATGGGTATTTCCTCAGATAGTTCTACTCCTGGAGTTCTGATGAAGAATGATTTAGACTTGAAATTTTAACTCTGCTTCTCCATCACATATGCTGTCAGACCTGCTGTATTTTTCCAGCACTTTGTTTTATCCCACTTAGGAGGATTACCGCAGAATCCTACAGTGCAGAAGGTGGTCATTCATCCCAACGAGTCTGCACCGACCACAATCCCACCCATTCCCTATCCCCTTAATCACATGCATTGACCCTAAATTGTGTCAGGGGGACTAAGGGGGCAAATTAGCATGGGAAATCCATCTAAACTGCACATCTTTGGACAGTGGGAGGAAACCAGACCACCTGAAGGAAACCCATGCAGATATGGGGAGAATGTGTAAACTCCACACAGACAGTGACCCAAGCTGGGAATCGAACCCAGGTCCCTTTCACTGTGAGACAGCAGTGTTAACTACTGTGCTGCCTTGTTTACACAGATGGAGAGAAATGTTGACCTTGCTTGATTGACATCTTTAAGCAGTCATAAGTTATTTCATTCTTTGATCAAGTTGTCGACACACCAGTTTTCAAAAATCTAATGAGAAATGGGTAAATTTGTCTGAGCATTTTCACACATGCCATTGTTACTGTTGGGGATCATTGGTTCTGCATGTAGTGTACACTGGGCGATTTTTAAAAAAAAAATTAATTTGCGGGACATGGGTGTTGCTGGCCAGCCAGTATTTATTGCCCACCCCAAGTTGGCCTTGAGAATGTGGTGGTGAGCTGTCTTCTTGAATCACAGTAAGAAGTCTTGCAACACTAGGTTAAAGTCCAATAGGTTTATTTGGTAGCAAAAGCCACTAGCTTTCAGAGCACTGCCCCTTCACCAGGTGAGTGAGAGTTCTATTCACAAACAGGGCATATAAAGACACAAACTCAATTTACAAAATAATGATAGGAATGCAAGTCTTTACAGGTAATCAAGTCTTAAAGGTACAGACAGTGCGAGTGTTAAGCACACATTAAGGAGATGTGTATTGTCTCCAGACAGGACAGTTAGTGAGATTTTGCAAGTCTAGGCAAGTCATGGGGCGGGGGGGTTACAGATAGTGTGACATGCACCCAAGATCCCAGTTGAGGCCATCCCCATGTGCGCAGAACTTGGCTATCAGTCTCTGCTCAGTGACTCTGTGCTGTCGTGTGTCATGAAGGCCGCCTTGGAGAACGCTTACCTGAAGATCAGAGGCTGAATGCCCGTGACCACGAAGTGTTCGCCAACAGGAACAGGACACTCTTGCTTGGCAATTGTCAAACGGTGTTCAGAACTCCCGCTCATCTGACGAAGGGGCAGCGCTCTGAAAGCTAGTGGCTTTCACTACTAAATAAACCTATTGGACTTTAATCTGGTGTTGAGACTTCTTATTGTGTTTACCCCAGTCCAACACCAGCATCTCCACATCATGACTACCATTCTTGAATCACTGCACTCCATGTGCTGTGGGTTAAGCCACAATGTCATTGGGCATTGTGGGTCAACCCATGGGCATGGAAACATGGAGGTGGCATGGGGGAATTGTGTTGGGGAACTTGGGACACAGGTAGAGAGGGGGTGAGGACTAGAGGGTCAGAAGTGTAACTAGATGACTCAGACAAACCAGTCCACCTCAGCACGTGCCTGAACCTGTTGCCCTGTTGGGATGGGGGGCTATTCAGGACTTTTCTACCTAGGTGGGTGCGGAAAGCTGGGAAATTTCCTGACTCAAGCCAGTCCCCTGGGTCAGGAAAATCTGGGTGCAAATGGATTGCCATCTCACACTGCAGTTCAAATGATTCTGAACAGGACTTGTTCAAACGGAGACATTTCCTGCAGTTGTGGTAATCATTGACCCAATACATAACCTGTGCTGACATTTTTAGTTATTATGTATCTGCTAGCAGTTATTTAATTTTCAATATAAATAGAATTAATTAGCTTGTGCTTTGTAGATCTATTTAAGCTGGATTCCAAATCAATTTGTAATCTGTTCACCTTGTCTTTTCGTTCATTTATTTCATTCTATTATTCCCCTAACTAACAATTATTTATGCACACTACATTTCTCATTTAATGCAATTCAGGTCCCTTCATGTTACTATTAATTTTATCCCCTTCGATCGGATTAATTATTAGGCGATAGTTCATTAATTATGGGAAGGCAGTGACGTAGTCATAATGTCACCAGAGGTCCAGGCTATTGTTCCGGGGTCAAAAGGTTCAAATCCCATCATGGCACCTGGTTGGATTTGAATTCATTTAATAATCTGGAATTGCAAAGCTAGTCTCAGAGATGGGGATCGTGAAATGAATTGTCACAAAAACCCAGCTGGTTCACTTATGTCCTTTAGGGAAGGAAATCTGTCATCCTTACCTGGTCTGGCTTACACGCGACTCCAGATTCTCAGCAACATGGTCAACTTTCAACTGCCCTGTAAAATGGTGTAGCGAGCCACTCTATTCAAGGGCAATTAGAGATGAGGCAAGAAACATGGGCCAGCAATGCCCACATCCCAAGAAAGATTAAAGATGTATTTACTGCTGCCTTGTGGTTCAAATCCCAATCTGCACCTCATGTGCAATCTCACCCAATTCTCATTGCCATTCTGATCAGCAAGTTACTGTCTTTAACAGATGCACCCAGCTCTCTGGTACAGCTCATAAAGATGCAGAGCGGACAACATTTTTCAAATTGATGGTAGCTATAGATAGCACACTGTTCAATATAAACTTCATCCGACGGGTAACAGACTGAACAACATACAATCGTATTAAGTTACAAATTGAACGAACTATGAAAACCCGTTGGATAAATATCCAAAAGGGCCTATCATGGTCTGTTCGTCACATAATGGAGACAGAATCAAAATTTGTGTGAAAATACAAAAATAAATTGAGAGAGTTGGTCAGAATCAGAATCCCTACAGTACAGAAGTAGGCTGTTCAGCCCATCGAGTCTGTACCAAATATAATCCGATCCAGGCCTATTCCTGTAACCCCCACACATTTACCCTGCTAGTCCTGCTGACACCAAGGTCAATTTAGCATGGCCAATCAACTTAACACGCACATCTTTGGACTGTGGGAGGACACCAGAGTACTCAAAATAAACTGGCACAGACCCGGAGAGAATGTGCAAACTTTACACAGCGCCAGGGACCCAGGTTCAAATCTAGCCTTGAGTCATTGTCTGTGAGGCAGAAATGCTGACCACTGTTGTCCCACCACTGCCACCTCTTGGTGTTACAAGAAGAGTTCTGACTCTACAAGAAAAAAAGTTACATTTCTTCAATGCAGTCCCAAAATCTCGGAAATAACATAACTGGCGTGACGTCCCATGTCCCTTTGCAACTACGTTAACTGTATTCACCAAGAGTTCATGGTTAAAGTGAGTAAATCAACAGTAACTTCTGGTGAAAGGAGTTCTGACAAAGCATCATCTAGATGCTGAATGTTGGCTCTGTTCTCTCTCTGTAGATGCTGTCAGGCCTGCTGAGATTTTTCCAGCGTTGTTCTGCTTTTGTTTCAGATTCCAGCATCTGCAGTTTTTTGTATTTTAGTAACTTCCAGAGTGCACATAAGCACCAAAATGAGCAAATTGCTGACTCAATTGCCTCACCCCTTCAAAAGTTGTATGATACTGATCTCTCATTCAGACACTCTCTGCTGAATTAATGGAACATATGAAGTTGTACTTACTCAGTGGGGTACTCATTCAACAGGGGGGAAAAGTTAAGCTTTGTTCATTCTAATGTAAGTGGATTTTAAAAAGTGCGGCTAATCTTACTGAAACAACCTCACACATTTAAAAGCACCTTCTACAATTGTAGAGTGCAAATCCTTCTGACTTTAATTATTGCTGGAGATTTAATACAATTCTTAAAAAGGTTTGTCGTCTTTTCTCTCTTGCCCTCTTCCCCTCTGAATTTTGCTTTCATAAAATGAGATTTGGCATGGACTTAAATATTCTAGTGCACACATTGTGGTGTGCACAGGCTTTGCACTCATCGTTAAGGACATTTCAATCCGAGTGCTCAGAAGGTACACTCTTGTTTGGCCTGTTCATATAGCAACACGGTCCGCAGCGGAGGGCGTCATTCTAAAGTGGATTTCTAATCACCTCAATTTCCTGCGTCAAGACCACAGACAATGCAAGCGAACGAAAAGCAGGTGCCATTTCATTTGACACTGATTCGAAGTCTCGTCCACTGATGTTTATCTTGATTGCAACCTTTTGAAATCATTAAATGTGAGCAAAATCAACCTGCACTCCCAGCAAGGGGAATCAGCCTGTTGCAGCTCCCAGCCAAGTGTGGAGGAATAGTGCGACTTGCCTCATATCTCAGTGAATAACAGAAAATAACACACTTGGATCATGAAACCACTTAAAAACTTTGCTCATCTCCAAGACCGCGCTGATCACAGTTTTAAAATATTTCCACCAAGCTTTAGTTCTGCTTTATTTTTCAGTTTGAAATTATGAATTTGATGAGTCTCATTGAAAGAGGGGAATTAAAGAGTGTGGGCAGAAGACATCTTCGAAACTTTTTTTTTGGATTCACCAACATTTTACTGCCATATTTAAGACAATAATACGATAGGAAACAGGAGCAGGACTAGGCCATTCGGCCCCTCAAGCCTGCTCTGCTCTGCTATTCAAATCAGGTCATAGCTGATCAGGCATTCTTTACATTACTTTCCTATCCTTTTTCCACAACACGCAATTCCCTTACTGATCCAAAGTATAGCCATCTCAGCCTCAAATATACATGAGCAATTCTGCCCCCACAGTTCGCAGTGGCAAGGATGCTAATTCTCTTATGAGAATGGAAATCTTTGACTGAAAATGGCAAGAGGATTCAACCTTTGAGCACTGAGTTTATCCAGGATCCAGTTTTATCCAAAAGTTTTTCTTCTTTTGAATAAGTTTATCCGACCACTTCTTTCAGTATCCTAGGATACCAACCAGGTCCAGGTAACTCCTCAGCTGAAATCCATTAATTTTACTAGTAACTTTTTTTGGTGATAGTAGTTGCTCCAAGTTCCTCCCTTTCTTTTGCTCCTTGATTTTCTACTATTCTTAGGATACCTTGTGTCCTCTATTCAGGAAACAAATCCATAATGCTTTTTCAAATTCTCTGCCATTTTCTCATTTCCCCCTCCCCCCCCCCCTTGTTCCCCATTATTAATTCACAGTCTCATCCTGCAAGGGACTAACAATTTACTTTAGCTACTCTCTTCCTTTTTCACTTTTTATCTTTCTTGCTAGTTTATTCACTCTAATTTCTCTATATTTTCAAAGTCATTCTTTGCTAGCTTCCAAAACTTACTAATCTTCTGGCCTACTGCTAATTTTTGCAGCATTGTAGGTCTTTTCTTTCAGCCACCAACAGATGAGCTGAGAGGGGTTCTGCAGAACCCCTCATTCATGCCTTTGTGATATCTGGCCAGACGACTCCAGCTCTGACGAAGGGTCACCCTGACTCAAAACGTTGACTCTATTCTCTCTCCATGGATGCTGTTCTTGTTTCAGATTATAGCATCCACAGTCATTTTGCTGATATTTCAACGCATTCCTGGCTAGTATCCCATATTCTACCGTCCATAAACTTGGTGTTACCCAAAACTCTGCTGTGTGCGTGTCTCAACTTGCACGAAGTCCCATTTCCACTATGGTTGCTGTGCTTCCTGACCTTACCCGGGCTCCCAGTCAAGTAATGCCTTAATTTTGAAATTCACATTCTCATTGTCAAATCCTGCCATGGCCTTGGCCCTCCCTATCTGTACAATCAGCCCCAGAAACACCTACAGTGCTCAGATTCCAAGCTCCTGTGCATGCCTAATTTCAAGCTGCTCCACCAATGGTGGATTTGCCTTCAGATGCCATGGCCCCAAGCTCAGGAATACACTCCATTCTGCTTCTCCATCTCCTTTTCTTTCTTCAAGAAACTCATTGAATCTGCCCTTTCAGCCCAAACTATTGGTCATCAGATATAATTCTCTTTAAGTGGCTCGCTGTCATACTTTGTTTTATAATGCTCCTGTGAAGCTCCTTGGGACATTAAACACATTGTATAAATACGGAGCTGCTTTTGATACCCGGAATCTCTTAGTTCTGACACCACTCTGTTTAATACATTTTGTGCTTTCAATAATGTTTCTATGTCCACCTGAACAATGCTCAGTCTTCCAACTGTGACCAGACTAGGATCCCGTACAAGTTTAACATGACTTCATTACTTCTTCGACTGCAACACTGATGATCAAGGTTCACCAGCTCTCAGTCCTTCACAGCAGCCAATAATGGTCTTGTTCTTAAATCTTCCCTTTTTTCAGCCAAAGCCTAGTCCAGCCTCCCATCTATTGGCTCTGTCTACACTTCCCGCTGCCTCAGCGAAGCAGCCAGTGTAATTAAGGACTCCAAGCATACCAGACACACTCATTCCACCTTCTTCTGTCAGGAAAAAGTTGCAAAAGTCTGAGGTCATGTACCAACCGACTCAAGAACAGCTTCTTCCTTTTTGCCATCAGACTTTTAAATTGGCCTCTCATAGCTAGGGGCATAATGATCGACTTTATATAACTGTAGCACTACATTCTGCACCCTCTCCTTTCCTTCCCCATGAACGGTATGCTGTCGCTGTATAGCGCAAGTAACAATATTTTTCACTGTATACCAATACATGTAGCAATAATAAATCAAGGACAATGTATTTCATCCTTTGTCACCCTTTTGTTCTGCTATCTCCAGCTTTACAGGTTACTAAAGGATGTCTTATTTAAGCTCTCCAAATGTTTGTGCCCAAAGAACTGTAGTTGCTCGTTTCTTGTGTGCCTGCCTTCCTCAAAGCCTCATTGCTAGTTGTGTTGTCCAACTGATCCTCATGGATGTCTAAGAAAGCATGCTTCTGTTGCCTTTTTTTTCCCATTGTCTTTCTATTTCATCTTTTGCATCCAGAGAGTAAATGGGCAACATTACCATTTTTGAATTCTATACCTCTGGAAATAAATTCCCAGCCAGAATTTTCCATCGTGTTGCTGACAAGCACATCTTTTAATAGTGTATCCCTAGATTCCTTTGCCCATTTACCTCAGTTTTTCAATTAGGCTTTCTAAAGATGTTGACAATATTCTCATTTTCACTTGAGATTTATCTAAGTTTATTAGCCCCCTGTTCAGTACGTAGAGTTTTCAGTACTCTGGAGTGCCTTTACCACCCAAAAGGCACTTTGTAGGAGCATAGATGGACAAAATTTGACACTAAACCAAGGGCCAAGATGGTGGCCAAACAATTGGTCAAGGCTGGAAGTTTTAAAGGAGCATTTTAAACAGTTGAAAAGCAATTTTTTTTCACATGATGAATATATAATCAAAAAAGTCATTTTTGGAATTTTTCAAACTAAATGCCAATGTTTAAAACTAGTTAAGTCTTCAAAATTCAAGGAGGTGGATGACGGGACAGGTTTTAAAAAACCTGAATGTTTTGGACTGGGACAGCAAAAAGAAAAATTTGTCAATGTTATGTGAAGGGTCTTCCTTTTTAAATGGAAAAAAAATCATTACAGTACGCAAAGTTTGAAAACAGGTTTTTCATGGACAGGCATGTTGGTTGGAGGTTTTAGCTGAGGTTTGCTATTGATTAACAATGGCACTGTGTGCATTTTCTTGTGAATATTCATAGCTTCACTGCTCAGATCTGAACAATCTCCGTGGTAGGGAGTCTCCATACAGGGAAGATAACCATGACAATATAAGTAGTTAATGAGTATAACTAGAAACAGACAGATAACTGGCATTGCTCAATGATATTCAATACAGTTTCAACTACTAATCTGGGGGTAGATTGAGGCCAGACTGTTGGGATGAAATGATACAGACTGGGTTTCTGCAGCCTAAATCAGGTTTAGGTTGTCAAGGGCCAATAACACAAGCTGGTTTTGTGTTTCTCATGGCCTTCCTGTCAGTAGGGACTGTTTACCCAAGGCCAAAGCTCACTTGTTGAAACTGTACCGATGGTTAACAGCTTTGATCATGGAGCAGTGCAAATTGAAACTCCGCCTCAGCTTATGGAGACAGGTTTACAATAGTGATTCTTTAGTTACTCACATTTACCAGCTAGGCTCAAACCAACCACTTTACTGAGATACTCACTTTCCCATCCCTAAGCACAAAGAGTTTGCATCTCCATCAGAGGAAGACACATTTGGGTGGCCGGTGACACCGCGGTTAGCACTGTAGCCTCACAGCACTGGGGACCTGGGTTCAATTCCAGCCTTGGGTTACAGTCTGCGTGGAGTTGCACATTCTCCCAGTGTCTGTGTGGGTTTCCTCCCACAGTTCAAAGATGTGCGGTTTCGGTGGATTGGCCATGCTAAATTGACCCTAGTGTCAGTGGATTAGCGGAGTAAATACGTGGGGTTACAGGGATAGGGCATGGATGGGACTGTGGTCGGTGTAGACTATGGGTGAATGGCCTCTTTCTGCACTGTAGGGATTCTATGATTCTAACTAAATTTCAATCCCACATTCCTATATACTGCAATGACATTTCATCTCCTTGTTAATCAAGAATCAATCTAACTCGGCCTCAAAAATATTTCAGGATTCTGCTTCCACTGCCTTTTGTGGATGAGAGTTGCAGAGATACTCAATCCTCAATTATTTTTTCCTCACCTCCGGCATAAAGGAGTGACCTCTTATTTTTAAACCAAGGTCCCAGTTTGAGATTCTCCCAGAGGAAATATGTACTGTACATCCACCCTGTCAATATCCCTCAAAATTTCAAAGCTTTCAACTGAAACTGACAGCAGCCTACAAGATCCCAGATAGAAGTCTACAAGATTTTGAGGGGTGTGGACAGAGTGGATAGTCAGAAATTTTTTTTCCAGGGTGGAAGAGTCAATTACTAGGGGGCATAGGTTTAAGGTGCAAAGAGCAAGGTTTAAAGAAGATGATGCACGAGGCAAGTTCTTTTAGAACATAGAACATTACAGTGCAGTACAGGCCCTTCGGCCCTCGATGTTGCGCCGACCAGTGGAACCAATCTAATGGCCCTCTAACCTAAACTATTCCAACGTTATCCATATGCTTATCCACTGACCATTTGAACGCCCTTAAAGTTGGCGAGTCCACAACTGCTGCAGGCAGGGCATTCCACGCCCCTACTATCCTCTGAATGAAGAATTTTTACACAGAGGGTGGTGGGTGACTGGAACTCGCTGCCAGGGGGAGGTAGTGGAAGCGGATATGACAGTGGCTTTTAAGGGACGCTTTGACAAATACAGGAATAGGATGGCGCCTGAAAGGGTAGGGGGTTTTAGCTCAGTCAGACAGCATGGTCAGTGCAGGCTTGGAGGGCCGAAGGGCCTGTTCCTGTGCTGTAATTTTCTTGGTTTAAATCAAATCACTTCTTACTGTTCTGGATACAAGTCTAATTCTTCTAACTTTCCTCACAAGACAATCCATTCACTCCTGGTATTAGTCTATAAACCTTTGAATTATTACGATTGTATTTACATCTTTCCTTAAATAAGGAGATCCATACTTTACATAATACTCCAGATGTGGTCTCAATGCCCTGGACAACTGGAGGATAACCACCCTACTTTTGTATTCAATTCCCCTCACAATAAACATTTGCCTTCCTGATTACTTGCTGCACTTGTAAATAAGCCTTTTGTGATTCATGCATTAGGACAGCCAGATAACTTTGCACCTCAGAGCTCCGCAATCTCTCACCGATTAGATAAAAAGTTTTTTCCTGCCAATGTGGATAATTTCACATTTGCCCAGATGTCACTCCATTTGCCAGATTTTTGCCCACTCACTTAAGTCGGCTACAACAGGACAGAGGTTATGTCCTCTTCACAATTTACTTTGTCATCAGCAATTTTAACAACCAGACCTTCAGTCAGAGGTTTACATCATGGAAACAGGCCCTTTGGCCCAATTTGTCCATGCCACCCAGTTTTGACCACTAAGCTAATCCCAACTGCCCGCATTTGGCCCTTATCTCTCTAAGAATTTACCCACGTAACTGTCTAAATGCTTAAAAGATAAAATTGTGCCCACCTCTACTACCACCTCGGGCAGCTTGTTCCAGACACTTACCACCCTGTGTTTGAAAAAAATTGCCCTTCTGGATCCTTTTGTATTTTGCCCCTCTCACCTTAAACCTATGCCCTCTAGTTTTAGACTCCCTTACCTTTGGGAATCCATACTGACTGGCTGACCTCTGCCTGTCATTATTTTATAGACCTCCCCTAAATCTCCTGTGCTCCAGGGGGAAAAAAATACCAGTCTCTCCAGCCTGTCCTTATAATTCAAACCATCAAATCCTGGTAACATCCTAATAAGTCTTTTCTGCACTCTCGAGCAATAGGGTGACCAGAACATTACACAGTATTCCAAGTGTGGCTTACTAATGTCTTGTACAAATTCAACAAGACATCCCAACTCCTGTATTCAACATTCTGACCAACAAAATCCTGGATAACCCTCTTCACTGTCCACTATGGCACTTGGTCTGCAAATTTGCTAACCATGCCCCATAAATTCTCATCCAACTCATTAATATATAGACAATAAATAAAAACAGCAAGTCCCTTCATCAGTCATTTTTATAAATTGTTAGAAGTTGAGATCCCAGCACTGATTCATGGATCACCACCATTCACATCCTGCCAAAGACCATTTATGCCAACCTTTTTCCTGTTAGCTAACCAATCCTCAATCCAAGCCAGTATGTTGCCCCTTCATCACGAGCTTCATAAGCTTCTATTTTCTGCAATAATCTTATAAATGCCTTCTGGAAATTCAAGTACATTATATCCACCAGTTCCCCTTTATCCACAGCATGCGACTCCTTCAAAGAACTCCAAGAAGTTGGTTAAACAGGTTTTCACAAAATCAGGCAGACTTTGCCCAATTGCCTTGACTTTTTCCAGGTGCCCTGCTAGAACATCTTTAAAATTGGCTTCTAACATTTTCCCTATGACAGATTTTAGACTAACTGATATGTAGTTTCCTGCTTTCCGTCTCCCTCCCTTTCTGAATAAAAAAAATTTACATTTGCTAATGGACACCTCCCCCCCCATGTAGGGAATTTTGGAAAATTAAAATCAATGCATCAACTCTCTCATTAGCCACTTCTTTCAAGACGTTAGAGTGAAGTCCACCCAGACTTGGGGATTTATCAGCACCCAATGTGTCAGTACCACTTTCCCTGGTGATTAGAATTCCACCCCCCTCAAGTTCCTTTCTCCCTTCCATTTTTGATTTTCAGCTATTTCAGCGATATTGCTTCTGTCCTCTATCAGTGAAGGCTGATACAAAATGCCTGTTAAATTTATCTGCATACGCCTAACTTCCATTACCAACTCCCCAGATGCGCTTTGCATAGAACAAACACTTAAACATCTATAGAAACTCTTACTGTCTGTCTTTACATGACAAGCTAGTTTTCTCTTTTATTCCAATTTTCTCTCCTTATCTAATGTTTGTCATTCTTTGATGTTCTTTATCATAGAATCGCTACTGTGCAGGAGGCGGCCATTTGGCCCATCGCGTCTGCACTGATCATAATCTCATCCAGGCCCTATTCTTTGGAGTGTGGGAGGAAACTGGAGCACCTGGGGGAAACCCACACAGACATGGGGAGAATGTGCAAACTCCACACAGACAGTGCCAGAATTGAACCTGGGTCCCTGGCACTGAGGCAGCAGTGCTGACCACTGCACCACTGTGTTGCTCCTTCTGTCCAATCTTCTGACCTGCCACGAGTCTTGGTGCAAATGTATGCCTTTCCTTTGAAGTTTAATACGATCTTTAACCATGAATGATCGGTCCTCCCCCTGAAATTTTTCTGATACAGCTTGTGCACAGACTGCTGGAGAATCTGGGGAGAAAACTCGACCGTGCAGCTGGGGAGCTAAATGCCACTTTTCTTGCTGAAACTGACAAATTGCAAGAAGATTCTGCCCCAAGATCCAGGAAAATAAAAACAAAATATCGCGGATGCTGGACATCTGAAATGAAAACCAGAAAATGCTAGGTCAAACAGCATCTGTGGAGGGAGAGGCAGAGTTAATGGTTCAAGTCCATATGACGCTCCTAAAGAATGGGAAAGGGATAGGAAAGTGACGGATTAAATTGGAAAGGGGTTGGGGCAGTATGGAAAGTCAGTGATAAGTCGGAGTTAAGGAGAGATTGACAAAGATGCCATGGACATGAGACAAACAGGTTGTTCACGGTACCATTTGAGATTGAAGAGTGTTAACAACAGCAAAAAAAAAAGAGAGGGATAGCAGAATGTGAATAGGAGGGCAAAAGGTCAGTACCCAGTGGGCACAAAACTGAGCAACAAGGGACGGTAGTTGGGGGGGGGCGGGGGGGGGGGAGGAGGAAAGAGGAGTGGAGAGATTATGTTGGAACAAACCAGGGAATCGAATAGCAGAAAACAAAGGGGTGGAAGGGAAAGGGCAGGTGCAAGTGAAGGTTCACAACTTAAAACTGTTAAACTCAATATCGAAGCCCAAAAGGCTAGAACATGCCTAATTACAAGATGATGAAATGTTGCTTCTCCAGTTTGGTGTTGGGCTTCATTGGAACAGGCCAAGGATGGAGTAGCAGGCATGAAAGCAAGACGGCGAGTTGAAGTGACAGGCAACTTGAAGGCCGGGTCCGTGCTTACGGACTGAGTGGAGGTTTGGGTTTAGTCTTTCCAATGTGGGAGGAGAACGCGCTGGGAGCAGCAATCCAGGAGGTTGGGGTTTAAAGATATTCACCTCTTGAATTCACCATGTCCTTATTGTGATGAAGCTGCTTGGTTACACTGGAAACCTGGTCAAAACGACTTTACACCTTTTACCAGGTTCAGTGACAGCCCTTAAATTGGTTTTCTGTTTTGTAGTGACTTTTCTATTCAGTCTGCTGTATCTCCCATGATGCAGTAGGCTCCGTCCTGCATCATGAGTCTACAAACATTCCATTAACCTTGTCTACTTTTTGTGACCTTACTTCTCAGATTTGTGCTGACTGCTCTATTATATTTTCAGGTTCTAAATATTTCAGAGAGTACACCATCGAGCAAATATCGGGGGCGTTTCTCCCAGCCCGCTGTGGTACGTTAGCAACACAACAGGCTGGGAGGCTCAAGTGGCGGCCATTTAGCAGGCTTCTTGCTGTGCACCACAGCCTCCGTAAGTCTCAGGGTGCCAGATTTCTGGCGCAGAGCTGTACAATGTATGCAAATGCTGATTTTAATACAATTTAGATATTAGTGGACCCAGGACTGAAGTCTCTGGGCCCGCTAGCCTCTCCCCCACTCTCCTGGGTCCACTAGCCTCTCCCAGTCCCCTACAGGCAAGGAGTATTTAACGCCAATGGGGTTTACAATAGCTCCCCACTTGCAGGGAGCTGGTCGACAGATCCTGTTGGAGTGAAGGGAGGCCATAGAAGCACCCACAGGAAGTCAGGGGTGAGGGATGGTGCCCCCTGGGTATCACCACCTAGGCAGTGCCAGCCTGGTTCCCTGACACTGCCAAAGTGGCAATGCCCAGGGGGCACATTGGCCTGGTGGACAGTGCCAGTGTCAAGGGGCAGGGTCTAACAGGGCAAGGGGTACCACTGCCACTCTGCAGTGAGAGGAAGGCCAGTGTTCAAGACTGGGCATCAGAAGTTTGGGGGGGGGCGCAGTGGTGAGGCTGGTTTGAACAAGTCCCGGGGTGGAGTGCGGGATGGGGGAAAAGAGGAGGGAAGGTGGGTTGCATGGCCAGCGTGCAAAATCGGGAGGCTGGGAGTGCAGGACTGCTGCACATGCACCATTTTTTGGCGCTGATAGATTGGCACAAGTGCAGTGACCCACTCAGCACTGTGCTGCCAGCCTCTCCAGTGGGAATAGGCCCCACCCTGATTTTTTAGCACGATTTACCCTACAGCTCTCTGCAGTGCAGAGGGTGGGAGATCCATTTTTGAAAATTCCACTCGATAAAATAGTGGGATTTACTCCTGTTTTTCAGTCAATTTTGATGCTTAATTTCTTTTGGGAGAATCACTCCCGTTACCTTTCCTACCGTTGACATTTCCAAACTTCTACTACCTTTCCTCTGCGGGAGGCATTTCCTCACTCCTTAAAAGGTCTAATTTCTAGACTATGTTGTCTAGACTGAGACCTTCTCTCCATCTTGCCTCCCCGTTCGGTTTAATATCTTAAACTCTGATCACCTTCTAAAGTATGCAAGGAAGAAAGAAAGGTGGGAAGTAGTTTCGGCCTGGTTTCCAGAGTGTTCTATAACGCACCCCCCCCCCACCCCCAAACCCACAGCTTTGTCAAAGTGAGGATGTAGAGGATGCATGAGGTAAATGCCTTGAAACCCAACCTCGTGCATCTAGGTTTTTGCACAACAGGTCACTTCATTCTATAATCAAACAACCCGTCTCCCCTCCCCCAGCTCTGCGATTTCCACCCACCCTCGCTCCCTGCCAGACTTGGCTAGCTCACTATTCCAGACTGTGTAATGGAGTCCAGGCAGAATTCTCCTACATCACCAAGTATTCCCACCCTAAGTTGTAGTGCCCACAATACTTCAGTTGGGGTCTAACCAGTCACAGGACTCCCACCCCATGCTATTCTATTTTTGTAGATGCAAATGCCTGCATTCCATTACCCTTATGTTCTGTATCTGTTCAGACCATTTTAAAATGATCTACATATGCAGGGAGAGGAAATGCTACGAAAGGACACTCAAAGCCTTCATAAATAAATGCAAAACCCCCATCGACACATGGGAATTGCTTGCCTCACCTGGAGAAGAAACCTCTGCAAAGGCCCCACACATTCACTGTTAACAATATACTTTGTAATTTTATACTTCCATTTGGCATACATTGCCAAGGTGGCAAATTTGGATCTGTTGCTTTCTGTGCCATTATCTAAACACATCCAATTTTCTGACCAAGTCAATAAAGTGCCTTCAATTCCATGGGGCTTCAACATGGTCTCAAGAGAGAGATTTTAACAAATGCCTTCTGGACATCCCTCTCGACAACAGCCATAGTCATTCCCTCGTTCACCACTTCAGTCACCCAGTTAAAACAATGAGCCAGGTCAGAGAACGACCCACCCATTACAAATCCATACTGGGATTCCCTGGAAATTTAAGATCAATTCACCCTATTTTCAGATTCCAGCAATTCCTTCACAAACAAATGCTCAGCCACCAGGTCTATAATTCCTCTGTTTCCCTTTTGTAACCTTCCAAAAATATTGCAGTAATAGGCACAATTTTCTAACCTACAGGAGTGGTTACTGAGTCAAAGGAACTTTGGAAGATTGAAGTTAGGGCATCTGCAAAATTCACATTTTCCTTTAAAACCAGAATCCCTTTCCCCCATTCACTATTAATTCCCTCGACATTTTTAGCACGCTGACCTCTTCAGGCCCCAGTGCAGAGATTTGAGTAATAAACCCAAGCTGACATGCCAGTGCAGTACTGAGGGATACTGCACTGTCAGAGGTAGCATTTCTCAGCTAGAAATAAATAGCCCTCAGATAGATGCAAAAGATCCTGTGGCACTATTTCAAAGTGGAACAGGGAATTCTCATCAACCAACCACCATCGAAAATATATTTAATTCAATCACATTATACAATCAATACATAATGCTGCAGGATTGTTTAACCATGATTGGGCAACACGGTGGCCCAGCGGTTAGCACTGCAGCCTCGGTGCCAGGGATCCAGATTCAATATTGGGACAACGTGGAGCCTGCACATTCTCCCCACGTCTGCATGGGATTCCTCAGTCTGAACAACGTGGTGGTTAGGTGCATTGGCTGTGCTAAATTCTGCCTCAGTGTACCCCAGCAGGCACAGGAGTGTAGTGACTAGGGGATCTTCACAGTGACTTCATTGAACTACATTCAGTCTTAATGTAAGCCTACTTGTGACAGTAATTAAACTCAAAAACATGAATGCCAAAATTATTTGGGAAATGGACGTTTTAGATTTCCCCTTCAGGAAATGAATGTTTAGATTAGTTACTGCGCTACACTATCAGCTATGCTTTTGGACCTTACTCAAGGAGGTGGAGATTGAATAAATGCTTCCTTATCTTTGTTTGTTAAAAGATTAACACTAGCTATATTTTCAGAAATGACTTCAGGAAAAAAAAGACAATGGGTTTTTAGCTGGTTTAGCTTCACGTTAGTTTTGTTTAAATTGCATCTTACAACTGCCATCAACTGGTTATTCAGAACCACTTAACCTAAATCTCCGATGGAGCATTGCCTCCTTCGCATTGCTCCTGTTCCATTTACATTGAGCTGGGAAAATGAACGGCTCAGTGACTTGGAGCTCAGGCACAGTAAAACACAACAAGCAATTTAATAATTACAGTTTTGTAGCTGGAGGGAGAAGCCTATTCTCTGTCTCATCAGCTCCAGCCCAGTATTTCATCCACACTTTAGTTAGCCGCACTCATTTGAAAATGAAAAGCCAGAGTGATTTTGATAAACCGAACAGCATCCGAACCATTTCAATACATCCCAGGCAGTCAGATGCTTTCAAATATTTTAACAGCTGCTCCCTCCAAGTCAGCTGTATTTTGCTGATAGCCTTTTACTGGCTTCATGCATCTTCCGTCAACACTACCAAGATGCCCATATTTATAATGGAAAATTCCGGTAAAAGGAGTTGTGGGAGGGGTCCTGCATAGGCATGGAACAAGAAATGTTCCAAATGCCGCATAAAAAGACAGTGTAACTGGGACCCATTGCTACACTTTTGATTTGGAGAAAGTGGGTTTTGACAGAAAGGTCATCTGGACTTGAAACGTCAGCCCTTTTCCCTCCATACAGATGCTGCCAGACCTGCTGAGATTTTCCAGCATATTCTCTTTTGGTTTCAGATTCCAGCACCTGCTTTTATAATGGAAATAAACCTATGAAATAAGATGTCACGCTGTATTTACACCCCTTTTCCAGTGCAGGAATGGCAGGCATCAGCCCTAGCAGGAAAATGTAATAGGTAGGTTTCATTTTAAAGTCATATTCACCAACTCCACCCACATTTGCAACAAGCACCAACTTAAACCCGCAATTTAGTCCAACTATCCCCAGGCCGCCAACCCTCCTTGGTCCCCATCATTGAATATTACAGTGCCGAAAGAGACCATTCGGACCATCGTGTGTCTGCACCAACTGACAAATACCCATCCAACCTAATCCCATTTTCCAGCTCTTAATCCATACCTTTGTGGGATACGCATTTGAAATGCTGCAACCAAGTAGATTAAATAGTGGTTTGCACCTCCACTACCCTTTCAAACATTGAGTTCCAGACAACCAGCACCCTCCAAAATGGAACAAATTGCTCTCCAAAGTTCCAGCTTATATTCCTTGGTTATGGACCCCCATCAGTCAAAGCAAATGCACCTTGCCATCCACAGTAGGACTCAAAAATTGGATTATTCTGTATTGTGTTAAAATAATGCTTGATAATGTTTGAAGACAGTTTGGTAGGGGTACAAAGGTCAATGAATTTGGACTAACGAGCCTGGATATCACATTTGATATCTTAAAGTGAAATAAAACAATGTCTGAAAAATAGATTTCCAATATAAATGTAGTTTTCATGAAATCAGATTAAAAGGCCCACTTTATTACATTTGTAAGCTTACATTTAAAGCATGTTGTCACATCTTTCAAACATATTCTAAATGAAAGTACTTTCATTTATACAGTATGTTTCATAACCTCAGAATACCCTGAAGTATTTTGCAGCTAAGTAAGTAGGTTTTGATGGTAAACAATCACCAGAACCAATCCTTAACAGCAAGGTCTCGCAAGCAGTGAGGAGATAAATGACTAGATAATTCTGCTTGGTAATGTTGCCTTATGGATAAAAATTGGCCAGAGGAACTCTCCTCACTTTTCTTTGATAGGTGCCATCAGACCTTTCACGTCCACCTCATTTAAACCTCTCATCCAAAAGATGGCATCTCTAACACTGCAGCACTCCCTCAGGGCCATACTGGCATGTCAGCCCAGATCATGTGCACAAGTCTCTGAAGCGAGACATGAACCCACAATCAATGATCAGAGTTGAGGAGGAACTTCTTCACTCAAAAGGGTGGTGAATCTCTGGAATCCTCTGCCCGTTGAAGTGGTGGAGGTTACCTTGCTGAATATATTTAAGTCACGGGTGGATAGGTTTTTGATATTCCAGGGAATTAAGGGTTATGGGGAGAAAGCGGGAAAGTGGAACTGATCCACTTTGAGTACATTCAATAAGACCGTGGCTGATCTGAAGGGCTGGATGGCCTACTCCTGCTCCTATTTCTTATGTTCTATGTTCTTCTGAAACAAGAGGTGAGAGGGTACAAAACACAGAACTGCAGCAGGCACCTAAATCATTTCACGAGCAGTCACTTGTTATCCAGACAAAAGTTATTTGCACAAAGCTCTGTCAGGTAAATCTCTTCAAGTGGACAGCTCACTGTGCTCAATTAGTTGGCTAATTTCCCCTCACCTGATCTTGAAAATTTCTGCGATTGCAAACTAGTAACAGCACACTTTGGTCAAGAGGGCATTTGAGGGCAGCATGGTGGTACAGTGGTTAACACTGCTGCCTCACAGCACCAGGAACCTGTGTTCAATTCCGGCCACGGGTCAACGTCTGTGTGAAGTTTGCACATTCTTCCCGTGTCTTTGTGGGTTTTCTGGAGGTGCTCCAGTTTCCTCATACGGTCCAAAGATATGGCGCTTAGGTGAATTAGCCATGCTCATTTGCCTCAGCGTCAGGGGGATTAAGAGGGTAAATACGTGGGGTTACAGGGATTGGGCCTGGGTGGGATTATTGTCAGTGCAGACTCGATGGGCCAAATGGCCGCCTTCTGCACTGTCGCCTCTAAAAGAAATAAATTTTGAAAAGTCTAATTAATTTACTATCTCCAAGAATGAAAGTCCACTCTTAACCGTTTTCTTTCCAGGCAGGAATGGTTCAGTAACATTGCAGGAATGTAATACTCACTCAGTTAAAAAACAATACTTGTCAGGGTTTATTCTTCGTGATTTCTGCTGTGCTGAGTTTAATTGGCAATTAATGTGCAAATGCAGCAAATTTGTAAAGCCCACAGCGAGCCGGCGTTTTGGGGCTGGCAAATGCAGAGTGATATGAATTGTCATCAACTTTTGTTCTTAACTATGCATGTTTAAATCAGTCCACTGGAGACCTATAATAAATAGCGTAACTTTGAAGCTGCTCAGATTTATCTCTACACCAGTTTACAAGAGTATTTAAGGATCCAATGTAACAGTTGAAATGGGGGTGCTCATTCATGGCTAGAAGTGCACTGCCCATTGTACTGCATATTTAGGAACTGTCGCAAAGTATTACACAAGACATGTAATTTTCTGGCTTAAAACTGTGGTACCCAAGTGCAATTCATATAATCAGTATCCCTACAGTGCAGGAGGCAGCCATTCGGCCCACTGAGTCATCACCAACCCCATTCAGGCCCTATCCCCATAACCCCACATTATTTATCCGACTAGTCTCCTTGACACTAAGTGCAATTTAGCATGGTCAGTCTAACCCATACAGTTTCCTCCTGGGTGCAATGGTTCCATCCCACAGTGAAACAAGCACAGACACATGGACAGTGTGCAAAACTCACACACAATGACCCAAGCAGGAATCAAACCTGGGTCCTTGGTGCTGAGGCAGTGCCAACCAAAATTCCTATGATAAGCTCCATTTACAATGTGACAGTATGGTAATAACCTGTCAATCTCCTCTCAAGAACACACTGAGGTCACACCTAATTGTTGTTTCCTGGATATTGCGGGGGGGGGGGGGGGGGGGGGGGGGGCGGGCAGGAAAACGAGGACGAGGACGAGGACGAGGACTAGGACTGCGTGTGCTGAATTGTTGGAAAATCCCAGCTTTGACCACAAATGCAGCACTTGTGTCTTGCCCCAGAGATGCCATCATTTGGATAAGATGTTATTCAAGTCATCCAATTAGGTGGATTTTAAAATGCCCTGTACCACAATTTTCAGGAAGAGCATGAGGGCTATACAGTAAATGGCAGAACCCTTAAGAGTACTAACAGGCAGAGGTAGTCAAGGCAGCATACGGCATGCTTGCCTTCATCGGCCGGAGCACTGAGTTTAAAAACCGGCAAGTCACGTTGCAGCTTTACAGAACTTTAGTTAGGCTGCACTTGGAATATAGTGTTCAATTCTGGTCGCCACACTACCAAAAGGATATGGAGGCTTTGGAGAGGGCACAGAAAAGATTTACCAGGATGTTGCTTGGTATGGAGGACATTATCTATGAGAGGTTGGAGAAACTTGGTTTATTCTCAAAGGAATGACAGAGGTTGAGGGGAGACCTGGTAGAAGTCTACAAGATTATTAGAGGCATGGACAGAGTGGATAGTCAGAAGCGGTTTTCCAGAGTGGAAGAGTCAATTACAAGGGTGCATAGGTTTAAGGTGTGAGGGGCAAGGTTTAAAAGGAGATGTACAAGGCAAGTTTCTTTTAAAAACAAAAAAGAGGGTGGTGGGTGCCTGGAACTCATTGCCAGGGGAGGTTGTGGGAGCAGATACGATAGTGAACTTTGAAGGGGCATCTTGACAAATACACAAACAGCATAGGAATAAAGGGATGAGGTCCCCGGAAGCGTAGGGGGTTTTAGTTCAGGCAGGCAGCATGGTTAGTGCAGGCATTGGCTATGCGGGTGGGGGGGGGGGTGGGTGGAGCAAAGGGCTTGTTCCTGTGCTGTAATTTTCTTTGTTCTAGCTCTCTGTTGGCCTGGTCAATGTTTATCCATTAGCCTTTTTATAGTATTATTATTTTAGTATTAATCATAATAGGAAGAATGGTAGGAAGGACTATTACTTACGTGGCGAAAAACTGCAGCAGGCGACGGTGCAGAGGGACCTCGGGGTCCTTGTGCATGAGTCGCAAAAACCCAGCTTGCAGGTGCAGCAGGTGGTCAGGAAGGCGAATGGGATGCTGGCCTTCATAGCGAGGGGGATTGAATATAAAAGTAGGGAGGTCTTGCTGCAGCTGTATAGGGCATTGGTGAGGCCGCAGCTGGAGTACTGTGTGCAGTTTTGGGCGCCGCATCTGCGCAAGGATATTTTGGCCCTGGAGGGAGTGCAGAGGAGGTTTACTAGGCTGATACCGGAGTTGAGGGGATTGAGCTATGAGGAGAGGCTGAATAAACTAGGCTTGTACTCGTTAGAGTTTAGAAGAATGAGGGGAGATCTCATTGAGACGTATAAGATGATGAATGGGATGGGTAGGATAGAGGTGGAGAGACTCTTCCCGCTCAAAAAAGACAGTAGGACTAGGGGGCACAGCCTCAAGATAAAGGGGAGGCGGTTTAGAACGGAGTTGAGGAGGAACTTCTTCACTCAAAGGGTGGTGAATCTCTGGAATTCTCTGCCCGTTGAAGTGGTGGAGGCTGCCTCGCTAAATATTTTTAAGACGCGGGTTGATGGGTTTTTGATAAGCGAGGGGATTAAGGGTTATGGGGAGAGGGCGGGAAAGTGGAACTGAGCCACGACAGATCAGCCATGATCTTATTGAATGGCGGGGCAGGCTCGAAGGGCTAGATGGCCTACTCCTGCTCCTATTTCTTATGTTCTTATGTTATGTTCTTATATTGCTGCTTGTGGGAGCTGAATGCACACAAATTGGTTGCAGTATTTCCTCCATCACAACTGTGACTACATTTCAAAGTGTATTTTATTGACTGCAAAGCCGTTTGTTGGATATCCTGAAATCATAGAAAAGATGCTATCTAAAATAAAACCATTTCTGTTTCCTTTATATCCACAATGTCCACTTATTTATTGGATGGGCCCCAGATTCTAGAGTCAGGATGTACTTGAGGTTGTATAAGGCTCTGGTCAGATCGCATTTGGAGATTGCGAGCAGCTTTGAATCCCATATCTAAGGAAGGATGTGCTGGCCTTGGAAAGGGTCTAGAGGATCAAGAATAATCCCTGGGTCGAAGAGCTTGTTGCATGTGGAATGGTTAAGGGCTCTGGGTTTGTACTCGTTGGAGTTTAGAAGGATGAGGGGGGACTTTATTGAAATTTACAGGATACTGCGAAGCCTAAATAGAGTGGATGTGGAGAGGATGTTTCCACCAGTAGGAAAAACTAGAACCAGAGGGCACAACCTCAGGCTGAAGGGACGATCTTTTAAAACAGAGATGGAGGAATTTCTTCACCCAGAGAGTATTGAATTGTGGAACTCTTTGCCGCAGACGGCTGTGGAGGCCAGGTTATTGAGTGCCTTTAAGACAGAGATAGATACGTCCTTGATTAATAAAGGGGATCAGGGGTTATGGGAAAAAGACAGGAGAATGGGGATGAGAAAAATATCAGCCATGATTGAATGACAGAGCAGACTCAAATGGGCCGAGTGGCCTAATTCTGCTCTGCGTTTTATGGGTCACATTTTAGATTCTAATAGTGTGGGTGTAGGACAATATTTGCGGTGGAAATTCAGTTGAAAGAAAATGCTTTATTTTCTCAGACAGACGGACAGACATACATTGATTGTTTTGGCGGACTGACAGAACTTAAGGATGTATGAAGTAGCTGAAAATTATCCAGTGGCCACTCACATTTTTAAACCACAAAGGATTCAATTGATTTTACTGCAGAAGTATCACTTTTTATGTTTTAAGATTAACTTCCACCAATTGTCCTCAATAAAACAGTTCTAAACCAAGAAAGATTCTATCTCTTGCGTACACTTATGACAGCAGGGACAGTGTAAAATCAAAGTTATCAGTGCCAGAAATGTAGCCCGACCAGCTCCTCATTACAGCACCAAGGCAGCTGACCAGGAGGAGTAAAGCTGGGCAGCTCAAACACTTGCCTGCAGACTCATCCTAGGAGTTCCTTTATGATTCAGTCACATCTCTTCAGCCTCGGAACACTCTGCTAATAGGTTGAGATATATAGCGAGACTCTCCCAAGGGCGGTCAGAAATAGCGTCTTCTGATTGCAACACGCCCCTTTAATTACCCCATCTCTGTAGATTACAATTACATGTCATGTCCAGCTCCGCCTCTATTGTGCTCCCTGCAACCGTCCAAATCTACACCCCGAGCTATATACCACTATGTTAATCAGCCAACCTCTGATAAACTAAATGCTAAGAGCACACACACCGGGGCATATCTTGACCGTGCAAAATAAGCAACGAGGTGGGAACCTGTACGCCCCCACGTTTAAAAACAATTCTATTCTCTTCAAAAGAAGCAATGTACAACTGGCAGCACGGTGGCAGAGAGTGTTTAGCACTGCTATCTCAGCGCCAGGGATGCGGGTTCAGTTCCAGCCTCGGGTCACTGTCTGTACGGAGTTTGCACATTCTCCCGTGTCTGCGTGGGTTTCCTCCGGTGCTCCGGTTCCTTCCCACACTTGAAAGATGTGCAGGTTAGGTGGATTGGTCATGTTAAATTGCCCCTTACGTGTCAGGGATTAGCAGGGTAAATATGTGGGGAATGGGAATAGGGTTGGATAGGGTTATTCTCAGTGCAGGCTTGATGGGCCAAATGACCTCCTTGTGCACTGTCGGGATGCTATGAACTGGGCCACTGACGTCTCCATCAACCACCTTAAGCTATCATATAATTGATCCCATTCTTTCCCATTAACTTGAAACCATTTTCAAAATAAAAAATCATTCGAGAGCTAACTGTACCCAAATCAAATTGGAAAATCTAAGTCTTACGACTCAATGTTAAATCAATGCAAGCAAAAATCTGGCTGAAGACGCTACAGTCACAACCTGGGAAAGTGAAGGCTCCTATAAAGATTCATGGCTTTGTTCTTCAGGGGGGTGATAAACAGCTGTGACATGTGGATGCGAGTAATCATGATTCATACTGTCTGCTTTACAAACACAATCTGAGCAATACTTTGTACACTCATAGGTTTGCAGTTTCGAACTAGACTCTATATCACAGGGACTGTTTCAAAGCCATTTTCATCTCTAGAATTCAGCAACTGCTTTAAAGCAACATTTCTGGTTGCTACAGATACAGAAATTTGAAAACAGAAAAAAAAGTATAATTTAAAGACCACTTGCTGACAGGAAGGCTGTAAAACATGTGATTATTTTATAGATTGCATTTAAAAATTGAAATACAGGGTCCAAAGAGTGCTGGCCAAGTTCCCTGCAATACAATAGAGACTACACTTCAAAAAGTACGTCATTGGCTGCAAAGCGCAGTGGGATGTCCTGAGGGTGTGGAATCTATTGGATCAATGCGTGTGCTTGTTAGGAACTAGAGAAGTTGTATTTATATTAATAGGTGTTATGAATTAAACCTAAAGTTATAACCTTAGTCCTTTTTTTTTATTTGTGGGTTAAGAAGGTGAAACCTGGGTCTAGTTTCATTTTGGAGTGGAGGTTGCAGGTCTGGAATGGTTTTTCTACCTGCAATTTCAAGTAGAGCAAAAAGCTTGTGCTTAGCAAGCGTCTGGAGAGAGGGGTCAGAGGGGAACAGAAAGCAGTTTAAGGCCCAGTTACTGAATACGCTCCAAGGTGAATGAAGCAGTTTCACTCTAACTGGACATAGCAGCAGATTACAGAGAAAAAATAAGCCTAAGAATCTTAGCTAAGTTGCTCTAAAATTAATGGTGGTCTTTGAGCGAGTTCTGAATTTCAAGTGCCAAGGATCTGGGATTTGATTCTCGGTTTGTGCAGAGTCTGCACTGACAGTGACACATTCTCCCCCATGTCTGCCTGGATTTCCTCCGGGGTGCTCTGGTTTTCAGTCTGAAAGACGTGCTGGTTAGGTGCATTGGCCATGCTAAATTCTCCCTCAGTGTGCTGAAGTATGGCGACTCGGAGGTTTTCACAGTAACTTCATTGCGGTGTTAAATGTAAACCTACCTGCGACATTAATAAATATATTCAAAACAAACTTGGAGGGAATTACAGGAAGCAGGTCCCAAAAGAGAAAGGAGAAAGTGCCACGAAGACCTTAAGTAAAGGAACAAGAACAGGAATTTTGAAGGGATTCTGTTCAGTGAAGAGTGAGGAGCAGAGGGAGGTTCCATGTTTAAAGTGAGGAAGCTGCTGGAAACAAAGAAAAATAGGCTTGAGAAGCCAGACAGATAGCTGGAGTTTAGTAACTCCTTACTATGGGCCAGAGTAGCAGTGACAATCTGCTAGAATGGCTGATTACCTGAATTGTCATATGACAATCCAGGGGAGTAACATCAGGAGGAGAGAATGAAACCCTGGGGAGGTGGATCCTTGTGGAAGGCACCAAGAGCAAGCAATGTTTGGGAGAAGATTCCAACTGAGTAGAATCATAGAACCCCTACAGTGCAGAAGGCAGCCATTTGGTCCATTGAGTCTATACCAACCACAATCCCACCCAGGCCCTATCCCCATAGCTCTCTGCATTTACCTTAGCAAGTCTGCTTGACACACAGGGGTAATTTATTATGGCCAATCCACCAAACCTAACCTGCATGTCTTTGGACCGTGGGAGGAAGCCCATGCGGACGTGGGGAGAACGTGCAAACTCCACACAATGACACAAGCTGGGAATCGATCCTGGGTCTCTGGAGCTGTGAGGCAGCAGTGCTGACCATTGTGCCACCCCAAAGTACTTTGGGCTTTGAGATTGGAGACCCCTCCATAAAAGATAGATTTCTAGACGGACCAGCTGGCTCATTGTGACAAGTGTATGTGCTAGGGAGAGTTAAGGGATCTGTTTGGGGGCATCTGTCACTTAGCCCGGTAAACCAATAGATGACGTGTGGTCACGACACACCCTGACCGTGTACACACTGAATATTCAAAGTAAAAAATAGATTTTGAAACTTGTTATCCTTACAAATCTGTTTATACCTGTAAAGATATAGTAGTGGGTGAAGGAGTGTAATATAGCTAATCTTTGAGTTTAATACATGCTTTATTTTTATTAAAAGTTCATCAATACTGACTTGCCCCCCATGCTTCTAAAAATCAGTTAGGCTCACATCCTATATAATCGATCCTGTATATCGATGATGTTTTTGTTGAATCTAATGGTATTTATTGAGTGTTTTAATTGTGGTTGTTACTGTAGCAACATTGCTTTAGTTAATTTTATATATCCTTCAATCTGTCCACTCATGTTCTTTGACTTGTCAATTATGATATTCATTGCATTATAAAAGGAAAGTTGAAGTATTTTGTTCAGGATTGGGTGATAGCCCAAGATAAATGCAAAACTGCATACTATGGGCAAATGTCATGAGATCATGGCCGCAATTCTCCAGTCTCGTTCACCTCACCACCACTGTCGGAAAGAACGGTGAATTCGCTGCTCACCCAAATCTTCATTCACAGCAGCGAGACAGGAGAATCACAGCTGTGGGTGAGGTCAGAAAACTCTGCCCTCTATGTCCAGGAGAACATCAAAAGAACCAGAGAGTGTGTAAACTGGCATAAAAAGGTGAAAGACGGGGAAAAAAAGTCACACTCGTTCCGGAGACACCACGTCACAACATTTCACAGAATACCTACAGTGCAATGAGGAGGCCATTTCAGCCCATCAAGACCACGCAGAAAATCCCTATCCCAATAACTCGACACATTTATCCTGCTAATCCTCTGACGCCAGGGAGCAGTTTAGCAAATCCAATCCACCTAACCTGCATATCTTTGGACCATGGGAGGAAACCAATTCAGGCACAGGGAGAATGTGCAAACTCCACACAAACAGTCGCCTGAGCCAGAATTGAACCCGGGTCCCTGGTGCTGCGAGGCAGCAGTGCTAACCACTATGCCACCATACCATTGACTGAACCAAAGACATTTGCCTGGAAAGCCATGCGTGGAAGAATTAAAGGGCCGATCACTGGACAAGAATGGTTTTAAAATGAGATTGCTCAAATGAATCGTGACAGGCTGCTGCCTGCAGGCAACACAACAGTGGCCAGCTGAACTGACAGGGGTAACTCCAAGCTCAGTCTCTCTTCGTACGAGCAGCTAGTAGTCAGGGATTTCTGGAGACTGAACTGTAACCATGGCTGTGGCGAGCCACCGGAATTTTAGACCCCAGAGCAGCTCGTGTACAGCAACAGCTATCAGATATAAAGTGGCTTGCCTAAATCCGTACAGGCGATGGAACTTTGTATACAAATCCAAATCATGTATAAATCACAGAACGTGGCTGGCCATGGCACACTGCCCTCAATCAGGGCAGCTTCCTTGTTTTGAGTTCAATACGCTATCTCGATCCAATCCAATTGCACTGAGTGATTTATCTGAACTCAGTGGAGAGGGGATGACAGACTGGACTTTAAATTAATGCAATTAGGCCAACAAGGGCCCGCTGTTGTGAATTAATTCAATGTGTAGCTGTGCCAGACCGTAGGCTTCCTGTAATCCCATTTATAAAGTAAACCCCTTTCTCTGCACGTTAATGGGTTTGAAACGAGTGTGGAAAATTTAGCCTCAATCCCAATTTCAAAAGAGTAGCATCTACTGAGCAGCAGGGCTGTTTCCATTTCCCGCTCCGCACTAGTCATCCCTGTGCCCTGTCCAAATAACTAGAGTGATGCAGCAGTTAGGACTGCAGTCGCACAGTGCCAGGAACCCTGCTTCAATTCCAGCCTTGGGTCAGTGCGTGTGGAGTTTGCACATCGTCCTAGTGTCTGCATGGGCTTCCTCTGGGTGCTCCAGTTTCCTCCCACAGTTCAAAAGATGTGCGGGTTGGGTATTGGCCATGCTAAATTCACCCTAGCGTCAAGGGGATTAGCAAGGTAAATGAGGGTTGCTGGAATGGGACCGGGACCTGGGTGGGATTGTGGTCGGTACAGACTTGATGGGCTGAAAGGCCTCCTCCTGTACTGCAGGGATTCTAGGTGTTCTTTGGAATTAAATAACATAATTTAGTCCACAAACTGCGAGGAATTTAAATGGAGTGCATCCAGGAGTATTCAGCTCAAAGCATTCACTGGCTGGAAGATGGAGAAGCAGAGGACACTGAACAACCAAAGGCACCAGGAGGAAAAGCTTTGCTTTATATCAAGTGGTTCAGATCAGGAACATACTCTGAAGGGGAGGAGGAGCCACATTCAGCCCACTCCTGTTCCTATTTCTTATGGCCTGACAAAAAAAAGGAGTTGGCTAGGCAACTGAAAGAGGAAAAAGTAGTAAGGCTACAAATCACGTTGCACCTGTATAAAACCTTGGTTAGGCCACATTTGAAGCATTGCGTGCTAGTCACCACACTACTAGAAGGACATGAATGCTCTGGAGAGGGTGCAAAAGGTTCACAAGAATGTTACCTGGCAGAGAGCATTGACTAGAAGCAGAGGATGAATAAACTATCATTTTTTTCCCCACTGGAAAAAGAGAGGGGAGACCTCAGTGGTATACAAAATTGAGGGGCATAGACAGGATGGATAGTCAGGGGCTTTTTCCCCCAAGGTGGAATTGTCAATTACAAGGGGGCACAGGTTCAAGGTGTGAGGGTAAGTTTAAGGAAATGTGCGGGGGAAGTTTTCCACAGAGTGGTGGGTGCCTGAAGCACACTACCAGAGAAGGTGGTGGAAGCAAAGACATCAGCAATATTTAAGAGGCATCTGGATGGGTACACGAATAGGGAGGAAATAGGAGGGATACAGACCTAGTAAGAGCAGAAAGTTTTTAAGTTTAGTTAGGGTATCATGATTGACACAGACTTGGACGGCTGATGGACCTGTTCCTGTGCTGGACTTTATTCTTTGGGGGGGAAAGTTGGACTAGCTGAATTGCTCTTGCAAAAGGGTGGATGAGCTGAATGGCCTGCTTTCATGCTTTAACCATTCTATGATTCAGATATTGGGTGATCAGATGCAACCTGCCTGGATTCAATTTATACCCGATCACCTGGGGTTAATAAATGCTCTGCCACCTCCATTCTGGTGACCACGACTGCATGCAATACTTCAAATGCAGCCTAACCAAGGGCAGCACGGTGGCACAGTGGTTAGCACAGTTGCCTCACAGCTCCAGGGACCTTGGTTTGAATCACTGTGTTGGAGCGTGCACTCTCTCCCCATTCCTGCATGGGTTTCCCTCCAGGTGCTCCGGTTTCCTCCCAGTCCTTAATGCGCGGGTTACGTGTATTGGGCATGCTAAATTGCTCCTTAGTGTCCCAGGCCGTGGAGGTTAGAGGGGTTAGCAGGGTAAATACGTGGGATTGTCGTCGGTGCAGACCTGATGGGCCAGATGGCCTCCTTCTGCACTGTAGGGATTCTATGACTATAGGCCTATACTCCCTGAACATTCGTTTACACTTGGGTTTGAAAATTTTGGATTCTCTGAAGGATTAAAATCAGCAATTGGGCAACAACACTATTGAGACTGGTTCACTAAGCACATTCTCTTTCCAACATTTCTCCTCAGCGGAAGCACAGGATGGCTCAACTTACTCTGCGACACCGACCATGACAAAACGTAACATCTAGTTTATTCTTCCCCTCGCTATCCGAGCAGTCATTTACTTAAGCCACATCATGCATAGGAATCTGCATTCCTGCAAGGTACTTTAGATACTGGAGAAAATATGTTCATCATAAAAAAATCGGTTTGAATACTTCAAAAGGAGAATGTTGGTTTTATTTTGAGGAATTTGCATTTGGTTTCCTTGGCAACTGTATTGCAGTGCTCACAGCTCTCAGCTGTTACCTCTGGATTCAGAATATTAGAGAGAGTGTGGGGCACTGGACATTTTGTATTCTATGGCCCGGTAAAATAGTACTCGGTTTGGGTGGGTGGGGAATGCAAGAGTGCAAATATTCTGGAACATCAGGTAGCCACTTTTAAAAAAAAAATAAATCATTCATGGGATGTGGTGGGGCTGGCTGGGCCAGCATTCACCACCCATCCCCAAGGGCATTTAACAGTCAACCACATTCTTGTGGGCCTGGAGTCACATGTAGGCCAGACCACATATGGTTATTAGTGGGTCTTCACAACGATGGTTTAGTGGTCATTGTTAGACCTTTAATTCCGGTTTTTAACCATCTGCTGTGATCAGATTCAAACCAGGTTCCCAAAAGAATTACCCTGGGATTACCAGTCCAATGACTATACCTGTATGCCATCACCACCCCCACTTCCTATTACTCCATCATGCATAGGAATCTGTTCGTAGGCATGAAGATGGTGTTTCTGATAAAGATTTGATCCTAATTTTGATGACTATATACCAGGCACGACTTAATCATTTGGACTGCAATCAAAAAACATGAACCATTCAACTAGGTTACATCTTTCCTCAAGCTTATTTATTAGTGTCACAAGTAGGCTTACACTGCAACGAACTGACTGTGAAAATTCCCTAGCCACCACACTCTGGTGCCTGTTTGGGTACACTGAAGGAGAATTTAGCATGGCCTATCCACCTAACTAGCACGTCTTTCGGACTTTGGGAGAAAACCACAGTACCCGGAGAAAACCCATGCAGATAGGAGGAAAACGTGCAGACTCCGCAGAGACAGTGGCACAAGCTGGGAATTGAATCCGAGCTCCTGGCAGGAGTGCTAACTACTGTGCGAATGTACCACCCACCTCAGATGTTTTGACATCAAGTTTTCGACCAAAATGGAGTGAGAGCTGGTACATAGGCAGACTCGATGGGCCAACTACTGTTCTGATGGGACTATACAGAATTGGATGGAGATAGAATGAGACACTGTGCAGTCACTCACTATGGGTGTAGCCAATGACAAACTAGATGATCAACCTGGGAGTATGGATGAATCCATTGAACTTTAGCTTGTTAAATTCTTATAAATACACAAACTTTAAAATGAGGGGAGGCCCAATGAGGTCAGACTCATTGCAAATACAGCACAGATGACTATTCAGCCTTGCAACTGTACTGATTCCAACACTGCATGCACCCATTCTAAAACGCTTCTCCTGTCCTTTTCTTCCTATTGTCTCTCAAATTGCTTCTCTCTTTTAAAGATGATTTAATCTCTGCCTTAAAATCCACACATTGGGCTGGGAGAGGAAGAAAATCTCAGGCTGAAGGGCTTGAGGCCTAATCTATCTACCTCCAGTTCTGCTTCTGAAGCAAAAAGGAAATCCTTGGTAGTTAGCAACATTTCTTGATGTTTTTTGTAACTTATCGATTTATTGTTTTAACTTTTTTTTGCTTAGCAAGTCATTTTATTAAAAAAATTCAACTTCAAGGTTGTGCCAAACCAGATCTCAGGCAGCTGCTGCTGGGCTTCTCCCTGAAGGGGAACGAGGGGCTCAAATGGCTGGAAAGAGAAGGGAATTTTTTATTTTTCGCTCCTGGAGAAACAGGAATTGTTGAAAATGCTCAGTACATCTAGCAGCATCTGTGCAGAGAGAAACAGATCAGCCACTCTTCCACAGAATCCCTGCAGTGCTGAGGCGGCCATTTGGCCAATCAACCTTGCACTGACAGTAATCCCATCCAGCTAACTCCAGCACTCGGGTGTATTATTATTCAACTGAATGAGGCCGTGAGCAACTGCATACGATATTCAATGGGGCGAGAGTAGCCAGTGACAAAGTAGATGACCAACCTGGGAGTATGGATGAATTCATTGAGCTTGTTAAATTCTTATAGATACACAAACTTTAAAATGAGGCGAGGCTCAATTTAGACCACCCCATGTGTCAGATTCATAGCAATTACAGCACAGAAGACTGTTCAGCCCCATCACGACTATACTGATTCCAAAAGCATATGCACCCATTCTAAAACACTTCCACTGTCCTTTTCTTCATATTCTGTCAAATGAGCTTCTCTCTTTCAAACCATGCCTTAATGCCTCATTCATTATTTAAGAGCATTATTTAAATGCTGTTATATTGGGAAGTGTGGATGTACAAAAGGATCTGGGTGTCCTTGTACAGCAATAAAAATGGGGAGGCAGGTGCAGCAAGCAATTAGGAAGGCAAATTTGTATGCTGGCCTTCACTGCAAGAGAATGTGTGTTCATACGTAGGGATATCTTACTGCAATAATACAAGGCCTGGGTGAGGCCACACCTGGGATAGTGCATGTAGTTTTGGTCCCCCCCGACCTAAGGAAGGATATTTTTGACATTGAGGGACTGCAGTGGCGGTTCACTAGGCTGGTACTGGTCCGAGAGAGATTGGTTCGATTTTAAGAGGGTGAGAGGAGATCTGATTCAAATGCACAACGGGTCAGGGTAGATGCAGGAAGGGTGGTTGGGGAATCTAGAACCAGGGGGACACAGTCTCAAGATGGAGGGTAGGCCATTTACACTCTGAGGAAACATTTCTTCACTTGCAGAGTAGTGAACCTCTGGAATTCTATCATGGAAAGCTCTGGAAGCCAATTCATTGAATGTATTTAAGGAGACAGGTAATATTTTAGATTTTAAACAGCATCAAGAGGTATGGGGAGGAAGTGAGAATATGGCATTGAGATCAAAGATCAGCCATGGATTGCACTGTGCAGAGGCAGTTTATCAGGATGTTGCCAGAACTGGAGAGTTTCAGCTAAGAGGTTGGTTAGGTTGGAATTGTTCTCCTTGGATCAGAGTAGGCCGAGGGGGGACCTGATCGAAACGTATAAAATGAGGGATATAAATAAGGTGGACAGGAAGGAATTTTTCCTCTTAGCAGAGGGATCAATAACCAGGGGGCAGAAAGTTGAGGTCAGGGACAGAAGATTTAGAGGGGATTTGAGGAAAAAATATTGAACTCAGTGTGGTGGGAATCTGGAACTCTCTGCTGGAAGTGTGGTAGAATCGGGAACGCTCAACATAAGAAGCATTTGGATGGACACTTGGAACGCCATGGCATACAAGGCTCTGGATCAAGTGCTGGAAAAACAGGAATAGAATAGACAAGCGCTTGATGGCTAGTCCAGACATGATGGGCTAAAAGGCCTCTTTCTATGCTGTAAAGCTCTGTGAATGTTACTCTGGCAGAGCAGGTTTGAAGGGACCATGTTTCTAAAACAGATCAACTGACCAGCAATCTCATTTTCTGTTTGTGGGACCTCATCTTTCTCTTAATGAATTGAAGCATTGGAGCAACTAAACATCAAAATTTGCCCAAAAAAAGTCAGCTCGACTTACTCCAGAGACCTGGGAGCAAGGCTGGGGTCTTGTTGACCATGCTTCACTGGCAGTATAGAACACTAATTTATCAAAAAAATTGATAGTTCAGGATTATCCAACCTTTTTACATGATTGGACATGAGTACACTTCAATTCTTTTCCCCTCACTCAAGGTGCCAATGAACAAAGTTTGCCAAGATCTAGCACAACATTAAACTTTCAAAAGAAAAAAAATTAATTTTAAAGAGTAATTATTAAAAGTGACCATTAAATGCCAAGCAGCAGAGCTATCCAATCTTTTCCTTCTTTGCGCTTAAGAGCTAGAGAGCTGACCTCAAGTCCTGATCACTGGTCAAGGGATGGGGATTGGGGCTGAGCTAAGGAGTTGAGTTCAACTAATGCTGACCATGCATTCACCGCTAGTGGTGTGTGTGTGTTCAGTGGAATTCATATAAAAAAGTGTTGGAAGCAGGTTGCCTTTTAGCCTGGGTTTTACTCCTCTTGTGGCCTGCTTTGAGAGGAGGAGAGAAAAAGGTGCATGCATGACTCACTCCCAGGGTCAGGGCTCCTCCATGAACCCCTACACTATTCAACTGAATCCCCAAATAGGCCTCTGAGGTTGGGACCTTTTATCACGGTGGAGGAACTTGGGAAGATACCAAGATGCACTTCCTCACTCTTCCTGTCAGATTCCACTAGGCAGGGCTAGTGCTGTCACTGACTCTGCTATTCCTCATGGCCTTCCTGTTCCACTCCGCCACCTTGCTTGGCTGCTATGCTCCTTTAGTGGGCCAGCATGGGACAGCAGGAGGAGAGAGCACGGCCAAAGGCACAGAGTATGCACACTTTGAGGACAGAGAACTCACTCAGCTTCACTGTTCCTCCAATCAAAGACTGTTCCTCTCCCCAATTTGCTTCTGGGTTCATATCAGCAGCAAACATGAGGGAGAATCAGCCTGCAATGGGGAGAAGCATGTCCTTGCAGATCTTGCACTGAATTGGACCTGTGGTTTGAACAGTAAGTCTGTAGGCCAGATTGTGGCCCACAGGCCATATATTGGACAAGCCTTATTGAACCTTCAATGGAAAAGAACAGCATAGATAAGAAATTGAGGTGGTAAGCTTCCACAAGAATGGATGCAAGTGATTGCTATTCATGTTGGTGTTATGTTAATAACCTTAATAGTTTGCAGATGTTGTTCATTAATAGTCAATTAACTGGTTAGCTTCCCTTGCAGGTGCTCTCATGAATACAGCATTAGCAGGATGCCTGGATGTTTGAGGATGTAGAAGTCAGTATAGAGATGAGTGTGTAAAAATATATCAATATAGATAAATGATATGTCCTTCAGTAATCCAAGCAGTTGGACAGTGCCAAACTGGCTCACTTGTGATATAAGGAATGAACCAATTGGGATGCTGAAGCAGAAAACAACACACACACACACACACACACACCTGTTGCCCCATTCTCAGCAACTTGTATTTACATAGTATTGTTAATATAATAAAACATCCCAAGGTACTTTACAGAAGCATCAAATAAACTATAGCACTGAGCTACATGGTGATATTCGGTCATATCATCAAAAGAAAGCTTGTTCAAAAGGGACTGGTTTTCCAGGAATGTCCTTATAGAGAGGTGAGAGCGAGGGGCAGGGAAGGAAATTTCAGTGTGCAACACCTGGGCACTGCAAGGTGTGGTCTCCAGCGATCGAGCGGTGAAAATTTGTATGCACTTGAGGCCAAAATGGAAGTTTATTTTATTAGTGCCACAAGTAGGTATAACATTGCAATGAAGTTACTGTGCAAATCCTCTAGTTGCCATATTCTGATGCCTGTTTGGGTACGCAGAGAGAATTTAACATGGTCAATGCATCGAAGGCACAGGTAGAAATTCTTGATTAACAAGGGAGTTAAAGAGCATCAGGGGTTGGCAGGAATATGGAGGTGAGGACAGAATCAGCCAAGATCTTATTAAATGGAAAAGCAGGCCCAAGGAGCCAAATGGCCTACTGCTGTTACTAATTCATATGTTCATACTGAATCTGCTCTATATTTTTCTTTCATCTGATTTTAATTCTGCCCAGCAAGTTCCACTGCCAAGTTTGATTCTATTGCTCTAAAGGTTTCAAGCCACCAATTCATCTTTAGGCCAGGCTGTCACAGACTGCTTCCAAAATAGACAGGGTCAAAGTGTCTACTGAAACAGTAGACTATCTGACTCTGGACTGACCTTTATTATCCTCTCCATCAAAACAACCACCTTCATCCAGCTCAAATAATGCAAACTTCCAACCCACCTCATTCTCTGTTGACCCTTTCCATGCCTTTGTCTCCAAGTCTTCCAACGTTCTGCTCAACCAAGACTATTTGCTAGTATCGTATCCCACAATAAGTTATGCTCATTCACCAACACTTGCTTCCAGTTACAGGAATGTTAAATTAAACCCACCTAAAGCTATATCTTACTTCTAATGTTTGCCTACTAACATCTTGAAAATACCTTTGATTTCCTAACCGAGAGAGACTTAGATTCATGCTCAAAAGGTGTTTGTATGTGTGGGGCTTGGTTTTAACTCCAAAGTTTCCATCGTGCTTGAGGGTTATGGTGCAAACAAATGTAGTTGCTTAGGAACTAGGGGCCCTTGTAAAGGTTTCAAAGCTTTCCCCTGTTCCTAGTTTGAGGCTAGAGCAGTTGGTGACAGGCAGCTAGACAGGGAATCTATCTCAGCTTTGCTAGAAGAAAAACCAAACAATGGAGTAATGGTTAAGAAAGTCAGTGCAAAAAGCTAAAAGGACACCTACTTAAGGAAGGGAGAAATTGAGAAATTTTCAGATGATCAAGGAGGAACTGGAAGCAGAACAAGGTATAGTTCATTTCAAGTCACAGAACCAAAAAGGAGCTAGCTAGTAAGAAGTCTGAAAAGTATCTGAAGTAAAATGTTAGAACCACGACAGTTTGAAAATTTAATTGAAATAACTGAAGCAACCAGTGGCTGGATAGAGTTGGTGTGTAAAAGCAATGAAAACAAAAATCCTAAAAGGGGTTGATGCAAAATCCTGGAGTGGATTCACTGGTAGATGTGGAACACAAGCTCAGCTCAATATAGTCCATTGAAAACGTGGAGTGAATTTCACAACCTCTAATGGAAAGCCTCATTATGTGAAGATTTTAAAGTGTGTTGTGGAAGTGGAGTTTGGGAACTCATGTGACAGTCACTGGGGGGTGGTGGGGTGGTTGTTCTGAAGAGAACACCACAGACACTAACTTGGGTTCAGGGCAGAGTCTGTGTTGTAACACAGGTGAATCTGTCTGCTTCACATCAGGAGTGTGTGAGAGAATCAGACCATTGTAGAGAGTCACATATACTGTGTCATGTATGTTCATCTCAAAACCTGTGTATTTTTATATTATTATTTATTGTCACAAGTAGGCTTACATTAACACTGCAATGAAGTCACTGAAAATTCCCTTGTTGCCACACTCCACTGTTTGGGTACACTGGGGGAGAATTTAGCATGGACAATGCACCTAACTAGCATGTCATTTGGACTATGGTTAGAAACTGGAATACCCAGAGGAAACCCAACTTTAAGGGCGTTCAAATGGTCAGTGGATAGGCATATGGATAACATTGGAATAGTTCAGGTTAGAGTGTTATTAGATTGGTTCCACTGGTCAGCGCAACAGAGGGCCAAAGGGCCTGTACTGCACTGTAATGTTCTATGTTCTATGAAACCCATTCGGACACAGGGAGACCGTGCACAGAGAGTGACCCAAGCCAGAAATCGAACCCAGGTCCCAGTGTTAACCACCGTGCTATCAAGATGCCCAAGCCCCTGTTTGTTAAACTAAGGGGTGAGTAAAAAAGGTATTATACTCTCATTTTGCACGTCTAATAAATATTTATTCATGTTGTTTGAACTAATTAGCAGTCCTGTGACACTGTTCCTCTACGTTCGATTAAAATAACTCAGGCAAGAGAGCAATGCCATTGTCCAGTTAAATCCCAGCCTACTAGCCTGTCACGGAAGCATGAATTCAAGATGTTTCCTCAAAATCCAATTACAGCGAAGGAAACTTGTTGCTCCACACATTCCGTTCCAGCTGTGTGTGAAGCTATAAGACAGGACAACATGACCTTTCCAGCCAAAACAAAAAACGGCTTGATACTTTGTTACAAAGCCAGACCGGAGCAATAGGACTATTCAGATAGCACTTTCAGAGGAGACAGCACATGGGTCATGGGCAGTTTAGTCTCCTTGCTTCCTGTACAATTCTAACAAATGACTTTTCACCTTCAATTATTATATCAACATGTCAATTTTTAAAATTCATTCATGGGCATCACTGGCTGGCCCAGTATTTATTGCCCGCCCCGAGTTGCCCAAGGGCAGTTGAGAGTCATATGTAAGCCAGACCAGGCAAGGATGGCAGACTTCCTTCCCTAAAAAAGGACAGTGAACCAGATGGGCTTTTTTTTTTAAATTAAAAAAATTGACAATGGTTTCATGGTCAGTAAATTTTAATTCCAGATATCGTTTATTGAATTCAAAATTCTAACATCTGCCATGGTGGGATTCAAACCCAGGTCCTCAGAACATCTCCTGAGTTTCTGGGATCAATACTGTAATAATAGCAGCAAGCCACTGCCTCCTCTAATTTTGATATATTCTTGTTCTACATCAGTAATCCCAGTACAAGTGCAAATGGATCAAGTCATGTGTTGAAGTGTTGTATCAATTAAATATGGGTCAATAAGACTGGTACTTTTGTATTGATTGCAGTGTAAAATTCTAATGATTAAGATGCAAGCAGATCTGAGAGCAAATCAATGGACATCCCTTTCCCCCTCTCTAACACATCCTGGCTCCATCTGGTGCAGTTAGTGGTTGGACGAATGGTCTATGCTTGGCAACATGCCATACCACCATTTTCTCTGGGTAGGAGTTTCCATATTACCATAACAAAAATCCCCAAAAACTTTTCCAGCTATTGTCCATTAAACCACACTTTGGACAATGAGATGATCTGTCCAAATGGAACTCATTGCACAGTTAGAAACCCTGATAAGCACTCGATCTACCATAATCTTTAAGACTGTGGAACAGGCATTGGAAAGTGAAACTAGGCATGGTTACTTGTTAGCTGGTGCACACACCAATGAGCTGAATGGCCGGCTGTAAATGTTTAATGATACTATGATTTCTATGAATCAACAGCAGCACAAACAGTGCAATCGAAAGAGAAACAATTGATTTATTGTCCATGCCTTGCTTCAGAAAGTAATTCATTGAACAGGAAGCCATTTGGGATATCCTGGCAAAGTGCAAGTGCAGTTTAAATACTTTCCGACTTGCTCTATCTATCCTCCTCCCTCTGAATCAATTCCTCTAAAACCGTGCATTGCCAAAAACCATTCGGCAGAACTCATACAATCAACTCTATTTGCTCTTCATAGGGATAGTGGTGGAACTAAACTCTTTCATGCATCATAACTTGAGAGCAAAGACACACGATGCATCTCACCAATCTTGGCATTTGAAACCCAAATTATCGCCATCAACTGGGGACAGAATGAGTTTGTGAAATATCACAGGCAACATATATTCAGAGGTCGATCTTCTGAAAAATAACCTTTACTCTGTGCATTTTTCTGTAACCAGAAAACCATCAAGGTGTACAGAGACTGTCGCTGAGCGGGCAAGGGACAGACAATAGGGAGGTCTGTCGACCTAGAGCAGGAGTTCCCAGTCTTGGGTCGACTGCGGGGCTGTAAAATCTCACCTGAGGAGTTTCTGACATTAGTAACGCACAAGGTCACATCTAGAAGAGGGAAGAGAAACATCGGGCACTGTGTATTGATGAGTTGATGACTTGCAGGGTTCTGCTCACTCCTATGAAAAGTCTTCCTACCTTAAATATTTGTGGAAGTTTCCCCTCCAATACAGACATGGGCAGGAGTCGGATTGAAATTTTGTCCTGGCATTCTTACACCCGAGTCAGAAGGTGAGGGGTTCGAGACAGACTCAGGTGAGGTTCCTAACACTAGGCTGACCTCCAGCTGGACATTCTAATGGACACCATTTTCTTAGCAGCAGCTTTTCCACCATTTTAAAAATCAGAAGCGTTTGGGTCTCTTGGGGGTTCACTGGCTCCAGGAAGCCTATTGAAATGCTAACTATTTTCCTTCTTTTGGCATCATGTTCCTTTGGCTGCCTTCTGTTCTACACATTCATTGCCTTTGTTATTGAATGTCTGTAAACCGTTAGGCTTCTTCCCTATTCCGATTCAATGGGGAGTTAAGGCCCTTTCAGAGTCGTATCTATGCTGCCTCTGACCAGCCAAGTCTTCTGAAGGCCAAACTAATCAGAAGCCTAATCAAACTGAAGGGCTGGGTTTTAACAAAAACAATGGGTTACCCAAACTCACATTGCATCTCTCAATGTGTATGTGGCAACAGCCTGGGAAGATTTTAACTGATTTTTGCCAGAAATTGAGCCCAGAGTGCTAAATATTCTGCAGTTCCACTGCCCTGTGTTCTCCCCATGACCCTGCAAAAATTCATCCTCTCAGATAACTGGCTAGTTCCCCCTAAATGCCTCGGTTGAATCTACCTCCACCCAAGGCAATGCATTCCAGATCTTAACCATTCAATCACAACCAGTGCAGGAAGGTTTTTGGCCCAGAGTCTGCATTGGCTTTCTGAAAGAGCATTCTACCTCGTCCCCCTCACCTATCATATCCCCGTAAGTTTACACATTCTTTTTCAGATAGCAAATCAAGCCAACCTGCCTTGTCGCTGCGCACCCTCCCCCCCCCACCAAACAGGAAATTTATTCCAGAATCTTACTACCCTCTGCATGAAACCATTCCCCCCCACCATTACTTCAACTCCTTTTGTCCATTATTTTAAAATCTGTATCTGAGTTGGAACAGTTTCTCCTCAGAATCTTGAATACTTCTAATCAAATTTTCTGCTTTCTTTTCTCCAAGATAAGCAGTCCCTAGCACTCCAGACCATCCTCACAGTTACTGTTTGTCTGTCAAATCTCCTCTGCATTCTGGCATCTTTACATCCTCAAGAATGGCACCCGCAATGGCCTAACTAGTGCCTTATACAAGTTTAACATGACTTCCTTATTCTTGCACTCAATGCACCTTTTAATAGAGCTTATGATACAATGTGCTTTATTAACTGCTCTCCCAACCTCCCCAATCCACCAATACATCCATGTCCTTTTGAAATTCAAGGCTATCCTCTGTTGGAATGATTTCAATCTTCCTATCATCTGCAAGTTTTAAAATCATGTCCTGCACACCACAGTCTAGCTCACAGTAAGAGCAAGGGTCCCAACACTGACCGCCAATCAGAAAAACACTTATCACGACTGTTTCCTGTCACTCTGTCAATTTCTTGTCCAAGTGCGTACTTTCCCTTTTATTCCACGAGCTAGAATTTGCTCACGAGTCTATTGTAAGGCACTGCATCAAACGTCTTTCAGAAATCCATATGCACCACGTCAACAGAATTGCCCTCATCTGCCTTCTCTTACCTCCTCAAAAAGGAAAATTCCATGATGTTAAACATGATTTTTCTTGAATTAATCCATGCTGACTTTCCTTAGACAAGTGCAGAATGATTAAGTTACTATTGACTTTGTCCTCAACTATAGATTCCAGAGATTTCCCTACCATTGCAGTCACACTGACTAGGCTGTAATTCCTGGCATTATCCTTTCACCACTGTTTGAAAAGCAGCTGGCCCCTTCAAGTGGTGGGCATCAAGAGGGTCATGTGACCCAGTGGGGAATGAGGAAGGGGATTTTTGGTACAGAGAGGAGTCTTTTACCGCCTTAATTGATTGCGGAGTTGGAAGTTTTAACATTGTTGAAGTACTCCATATATAGTTACTTGCTTGTAAATGAACCATTACAGTTTGCTGTACTAACTGGTGGTTGCCAATCCTTGCAATTACTGCAGCTGTATAATTCTCTACTCCTGACACCATGTCTAAGGAAGACTAGAAGAAAATTACAGCACAGGAATAGGCCCTTCAGCCCACTAAGCCTGCACCGAACATGCTGCCTGACTGAATGAATTAAAACCCCCTGCTCTTCCAGGGACCGTATCCCTTCATTCCCAAGCTATTCATGTATTTGTCAAGATGCCCCTTAAAAGTCACTATCGTATCTGCTTCTACTACCTCCCCTGGCAGCGAGTTCCAGGCACCAAACACCGTCAAAAAAAAACAGGCCTCGTACATCTCCTTTAAACCTTGCCCCTCGCACCTTAAACTTATGTCCCCTAGTAATTGACTCTTCCATCCTGGGAAAAAGTCTGACTATCTACTCTGTCCATGCTACTCAATCTTGTAGGCTTCTATCAGGTTGCCTCTCAACCTGTCATTCCAGTGAAAACACACATTGAAGTGCTTCTGCAATTTCTGCTCACTTCCCTCAGCATCCTGGGATGCATCTCATCCAGTCCTAATATCTTAGCAATGTTGAGATAGCCCATCTAACTCCTTCTGAACTGTGAAACCCTCAGGTGTACCATTTACCTCCTCCCTCACCTCTGGCTGGGTAGCATCCTCTTCTTTCGTAAAGACAGATGCAAATTATTCATTTGATACCTCCACTAATTTTTCTTGCCTCCAAATGCAAGTTTTTTTTAAAATCCCTAATCAACTCTTAACATCCTTTTATTTACATGCCAATAGACCACCTTCAGATTCCCTTTATGTTAGCTGCCAGTCTCTTTTCATGCTCCTTCCTTGCTTTTCTTATTAGTATTTACACTTCGCCTTTGCTCTTTCTATATTCAGCCTGATTCTGCATTGAGGTGAAGATGAAAAAGGAGGTGGTGCACAAAGGACAGAATCAGGTAGAAAATTCAATCTCTTGTCATCCAGAGTGCTTTGGATTTATTTATATGACATTTCCTATTATTCTCTCTCTGAAGATAGTCCATCATTCAGCCACACTTTCCTGCTAGCATTTGACTGCAGTTCACTCAATTCCGATGCATTCTTATCCCATCGGAGTTGGTTCTTCCTACTTAATTATCCCTACTCTGGATTGCTCGTTGTCCTTTCTCATGGCCAACTAAACCTGGGGATACAATGGCCAGTGTCTCCTCAATGCTCTCCCATGGATATCTGATCCACTTGGGTGGGTTCATTGCTAGAACCAGGTCCAATAGTGCCTGCCCTCTCATTAAGTAGGAATGGCAGCATTCTGATCCAATGTCCCCATTTATAAAGCCTAGTATTACAAGTTAGGGATGCAAGAGATTGAACCTCCTGTCCCTCGATTATGTTCCAAATCTCTCTCACACACACACACACACACACACCTCATCTCTGTCCACTCAAAGAAACTAATTAAATTGTATCAAACTCAGACAGTTGATCTGGAGTCCCACAATTTTGACTTTTGGTAAGGTCACAAAAAGGTGCAAATTCCCCAAAAGGTTTCCTCTTGCTTTGTCCTTTCAGGAGAGGCTCTCCATCCTTGATCAGTTAAGAACTTTCCAGGAGACTAGAGATAGAGTTGATGAGTATCTGGAACAAGCTGCCAGGAGGTAGTACAGGCAGGTTACATGGATAAATGGTATATTAGGGATATGGGCCAAACGTGGGCAATTGGGATTAGCTCAGGGATTTAAAAAGAAAAAGCGATGTGGACAAATTTAGCCAAAGGGCCTGTTTCCATGCTGTAAACATCTATGACTGTATAACCCTGATGGATAGATACAGAAAGATACCTGCCTTGACATCCATACAGCAATTTCCAAAAGATAGGCAAGTCCTCATACTGCCAAACTTCTAAAGAGATAGACCTATTTTTTGGCAGGTCCCCATCTCATCTTCAGAGGAAGGGTTACATCACTACACAGAGTTCCCAAGCAGCAACTGAACTGGGTTTCTTGCTGTAAGTGGAGCCCCACCCAGTCACATGACTTCTGCCAAAACCCAAATCAAGCCTCACTCAAAAAATCCAGGAGAAAACAAACAACCCAGTCCAGATCGAAATAAACATTTTCACAATTAAGATTAATTATGACGCAGCAAGGGTACAGACAAAATTGCTCTAATAATTAAAAAACTGCTAAAACAAAATCCTGCACAAGAAATAGGACCCAAATAATTTCTTAAAGGCACAGTATGGTCACACTACCTAATAATGTGCTATTCCCTATTCTAATACTACCTGTCTTTCAGTATACAATGCATCATTGGTATTCCACTGATATTTCTTCCTGCCAGGTAGGAAGAAATATCAGTGGAATACCAATGATCCTTGACAAGTTAGTTTAAGGTCTCCCCATAGCACTGGAAAACTGTCTCACCGTGAAGAGTCCTGGCTCAATTTACATGCAGCCTGTCTGGCCAATACTGGCCCCATCTCACCCACAGTCTGTCACTACATTTCAAGAATCTAAACCCTCCTGCCTGAATCATCTTTCCAGCCAGACATTTATCTGCTTCACCCTCCTATTCCAATACTCACATGCATGAGAAACTGGGGGCACTCCAGACATAACTATTTTTGAAATCTTGCTTGCCAATTTCCTACCTCACACCCTAAATTCTGATTGTAGGACCATAACGCTCTGCCTTTGGTGATTCATCATAAATGTGAATCTGACTGTTCACCCTCTCTCATCAGGGTGCTCTGCCACCGTTCAATGAAATCCTTGACCTTGGCATCAGGGAGACGATACCACCCTGATATCCTGTCTGCAGCTTCAGAAAATGTTCCCCCAATATTATTGGTCACTAATTCTCTTCCAATCTTCTTTGTATTCCATTGTATAACCAACTGGGCTTTGGCTGCACTCCCCAGAAGAAGATACAAAAGTCTGAGATCATATGCCAACCAACAAGAACAGATTCTTCCCTTCTACCAAACTTTTGATTGGACCTCATATTAAGTTGATCTTTCTCTACATCCTAGCTATGACTAACACCATATTCTGCATCCTCTCCTTTCTTTGTACTCTGAACTACATGCCTAGTCTGTATAGCATCCAACACATTAGTGTACCTTTGAGAGGCTTTTTTTAAAAAAAAATCATGTTCTCTGCAGTTTGCCTAGCCTCAGCTGATGGCTGTGTTGCCGAGTTGGCTGGAGAAGTCCTGTCCTCAGTGTCCTAAATAGGATCTTATATGACCGTGTTGTTAGGAGGAAGGCTGGTGGCAGGTCATGTGTTTTGGAATTTTTTGTTCTTTAGTGAATTCAAGGTTTCCCTTTGTTTTGGCTGGCAGCAGTTTAGGTTTTAAAAGGGCCATCAAGCTGAAAAACAGTGTTTCTGTCTCTCGCTGGTTTTAGAAATTCTGCTGGTTAGCTGAAAGCAAGGCTTCTTGCCTTCCTGGTGTTGGTGGCTTGACAAGTCTCCTGTTTTTCTGGGAAGCTGTTCTGACTTTAAAACTTTTCTGGGCGTATCCTGAGGGCTGCTAGAAGCTACAAGCTGAGAAATCAGGATTTCAATTCTCCAACCAAAGGACTCAGCTCCAATATCATGTGAGCATCAGTCTTTGTCGTGTTAAAACAAAAAACTTTCTACAGCTTTAAGTTAAAGCTGTTTTGTTTAAAAGTTGTTCTTTGTTTAAAGTTTTTCTTTAATTGTAATTTTTAGATATACTTTAAGGGTTATATATAATCATAGTTTTGTTTGAATTGATAAGTTATTGCTAATTTTCTTTCCCTACATATTAACTGTATTCTTAAATAAACTGTTTGATTAAAGCTCCCGAACGGGTCATTTGAATCATACCCGAGGTGAAACATATCATGCTGATCCTAGCCAAATTGAAAGTGCAAAAATGTCAAAACATTTGAGTTTCTGACCTGAACCATAATACGCAAAAAAATACTTTTCACTGTATCCTAATACATGTGACAATAATAAATCAAAAATGAATTCTTTAGGTGTTCAGAACTGAATACTGATAATACAAAATACAGCCAAACCTGTCTGGTCCTTCATTTTCAGGTGGTCCTCCATTCCCCTCTACCCAAATACTCTTAAGCTGCAGGGTGACCATACTCTCAATCCCACATATTAAATCATAGAATCTCTACAGTACAGGAGGATGATGTTTGGCCCATTGAGTATGCACCAACCCTCGACCTAGGTCCACTCTCCCAACTTATCCACGTTGGCCTTGCATTGACTATGGTTAATTTATCTAACCTGCACATATTTGGATGGCGGGAAGAAACCCACACAGACATGGGGGGGGAAAACGTGCAAACCTCTCAGACATGGGGAGAAAGTACAAACTCTACACACAACCAGCCAAAGGCCAAATTGAACCCAGGGTCTTGGTGCTGTGAAGCAGCAGTGCTAACCATTGCCACTGAGCTCAAGCTACTACAACTGATGACACTTACTGTGGAACTAGTTTTTCAGGACACAGGAACCATCCTAGGAGTTCCCACATAGTAAAAACATGCAGTGTTGAGTTTTCCCATTGCACTCACTCAAAATTCAAATCCAAAAGATTATTGCACCTGCAAATTATTGTCTTTGTTCCAAGAAGCAAATTAAATTGGGAGTGTATTTACATTCTCCCAATAGTTTCAACACATTTTCACATCAATTACAAGGAAAAGAATCCAGCTTGGTTTGAGTTGATGGGTCAGGAAAATGGAAATGTTATTATAGAGAATGTGCAATACAGAAAAAGGTCATTTAGTCCAATTGGGCCATGCAAGTACGTGTCCCAAACAACCGTTCTTCCATCCTGCTTCATCTAATTACTGCATTATCCTATCATTTCCCCCCCTCCCCCATGTGTTAATTTAACTTCTCTTTAAATGCAAATGTGTCACATGGTATTCAACCATTCCTCCAGTTCTTCACTGATCAATGTCAGTTTTGGAATTTTCTGGCCAAATTCGCATTGGGTGTACCAAACAAACATGCTTTCCAAGACCATGCCATCTGCCTTTTTGACCTACAAGCGTGAAAGAGCAGTGCCAAGTACCAGCAATTGACAGGAGGGAGGTGACAAATGAAAGTGAATGGCACCATAGTGCAATGAGTATCTCCCCCTTACCCAGCACTGGGTATTTCACCCTCGCTATTCGTGGGCAATCCAGTCATGGCACTGCAAACTGCTTGAACTATTAAAATTACTCTGTCCAAGAAACTGGCTGGAGTCAAGGGCCAGCACAAGATTGGCCTTGGCTGTGTCAAGGAGGCAAACCTGCCCTTCAGTTATTCTCTTGGTCATTTCTGCTCATATAGCTTAACACTTTTAGAAACAATTTCTGGATAAAAGGAAGCGCCTAAGCTCTTGAGATGGACATCAATGGCAAGGCACTCGAGAAGGTAGGACTATGACAGCCACTGCACCCAGCTCTTCACATTGCACACTGGGGAAACTCTCGAGAAATCTGAGCCCGAGTGAAAGGGATTTAGTCGTGGACTTATTAACTCAAGCAACGTCATACCATTTTATGTCTAATTTAGCAAAGTAACATTGTTTATTGGTGCATTCACAGGTCATCAACTGAACTCAATGATTTCTGGGGGGGGGCATGGTGGCAGTGGATAGTACTCTGCCCCAGTGCCAGGGACCTGGGTTCAATTCTGGCCTTGGGTCACTGTGTGGAGTTTGCACTTTCTCCCCTTGTCTGCATGGGTTTCCTCTGGGTGCTCTGGTTTCCTTCTGCAGTCTAAAAAACGTATGGACTGGGTGGATGGCCATGCCAAATTGGATCCTCATGTTGGGGGACTAGCAGAGTAAGTGTGTTGGGATTATGGGAATAGGGCCTTGGTGAAATTGTGGTCGATCAACTCGATGGGCCAAAATGGCCTCCTTCTGCACTGTAGGGATTCTATGATTCATTCTTGTGCTTGTCGTGGAATTTTGGGGATTGATTAACACTGGGATCCCCAAAAACCCACCCAAAAATGTGTTTGCCTGATAGATAGCAGTAATATTATGAATGTAGCGTGCAGATTTTACAATATGTTATATGTGCACAAGGTCGCTCACTAAATTCTTTGAAAATATTTCAGTGGTTCCATGTCCTCAGGAAAGACAACTAATCGAGGAATGAATTTCTACTCCTTTAATCTGTTTAAACTGAACCTTTGGTACTGGTATTGTAGCCCAGGCTTGTGTTCATTGGTATGGAGATGAGCCTTTAAGCTTCCCAGTGGTTCAGTGAATTTATAAAAAAGGGAATTATTGAGATATACAGACTATGAACCGCTGTATTCGTCTCCAGTCCCTTGTGAAATGTTGCCGAATAAAAAAAGCGACAAAATGAATTTTAAGCTTAATATACAATGCAAGTAAATTTACCATACCGCAAATAGTCAATATACAAAATGTTCAATGACAGTGAATGAGTCACTTACTACAATGGATTAGCATCTTGAATACAGTTATGTTTCATTTTGAGCTATATTTATTTCCATTCCTGCCATATTTTAAGCAAAGGAACAAAACTCCAATAGCAGCTAATTCTATTCATGAAAATCCCCCGTTCTTTTCCCTGGTTCTCAAAAACCAGTTTGACGATTTCTCCTGTCAGTACCATCACCTGGGCTGTAACATTCTCAGAGCAATTATGGACGCCACATTTTGTGAAACTGGCTCCTGGGGAGACCATCTTCATACGATTGGACCGTCGAGTTTGTGGGCTGCATGAGAGGCACCAGTCCTTAACCATACCACTTCAGTTGCCATGAGAACCTTAATGGCTGTGTATTACAACACATGGAATTGAAAAGTTGCAGGGTTTGGGAGGGGTGGGGTGGGGGGGAGAAATATGGAATGAACACCAGCTTGCTGGATTGCTATCTACAACACAAAAGGAAAGCAAACTATCCTTTCTGGATAGCTGAAATATTCACCCATCTCAAACACCTTGATGCACCTTATTATGTGGTTAAGTTTGTTTGTTTCTCAAAGTCAGCCTACATTAACACTGCAATGAAGTTACTGTGAAAACCCCCTAGTCACCATACTTCGGCGCAGCAAGGGAGGATTTAGCATGGCCAATGCACCTAACCAGCACGTCTTTCAGACTGAGGAAACCAGAGCACCCGGAGAAAACCCATGCAGACATGGGGAGAATGTGTGGAGTCTGCAGAGTCCTCCAAGCCAGAAATCCGACCCAGGCCCTTAGCACTGAGAGTCAGCAGTGCTGACCACTGTGCTACCCAAACAGGAGGATTCAATTTGGTTTATATGTATTCCCAATATACTGCAACAAAAACCATAAAATGACAGTAACACTCGATTTTAACTTCTCTTATGTTGCTGACTTTCCTCCCTTTCAAAATTTCAGAATGTCCAAAAATGGCCTTTACAAACAACGAGATACTTCTCTGAAATCCAGTTTTGGTGCAACAGCGAAAAGCTGCAGTCAATTTATGCACAGCAAGCTCCCACAAACAGCACTGTGGATAACGACCAGATAATCCATTTGTGAGATGCTGCCTGAGGGATGAACATTGATCAAATCATTCCCAGATGGGGAAAGAAGTGAAAATGGGGCAAGAAGAATACTGGACCAAACGGCCTGCTCCTTCTGGGTACAAAAAAACTGGCCTGCTCCTCTTTGAAACAGTGCCAATGAGATGTCTGACATATCTGAGGAAGCTGTAGGGCCTCAGTTTAACATTTCACATGAATGATGGTACCTCTAACACTGCAACACGCCCTGTGTATTTGTCCCTTGGCACAACTACTAACCTGGCAGCTATTTTAAGTGAAGCTACTTAAGGGGTTGAATCAAAGAACAGACTTCTTCTTGAGGCTGCTAGCCTTTTCCCAGTGATATTCTTCACATTCTGGTGAAGACTGGTGGCTGGAGAGTGAGACAGGTGTGCTGGACAGTGTGTTCATGTGTCGCTGGGACCTTCGACCCATCAACTCAGATGGATGAATCAGCTGCCAGCCCACCAGGCAAGTCGGAGGGGGACTTGCTTGTGCATAGTTGAGGTTCCAAGCACAGAAGCTGGCACAGGATCCCACCATTCTGGTCAGTGGGACAGACCTCGAACCACCCGCCAAACAGGGAGCAATTCTACCAGCTTGTCAATCAGCATGGTGAGCCAGTAAGGTTGGGCAGGAGGTGCAAAACCAGCATTATGTCCGGTTTCTCGCCTCAAAGTTACTGGCTGTGTTCTGTGGGTGTAATCCAAGATCATTTGAATATTATTAATGAATCCGGGATGATATTATCCAGGCTCACTTGATTTAGCGACCTCACTGGCGAGAACCTCTACCAGCAAGGAACACGTATTTTCCCCAGCAAAGGGGACCTGATGTGATGGCCATGCCAGCGGCACTGGAGGCCATTTAAGCCACACACCCCCTCTTCAAGTGGTCAGGGGCAAGGCCAGGCAGTGCCCGCTGGGCAGTGCTGAAGTGGAAGGGCTTAAGGAGATGGCGATCGGCTGAGGGAAGGGAAATTGGGGCCAGCAATCCAGGGGCAGGGGTGCACAGTAGTGCCTCTACCAGTCTACAGCTGGCTTCCTCAGGTGAATAGGCTCTGTCCACTCCCCCTCCTGGCAAGAATCACATTTTCTCTAATACTTTTTTTTTCCTCAAGTGCCATAAGATTGGGCGAGTTCCCAGATACAAAAAAGATGGATGTGATTCTCTCCCATTTTCACGCTTGCTCAGCGCCTAGAAATATTTTGTTGTTAAGATTTCTCCCTTAGTGTGGGAGAATTCCACTGGGATTGTTGGTTCAGTATTATTACTCTCTCGGAAAAAACAGTTATGTTAAAAAAGGTGGTGCAAAACACCAGAGGGAGCAGAACCAGAAGTTAGGAAATGGCTCGTCAGTTTAAAACATAGTAAATCCCTTCCTTCCTCCGAGTATCCTAAAGCACAATTACTCAGGTCTTTGAAACAGATGGCTTAATTGACGAAAAACAGATTGTGTACGATACAAGTCAGCTAGCAAGCAAGAACTATCACCATTTATATCACGCCTTTCACAACCTGAGGATGTCCTAAAGCGCTTTAAGCCAGCCAAGTACTTTTGAAGTGGAGTTACTGTTGTAATGGAGAACACACAGCAGCCAATTTGCACACAATAAGCTCCCATGAACTGCAATGTGATAACGACCAGATAATCTGCTTTTAATGATGCAGTTTGAGGGTTAGATATTGGTCATGACACTGGGGAGAACTTTGCTGCTGTTCCTCAAAATAAATGGGCAATAGGAACGTTGTATGAGAGATATGGCATAAATTTTAATAAAACATTAAATATACATCCAAAAGATGCACGTTAGGTGGATTGACCATGCTAAATTGCCTCTAAGTATCCCAAGATGTGTATTAGAAACAGAATCCAACAGTGCAGAAGGAGGCCTTATGGCCCACGAAGTCTGCATCAACCACAATCCCACCCAGGCCTCATCTCCACAAACCCACGCATTTACCCTAGCTAGTCCCCCTGACACTCAGGAGCAGTTTAGCATAACCAATCCACCTAACCCACACATTTTTAGACTGTGGGAGGAAACCGGAGCACCTGGAGGAAACCGACACAGACACGGGGAAAGTGTGCAAATGCTACACAGACAGTGACCCAAGCCAGGAATTGAACATGGGTCCCTGGCACTGTGAGGGAGCAGTGCTAATCACCATGCCACCCATTAATGGAGTGGGATCATGGGGACTGGCAGGCCTTGGTTAAGATGCTGTATTGAAGAGTTGGTGAAAACTTATGGGCTGAATGGCCTCTTTCTGCACTGCAGGGATTCGATGATGATCTGACATGAGACACCTGACTGTGTTGCACTCCCACAGCATGCTCAAGTCTTTGCAGAGGAACCTGGACCCAGATCCCTCTGACACAAAGCTCCCCACTGAGTTACAGTTGGGAATTATGATTAAACACACCATCCAACAGAAGCTTTGCTGCAGAATGTAAAATTGGAGAAAATTCTCACAGGAAGATTCCCAGCGAGAGATCTGGGTTTGCTTCAACCTTTTAAGCTTGTCGCTGGATGATTTCCAGTAACCCAGCCTCTTGACTATCATTCTCCTAGTGTCTGGAGAATGGAGAAAGTGGGGCTGGAGCAGCATCTGCTCATTGTAATGCATCCTAAACCAAAACGGGTCACAGTGAGCAGGGTTTCTAGATGATGGGGACAAGGGGAGGCGTATCAAAAGGTATCTTTAAGCTGCAAATGGCAAGTGTTGTATATTTTATACATCTCCAAGCAATGCAGAGATACACTAGTTTTGAATCTTTCAGGTTTTTATTTAGTGTTTTTAAATAACAAAATGTCTGTAACATGCATATCCTACTTCCTGCAGCTTGTGTGTTGTCTGCTTGGCTTGGAGTTAACACCTCAACCTAACTAAACAGACAGTGAGCATACATCAGTTACCAAACTCTCAGAACACATGAACGCAAGGTCACTAATGATTTCTGTATTAGATACATTTAGCCCAAAGGGTGCAAGGTGAACACCAAAACATGTTTGCTATTTAGCAAGTTGCAGCCAAGAATCTTTGTTTTACATTCCATAGTTGGATCTACAAATTATCCTGGTTTTACTATCATACAGAGACAGGCGACTTTGGGACTCCACACAAAATAAGACAAAGAGATGGTCAACCTCAGGGATGCACAATACTGTGTGCAGTTCCAATCTCCTTATCTGAGGAAGGATGTTCTTGCCTTAGCAGGCAAGTGCAATTAAGTTTTACCAGACTGATTCCTGGGATGGCTGGACTGGCATTGGAGGAGAGATCAAGTTGGTCAGGTTTGTTTTTACTGAGTTCAGAAGACCGAAGGGGGTGGAATCTCAGAAACCTATCAAATTCTAACAAGACTAGACAGGGTAGATGCAAGAACGTTCCTGATGGTGGGGGTGTCCACAACAGGGGTCACAGTCATCATTAAAAAGGACAGATGAGGAAGAATTTATTCACTCAGAGTGGCAAGCCTGTGGAATTCACTACCCTAGAAAAAGCAGCTGGGGCCAAAATTTTGTACGTTAAGGAGCAGTTAGATGTAGCACTTAGGGTAAAGGGAATCAAAGGATGTACAGGAGTTGGGGGGAACGGGACGGGAGGTTGGGGGGAAATACGGGAAGGTGGATTAGGCTAGGGATGATCAGCCATGAACTTAGGAATGGCGCAGCAGGCACAAAAGGGCCAAATGACATCCTCCTGCTCCTATTTTCTATGTTTCTATTCACCACTTGGCAAGACTTCTGAAATCAAGTGACCAAATGAGTTTTCCAGAGATAAAATGGAGGTGATTCACTGTTCCACTGGAGGTTTTCTAACCTTTCCCATGTAGGAATCTGCATTTCCATCATTTCAGATTAGAGTCTGTTTTGAAGAAGCTGGCTGTGTGCATGATGATACACTGGCTGTTGGGCCATTGTTTTCATTGTACTTGGCTTTCACTTTCAACTTCATTTTCCTCATGTTTTGTTCTTCAATTAGTCTTTATTTATTTATTCATTCTTTCCCGTTTTTCCAACTTGACAACTATTTGTGGCACATTTGTCTACTCTGTTCCTCAGATGTGGAACAGGTAAACAGACATACATCATGGGGAAGGAGAGATTACAGGGCTATTTGGCAAGATGAGGGGACCAACTGGATAGCTCAAGGAGGTGGTGGCCAAATGGTCACTTTCTGTAAGATTTGATGATCAGACAACACTGAGGAACCATTCAGCCCAACAGTTTTCATTTGTTGGATATGGGCATTGTTGACGAGTGCACTTTTAACTAAGTGACCTGCTGGGCCATTTCCAAGGGCATACAAAAGAGAGTCAGCCATATTGCTGTGGGTCTGAAGTTACACGTGGGCCAGGCCTGGTAAGGACTCCAGATTTAGTGAATTAGATGGGTCTTTGTGACAATTTGACCACAGTTTCATGGTCATCACTAGATTTTAAAATTCTAGTTTTTTTGGCGAATTCAAATTTCACCATCTGCTGTGGTGGGATTCAAACCTGGGTTCCCAGATTCCTAGTCCAGTAGGAATATCACCTCCCCCTCTACCAACTCTCAGGAGAGTCCTCTATTCAATCCCACTCCCCACCCTGTCCCCAGGGCTCTGCAAGTGTTTTCCCTTCAAGTATTTCACTTTGAATATTGTTATTGGAGCTGCCTCTACCACCCTTTGAGATTGCATTCAGGATCACACCAACTAGCAATGTATAAAAGATTTCTGCATGTCACTGCTTCTTTTGCCAATCACCATGGCTAATGGGGCTTCTTCACTCATGCCAATGAAAGATGCTGTAGCCTCTATGAATACTGGCTCCTTGCCCTCTCACAGCTAAGTATGTGGCAACCATAAATGACTGCAGCACCACAGACGAGGGAAAATAGATGGCGTTCTCACACGACTGTAGTATCAGTAGAAAAATCAGCATCTCCCTTGCATCAGCGCTACTCTGAGTGGTAATGCAAGGTCAGAACCCAACACCCACTCCAAAGCCAAAGGGACTCTCATCCCAGATTACACTCCAGCATCTGTGCACTGGTGCAAGCAACACCACTTCACACCGACACACTAGTGTAAATACTGCCTGCAGGTAACCAAGAGCATAGCCTCACAGTTACCAAGGTAACAGCTTCCATTGCCCAAATGGTTGCTACAATCCTGACGGCAGCTGCAACATAAAACGCGATGGCAACTGTCAATGGCACATAAGAAAACAAGACAAGGCACGTGTAGACAATATAAAAAAAACCAGAAACAAATGGTTTGGCAGAATGAGAGGGAAGTGCATGGAAATTATTAACTGAGTGGGGAGTAGTCAGGACAAAAAAGGGACCAAACATGCAACCCAACTAAAAACAATGCTAAATGGAGGTAAAACACATTCACAAAATAAAAAATACTGACAGACATCAGAACACCACCTAGCCTTCTAAATGCCCAACATCTCAAGGTAAAGTAAGCTAAACAACTGAGGAAATACAAGAGCCAGGATTTTAAGATCAGACTTGCATACGTTCCACAATATTTGAAAATAATGATTATTTATTAGTGTCACTAGTAGGCTTACATTAACACTGCAAATGAAGTCACTATGAAAATCCCCTAGTCACCACATTCTGTTCGGGCACACTGAGGGAGAATTTAGCACGGCCTGTGCACCGAACCAGCACGTCTTTTGGACTGTGGGAGGAATCCAGAGCACCCGGAGGAAACCCATGTGGGAAGAAAAAGCGCAAACTCCAGAGTGTCTCCCAAGCTGGGAATTGAACCTGGGTCCCTGGGACTGAGGCAGCAGTGCTATACACAGTATTGCATCACATTTTTCTAAAACACAGCCTGGAGAGAACCCTTCCAAAGCTGTGAAAATGGTCACTAATGAACTAGATAGCCAATTCCAGATAGGCCACTTCTGTGTTCTTACACAAAGTGCGTGGAATTTAGTTTTCCTAAACGGACATGTTTCCTCTAATATCCACGGTTGAATTCTCCAGCCACACTGGCTCAAAATGCCGGAAATTCCCACCTGACTGTCAATAGGGGTTTCATGGTGTCCTCAACTTGCCAAAATTCCAGTGGCAAACGAAATGAATGGAAGAATTCCGGCCCTAATTTCAAAAGAAACTTCACCTGTAGGTAAGATAGTATGGAGAAAGAAGGGTCTGCTTAGCACAATGTGAAAATGCTGGTATCAGGAATGTGGTAACAAGATGCTTAGACAGTAGTGACCTGCTTGTATGCAAGAGAAATCTCATTTATCAAAACTATTAATTTTTTTTCTTTTTAAAAAGGAGTAAATAGAAGGGTAGATAAAGGTGAAAGTATAACAGTAGTGGTCTTGGATTTTCAAAAAGTTAATTAATTAGATGCTTTGGGAGGTTTACTACACAAGGTTCAGATTCATGGGATTGAGGAAATATTAACAGAGAAAGCATACCAGTAGGATTAAAATGGGTCATTTTACTTGTAATTAGTTGAACACTGCAAGGCATATAGCTGTGAAGAAGGCCCATAGTGTGTTAGTGTTTATTAAAGGGAGTTTGAGTTTAAGAGCTGTGGCGTTATGCTGCAACTGTACAGGACCTTGGTGAGACCACATTTGGAATATTGTGTGCAGTTCTGGTCACGTCACTATAAAAGGGAGGACGTGGAAGCATTGGAGAGAGTGCAGAGGAGATTTACCAGGATGCTGCCTGGTTTGGAGGGTAGGTCTTATGAGGAAAGGTTAAGGGAGCTGGGGCTTCTCTCTTTAGAGCAGAGGAGGATGAGAGGTGAGACTTAGAGGTTTAAGATGATGAGGGGGATAGATACAGTGGACGTTCAGAGGCTATTTCCTCGAGTGGATGTAGCTGTCACTAAGGGGCATAACTATAATGTTTATGGTAGGAGATATAGGAAGGATGTCTGAGGTAGGTTCTTTATTCGGAGTGGTTAGGGTGTGGAATGGACTGCCTGCTGTGATAGTGGAATCAGATACTTTAGGAACTTTCAAGCAGCTATTGGATAGGCACATGGAGCACACCAAAATGACGGAGTGGGATAACTTGGTTTCAGACAAAGCTTGGCACAACATCAAGGGCCAAAAGGCCTGTACCGTGCTGTACTGTTCTATGTTTCTATGTCAACGATTGGACCTCAGCTAGTTACACTGATCAACAATCTAGATGAAGGAACTGAATGTAACATTTGCTAGTTTGCTTATGATGCAGAATGAGGAGGGAGAGACAGCTGAGGAGGTTAGAGGTAACAGACAGACTAAGTAAGTGGACCAGAAAGTGGCAGATGGAATATAACAACTTGAGCCCATGTGAAGTTATTCAGTTCAAAGTAAAAATCGAAGAGAGTGGTTTTTAAATAGGGATGGTCTAGGAAACATTGGCATTCAGAAGGAACTTGGATATGAATCACAAAAAGTTATGTAGGCAAAGGAAGACAAAAAAATGGTACATTTCAAGGAAGCTGGAGGATAAGATTAAGGAAGCTTTGTTGCAATTACCTATGGCTTTGGTCAAAAGTGAACGTGACTACTCTTGACATTAAAAGCACCATTTGATCAAGTATGGCAATGAGGAGCCTTAGCAAACCCAGAGTCAATAGGAATCAGGGGAATACCCTCCACCAATTAGCGTCATACCTAACTAAAAGGAAGATAGTGGTGGTTGGAGGTCCATCAGCTTGGTTCTGGGACATCACTACAGGAGTTCTTCAGGGCAGTGACCTAGGCACAACTATCTTCAGCTGTTTCAATGATCTTGCTTCCATCACAAGGTCAGAAGAAGTGGGGATATTCACTGATGACTCCATCATTCATGAATTGCCTCAGTATATGAGGAGTCATGTCCAAATGCAGCAAGACTAGGATAATATCCAGGCTTGGGCTCACAAGTAACATTTGTGCCACACAGTTACCAAGCAACGATCATTTCCAACAAGAGGAAAATCTAACCAACACCTCTTGATATTTAATGGCATTACCATCACCGAATCCCCCATTAACATCCTGAGGGTTACCACTGACCAGAAACTGAACTGGACTCGCCATATAAATACAGCGGTTCCAAAAGCAAGTCAAAAGCTACGAATAACTCATTTCCTGGCTCCCCAAAGCTCATCTACCATACACAAACGGCACAAGTCAGGAGTATGACAGAATACTTTCCACTGACCTGGATGAGTGCTGCTGCAACATCACTAAAGCAGCTCGACACCATTGTTAGGGTCGTAGACCAGAATCCCAAATTACATTATGAAGCCAGAGTAGATCCCAACCATTTTTGTATTTGATTAAATGAGGATAGGATGCTTCGCTCCAGGAGTAATTCCACTGATACAGGAATCTTTTATGGTGAAATAGTTAAACTGTTATTAAATAACGTTTAACTAACAAATGAAGCGGCTTAACTATTTCCTCTGAACAATATTTGAACATGAAAGAAACAAAATTCCAAACATGCAACATGTAACCAGAGAAAAAAGTTACTGCACAGAAGGAGGCCATTCAGACCACCTTGTCCATGGCAGCCCAGGGACATCCAGATGCCCATTCTAATCCCACCTTCCTGCAACTGGCCCATAACTTATAGCACTTATGGTGCAGATCCAGGTATTTTTAAAAAAAGTGTTTAGTGTTTCTGCTCCACCACCAACTCAGGCAGTGAATTCCAGACAACCACCATCCACTGCGTAAAAAAGTTCATGTCTCCATCACATCTTCTACCATTTATCTCGAATCCACATGAACTGGTTCTGGAATTCTTGACCAAGAGAAACAACTTTGCCTTATCCACTCTTTCTGGAAAGCATCCTTTCTGGTTGTATCACAGCTTGATATGGCTCCTGCTTTGCCCAAAACAACAAAGAACTACAAGAGGTCATGAACGTAGCCCAATCCATCTTGCAAACTAGCCTCTCAACTGTTGACTCTGTCTACACTTCCCGCTGCCTTGGTAAAGCAGCCAGCATAATCAAAGGACCCCAGGCACACTCTTCCACCTTCTTCCATTTGAAAAAAGATACAAAAGTCTGAGGTCATGTACCAACCAACGCAAGAACAGCTTCTTCCCTGCTGCCATCAGACTTTTGAATGGACCTACCTCACATTAAGTTGATTTTTCTCTGCACCCTAGCTAGGACTGTAACACTACAATCTGCACCCTTTCTTTTCCTTCTCTATGAATGGTATGTTTCGTCTGTATAGCATGCAAGAAACAATACTTTTCACTGTATACTAATACATGTGGCTATAAATCAAATCTTCCCCAATTTTATACACCAAGTCATCCCCTTAGCTTTCTTTGGTCCAAGGAAAGTAACCCTAACCTATCCAACCTCTCCTCATTGCTCCATTTTTCTTGCCCTGGCAATATCCTTGTAAACATCCTTTGCATTCTCTCCAGAGAAATTACATCCTTCCTGTAATATGGTGACCAGAACTGCAAAGAATATTCTAGTTGTGGCCTCACCAGTGTTTTATACTATTCCAACATTATATCCTTGCTTTCATAGTCTACATCTCTGCCAATGAAGGAGCACATTCCAAATGCTTTTTTTACAACCTTGTCTACTTGAACTGCTCCCTTTAGGGATCAGAGTACACCAGGTCTTGTATGCCAAGATCTCTCACTTCAATCTTAGTATATTCCCATTTATTGTGTATTCCCTACAACTGTCTAACTTCACTAAATGCACAATCTCTCAATTGTGTGTTAAAATCCATCTGCCACTTGACTACCCACTCCACCAACCTAGTTATATTGTTTTGGAGATTTATAGCTATCCTCTACACCATCCAGCCAATTGTGCCATCTGCAGATTTTCTAATCATGTCCCCCACGTTCATGTCCAAATCATTAATATATAGCAAACAGCAAGGGTCCCAACACCAAACCAACACCACTTAAAACAACTTTCTACTTGCAAGGGAATCCATCGACCATTACCCTTCAGTTCTTGCTATTAAGTCAACTTTTTATCCAGTTTGCCACATTACCCTGTATCCCATCGGCTTTTACTTTCTTGATCAATCTGCCATGTAGGACTTTGTCAAACGTCTTGCTAAAATCCATGTACACAACATCCACTGCATTACCTTTGTCAACCCTTCTCGTCACTTCCTCAAAGAATTCAATCAAGTTTGAGAGGCAGACCATCCTTTAACTAATCCATGCTGACCATCCCTGGATAGTCCACGCCTTTCTACCTGACAGAAAATCCTATTTCTCAGGATTGATTCTACTCATTTGTCCACCACTGATACAGGACTAATTGGCCTACATTTGTATGGTATTTCCTTCTATCTTTTTTAAACAACGGAACTACGTTTGCATTTTTCCAGCATTTCTTCTGTATTAAGCGAACATTGGAAAGTCATCTGCGGAGCATCTGCCATCTCCGCCCTGGCACCATGGGTGCACCTACACCACATGGAGTGCAGCAGTTCAAAAAGACAGTTCACCACCACTTTCTCAGGAGGCAATTCTGGCTGGCCTAGCCAGCAAAACCCATATCCCCAAAATGATTTTTTTCTAAACTGGCGTACAGTGTAGAGCTTTGGCTTAGTGGGAGTGGAGTGATGCTTCTCCAGATTGATCCTGGGCTGAGAGGACTGTCCCATGAGGAGATTGAATAACGTAAATTTAGTCCGATGTTGTACTACAACTGTAAATGGAGGTCATGTTCTGAACTGACATGCACACAAATGACTCAATACACGGATCAACTTACATCTAGTCCACTAAATCCTGAGTAAATTAACCCTGCAGCAAATCTTCCTACTATGCACATGTAATAGACTGCCAATAAAAATCAGGCCTAATCTGAAGAAAGTGTTACCAGGAAACATTGAGTCAAAATGTGCAAAGTTGGCGTCTCAATATCAGGCTAAGAAGGGACTGTGATACATCCTCAGCAATAATGAAAATGTACAGCTTCAGGTTAAATTTGAATAATGCTTCTAATGTAATGTTTTTATAATGCTTACATTAATGCTTTTAATGTAATGAAATATGCCAAGTCACGCCAGGAGGAGCATTATAGAACGTATTACACTGAGGCACATGACATATTAAATCAGTGGCTCCCAGCCTTTTATATATCATGGCGCACCTCTAGACTATAAAAATATTTTGAGACACACTTCCCTATCTTCTTCCCTTACTCAGAATCCCCACAGTGCATAAAGACAGCCATTCAGCCCATCAAGCCTGCATTGATAACAATCCCACCCAGGCCCTATCCCCATATCTATCTTGCCAATCTCCCTGACACCAAGGGTCAATTCAGCACGGTCAATCCACCTAACATGCGCATGTCTGGATAGTGGGAGGAAGCCAAAGCATCCAGAGGAAACCCAGACAGACACCAGGAGACCATGCAAACATCACACTGACAGCCATCTGAAGCCACAATTGAATCTGGGTCCCTGGCGCTATGAAGCAGCGATGCTAACCACTGTGCCACCCTAAATTTTATGATTATGGCAGCCTGATCTCCCCCTGCCCATATTCTTTGATCCATTTCATCCCAAAAGTTACATCCAACTCCTTAGGCTGCTACACCTGCATGCTTACCTTCAGCAGCTGGTGTACAAGGACACTCAAGTCGCATTGCACATTCCCCTCTCCCAATCCATAGCCAGATGGGAACTTTGTTTTTAACTTCTCCTTGACCTCTCGCTTGTGGTTTTTTTTTTAAAACCCCTCCTGGTTTCTCTTGCTTCTCCCAGGGTTTTTACACCGAGTTTTAGCTTTTTGTGCAGGCACATGGGACTTTGGCTTCAGCTCCAAGTCCAACCTGAAGAATCTAAACTGTGCCTGCGCAGTTCTTTCCAGCTGGCACCTGTACAGAAGGCCCAAGATTCATCAGGTCTTGGAGATGCCAACTGGAGCTGAAGGCAAAGGTCAGTTTTACACGGCACACTTGGGAGGGTCTTCAGGGAACACTGGTTGGGGGCTACTGAGTTATTTGACCAAAAGCTTGATCAAATATGTAGGTTTTAAGGCACCTTGAAGGAGGAAACCAGGGAGATGGGTGGTGAGATATACGGAAAGAATTCCAGAGCTTGGAATCGAGGCAACTGAAGGTGCAGCCACTAGTAATGGGAATAATTGGGAATGCACAAGACAACAGAATTAAAGGAGTGCAAATATTGGAAAATTGTGGGATCGGAGGCCACAGAAGTGATATCATGTCACTATTAATGGGAAAGATGCAAAGTAATTTGGTTCCCAGCAGTATTTGATTGTAAACAATGCCTCCTCACTCTCACAATGAGGCTACAGGGATAGGGCCTGGGCAGAATGCTCTGTCAGAGGGTTGGTGCAGACTCGATGGGCCAAATGGCTTTCTTCAGCACTGTAGGAATTCTATGATCTGCGTATGGATAAAGGTTGATGTTTCATACTAGGGCAAAGCGACTCTGGGATGGGAATCCCATCCTCCTAGCCCTGTGGAACGAAAGGAAAACAATGTTTTAATTTCTTCTAAAGGCAGATCCTCTATTTCCAGGTTGACCCAGTAGGGAAGTTGATTTGCCCACTTTTCATGGGATCAGTGGAGCTAAAATTGCCTCCAAAAAGACTTCAAGATCACTGGAAGCTTTGTATGTAATTCACCTCACTGTAAATATACTTCCCTGAAGCGAGTACATTCTTTGCAATGAATAGTATTAATCTTCTGGGTCAAAAGGGGGCTTTTTTTCCCTCTTTTATTTTCAGGATAGTCCTGTATTGTTCAATATTTCCAACATTTCTCTACACAAAGTCAGTAGTTTTCACCACAGAGGAGGTGATTTGACCTATCGTGTGTTAGCACTCTTCCCCAGAAACTCATTCTTCCACCCGCATCTTTCCCTGCTTCCGTTCCTTTCCTACTTCTTGCTTCTCTTGTACCTTGTTCAAATTTTTCATGCCAGTGTTGGAATATTAGCGAGAACAGGTATTGTTTTCCCTGCAATGTGTTCAATTCAGATCTGTATTTCCACTGGTGAATATATTCATGCCTTATTTAAGGTGCTTCCAACTGGTCTGCCACAAATGATCAAATTACATTCCTTCTGGGAATAGCCTCTTAGTACATTTACTCTGCTCTTTTTAACAAGATACTCCTGGCAGTTTTAACCAGCAATATTTTGCTCCTGCGTGGTCGATGATGCAAATTGTAAGCTTTCCATAGAAACCCTACAGCACAGAGAGCCTATTGAGCCTGCACTGATAACAAGCCCACCCAGGCCCCATCCAGCAACCCTAGTGTTTACCCTGCTAATCCCCCTGACACTATGGACAGTTTATGGCTAATCAACCTAACCCACATTTCTTTGGGCTGTGGGAGGAAACTGGAGCAAACCCACGCAGACACAGGGAGAATGTGTAGACTCTGCATAGGGAGTCACTCAAGACCAGATTTGAACCCAGGTGTCTGGCGCTGTGAGGCAACAGTGCTAACCACTGGGCCACCATGTGTTTTACACAAGTACCAAGCAATCATTATCTCCAAGGTGGTAGTGAATACCACTTGACATCTAATAGCATTGCCATTAACTAAGCCCCCACCATCAACATCCTGACCAGAATCTCAAATGGAACAGTCACATAAACATTTTGGCCATCAGGAAAGGAGGGGGGCAGGGAGTTGTGTGGCATGTGGCTCACTCCTGCTTCTCCGGGTCAGCAAAATGTGAGTCACTACTGTGTGCATTTGTAACGCCACTTAGGAAACACCTCTTCACACAAAGCATAGTGGAATTCTGGAACACTCACCCGTAAAATGGACAAAATGAACATTAAGACTGGGATTGATAGATTGTTAGGTATTGGGAGAGATACAGGACAACATAGCTCAGCCATAATCTAATGAAATGCTGGAAAATGAGGTTGAATGAGGCACTGAACGATTTTTTTTTTAAATCCGTGTTACAAATAGGCTTATGCTAACACTGCAATGAAGTTACTGTGACAATCTCCTAGTTGCCACACTCCGGCGCCTGTTCGGGTACACCGAGGGAGAATTTAGTATGGCCAATGCACCCAACCAGTATGCCTTTTGGACTGTGGGAGGAAACCCACACGGAGAACATGCAGATTCCAGACAGACAGCGACCCAAGCCAGGAATCAAATGCAAGAATTTTAACAGGACTAGAAAGAGGTAGATGCAGTGAGGATGTTCCCAATGGTGAGCGTGTCCAGAACCAGGAGTCAGTGTCTGAGGATTTGGGTTAGACCATTTAGAAGAGATATGAGACATTTCTTCACCCAAAAAGAGTGGTGAGCCTGTGGAAGTAGTTGATGTCAAACTAATGTATTCAAGTAGCAGCTAGATATAGCACTTCAGGCAAATAGGATCAGAAGGTTATGAGGGAGAAATCAAGATTAAGCTTTTGAGTTGGATGATCAGACATGGTTATAAATGAACGGCAGAGCAGACTCGAAGGGCCAAAACGGCACCGTCCTGTTTCTATCTGAGGTTTCTATGTCCCTGGCACTGATGCAGCAGTGTTAACCACTACATCACAGTACGATGTCTACTCCAATTACAACTGTGCGTACCTCACCTCGGAGTCGGGGTTTACAGCACGGAAACAGGGCCTTCGGTCCAACTTATCCATGTCACCTTTTTTAACAATCTGTAAGCTAATCCCAACTGCTTGCATTTGGCCCATATCCCTCTCTAACCAATTATCTAAATGCTTTTCAAAAGACAAAACTGTACCCACCTCTACCACCACCTCTGGCAGCTTGTTCCAGAAACTCACCACCCTCAAAATTGCCCCTGGACACTTTTGTATCTCTTCCCTCTCACAAACTTATGCCCTCTAGTTTTAGACTCCCCTACTTTTGAGAAAAGATATGACTATCTAGCTGATCTGTGCCCCTCATTATTTTATAGACCTCAGCCTATGTTCCAGAAGAAAAATTTCCAGTCTATCCAGCCTCTCCTTATAACTCAATCCACCAAGACCCAGTAGCATCCTAATAAATCTTTTCTGCACTCTCTAGTTTAATAATATCCTTTCTATATTAGGGTGACCAGAACGGCACACAGTTTTCCAAGTGTAGCATTACAATCGTCTTGTACAACTTCAATAAGACATCCCAACTCCTGTATTCAATGTTCTGGCCAATGAAACCAAGCATGCCAAAAGGCTTCTTCACCACTGTCCACCTGTGGCTCTACTTTCAAAGAGCTATGAACATGTACCCCTGGATCTTTGTTCTATAACTCTCCCCAGTGCTCTACCATTAACTGAGTCCTGCCCTGGTTCAAATCTACCAAAATGCATCACCTTGCATGTGTCTAAATTGAACTCCATCTGCCATTTGTCAGCCCACTGGCCCAGTTCATCAAGATCCCATTGCAATTGGAGATAACTTACAAAACATCTGTGAAACTCTTAAATGGGCTAGTGAAAAAAGTTAGCGTTCTGGAGAGCATTGGAACCGCTTTCAATACACCTCACGATGTGGATCTTGACTGAGGACCCCGAAGAAAATTATACAACCTAAAAATTGATTGGAATCCAAGTAGAATTGGACACCACCCAAATTTTCCAAATCTCCAATTCTGAAATCCGCTAATACCTGTTAAAATCTTGCAGGGATTTCCGTGGATTTCATGACCCCATAATTCCTTGGGTCACTCAACCCAGGTCAGAAGTCAGCTTACAAGAGGTGAACAGGACATGGGCACCATTTAGCTGCATCTCCAGGGCTAGTTTGCCCTTTCCTGCCAGAAACTTCATTTTCTGTAAAAGAAGAGACAGTCGCTTTGCTGACAAGCCACTTTTGAAAGAATAGCATGGAATCCAGTTCCTCATCTCTCCTCCACTCAGCCCGTTTTTGCCCCCCTTTCATTCCCCACTCTGAGGTAGGAAGTTCAGACTTTTTCAAGGGGCAGATAAATGACCTTTTATGGACTGGGACTTGAAGATCTGGCCATACAAAGAACAAAGAATATTACAGCACAAGAACAGGCCCTTCGGCCCTCCAAGCCTGCACCAACCATGCTGCCCAACTTAAAACCCCCTTTATTCCCATTCGATTCACTTATTTGTCAAGACACCCTTTAAAAGTCACTACCATATCCGCTTCCACTACCTCCCCGGCAACAGGTTCCAGGCACCCACTGGTCTGTAAAAGATCTGCCTCATACATCCCATTTAAACCTTGCCCCTTAAAACCTGTGTCCCCTCGTAATTGACTCTTCCACCCTGGGAAAAAGCTTTTGACTATCCACTCTGTCTGTCTATGCCCCCCACCCCATAATCTTGTAGAATTCTATCAGGTCTCCCCTCAACCTCAGGTCATTCCAGTGACAACAAACTAAGTTTCTCCAATCTCTCATAGCTAGTACCCACCATACCAGGCAACATCCTGGTAAATCTTTTCTGTACTCCCCAAAGCCTCCACATCCTTCTGGTAGCATGGCAGCCAGAATTGAACACTACATTCCAAGTGCAGCCTAAAAGGTTCTATAAAGCTGCAACATGACTTGCCAATTTTTAAAGTCAATGCCTCGGCCGTTGAAGGCAAGCATGCCGTATACCTTCTTGACTACTTTCTCCACCTGCATTGCCACTTTGTGACCTGTTTACCTGTACACCCAGATTTGTCTGCCTATCAATACTCTTAAGGGTTCTGCCATTTAATGAATATTTCCTATCAGCGTTAGGCTTTCCAAAATGCATTACCTCAGACTTGTCTGGATTAAACGCCATCTGCCATCTCTCCGACTGATCTACCTTGCTGTATCCTCTGATGGTCCTCATCGCTATCTGCCAATCCACCAACCTTATGTCGTCCGCAAACCTACTAAATCAAACCAGTTACATTTTCCTTAAAATCATTTGTATATATTACCAACAAAAAAGGTCCCAGCACTGATCCCTGAGGAACGCCACTTGTCACAGCCCTCCATTCAGAAACGCACCTGTCCACTGCTACCCGGTCTTTGACCAATCCAGGTTTTGTATCTGCCTTGCCAGATCACTGCTGATCCCATGCAACTTCACCTTCTGCAGCAGTCTGCCATGAAGATCCTTGCCAAAGGCCTTACTGAAGTTCACGTAGACTACATCCACTGCCCTCGAAAAACTTGATCAAGTTCGTGAGACACAGCCTCCCCTTCACAAAACCATGTTACCTCTCACTGATACGTCCACTTACTTCTAAGTGGAAATAAATCCTGTCAAAGAATCCTCTTCAATAATTTTCCTGCCACTGATGCATGGCTCACTGGCCTGTAATTACCTGGATTATTCTTGCTACCCTTCTTAAACAAAAGGAGCAACAGTGGCTATTATTCAATCCTCTGGGACCTCCCCTCTGAGCACAGTAAGCAGTCTCACAACACCAGGTTAAAGTCCAACCAATTTATTTGATATAAACTCAAGCTTTCGGGGTTTGCTCCTTTGTCGGTGAATGGAGTGTTCTGGCCTCAGACAGAGCATACAACAGCATACACAGTTTACTGATTAGAAACTTTACAACCAACCTGCTATTCAAGTCTTAAAGATGCAGACAATGCGAGTGGAAAGAGCATTATGCATAGGTTAAAAGGATGTGTATTGTCTCCAGACAGTTCAGTAAGTGAGGTCTTGCAACCTAGGCAAGTCAGGGGGTTACAGATAGTGCGACATGAGCCCAAGATCCCGGTTGAGAGAGTCCTCATGCGCAGAACTTGGCTATCAGTCTCTGCTCTGCTTCGGCCTCTGACCTTCAGGTAAACATTCTCTAAGGCAGCCTTCATGACATGACAGTGCAGAGTCACTGAGCAGAGACTGATAGCCAAGTTCTGCACACGAGGACGGTCTCAACCGGGATCTTAGTGCAACATGAACCCATCTGTAACCCCCGTGACTTGCCTGGGTTTGCAAAACCTCACACACTGTACTGTCTGGAGACAATACACATCTCTTTAACCTATGCATAATGCTCTTTCCACTCACATTGTCTGCATCTTTAAGACTTGAATAGCAGGTTAGTTGTAAAGACTCACATTCTGATCAATAATCTGTAAACTGTCTGTGCTGTTATATGCTCTGAGGCCAGAACTCGCCATTCACTTGAAGGGGCAAACCCCAAAAAGGTGAGAGTTTACTATCAAAGTTGGCTGGACTTTAAACCTGGTGTTGAGAGACTTCTTACTGTGTTTACCCCAGTCCAACATCAGCATCTCCACATCATGACCTCCCCTGAGGCCAGTGAGGATACACAGATTTCTCTCAAGGCCCAGCAATTTCCTCCCTTGCCTCTCTCAGTATTCTGGGGTATATCCCAACAGGCCTTGGGGACTTGTCTTCCTTAAGGTTTCTCAAGAAACCCAATACCGCCTCCTTTTTGATCTCAACATGACAAACTATCAACACATCCTTTTCCAGCTTCTTCATCCACCAAGTCCATCTCTTTGGTGAATACTGACACAAAGTACTCATTTAATACCTCACCCATAGGTACCCTCCCTTGTCCTCGAGTGGGCCAACCCTCTCACTTTTTATACATGTATAAAAAGCCTTGGGATTTTCCTTAATCCAGCTGGACAATGCTTTCTCACGACCCTTTTAGACCTCGTTACTCTTTGTTTAAAGTTTCTTTCCACTTTCCTTGTACTCCACACATGCTTTGTGTGTTCCCAGCCTCCTAGTTTTGACAAAAGCTTCCTTTTTTTAAAACTTTGACTAGGCTCACATCTCTTATTATCCAAGGATCCCAAAACTTGCCATTATTCTTCACCTTTACAGGAATGTGCTGGTCCTGAATCCATATCAACTTACACTTGAAAGCCTCCCACATGCCGAAATGTTCATTTGCCCTCAAAATACATTCAGTTCCTGTTTAATAATTAGCCTTCCCCCAATTTAGCACCTTAACTTGAGGACTACACTTATCTTTATCAATCTGTGCCTTAAAGCTCACTGAATTGTGGTCACTGTTCCTGAACTGCTCCCCTACTGAAACATTGACCACTTGGCTGGGCTCATTCCCCAATACCAGGTCCAGTATGGTCCTTCTTTAGTTGGGCTATCTACATACTGTTTCAAAAAGCTCTCCTGGATACTCCTTACAAGCTCTGCCCCAGCCATGCCTCTAGCACTAAGTGAGTCCCAGTCAATATAGGGAAAGTTAAAATCTCCCACCACAAACAACCCTGTTACTTTTACACCTTGCCAAAATCTGCCTACATATCTGTTCCTCTATCTCCCACTGCTAGTTGGGTGGTCTATACCCTTCCTATTCCTGAGCTCTACCCATATTGCCTCGCTGCATGAGCCCTCTGAGGTGTCCTCCCAGAGTACAGCCGTGATATTCCCCTTAACCAATAGTGTAACTCTCCCACCCCTTTTACATCCCCGTCTATCCTGCCTGAAACATCTGTATCCTGGAGTGTTAAGCTGCCAATCCTGTCCTTCCCTTGATCAAGCCTCTAATGACAGCAACATTCCTAGTACTAATTAGTTCCTAGTACTAATCCAAGCTCTAAGTTCATCTGCCTTCCCTGTTACACTTGTAGCATTGAAACAAATGCACTTCAGTCCACTAGACCCTCTGATCAGCAATCCCACCCTGCCTGTTTGATTCTTACTGACCCTACTCTCTGGTTCCCCTTCAACTAATTCACCCTTAAATTTGATTCCCACCCCCCCGCCAAACTAATTTAAATCCTCCTGTGTGATACTAGCAAACCTTCCGGCCAGAATATTTATGCTCTTCCAGTTTAGATGCAACCCATCCTTCTTGTACAGGTCCCATCCACCCTGGAAGTGACCCCAATAGCCCAGGTGTCTGAAACCCTCCCTCCTATACCAACTGTTTAGTCACCTTACTCTCAGATGGCCATAGAGGTGAACGTGCCCATCCATAACACAAGTCTTGCAGCTCATGACAACAGCATAAGCAATGGTTACCTGAGCACTACTCATTGTTAAAAATGGTGTGGTGACAAAGCCATGACTCTGAAAACCGGCAGGAAAATGTGTACAGGTGCAAGAATCTTCATGGAGTGACAGATTGTGGAATATCACCCGTGTGCGCCATTGGATCGAAAGATGAGCATTAGAACTGAAAAGCTTGCAACATCTGTGAAATAACAGCTGTTAGAGCCTAACAGTGCATCACGGAAAGAGGCTATTCAGCCCCTTGAGGTCTCTGCTGCTCTTCATGCTCCAGATGAGCCTTCTCCCACTCTATTCACCTAACCCAACAATGGGAAATCTAGACAAAACGAGTGGGCCGTACAAAATGGTCCTCCTTCTCAGTGGGACACAAGATTAAAAAAAACAGGTCTGTTGACTAACCATGACCCTATTAATAAGATTGAATACAATCTGAACATTTCGTGACAAGCTATAGAACGTGCTTAAATCATTCATATATTTATTGAACCATCAACCTCAGATTGCTAAAATCAAAATAAATATTTACCCTTTGGATGTTGAAGGAGCACATGGTTCTCAGTCAATGACGTCAGCATGCACCTCACTTCATTTGCTCTTGTTTTGCTTAAGTATCACTTCACTCATGCTGGTAGAAAAACTACATGGATGGAAATCAGCCAAGAAAAGTGGGCAATCAAAATGTCTCGAGGGACACACTCAGAATCCAGATGGACCACATGTGGGCCCTGTGTTGGTAATCCCACCGGCATTCTACTCCTTTCTTTCCCTTTAGAGTGTAAGAGGAGGGGAGGGCCATCAGCATGTGTGTCCAGGTCAAAAACATGACCCCAAAGGCTTCCAATACATTTGTAACGCACTTTAACCAGGAGTTCAAAGTCAAGGCCTTTAAAAAAAAAATCAACTGGGAAAGTATAATAGAAACTATTACACTGTACGTGAACTGAAAATAATATCCATCCTTATTTCACACATTTAATAAAACTAAACACTTAACATACAAGATCATTTTCTGCTTCAACAAATCCACTGGGAGTGGACTTCAACAGGACCAGTGCAGTTGTTCTCTCCGTATCAGTGAGAAAAATCAAGCCTCCAGTGTGAACAAACAATAACACATCAACAGACCAGCTCCAAAAAAGAAACAAGAGGCAACTACTAATTATTTACAAAGCTCACAAACGACTAACTGATATGATATGGCATCTTGCATAAGCCTTTTGAACGCTGTTGATTCTAACACATGTACAGATGGTGGGGAGAGGCAAGTGGAGTTGAAACGATTGAGGAAGGAGATTCTGTATACTCCATGTATATTAAAATTTGACGACGGGCTTGCAGTGCTCAGTTACATTACGTATTCATTAAATGAAGGGAATAGCACCACAGGGCTGGTGGAATGTAACTATTGCAAAATGGAAAAAAGGCAGGAGAATGGGAATGAGAAAAACCACCAGCCATGATTGAGTAGCAGAGCAGACTTGATTGGAGCGAGTTAGGCCACTGGCCCATGTCTTATAGAAGTAATCCAGGGAACGTAAGCCCAATTAAACAAATGTCAGGGGTAGGAAAGATAGTTGATTTCTTAACCTTAAAGATGTAACAGTTCTTCATTATATTCAGTTTCTTTCTCCCCCTCATCCTGTCAGAAAAAGACAGACATTTCCATTTGACTAAACCTAATAAGTTATTTGAATTAACAGGAAGAGTAGATAAGAGTAATGCTGTGGACTTAATATCTTTGCATTTCTACTACAAACTGCATTGTAGACTCATGACTAAACATGTGCAGTCAGGGGACAAGTAGAAGAAAGGATAGCTAATTGGTTGTAATACATAAAACAGAGTCAAGTTAAAAAGGCAGTTACTCAGAAGGATTGGTGTTGGGGCTAGGATTGCTTGTTATTTACATTGATGATTTGAACTGAAGAATGGGATTACATTGGACATACAATACAGACACAACCCCTTTAGCTCAAACTAGTCCATGCTGGAGGAACAGTTTCAGAATATGCACATCATCACCACATTAGGACAGTGACCAAAGTAAGAGAAATAAACTTGCAAAATTTACATATAAAATTGCCAAATAAATACTGCTACTTTCCTACGATGCACAAGTAGGAAATATATATTTTCACCAGTACATAAAACTTTACCTTCACTTATTTTTTAAAGCTGGTCATCTGAATGAAGATGATTAGGATGGCTGCTACAAGTCACCTGATCACCAGGAAGTATCCCCTGGAGTTGGGCAGGGGACAAGAATAATTATTTTCTCAATATCTGGAATGTCACACCTCATCATGCTTAGACAGCTGCCAAACTCCTCACATCTGGGACAGTTCACAATAACTTCAAAAAAGGGAGCTAGAGGGGATGTAATTTGCATTTAGTAAGCCAATCTTGCTAGTGAAATCAATGAATCTGTGGAGATAATGGTTTTCCACAATAGATAGCGCCCCTTCAACAATTAATGGCGGACATCACCAGTCATAGGTCTCAAGTCAATTTTAAAAGTCTCTGATCAATGCCTATCAAGTGGTCTAAACATTGCTGCGCACGAGGCTTTTCAACACCATTTGTTGCTGGGATTGTTTATGTGGGACTGGGATGAGTTTGAATTTAAAAAATGAAACAACATGGAGTTCATTCTAACCTTGGGTTTGCTGTACATTAGTCAAAGTGAATCCCAAAAAAAGTGCGTCTGGAATTGACTAAGTTCAAGACTGATGTCTGCCATCAGTTGTCGAAAGGCTGCCATCTAATGTTGAGGGTCCAGCATTGTGGGAAACCATTGTCTCAGCAGACCCACTGACTCCACTAGCAAGGTTGGCTTATCAAATGCAAATTACATCTCCATAGTTTCCTTTACATTGTTCTGAACTGTCCCAGGTGTGCAAAGTCTGATGGTAGCTGTCCAAGCATGAGGTGTGATGTTCCAAGTATTGTGAAAATAATTGGTCTTGTTGGGCAATAAATGCTGGCCAGCCAGCGACACCCGTGTCCCACAAATGAATATTAAAAAATTGTTGTTATTTAATTAAGTTGCCTTTGACTCTCAACTGCCCTCTGAACAATCACATTGCTGTGGCTCTGGAGTAGGCCAAAACCAGGTAAGGACAGCAGATTTTCTTCTCAAAAAGGACATTATTGAACCAGATTTTTTTTTGACAATTAACGAATGGATTCATGGTCATCAGTAGATTAATTCCAGATATATCATTCAAATTCCACCATCCGCCTTGGCAGGATTTGAACCTGGGTCCCCAGACCACTAGCTGAGTTTCTGGAAAAAAAAGTCTAGCAATAATACCACGAGGCTATCACCTCACCCTTTAGGAGTACGAACAATTATGGGGTGACATTTTAACTCAACTCTTGTACTTGTAGAGTTTTATTGGAACTATGACAACAGTATTATAGGGAGGGTGCATGCACTGCTCAGTGGGGATAAAATTACATATTTTTGTAATTTTATCCAGCTGAACCATTACATTGAACATTATGGAGTCTTTTTCTTTAGAAAAGGGGATAGAAGATGGAGGAGTGTTGGTGGTACTTGCAGGTGAGACCATAAAAACAGTTGTTCAACAGGGAATACAGCACTCTAGGAGCAGTTGTGCCAACCATAAAATATGCATTCAAGGTAGAAAAGCACCAAGGAAGGAAAGAATAAGGGGTGGTGGGGGAAAGAGACTTGCATGGAGCTTAAACCTGTAGCATGATGTTCTCAATGATCTGTTTTTGTGCCATGAATACTCCATATATTTTATGTGCAACATGCCTCTGGAAAGGAAAGTGTACATTTATACAAAGAGTCCAAGATTACAGTGGTAACAAATCACAAATTACACCACCACTGACAGACCTCCACAATTCCCAAAATTATGGTACTGCAAGTGGACTATAAGTCCAAATATGGGAGCCTAAAGGTGCGAGATACTTGGTTTTGATGTGTCCTCTTTTGCAAGCCTTTTATTTGAAGGATATCTTGAATTTTAGAATCAGAATCCCTACAGTGCAGAAGGTAGCCATTCAGCCCATCAAGCTGCATTGAATGCATTCCCATAACCCTAGTGTCAGGGCCATTAGGAGGGTAAATACAGGGATTAATTCAGCACGGCCAATCAACCTAACCCGCACATTTTTGGACTTAACATCTAGCACATCTTTAGGCTAAGAGTTTCCTCTAACCAGCACAGCATTCATCTCCAAATCATAGCCTCAACTCTCCTTGTTACTGCAACTCCTTCTCATTCCTGCTTTTCAAATAATGTCTCCGGTGGGATATTACATGGAATTACAGGCCATTTCTTGGTGTTTGGGAAATCACGTTGTGACTTTCTTTTTAAAGAAAAACATGGAAGTGACAAGCCTTACTAACATTTAACAACAGCTGTCAGTCTGCTGTTTTAACACAAATGTATGGGACTGAGCAGTAGCAGCATCTGAGAGTTTGATGAGCACGGAGAGCTGGTAAGATCGGGCAAGGGGAAAAAAAAAATTGGGTTGTTGCCCAGTTTTTTGCCTTTTGATGTTACAGGTCCTGCGTTGAGCAAATTTGGCGTTGCATCAAACCGATTTCAACATTCATAACTTTAATGTAATTAAGTCCCGGACACTATTGTCTGGGTTTACTTGCTCACCAGTTGAGGTCCTCACTGGCAGGGACCAGACATGTTGTTGCTGGCCTCCATTCTCAAAGCCCCCCTGGTGGTTGGGAGCAGGGCTGGGCTGTACCCTTTAGGCAATCCCAGTCTGGTGCTCTGAACAAAACTAGTAGAATAAATACACTGGAGAATTCCATCCTGTGTGTTTATCCTAACAAAGTGTGTCAAATTCACATAAAAACTGGAGTAAATCACGCTGCTTTTTTTCAGCAGGACTTTCAAAGTGGGTCTCCCACACTCTGGTGCACAGAGTGCCCTAGGGTGCTGAAAATCTGGGGCTAGGCCTATTCCTGCTGGAGATGGTGGCAGCATAGCGCTAAGCAGGTAACTGCACATACGCCAATCTGTCAGAGCAGAGATTGACACGTGCAGTAGCCCCATACTGCAGGCCTCCTGATCGCTGGGCAGCATGATTGCTAACCAGCCCTGCATCGCTGCCCTCTGATCCCCCCCACCCACCCCAACATGCTGGCCTCCCAGGTGTCTCCAGGTCTGCAGACCCTCCCCCTCCACAATCAAAAGCCTGCATTGATCTCCCCCCACCAGCAATCCTGAACACCAATCCACTCCCCCTGCCCCGACACTCCAGTTTTGGGCCTGCTAACAATGCTTAAACAAAATTAAATTATTTAGTCAGCTCCACACTGATTTCTGGAAGGGGAGAGATTTAAAAAAAAAGGGCCTAAGTGGCACTTTCTTCATGTAGGAGATGGTGTGAATCTGAAATGAACTGCCAGAGAAAGTGGTTGAGACAGGTACAATAGTAACGTTTAACGAGCCATTTGGCTAAGTACACAGATGGGAAAGGATTTGAGGGACGTGGGCCAAATGCAGGCGATTAGGGCTAGCTCGGAGATCACCATGGACCAGTTGGGATGAAGGGCCTGCTTCCATATGTCTAAATACTTAGAATGTTGCAATGCTATAATGCACCGAGCAATGAGACTGGGTGAATCACTAAACCAGCCTAATGGTGATAGTTACTACATGACAGCCCTGTGTGTGTGCAGTACATAATGATGCAGGTGTGGATATTTTCAGTTCAGAACAGAAATTACTAGTATGAGAAATTTACTAAAAAAGAATGCAGAATGTGGCATTCCTAACACTAGGTTGATCTTGCTAACACAGACCTTCCAAATATCAAAACAGATGTCTGCTGGAAAGATGGATTCTACATATTGCATCAGGCCCAAGTGATTTGTGCATCTTATTGAAGGGAAATAGACATGGCTTCAGCCTACTGCCATGGGCCGCTCTCAAAGCTATCCAAAATTCCAGGAGACAAGAATATTTAGCACGTAATTATGCAACAGAGTTTACTGCCCCATTGAAGCGACAGTCAGGCAAGCGACACCTTCCCTTCAGTTAGCTCAAGGTCAGGCAGTGGAATGGCATTTGCACTTGCTTTTTGATTACAACCTATAAATGTGCCTGGAATGGGACTCACACCTTCCCTTAATGGGAGTAACAGAATCAGACTTGTGGAATTCCTTATTCTCTGGAGCTGCCTCTTGATCCAATGTCCTCCACATATACCCACAATATATCACAAAATAAAATCACCTTAATGCCATCAGACACTGCAATGCACTGGTTTATACAGTGAATTTATATATAAACCAAATTCAATCCTGTTAGGTGGCACAGTGGTTAGCAGTGCTGCCTCAGTGCCAGGCAGGGTTGGGTCACTGTCTCTACAGAGTTTGCACATTATCCTCATGTCTGCATGGGTTTCCTCCCACAGTTCAAAAGACATGCTGGTTAGGTGCATGCTAAATTCTCCTTCGGTGTACGCGAACAGATGCCAGGAGTGTGGCGACTTGGGGATTTTTGTAGCAACTTCACTGCAGTGTGAATTATAAGCCTACTGGCAACACTAAATAAACAAAAGCTTAACTTTTGAGGCTAGGCTCTTGTTCGCTTTTTGTCTTTCTCTTTGATCTCTCCAATGACACCTCTTGTTCCTAAACTCTTTGCCAATCTTAACACAGCTGCCAAGAAACAAGTCCAGGTTGGCAATGACTCTTCCACTCACCCAACCCTGGTAACTCCCTGCTCCACACAAAAGTGCCAATTTTCCTCCATGGAAGCATCTGCCTTGTGTTCAGCACCTTGCTTTTCAGGAGCGAGTTGATCATGCTGCTTCATCCAGAACAAACACACTGCACCAATCTATCACCATTGGAGTCCATATTTCCATATTCCCTTCATTAGCATGTCAGCTTTCTCACACTTTTTAAACATCACTAACAGAGAAGGTACATTTCAAACCGTGTGTCAGCTTGGCTCAGTTGGTAGGATTCTCACCTCTGAGTCAGATAGTTCTGGGTTCATGCCCCATTCCAGGATCTGAGTACATGATGAAGGCTGACATTTGCATACCAGGGAGTGCTGTGTGAATGAGGTACTTTGTCTGCTCTGGTAATTGAAACAAATGGTCAAATATATTTCGTAATGGTGGAGACAGTTTGCCCAAAGCACTGGACAACATGCAGGCAGTGGAGAAAGAGTAACTCTGCCCCCACGGCACATAATCCAGGGCAACACTCAGTGCAGTACTGAAGGAGAAGTGCGGCTCCACACTGTCAGAAGTACTGGGAGTGATCTTACCAGTTCATGCCACTCTCCTGCTGCAATTTGTCTTTTAAACAGCATTTAGACAGTTACATGGCAAGATGGGTATAGAGGGATAAGGGCCAATTGGGACTAGCTTAGCTTAAAAACAAAGGCGGCATGGACAAGTTGTGCCGAAAGGCCTGTTTCTATGCTGTAAACCACTGACTCAGGTGGTGAATGGAGAATTTGGTACGCAGCCAAACCTCCATTCACTGCAGCGGGAAGGGAAAATGCCACTGGCCTGAAAGGCTGTGACATCTGAGCCTTTATCTTTCAGATAAAGGTGTTAAACCATGGTCCCAGCTGCCCTGTTAGGTGTGCATAAAAGAGGCATGACAATTTTGAAGACAGGCAGGACAGGTTCCTGCCAGCATCCAATGACACTTCCTCTAAAGATGGACACTTGTCCTCACATTGATTTACATCTTAGACAAAAAGGTGCTACATGAGACACTAAGACAAAAAAAAAAGTGCCCCAAGAAGCAAGTTTGAATGTGGGTCTTACAGGAGGAGGAGGTAGAGAAATGGAAGGGATTAGGAGAATTCCAGTGCACCAATCTCAGCAGCTAAAGCTACAGTGGTCAAAGTGGAAGTGATTAAAAACAGGGTGAGAGCTGGAACTGAATCTGAGGCTTGTACAGCTGAGAGAGGACTGCTGCTCCAGATTCAGTTGAGAATGGTTTCCAGTTGAGAAACAATATCATTAAAAACTTTAAAATGATATCGTGTAATACACAGTGAAGATATGCGGGTTAGGTTCATGGGCCATGCTAACTTGCCCCTCGGTGCCCCAAGGTGTGTAGACTGGGGGCTTAGCAAAGGTAAATGTGGGCATAGAGGCTGGGTGGGATTGTTGTTGCAGGCTTGATGGGCCAAATGGCCCCCTCCTACACTGTAGGGATTCCAAGATTCTATGAAGGATTTAAAAACAAAATGTGTAATGCATCAGAATAATCACAGTGCATTGTAATGTGGAATCACATTTTTCTCAAGATGCTCTTGTCCTTAAAAAAATTGAAATTGATCTTCAACAAATTCCAATGTAAAACAGCTACACTGACACTTTGGGATAAAACGGACTCTCATGGCTATTAGTGAGCTGCTGCATTTCTTATGTTACAATGATTTTAAAACTGGAGTTTATCAACTGTGAAATACTGTGGGACATTGAGTGGTTAAAGATGTGACGTGAGACAAATGCAAGTCTTTGCAGAAAAAGATTCCAAAAATCAGTAATATTAAGTGACATATTTATTATGCAATGAGGAACTTTGCTCAGCATGCATCAGATGCATTTTCAATGATGTACAATCTATCCCCAATAATATGCCAAGTGAAAGTCAAATGAAGAGCAGATTAAAATTGTTGCAATCCCAGCGGATGTCAACACTGAACAAGTTAGATCTCAAAGTTCTTTTTTATTCATTCATGGAACATGAGTGTTGCTGGCTGGCCATCATTTATTGCCCATCCCTAGTTGCCCAAGGGCAGCTGAAAGTCAACCTCATTGTTGTGGCTCTGGAGTGACATTAGGCCAGACCAGGTAAGGATGGCAGATTTCCTTCCCCAAAGGACAGCATTGAACCAGATGGATTTTTTCAATGGTTTCATGGTTATCAATAGATTTTTAACTTCAGATATTATTTGAATTCAAAAAAAAATTGGTGTAACAGATCCAAACTTTAAAAACAAACTGTAAAGCAACGTTATTGAACAAATTCACAGGAATTTGATTAACTTCTAACACAAATAAATTAAATCTGAAAAATGAATTATAGTACACTGGACAAAAATGTTGGAAAGACCTCAATACAAACAAAATGATGCTTCAAATTCACACTATTCTTTTCCCCAGCAATACCTTTTACAGGGTATACAAATCTTATATTCACCCTGGATATTAAAGTATACGTGAATTAAGTGAATTATGGTCAGACACACTATATTCTGGTAACTAACAGACGTGACCAAAGCAGCTTCCATGGATTTCTCAACAGCCCACACAGATGCCTGGCTGGCAGCCCCACTGAAAGCGTCCTTCTCCCAAATATTTCCAATCTCTGCATCTGAAGGACCTGCCTTGGAATTCTCTTCACTCAGACGGCTGCAACAATGGCCAACCTTGCAGGGTTACAAATTTGTCGAGATTCCTTTCCACTGGATTTGAGTACACAAACTTCACCTTCCAACACACAAAATCAGCTCCTCAAATCATGCCAAGGAAAACACCATTGGTTCAAAAGCCCACAGTAAAAGGTCACCAACCTTCAACTGCCTCCAAGGGTCTTCACGGCTTCTTGATTTGATTTGTCACATGTATTAGTATACAGTCAAGAGCATTTTTTTTTTTTTATTGTGCACTATACAAAGCATACCATTCATAGAGAAGGGAAGGAGAGGCGCCAAAATGTAGTGTTATCGTCATAGCTAGCATGTAGCGCAAGATCAACTTCATGCAAGGTAGGTCCATTCAAACGTCTGATGGCAACAGGGAAGAAGCTGTTCAAGTTACTTGGTACATGACCTCAGACTTCTGTATCTTTTTTCACTCCCCCCCACCCCCCACAAAAGGAAGAAAGTGGAAGAGAGAATGTCTGGGGTGCGTGGGGTCTTTATTTATGCTGGCTGCTTTTCCAAGGCAGCAGGAAGTTAGACAGTATTAATGGGTGGGAGGCTGGTTTGAGTGACACACTGGACTTCATTCATAATCCTTTGTAGTTCCTTGCAGTCTTGGGCAGAGTAGGTGCCATACCACGCTGTGATACAACTGGAAAGAATGCTTTCTACGATGCATCTGTAAAGTTGGAGTGTTGTAGCGGACAATCCAGAATTTCCTTAGCTTCCTCAAAAGGAGAGGCAACATTGGTGGGCTTTCTTAACTATAGCTTCGGCATGGGGGAGGGGATGATAACAGATTTGCAGCAAAGCAACCTTTTTACAGCTCTAACTGAGTTAGATTCCGAGACCTCTGGAACCTCTCCTGGTCCTGCTTCTTAGGACACCTTCCTTGGTAATAGTGCTCTGGTTTAGGTCACTTGACCTGAATTTCATGCTGTTTTCACTTTCCTGCTATGCAGGGACACAGGGCTGGTTTCCAATTGAAGAACAAAAAAGATTTGGCCATTTCTCCACTGATATATTTGCAGAAGGCCTGAGGCCTACTGGGAACAGGAAGTTCCAGCCTCCGATTTTAAAATCAAGTATGTGTGTGTGTTTTTAATCATGAGATTCATTTTTCTTTCATTTGTTGTTTTATGGATGGGGCTAGCGAGGCCCTGAGGTGATGTTTGTGATGGGCCTTCTCCATGAATTATTAGTCCTAATGTGATGGAATGTCCATGACAGCATTATAAGAACTAGGAGCAGGAATAGGCCATCTGGCCCCTTGACCCTGCTCTGTCATTCAATAAGATCATGGCTGATCTTTTTTGTGGACTCAGCTCTACTTACCCATCCACTCACCATAACCCTTAATTCCTTTAGTGTTCAAAAGGTTATCCATCCTTGTCTTAAGAACGTGGTAGCCTGAACTGCTTCACTGGGCAGGGAATGTCACAGATTCACAACCCTTGGTATGAAGAAGTTCCTCCTCAACTCAGTCCTAAATCTGCTCCCCCTTAATTTGAGGCCATGCCCCCTAGTTCTAGTTTCACCGGCCAGTGGAAACAACTTCCCTGCTTTTATCTTATCTATTCCATTCATAATGTTTCTATAAGACGTCCCCTCATTCTTCTGAATTCCAATGAGTATAGCCCCAGTCTACTCAGTCTCTCATGAGCCAACCCTCTCAACTCCAGAATCAAAGTGAATCTCCTCTGCACCCCCTCCAGTGCCAGTATATCCTTTCTCAAGTAAGGAGACCAAAACTATGTGCAGTACTCCAGTGTGGCCTCACCAGCACTTTATACAGCTGCAACATAACCTCACTGTTTTTAAAACTCCACCCCTCCAGCACTGAAGGACAAAATTCCATTTGCCTTCTTTATTACCTGCTGCACCTGCAAACCAACTCCTTAAGATTTCTGCACAAGGATACCCAGGTCTCTCTGCACACCCTTTCAATGTCCTCTGCACAATTTGCTCTCCCCCCCCCCCCCCCATCTTAGTGTCAGCTGCAAAGTTTGACACACTACACTTGATCGCCAACTCCAAATCATCTATGCAAATTGCATGTTCCATCAGGGCCAGGAGACTTGTCTGGCTTTAGCCCCATTAACTTACCCAACACTGCCTCTTTCGTGTCAATGATAGTTTCTAGTTTCTCACCTGCCATCAACATTTGGCATGTTATTTGTGTCTTCCACTGTGAAGACTGACAAGATACCTGTTCAATGTCTCAGCCATTTTCTCATTGCCAGTTATTACATCCCCCCTTATCTTCTAAAGGACCGATGTTTGCTTTAGCCACTTTTTTTTGTAGGAAAGATTAGGCAGGAACTCCATAGAGTAAGGAAGAGTGAGCCAGCCAATGACAAACAAACATTCAAACCAGGACCAAGTACAACTTGGAGGAGAAAATGAGAGACAACAATGCTCTGTGATACAACTGCCAATTACAATGGAGGTGATGGTGGAATGATTATCAGCCTGATAAATTGTTTTATTACTGGTTGTTCTGTGGCCAAAAGTCCTGGCTTTGGACCTGAACTCAAAAAAGGTAGGGACTCTACCCACTATGCTACAAGACTGCCAAAAGAATCCTCAGTGCACTTTATACTAGAATCATCGAATGCCCACAGTAGGTGGCCATTTGGTCCATTGAGTCCATACCTACCACAATCCCACCCAGGCCCTATTCCTGTAACCCTCATTTATCCTGCTAATCCCCCTGACTTCAATCTAAATGAGTATTGCAGAAATTCTTTAACATTTGCAGGACAACTTAGATTTAAAAGGAAAGAAATGAAGAACTTTGCATATGTTGCGCTGAGAGATTAGTGTGCGTAGAAAAAAGTGCAAATGAATTGCCACAGTCACATCAATTCGCTGAAGTGAAAGGCTTCAAAAGCACAGCTTCAACTTTGAAGCTGATCTCACAGGATAGATGCTCTGGGACAGTGAGGGTTCTTGGTAAAAAACTTAAAGAAATGTTAGTTTGCCATAATGTTCCATCCTGGCCCTGAAATTTGAATAATATATTGAAGGAACAGCCCCTGATGGAATTATGAATTAATAAGTTAGATTGTGTTTTAATTATATTATGATTACTTGCCAGCCAGTGACACTGGGGGCAACCGAGTACACTCCACATTTATTTAAAAAGTGAGTGGTTTTCATCTGCCAAGCTATATATGGATATTTCTAACAGCCTTCATTACCTTCCTTCCTCTGTAACCTCCTTCAGTTCTACAACTTTTGTATCGACGTCCCTCTAATTCTTGCTTCTTACTATCCCTGACATTCATCACCCCACTATTTATGACCATGGCTTTAATTGCCTGGGCCCCAAGATCTGGCATTTCCATCCTGAGTATCTCTGCCTCTTGACCCTTCTCACCTTTAAAACTGAACATTAGAATGGACCTCTCGAGTAAGTTCTTGATCACCTGTCATGATGTCTCTTTTTGTGGTTCAATATGAAAAGTTGTTCTATATGTGAAGCACCTTGAATCATTTTATTCTGTTGCCACAAAGATATGCTACATGGAATTAATTTGATACATCTCAGGTTGGTTTTACATTTCACTGAATCGAGGCACCGACTTAAATGGCTGCCAAGTTGCACGTGTAACTGCATTCCATTTCATTGTGACACGGAATCTATGGATACCCAAAAAACATAACAAGCTCCCTGGGTGTTGTGAAAAGCTGCTTTCCCATCATATCCAAAAATGGAGAATAAACCATTGCGGAATTAATGGTTGGAACATTAGAAGTTAACCACCTCAGCTGTTGGAATGACCAAGAGGAACTGTGCCAGACACGAGCTGATCAATTTCCTTTTCAAATATACAAGTGAAAAAGGAGAGGTAATTTGGTAAAGTTTATTTATTGTCACTAGCAGGCTTACATTAACACTGCAATGAAGTTACTGTGAAAATCCCCTAGTTGCCACACTCCAGCGCCTGTTTGGGTACACAGAGGGAGAATTTAGCATGGCCAATGCACCTAACCAGCACGCCTTTTGGAAGGTGAGGGGAAACCAAAGCACCTGGAGGAAACCCAGGCAGACACAGAACGTGCAGATTCTGCACAGACAGACAGAGTGACTCAAGCCAGGAATCAAAAACACGTCCCTGACAGTGTGGAGTGGCAGTGCTAACCACTGTACCACCATGCAAGGGGTGTTCACGCAAGGGGACATGAATGTAGCTGAGGAGGACACTGGGGTGCAGGGGTGTAAAATAGATAGTATTGCAGTTGATACGGGGGATGTGCTGGATATTCTAGAGGGTTTGAAAATAGATAAGTCCCCTGGTCCAGATGGGATTTACCCTAGGATTCTCTGGGAGGCAAGAGAGGTGATTGCGGAGCCTCTGGCTCTGATCTTCAGGTCGTCGTTGGTCTCTGGTATAGTACTGGAAGATTGGAGGACAGCAAATGTTGTCCCATTGTTTAAGAAGGGGAGCAGAGACTTCCCTGGGAATTATAGACCGGTGAGTCTTACTTCTGTGGTGGGTAAGGTTTTGGAAAGGATTATTAGAGACAGGATTTATAGTTATTTGGAGAGTAATGAATTGATTAGAGACAGTCAGCATGGTTTTGTAGCGGGTAGGTCATGCCTTACTAACCTTATCATCGAGTTCTTTGAGAAAGTGACCAAAGAGGTGGATAGGGGTAAGGCAGTTGACGTGGTGTATATGGATTTTAGTAAGGCGTTTGATAAGGTTCACCATGGTAGGCTTCTGCAGAAAATGCAGATGTATGGGATTGGGGGTGATCTAGGTAATTGGATCAGGAATTGGCTAGCAGATAGGAGACAGAGGGTGGTGGTTGATGGTAAATATTCGTCATGGAGTTCGGTTACGAGTGGTGTGCCTCAGGGATCTGTTTTGGGGCCACTGCTGTTTGTAATTTTTATTAATGATCTGGATGAGGGTATAGTTGGGTGGATTAGTAAGTTTGCTGATGACACCAAAGTCGGAGGTGTGGTAGATTGTGAGGAAGGGTGTCATAGTTTGCAGGGTGACTTAAAGGTTGCAGAGCTGGGCCGCGAGGTGGCGGATGGAGTTTAATGTGGAGAGGTGTGAGGTAATTCATTTCGGTAGGAGTAACAGATGTGTTGAGTATAGGGCTAACGGGAGGACTTTGAATAGTGTGGAGGAGCAGAGGGATCTAGGTGTATGTGTACATAGATCCCTGAAAGTTGGGAATCAAGTAGATAAGGTTGTTAAGGAGGCATACGGCGTCTTGGCGTTTATTGGTAGGGGGATTGAATTTAGGAGTCGCAGCGTCATGATGCAACTGTACACAACTCTGGTGCGGCCGCACTTGGAGTACTGTGTGCAGTTCTGGTCCCCACATTACAGGAAGGATGTAGAGGCTTTGGAGAGGGTGCAGAGGAGGTTTACCAGGATGTTGCCTGGTATGGAGGGGAGATCCTATGAGGAGAGACAGAGATTTGGGGTTGTTTTCGCTGGAAAGAAGGCGGCTAAGAGGGGACCTTATTGAAACATATAAGATGATTAGAGGTTTAGACAGGGTGGATAGTGATAGCCTTTTTCCTAGGATGGAGAAAGCTAGCACGAGGGGGCATAGCTTTAAATTAAGGGGTGGTAGTTATAGGACGGATGTCAGGGGTAGGTTCTTTACCCAGAGGGTGGTGAGGGACTGGAATGCCCTGCCAGCTGCAGTTGTAAATGCGCCTAGTTTGGGGGCGTTTAAGAGATCTGTGGATAGGTTTATGGACGAAATGGGATTGGTTTAGATTAGTGGGTTAGTGTTGTTTTTTTTTTAAAAAGCTGGTCGGCGCAACATCGTGGGCCGAAGGGCCTGTTGTGCGCTGTAATGTTCTATGTTCTATGCCACCCCAAGTGAATGCTGGAGTTTGGTATTTGGCATATATATTCCAGCTGTTGGAGAGAGCGTCTGTCTCTCACCCTTGCCCTCTACAAGATTGTATCTAAGCTTTGAACCCTGTTTTGCTGAGTTAAAAATGTTCCTACAACACTGTCCACAAAAGCCATTGGATTTCTACGGTTGTAATTCCAGGGATATATCAGCCACAACTTTAAACCAACTGTTTAGCTGACAAAACACCTCCAGTGAATGCTAATGGACTTTGTTTTAAAAAAAATCTGCACTTGGCCAAGTTTTACATCTGATACTCCAAAGGTTTGTTTCTCTGTATGCTTGGGGTGAGGCCACAGCTGGAGTATTGTGCGCAGTTCTGGTGTTCTTATCCAAGGAAGGATGTTCTTACTATAGAGGGAGCACAGCAAAAAAAGTTTACCAGGCTGATTCCTGGGAATGGCAGGTTATGATTAGCCATGATCAAGGTGAATAGTGGAGCAGGCAAATGGAGTTTAATGCGTTCAAGTGTGAGGCGATTCACTTTGGAAAGAGTAACGGGATTACAGAGTAAGGGCTAAGGGAAGGACTCTTGCTAGTGTCGATGAGCAGTGAGATCACTGGTGTACATGTGCATAGATCCCTGAAAGTTGGCACCCAGGTTAATATGGTTGTTAAGGTGTAGTGTGTTAGCTTTTATTGGTAGAGAGATTGAATTTCAGAGCCGTGAGGTCACGTTGCAATTGTACAAAAAAAAAACTCTGGTGCGGCTGCACCTGGAGCATTGCGTAGAGTTCTGGTCGCCACATAAGAAAGTGGTGGAAGCATTGGAAAGGGTGCAGAGGAGGTTTACCAGGATGTTGCCTGGTATGATGGAAAGGTTTTATGAGGAAAGGCTGAGGGACTTGAGGTTGGTTTCGTTAGAGAGAAGGTGGTTAAGAGGTGACCTAATCGAGGCATACAAAATGATCAGAGGATTAGATAGGGTGGACAGTGAGAGCCTTTTTCCTCAGATGGTGATGGCTAACACAAGGGGGACATAGCTTTAAATTGAGGAGTGATAAATATAGGACAGATGTCAGAGGTAGGTTCTTTACTCAGGAGGGTAGTAAGGGCGTGGAATGCCCTGCCTGCAGCAGAAGTGGACTCGTCAACTTTAAGGGCATTCAAATGGTCAGTGGATAGGCATATGGATAACATTGGAATAGTTTAGGTTAGAGGGTCATTAGATTCGTTCCACTGGTCAGCACAGAGGGCTGAAGGGCCTGTACTGCGCTGTAATGTTCATGTTCAGGCTTGAAGGACCAGATGGCCTACTCCTGCTTCTAGTTTATGTTTTTGAAGGAGGATATTTACACATTAACACTTTTGATATTTTTATCTGGATGGGTTATCATACAATAAACTTGGATAATATTTTTTCTCCTTAATTCTTTCACAAGGTGTGGGCATTGCTGGTAAAAAGGCAGTTCAGAATCAACCACATTGCTGTAGGTAGGCCAGATGTGTCTGGATGGAAGATTTCCTTCCTAAAGTGCATTTAAATGAACCAGACTGGTCTTTACAGCAACAGATGACTGTTGTCATGGGCACCATTACTGAAATTAGCTTCATATCCCAAAAATTTAACAACTGAATTTTAAAATTCCTATAGTTGGTGAGATTTGAACCCACATGCAGCCATATACCATTGCACCACAATCTCCCCCATGCTTAAATTGTGCAAATTGCACAGACTCAATTACATAACAATTGTAAATGCAGCATCCTTTCTTAAAAATCAAAGATCTGCTGTAACCAAACATGGGAGAGACACAGGAAAACCAGTCTACTCCTCCCTCACCTGGTCAGACCAAGTGCTGTATATATGCAGCTGGCCGTTGATAGGATGCATCATAAACTAATGTAACCAAATAAAGTTTTTTTTTGAAAAAAAGAGTTCAACTACTTTTAATACTCCCTACCTCTTCTCTCGTTTCCCCCTCAATACCCATCTCTGACAAAACTTTTGACTGCCGCTTGACACAGGGGCATGCACTGCTGCCCCACAGTCTCAGGTTCAATTCCTGGCTTGGGTCACTGTCAGTGCTGAGTCTGCAAGGGTTTCCTCCAAGTGCTCTGGTTTCCTCCCACAGTCTGAAAGATGTGCTGGTTAGCTGCTAAGTTCTGTGGACCCAAACAGGCACTGGAGTGTGGCAACGTGGAGATTCTAACAGTGTTTCATTGCTGTGTTAATGTACGCCTACTTGTATCACTAATAAATAAACTGGAGCTTTAAAACTTGTTCCAATACCAGAGACTTGGTGCCAAATCTTACTTGATAATGCTCCTTTAAATGTGCCTCAGACATTTTTACTACATTCAAGGCTGTGTAAATGCAAATTAGATTGGAGAATGGGAAAACAATGAACACTGACAGTAAATGGACGGCGAGATGTCTGACACAGCTCATGCATTGCAGTGACTGAACCTGCACCAGTGCAGGTGACTAAACGCAGGTGCAGTGATCCACACTTAACACCTGCTGCTTTGTCAATTAGTCACTCAGTCAGCATGACGGAGTGAGCTGGCAATTGTAGGCTTTTGAATCTGTTTCATCAGCTGTAAAACAGAGGAAATTGGAAACCCGTCAGGACAGAAGGCTCAGGTCAACGTGCCAAATAGTTGGACAGAAGAAAATAAGGAAGGGTGGGTGGGGGGAGGAGGAGGAGAGAAAGGAGGTGGTGTGTGGGGCACTGCCTCCAAGGCAGAAATTCTGACCATGAGATGGCCACATTGAATTACGGAATTGGGTACATGATCGTTTGGGCATATTTACCCTTGCATCCAGGTTTTAAATCCATTGATAATACCAAGACCACATCACCCTCCCTCCTCTCCCTTGTACAATTTATATTTGAAATCAATTCAGGTTCTCACTTCCTTTGAATCCATTGTACACAAAAAATTGTCTATAATTTTGTACACGACTACCAACAGGTTTGTATTACTGGTAATCATTGTGAAGGTGTTCACAAGGGTGTCTACTGTGCAAAGTGATGCAGGAATAAGTGATGAGATTACAAAACAGTTTGATGCTTCAAATGGAAGTGCTGGGTGCAAGTAAGTAATTTTAAGTATCAGGGTGGCACATTGGTTAAGCACTGCTGTTTTTGTGCCATGGACCCAGTTTCAATGCTGGGCTTGGGTGACTGACAACACGTGTGGAGTTTGCATGTTCACCCCCATGTCTGCGTGGATTTCCTTCCACAGTGCAAAGATGTATAGATGAAGTGGTGAATATGCAAGGTTACAGGGAAAGAGGAAAGGGGGTCTGGATAAGATATCGGAGAATTGGTGCAGACTTGATGGAGCAAATAGCTCCTTCTGCACTCTATGGTCATTAAAATAAACAATTCACATTTCTTCTCTGCCTTATTCTAAGTCTCCTTTGAGATGTTTCAAGACCTCATGAGCAGCACTATTCTTCCCCCCACTGGTGGTGCTGTTCAGCTTTTGTTCTGACATTTGCCCGACCATTAAAATATTCCCACCAATATGCAAGCAAATAGGAGCAGTAGGTAACTAGTTCCAGGAGATGTAGAATATTGTTCCTCCAACACTAAATGGGGTGTGTGCGTGCGCGTGCACGCACATGACCCCTGGTAGTCTTGTAACACCACAGATCCAAAGCAGGACCCATGCCGTTTCTGTAACTGGTTTCAAATTGATAGAAACATGGTGTGTTTTGGCTTCTTGCAACCCAAATAAACTGAAGATATTTAGGACCATAAAGTTGAGAAAAAGGTGGCCATTATCTCACTGGCTCCTAAAGGAGTTCTGGCCTTTTGATTTCTCTATTCCACCTGGTAACCTATTGAGGATGCTCAGTGTGGAAAGCTCTCTAAAATTTTCCCTTCAGGTTGGAACTTGCACTGTCTTGCCATATTCCATGTCTTTCTTGGAATGAAATTTATAGTAAGTGGCAGATGCAAGATCCATCTTAAATGGTCACAGAAACAGAATCCTACAGTGCAGAAGGCCGTTCAGCCCAGTGCATCTGCACCAACCATAATCCCACCCAGCCCCTTTTGCTCATAACCCCATCTAGTCCCCCTGACACCAAGAAGCAATTTAAACATGGCCAATCCATCTAATCTGCACATCTCTGGAGTGCAGAGAGGAAACCCACACAGACACAGGGAGAACGTGCAAACTGGGCACAGTGACCCTAGCTGGAAATTAAACCTGGGTCCCTGGTGCTGTGAGGCAGCAGTGCTAACCATTCTGCCACTGGGTCACCTCTCATCCTGAGTTTTCATCAGGAACTAATTTTGGAATCTCTTCCAGCTTTTCACCTGACTGTACTCAAATTGCATCCCAAATACTCAAATTTGACATCCATCAGCTTTGGCTTAAACATTTTTTGCTAAGTAATCGAACATTTTGTTTGGTTGATTTATTTCCATTTGATTTCCACTGACATTTGGGTGATTGATTTCCATTTGACACGGATACTAATTTCTATTTGATATTTGGCCCATTGATCAGATATGCTGGGCGTTTCAGTCTTCAATACCTCTTGGCTCCCTTGCAAATTGGCCTTCACAAGTGTAGTTAACTCGTTACTTAAATATACCTTTTAGGTTCAAAGAAAATTATTTCACTCTTCTCCAAGTATTTGCTACATAGTAGTCCTCCGGCTTTACTCTGACTCAGGCAGGCAGAGAAGGTTACCTCAACAATAAAATCCCTTATGCCACCCACTGGATTTGCCATAACAAATCTCGCAGCAGAATTAGTGTTATTCTGCCATGAATCCTTGCCATGGCTGGCATTTGGGGCCCATCCCAAATTGCCCTTGAACTGAGTGGTTTACTGGGCCATTTCAGAGGGCAGTTAAAAATCAACCACATTGCTCTGGATCTGAGCCACATGTAGGGCAGACAGCTAAGGGTTTCTTTCCCTAAAAAAAGGCATTAGTGAACCAGATGGGTTTTCACAACAACTAACGATGTTTCAGTAATAGTGACCACTGAACTAAGTTGTAAATCCAGATTTTTGTTCAGTGAATTCAAATTCCACTTGCTACCACAATGGGATGTGAACCCATTTACTTGTATCACAAGTAGGCTCACATTCACACTGCAGCAAAGTTACTGCAGAAATCCCCTAGTTGCCACATTCCAGCACCTGTTCGGGTGCAGTGAGGGAACATTTAGCATGGCCAATGCACCCTAACCAGCATGACTTTCAGACTGAGCAGAAACCCACACAGACATAGGGAGAATATGCAAACTCCACACAGACAGACAGTGACCCAAGCCAGGAATTAAACACGCCCCTGGCACTGAGGCAGCAGTGCTAACCACTGTGCCACCACAGCATTAGTGTGCATCTTTGAATGACTAATCCTATAACATTACCACCACACCACTCCCTGTTCCTCCTAATAAAAACAAAAATCATTGAATTTCTTTGCCACAAGACAAAATTCCATTTCCAAGAGAATCAATCCTCAATCCATTTATCCTATTTTATTTTGGAAGGTAGCTGCTTATCACTGGACAATGATTCCATAAATACTGATGGCAGCTTTACTGACAGAGTGCTGCACTCTCTCAGGTGCCACCTTTCAGGTGACAAGTTGGATAGACTCCAGCTGTGCTCTCAGGCATACATTAAAGATCCCACTGCACTATTTGGAAGAGGAGCTCTCGCCAGTTTCCAGACCAACATTTCTCCCTTTACTTAGAAGTATACATTCTTGAACCAACCAGGGGCTGGGCGATTTTATACTTGCTAGGAATAATAATCTCAGTAACAGATCCTCCAAAGGGTCTGGGCCTGGATTTCAGCTCCGAGCTGATGATCTGAAGTCTGAACTGAGGACATTGCAATACTTCAGAGCAGGCAAAGGTCCCACTGGACATATTGTTCCAGGACGCTGTTGTACCCCTTCGACTCGGCACTTCAGATTTAGCCTGTGGTCAGGAAGGAGGGTCTAATTGCAAGTGAGGCCATTAATGTAGATGGAGTAAAAAGAAATGTAGTTTAGTTTATTAGTGTCACATGTAGGCATACATTCATACTGCAATGAATTTACTGTGAAAATCCCCTAGTTGCCACACTCTGGCACCCGTTCAGGTACATCGAGGGAGAATTTAGCATGGCCTATGCACCTTACCAGCACGTCTTTCAGACTGTGGGGAGGAAGCTATTGCAGACACAGGGAGAATGTGTAGAGTCCACATGGACAGTGACCCAAGCCAGGAATTGAACACAGATCTGTGGCACTGAGGCAGTTTAAGTAGGGGGAAAATAGGCAACTGTTCTTTGTAAACATGAGCATGACTCCTGAAGGTGGTTGTTTGCCCAGTGCCAGGTTTAAGGGCATCACCTCAGGGCTGCTGTCATGGCCGATGTGGGTACCAGCAACACAGTTTGCTAGACTCTACAATTCAGGAAGTGGCCATTCAGCCCCATCAGGTCTGTACTGACAACAGTCCCGTTCAGGCTCTATCCTTGTAACCTCAAATATTTACTCTGCTAATCCCCCTAACCTACACACCTTGGGATACTAAGGACCAATGTGGCATTGCCAATCCACCTAACCGTATATTTTTGGACTGCGGGAGGAAACTGGAGCAGCGGAGGAAACTCACGCAGACATGAGGAGAACATGCAGACTCCACACACAGTGACCCAAGGCTGGAACTGAGCACATATCCTTGGTACTGAGAGGCAGCATTGCTAACCACTGTGCTACCCAAGTAGCTGGAGGCTAAATTAAAAACCAGAACCACAAAAAAGGTAACAGTGCCACAGACCTGGGTTCAATTCCTGGATTACTATCAGAGGCCTGAAGAAATTGGCGTAAGGAAACTATGATCAGAGAGAGAGTTGAATGGCTTGCCCAAAGATTAGTGCAGGATAAGTGAGTTTTGATTCATGGGGTATTAGCACCGATACAGGGGAAGGGGAAGTTGTACCATTGGGACAGCCTTTACTTGAAACATACTAAACACTGCACTGACTATTGTGTAACTAAAACTTTAGTTTAGGGCTTTAAACTAAAATGGTGGAAGTAGTAGAGTGCAAGCCAGGGGAAAATCAGAAGGTTGGAGAGCAAGTGCAAGGCAAATAAGGCAGGGTAACAATACAACAGCAAGAGGAGTATAATAGGAAAGGACAGACATACAAACCTTAGGAGTGCGCCAGACAGTAAGGTCAGGAGTAGGGAATAAAAGGTGAAAAGACAGAATGAAAGTCTCTTTTCTTGAGTGCACATAGCATTCATAAGAAATAAAAACTGATATCACAGTCATTGATTTTAATTGTGATATGATAGCCAATGTAGAGACGTGGTTTCAAAATGACCATGGCTGGGATTTGAACATTCCAAAGGTCTGACATTTCAGAGACAGCAAGAAAGGGAAAGGGGGTGGGGCAGCTCTGTTAACAGAGGGTGAGACCAGGAGAGTGAGAGAAATGAGCTTGGACATCAAAGTGTACAGTTTGTGTGGAAATAACAAATCTCAGAGGTCATTTTTGGGATAATTCCCAGCCCCATTGACAGTAGCTGCACAGAAGGATAGAATACAAATCAAGAACTAATGAGGGCTCATAAGAAAGATACTGCAATAAGATAAAATAAAATATGGGCACTTTTAGCCTTCATGTAGATTGAATTAATCAAAATGGTAAAGTAGTACGTGTTCAGAGTATAGAAATGGTTCCAAAACATCTTCTAAAGAAACTAAACTACAGACAGGCTATTGGGCTTGGCAACAAGTACTGAGGCAGCATTATTAATGCCCTCATAACAAAGGATCTTCTTGGTAATAAATGATCATAATATGACAGAATCTCACATTCAGGTGGGGGCCTGAAACTAATGCCTGAATGCAATTATACAAAGGTATAAAGACATTAAAGTGGAATGGAAAGTTGGTTAAATGATAAAGTGGATGACATTAAAGGAGGTATTTCATAACTCAATAAATATATGTTCAAGTATTGCTGAAGACAAGATGTGCTATCAAAGCTTTTTGTCTCACATTAAATCAGGACAGTTTGCAAGAAGAACCAACAGTGAAAGGGAATAAGTTTATGCTGTAGGAGAAGAGATGATTGGTTAGTCTGCTTGGCAATGCCTCTAATCAATCATCCCCTGCTAAGCTGTTGCTCAAACACAAACCATTGATTTATTTTAAATCCATTCATGGGTCATGGGTGTCACTGACCGGCAAATATTTATTGCACGTCCCTAGTTGCCCAAGGACAGTTGAGAGTCAACCACATTGCTGTGGCATCACACAAAGGCCAGACCCAGTAAGGACAGCAGATTTCCTTCCCTAAAAAAGGACATTAGGGGGTCAAATGGATTTTTCCTGAGTCAATGGTTTCATGGTTATCAGTAGATTCTTAATTCCAGATTTCCCCCCAGTGAATTCAAATTCCACTATCTGCTATGGCAGGATTCAAACCTGTATCCCCAGAACATTAGAATCATAGAATCTTACAGTGCAGAGACAATTCACCCCTTGAATCTGCACGCACCATGATCCCACCCATGCCGTATCCCTATAATCCCATGTTACCCTAGCTAGTCCACCTGACACTAAGTGACATCTTTATGGCCATTCCACCTAACTTGCACATCTTTGGACTGTGGGAGGAAACTGGAACACCCGGAGGAAACTGGAGCACCCAGAGGAAACTGGAGCACCCAGAGGAAACTGGAGCACCCAGAGGAAACTGGAGCACCCAGAGGAAACTGGAGCACCCAGAGGAAACCCACACGGACACAGTGTGGAGCTGACAAAGGATCTAGGCTTGAAACGTTAGCTCTTTTCCCTCCACAAACGCCGTTAGACCTGCTGAGATTTTCCATCATTTTCTGTTTAAGTGTATTGCTCTATAATACAAACTTTCAATAATTATGTACAGAATACAACTATGCTGTTTTATTTTTGCTGGCATCTGGGATCTCGTTAAAATTTAAAGATTAGAACAGGGGTTGCATTTGGAAAATAGACTGGTCGGCATTGATTTAAAGCCTTGGCAGGGAATGCTGGCAGGTTATTTCCTATCGAGTACAATCCTGACCACAACATACATCTAAAGAGAGCCACTTCATATCAGTGAAGAGGAGTGAATGGTTTTGCTGATTCAGCTCCATGGTAGGATGCAGAGGCCAACCAAAATGTTATGGCCTGTGCCCTGCTAAAATTAAATAGGAATGGTGGAAGGAACTATTTCTTAGAAAGAAATAGAAATCATAGAAACGCCACAGTACAGAAAGAGGCCATTCGGCCCATCAAGTCTGCACCAAACAAACCCACCCAGGCCCTACCCCCATATCCTTATGTATTTTACCCACTAATCCCTCTAACCTACACATCTCAGGACACAAAAACAATTCTAGCATGGCCAATCAACCTAACCTGCACATCTTTGGACTGTGGGAGGAAACCCACAGACATGAGGAGAATGTGCAAACTCCCCAAAGACAGTGACCCAAGCCAGGAATCGAACCCAGGTCCCTGGAGCTGTGAGGCAGCAGTGCTAACCACTGCTACTGTGTCGCCTTCTTCTGGAGAGGGAATTAAAAATAAGAATGCAATCCTAAAAGTAAAGCCCAGCATTTGGAGTGAAATCACACAAAAAGGGTAGTGGAAATCTCAAAGGCTTAGATGATGGGGCAAATGAAGCTTCCAAGATCAAGATTTTTGTTACAGATATCAAAGATTATGGGGAGTGGGAAGAAGATGGAGTCAAGGTGCAGATTGGCCATGATCTAATTGAATGACTGAACAAGCTTGGGGACTCTGCTCTTCAAATGATTTAACAACTACCCATTAAACAGATTAAAAAGGATCAAACTTGGGATGTTTCTGATAATGGTAACTTACCATGGCAACCAATTTATATAGCACCTTTTATCTTTATAATAGGTCCCAAAACTCTCCACAGGAGCATTGGGGATGATGATTTTAGGTCAAAAGAACTAAAAGCTTAGTCAAAGAGGTAGGCTTTAAGGAGTGCCTTAAAAAAGGAGGAAAAACTATGTGAAGGGAGGCTGTACCAGTGTTAAGGACAGGACAACCAAAAATGGTGGCGACATTAAAAGTTGTGATTAAAATCAAGAATGCTCAAGGGGCCAGAATTAGAGGAATACAGATAGACAGTTGTGGGGCTGGAAGAGATTACACAGAGTGAACAGTGAGCAAGTGGACAGATTTCAAGGGGACAAGAATGTAAAAGTCAAGATAATGCTCGACTGGGCAGGTTTGCAAGCACAAGGGTTAAGAGGGGATTAGGACTTGGGTCAAGTTAAGGTGTGGGCAGAGATACTGATGCCCTCAATTTTATGGAAGGTCAAATGGCAGAACTGAGCCAGGAGTGCACTGGAATAGTCGATTCCAGAGTTAAGTGAAAACAGCATGAGTTTCAGCAGTAAATGAACAGAGAATGAGAAATCAGGCTGTGCTTCGGAGGTGGAAACAGGCAGATTTCAGTGAGAATGAGATCAGACATTCAGAAGTGACAGTCTAAACAGACTGGCTCAACCTCAGACGGTCAAGTCGTCAGTAGAGGGAACAGGAGCGTGTGACTGGGACTGCAGACGTTGGCTTTAATCTTTCCAATATTTACATGGGGGAAATTTCTGTCCGTCTAGTACTGGATCAGGGATAAGTAATTGGATCACTTAGCCAAAGTGGAGGAGTCAAGTGGAGGTGATGATATAGAGCAGTGTGCACATATAAAAAGTAACACCATCTTCAGAATAAGCTAGCAAGTGGCAGCGTATAGATGCAAAGAGATCCTGGAGAGGAGGAGGAGTGTGGGGGGTGGGTTGAAATGTTGCAGAACAGGAAAAACACATTAGATATTGTGGGTAAAGAGGAAAAGCAAATTTTAGATACATGCAAGGAATTAGGGTAATAACACAGTGTGCTTTAAATTACTCTAATACAAACTGGAATCATAACCTTATAAAAAAGGCAAAAAAAAGGGGGCTGGATTCCTGAAACAAGTACAGAGAACAGTTTCTGGATTAAATATCCACCTGGTGAATAAGCTTTAAACCATCCAGGTACTCAATGATGCACCAACTCCCAAATTCAGTCAGTCAGTCATCAAATATACATTATGGCCTTGAGCCAAATTAGAAAGTTCAATTTAATGGCTCCAGATCACGATACTAATTCACAATCTGTTCTTGTTATTAGGTCAGAAATGGTGGGGGGGGGGGGGGGGGGTGAATGAAGAGATGGGTGGAATGAGAGGCAAACGATGACAGTTATCACATTTACACATACACACGAAAGGTTAGTGAGTGGCAGGAGTCGCCTGGAATTTTGACGTAGTGGCAATAATGGCAACCTGGCTCAAACCAAGGGACACTGGACAGTCCTGGTTACAAAGTTATTCAGGAAAGGTAGGGAGGGGTGGCAGTAATGATCAAAGCCACTTGCAAATGAGACCTGGGGGTGTTTGTACACTAGTTGATGAAGGTAAGCACACAGGTACAGTAGGTAGTAAATGTGTTGGCCTTTATAGTGGACCAAAAGTACAGAATTGACAGTGAGTCTTTGCAACTCCATGTCCAAGGGAGGAGATAGCATGATTTCACAAGTGAGTTCTCATGTCAAAAAGAATAAATGCTCTCTCTTTTTAAAAAAGGTAGGTAACTGGGTCATTGGCAAATAGATGATTCACACAAATTACAGCAATAATATTCCAACATTCAAAACTGGAGCCTACTGACAATGCCAAAGAGCAGAAACAAAACTGGTAATACTCAGCAGCTTAGGAAGAGTTAATGCAGAGAAAGAAAGCATTTAATTTGCGATGCAAACCCTTTATCAGAACTAAAAGAAGCTGATATTGAAATCAGAAAAAAAAGGGGACAGAGCAAATAGATAAACCCATTTATCTAGGTGTTCTGGTTTCCTCCCACTTCCCAAAGGTGTGCAGGTTAGGTGGACTGGCCATGCTAAAATTGACCCTAGCGTCAGGGGGATTAGCAAGGTGAATGTGGGGTTATGGAAATAGGGTGGTTGGTGCTGACGTGGCCTCCTCCTGCGCTGCTGGGATAATATGAGCTATAAATAAAAAAGGAGACAGGAATTACTTCACTGATTGTGACACAAATTTAAAACAAATAAGCTGTTATATAGGGGGGCACAGTGGTAAGCACTGCTGCCTCAGTGCCAGGGACCTAGATATGATTCCTGGCTTGGGTCACTGTCTGGAGTTTGCACAATTTTCCCCATGTCGGTGTGGATTTCTTCTGGACGCTCCGATTTCCTTCCCACAGTCTGAAAGGCGTGCTGGTTAAGTGCATTGACCTGAATGAGTGCCGGAGTGTGGCATTAGGGGAATTTCACAGTAATTTCATTGCAGTGTTAATGTAAGCCTTACTTGCGACTAATAAATAAAAACTTTAACAGCAATGAAGTTACTGTGAAAATCCATAGTCACCACACTCTGGTGCCTATTTGGGTGTATTGAGGGAGAATTTAGCAAGGCCAATGCACCTAACCAGCATGTCTTTGGAGTGTGGGAGGAAGCTGGAGCACCAGGGGAAACCCATGAAGACATGGGGAGAATGTGCAAACTCCACACAGACAGACGGAGTGAATCGAACCCAGGTCCTTGGTGCTGAGGCAGCAGCGCTAAGCACTGTGCCATGTCCTTTCAATAGGACATGGAGCAACTGCAAGAATAGGACATGTGGCTCCTTAAGCCTGCTCCATAATTCAGTGTATCCACGGCTGATCTTCTACTTCAATGCTGCTTTCCTGCACTATCCCCAAAGTGTAAAAAAGCCTATCCATCTTAGTCTTTCATAAACTCAGCAACCTTTGCAGGAGGAAATTCCAAAAGATTCACGATTCTCAGAGTAAAGAAATTTCTCCCAATTTCAGTCTGAAATGGTCAACCCTTTATCCTGAGGACAGTGCCCTCAACTTCTGAACTGTCCATTCAGCAAAAGATCACCCAACACCTCCCCTTTCAGAATCTTATCTTTCAGTAAGAATAAAGACCCAGGTCAAGACAGCCAAGAGCATAAGTTATTACCATTGAATTTGGCATGGGTGCACGCAAGGTGTTTCACTCAGGTATGATGCAAGTGACCCACTAGGAAGTGTTAGAACATAAGAACATAAGAAATAGGAGCAGGAGTAGGCCATCTAGCCCTTCGAGCCTGCCGCGCCATTCAATAAGATCATGGCTGATCTGTTGTGGCTCAGTTCCACTTTCCCGCCCTCTCCCCATAACCCTTAATCCCCTCTCTTATCAAAAACCCATCAACCCGCTTCTTAAAAATATTTAGCGAGGCAGCCTCCACCACTTCAACGGGCAGAGAATTCCAGAGATTCACCACCCTTTGAGTGAAGAAGTTCCTCCTCAACTCCGTTCTAAACCGCCTCCCCTTTATCTTGAGGCTGTGCCCCCTAGTCCTACTGTCTTTTTTGAGCGGGAAGAGTCTCTCCACCTCTATCCTATCCATCCCATTCATTAAACAGTCAAAATAAAAATTAGCTTAACTTTTACCAATTACAAAATTCAAACACAATAAAGACTAAGTAAAGATTTAAACTGTAAGGTCAAGATTAAATCTCAATTTAATCTTAAATCTATGATGCTCCAAGTCAAGCAACATCCCACAAACATACACCCTCGTTAGATTTGGCACAAAAAGCAAGTGATGCTGGGGGTTTTCAGCTTTAACACCTGCTGTAAATTAGCCCTTTGAATCTTGGATAAAACCCGAGGTTTCCCGACAAGCCTCCAAAGCACAAGAGAGACACATTGGTTTAATTGCTGTTAGAAGCAAAACTAAAAACCTGGGCTTTTGAGGGAAAATAAACTGTCCCCAGGCATCACCTGACCTGTCAAGCACACTTCACCCAGCAATTCCCAAAGGATCATCAAACCCTAGGACACTATATTAGCCCAGATTAGAAATAAACACGATATCATTTATACTGCCTCAGTAACAATATAGAACACTGGTTACAGACAAACATGGTGCCAATAAAATGCTTGAACAAACTTGCAAAGAACAATACAGCACAGGAAATAGGCCCTTCAGCCCTCCAAGCCTGCACTGCTCATTGGTCCAGCTAGAAAATTCTTTTGTATCCCTCCATTCCCAGTCTGCACATGACTGTCCAGATAAGTCTTAAACGATTCCAGCATGTCCGCCTCCACCCAGTGCATTCCAGACCCCCACCACCCTGTGTAAAATACGTCCCTCTGATGTGTTAAACCTTTTCCCCCCTCACCTTGAGCCTGTGACCCCTCGTGTTTGTCAGCTCCGAACTGGGAAAAAGCTTCCCACTGTTCACCCTATCCATACCCCTCAAATTTTATACACAAACATAATTAAAATACATTTTGTAAAAAGGTGCAGTATCACAGATCTAACACCACAAGAATACAGGCTTGCTGGGCAGCCTTTTTCATCCCAAGAATCAACCTAAACTATCACAACATCTAAGAGAAACATTCCCTTCCTCAGAACCAAAACTGTATAAAGTACTTCAATGATGGTCTCAAAGCCATGTATAAAATTGTAGAGAGACATTTTTTCCCCTCTATGCTCCAACTCCCTTGGAGTAACAAGATCAACATGCCCTTTGCCTTCCCAATTATTTCTTTTACTGGGAATAATAATATTTAAGGAAATGCAAAGTTCTAGGGAAACGTGACAAGAAAGAAACCCAGTGGGGGCAGGTTTACAATAAACTGGAAAAGGAGGCTGCAACTAAAATTTGAAGGTAATTGAAACCATCATTTTCAAACTATTCTGACGCCGTTCAACTTTTTTGTTTAGGTGTCCAGATCACCAATCACCTATCCTGGCCCCTCCACACCAATGCTATAGTTAAGGAAGCCTGTCCACTCCCACTTTCCCAGGAAATTTGTCACACCTGCTATAACTCTCACCAACTTATATCCAGAATGCTTTGTGGTGCATCTGTAAATCAGAGCTTGGTATGGCACCTGCTCTGACCAAGATCACAAGAAACTACAGAGGGAGGTGAACGTATCCCAATCCATCACGCAAACCAACCTTCCAACCACTGTCTACATTTTTCCCCACTGCCTCGGAGAAGCAGTTAGCATAAATCAAGGACTACACGCACCCCAGACACATGCACTCTTCCACCTTCTTCCCTTGGGGATAAAAAAAAAGGTACAAGTCTGAGGATATGTACCAATTGACTCAAGAACAGCTTCTTCCCTGCTGCCAGACTTTTGAATGGACCTAGCTCACATTAAGTTGATCTTTTGCCACACCCTAGCTATGACTAACATTACATTCTGTACCCTCTCCTTTCCTTCTCTAAGTACTCTAGGAATGGTATGCTTTTAGTGCACGAGGAAGGATACTTTTCCCCTGTATACTATTACGTGATAAATCAAATCAAGAGAACAGTGTATCAGAGAATGATGAGATACTGGGAATATTTCTCCCAGCTTGTTGCACAGGCCAATCATTGCAGCCACGAAGATAGCAGGCAAGAATAAAAAAAGGTGCAAAATTGGGGTTTGCTATTCTCTCAGCCCTGTTTTTCCAGCAAGATTGGCTTTGTGCCTAGGAAGTGCACAAAGCCAATTTCAACTGATTTATATAAACGCAAGATGATATACCTGCTCTGGCCTCCAGGGGGAAAAATTGCAGCTGGTTGGGGATGTGTGTCCAGGTTGTGCCCATCAGGGAGTGGAAGCCACAGTGTCCACCTGGCAAAGCTCAATGGGAGACCATGTGTGCTAGGGTAGTGCCAAGGGAGTGGGGACCCACCAGATGACTTAGTGGGAGGGTCCTCTTGCCCCAATATTAGCAATCCACGTTGGTGTGAAGGGATGAACATGCTGTTGGGGGTAGGAGAGTGCTGGTGGCTGCAGGAGGTATCCTGGTTCACTGGGAGATCAGAATACCCGGCAGCCAACTACACCACTTAGGCTCAACCCTTTTCCACTGGTGCAAATTTCACAACTTTCAGAAAAACTACACGTGGGAAGATTGTGGTGATGAGCCTAAACAGACAGCTTGGAACATTGCCATTTTCAGACTTCAGGGAATTTTTTGGGGAATGGGCAGAAAAATCACTGCCCACCCTCCACCGATGCTTTAATGCTCAAGCTGATCTTTATTGCTTTCGGCCAGCCCGGTACCCTGTTGCAGTGTCAGGAACAACAGAAAATGCTGAAAATATTCACCAGGTCTGGCAGCATCAGTGCAGAAAGAGTTAATGCTTTAGGTCAAAAGACCAGTTACCGAATGGGGCAAGAGGGAATTAAAGCAATGCCCCCCAGCTACTTCAGCCTTGCATCTGTGGGTGAAACACAGGCATTTAACAAATTGGTCACCCCACAGTAGAGACAAGTTGCAATGAATGCTGGGTAAGTGGATGTATAACAGAGCAGGAGGCAAGAGGAATGGAGAGGGGGGTGGGCAGAGAAGGAGAGCGAGTGCGCATCACATCTTGCGTTTCTACAACCAGGGCTGGGGGGGGGAAAGCAATGAGTCAGGTTGTCACAGAGGAAATAGTCTCTCGAGATAGCAGTGTGGAAGGTGTGATGACAATGCAGTCAGCAGCAGAAAAAAGGTGAAAAGGTGAGCTTCCGAATGGATTAACACGCATTCTCTCATAAGAGGATAACTAGGTGTTAGTTTCCTATACATTTATCCTATCCCATAGCAATTCTTGGCTTTAAAATGTTGACTTTATTCGATCCAGAATTCTGTTGTTGTAATGCAAAGGCATTTTATCTAATTTTACAGCACAGAAATAGTGCAGGCTATTCAACTCTGCTATTGTTCCTTTAAATCTCTCATACTTTTATCAGACCCTATCAACAAGTCTTTCCATTCATTTAAATCCCTTCCCCATAAATGCATCTACACTAGTCATATCAAGTACTCACTGAATGGAAGAGCAGACTCGAAGGGCCAAATGTCCTACATCTTACTCTTTGTTGTAGCACTTTCTACATTCTAACAACCAAGTTTCTCCCGGCTTTCCATTGGATTTAATAGTGACCGTCTATCCTCACAACATCACTTCTACATCTGCCCCATCAAATCCATTCTTGACCTCAAAGGCCTCAGTCAGGCCACCTCTTAGCCTTCTCTTTCCTGGAAGGAAGAGGCTGATATCAACCTCATTCTTTTTTCCAGTACTTCCTTTCTACAAGGAAACGGAGATTGAGAGAGGATTACATGCCCGATTATGTCTTAACCCACAAGTTAAACTGATTTTACCTTTAACCTGAATTCCAGGAAGAACAGCAAAAGGCAGAAGTCCTATTTATAAACATGAACCATGTTCATTGACCCTTCACACACTGCTTGAAGGGAGCAGAGACAGGACAACACTGCAAATCGGTTACTGCGGCTTTTGCTTCCGTTGACCGTACTGTCTTGTCGGGAGAGCAGGGTTGGTGAATTTTAAAAATTACCCAGTCTCATTTCAAGTTTCTGAAAAAGTTACCATTTTTTGTTGCAGTGTGTGTGTCATTTTAATTGGCAAAATTGAAGGCCTGCGCTGACAAATTCCCTGCGGAGCTACCAGCCATAGTTTAGTCGGAACACCCGTCATCTTGGTCAGAACGTTATGGGTTCAATCCCTGCTCCAGGGGCTCAAGCACATAATCCGGGCTGAGTGCACCCTCAGGTGAGGTGGCAAACCATCTGGCCATTAAACAAAAAGGACGCAAGGCCCAAATCTCAAAAAGTATGTTTCAGGCAACATTTATCCATCGTACAACAACATGTAAAAAATATTCAACATAATGCTGCATCCAAGCAATGTGGCTGTGGCATGTCCTTAAATTACATCATTAAAAAATTCATTTTGCACTTTGGATCGTGAGGATAGTTATATAAACAAGCCTTTTAAAAATTATGGTGCTCAATATCTAAAAATCATGAACACCAACAAGACACAAATCAGTGGCTATGAGATGGAACTAGAGTGAAGATTTAAGTCAGAATAGCACAGAATCCCTACAGTGCAGGAGGAAGCCAATTCGCACATTGAGCCTACACCAACCACAAATTGCACTCAGGTCTCATCCCTATAACTCCACATATTTACCCTGATTACATAGGCAATTTGGCACGGCCAATCCGCCTAACCTGCACATCTTTGAACTGTGGGAGGAAACCCACGCAGACATGAGGAAAATGTGCAAACTCCACACAGACAGACAGTCACCCGAGGCTGGGATTGAACCTGTACCCCTGGTGCTATGCGGCAGCAGTGCTAACCACTGTGCCACTCATTAACTGGATGGGTGTACACTGGCAGAAAATTTGTCTATTGGAGATACTCAAAAATGATCTTTAACAGGAGGATGTGTTGTGTTAACAAGGATGCAAGTTTATAACAAGGTTAAAAAAACTGAGATGCTACACTGTATCCACTTTCCTGTATGTCTGAGATACCTGAACAAATAAAACATTTGTGGAAAAGCAGCCTTTGAAATCTACTAAAAGAGGTTAAAATTTCTATATACTGACTAGAAATCCAATGGGTGGCATGGTGACAGTGGTTAGCACTGTTGCCTCAACTCCAGAGATCTGTGTTCAAATCCTGGCTTGGGTCACTGTGAGGAGTGTGCAAAGATACGCGAGTTAGACACATCAGTCAATTTAGCATGGCCGAGCGTCCTGGCATGCATAGGTTAAAAGGGATTACTGGGGTAAATATGTAGGGTTACAGGGATAGGGTCTGGGTGGGATTGTTGTCGGTGCAGACTCGATGGGCTGAATGGCCTCCTTCGGCACTGTAGGGATTCTATGACGAGGCACCTCAAATTACAGGATCAAAAACCAACTCAAAAAGTAACATCCAGGAGGAACACGAGAGTCAGTGCTTCAGCTACTTGATCACTTTTGAAAATGTGATCTCTTCTAAAGGAAATGGAGGACTACAGAAAGAGAATTGTTTTCTTTGAGGGTCTCTGACGAGAGTGGATGTAGGTTTGAATAAATTTTAAAAGGTAGAGTTAGAGTTAGATTCTTGAACAAGGGGTGAAAGGTTATTGGGCAGGGAGTAGGTAGGAATGCGGGGTTGAGGGTACAAATCAGATCAGGCATGATCTTACCGAATGGTGGAGCAGGCCCAAGGAGCTAAGTGACCGATTCCTGCTCCTATTTTGTTTGTTTGGTGTCCGAGAGAGGGGTCAAGCTTGGTGTGGTTGGATGACAGACATCACAGAACAGTTGCAGATAGGTCACAGCGGCTACGTGAGGATAGCACAAGACAAATGAACATGATATACCAGAACAGCCGATCCCCTGGGGGGAATATCCAAGCAGCAGCAGCATTCAAAGGCATTAGTCCACATTAGCTGGAAATAAAAAAAAGGTGTCACTCAACTGTAGCATACCCGATATCACTGAAATCGCAAGATAATTGTGGATCAGAAGGCACTGCTGTGTAGTAATTATGCTGCTAGCCTAGTAATGTCAAGAGAGCAGGAGTTCAAATCCTACCATGACAAGTTGTGAAAATGAATGCAATAAATCTCATGACTTGTGAGCTGACACCAGAAGAATACAAGGAAAGTGGGATAGTTATATAAACAACAGTTTCACTGATATCCTTCAGGGAGGCCTCCCAGCAGAACCGTTACTCAGATCCCATAGTAACGGTATATTATTTCCCCTCGCTACCTTCAACAGAACTGGGGGTGGACAATACACACTGCAGTTGCTCCCATCCCAAAGGAAATATTACATTTTCAGCCCACTGCAGTTTATCCCAGCATCTGGTTCTAAAATTGTGCAATCTGACAGAGGATGAGGCCCAGGATGGTTAGTCTTCTGTGGCAACCAGCAAGAGTGGTCCACATTTTACAAGAACGAGATAATCCATTTCTCATTCTCAGACTGATTTTTGAACCAATCCCCGCCACCAAAGTTTCCTCTGATCCCACAGCCCTCCAAAATATCTGGTGTTTATTTACTTCAGGTGTCATCATCATACCTCAATCTTAACTAGTGCCAGCCATGCCGTCAGCCAAGGCTCGCCGTGAAATCCACCTCACTGACTAAGCTTTTGGATAGCTCTTCCAATACGTGGGTGGCCATGGCACAGTGATTAGCACTGCTGCCTCAATGCCAGGGGACCAGAGTTCGATTCCAGCCACAGGTTATCGTGTGAGGTTTGCACGTTCTCTGCAGTGCCGGAGGCGGCTACTCGGCCCATTGAGTCTGCACTGACACCAATCCCATCTAGGTTTCCTTCCACAGTCTGAAGGTGTGCAGGTTAGGTGGTTTGGCCATATTAAACTGTCCCTAAGTTTCCGCAAGATAGAGTTGTAGAATCCCTACAGTGCAGAAGGAGGCCATTCAGACCTACGAGTCTGCATCCCACCTAGGCCCTATCCCCATAACCCCACATCTTTACTGTTAATTTAGCACAGCCAATCTAACCCCTGCACACCTTTGGAGTGTGGGTGGGAGGGACAAATTCCACATGGATTGTTTGGGTTAGATCGATTAACCATGGTAAATGCATGGGGTTATGGGAACAGAGCAGGTTGGTGGGCCTGGGGAAACATGCTGTCAGAGATTTGATGGGCCAAATGGCCTCCTGCACTGCAGGGACTCCACAATATCTTTCTGCTAATATTTTGTTTGATAATACTCCTGCAAAGGCCTCAGGGCATTTCATGCTAAAAGTGCTGCATAAATACAAGTTGTTGTATCGACTAGTGATGTGTGGGGAAGAGAAAAACCACAAGATCTGATATTAATTTGGCTTTTTAAATAACGTTAGTTATCAGCGTGGGACAACTGCAAGATTTCCTAACTGCAGAATGTGTGGAGCTTGCACATTCTCATGTCTGCGTGGGTTTCCTCCAGGTGTTCCAGTTTCCTCCCACAGTCCACAGTCCAAAGATCTGCAGGTTAGGTTAATTGGCTATGCTAAAACTGCCCTTAGTGTCCCAAGATGCTTAGGTTAGAGGGCAAATATGTAGGGATATAGGGGAAGGCCTGGGTGGGATTGTGGTCAGTGCAGACTTGATGGGCCAAATGGCCTCTGTGCTGTAGGGATTCTACGATTCAGAGGCCATCTGCTTCTTTGCATTTACAGATATCAGCTAGCTTATGATTTACTCTGCAGCAAGAGAATATAGAAGTTAGAATTTAATTTAAGTTCAATATTAACTCTACAAATTATGGACTGCACTACACCATATTTGCATTGAGTGCTAATGTGCAATAACATTCATCTTCCATATTTCCAACTCAATTATCTTAGAATAAGATATTTCAGTTATTACACTGAACAAGGATTTATGTGGTAATTCACCACGAATCTCAGAAATTAAGCAAAATGGCTTGTAACAAATGCTTGCTTTGCAGCCAGTATTACAATGTGTGGAAAGATTTGATGTATTGGAAATAAGACAGAAATAAAAAGGGGTTGCTTTGGAGAGGGTACAGAAAAGATTTACCAGGATGTTGCCTGGTATGGAGGGCATTAGCTATGAGGAAAGGTTGGAGAAACTTGGTTTGTTCTCACTGGAGCAATGGAGATTGAGGGGTGACCTGATGGAAGTCTACAAGATTATGAAAGACATGGACAGAGTGGATGGTCAGAAGCTTTTTCCCTCCCCCCATGGTGGAAGAGTCAATTTCTAGGGTTTAAAGAAACGAGGGGCAAATTTTAAAGTACAAATGTACGAGGCAGATTCTTTTCCCTCCCCACAGGAGGGGGTGGGTGCCTGGGACTCATTGCCAGGGAAGGTAGTGGAAGCAGATACAGTAGTGAGTTTTACAGGGCATCTTGACAAATACAAGAAAAGATGGGAATAGAGGGGTATGGTCCCCAGAAGGATAGGGGGTTTTAGTTAAGTCAGGCAGCATGATCAGTGCAGGCTTGGAGAACCAAAAGGACCTGTTCCTGCGCTGTAATTTTTTTCTTATTCCAGAATAATGGATTTGGTGATGCATTCTTCCACTTAGAAAGGATAACAGAACAAGAGGGCACAGCCTCAAGATAAGTTGCTTGGCGGGGGAGGTGTCAGTTTAGATCAGAGTTGAGGAGGAACTTCTTCACTCAAAGGGTGGTGAATCTCTGGAATTCTTTGCCCGTTGAAGCGGTGGAGGCTACCGCGCTGAATATATTTAAGTCATGGGTAGATAGGTTTCTAATAGACAGGGGAATTAAGGGTTATGGGGAGAAAGCAGGAATTGATCCACTTCAGATCAGCCGTGATCTTATTGAATGGTGGGGCAGGCTCGAAGGGCTAGATGGCCTACTCCTGCTCCTAGTTCTTATGTTCTATTCTTTCCTGGGGGAAAATCTTCCAAGAAGGGACAAATCTAATTGAAATTATAGGGGCATCTCCCACTTTCCACTATAGAAAGGGGAAGTGATGATCTAGTGGTATTATAGCCAGACAATTAATCCAGAAACCTATATTCTGGGGGACCTGGGTTCGAATCCCACCATAGATGGTAGAATTTGAATTCAAATTCAATAAAAAAAAATCTGGATTAAGCTACTGATGACCAGGACACCACTGTCAATTGTCAGAAAAATCCATCTGGTTTACTAATATCCTTAAGGGAAGGAAATTTGTCAACCTTATCTGGTCTAGCCTACATGTAACTCCACAGCCACAGCAACGTGGTTGACTCACACATTCTCTGATAGCTTAAATGAGCCCTCAGTTCAAGGGCAACTAGGGATGCACAATAAAATGCTGGGTAGCCAGTGATGCTCATGTCCCACGAAATCAATGAAAGACGACTAGAACCCTTCTTAAATTGACTTATTACACTTGAAGAGCTACTCCCCAAATCTCAAAGTTTATGCCATCAAGAGATGCAAGGCCAATTCTCAGCAACTGCCAACATCAACCCCTTGACAGTTTGTTAATTTGACAAAAGCCTTAGGTTCCAAATTGTGAAGCACTCTGGAAGATTCTTCTGAAATATTTACCACCCTTCAGCTGCTTCATGACGACATGCTAGTACTGATCATTAACAACAACTCCATTAGAGATCCTTCTGGTGATTAAGATAGAAGTTAAACAAGGCACATCATTGCTTCAACTCCCTTTCAACCTTCCTCGCTGCCACCTGACTACAGACAAGCCCCCTATTGGAATACAGCTTACTCAAATGAATAGCAAACTATTTCATCTCAGGTGACACCAAATCAAAAACTACGATCAAACCAACCTTTGTCATCGAGCTCCAGTATGCTATGTCGGAAAGGATCTCCAGGGAATAGCCAATGTATTGACTGAAGCTTTGAGAAGCTGGAATTTGGGCTCAGGTCAGAAAACCAAAGCCCTCCATCAGCAAGCTCCAAATGCACACTGTCGCAGCCCCATTGATCAAGATTCATGGAGCGCCTGGAAAATGTGGAACACTTCCAATACCTTGACTGCTTCATTAAGGTATTTTCACAGTAATGGTGCAGTGGTTAGCCCTGCTGCTGCCTCACAGCACCCAGTACTGCGTGAAGTCTGCACATTCTCCCCGTGTCATCTGATTTCCTCCCACAATCTGCAAGACGTACTGGTTAGGTGCATTGGCCATGCTAAATTCTCCCTCAGGTGTACCTGAACAAGTGCCGGCGTGTGGCGACTAGGGGATTTTCACAGTAACTTCATTACAGTATTAATGCAAACCTACTTGTTTCATGAATAAACAAATTTTTAAAAAACTTTTGCAGAAGGCTGACATTGGATGATGCTGGATTTCTTTGCCAAAACCTGTCCCCCACCCCTACCCCTGAGGGACTGAGCATTTGAAGGTCACATCATCAAAACTTGGACTCAGGTCAGGGGTTCAAGCCCACTCAAGACAATTTTCTAGGGTTGACAATCCAATGTGTTGCGTACAGGGTTATCAGGAGGATGATACAGATGCAACTAAATCATGTAACACTGATGAAGAAATGTCACATGATCAAAAGGCAGCTGGTGGGAAGCAGAAGAACAGCCTTGTGTCGCGTATGGAGATGTGTATATAGATCTGCAGTTAAACAAGTGTGGTTTTTACAAATAGCGGTCAATAAGAACATTCTTTAGGGTCACTGGTGATCATTGTGTTGCGTTCAGCACATCTTCAAAATCGGTCTGGTCATTTCACCCAACCACATATTATAGTGCAACGGTTGTACGAGCGTTTCAGTTTTTTTTGTACGAGCCTCTTGCTACCTTGGTAACTCGTGCTGATCAGATGTTCCTGATGAGGCAGTCGCTGTGCTATTTGTAAGACTGCGTGTGGAATCACAAAGCCAGATAATTGTATCACTGCAGCCTATTTATATGAAAAAAAATGTCCTGTCTTATTAATCTCAACTTGTTTTTGTACTCTTGCACTGACGTCCGAAATGCTGCCCAAGAGGATGATTTGACAATTAGCTGCCTAATTCAAAAGATGGGCCGCAGAATCTGGCTACTGATGAGGGACTTGTATTCATAAGCTTCGGTCAGTTTATTTGCATATTATTAGATAAGTGACTGATATCAAATGGTGATTTTTTTTAAAAAAAAACTGAAAGCAGATCTGAAGTCGAGCCAGACAACCCTCCAGGAACTGTCCCACCGAATCCAGTCTGGGTTTTTAAGCACGTACCAATTATCCAGCATAAGCACAGCAGCTGTTCACTATGTCAAATATAGCTTATTTGCTGCAGGAAGTTACATCACAGGGGCCACCTGACTGGATGCTGGGATGTCATTTCCTCCGGCTGGTGGGGCTGGTCAACAGTGGGCCACAGTTTTAGGCTATGAGAGAAGCCATAGTGCGGAGGAGGAGGAGAAAGCTCTTCACTCAAGAGGGTGGCAAAGCTATGGAATTCTCTACCACAGCAGGCGGTGGAGGCCAAGCCACTGAAGGAAAATAGATACATTTGTAAGTTTGCAGAATCCCTACAGTGGGAGAGGCCATTCGGCCCATCAGGTCTGCGCCGACTCGCCATCAGCTCTTATCCTGCGTCTCACTACACATTTTTTATCTTGCTAATCCCCCAACCTCCACATTTCCGGACAGGGAGTAGCAATTTAGCATGGCCGATCTGCACATCTTTGGAATGTGGGAGGAAACCCAAGCAGATACAGGGAGAATATGCAAACTTCACACAGACAGTGACCCGAGGCTGGAATTGAAACCAGGTGCCTGGCGCTGAGGGAACAGTGCAAACTGTGCTATCCCTAAAGAAACTAAAATAGGTGTCAAGGGAGTATGGTGTTGAGACAGAGAATCAGCCATAATCACATGTTGAATGGCAGAGCAGACTTGATGGGCCTAAAGGCCTATTCCTGCTTTCTACATTTGTTTCTGACCTTTCCACTGTAGAAGTCAAATTTTAACTGCCATTCCACTTATTAGTTTTGCGATTACCCCAGAGGTGGACAGCCGAGTTCCACTGTTTCAGGTGGTTCAAAGCCTTCAGCTACAATCCCACCATCTTCTCTTCTAAAAAGATTGGCGACTTTTTTGTTTGTGGAGTCAGTCTGAATTTGATTGGTGAGCCAGTGCAAAACCTGCCTTGCTGGCTGAAGACCAAGCTTCTCCCAAAAAGCAGAAGATCAGCATCTTGCAAGAAATGAAGGAACTAATTAAATTTTATATCTAAATATATACAAGTAACCTAATATTGTTTATAATCTGATTGAAAAATTTCAGTCCCCAACTCAATATTAGCTGCTACTTGTTGGAACATGTGCATAGATCAAGCAAATGTACCAGTCTGCAAACAATAGTTGGTTACTTAACTGCCAGTGCTAATGAGATAGTCAACAATCCATTAGTTATCACACACACGTTAAAGTACATCATACTTGTCCTCCGGAGTCTGTGCTGATATAGAAAATTCAGGCCCCGTGAGTGGTTAGGAACTTCCATTAGCATAAAAAGGTCAATATCCTTATGATGCCCAAATTAGAAATACAGGAATAAAAATTGTTTCACCAAGAGTGTGTTGGAGATCTAATACTCACTGAAAGAGGGTAATAGAGGCGGAGGTAATAGCAGGCGACGGTGCAGAGGGACCTCGGGGTCCTTGTGCATGAGTCGCAAAAACCCAGCTTGCAGGTGCAGCAGGTGGTCAGGAAGGCGAATGGGATGCTGGCCTTCATAGCAAGGGGGATTGAATATAAAAGTAGGGAGGTCTTGCTGCAGCTGTATAGGGCATTGGTGAGGCCGCAGCTGGAGTACTGTGTGCAGTTTTGGGCGCCGCACCTGCGCAAGGTTTTTTTTGCCTGGAGGGAGTGCAGAGGAGGTTTACTAGGCTGATACCGGAGTTGAGGGGATTGAGCTATGAGGAGAGGCTGAATAAACTAGGCTTGTACTCGTTAGAGTTTAGAAGAATAAGGGGAGATCTCATTGAGACGTATAAGATGATGAATGGGATGGATAGGATAGAGGTGGAGAGACTCTTCCCGCTCAAAAAAGACAGTAGGACTAGGGGGCACAGCCTCAAGATAAAGGGGAGGCGGTTTAGAACGGAGTTGAGGAGGAACTTCTTCACTCAAAGGGTGGTGAATCTCTGGAATTCTCTGCCCGTTGAAGTGGTGGAGGCTGCCTCGCTAAATATTTTTAAGAAGCAGGTTGATGGGTTCTTGATAAGAGAGGGGATTAAGGGTTATGGGGAGAGGGCAGGAAAGTGGAACTGAGCCACAACAGATCAGCCATGATCTTATTGAATGGCGGGGCAGGCTCGAAGGGCTAGATGGCCTACTCCTGCTCCTATTTCTTATGTTCTTATGTTCTTATGTTAGGTCCTCCTCACCTTACAAAGGACTTGTATGTGGAGCTGAAATGTTGCAGCTCCACATACAAGAGATGGAAAGTGGCAGAAGGCTGGAATGTTTAAACTTATTTCTTAGTATTACAACACTAAGAAGTCATCATTGCAATGAAGTTACTGTGAAAACCCCCTAAACATTACACTCCCATGCCTGTTCAGGTCAACGCATTTAACCAGCGCATCTTTCAGAATGTGGGGGGTGGGAAAAACTGGAACACTTGTAGGAGACCCACACACAGTGAGAACATGCAAACTCCACATAGACAGTGATCCAAGCCAGGAATCAAACCTGGGTCCCTGGTGCTATGAGGCAATGCTAACCATTGTGCCACCCCAAGAACATAGGATTTAGCAGTAGGCCAGATAGCTCATGTTTGAGCTAGTTCAAACACAATTGGCTTCATTCTGGGGCCATAATCTTTCCAAACCCAACACATGCTGCATACTGCCCACCAACCCACATACGCATGAAAATCTGGAGCAGTGGACATCAGCTCAGTACGTATGCAATTTCCTTCCTATGGCTGAAAGTGCCAAATATTTGACTCAAGAGGAAGTGGAATGATGGGGAAGACTTGATATGTTACCCTCGGAAAAAAAATAGTTTATGGAGGTGCACAAAATTGAAAAAGAAAAAAGGTAAATGCAGACTACTCAAGTGGAATATTGAGGCGGACAACAGGACAGAAGTTTTGAACTAGAATGGAAACTGATGACAAGAAATACTTTTACAAGAATGATCAGCTACAAGCAGAAGAGTCATTGCAGTTTATAGCCTGGAAACAGGCCTGTCAGCCCAATTTGTCTATGCTGCTGCTGCCCCCCCAGCAAAACCCGAAGCTAGCCCCAATTGCTTGCATTTGGCCCACGTCCCTCTATACCTATCTTACCATGGAACTGTCTACGTGCATTTTTTAAAAAAGACAAAAATTGTACCCCTTCTACTATCATCTCTAGCAGCTTGTTTCAAACACTCATCATCCTGAGAGAGAAACAATTGCCCTCCTGGACACTTTCTCTCCCCTTACCTACGTCTTATAGTTTTAGACTCCCTTACCTTTGGGAAAGGTATGACTAGCTAGCTGATCTATGCCCCTCATTGCTTTATGGGCCTCCAAGATCAACATTCTACACTCCAGAGAACAAAGTCCCAGCCTATCCAGCTCCTCCTTATAACTCAATCCATTAAGTCCTGGTAACATCCTGGTAAATCTTTTCTGCACTCTTAGTTTAATGTCCTTTCGACAATAGGGTGATCAGAACTGTACACAGTATTCTAAGTGTGGTCTTAACAAGGTCTTGTACAACTTCAACACACCCCAACACCTGTCGTCAGTGATCTGACTAATGAAACCAAGCATAATAAATGCCTTCTTCAGCACCCTGTCCACCTGTGACTCTACTTCCAAGGAGTTATGAACATGTATCCCCCAGATCTCTGTTCTAACGAGTCTCCAACACCCTACCGTTAACTGAGCAAATCCTGCCCTGGTTCGATCAGCCAAAATGCATCACCTTGCATTTATCTAAATTCCATCTGCCATTTGTCAGCCCACTGGCCCAAATCGATCAAGATCCCATTGCAATCCCAGACAAAAAAAAACTTTCATTCTCTGATGTAAAAACAAAAAAAGGGGTGCAATTCTCTCAGTAGGGCCGGTAGACTCGAGCCCAGACTGTGTTGCGGGTTTCCTGTTGGGTGCTACAGGCTCCATGAGTCGGAGTGCTGATTTCCAGCGGTCAGCTCCATGCCAGGAAAAAAAATAAAAATCAGTGTCCCCAACCAGGTGTGCTGCACTACAAACAGGATTTACTATAACTGCCTGCTTGTGGGGGTCCAGGCACAATGTGGGATCACGGACTGGCCAGCGATCGGGAGGCTGGCAGTGTAGCGTTACTGTGCAGTGACTATGCTGATGGCCTCCCAGTGGGAATAGATTCCGCCCACTGAATTTCAGCATTATTTCACACTAGTGTGCTCTCAAAAAAGTGAAACTTACTCCAGTTTTCACACTAACTCAACATTTAGAATTTTGTTTTTGGAAAAATTGCTCCCAAAAATCCCCAAATCTGTTAGCAAGCAATAATGGATTGAGGGAAGTGTTTTTTCTGTACAGATGGACTGAATGGCCTTCATCTGTGATCAAGTTGCCCTAAACAAACAACTCTGCAAACGATTAGAGAAAAAAGTGCTTGTGATTACATACATTGAACGATTCCCCCATTCAGTTCTTGAGACTGAGATCTACTCATTTTAATAGGGCCATAATAGGCCACAGCTGGAGTTCTGGGTAGGCCTGGTCACCAACTACAGGATGTGACTGCACTCGAGGGGGAACTGAGGAGATTCACCAGGACGTTGCCTGGGATGGTGCACCTGAACCACTATGAGAGACTGGATAGGCTTAGATTGCTTTTGTTACAGCAGAAGGGGGGCGGGGGGGGGGGGGGGGGGGGGGGGTGATGTGACTGAGGCATGTAAGATTATGGATTATGAAGCAGCTCTTCCTCTTGGTTGAGTCAGTCAATCACAAGGGGGCATAGTTTTAGGTCGAGGGGCAGAAGATGAGGGAATTTTAAAAAAAACCACTGTGGTGGAAATCTGGAATGCATTGCCTGGGAAGGAAGACCAGAAACCTTACAACTTTATAAAGTATTGGATGGGCACTTAAAACATCATAATTCAAGGATATTGGAGAAATGCTGAAAAATGGGGTTAGCACAGCTTTAGTGGTATATATTAACAGTACAGACTTCATCAGCTGAAGGGTCTTTTCTGTACAGTATGACACTGGTAGTTCAGATAAAATGTGTCCTTTCTTAGTATAACCCCAGATAGGAGCTATCAACCCTTCTGAAATTATTGTTTATTAGAGAGTTAATGTTAAGGGATGTACTAAATGATCCCACACTCCCAGCAGGGAGCTGCATTCAAAGGCAATGCAGATTAAAGAGTTGGCAGAAGGTTGTAGCCCTATCTCTGACCCATGTTCCTATTCAGTGCACACAGCTGGGAAAAGGGGATTGGTGAACTTCCCTTAAGTATGCTGCTGTCAGATGTGATCGGAAATCTCCTCACTCCTTGGAAATGAAGTGTTTGCTCTTTCAGCCACAGTTCAGTGCGTAGTTTAAGTCAGAAGGTTTTATTCCTAACATACAAACGGCCCCTCGAACCTGCACCAAAGTCATTGCTGATCCAATTTTAACCTCACATTCCTGCCTACCCCAATAACCCTTCCCCCTCTCTGATCAGGAATCCATCGACTTCTTCCTTAAAGATATTCAAAGACGCTGCCTCAACCACCTTCTCAGGAACAGAAGTCTCATGACCCTCAAGGGAAGAGAAATAAAGAACCTTACCTGTCCTAAAAATGGTATGGTGCGGGATTTTGGGTTCATGTCACACGACTTGTAATCCCACCACACTGCCTGGGTTTGCAAAAATCTTATCAGCCATCCTGGTCAGAGACAATTCACATCTCTAACTTGTGATTATCCTCTCTCCACATACACTGTTAGTACCTGTATGGTTGGAATGCAAGCCTTTCTTCACATTCCAACCTATAATTATCTTATAGTTGTGTCTTTGCCAAAATACACACCATGTTTGTGAACCTACCTCCACTCAAAAGGAGCAGTGCCCTGAAAGCTCATGATTCCAAATAAGCCTGTTGGTACTTTAAACCTGGGCATTATGAGACTTACATTGTATGCAAGGATAGAGGCATAGACTATTTTCTAAGTGGGGGAAGGCTATGGAAATCTGAAGCACAAAATGACTTGGGAGTCCTGGTTCATGACTCAAGATTAAATACAGGTTCAGCTGGCAGTGAGGAGGGCAAATTCAATGTTAGCATTCATTTCTAGAGGGCTAGAATATAAGAGCTGATGTACTGCTGAGGCTGTACAAGGCTCTGCTTGGATTACATTTGGAATATTGAGCAGTTTTGGGCCCCATACCCAAGGATGGATGTGCTGGTCTTGACTGCGGCTCCAGAGGAAGTTCACAAGAATGATCCTAGGAATGATGGATGTGTCATATGAGGAGTCTGGGCCTATATGCAAGAGTTAAAAAGGACAAGGGCAGGGGGGAATCTAATTGAAATAAAAACACCAAGCAGCCTAGATAGAGTGGATGTAGAGAGGATGTTTCTACTAGAGGGAGAGACTAGAACTCAAGGGCACAGCCTCAGAGTGAAGGGATACTCCTTTAAAACTGAGATGAAGAGGATTTTCTTCAGCCAGAGGGTGGTGAATCTGTGGAACTCACTGGCACAGAGAGCAGTGGAGGCCAGGTCATTGAGTGTCTTTAAGACAGAAGTTGATGATTCTTGTTCAATAAAAAGGAGAATCAGGAATTATGGGGAGAAGGCAGGAGAATGGGAAAAGAGAATCATATCAACCATGACTGAATGGCAGAGCAGACACAATAGGCCAAATGGCCTAATTCTGTTCATATATCTTAGGGGGTGACCCCTTATATTTAAACATTGAACGAGGAGCCAATGAGGAATTATCCTCGCCACACCACCCTCTCAAGACACTCAGGATCTTCTCAGTATTCAAATTTCCCTTGCAATAAACAATAGCATTGCTAGTTTGTCGCTGCACCTGCATACCAACCTTCAGCGGTTCAGGCAGGAGGACACCCAGCTTCCACTAATATCACAGCTCTATAATCTCTCTTCAGACAACATACTTATTTATTCATCCTGCCAAAATGGACAAGTCTCATTTTCCCACAGTATATCCCAGATCAATAGCCTTTTGTAGCCTCATGTCCTCTTCACAATTTACTTTCCTACCCATCTTTGGGTCATCTGCAAACTGAGCAACCATCCCATCAGTCCCTTCATTCAAAATTATTTCTATTAATTGTGAAGAGATGAAGCCCTGGAACTGATCCCTGTGACACTCACCAGATCCTGCTTACCAGAAACAACCCATTTGTGCCTACTGTTCCTTGTTAGCTAACCAATTCTCTATCCATGCCAATATGTTACCCTGTGATTTTATTTTGTGAAATAAACTGAGGCAGCTTATCCAATATTTTCTGAATATTAAAGTACAGCGCATCCACAGGGTTTTCCTTTATTAAGAGCACAGGTTACTTCTTCAAAACCTAATAAATTAGTTAAATATTATTTCCCTTTCACAAAGCCATGCTGATGAATTGATCCAAGTGCCCGGTTACAAAGTCTTTAATAATACCTTCTAACATTTCTCTGGTGACAGATATTAAGCTAACTGGCCTGTTGTTTCCCCACTTTCCATCTCCTTACATTTTATCAGAAAGGGAGGAAGTGTCAGCATCAGGTTAAAGTCCAATAGGTTGATTTGGAATCACAAGCTTTCCGAGCAGTGCTCCCTCATTGGGCGTGTGGGTGTTAGCCACTCACCCGATGAAGGAGCAGCATTCCAAATAAACCTGTTGGACTTTAACCTGGTGTTGAGACTTCTTACTGTGCCCACCCCAGTCCAACGCTGGCATCCCCAGATCACATTTTGAAAAGAAAAGCATTACTTTAGCTATTTTCTCATCTAAATGGAGCTTCTTGAATCTGTGGTGGCACAGAGGTTAGCACTGTTGCCTCACAGCACGATGAACCTGGGTTCAATTCTGATCTTGGGTCACTATGTGGAATCTGTGCATTCTTCCCATGCCTGTGTGTTCTGGTTTTCTCCCACAGTCTGAAAGACATGCTGGTTAAGAACATTGCCATGCTACATTCTCCCTCAGTGTACCCAAATGGGCACCAGCATGTAGCAACTAGGGGATTATCACTTCACTGCAGTGCTAACGCAAGCCTACTTGTGACACTAATAAAATATACTTAATGCAGTGATTTTTTTGAAAACAAAACAGACGCATCATTGATTTCACGAGCCACTTTTAAAGACCCTACGATGAAATCCACAAGGACCTGGGGATTTAGCACATTATTGGAACTGCAAGTTGACATGTAGCACTTCACCCGTGATGAGAATTCATCTGTCTTACAGCTATTTCTGGCATGTTACTTGTATCTTCCATAGTGAGGACCAATGCAAAATACTTCAATTCATCTGCCATCTTTATTTTCCACTGTTTATTCCCCAGAGTCAATTAGGATCAATGCTCGCTTTAACTTTAAAGATCTATAGAAACTCATGTCTTTATATTGCTTATATTTTTATGGTACTCTAATTTTTCCCTCCACATTAAGCTTTTGTTCTTTGGAAATATAAAAAATAACCTCCTGATTAGCCACCCATCTTTGTACAATTGTACACTTTGATACTACTTTTTTCAGTTAACCGTGGACATTTGGTCTTTCTCTTGGAATTTCTCTCTCATTGAAAATGTACCTATTTTGTGTATTCCTGAAATATCCCCTTACAAGTCTGCCACTGCACCTCTATTGAGCTATTATTTAATCTAATTTGCTAGTTCACTTCAGCTAGCTGTTCTTTTGTGCTTTCTTGGATGTACTGTTCTCTCCCTCAAACTGAATGCAAAATTCAATCATATGATCACTGTGACTTAACAAGGAGGTCATTACAAAATACTACCTGATTACACAATACCCAAATCTAATATGCCCTGACCCTTGGTAAGAGATTATCCTTAAAATATTATGAATTAGTAATCTAGGCTTCCTTTGCCCAGCTGATTACTCCAGTCTGCATTTTTGATTAAAATCTGCCACGCTTTTCCAACAAGCTCCCACTAATTCTTCCTCGATATCCATTCGGCCATCCGATTACTGAGAGAGGATCCATGCACCACTCACAGGTAACTTCTTGCCTTTAAAAAAAAACCAACGGACAATGGTCCAGGGACCCGGGTTCAATTCCTGGCCTTGGGTCACCACGTGGAGTTTGCACATTCACCGTGTCCAAGTGGGTTTCCCCTGGGTACTCTGGTTTCCTCCCACAGTCTAAAGATGAGGGTTAGATGAATTGACCCTAGTTTTGCAGGTGCAGTTGTTTTTGTGCAGGCCTCTTGGGCCTCTGACTGTAGGGAATTCTATGATTGCTCATCATATCCCAAACTGCTCTGACATCCTGGCTTATCCCTCTACATTGCACCATTAATGGGTCCCCTTTCCTATTCTATCCTTCCCAAGAGTCACAAATGCTTCCATATTCCGGAATCAATCCATGCCGTCGCAGGCATGTCTCTGTAATGGGTTATCATATTGCAATGAGCTATTGTGGAATGAGGTAAGATTTTGTAGTGACCTAGTTAAGTCATTCCAACACAGCTGTGATCATAATATAATTGAATTTTGCACTCAGTTTGAGGAGGAGAACAGTGTGTCCAAGGCAGCATAAAACTAACTACTAAAATGACTACCTTATCTCTCAATCTGTGTTTTGAACGTTATGTGCATTCAGATACAGCGCTTTGCATTTCCATGAAAGAACAAAAATGGCAATGAAAGATCTCTGGCAAGGTTAGCATTTGTTGCCCTCAAGAACATGGTGGTAGTAAGCAGCCCATCTGGTGTAGATATACTCAGTATTGTTAGGGAGCAAGTTCCAGGATTTTGACTCTGTGGTGTGAAATCTCTGAAAAATTAGACCCTGAAATCTGATTTTTAATTACATCATTTATTGTCACATGTCTTTGTATAAAGTGAAAAGGTATTGCTTCTTGTGTGCTAAACAAAAAAACTGAAAGGAGGGGGATGCAGAATGTAGGTGTTATAGTCATAGATAGGGTGTAGAGAAAGATCAACTTCATGCAAGGTAGGTCCATTCAAAAAAGTCTGATGGGAGCAGGGAAGAAGCTGTTTGAGTCAGTTGGTACTTGATCACAGCCTTTTGTACCTTTTTCCCCTGGTGGGAGAGAGAATGTCCTGGGTGCGTGGGGTCATTGATTATGCTGGTTGCTTTTCTGAGGCAGCAGGAAGTGTAGACAGAGTCAGTGGATAAGAGGCTGGTTTGAGTGATGGCTTTTGAACAATGACTTGATCAAGGGATGTAAACATGCCTAAGGCCAGCAGTTATTGCCCACAAAAAAAAAGGTGGGCATGAGTCACCTTCTTGAACCACTGCTGTGTGGTTTCACCAATATTAGTGCTAACACCAATATTAGCAGCTCAATACAAGGCCAATGGCTTTCAGAGGGCAAGTAAAACCACACTCCTATGGCTCTGGAATCACATGTAGACTAAACCAGGTTATGGACAGCAGATTTCATTTCCTGATGGGCTTTGAGGCCAGTTTTTAAATTCTAGAATTGTTAATTGACTTTAAATTTCACGAACTGTCATGTTGAGATTTGAACCTGTGGTCCAAAGTATTAGCCTGGGCTTCCAGATTACTTGTCCAGTAATATCACTCTGCCAGCAGACCCCAGCCAGAGAACTGAGCAGAAAATCTAGGCTAGCACTGCTGTGTATTAATGAACAGGAGTACACAAAAGAATCTGACTGTAAAGTTCCAAGGGGAACATGGAGTTTGGGAAAGGTGCTATACAAATGCAAATCTTTTTTCAACACTGCTCATGAACACTTTTTATTCATTCTCTGGAAGGGTACGTGGATCCAAGTAAAAGGCAATGGGTAAACGAGAAATCTCTATCAATCTGTGGAGAAAACAGCATTAGATTGCTGATAAATTTTGCAAAAGGAAGAGTCAGTTCATAAAATCAGAATTTTACAGTGCAGGAGGCAGCTATTTGACCCAGCAGTATGCACCAGCTACAATTCCACTGAGGCCCTATCCCCATAAATTTACCCTAGCTAGTTCCCCCAATACTAAAGGGCAATTTAGCATGGCCAATCCACCTAACCTGCACACCTTTGGACTGTGGGAGAAAACTCACTAAGACACTGTCCCAAGCTGGGAAATCAAACCCAACGTCCCTGGAGCTGAGAGGCAGCAGTGCTAACCACTGTGCCACTCCTTAATGAGTTTAGGGTCAGTATCAAGCCAAAAGGAGTTATGCATTAAAGGACAGATCAAAGCATTAAATTTCTATACCCATTTTTAAATTGTCTTTAAACATTAAGACACCATTTATTGTGAAATCTAAATATGCAAATTCAAAGTTACTTGAAGATCCTGCAAAAATTTAATATTTGCATTATTACATAGCACTGAAGTTGGACAATGTTATTATTTTCCCATTTGGACGTTGCAAAATGTTCCCCCCCACCCCCAAAACCTTTGTTGCATTAGTGGAAGGTCACATGATGTTGCGATTTTTACTTTCCACTTTGCAATGAATATGCACCCTGGACATTCTCTTCCACCTTCTTCTGTCAAGAAAAAAAAAGTCCAAAAGTCTGAGGTCACATACCAACCAACTCTAGAATAGCTTCTTCCTTGCTGCCAGACTTTTGAATGGACCTACCTTGCATTAAGTTGATCTTTCTCTACATCCTATCTGTGACCATAATGCTACATTCTGCATCCTTTCCTTTCTTCTTTATAAGAATATCTTTTGTCTGTTTAGCGCACAAGCAGCAATACCTTGCACTTTATACAAAAAGCATGTGACAAAGTAAATGATAATTAAAAAGATTTCAGGGTCTAATTTCTCAGTTCCTTCACTGTCAGTCAAAATCCTGGAACTCATTCTCTAACTGGTCATAATTTCAACCAAATCTCTTCCATTCAAACCATTCTGAATGGGCTGCAACAGGCTAGATGGCTAAAACTACTGTTCCTAAAAGTTCAGATTTCCACAGAAAACTCCCAGAAACATACCTCAGCACATTATCTTGTGTTGAGAGCATTTGAGCAATGAAAACTGGTGGTGCAAATCAAACCCAATAAAAAAAAGTGATGCAGTATGAATCTGCATAAATTGAGATTTAAACACCAAAGCAAACCAAGCCGGTAGGTTATCAAGCACTATCTAGAATTTTGCAGAGATGCTAAAGATTTCTAGTCTTGTGTAATGAGGATGGCACTAACATTGTCAAACTACTTAACTGCTGGAGGAAGACACAACATGTTGAAGTTTTGTATTTGCCTTGATGTTCAAGACAAGAGGGCCCAATTTCAAACCATCACAACAATTTGTACAGCCTGAGAAAGGGAGGCTGATTGGCAGACAAGCAAAGTCTGATCGAGGTGTTGCCATGGAGAAGGCATGAAGGGGTAACTACATTTCCTGGTGCATTCTCCCTGGCAATACCTGGACCAGCCTCTTTACCTCATGTGGTACAAGTTGTTGCTGTCTTTGAAATTTTGTATTTGTGTACCTGTCCTGACAGGTGTGCAAGACAAAATGAGATTCAACTATGTCTTTTTCCCCAGCAATACTCAAGTTTTGTACTACCGAGTCACTGCTTAGTAATTGACCATAAAATGTCTAGATATTTTCACTGCTTGTACAGATCTTTTAAAATGCAACTAAAAAGGACATTTGAGGGAGAAAAATTTGTAACAATTATTAAAGCAGTTAAAGAGGTGGCCATTTGGCCCATCATGTCTCTACCTGCTCTCCAAATGAATGTGACTTAATGCCATTCTCATACACTTTCCCCCATAACCCTGCACACTAGATGATTGTCAGAATCAATGCCCATGACCTGCCTCCGCTATACTTCCAGGCAGAACATTCCAGACCCAGATCACTTGCTGTGTGAAAAGATTCTCGCATCACTTTTGCAAATCACTTAAATCTGTGCCCCCTCATTCTCCATCCTTTTGGAAGCGGGAACAATTTGTCTCTGTCCAGCCACCTCAATTTTGAATATCTTTATTAAATCTCGAGCTTTCTCTCCAAAAAGTCCCAATCTCTCCAAACTTCATAACCAAAGTTTCTCATACCTGGAACTAGTCTTGTAAGCCTTATCTGCAATCTTCCCAATATGTTTGCATCCTTATAGTGTACAGTGCTGGGTGTAACAATACTCCAGCTGAGGTGTAACTAGTGTCTTTTATAATTTTAGTATAAGCTCTTTGCTGTTGTACTCTATACCACTATTAGTGAAGCCTGGGATACAGGATGCTTTATCAATTGCTCTCTCCATCTGTCCTACCAACTTTAATGACTTTTGTACATATACCCAAGTCCCTCAGTTCCTGCACAACTTTTATAATTGCACCCCTTGTCTCTCAATGTTCTTCCTACCAAAATGATCCACCTCATCTCTGCACCCATTCCACCATCTTGTCTCTCCACACTCCAATTTGTGTTTGTCCTTGGAGGTTCTACACAGTCCTCAGTTCACAATGCTTCCATGTTTCATATCAAATCAGAAAATTTTGACATCATCTCCAAGATCTACGTATCAGGAGGGGAAGCAAGGATCCCAACACCGACTCCTGGGGAACTCCACTACAAACCTTCCTCTAGCCCAGAAAAAAAGTCCACTGACCATTATTCTGTTTGCTATTACTCAGCCAGTTTTCTATCCTTCTCTCTTTTCTGAACACCTTATACCCAGGAATATTTTAGATCCAGTCCTGTCCTCCTTTGTTCTGTTATCACAACATAATTCCACATGGCAATTTGTGCCCATTACTCCTCAAATCACATCATTGTGCTCTGTGCATTCATACATATGCAAAAAAAATTGATTTAAGCAATTACTTTCTCCCTTACTTTGACTCATTAACTTACTATTCTCTATTCTTGTGCTGTCTCCCCCAATATTTTGTGCACCGTGGTATTCCTCACTAATACTCTTGATTCCCACATCTCTGCTGGAGTTAATTTTCAGGCCTTTGAACAGCACCAGCAAATGCCTCACAAGATCAGTCCCAGCTCTGTTCAGGTGCAACCTGTCCAGCTTGTGCAGGCACTGTATCCCTCAGCAATCTAAAGCCCTCCCTCCTGCTCCATCTTTCCAGCTATGTATCCATCTATCCTCCTAATTCTCAGTGCCTAACCTAAATCACAACCTTGGTCCAAGTCCATGAATCTCAGCGGTGATGAGAGAGTCATTGTTCTTGACAAAGCATCATTTGACCTGATCATGGTGTCAAGGAGGCCTAGCAATATTGAAGTCAAGAAGAATCAAGGCAAAATGTAATGGGAAGATGGTTGAAGTGCCATCATCTCAGTTACAGAATAACCCTGCAAGAATTCCTCAGACGTGTCCTGGGCTGCTTCATCAATCCACAAGGTCAGAAGTTTTTTTAATTCATTCATGGGACATAGACATTGCTGGTTATACACACACACACGGGTGATGGAATCCTTGTCACTTGCCTGGATAATGGCAAAGTGCAGCTGAACAACACTCATGAAACCCTGTGGGAGTAACTTGATCATCAGGGCTGCAGCTCAACTATCACCCTCACAGACAATAGTCACTAGCCTTGCCATTGACACAGGCATCCCATGAATGGATAAGAAAGTCAGGTTAAACAGTATCACCATACAAAATAAAACATTATGCTGGCAATGAGCTCCCCATGGAATCATGGAAATATCAACTACCTCACACAAGACAAAGTAAGGTCATTTGATTCCAATGTGTACCACACTTGCGTAAATATATGGATGGGAGGGGAGCTCTGCTTATGCAAGTGAGTTGAAATTAAAGAACATGGCAACTCATTGTGTAGATTTAATTGAAGGGAATAAAGTCATGCTATCAACAGGAGTTCCCTCCACCTCTGCATCTAACCCCATCAACAGATCCACCTCTTTCCTTGCCCATGTGTTTATCCAGCTTGGTCTTAGATGCTGCTTTGTCTCAAAATGTTCTTCATGATGGTCCTCCATAAGGCCGTTTGCTCAGCATTCCCTGTTGATCTTTTATGATCCCTAGTTGTAGTCTCGCTGTGAATAGAAACACCTTTCCCAGGTCTACCCCATCAAATCCTTTCATAATACTGAAAGTCTCTACCAGGTCACCCTGAAACCTGGACCCTCCATGAAGGAGAGAGCCTGTTCAGTCTCTGATGGGTGCAGCTTCTCTGGTATTATTTCAGTAAATACTTGTTTCTTCAGCATCTTTTAGGACATTGGAACCAGAACTGTTCACAGCCTTTATAATGTGGTCAAACTAAGGTTCTACAACTTCCCTACCTTTTAATTCTATCCTTCTGCAAAACCACCCCTTAAGCTTTATAACTGTATGCATCTGTATTCCCATGACACTTACCCATTTGGAGGTTTACAGCCTCTTTATTCTTCCCATAAAAACATACCTCACCTTTTCTAGATTCAAATTTGCTAATCTCACACCAATTCTGCTAAATCTAAGTCTTTGGGCAGCACAGTGGCACAATGGTTAGCACCGCTATCTCACAGCGTCAAAGATCTGGATTAGATCACTGTGTGGGGTTTGCATATTGTCCTTGTGCCTGCTCGGGTTTCCAAAAGACGTAGTTAGATACTAAATTCCATATTAAATTCTCCCACAGTGAACCCGAATGGGTGCCAGAGTGTGGCGACATAGGGATTTTCACAGTAACTTCACTGCAACGTGAATGTGACACTAACAAATAAACCTAAGCTTCTGTATTGTGGACAAGTCCCCAGGACCAGATGGAATGCATCCGAGGGTTCTGAAAGAAATGGCGGAGGTTATAGTGGATGCCTTGGTGGTTATTTTCCAGACGTCGCTGGATTCCGGGGAAGTGCCGGAAGATTGGAAAACGGCTAATGTTACGCCGTTGTTTAAGAAGGGTGCCAGGCAAAAGGCGGGGAATTATAGGCCGGTTAGTTTAACGTCTGTGGTAGGTAAAATGTTAGAATCCGTCATTAAGGAGGAAATTGCGAGGCATCTTGAAGGGAATTGCTTGATAGGGCGGACGCAACACGGTTTCATTAAAGGGAAGTCGTGTCTGACAAATTTACTGGAGTTCTATGAGGATGTGTCTAGGGCAGTGGATAGAGGAGAGCCGGTGGATGTGGTCTTTCTGGATTTTCAGAAGGCGTTTGACAAGGTACCTCAAGAGGTTATTGCAGAAGGTCAGGGGACATGGAGTTGGGGGTAGGGTGTTAGCGTGGATAGAGGATTGGTTGTCAAATAGGAGGCAGAGAGTGGGGGTCAATGGGTGCTATTCGGATTGGCGGTTGGTGACTAGTGGGGTGCCCCAGGGGTCGGTGCTGGGGCCTCAGCGATTTACCATTTATATAGATGATCTGGAGGAGGGAACCGAGTGCAGGGTGTCGAAATTTGCTGATGACACCAAGATTGGGGGAAAGGCAAATTGTGCGGAGGGTGTGGAGAGTCTGCAGAAGGATCTAGATAGGCTGGGCGAATGGGCCAGGAAATGGCAAATGGAATTTAATGTTGGCAAGTGTGAGGTGGTCCACTTTGGTAGGAAGAATGGTAGGGAGGACTATTACTTACGTGGTGAAAAACTGCAGCAGGCGACGGTGCAGAGGGACCTCGGGGCTTGCAGGTGCAGCAGGTGGTCAGGAAGGCGAATGGGATGCTGGCCTTCATAGCGAGGGGGATTGAATATAAAAGTAGGGAGGTCTTGCTGCAGCTGTATAGGGCATTGGTGAGGCCGCAGCTGGAGTACTGTGTGCAGTTTTGGGCGCCGCACCTGCGCAAGGATATTTTGGCCCTGGAGGGAGTGCAGAGGAGGTTTACTAGGCTGATACCGGAGTTGAGGGGGTTGAGCTATGAGGAGAGGCTGAATAAACTAGGCTTGTACTCGTTAGAGTTTAGAAGAATGAGGGGAGATCTCATTGAGACGTATAAGATGAATGGGATGGATAGGATAGAGGTGGAGAGACTCTTCCCGCTCAAAAAAGACAGTAGGACTAGGGGGCACAGCCTCAAGATAAAGGGGAGGCGGTTTAGAACGGAGTTGAGGAGGAACTTCTTCACTCAAAGGGTGGTGAATCTCTGGAATTCTCTGCCCGTTGAAGTGGTGGAGGCTGCCTCGCTAAATATTTTTAAGAAGCGGGTTGATGGGTTCTTGATAAGAGAGGGGATTAAGGGTTATGGGGAGAGGGCGGGAAAGTGGAACTGAGCCACAACAGATCAGCCATGATCTTATTGAATGGCGGGGCAGGCTCGAAGGGCTAGATGGCCTACTCCTGCTCCTATTTCTTATGTTCTTATGTTCTTATTAATCCCCAATTTTGGGACTGGATTTCTGATTCAAGTCCAGATTTATTTGCCATTTATGTAAACAGTTGTCCCAGCACCAAACCCTAGGGAATGACACTTGCAACTCCCCACGCCACCCTCCTTTTGCTAGTCTGACAACTGGTCTCACTGCTGTCTTGCAGATAGGGAATTAGGCCATTACTTGTCTCCCAACTCCACATGTTGACCTTAGTCAGGAGTCTGCCTTATGAAAATACTAATACAGCTCAATGCGTTTTCACCTTGAGGAACATAGTAGAAACTGGGAATGGGATGGAGGTTGTGCTTGGGTACTAACTGAAGCTGGCCCATTCCTGGAAATGGGGATGCATGCTGCAAGGCCTGCCTGAGCATTCTAGGACTTTACCCTAGTTGTAAAAAGTGTGATTAAGCAGCAATAAGTCCAGACATTAAGGACAATATTAAACGCAAAAGAGTGCAGAAAAGATTTACTAGGATGCTACTTGGGCTTGATGGTTTGAATTATAAAAGGAGAGGCTGGATAGACTGGGACTTCTTTCTCTGGAGCATAGAAGGCTGAGGGGTGATCTTATAAAATAATAAGTGGCATAGATCAGCTAGATAATCAATATCTTTTCCCAAAAAAGGTAGGGAAGTCTAAAACCAGAGGGCATAGGTTTAAGGTGAGAGGGGAGAGATATAAAAAATTGTCCAGAGGGGTATTTCACCCCCCCCCCCCCACCCCTACACAGGGTGGCGAGTGTCTGGAACAAGTTCCAGAGGTAGAAGTAGAGGTGGGTACAATTTTATCTTTTACAGTTACATGGCTATAGAGGGAGAGGGATATGGCCAATGTGGGCAATTGGGGTCAGCTTTGGGAATTTAAAAAAAAAGGGCAGCATGGACAAGTTGAGCTGAAAGGCCCATTTCCATGCTGTAAACCTCTGACATCCAGTAGTTTGTTGAAACAGCTGCGTCCAAGAGAAAACATTGCTTGTTTCTCAGCTCTGGTCAGATTTATTTCTCAATTGCTCAATGTTTACTGACAAGATAAAAAGGGGCATCAGGAGCTTGATCCTTTAAGGTATCTGGTTGATTGACACCGAAGGCTGCAGTAAAATAAGTTTAAGTTATGACTGACCATTTAAAAAACACATTTATTCACCTCTGCATTATTATTAAAATCAGGTTCTTTGGCTCACATTTATTGGGTGAATAGGCTGGTGGGTTGTGAAGGGCTGCATGGATGGGAGGGTTAAGGTCCGATTCCATTGTAATTGCCCAGGGGTACAGGGGCATTGGAGTTGGCCATGATGAGAATGCAGACTTGCGAGCTGTACCAGTCTGCACTCTGATCCTGTGCTGTGAAATTTGGGCAGGACAGTGGGCAGCAGGGATAGGGCTTGGAATCCTGCAATCAGGTCCCAAACACTTATTAAAAAATGTTCAATCTCCCCAACTCAAGTGAAAATCCAACTCATTAAATCTGCCACACGATTAATACATCTTGCTTTTTTTCCCCCAAAAGAAAAATACAATCAATTGGTTCAGCTTAAAAAGAAACATGTTTAAAATTAAGGGCTTTTATGTAAACCATTCCAGTTTGGGTCACCATCTGCATGGAGTTTACACAATTCTGTCTGCGCAAGTTTCCTCTGGGTGCTCTGGTTTCATCCCACAGTCCAAAGGTGTGCAGGTTAGATGGATTGGTCATGCTAAATTGCCCCTTAGCATCAGGGGCACTGGCTAGGGTAAATGCATGGGGTTATGGGGATAGGGCCTGGGTGAGATTGTGCTTGGTGCAGACTTGATGGGCCAAATGGCCTCCTGCACTGTAGATTCTAATGATTTTCACCCCCTCCCCCGTGTGAAAAATGGTGTCATCCTTCTAGTACTTGCCACTTACATATGCAATGCAGCAGCATGGTGGTTATGTCAGTGGACTTGTAAAAAAAAAGACACCTGCAATAAAAATCCAGAGAATGAGAGTTCAAATCCTATAATGGCAGATGAGGAATTTAAAATCAACTGAATTAAATAAATCTGTAATAAAAAAGCTAATATCCTGAACATTGACCATGAAAATACTGCATTGTTATAAAACCCACCCTAACTGGCCCACGACTGTTCTTCAGCAAAGATGTGCTCACTTTACCTACAAGTGACCCCAGACCATAGCAACGCAGCTGATTCTCAATTACCAAGCAAGCTAGCCAGCTGTATGATAAACCACTACACTGGGCTGCAGCATTACAATTTGGCTTTTCCTGAATACCAAAAGGGAATTACGGGTGGGTAATTTTGCCTGCCTTGCCAGTGATGTGCTCACCCAGGGGATATATGTTGTTGGTCTAATTATGCTCAGGTTCCAAAGCAACTGAGCAAAAGAAAGAATGCAATTTCTCCACCCCCCCCCCACCCCGAGTCATTTAGAACACATTACAAAAAAAAATCACTCCACACAAGTCTGTCACCAGCATCTGTGTTCAGCTTTGTTAACTGGTTTTATTGATTATAACGTCAAAGACCAGATCACATGTAGCACACATCAATTCATGCTTTTAAAAAGTTGACAAGTTCATGCTGCAACTGATTTATGATTAAAGTGGTGCTAACCCGTTCCCCTTACAATTAAAATAGCAGCAACCTCATTCCCTCCACCCACATTCCCAACCCCGGTAATCTTTCCAATACGTTTAGAGAAAAAGGCAAGGGCCACAATCTGAAAATTCTACCATCCTGCAGTCAAGGAAATAAAATCCTGAAGGTTGCGTGCACAGCTCCCAGCATGCATAACAGCAGCAGTTGTTAGGGGTCAATATGACCTTGATCGATGGTGTAAAATGGTGAGTTATCAACTTCATCATCCAGCCAACACTTAAATTAGAAACAAAACAAAAGAGAAGTGTTTGATGGGTGGCAGGCTTGTGTTTTCACATAACTGTCCAGTGTCTTCAGCCACTGATATACAGCAGTGGTTAGAACTAGGGACCCAGGTTCGATTCCCAGCTTGGGTCACTGTCTGCGTGGAGTTCACACTTTCTCCCTGTTTGTGCGTGGGTTTCCTCCCACATTCTGAAAAGACGTGCTGGTTAGGTGCAATGGCCATGCTAAATTCTCCCTCAGTGTACCTGAACAGGCGCTGCATTATGGCAACTAGGGGGAATTTCACGAGTAAACATACATGTGACACTAAAACTTAAAACTCCAAGGAAGTCTGTTTCTTGAATAAATAATTTTCCACTTTGATTTAAAAGTATACTCACATCAGGTGAAGTCAGTAGGCAGAGTTCTCTGACAAAATATATGGTTGGATATTGCTGGCATGTAAACGCAACTGAGTGAATAAGCTTGTTAATTTTCTTAAATCTTGGCACATATTTAAATTTTAGCAAGAGGGCAAAAAGCATTGAGAAAGTATATCTGTTGGTTGAATAGTCATCCCATTTCCTGTTTATGGATAATGCTTGATGATTGTTCCTTTCCCTACTCCTTCAGGGATTTGCCATTGGAAGATTATGGAGTTGATTTGGCTCTTCTGCCAGTGGTATCTGCCCAGATATGATCTGTCAGATGTTTGAGCAAATTTGTTGTGGCAAAATAATGAAAGTGCAAACATACAATTTTTGCACAAGTGTGAAGTGAAGCTTTGGTGCAAAAAAAAGAGAACCGAGTTCACGATTGAGGAACAAATTGGGAAAAATGGTACCCAACGTGCTGACTGTGCCAGGGTGAATTCACATCTAAGTTTCCACTCAAGCTTATTGTTAGAATCCCAGCTGATGTGACTACTGGCAGCCAGGTTTCAGAATGGAACCTTGGCTCAATACATTGTACTGTTCACATTGTGTCATGGATGAACAGAGTCACAGGTTTGTCAACATGAACAGATTGACTATAATACCTTAAGTGTATCAGGACAGAGCCCCAACACATATTAGGGAGCCAGACAACCCCCAATTTCTCTGTTCTGGCATAAATGAGGAAAGGATGCCTTGCCTCACGAGTGACTCCACTGGCAAATTTGGGATTTTTTTCCCCCTCCAAAAGCAGCTTTATTCATGACAATTTAGATACAAATTAAAAATTATAGAATCCCTATACTGACAGACAACAATCCCACCCAGGCCCTATCCCTGTAAACTTTTATTTACCCCACTAATCCCTCTAAAGGGAGAATTTAGTATGACCAATCCACCCAACCCACACATCTTTGGACTATGGAGGAAACCCATGCAGACAGAACGTGCAAACTCCACAGACAGTGACCCAACTCTGGAATTGAACCTGGCTGGGTCCCTGATGCTGTGAGGTAGCAGTGCTAACCACTGTGCTGCACCAACAGAAATAGTTTAACTCTTAACCACTGAGCTAAAAAAAAACGATAAACAAGAAAAGAAACATACTTCTGATTTGTTATTATTTGGTTCCAATTTAGCAATACACTGCTTTGAGACTTAAACACCACTTTAAATATTGTTAGTAAAGTAACTAGATTTACATTGGGGATATACCTGCTCTGATTTGGGTAGCAGCCTTGATGCCTTAAGAGCAAAAGAGAGAAAGGGTTTTAGGCTACTAGCTTAAACAGCCTCATCCAGCAAATGAACACAAAGCTATTTTTCCTCTGTCAAAAAACTTAGCTCTGCCCATTTCTCATCATATGTAACTAACTAAACACAAGTCACCTTTCCATTACTTAAATTAGAAAAAACACCCCAGGGATCCTTTCCCTTGAAGGAAAGCTCATTAAGCCTTCTGCTAAAGCACTTACATGGCTAAAATGAGTAAATATCCTGCTTTCCAGCATCTGCTATGTTCCTCCCAGACAAACCAACCTCCCTGTAGAAAAGCACTGGATCTTAAAGAGGGCCCCCTCGAATATATCAATAGCACAGAATCACTACTACTTTTCCCCACTTATTTCTTCATAGATTTTTAAGGATAAGTTGCAAAATTTGTCCTGTACTATAGAAGTAGACAGTTCATGTAAACCAATAGGCCATCTGTGGTCAGACCCTTTGAAAAAAAATCAAGTGGCAGACACCCAAGACAAATTTCTCATCATACCCTCTCCAGATGTCAAGGCCACTGGTCTCATTGGAAACCTGACTTCTGCACAAATGTTTCCAACTACATGCCAAGCAACATGCCTTGGAATCTTCTCTCAAACAATGCTTTCTCTGATTCCTTTACCAAGGGTCCACTCCCAGGATTTCAATCCCTCCTCATTTTCCTCTATCGCGGAACATTCAAGGTTTTACAGATCTCTTGGTACCCTTTCATGCCACCAGAAAGGCTACTACTTCACAGGCTACGTGAAGACATAACCAAAACTTTTGATTTACCTCAGATGTTTGATTTCCCCAGTTTTAAATCCAGTTGCTGTAGCTGGCTGTAACTCAGAACACTCTCTGCTTGTTACATTGAGCAAGATCCTGCCGGATGAAATTAATCAACTTCTTGTTCCTTTAGCAAGACAATTTGTCCCAAGGCTCTGCCCTATGGGCAGTCTTTTTTCTTTTAGAAAGTCTGCATTTCCCAGTTCCCTGGTCCTACCCAGCTTCTTCTGGGTATAGCTTTTTCAAAAAAAACCCAAAGCTTTCAACTTAAAGCAGCCTCTGGTTGCCGAGCAACAGCATAGTTTTTCTTCAACCCTGCTTACTTTCATGTCATAATCCCTGGAATTACAATGCAGACAGTTTGAAATTAAACCAAAACCAACAGTCATGCAGGCACTTTTGACACCAGCTAACTTGAAGTTTAATTTTTTTTTTTAAAAAATACAGAAAGACAAAATTAAGCTATACCTCATCTCCAATACCCACAAATACAAACACAGGTTACTTAAAACTACCTTGGCTTCCTGATGACAGTAACATTCAAGTAAATCAGCATAGATGTGTTCATCCAGAAAAAAGGAGCAACTGTAACAGGAGCTGAATCCAAGCTTCACGTTGTGTACAATTCCATTACAAGCCTTTGATTTATGACCAAAAATGGCCCATGCCATGCAACAGACTAAAAGAGTTAAGACTAATAAAACCCAAAGAACATCTGTGTCCCATGTACAAATTTGCCATAAATAGAGCCAGAGTTTTACAGCATGGAAACAGGCCCTTCAACCCAACTTGTCCATGCTGCATTTTTTAAAAAATGCCCAATTCCAATTGCCTGTACTTGGCCTATATCCCTCTATACCCATTATACCCATGTAACTAAATGCTTTTTAAGATAAAATTGTACCCACTTCTACTATCCCCTCCAGCAGCTTGTTCCAGACAGTCACCACCCTGTGAAAAAAATTGCCCCTCTGGACACTTTCCCTCTCATTTTAGGCTCCCCTATCTACGCCCCTCTATTTTATAGACCTCTACAAGGTCACCTTGCAGCCTCCTACACTCCAGAGAAAAAAGTCCCAATCTATTCAGCCTCTTTATAACTCAATCCATCAAGTCCCAGTAGCATCCTAATAAATCTTTTCTGCACTCTTTCTAGTTTAAATCATTTCTATAAGCGGGTGACCAGAATTACACGGTATTCCAAGCGTGGCCATACCAATGTCTTGTACAACTTCAAGACGTCCCAACTCCTAAATGCAACGTTCTGACTGATGAAATCAAGCATGCCAAATGCCTTCTTTGCCACTCTTCCACCTCTGAATATATACCCCTAGATCACTGTTCTTTAACTCTCCCCAATACCCCACCATTAACTGAGCACTGCCTGGTTCACTGTACCAGAATGCATTACCTCGCATTTACCCAAATTAAATTCCACCTGCCATTCATCAGCCCACTGGTCCAAACTGATCAAGATCCCATTGCAATTGGAGATAATTCTCTTCACTGTCCACTATACCATCTTGCCATCATCTGCAAACTTACTAACCATGCCCCCTATATTTTCATCCAAATCATTTATATTAATGACAACCCTGCACTGATCCCAGAGTCACACCACTGGTCACAGGCATTCAGGTTGAAAAAAAAACTCCCTACAATCACCCTCTGGTTTCTGTCAAGAAAACAATTTTGTATCCATTTAGATACCTCACCCTGGATCCTAAGAGATTTAACTTTATGCAACAACCTACCATGCCGTACCTTGTCAAAGACCTTGCTAAAGTCCACGTAGACAACATCAACTGCATTGCCCTCATCTACCTTTTTGGTTAGGTCTTCAAAAAGAAACAATTAAATTTGAGAGACATGGTTTTCCACATGCATAAAATTTCCTCCATCAAGAAAAAAAAGGCTGAGATGAAGCAATCAAAAAGATGTTCAAGCAATTGTTGCAATTAGACAAACATTCCAACTGACTACCAGTCATGATCCAAGAGACAAAATTAAAGGAATTGAAAGTTATTGTAGCATCGTTATTAGAAATGGATTCAGAGTGAGCTCTGTCCACTGCTGATTACTGCAGCCTCATATCATTCATGATCAATTAAATGATATGACCCTTTTGGTGCCTGTGCATCTCTTGTAATGGTAACCCAAAGTAGGTCTAACTGGTGGGGTGTGGAAACATGTGGACAATGTTATGACTGGGGGCTATTTGTAGCAAGCTGACTGAATCCCTATTTACAGAGGGATGAGTGGCCTTTTCATGCTAGTATTGATCATGCTAATACCCAGGTTGGAAGACAAATAGAAACTGGCAGGGTGGCACAGTGGTTAGCACTGCTGCCTCAAGGTGAGGGGGACCTAGGTTCAATTCTAGCTTGGGTCACTGTGTAGAGTTTGCACCTTCTCCCTTTGTATGCAATGGGCTTCCTCTGGTTTCCTCCCACAGTCCAAACAATGGTGCTGGTTAGGTGCACTGGCCATGCTAACTTCTCCCTCAGTGCACCTGAACAGGCACTGGAGTGTGGGGACTTGGGATTTTCACTAACTTAATTTCAGTGTTAATGTAAACCTACTTGTGGCACTAATAAATACTTAGATTTATTCATCATTTCAGGGTTTCACATTTTGGCTCCCACACTTAATATGCTCCAATGGGGGAGAAACCACTTTCTCCGTTGCTTAAAACTAGAGTGGATGACTTGCTTGATCCCCATCCCAGCTCCTGTCTGCTCCAGCCAGGAATTTTACTGTTGTGTATACAATACAGTCACTATCATTTTACTTTTTGATTATAGAGTTTATCTACAGAAAGATGTCCTGCTGAATGCAAGATTCTGGAGAGCAGCACTGTGACAGGTAGTGCACAGCTTGCTGCTTTTACAAGGTTGGCCTTTGTACATTTGACTTTCAGTCTTACTTGGGAGTCAGAAACAGCAAATGGAAAGTGGTTCCTAGGGGAAGAGGGCACACTCATTTTTGTGTAAAGAAACATGAAATAACATACTTGCTTTGTACTACAAGGTCAAATTGAACTTCAACAAGCTTCCAAATGCAACACTGGAAATTCAACTTGCCCATTCATATACTTTATTTTTATTCAGGGAATGAGAGAATCACTGGCAAGACTGACATTTACAGAAGATGGTGCTAAACTGCATAAGAGTAGTTTACTGGGCCACTACAAGAATCAACTGCATTAATATGGGTCTCACACCAGGGCGTTAAGGGCTTGGAATCCTGACAATGCAGGAGCCAGTTGGCCCATCAAGTTTGCACTGATTGGCTATGCTAAATTGGGTGCAGGAAGAACCTACATTCAAACAGAGCATCTCCTCCAGGCCCATCCCTATCCCCGTAATCTCATGCATTTAACCCCCTAACCTACACATCTTGGGACACAAGCGGCAATTTAGCATGGCCAATCCACCTAACCCACACATCTTTGGATTGTGGGAGGAAACCCATGCAGTGAGAATGTGCAAACTTCACAATGACCCACATATGGAATTGGACCCAGGTCCCTGGCACTGAGGCAGCAGTGCTAACTGCCATGCCACCCCTAAAAAAAAACAAGGTTTTATGACGATCTACCAGTTTCATGATCATAATTATGGAAGACTAGCTTTGCTCACTTGACTGACTGCAAATTGCCCAACTGCCATGGTGGGATATGAACTTGTCACCAGCTCATTAATCCAGCAGCAACCACTATACCAGGTTTGTCTGACCTGTCACTCAAGGTGATAGTGGGGGAAGCAGAGGAAACACATTTTTGCACTGAAGGAGCAGATGAGCATATTTTGGGACAAGCAAGGCATGGCACAATTAACTGCATTTCAAATAAAAAAAGGGAGCTCTATGGAAATAACAAAAATTGCTGAGCAAAAAGTACATCACTGACATAGCAAAAACATTCAAGTTTCAAAAATATAATAAAAATGACCAGAGTGCAAGAGGGTCAGTGTATGTGGGTGGGTGGGTGAATGTGTTGTGGGGAGAGTGAATAGCAAAACCTACCTATGGCAGACTCCTGCGTCATTCCTGCGCACACTCTTTCCCTGGACTTGGCTCTCTGTACCACTCTTCCCGCACCCTACATGATCCACAATGGCCAAAAACAGTGGGTAATGTGATCTTGTGAACTGGTTTTGATGGTCAATAAGGAGTGCAAAGGGAATTTTCCAATGCTTCCCATGCCTTATTGATCCTCGACTTTGAGATTGCAAACCTACTTCTTTCACAATGATCCTGATAAATAAAAAATGCATTTGGCGGGCCAGTTGACTTTTCCTGCCCATCTCTCTTGTACATTTGTATTAAAAACCTTGGGCCAACATTCAGACGGTCATGTTAGGAACCAACTGCACAATTTGTCCAGTGTCTATTTACAGTGGGATGTCATCTTACATAATAGAAACAATCCAGTAACTGTTCACTTGTTTTCTGGAATCTACCACTCTATAGCTGTATCTTTGCCAGATAGGTTGTGTCAATTCATTGCACAATTGGAGGCCAATGATAAATGTGGGAAACTGAGAAAATCCTCTACTTAGTGATACGAAACCAGCTGGACAAGTCCAGTACTTGGTGGCTTATCTTGACGGCAATAGAAATGGGGCATGATTTTCCAGACATTCACCCAAAAAAAACCCCCCAGAAAATCCCACCCAAGGTCACTGGAAATGATTTTTAAATGGTCTGCCCCCCTCCCCCCCATTCCATTAGCAGGCAGGATGGGAAAATTCCCTCCACTCACTGTGGAGGTGATGGCCTTGTGGTATTATTGCTAGACTATTAGTCCAGAAACTCAGCTAATGTTCTGGGGACCTGGGTTCAAATCTCACCATGGCAGATGGTGGAATTTGAATTCAGCAGAATATATCTGGAATTAAGAATCTACTGATGACCATCAAACCATTGTCAAAAAAAAACCCATCTGGTTCACTAACATCTGTTAGGGAAGTAAATCTGTTGTGCTGACCTGGTCTGGTCTACATCTCATACCAGAGCCACAGCAAATGGTTGACTCGACTGCCCTCCAAGAGCAACTAGAGATGGGCAATAAAAGTTGATCAGCCAGCAATGCCCACGAAAGAATAAAAAGAAAACATTACACTTGAGAAAGGGCTCCTCTAACAGCTGGCTACATTTGGCAGTATTGTAGCTAATGCATTCTGTGAACATGCAAATGAAACCTATCTGGACAGGGAAACCCTCACCCGGGAATACGAAGGCAAAATCTAGATAAAATTTATGGCAAGTTGAAGAGTTGGAATTGAATTTGAATCCTGGGTGCAATCAGTAAAATAACTGTATCAGGGGCATAAATGCAACTTGGGTTAGTTTCCAGTGTGTAATAGCTCGTGTGACCTCAAGACATTGACCACAAGCTCGATTCAGATTAGCCATCCTTTTATTTCCTTTAAAATTCATTTGCAGGATGTGGGTGTCGCTAGTAAAGCCAGCAATTATTTCTCCTGATTGCCCTGGAGAAGTAGGTAGCACTTATGGGGAGTTTTAATATTTTAAACCCCAGTGACAGTAGAGAAACAGTGATATCGTTCTAAGTCAGCATGGTGAATGAATTGAAGGTGATCTGTTTGCATCACCCATGCCCTTCTGGGACAAGTTATTGACAATCTTTATACTCAAAGTGCCTTGTTTAATAGCAAGAAGTCTCACAACACCAAGTTAAAGTCCAACAGATTTATTTGGAATCACGAGCTTTCAGAGTGTTGCTCCTTCGTCAGGTGAGTGAGGCACTTCAAAAGCTTGCGATTCCAAATAATCTTGTTGGACTTTAACCTGGTGTTGAGACTTATTGTGCCCACCCCAGTCCAGATCACGGCTACCATCGACACTTTAAAGCAGAATTGCATAAAACCATTGTGATTCACATAACATTAACAAGTGGTAGAGGCATAAGCATACTTTGGGGGAAAAATGTGAACCATTACATATTTGACACTGTATAACAATTTGCTGAACAGATTCTTATATTACAATTACTACAGAATTTCACAATTTTTATCTTGTATTTAGGTCAGGCATCTCAGGAATACAGGTATTGTATTGAATCTTGGTGCAACCAAACCTTAAACAGCTCCATCACCATTTTCTTGGACAAGTGTAACAGTAAAATAAGACTTAGATGCCAATTGTGATAAAATATATTTTCACTAGCACATTGAATATTTTACCTCCTGTCAGAAAGAATAATGGTTGCAACCATATAAACGTGCTTGCAAGTTATAATCCTGGTGCAGCTATATCATTTGGACAAGTTTTACTTAGAGCAATGTCACTTTTCATTAAAGCCACCATAGAAATGTAAAAAAAGGAGCAGGAGGATGACATTTAGCCCTTTAAGCCTCAATAGCCTAAGCCTGTGTTTTCCCCCATAATCTTTGATACCATTTGCCCCAAGTGCTACATCCAGCTGCCTCGAATGCATTCAATGTTTTGGCATCAACTACTTCCTGTTGAAATAAATTCCACAGACTCACCACTCTTTGGGTGAAGAAATGTCTCACCTCTATCCTAAATGGTATACCTTGAATCCTTAAACTGTGACCATCAGGAATATCCTCCCTGCATCTATCCTGTCTAGACCTGTTAAAATTTTATTAGTCTGAGATCCCCACCTCATTTGTCTGAACTCCAGCAAAAACCATCCTAACCTAGCCAATCTCTCCTCATATGTCCCACCATCCCTGGAATCAGTCTGGTAAACTTCACTGCACCCCCGAGAGCAAGAACATCCTTCTCAGAAAAGAGGACAAAAACTGCACAAAATACTCTTGATGTGGCCTCACTAAGGCCCTGTACGGTCCCTGCTCCTGTACTCAAAACTTCTCACAATGAAGGTCAACAGATCATTTGCCTTTTTTTACTGACTGCTGCGCCTGCATACATACCTTCAGTGACTGGTGCACAAGGTCACCCAGGTCCCACTGCACACTCCCCTCTCCCAATTTACAGCCAGATAGTAATCTGCCTTCTTGTTTTTTGCTTCCAAAGTGAATAACCTCACTTATCCACAATTATACTGCATCTGCCATTGATTAGCCCACTCACCCAACCTGTCCAGATCATTCTGAAGGATCAGCATCCTTGTCACTGTTCACCCTCCCACACAACTTGGTTGCATCTGCAAAATTTGAGATGCTACATTTTGTTGCCTCAAATTGTTAATACATAGTGAATAGCTGGACCCCAGCACCGATCCCTGTGGCACCCCACTAATTACTGCCTGCCAATGTGAAAAGCACCCATTAAATTCCTACTGCTTCCTCTCTGCCAACCAGTTTTCCATCCATCTCAATACACTTTCTCTAATCCCATGCACTTTAGGAAAGCGTTTGACAGGACTGCACAAGAGATTAAAGACCAAATATACCACATCTACTAGTACCCCCTTGACAAATCTGTTGGAATCCTTTGAAGATATGACTGGTAGATTTGTCCAGCATGATTTCCCCTTCATAAACCCATGCTGACTGTCTGATCCTGCCACTGCTTTCTAAATGTTCCGCTATAAAAGTCCTTGATAATGGCTTTGAGAATTTTCCCCATTACCGATATTATGCTTACTGGTCTATAATTGTTTTCCTCTCTATTGCCTTTGAATATTGGAGTGACATTGGCTACTCTCCAATCTGCAGGAACTGTTCCAGAGTCTTACAGAATCCTGGATGACCATCAATACATCCACTATTTCCAGAGCCATTTCCTTAAGTATCCTGGGATGTAGGTTATGAGGCCTGGGGATTTAGCCACCTTCAATCCCATCAACTTTCCCTGCACCATTTCTCTACTAATATTAATATCCTTCAGTTCTTCCCTCTGAAATCTTGTGTTCTCCAACACTTCTGGCATCTGATTTGTGTTCTCTTGTGAGGACAGAACCAAAATATGTATTCAGTTGCTCAGCCATTTCTTTGTCCCCTATTATACATTCCTCTGTATCTGTCTGTAGGGGACCTACATTTGTCTTCACGTATCTATAGAAACTCTTAGCGTCAGTCTTTATCCTATGATCCTGGTTGAGACCATTAACCTTTCGTTTTTGAAATGAAAAAGGTATGCTTGAATTCTGAGAATGTAGAAAGAGCAGACAGAGGAGAACCTGTAGATGCAGTGTATTTAGATTTCCAAAGGCATTTGACAAGGTGTTGCATGAGCAGCTGGTGCATAAAGTAAAAGCTTATGGAACTAGAGGAAGTTGTGTTAGCATGGATTAAAAACAGGCTGTCAGGTAGGAAACAGCAAATCGTCATTATGCGTCCTTTACAGAGTGGAAAGATGCAACTAGTGGAGCATTGCAGGGATCAGTTTTTGGCTAGCACTTGTTCATTATTTACCTGGAGGAAGGAACAGAATGCAAGGTTTCCAAATTTGCCAATGATACGAGGATAGGTAGAAGGGTAGGTTGTGATGAAGATGGCGATTGTGCAGCAGGATATAGGTAGATTGGGTGAAAACCTGGCAAATGAACTAACGTGGGGAACTGTGAACTCATGCACTTAATAGGAAAAAATCAAAAAGCAAATCATCTAAAATGGGAAGAGACTGCAGATGGGTGAAGTAGAGGGATCTAGGTGTTCTAGTGCATGAATGGCAAAAAGTTAGCAAACAGGTCCAACAAGTAATTAAGGCAGCAAATGGCATTTTGGCCTTTATTACAGAGAATTCAAGTATACCTTTTCATTTCAAAAACAAAAGGTTACTGGTCTCAGCCAAGATAAAGACTGACACCAAGTTTCTACAGATACATGAAGACAAATGTAGGTCCCCTATAGACAGAAAAAGGGGGAAAATGTATAATAGGGGACAAGAAATAGCCGAGCAATTGAATACATATTTTGGTTCTGTCCTCACAAAGGAGGCAGCAAATCAGGTGTCAGAAGTGTTGGAGAATACAAGATTTCAGAGGAAGAACTGAGAGAGATCAATGTTACTAGAGAAACAGTGCTGGGAAAGTTGATGGGATTGAAGGTGGATAAATCCCCAGGGCCAGATAATCTACATCCCAGGGTTTATAAATATTCATCAGTCACAAGTAGGCTTGCATTAACACTGCAGTGAATTACTGAAAATTCCCTAGTCACCACACTTTGGCACCTGTTTGGGTATACTGAGAGAGAATTTGGCATGGCCAGCGCACCTAACCAGCATGTCTTTCGGACTGTGGGAGGAAACCTGAGCACTGGGGAGGTTTTGTTGCAACTATACAGAGTCTTGGTGAGGCCTTACCTTGATTAAGTACCGTGTACGGTTTTGGTACCCTTTATCTTAAAGGAGTATAGTAACATTGGAGGCAGTCGAAAAGGAGATACACCAGGCTAATTCCCAGAATGAGAGCACTGCCCTATCAAGGGAGATTAAATATTCTGGGTCTATATTGTTTGAAGTTAAGAATAATGAGGTGTGACCTTATTCAAACACAAGATTCTGAAGGGATCTTGACAAGGTAGATGGTGTTGTGTTTTCACTAGTGGGAGAAACTCAAAACAAAAAGGGACATACAAATTTCCAAACATCTGTTTTGTATCAATAGTATAAATCACTGGAATTCTCTGCCTCAAGTGGTGGAGGAGGAGGTTAGATCGTTAGAAGTATTTAAAGTGGAGGTGGATAAATATTTAATAGATCGAGGAATAGAGAGCTGTGGGGAAAGACACAGGGAGAGAGTGAAGGTCAGCATAGATCAGTCATGATAGTATTGAATAGCGAGGCAGGCTTGTACAGCTTGGTGGCCTACTCCTGCTGCTATCTCGTGTTCTTGTGATAATGCAGATGCTTTTAATTAAAAGACTAAAAAGGCACAAGGTTCACAGTTTAAATCAAACTAATTTTACAACAAAAGAACAGGAATACCAATAATTACACAATCTCAAATAGTCAGGCCTTTAAATCATGAATACCAGTTACTTATTGAACTCCACTTTTCTACACCCAGCTTCAGCCATTCCCCATTATAACCTACACCCCCTTGCTCCCAAATTATTTAAGTCAGATACTTAACAGAAACTTGGCAGTTATCCACTTGGTATAAAGAACTGTGGACTCCCAATTCAACACTCCTGGTTCTGAAGGTTCTTTAACACTGCAGTATTATATCAATGAACTTTCTTCCATGTCAGCTTAGCTATCCCAGAGAAATAAATCCATTTTTAGTACTGTCCTTTGGTTAATAAAAACTTGTTTTCAGCCACAGAATTTCAGTTGAATCCTGCTGGGTAAAAATATTAGTCAGATTGTTCCAAACTGAACCTGTGCTTGAGATCAAAGCCACACCCATAAACTCCGAAGCAACTTGGTCACATGATCAGTGACAGGCAGCAGAAACATTTCCTGGGAGAAATCTCATTAAGGGACCATCACCCCAATATAAAATGTGGGGTTTGCCAAAAAAGTACACAAGCCACCACAATTTGTAGCCTTAATGTGTGGCATAATGTTTCACCTTTTATGAAAAGGAGAGAGTTACATCCCCTGCATGCAACACTTTAAATCTCAAATTCTAGCCTTAAATTATTGCAAATTCTTTAACTACTAGGAATTGAATCATGAGAAACTGTCAACAATTAGCAGACCAGCCAGTAAAAGGGCAATTAAAAAAAACCAAGACCACAATAATCATATAGAATTAGAGGTTCATAGTGTGAAAACAGGCCCAAATTTCAGCTCAACTTGTCCATGCTAGATTTTTACTAAGCTAATCCCAATTGCCCACATTTGGCCCTTACTCTTTTATACCCATGTTATGGTCTAAATGCTTTTTAAAAGACAAAACTGTACCTGCCTCTACCACCACCTCTGGCAGCTCATCCCAGACACTTGCCACCCACCGAGGAAAAAATTGCCCCTCTGGGCCCTTTCGCATCTCTTGCCTCTCACTTTAAACCTATGCCCTCTAGTTTTAGGCTCCCCTACGTTTGGGAAGAGAGATAAGGACTACCTCGCTGATCTATGCCCCTCATTTTCTGAGCCTCTAAGATCATCCCTAAGTCTCCTACGCTCCAGGGAAACAAGTCCCAGTCCCTAAGTAATTACTATTAAAATAGTAGTGAAGCACTAGTAGGAATTTTTTTTAAATTAAGAAATGGCCAGTAAAGTAAAATTGCATTGTCATCTAGTTCTTTGATTTGTCATTTTGTTTTAAAAGCTTTTTTCATGAACGTGATCGAATGGGAGAAAAAAGGGGGAGGAGACTGTGGATGAACAGAGGGATCTAGGTGTGTGTGTACATAGATCCCTGAAAGTTGGGAATCAAGTAGATAAGGTAGTTAAGAAGGCGTACGGTGTATTGGCGTTTATTGGTAGGGGGATTGAATTTAGGAGTCGCAGTGTAATGTTGCAACTGTACACTACTCTAGTGCGGCCGCACTTGGAGTACTGTGTGCAGTTCTGGTCCCCGCATTACAAGAAGGATGTGGAGGCGTTGGAGAGGGTGCAGAGGAGGTTTACTAGGATGGTGCCTGGTATGGTGGGGAGGTCCTATGAGGAGAGACTGAGGGATTTAGGGTTGTTTTCGTTGGAAAGAAGGCGGCTAAGAGGGGATCTTATTGAAACATATAAGATGATTAGAGGTTTAGATAGGGTGGATAGTGATAGCCTTTTTCCTCGGATGGAGAAAGCTAGCACGAGGGGGCATGGCTTTAAATTAAGGGGGGGTAGCTACAGGACGGATGTCAGGGGTAGGTTCTTTACCCAGCGGGTGGTGAGGGATTGGAATGCCCTGCCTGCTGCAGTTGTAGATGCGTCTAGTTTGGGGGCGTTTAAGAGATCTCTGGATAGGTTTATGGACGAAAAGGGATTGGTATAGGCTAGTGGGTCATTGTTTTTGTAACTGGTCGGCGCAACATCGTGGGCCGAAGGGCCTGTTCTGCGCTGTAATGTTCTATGTTCTATGAGACTGGGAATCGCATGCAGCTCTAGAACCAGGCACTGCTGACCCCTCTTCTACTCATGGCCTTCATGCTGTTGAAGGCTTTGCAAGTTTCTGCAGAGAACCTTGTAGGTGGTAGATGCTGTGGCCACATTGAGTGATGAACATCTCCACATCTGATCTTATGACAGAGGGAATATCACACATGAAGCAGCTAAAAACAGCTCAAATTGAGGCTATGTCCAACCAGTCTGGACATTCTGTTGTTGTTTGCCAATTAGGACTTTAGGAATTCCAATCACACACTGGCCAAGAATTGGCCTACAGATGGATGGCTCTTGAGGTGGGGGCAGTAAAGTGGGGCTGGAAGAGTGGAGGGCTGTTGTCCATCCCCAATTATCTTAGGGAAGATGATGGCAAGCCATTTGGCTCCACAAGTGTAATTATTAAAAATATTTCCTTAGAGTGGTGGGTAGTTTCCCCTTTAAGATTACTACAGGTTGGCTCAGTGGTTAGTTCTGCTGCCTCACAGTGCCAGGCTCCAGGGTTAAATTGCAGCCTTGGCGCGGGGGGGTGGGGGAGGCGGAGGAAAGAGAACGGGACGACGACTGCCTGTGTCAAGTTTGCCAATGTGTGTGGGTTTCTTTCCCCAGTCCAGGTTAGGTTGTTTGGTCATGGTAAACTGCCCCCCAGTGTCCCAAGATGCAAGGATTAGCAGGGTAAATATGTGGGGTTCTGGGGGATAGGGCCTGGGTGGGATAGTTGTTGGCGCAGGCTAAAAAAAAAAGGGCCAAACAGCTTCCTTTTGCAGTCTTGGGATTCTAGGTTAAATAACTGAGCATGTGTGATGCAAGCTCCATCCATTTTGCACTGGGAGTTTTATGCCAGTGATGAGCATATTCAAAAGCCCCTATTGCCTGTAACAGTTAGTGTCCTGCACACCCCACTTCCATGTGGTAGCTGGGGTGGATCAGGCACAGGAAACAAAATCTATCCTTGCAAACTTGATATTACAAAAAAAAAAATCAGGGGGAGTGAGAATCTAAGTTTTTTGATTAACATTCACAGTCACATCATTAATCATCTGAATTATATATTGTGTGTCAGGCACAGCTGGCAAATCGTTGCTCCATTTCTTCAAACAAAATGTGGGACATCTGCAGAAATGAAACCAATTAGACAGGCCCTCCTGCTGGTCTAAAAAAGGTGAGCATGTCTTTGTTTTCAAGTTGATGCTGCCCATGTAAACAAAAACTAACCCTATTCCAAGATATAGAAAATACATTTTATTAATTTGTAGGACGTGTTGCTGGCTGGCTAGCATTTATTGCCCATCCCTAGTTGCCCCTGGAGGACAGGGGAGAGTCAACCACATTGCTATGGCTCTGACATCACACACGGGCCAGACAAGGCAAGGACAGCAGAATTCCTCCCCTAATACAAAAAGTGGACCAGAGGTGTTTTCCCAACAATCAACGGTTTCATGGTCACCATGAGACTCAAATTCCAGATTTTATTTTTTAAAAACATTGAATTCAAATTCCACCATCAGCTGTGGCAGGATTTGTACGTTGGCTCCCAGAACATTAGCGGAGTTTCTGGATTACTGGTCTAGCGAGAATGCCAGTAGGCCATCACCTGCCTGATGTACAGATACAATGACTGAAATGACATGAAATACTGTAGTTGACTCCAATCATTCATACAAGAGGAGCAACATTACAACAGTTTAAGTGCATCAAATTAGTCCATAATGTTCCCACTTGTGCCTCAACTCCATTCTTTTTCCCCCCCCTCATTCTGTGGCTTCAGTTGGAAACCTGCTCATGTTGGATTTCTCCCCACAACTCTCGTTTCCATTTTGTTTTACTGATTGCATCAAGAAAAAAAAAATTAGTGTGCCTTTAGGAAGAGGCCAGGAATCAAAGTTCAATTCCCTCTCTTCAGCTTGCCATGCATCTCTTCCAGACTTTGGTCTTCGTATTCCCATTTGGAACTTATTTGCATGTTTACAAATCAAAATTGCTTATAGTGCAATTTAGCCAGTGGTCAAAGGAGCCCGTAGACTTGTCAAATGTAACTCTTCCACAATCAGTGGCACCCTTGGACGAAGAACAACTGGTGGTGGTTTAATCAGTTGGATGGCCACGCCTCAGGAGAGAGGTAAGGTTGAGAAGGCAGGCTTTCATAGTCAGCTACCAAGTGGTGGACTTGTCCATCAGTTCAGCTCCCTTCCACCTTCTTTCAGAAAAAAGGTCTGAGCTCACATACCGACCAGCTCAAGAGCAGCTTGAAATTACATGAAATATTGTCGTATTTCTGCTGCCATTAGACTTTTGAATGGACCTACCAAGTTGATCTTTCGCTACACCCTAGCTATGATTGTAACACCACATTTTGCACCCTCTCTCCTTTCCATGTCTGTGAACGGTATGCTGTCTGTATAGCACTCAAAAAAATACTTTTCACTGGATACTAATACATGTGATAATAAAAATCAAAAAAGCTGGTTTCATGCTCACTATTGCAGTTAAGTGAAGGATTTCCCTGAAGCTTCCTACATTCAGCACTGGACTCCCTGTCCATGCAGAACTTTCTGATAAGCTTCTGAAGAAGTTGTGGCAGTACACTGATAAGGAGAAAGTCAACATATCATTTACAAGCTTGACATATTTAAACAAGACTAGTGCATAATTGCTGAAGCTTCACACAACAGAAGGACAAACTTGCATTTATATAACCCCTTTGACAAACTCAAGCCACTCCAAAGCATTCTTGAGCCAAAGAAGAACTTCTAACATATAGTCACTGTGGCCAATTTTCATGCAGCAAGCTCCTACACAGTGGTTAGATAATGAGCAGAATAATGCTCTCAGCGACAGTGGTTAAAGGATTAAACATTGACCAGGATATTGTAATTTGAAGAATTCTCCTGCCCCTTTTTCAAAAGAGGCAGGGAGGGCTACAGCTTAAAGTCTCAATCAAAATGAAAACCATCCATCACCTCAATAAAACATTTGATTTTTCACAGTAATACAATAGACACTGATTAGTTTGTGACATTACAGGGTTAGAATGGGAATTACTCCCCCCCCCCAACCCCCCACCCCCCATAGCCCGTTTGCAATTGGCTTAGATCAGAGTAACTTACGAGTGACAGACTACTTGTAATCAAGGAAAATAAAGAATCACAGGTTTCAATTGAATTCTTATAATTGTCCATCAAGGAAGAATGTGATTTGTAATCAAAATGCTTGTGGTGCACTCATTGCAATTAGCATGAAGAGGTTTCAACTTGCTGCAAAAAAAAAACAAAACATGCAATACGCAAGTTTGGATGAAAGCACCTGAATCAAGGGATTACCTTGAGTTACTTGGTCTTTTCTCCCCCTCATGTCAAGTTGCACCCTTAGAATTTCACAGCAAAAGGCCATTTGAACCACATCTCATTGAGGGGGACATCCAATTAGTCTCAAGACTGGCAAGTCTTTCCTTTTCAAGCACATGTTCAAATTTATTTTGCAAGGTGCTATCGAGCATGCTTACATCTTCCTTTCACACAGTGCATTCCAAATCATAACTCAGGTGAAATCTCATCTTCCTCTCCTGGTTCGTTTGCCAATGCACCATCATCCCACCCATCAAAATCAATTTTGTCCATCAAAACCCTCCATACTTTTGGACACCTCTTATCAAGTCTCCCCTTAACTGCCCTGCAAAGAACAATTCCAGATTCTCTAGCTACTCCTCATCCTGCCCATCTGAGGCCTCGACATCCTTCTGAAAGCATAGTGCTTAAAATTGAGCACAACATCACAATGCCTAACTAGTGAATATTTAGCAGAATGTCCTTACTTTTGTCTAAGCCAAAATAAAACAATTTTATCTTGATCTGTCAAAGATTTGTGTATGCAAATCTGTTACATCTCTTTAGACTCATATGCCTTAAAACAATATAATATTTTTTGTTTTACATCTATTTAATATTCTGTGCTGGGAGTGTTCTGCTGTAGGTTGGCCTCAACAATGTACCCACTAGAACCCTACCGAAATATCAGATGATAGGAGATTGTCATCACAAAATGATCAATCCTCCCAAAATGCATCACTTCATAATCTGCTGCATCAACTTTTATCTACATGATATCTCCTGATTTCACCAGTCTCCCCCCCCCCCCCCAAATCAATCCCTCAAAAGTCTGCTACCATCCTCCTCATTCAACTACATTTTTCAAGATCCAATATTCTACACAGGGGAAAAAAGTAAAAACCCAAGGAACTACTTTCAATGTTCAAAAAAAAAAGGTGCTGTGTATTTTCAATTAGAAATTGAAATTGTGACAATTATTTCCTGTCTCTCAACCTACAGCAGACATGATGAAAGTTAAAATAATTTGAGATCTGGAGATTAAATGCATTGTGCACTCACATTTCATCTCAAAAAGAGGTGAAGCATCTTTCTTTCATCAGTTGACCCAATAGCAGGAGCAATGCTTGGTACATAGAGTTGCCGTCACCCCTCGTCTCAAAGCAAACCAAAATTACCACACAAACGCTCTGCAAAGGATGCTTTGATTGAAATCAGTATTTTCTTCCCCCCCCCCCGACAATAAAGCTGAAACACTGCACCAGTGATTTTGTTTTAACGGACATTACTTGTCATGCATTTTGGCTAGTAGGACAATGGAATGGATGTTGCTAGGTGACTGTTGCTCTGCGTTACTGTTCTAACTGCAGTGCTAAATAAGCTCAGCTAACAAAAAAAAAAGTCTTTTTATACACCATCTTAGTTACCATTTAATAGCACTCTTGGTTTGGAGCAAGAATGCTCAAGACTGTAAAATATACACATATTAACCTTGTAGTTCACTCTGAAGCTATTGTTTAACATACAAAATGCCAAGGTGAATTAGAATTTTTATAGCACAGAAAATTCAAGTAATACATTTATTGTAGTGTTCTTCTAAACACTGCTCTATAGGTCTTGGGAATACTAGAAAATGAACCGCTTTCTCTTTGCAAAGGAGAGTGACCAAAATTAGTCGACCAAGACTATTGATGACATTGCTGAGACAACTGTATAGCATTGAGGAGGCAAAGCAACTTGGACTTTGAATGGGGCAAAAAAAAATCAGCAAAATGCACCCCTACTGGCCAGGTGTGGCTGCTGTGACAACTACTGTCTAGTTGGGAACATAGCAGAACAAGCAGTGCAATAAGCCATTCAAGCCCCTTCCACTATCCAGTTAAATATTGTCTGGCTGGTAAAATCAGTTGCAGTTATTGAATAGGCTGCAGCTTGCCAAAGGCAGATGGGTTGGTCAGGGATCCCAGGTGGATGGGAAAGTGATGATTGGAATAGGGAGGCACACTTTGGGGCAACAAGGCATATTTGAGGGGGTGCGGAGAGGGCATAGCACATATTTCTATTTCCTGGATCATTTTGCAAGGAGCTTCTTTTAAGAACAGCTGGTTAGCCCACTCCATGCTTGGTACAGATAGGAGAGCAGGTGATGAGAATGTGCAATACACACACCCCTAGTTATTGAATTGCAGAATGGCCTCTGTGCTGCAACCAGCCAGTCAGGCCTATGCTAGTGCTCTGTAAGATCAATTCAGCTAGTCCTGCTCCCCTTTTCTCAGTCCTTCAAGGCCAAGTGTGTCTCAAGGCTGAGTTATGCTAGGACTATCATAGCAGGTTTCAGTTACATCATTTCTGAAGTGCAGCCGAAGCTGCATTAAACACAAATTCTGCAGAAAAAAAGAGACTTGAAGCTTTTTGTCTTGCACTCATCAGGAGACTTTGCAAGGGCACCAGTATAAGGGGCATTGTATGAAGAGTGTTTCCATGCTTACCCCTCAACATCTTTTCTCATGTGCAACTAAAAATGTTTATGGATGAGTGCACCATACAAATGGATGCTTCAATAATTTACAATTTATATACTTTTCTCATCAACTCAATAGCAACGTACTGACTTGTATATAGATTAATGCCCCAGACACAATCTTGCCTCTAATCTGTATGTGACCCACTCTGTTGTTAAATAGTTTATATTCATTACTTCAGTTAACCTGCCTGAGAAGAATTGTATTCCAGTATGACCAAGGAAATTTTAATTTTTGTTCTTTTGTCAACACATTTCAAAAATTTGTTGGATACAGGAAATGCATTAAATAATATCATTGATAACAAGCTAGCAAAAGTTGTTTAATGGAACCTTGCAGTTTTGCTGGAGGCAAGTTTAACGTTGGTTGTCACCATGTCAACAAATAATTCAACAGTGCTGAAATCTTAAAATAATCTGCAGTGTAGCAGTGAAAGAGACCAAAAAATAAATCCGGTTCATCAGGAAACGTAATGCATGATTTCATTGGAAAAAAAAAGCAAAGCTTTCCCCAATGCAATAACTGTCATCTGAAGACAACTCTTAATCTCAGGGAAGCAAATTAAAATGGATAATCATTTTATTCTAACAGAATGTTCTCCCTTACATCTCGTGTGAATACCAGAGATCTCAGTTCACCAATTGTCTCAGTGCTCACTGAGAAAGTCACATCACAGCAAGGGTTACCTGGGGGTGTGACGTAATGAATACTGAACATGAGGAGGCTGAATACAGAGCATGGATGCTGGGTTTCAGAAAATAAACCAACTATACAGTGCATCAGCCACAGGTACTGATTTTAAACATATCAATTTTGGCTGCAAACATCAAAACAAAAATCAGTTCTCGTGATAATCAAGTGCACACTACTCCATAAAATAAAACAAAAAGGATAGTTTTTTTATAGTTCCACAATTAAACAGGATAATACAAAGTCTTGTTCTATACAAGAAAGGAAACAGAATTCTAAAGAGGTCGTACATTTTGAACATAAAACAATTCAAAGCCTTTAACAGGCTTAGGTTTTGTACCAGACAAGCTGTTAGTTGTTCCACCAAGTGGACAGAGAATATTGTGGATCCCAGCACAGTAGTCAAATACAAACCATTTCAGAAATTAACTAGCTGGATGAAATAACTGTTAAGGGCATTGAGGTATGAAGCATTTCTAAAACTTTTGCTTGTTACTTCCTAATCCCCTCCTTTCTAAGGCACGTGCTTAACTGTACTTCCGTGCCTGACAATGATGTTCATTCTCATTAGGCATTCTAACATCAACAATATTCACTTCAGATATTTAAGTGGACAGCACTGGCAATGACAAATTCCCACGGTTGAGGTTCTTTAATGAGCCTATCTTAGATCTATCATTTTCCTCCAAGTTCATCCTTTCTGTTTAATTTTTCATAAGTTGGTTTCCTCCATTACCATGGGCTCTACTTGCCAGCATGGGTGCAAATCCAGTACCACTCAGGAGGCACACCACCTAATTGTTTAAGGGGGTGGATACAGCGCCATTCACTACCGCTGCAGTGCATACAACTTATAATGCCAAGGTTCCTTACCACAGCACCTTCCAAACCTGTGACTTCTTATCCTCTCCAAAGAGAAGGGTAGCAGACACATGGAAACACCATTACCTGCAAGTTTTCCTCCAAGCTGCACACCATCCTGATTTGGAACTATAAAATCACTAACATGTAGTAGGAGGCCATTAGGCCCATTAAGTCTGCACCAATAATCCCATCCAGGCCCTATATATCCCCATTGATTCACCCTGCTAATTCCCCCTAACACTAAGGGGCAATTTACCATTACTAACCCACACATCTTTGGACTGTGGGAGAACCACCATTCCTTCATTATTGCTGGAACTCACTAACAGCACTATAGAAATCCCTGCACTAGTTCAGGGGAAAAAAAAGCAGCTCACCAACACCTTCAAGGGCAATTAGGGATGAACAATAAAAACGCTGGCCCAGCCAGTGATACCCACTTTCCATGAGGAATGAAAAACTGCACCTAAGAAAGAAAGAACTTTAAAAACCTATTTATCTTTTTTAATGAATTCTCAAACTGAATTAAACATTTATATCAACTTTGCTGCAATGACAAGTTACTTTATTTTATAGTTAATTGCCATGTCAATTGAGTGGAAGTGTTTGACATGGAAATTTTAATGAGTCTTAGCTCTCTGAAAGTGGGAAAAAAATCTACAGGTGCTCAACCAGTCTGATCAGAAAATCCATGCAACACAATATTGAAAGCATGTATTAGATACAAAAGTATGGGTTTTCTGATGAACCTTCAGGGAAGGGAACTTATCAAGCCTATTTGAGCTGACCTATACATCATGAAACACACACACACACACACACACACACACACACACACACTCTTGGTACCCTAATAAGTCATACAGTTGTAAAACAAGTATGTGGCCCACCACTTCAGGGCAACGGTTGGGAAACCAAGTAGTTTTACCAACACCCTCCACAGCCAAAGGCTTGGCGAATGGGCCACCATTTCAGACAGGCATGTTGAGATAACATCACGAAGTCAACCCTACTTTTTAAAAAAAAAGCATATACATATGCAAAGTATACACGTAGGGAAAAACAACATTACTAATCCAAAACAAATCACAACTTTATGCTTATCACCACTTCAAACCAAAGATGTCCAATCCACGTAAACACAGCACATTTGCAGAAAGACAAGAATTATTTTTACATTAAAAAGGTTTTTGCCTCAGGGCTGTAGAAAACAAGTCAATATTTACTCACTCACAATAACATATCCTGACAATGCTATGATTAAAGCTTTCATCGAAGTTGGCAGGGGGGCAAACTGAAGGAGCCCATTGCACAGGGGCAACTTTCACGTCCACAGCACAGGAAGAGTATGCAATGGCAACAGTGGAGCTGATTATCGGCCTACCTCGATCAGGAAATCACCCGTTCTCAATCCAGCCTGCCATGCTACTCCACCCTCATCCACTGACTCCAAGTATTGAAGCGCAGGAAAGGCTGGAGTTGGCGTAAATTCCTCAATCGGCGTATCAGCTGTGGCAAAGAGGCAAAGACCATGAGAGAAGAGAGAGAGAGGAGACAGGAAATCTGCCAGGGTGCTATTGTATATCAGAGACAGCTAGTGCATATCAGACATTTAATCACAAAATAAATTAACCAAGTTCACATTTTAAAAAAGGTGAAATCTTCGTTTATTTTATTTACAATAAAGAAAATGAAAACAGAATTCAGAGCAGAATTCCGAAGAAGGATTTGTACAGCATCCTTTCCCCCTCCTCCACCCCCCCCAACCTCAACCACAGCTCGAATCGACAGAGGGAAAAAAAAGCTCACCTTTTGCCCCACGGAGTACAAATCCAAAGCCCTCATTGTCTTTCTTCTGCAGGACAACAGTCTTCTCCTCAATGATGCAGTCGCTGTAAAGGGAATCCAGAAGATAGCGCCCATTATTCGAGCCCAGCACAGCCGCTGCTTTCACCAGCCTGTGCATCATGCCAAGAGGACATTCATCAAATGGATAAGGGGTGCATTTAAAAAAGAAATAAAGAACATCCACAGAGGCAGGGCGGAATGAAGATCTAGAAGCGGGGTGGAGGGATGCAGAAATAAATCGAAATAAACGTGATGTAACTTAAAGGAACAGAGTGCCCGGTTGGCTGTGAATGACTGACTGAATGAATGAGTGATCACATGTCAGCTGCGACTCTGAGGAATGGAAACTGCGTGTGATTTTGAACAGCACCGATATCCTCCCACAGTGCATGTACCAGATGCATCTTCTACTGAAGCCCAAGGGGAACCAACCCGAGGGAAAGTGAGGGAGCATTTCCTCTCCTACGCTGCCTTATAAGCTACCTAAACCTGCGACGGCTGCCCAGTACTGTATGGGGTGTGTGTGTGTATGTCTGTGTTTTTTTTTTCGCCTGCTTTATATCCTGTTATTGAGTGCTGCGTGCTGCAAGAATCTCACATGATCATTTGACAGCCCACACTGCTAATAACGTGGTAACTGGCTTGCCGTCATCAAGCAGATTTTTTCAGAAGTATGATCTTTACATAATTGAATTAGCATCAGGGAAATGGGGCATCGATCAAACAAATGTAGATTTATTCCCCCCCAAAAAATAATTAATTAACAAACCACCCAAGTAATGAGATCCTTATGCGAAATGAGACTAAGATTGATTTTAGATTGGATACTCACCTATGTAAATAAACACTCAGTCTACACATTCTTGCAGACATTAACCCCTTAAAGGAACGACTAAGTCTTTAATTTAAAAGTTTGATCAGTGTCACAAGTAAGCTTGTTAACACCGCAGTGAAGTTACTGTGAGAATCCCACACTCCGGCACCTGTTCGGGTACACTAAGGGAAAATTTTTGAGCACAGCCAATGCACCTAACCAGCACGCTATTTGGGACAGTGGGAGGAAACCCACGCAGACGTGGAGAGAGTGTGCAGACTCCGCACTGACAGTGACCCAAGCCAGGAATTCAACCCAGGTCTCTGGAGCTGTGAGGCAGCAGTGCTAACATTGTATGACTGTGAAATAACTTATGATAGCTTTATGTGGAACATTTACACAAAATTTCTGTTTGCGTCTTGTAAAGGCAGCTGAGGGAACATTAAAAGTATTTATTAATCCAGAATACAATGCTGTGCAGTTTATTTACTGTTTTAATGCAGAAATACCACCACAGGCATTGAGTAGGTTAACCAACCAGAAAGTAACAAGTTCTTTTAAGGTTTCTTTACCTGGCAGAGCACCCAGAGTTAACTTGCACTAATTTCAACTGTGCTCATATACATCGGGCAGTGTTAGGTTATATGCTGAACAAAATACCTCAAAGCCCACACAGACACAGTGCTTGAGCAATACAGACTATCACTTATACACTGTTTATCATAATCACTGGACATCCCAAAATGCCTTCCAGTCAATGAGATACTTTGGAAATGTGGTGACTGTTGTAATGCAGAAAGCAATGTGCACACAGCAGGATCCCACAAGGAGCAATGCAATAATGAGCCAATATTGATGCTGATTGATGGAAATATTGTTGCTAAATAGAACATAGAACATTACAGCGCAGTACAGGCCCTTCGGCCCCCGATGTTGCGCCGACCAGTGGAACCAATCTAATGACCCTCTAACCTAAACTATTCCAATATTATCCATATGTCTATCCAATGACTATTTGAATGCCCTCAAAGTTGGCGAGTCCACAACTGCTGCAGGCAGGGCATTCCACGCCCTTACTACCCTCTGAGTAAAGAACCAATGTCTGACATCCGTCCTATAATTATCACCCCTCAATTTAAAGCTATGTCCCCTCGTGTTAGCTGGGGGATAATCCTCCCATTCTGACTCTCTCCAAGATAGTGCCCAAGGATATTTACAACACCCGATCAGGCAGATAGGGCCTTATCTCATCCAAAAAACAGTACCTCTGACAGTGCAGCACCAGAGTGTCAGGTTTGATTTTTCTGCTCAAGTCCTGGGGAGGGGCTTGACATTAGTGACTTGCAACAGAGAGGCAAGAGTGCTACAAACTAAGCTACAGCCAGCACCGACTATCATTTTGGTTTAAAAATGTTCTTAAAGAACTGTACACCGTGGGAAGAATTTTTGTTCAACAATGTGGGTCAAATTGTTTTCTCATTTTTCAATGCAGTGCAAACCTGGCTCAGCTGGGAGTATTTCCTAGGTCACAGGTCACAGGTTCAGGTCCTACTCCAGAGACTTGAACACATAAACTGGGCTGACGCGTCAGTGTATTACCAACAGCATACTACGTTCAGTGTGATTTGGACAGTGTAGGCATGTGCATGGCAGATGAAGTATAATGTGGATAAATGTGAGGTTATCCACTTTGGTAGCAATGATAGGAAGGCAGATTATTACATGAATGGGAAAGAGGTGATACTTAGCGAGACCGTGGTGTTCCTCAATGCTGAAAGTAACTGTGCACGTACAGTAGGCAGTAAAGAAGGCAAATGGTATGTTGGCCTTCATAGCGAGAGAACTTGAGTATAGGGATAGCAAAGTTTTGCTGCAATTGTATAGGGCATTGGTGAGAAGAATTGTGTGCAGTTTTGGTGTCCTTATCTGAGGAAGGATGTCCTTGCTATAGTGAAAGTACAGCAAAAGTTTATCGAGGATGGCAGGTCTCTCATATTAGGAGAGACTAAGTCAGTTATATTCACTGGAGTTTAAAATAGTGAGAGGGGCTCTCATAGAATAGGCAGGGTAGGTTCAGAAAGAATGTTCCCAATGGTGGGGGAGTCCAGAACTAGGGGTCATAGTTTGAGGATAAGGGGTAAACCTTTTAGAGCTGAGGTGAGGAGAAATTTCTTCACCCAGAAGGTGGGGAATGTGTGGAATTCACTACCACAGAATGTAGCTGGGGCCAAAACGTTGTCTGATTTCAAGAAGAAATTAGATATAGCTCTTGGGGCTAAAGAGATCAAGGTATAGAAGGGGGAAGAGGGATCAGGATATTGAATTCGATCATCAGCCATGATCAAAATGAATGGCAAAGCAAGCTCAAAGGGCCAAATGGCCAACTCCATCTTCTATCTTCTAATGGCAGAAATGCAGGCTTTCAGAGTAGACCAAGATTAAAAACAAAGCCCTATCGAACCTTCTGTTTGCATGGGAAAAAAAATCTTCTGACAGAATTGGAAGGTGAGCATTGAGCTCTTCATGTCCTGGTCAACACTTTCCCCTCAACCGGCACCATCAGTAACAGGTCTGACTGATCAAGAACCTCAATGTTGTTTGTGGGTCATGCTGTGTGCAAACTGGCCACCACGTTTGCCTGAAATGAACTATAGCTTCACTTCAAAAGTAAATTGTGAACTACAAAGCACTTGGGACATTGTGAGGAGATGAAAGGCGTTCTATCGATGCTCCTTTTTAAAATGCACCATGCTGATACTGACACAGGAGGTGCATATGTAGCGAACATCAAACAACAACACACTGGTTATGCCTGAATTCCTCTGTGTTGGAACTTGCCTATATCAACCAATGCTGATGAGAAAGGAAGTCTCTTGCATTTTATGCATCAAATATAGGGCGAGGAGTCAATTAGTTCCGATCCCTTAAAAACTTAATTGCTTAACAGGGCAGAGATTTGCAACAGTCAAAGGTTAGAGTTGTTAATGTGATGAGGGCACTCAACCAAATCCTATTCCCTTACTCCATGATGTTTCAAGTGCTATTTGTAGAAAGTAGATGCTTAATATGGAAGTGTGCAAGAAGTGCCCATTCAAGTTCAGGTCTAAACTATCTCGTCTGGAGACACTCTAATCTGAATACAGGGAGGCAGTATTACAAGAATATTAACTCAGCTGATGTTCTGGAGACCCAGGTTTGAATTCCACCAATACTGATGTGGAATTTGAATTCAATTTAAAAAAAAATGGAATTAAGAGTCTAATGATGACTGTGAAACCATTGTCAATTGTTGGAAAAACACATCTGGTTCCTTTAGGGAAGGAAATCTGCCGTCCTTACCTGGGCTGGCCTACATGTGACTCCAGAGCCACAGCAATGTGGTTGATTCGGAGAACTAAGGATGGGCAATAAATCCTAGCCAGCCAGCGATGTTCCACGAATGAATAAAGAAAAAGAGAGTCAAAAACTCTTAACTGCTGCCAAGGCACTGAAGCCAGGCAGTTGATCTATGAAATGTTAGGAGTTTGCCATTTCTGAAGGTAAGATTTTGCAGAAATAGTTGGCTCATAAGTCAGATTTGATTTGGGGGAGGGGGGAGGGGATGGAGGCGAGGGGACGGGGGTGAGAGGACAGGGGACGAGGGGACAGGGATGAGGGGATGGGAGGGGTGTGCGAGGGGACTGGGGAGGTGAAGGGATGGGGGAGAAGTTGGTTGAATTGGATCCTGTCACCACGTATTTCAAGCGTGAAACTGGGGCAAAAAGGTCCAAATATTTGAGGTGATATTCTGCACCAAGGGTTGCAAACTATGATCTCTGGGACTTTGGCTCAGGTGACTAGGCACCTGCCTTAGACTAGGCCAAGGCACCTTGCATATGCTAATACCAGGCCTAATACTAATAAAGGAGACTTTTAATCTTAATATGCCCTTCCTATGGAGCCAGTAGCGCCTTCCCCTGCTCCACAGCGGTCCTGAGGACCACTGTTGGCACACGCTCACTTTCCATCTCCCAATTCCCCAACATGTTCGCCACAGCCCTCACCTCCCCAAGCCACACACACACACATACGTACACACACTCCCACACTTACATGAAACATGGCGAGGCAATGGCCTAGTGGTATTATTGCTATGATCACTGGACAATTAATTCAGAAACTCAGCAAATGTTCTGTGGACCCGGGTTCGAATCCCGCCACGGCAGTTGCTGGAATTTGATTTCAATAAAATATACTTGGAATTAAGGATCTATTTACAACGATTGTTGCAAAAATTCATCTGGTTCTCTAATGTCCTTTAGGGAAGGAAATCTGTCATTGTTACCTGGTCTGGCCTACATGTGGCTCCAAAGCCACAGCAATGTGGTTGACTCTCAACTGCCCTCTGAAATGGCCCAGCTTAAGGGCAGCTAGGGATGGGCAATAAATACTGGGCAGCCAGTGATACCCCTGTCCCAGAAATAAAAAAACAAAATAGCACGATGATACTGAGTTAGAAATCTGGTGTCATCCCCCCAGTCTCCAATAACGTGGAGGTCGAATGTTGGAACCCTGCTCGCTATTGAGCTTGTTAAAAAAGTCAATCACATGGGAAAAGAACATTGATTTTGACCAATTTGAGGTGGTAGCTTCAAGGTGAACGCAAATATTTAGCAGAAGAGTTTACAGCTGAAAGTGGCAGCTTTTGGCTGTTTGGTAGACCTTCCGTTTGTTCAATTTTCATAAGTGATATAACAATTAAGGAGAGTGAGAGGGAAAGAGGTCTTTAAATTGAAACCAACTTCTGCTTTATTGCCTAACTGCTCTCACACCATCCTAGATTGACTGTGGAGCCTCGAATTCATATTCCTGCTGATTTTCCCATTAGCCGACAGCTAATTAGCCGGGTGAAGCTTGATCCTATGTGCTGAAATGGAGAGGATGGGAATGAGTGGACCGAGGACCCTTCGTTCCGCCTCCTTTATCCCCAGCAGAAACTGTAAAATCCAGCCCCATCTTTACTCAGGTGGTAAATCATGGGTGGCACGGTGATGGCACAGTGGTTATCGCTGCTGCCTCACAGCGCCAGGGATCTGGGTTTGTCTCCCGGCTTGGGTCACTATCCGTATGGAGTCTGCATGTTCTTCCTGGGCTTTCCTCCGGGTGCTCCAGTTTCCTCCCACAGTCTGAAAGGTGTGCTGGTTAGGTGCATTGGCCATGTTAAATTTTCCCTATCACAGTGTTGGGAGGGGACTTTAGGTGAAGAATTATCTTAAAACATTGCCTGTTAAAAATTATTAATGCGTTAAGAGCTTCTATTCATTTTTTATACACTACGCACAACTTGTGTTGGAACCTTGCTGACCTTGTTTTACGGGTGGGGGTTTGGGGGAATGAGGGGGTGATATCTCTGCAGTGGCAAATGCATTGTGAGATCTGCATGAGCGTCGTGGTTGGTTGAACAATGTTAAATGACGTCTTGGACGATGGACACACAGCTGCAAGATCATTGGGTTGACTGTGACTTTATGCGTGAATGAGGTATCGCCATTAGATGAATCACTGTTTATTTCTTCCAAAACAGATCAATCCCAATGTTTGGAATTGTATTTTAGTCACATTAAAGCTCAAAATATTGAGGAGCAAAAGTTCTTTCTTATTTCTAGATTGGGTTGTGTAGCACTTAGATCTAACAATGGAACTTTGGGATCTTGAACTGAAGCCACAATCTGTTGCAAATCCTCCAAACTGGAAAACACCTCGCAGAATCACAGATTACTACAGTGCAGAAGGCCTTTTGGTGCATTCAAGTCTGCACTGATGCATGAAAGACCCTGACCTGCCCACCTAATCCCACTTGCCAGCACTTGGCCCATAGCCTTGAATGTTATGGCGTGCCAAGTACTCATCCAGGTACTTCTTAAAGAATGTGAGGCATCCCGTCTCCATCATCCTCCCAGGCAGCGCATCCCAGACCATCATCACCCTGTGGGTTAAAAAAGATTTTCCTCAAATCCCCCCTAAACCTTCCACCCCTCACTTTTAACTCATGTTCCCTCGTAACTGATCCCTTCAATCTCAGTCCTGAAAAGATGGTGAGAGGGGGGAATTTTCCCTTCCCAACTGCCAAGGGAATTGTAGTGGGCTGGGGGGGGTGGGGGTGATGGTGGAGGGAGCCATGCAAAGGACTGTTGACCTTGGGTGGTACTTTCCGATTTTGGGGCGAGCCCGGCTGGAAAATGACAGCCGGAAAATCCCATCCGGTCTCCCTGGGAATGCGGGGGGAGTGGGCTTTTTGATAACATTAAGGTCAATCACTAACTACCAATGCTCTGAGTCAGGAATAATGAGTGGAATTTTCGGGGGCTTTGCTCACTCTGAAACCGGAAAATCCCGTCCGAAATCAATGGATCTTTCCATGCTCTGCCCTCTCCGATTCCTGTGGCAGGCAGAACGGTAAAATTTGCCCCAACATCTCTGTAAAATGCTGCAGATCACTCTTGCAAATAACGTGTGCTGTTTTGTGTGTTGGTGTCAACAGTTCTGTTGTTTTTTTTATTCGTTCGTGGCATGTGGATGTCACTGGCTGGGTCAACATTTAATTGGCCATCCCTGAGGGCATTAAGAGTCTGGCTATGGATTTGAAGTCACATGTGGGCCAGACTAGGTAAGGACAACAGATTTCCTTCCCTTGAGGACATTAGTGGACCAGATAGATTTTTGACAATGGTTTAATGGTCATTGTTAGACTTCTTTAATTCCAGATTTTTTTAACTTAATTCAAATTTCGCCATCAGCCATGGATCTGATTCGAACCCAGGCCCTCAGAGCATTACCCTGGGTCTCTGGATTAGTCACACATTGACAATATCATTACGCCATCACCTCCCTCTTATCCATTGGTCTATTGTACCCCTGGATTCAATATTATGCACCTTCCATCCCAAAACTTGTTCTGTCACTTTGGACTAAAAGTCTACTGTAGCTGCTAATGCAGAATGCCAAATCGTATGTCTGGCACATGTCAGCAGTGTGTGCCAGACATACGATATTCAGTTTCACTGGCTTCAATATGGCTGAATACCGAGCGCTCGATCTAAATTTCTATCACTTTGTGACAAATCTTTCCAAACTTACTACATAGTTTATTAGCTACCATATAGCTTACAGTGACGTGGATTGAAATAATGAGAGAGAGAAAGGGAGGAACCGGAGACTGCTTGGGTGGGATCTTTTAGTTTGCAAAAGATTTTGGCAAGAGCTTAAAGTTCATAGAATCCCTATAGAAAGAGGCAATTCGGCCCATCGAGCCTTCATCGACAACAATCGCACCCAAGCCCTATCCTCTAACTTCATGTATTTAACCCAATAATCCCCCTGACACTTAGGGGCAATTTAGCGTGGCCAATCCACCTAACCCGCATATCTTTGGACTGTGGGAGGAAAGCAGAGTACCCAGAGGAAATCCATGCAGACATAGAACATAGAACATTACAGCACAGTACAGGCCCTTCGGCCCTCGATGTTGCGCCGACTAGTGGAACCAATCTAATGACCCTCTAAGCTAAACTATTCCAATGTTATCCACTGACCATTTGAACGCCCTTAAAGTTGGCGAGTCCACAGCTGCTGCAGGCAGGGCATTCCACGCCCTTACTACCCTCTGAGTAAAGAACCTATCTCTGACATCTGTCCTATAATTACCACCCCTTAATTTAAAGCTATGTCCCCTCATGTTAGCCGTCACCATCCGAGGAAAAAGGCTCTCACTGTCCACTCTATCTAAGTAGTCATGGTGTGGATGTGCCGGCGTTGGACTGGGGTAAACACACTAAAAAGTCTGACAACACCAGGTTTTAGTCCAACCGATTTATTTGATAGTAAACTCACAAGCTTTTGAGAGGACTCCCTCTTCGTCAGGTGACGTCAAATTTTCGTCAAATTTCTTCAAACTTTCGTCAAATTCACCTGACGAAGAGGGAGTCCCCTCGAAAGCTTGTGAGTTTACTATCAAATAAATCAGTTGGACTAAAACCTGGTGTTGTCAGACTTTTCACTCTATCTAACCCTCTGATCATCTTGAATGCCTCAATTAGGTCACCTCGTAACCTTCTTTTCTCTAATGAAAATAACCTCAAGTCCCTCGGCCTTTCCTCATAAGACCTTCCCACCATACCAGACAACATCCTAGTAAACCTCCTCTGCACCCTTTCCAATGCCTCCACATCTTTCTTATAATGCGGCGACCAGAACTGTACGCAATACTCCAAGTGCAGCCGCACCAGAGTTTTGGACAGTTGTAACATGACCTCACGGCTCCGAAATTCAATCCCTCTACCAATAAAATCTAACACACCGTACGCCTTCTTAACAACCTTATCAACCTGGGTGCCAACTTTCAGGGAGCTATGCACATGTACACCAAAATCTCTCTGCTCGTCAACACTACTAAGAGTCCTTCCATTAGCCCTATATTCTGTACTCCTGTTACTCTTACCAAAGTGAATCACCTCACACTTTTCCGTATTAAACTCCATTTGCCACCTCTCGGCCCAGCTCTGCAGCTTGTCCATGTCCCTCTGCAAACTGTAACATCCATCCTCACTGTCTGCAACTCCTCCTCCGACGTGGGGAGAATGTGCAGATTCCACACAGTTACCCAAGGCCAGAATTGAACCCGGGTCGCTGGCGCTGTGAGGCAGCGGTGCTAACCACTGTGCCATCGTGTCACCCACCAAATAGGGAATTTAACTCACTCTGGCTGGAATGAGCAATGTATCAGTTATGGGATAACTTAAGAAGTTGTATTTATGAAATACCTTATTGTACACACTGTCTATGTGATTGCAGACTGAAGGCACAACTTAGGGTCGACTAACTGAATTCCATTGGCAGCAAATTTGCCACAAAATCAAGTCCAGCTACACTCCAGAAGATAAAAAGACTTGCATTTATATAGTGCCTTTGTGACCATCAGGCATCTGAAAGTTCTTTACGGCCAGTGTGATAGTCACTGTTGTAATGAGGAAACATAGCCACCAGCCAATTTACTCACGGCCAGCTCCCATAAAAAAACACTGGGATAATGACCAGATAGCACATCTTTTTCGGATGTTGACTGAGGGATAAATATTGGTCAGGGAGCATGGACACCTTTGCTTTTCTTCAAATCAGCATCATGGCATCCATTTCTATGGGAGGCACGGTAGCACAGTGGTTAGCACTGCTGTTTCACGGCTCTTGGGACCTGTGTTCGATTCCCAGCTTGGGTCACTGTCTGTGTGGAGTTTGCACCCATGTGTCTGCGTGGGTTTCTTCCGGGTGCTCTGGTTTCCTCCCACAGCCCAAAGATGTGCGGGTTAGGTTGGTTGGCCATGCTAAAATTGCCCCTTAGTGTCCTGAGATGTGTAGATTAGAGGAATTAGCGGGCAAATGTGTAGGGATATGGGGATAGGGCCAAGAAGGGATTATGGTCGGTGCAGACTCAATGGGCCAGATGGCCTCCTTCTGCACTGTAGGGTTTCTATGATTCTGAGAGGCCAGGTGGGGGCTTCAGTTTATCACGTCATATCTCCAACAGCGCAGCACACCCCCAGTATTGAACTGGAGTGTCAGCCTTGATTGCTGTGTTCAGGAATCTGGAGTTGGGTTTGAACTCACGACCATCTGGACTCAGAGGGAAGTGTGCTACAAACTGAGCCACAGCTGTCATGCAAGTGCATGCTCGAGATTGATGCTCCAGTTTTGAGCGGAAAGGCAATCCACTGGATGAGACACTGAAGTGCTGGGGAAGGTCACGTGCTTTGAAAAGAGTAGCACGTTCTCCCAGTGTCCGTCACTAACACGTTGTTCGGTCAACAAATGAAGGAAGTGGATTGTACACAAATTCCCAGCATCCAGACCAACAATCTTCCCTCAATTAACATAATTAAATAAAACAGAAATGCAAAACCTTGGCTATGAACCCATGTTTTATTGATAGCTGGCATCAGGTTGCCAATTGTAGACAAAGCACAGGAAATAATTAAGTGTTTTAAACTGCTAAATATTGATTAGATTGATCAATTGGCACAAGAAGCAAGGGTTCTGCACGAGGAAGTGCTTACAGCAATTTAAACAAAAACCTGTTGGGATAATTCAAATAGAATGTCTTTCATAGCATTGTCCAAGTCTGCAAAGTCTAGAATTTAGGTCTTAGATTGTTACTATATAACCACGGCAGCTTAATGGTAATAATGATGGTCCTTTATTCTATCAAATTTATTGCCGCAATAGATCACGTGGCTGACTCAAGGGTTTAAAAAAAATTACACCCCTCACTGGCATTGAAAGGCACAAGCAGCTAAATAGATTATTTATATTGCCATTACTTAGTTAATTAGAATCCTTGTATATGATCACAGAATCATGTGGCAGAATTTTCCCATGCTGCCCGCCACGGGAATCGTAGTGGGCAGGAAATGGACCATGCAAAGGTTCATTGACTGCGCTTTTGCGGTCTTGGGCAATTTTGCGCCTTTGGAAAATCCCGCCCAAAGAATTGTACAGAAAGAGGCCATTCATCTGGTCGTGCCCACTCTTTGAAAGAGCTGTCCCACAGCTCAAATCTTTCCCCACAACCTTGCAAGTTAGTACATGTCCAATCGTCTTTTGATAGCTCCAATGCAATCAGATTCCACCACCCTTTCAGATTGTGTGTTCTGTACCTTAACAATCCTTCAGCGTGCTAACATTTCTCCTCATTTCCTCCGTTTCACTAAGATACAAGTAATTTGCTGTGCGCTTTCCTCCCTGAGCCCCCTTATTCTCAGTCATTCATGTAACAAAATATTCATCATTACCTGTCACTTCCATGGTGGATTTGTAGGAATTACTTCTTATTTATTTATTCTTTCCCTTCTCACTCATCAAAATCTGCCTTTTGTTTGTGATTTACTTCTAGGAATGTGATTACTATTTTATTCTTCTTTTGGGTGCCTTTATAGTTTTGTGAAGTTGTCCTGAGTCTATTGGTACTCAGAGAGATTTCCTCCTATTTTTTCCATTCCCATTGGCCTGGAGAGACTGACTGACCAAATCTGACTGCAGTGACAAAGTCAGTACCAGAGTAACTCATTAATGTGGCCTCAGATCTTGATAAAATGTGATCCATCGGGTTAAATACAATAAGAACATAAGAACTAGGAGCAGGAGTAGGCCATTTGGCCCCTCAAGCCTGTTCCGCTGTTCAATAAGATTATGGCTGATCTTTTTGTGGACTCAGCTCCACTCACCCGCCCGCTCACCATAACCCTTAATTCCTTTACTGTTCAAAAACATTCAGTGAGGCGGCCTCAACTGCTTCACTCAGCAGGGAATTCCACAGATTCACAATCCTTTGGGTGAAGAAGTTCCTCCTCAACTTAGTCCTAAATCTGCTCCCTCTTATTTTGAGGCCATGCCCTCGAGTTGCCCCCTGGGGAGACAATGGCCTAGTGGTATTATCGCTAGACTGCTAATCCAGAACCTCAGCTCATGTTCTGGGGACCGGGGTTCAAATCCCAACATGGCAGGTGGTGGAATTTGAATTCAATCAAAAATATCTGGAATTAAGAATCTACTGATGACCATGAAACCATTGTTAATGGATGGAAAAATCCACTGGTTCACTAATGTCCTTTAGAGAAGGAAATCTGTCATCCTTACCTGGTCTGGCCTACCTGTGACTCCAGATCCACAGCAATGTGGTTGACTCTCAATTGCCCTTGGGCAACGAGGGATGGGCATGAAATGCTGGCCAGCCAGCAATATCCATGTCCCGTGAATGAATTTTAAACAAGTTCTAGTTTTACTTGCCAGTGAAACAACCTCCCTGCTTCTGTTTTATCTATTCCCTTCATAATCTTATATGTTTCTGCAAGAGCCCCCTCATTCTTCTGAATTCCAATGAGTATAATCCCAGTCTACTCAGTCTCTCCTCATAAGCCAACCCTTTCAACTCTGGAATCAACCTAGTGAACCTTTTCTGCACCCCCTCCAGTGCCAGTTTATCCTTTCTCAAGTAAGGAGACCAAATCTGTACACAATACTCCAGGTGTGGCCTCACCAACACCTTATACATGTACAACATAACCTCCCCCATTTTAAACTCCATCCCTCTAGCAAAGAAGGACAAAGTTCCAAATGCTGTTACAAATTGACGTATGTTCAAACCAATTGGAAGTAATACATGAAAATCAACTTTCCAAGACTAGAAGCATGGAAACTGTATGTTTTCATCATGGCTAACGATGTCCATCTTTGTTGACAATATGGCTCCTTACTTGACAAATGACACATTGACAAAATGGTCAACCTTGAAATCTGAAGTTATGACCAATCTGGAATGGGCATCAAATAATCCAAAAATGCATCCTTGTTGGTGTTTGCTGAAGTATACCTGGAGGAACGCAGCCAGTATTCCGAGAAAATACACTTGATTCATATTTTATTCATTATTATTCTTAAAAGTTCCACATGGGGCACAGAACTGTTCACCAAATTGGCTCAAAACAGACTCAAAATACTGCAAAACAGAAAGTAACTGATATCCAGTACACTTATGTAAAATGTGGCGAGTTTATTTTTGGGGGAGATTGGGACTTTAATGAATATTTTGTCGAGAAAGAAGAAATTGTTTGCGTGCACGGAGCACTTTTCACATCTTCAACAATTCACAGCCAATCATGGATTTCGTTGAAGTGTGATCACAGTTAGTATGTAGACAAACGTAACAGCCAATTTTCACCCAGGGACGTCACACAGACATCGAGTGAAGTGAATGACCAATTTGTCTATTTTTAGTAGTATTGATTGAGGGAGAAGTATTATTTACAGGAATGGGAGAACTCCCTTCTTCCCTTTCGACAATGTGGGTAGCACAGCGGCTAGCACTGCTGCTTCACAGCTCCAGGGACTTGGGTTCGATTCCCGGCTTGGGTCACATTCTCCTCATGTCTGTGTGGGTTTCCTCCGGGTACTCCGGTTTCCTCCCACAGTCCAAAGATGTGCGGGTTAGGTTGATTGGCCATGCTAAAAATTGCCCTTAGTGTCCTGAGTTGCGTAGGTTAGAGGGATTAGAGGGTAAATATGTAGGGATATGGGGGTAGGGCCTGGGTGGGATTGTGGTTGGTGTAGACTCGATGGGCCGAATGACCTCTTTCTGTACTGCAGGGTTTCTATGATTTCTAATGCCATGGGATCCTTTATATCTAGAAGACTCACCAACTTGATTTGGAAATATATCGTCGTTCCTTCACTGTCACTGGGCCAAAATCCTGGAACTTACTTCCTAACATCACTGTGGGTGCACCTACACCTCAGAGTCTGGAGTGGTTCAAGAAGGCAGCTTACCGCCACCTTCTTTCCGAAAGGCAACTGGAGATGGGCAATAAATGCTGGCCTAGCCAGTGAAGCCCACATCCCATAAGTGAATAAAAAAAGACAGGTGGGACTTCAGCTTAATGCCTCATCTAAAGGCACAGGGAAAAAGACTTGGGAAGAAACACGTGCATCAATATCACCTTTCGCGACCTCAGGACATCCTAAAGTGTTTTATGATCAATTAAATACTTTTGTAATGCCATCTCTGTTCTAATAAAGGAAACACAGAAGCTAAATTGTGCACAGCAAGTTCCTACAACAATGAGGTATAAGTTCATAAGATATAGGAGCAGAATTAGGCCATTTGGCCCATCAAGTCTGCTCTGTCATTCAATCATGACTGATGTGCTGCTCATCCCCATTTTCCTGCCTCCTCCCCATAACTCTTCAACCCATTGCCAATTAAAAACCTGTCTAACTTCTCCTTAAATTTACTCACTGTGCCAGCATCCACCGCACTTCGGGATAGCGAATTCCATAGATTCACAATCCTTTGGGAGAAGTAATTTCTCCTCAACTCTGTTTTAAATTTTCTATCCCTTATCCTAAGACTAGGATAAGACAAGATAGGATTCTTGTCCTAGAATGTTCCACCAGCGAAAGCATTACTCCACATCTAATTTATCCAAACCTTTTATCATCTTGTATGCCTCAATTTGATCTCCTCCCATTCTTCTAAATTCCAGACAGTATAGGCCCAAATTGTTCGATCTCTCTTCATACAACAAATCCCTCATCTCTGGAATCAATCTGGTGAACCTCCTCTGAACTGCCTCCAATGCCACTACCTCTTTCCTCAAATAAGGGGACCGAAACTGTACACAATACTCCAGTTGTGGTCTCACCAACGTAGAATCATAGAACCCTAAAGTGCAGAAAGAGGCCCTTCGAGTCTGCGCCGAACACAATCCCACCCAGGCCCTGCCCCCATATCATACCCACTAATCCCTCGAACCTATGCATCCCTGGACACTAAAAGGCAATTTCTTAGCATGGCCAATCAACCTAACCCACACATCTTTGGACTGTGGGAGGAAACCGGAGTACCCGGAGGAAACCCACACAGACATGTGGAGAACATGCGAACCACACACAGACAGTGACCCGAGCCAGGAATTGAACGCCGGACCCTGGAGCTGTGAAGCAGCAGTGCTAACCACTGTGCTACCGTGTCACCAACGCCTTGTATAGTTGCAACTGTAATTCCTTACCTTTATACTCTATTCCTTTCATTATAAATGCCAACATTCCATTCACTTTCTTATCTACTGGATCCGCATGCTATTTTTCTGTGACTCACAAACCAGGACACCCAGATCCCCCTGCACCGGAGCACCCTGAAACCTCTCCCCATTTAGATAATAAGTTGCCTTCCCATTTTTCTGACCAAAATGCATAAGTTAACAATCGAGTAATCATTTATTTTGTTTGTGAAGCTAAATTCTCCATCATGAACCATGTCCGCAGAATCAGCACAGAAAGAGACTACTCATTGTAGATGCTGTGGGACTATGAGGCAGAATGCTGCATAACTCCCAGCACTTCCCAAACAACACAGCTATTCCTAAGAAGCTCGAGCACCTTTAATACCCTCCAGCTACCTACCTTTCTCTCCTCGTTTAAGACATTCCTGAAAATACTCATGTCAGTGATCAAGCTGTGACCAACCTACCCTCGTTGGAAGGGAGAATCGGTCAAGGTATATATACTGAATAGCCAACTGGCTAGTCTCTATTCATGCTGCTGCTCAGCTCATTCTCAATCGGCTTAGGTCCGCCATATAAATCTATTCCTGAGTCTGAACCAAATTGATATTTTCGCGTGGAAAGGGTGGCTCTTACTGAATTGTAACAGGCTTGTTGTTAACATTGGGTATCGAAAGAACACAGGACTAAAGATTTGTTTGCAAAGTGCCGCTTCAAGTGCATCTATTCCCTGGTGGCAGATATCACCGCTGGCCATGACGATCAGAGCCAACGCAATTTCCCCATTGGTATCTCCATCAAACCCTGGCTGAATAAAAAGGCTAACAAGCAAGTGATAAAATAGCATTGTATTCTCATGCTGACTGTGCTTGGGTTGCACAGAAGACCTCTGGCTTCATTGTTGGCCCTCTGGGAATCGATGTGGAGCATGCCTTGATGTGGTGCTACTACACAGCGTTTCATTTCACAGTTGTAGCCCATGGCGTTTTATTTTGCAGTTATAAATATCTACCATAGAAATGTCCCTATGAGCAGAACAATTCACAGAAAACAAAGTGAAACAACATAGACCAGGAAACTTATAGTATTGTTATAAAACTTAATAAACATACAGGTGCAGCAAACAAATAGAAAGGTTGGTCTTCATCCCAAGCGGATTTGAGTACAGGAGGAAGAATGTCTTGCAGTTGTTCCGAGTCTTAGTGAGGCTACATCTGCAGTAGTGTGTACAGCTTTGATCTCCTTATCTGAGAAAGATATAGGTGTCATGGAAAGAGTGTAACAAACGTTCACCGTGCTGATCCCTGGGATGGTGGGATTGTCTTGGTGAAGAGATATTGAGGAAACTGGACCTGTGTTCTCTGGAGCCTTGAAGAATGTGAAGCAATATCATTGAAATGGAGAAGATAGTTACAGGGCGTGACAGGATAGATGTAGAAAGGATGTTTCCCCTGGCTGGTGAGCCCAGAACCAGAGGGCACTGTCTCAGAATAAGAAGCAGGCCATTTCAGACTAAGATGAAGAGGAACTTCATCACTCAGAGGATGGTGAAACTTTGGAATTCTCCACCTCAGAGGGCTGTGGATACTCGGTCATTGAACATGTTCAAGACAGAATAGATTTCTGGATATTAATAATCTAGAGCCATGGGGATAGTGCAGGAAAGCGGTGCTGAGGGAAATGATCACCCATGGCAATGGGTGAAGGCAGATTGTGCCCTTCTCAGTTGTTCTCAGTCAGCATAAGAATACAGTGCTATTTTATCACTTAGTTTTTGGCCTTTTTGTTCTGCCAGAATTTGATGCTAACCTGAGAGAATTCATTAAACTTAACAAAGCATGAAATACTTTTGCATCAATTCCCATGGGGAAGGAGAAAATCTTCAACCTTTCCTTTGGTTAAATTATCTGGTCACAAAGGTTAATTAGTTTTATCATTGGAACTTAGGAGTTGAACCAGTTCCGCCATTTTTGTTATCAATTTTTGGCACAGTGGTGAGCACTGCTGTCTCACGGCACCAGGGACCCACAGGTTCAATTCCCTCCTCGAGTCAATGTCTGTGTGGAGTTTGCACGTTCTCCCGTGTCTGTGTGGGTTTCTTCCAGGTGCTCCAATTCCTTCCCACAGTCCAAGGGTGTGCGGGTTAGGTGGATTGGTCATGCTAAATTCTACCTTAGTGTCATAGGGATTAGGAGGGTTACAGTGAGGGAGACAGGGAGGGAATATTATCGGTGCGGTATTGATGGGCCGAATGGCCTCCTTCTTCACTGACGGTATTCTATGAGCCTCTGCCTCTCTGCTTTACAATGAACCCCCTAACCTGGGTTGCCTCTCAACTTTCTTGAGATACTGATTAAGGGGGAACAGCCCAGGATGACAGGATCTCATAAATCCTGTGCAATCTTTTCAGCGATCCTTAAATAAGAATTTATTTCTTAAAAATCATCAGCCACATTCATTCTTCAGACAAGGTGGTGAAGCAGTTACAAAATTGAATGTGATAATAATGAGAAGCACCTTCCACACGGAAATGTCTCAAAAGCGATTCAGGCGGTGATTTCTTTTTAAAGTAAGGTGACTTTTTATTTTACACAAGGTATAATTGGACCTGAGGATATCCGCAACCAGAAGGATCGAAGTTATTTGAAAGCTTCATAATGCATTAATAATTTAATACTTAGAAAGGACAGGATAATTGGCAAGATGGGCAGCAATGTTGATAAAAGACACATGGCCAGAATTTGACATTGCTTGGGTGAGCGTGTGCCTGGCCCTGGAACACATGAAAGTGCACAAGAAAATCGCACGAGGGGAGCACTGCTGCCTCGCAGCGCCAGGAACCCGGGTTCAATTCCTGACTTGGGTGACTGTCTGTGTGGAGTTCGCATATTCTCCCTATATTTGCATAGCTGCTTCGGGTGTTCTTGTTTCCTCCCACAGTCCATAGATTTGTGGGTTAGGTGGATTGGCCATGCTAAATTGCCTCTTATTACAAGGGGGACTAGCTAGCAGCAAATGCCTGAGGTTATGGGGATAGGGCCTGAGTGGGATTGTGATTGGTGCAGACTTGATGGGCCGATTGGCCTCCTTCTGCACTGTAGGATTCTATGATTCTAAGATGAAGGCGCTGATTTTGACATCATTGAGCACTCATGCGATATTTTTTGGTCAGCGGGCAAGCTTTTGGCTCTTGTGCGCCCCTGCCAACAATCAAGCAGGCAATTTAATCCATTAAAGGGCCAACTGAAAGCAATTGCATGTGGCCTGTCTACTTACTGGGGGAAGGCCAATTGGTCTGTCGGCCTTTCCCTTTGAGCTGTAATCTCGCTCCAGGGTGGGGTAAAATGTCAGGGCTAAAACAAGAGTTTAAAAGGTATCTGGCGACTGAGGTTCGTGCTTAAATGTGCTGCCTAGATACTCTTTGCAGCATTTCTCCATCACAACTTATTATTTACGGGCCAGCAGCTCCCTCATTCAGTTCCTCAGAGGCTGTCACCCTGAGGGAACACATTAGAAACACCAACCCACACCCTCTCCTTTTCTCCGTGCCCACCATCTTCCTACCCTCCTTGGCAGCGCTGAGACTTTGCCACCGCACACTGCATGCTGCCTGCCCAGTCACTGGCCAGCCAGCGTGAAACTGTGTTCCGGGACCTTTCGAGGCTGTTCAAATAACTCCTCAGAGGCTGACGTCCCTTCACCAGATTCCCCTCATTTACAAACCCAGCTTCACTCCTGGGAGTGCTTCAGGTACAAAGTCAGAATCTGGAGTGCCGGTAGCCCTGAAACTCCCCATTATACATACACAAGTGAGACTCCCTTATCGGGCAAGGAATCATGAGCTCAAGCAGGGAGCTCATACTCCAAGAGGCCCTCCTCATGGGCCTCGTTGAGGTCATAACAAAAGTGCATTTCATGCCTGCCTTTGGCCCCTGACAGGCGAAAATCCAGGCCACGGGAACTGCAACGGAAAGAAGGGAATTCAGTGACTGTGACCAGGCACTGTAAACAGTCCAGCTAGAGTTACGGAAAAGAAACAGGAAGAAGTTGTCTACCCTGCTGGTAATGATTTATTGGTAGGGAGAGTGGGATAGTACTCAGCAAAAACAATCTGGTTATAACGGGAGATTTTAATTTTCATGTTAAGCCTGGGAGAAGTGAAATACTTCCCATGGGAAAGGCAATCAATTTCAGGTCTCTATTTGGTCCAATTTTCTGGAATAATAAGGTGTCAGATCATATGGGACTTAGTAATGAGTGAGAACCATAATTAGTTAATAGTCTGATGTTAAGGGAGCATCTCCCAAACAGTGAGCATAACATAATTGAACTTGATATTTCGTCCTGAGAGGGACAGAAAAGTGACACACTAAGGTATTAAAGTTAAATAAGGCAAACTTTGAAGGGATATATTGACAGCAGTAAATGGGAGGTGATGGCCTGGTGGGATTATTGCTCAACTGTTAATCCAGAAATTCAGCAATTGTTCTGGGTACCCAGGTTTGAATCCTGCCACGGCAAATTTGAATTCAATAAAAAGAATCTGGAATTTAGAATCTACTGATGCGCATGAAACCATTGCCAATTGTCGAAAAAGCCCATCTGGTTCACTTAATGTTCTTTAGGGAAGGAAATCTGCCGTCCTTACCTGGTCTGACCTACATGTGACTCCAGAGTCTCAGCAATGTGGTTGACTCTCAACTGCCCTCTGAAATGGCCCAGCAAACCATTCAATTGCAAGAAGGCAGCTCACCACCACCTACTCAGGGGCAACTAGGGATGGCAATAAATTCTGGTCAGCTAGTGGCATCCATGTCCCACGAATGAATTAAAAAATGTTAACGCTGAACAGTGGAAGCATTTGAAGGAATTAAAGTGGGAAGCAATTGAAAACAGTATTTGATTCAAATACACTACTTCAATAAAGGGTGAAGTCGCCACTCGTGTAGTTAGGCAGCAATGGTCAACAAAAAAGCAGAAAAAAATTCAAACTAGAAGAGAAACACATCCAAATGTAAAGAAAAATGCAAATTTAACCGTCCAGGAGAGCTTAAAATTCAATAAAATGACGCAAATAAAATTAAACAAAGTGCAAAAAGGGAATATGTGCAAACGTACAAAGAGCTAAACAGCAAACAAGGGCAGTGAAAGAGAATCCAGCCATTAAAAGAAGATGCACGTGGAACTATAATGGATAATAAGAAAATGTTCACTTCATATCCTTTTCTCAAAATGAGGAAGGGATCAAACTTCCCGCGACATCAGGGAAACGAAAGAAAGTCAAAGGGGAAGAAGGTGGCGGTGAAACTAATAGTAAATAAATGAAGTAAATGATGGGATTTAAAATAGGCAAATCTCCAGGAGTTGACGCCTTCGGCCCCAAGGCATTATATTAAAGAGTTGAGGAAATTGCAGATGGGTTAGTCAGAAGTTTTACACATTCAGGAATTGTATCTTTGGGATCAGAAAATTGCAAAATTTGCTCTCCTTTTTGAGAAGGGAAGGAAAAGAGAAATCAGGAATCACAGTCATAGAATTGTAGAATCCCTACAGTACAGAAAGAGGCCATTCAGCCCATCGAGTCTGCACCAACCACAATCCCACCCAGGCTCTACCCCCACATCTGTACATATTTACCCACTAATCCCTCTAACCTATGCATCTCAGGACACTAAGGGCCATTTTAATATTGCCAATCAACCTGACCGGCACATCTTTGGACTGTGGGAGGAAGCAAACTCCACACAGACAGTGACCCAAGCCAGGAATCGAACCCAGGTCCCTGGAGCTAACCACTGTGCTACCGTGCTGCCCCTGTCAGTTTAACATCAGTTGTAGAGAAGTTACTGTAATTTAATAAGTGAGCGCTTGGACATGTATCAATTGATTGAGGAGATTCAGCGTGGATGTGTGAAGGGTAGATCCTGACGACTAACACAATTGATTTTATTTGAGCTTGTCACTAACATGGTGGAGGGAGGAGTGGCCACGGGTGTTTCCAGAAGGCAACTGATAAGATTCCGCACAAGCGGTTCTTTAACAAAGATGTGTAGGTTAAGGGATTAGCCATGGGAAGTGCATGGGATTATGGGCATAGGGTGGATGGGTGGGCCTGGATGGGATGCTCTTTCTGAGGGCCAGTGCAGACTCGATGGGCCAAACAGGCTCCTACTGCACTGTAGGGATTCTATAACACCTATAACAAAAGGAAAAGTGCGGGGAATTGGAAGTATGTTGATGATGTTAGTCAGTAATTGCCCAGTAGGTAGGAGACAGCAAATAGGGATGAAGGGTATTTTCTCTTTTTTTATTCATTCATGGGACGTGCACACCGCTGGGTGGGCCAGCGTTTAATACCTTTCCCTAATTGTCCTTGTGCTGAGTATCTTGCTCAGACATTTCTTTGGGCATTTAAGAGTCAACCACATTGCTGTGGATCTGGAGTGACATGTGGGCCAGACTGGGTAAGGATGGCAGATTTCCTTCCCGAAAGGACATTAGATTGGGGGCAAGTGGGGATTTGCAGGGATCTGAACCAGGACTTCAGATTTTCACCATATACCTCGAGTGGAAGAGTAGAGGGTGAAACACCTAAATTCGTAGATGACATTAAGTTAGGAGTTGCATTAAGGATGGGAGCAAGAAGTTACAAAGGGTCATAGGTTAAATGAGTTGACAAAACTGCCAGATGGAACATAATGTGGTGAAGTGTGAAACCATCCGCTTTGGATCTGAGAAAGCCAAATCATAATACATCCTTAATCGTAAAAAGTAGCAAAGAAACACAGCAATTTTGGTGATCATCACGTAAATCACGAAAGGCTGGCTAAGAGGGGCAAAAGAATCAAATGCAAAGCTTTATTCATTTGTGGGACATACGTGTCGTTGGCTGTAAGAAGTCTCACAACACCAGGTTAAAGTTCAACAGGTTTATTTGGTAGCAAACACCATTATCCACCTGATGAAGGGGCAGAGCCCTGAAAGCTAGTGGCTTTTGCTGTCAAATAAACCTGTTGGACTTTAACCTGGTGTTGTGGGACTTCTTACTGTGTTTACCCCAGTCCAACGCAGGCATCTCCACATCATGACTATTGTCGCTGGCTGGCCAGCACTTATTGCCTTCGGAGGGCTGTTGAGAGTTAACCACATTGCTATGGCTCTGGAGTCACATGTTGGCCAGACCAGGTAAGGACAGCACATTTCCTTCTCTAACGGACAAAGAACAAGGAAAATTATAGCACAAGAACAGGCTCTTCGGCCCTCCGAGCCTGCACCGACTATGCTGTCCATCTGAAGTAAAATCCCTTCCCTTCCTGGAACCATATCCCTCTATTCCCATCTATTCATTTGTTTGTCCAGATGCCCCTTAAAAGTCACTATCGTATCTGCTTTCACTACCTCCCCTGGTAGCGAGTTCCAGGCACCCACTTGTGTAAAAAACTTGTCTTGTACATCTCTTTTAAATTTGCTCCTTGCACCTTAAACCTGTGCCCCCTAGTAATTGTCTATTCCGCCCTGGAAAAAATATGTGACTATCCATTAGTGAACCAGATGGGTTTTTCCAACAATCGACAATGATTTTCATGGTCATCAGTAGATTCTTAGTTCCAGATTTTTTAAATTGAATTTGTTATATTACAGGTCGGAAATTCCAAAGTATTCTATGAAGTCTGCCTGGATCATAAGTTTTGCACTTTGAATTTGACTAGAGTGAGCATGAGATGCTTTACTTCAGGTATGATTCAAATGATCCACTAGGAAGCTTCTTTGAAACAAACTTTCTTTAAGAATATAGTTAACATATAACAATAACTTATACCAATTACAAACAAGAAAGAAAAATATCCATTATGTTGTATAATTCTCATCAAGTTTGTTTAATGTTACCATTAAACAAACTTCCCCAAAACAAAACTCTTGCCACAGGATTAGCACAGAAAATACAAATGCTCATATGATGCTGGAACTCAGTCCTTTGGTTGGATGCTGCTGTTCTCTTGATGTACACACATGCAAGCTTGAAGTCAGGACAGCTTCCCAAACACCATGGAGAGAGAGAGACTGTAGTTACTAGCTAGCAAGTTATTAACTCTGCAGGAAGGCCAGGAGACCTGTTTGTAGCAAGCCAGCAGAACCTATAAAACTAGGGAGAGAGAGTGAGAAAAACTGTCTGCTACTTGACAACAAGGACAGCTTCTGACTAAAATAGCAGCTAGCAGCCAAACCGGAAGTGAAACCTTGAATTCTTCTGGGGAGAAACAACCTGACTCTGACTTGTCAATCAATCTTCCCCCTCATGAGGCAGGATCTTAAAAGATCCCAGCAGTTATCTGAGGTCCATAGTAAAAATAAACAAAACCCCATTTAAGCCATTGAAGAAACAATAAAAGGACTTCTAACCAGACAGCCCAGCAACAATGAAACCAAAAGGCCTGCTTACAACTGCAGAGAACATGATTTAAAAAAAAATCTTCACGGTACACTAGCAGCACGAATTCAAATTCCACCATCTGCATAGAGAATTTGCTGAGTTTCTGGATTAATAGTTGAACGATAATGCCACTAGACTATCACCTCACCCAAGGGTGACAGAATTCCAAAGACAGGATGTTCTTACTGTATCTGTAACAGTGCCTTGGTCAGAGCCCATTAGGAGTAGTGTGTTTTGCTCTGGGCACAACACCTACAAAAATATATTTGCCTTGGAAGAGGTACTGAATGAAAGCAGATTATAAAGGATTAAATTGTGAGAGCCATGAATTGTGGGTCAATTCACATTCTCAAGACTGAGAAAGATTGATTTTTATTCAGCAGGTAATATAGAACAAATGCAGGAAAACAGTGGAGCCAGATGAGGTGGATGAGGTCCTAAATGAGTACTTTGTACCAGTATTCACAAAGGAGAAGGATGTAGTAGATGGTGAGTGTAGAAAGGAGGATGTTGACATTCTTAGACGTGTAGAGATAAAAAGGGAGAAGGTATTGGAAGTTTTGAGAAATATTAAGGTGGTCAAGTCACCAGAGTCACATAGGGTCTCTCCCAGAATACTGTGAGAGGTGAGGGAAGAAATTGCTGAGTCCTTAGCTAAAACCTTTGTACCCTATTTAGCCACAGGCGAGGTAACAGAGGTTTGGAGAGTAGCTAACATTGTTTCTCTGTTTAAGAAGGGCAGGAGAGACAATCTAGGAAATTAAAGCCATCAGTGGTGGGGAAAATATTGGAAACGATTCTTGGGGACAAAATGTACTCACATCTGGAACAGAATAGGCTTATTAACGATAATCAGCATGGTTTTGTGAAGGGGAGGTCATGTCTCAATTAGAGGTCTTGCGTCTAATGCATGCATCACAACTCGTAGTGGAGTCAAACCTGAGTGGATGACCTCTGCACAGGGCATGCCCCAAAGTGCCAAGGGGGAAAAAAACTGTGATTGACTCAAATAGGTTGTGGAAAATAAGCCACTGGGAAACTCAGCGGTGGGAAGAAAAACTCAGAGCTAGGAAGAAAAGCCCTTCTTGGGCTCTGCTTTCAATGTCAGCTCCAACATATCTGAGTGAAAATGTATCATCATAAAGAGAAAAGGTAGTCATTTTGGAGGGTAGGGTTGGGGTGAGAGGGGGAATAAAGGATAAGTGTACAAGTAGCTAAAAGAAAAGCTCCACAGAAGGTAGAGGAAAGTAATCAATATTTGATAATGTTATCACTGGTAATGAGAGGTTTTGACAGAGACATTGTGATGTTAGTGTATCTGAAAGAATTTTTTTTTAATCATCTTTTCTGCGCCTGTAACCAGTTTTGGTTTCATTGCTGCCAGGCAGTGCACTAGAAGTCCTTTTATTGCTCCTTCAGTGGCTTAAATGGGGTTTGCTCATTTTTACTCTGGAATCTTTTTTGATCTGCATTGTTAGGAGGAAGAGTGGTTACTAGGTCACGTGTTCTGAACAGTCTCTTTTGCCTTCTTAGTGAATTTTAAGGTTTCATTTTCTGTTTGGCTGGTGGCAGTTTGAGTTTAGAAAGGACATCAAGCTGAATAGAAATGTTTCTCTCTCTCCCTGGATTTGGAAATTCTGTTAGTTAGCTGATAGCAAGGCTTCTTGCCTTCCTAGCTGCTGTTGGCGGCTTCACCAGAGTCTCTCCCTGATGTTCTGACATCAAACTTTTCTTGGTGTGTCTAGAGGGCTGCTACAAGTTACAAGGCTGAGAAGTTAGCGTTTCAATTCTCCAACAAAAGGACTCAGTTCCAGTATCACGTGAATATTAGTCTTTGCTGTGTTAAACTTGCGGAATGGATTTTGTTTGATCAGAACAACTTAAATACATTTGTTAAGAGTTATACATTATTGTGGTGGTTTTGTTTTTTTGTTTGTAATTGATAAAAGTTATTGCTAATTTTCTTTCTATACATGTTAACTATATTCTGAAATAAACTTTATTTGATAAAAGTTCCTTAGAGGGTCACTTGAATCATACCTGAAGTGAAACATATCATGCTCATCCTAACCAAATTCAAAATGCAAAACATATAATATAGGTGGATTTCATGAAACATTTTGGAATTTCTGACCTGAATGATAATAGAACTAATGAAGTAAATTGCATCTCCCACAAGCTTTCTGAAGTCTTTAGGTTTACAAGAGTGTTTGGGCGGCACGGTAGCACAGTGAAGGCGGCACGGTAGCACAGTGGTTAGCACTTCGACCTGGGTTCGATTCCCGGCTTGGGTCACTGTCTGTGTGGAGTTTGCACATTCTGCTTGTGTCTGCATGGGTTTCCTCCGGGTACTCCGGTTTCCTCCCACAGTCCAAAGATATGCGGGTTAGGTTGATTGGCCATGCTAAAAATTGCCCCTTAGAGTTGTGGTATGTGTAAGTTAGAGGTATTAGTGGGTAAACATGTAGGGATATGGGGGTTGGGCCTGGGTGGGATTGTGGTTGGTGCAGACTCGATGGGCTGAATGGCCTCCTTCTGCACTGTAGGGTTTCTATGGTTTCTATGGGATGTGAGACTTCAATTATGAGGATAGATTGGAGAGATTGGGACTGTTGGAGACAAGAAGGCTAAGAGATTTGATAGAGATGTTCATAATCGTGAGGGGACTGGACAGATTAGATAGGGAGAAACTTTTCCTGCTTGCAAAAGGAGCAAGAACAAGAGGGTACAGATTTAAAGTGATTTGCAAAAGAAGCAAATGCGATGCAAGAAAAACCTTTTTACACAGCGATTGGTCTGGGTTTGCAATGTTTGCCTGGAAATATAGTGGAAACAGATTCAATTGAGGCATTCAAGAGGGCATTAGACGATTACTTGAATAGATACAATGTATGGGGTATGGGGAAAAGGGTAAGGGAATGGCACCAGATCAAGATGCTTGTTTGGAGAGATAGTGCAGACATGATGAGCAAATGGCTACCTTCTGCGCTGTCACAATCCTGTGCTTCTTTGGCAACCAGTATCTCAATTATAGTCTAGGTTTGTAGTCAGTGGTAAAGTGAAAAGATCTGGAAATTTATGTGACCTGGATTTCACCTTTTCTGACATTAATTTCATTCTGATGCTATCTATCGTGATCTTTGGTATCCAGCAACAATATCATCAAGCAAGCCAGCAACCAATCACATTGAAGAATTCTCACGGGCAGTAAAGCAGGAAGTAACAGGCAGGATTTATAATTTGGCTTTTATAATTTTACAGAAAGTAAAATAATGATTGGGACCTGCATATTGGATTAAGGTGTAAGATGAATTATCATAAACTTTAAAACAACCAACAAAACAATGGAATTTCTAGCACAGAGAGGCAAAAACTGACACTCCACAAATATAAAATTACTTTTTCAGGGTCAGGAACATTGTCCATCAGTAATTATAATTTAATACAAAAACCCGATTACACCTCATTCAATAAAGTGTAACTTTCTCAAGGGTTTCCAATCATGTGGAGGAACAGTATTACTCACAACAAGTTCTAGATTTTTGTGTGTAATTGTACATGCGTGAGTGCCAAAAGTTACTGTCAATTTCATAGAGTAATGACAATGAAGGCTAACATTTTTTCCTTCATTACAACAGCAAATTCCAGGCTGCAAGCAGTATGTAAAAATTCCGTACATACTTCTCATAATCTTCATCCTTCCTGTATTCCTGGTCCACACGTATAATGGAAACTGCCGATGTAATATTGATGTGGAGATGCCGACGTTGGACTGGGGTAAACACAATAAGAAGTCTCACAACAGCAGGTTAAAGTCTAACAGGTTTATTTGGTAGCATGAGCCACTAGCTTTCGGAGCGCTGCTCCTTCATCAGGTGAGTGGGAGTTCCGTTTACAAACAGGGCATATAAAGACACAAACTCAATTTACAAAATAATGGTTGGAATGCGAGTCTTTACAGGTAAAGTCTGTAAAGACCTGTAAAGATTTGCATCCTAATCATTATTTTGTAAATTGAGTTTGTGTCTTTATATGCCCTGTTTGTGAACAGAACTTCCATTTACCTGATGAAGGGGCAGTGCTCCGAAAGCTAGTGACTTGTGCTACCAAATAAACCTGTTGGGCTTTAACCTGGTGTTGTGAGACTTTTCACTATATGTAATATTGTCCAGTGGGAATTATACTTTCACCTCAATGGAGAAACTGCAGTGATGCCACTGATGGGAGAGGGTTTGATAAGTTTACATGGACATTTTCCAATATAAACGCAGACATCGGAATTTAAAATGAGAGTATCAAAATAAAGAGAGAGTACATCATTTGAAAATGGGATCTGAATGACAATGGTGTGCTCTGGATTCATTTTGCCCTGGACTCAAATCCCATCTCACCTGAAGGTTACACTTCAAGTTTGTTTCCTGGGGTTGACTTTGAGTTTTGGGCAACCAATCAGTTGCTCTCATTTGAAACAAGGACGCGCCTGTGACACTGTGGAACCCGGAGAAACACTCTTGCATGAGGGCAGTTAATAAAAAAAATGTCTGTCTGTGGTCCCTTTCACTGACTGTTGATTAGACCACTGCCAAACTGTGGAAACTAGACCCAGTTTGTGTGCCATACCCTCCAAATAGTCTTGACCAATTCCACAAATAGGTCCTGAAAGGAACTGCAATTCAATACTGGAATGAGCCCAATTGTTATTATAGGTAGAATAGTACAGGCCCGTTGGCCCTCGATGTTGTGCCGTGCTTTGTCCAAAACCAAGATCAAGCTATCCCACTCCCTATCACTTTGGTGTGCTCCATGTGCCTAACCAATAAAAAAGTTCCTAAAGTGTCTGAATTCACTATCACAGCAGGCAGGCCATTCTATACCCCAACCACTCTCTGAGTAGAGAACCTATCTTGGACATCCCTCCTACATCTTCCACTATGGGCCTTATAGTTATGCCCCCTAGTAACAGCCAAAAGTGTCCTGATGGATTCAACATGGCTTCACTGTATGTGCAAATTGGATACAGGTTGTCTAAGTCATCCCCGCACCAGTTAAGATGACCTTAAAGTATGCGACTTTATTCAAAAAACTTATTTTTTGCCTCCATTATTAAAGTTTATTTGTCACAAGTAGGCTTACATTAATAATGCAAGGAAATTACCGTGAAAATCCCCTAGTCGCCTCACTCTGGCGCCTGTTTGGGTATGCTGAGAGAGAATTTAGCGCAGCCAGTGCACCTAACCAGCATGTCTCTCGGACTATGAGAGCAAACTCATGCAAACATTGGGAGAATGTGCAGACTCCGCACTGCCAAGGAATTGAACCCGGGTCCCTGGCGCTATGCGGCAGCAGTGCCACCTGCTATGCCACAGTGCTGCCCCATAATCACCCTTTCTGCAGAATCTCTTTCTGCCCTACCTCAAATTTTCTCCCTAACTTGATTCTACCAACAAAAAAGAAATCAACAGAATGTGATAGATAATAGAGGACATGCTACATCAGCAGGGATAAAATGGAAATGTTTGAGAGCTTCATGTTTCTCGGTGTCCAGATCACCAACAACCTACCCTGGTCTCTCCACACCAATGCTATAGTTAAGAAAGCCCACCAAAACCCCTTCTTTCTCAGGAAACTAAAGAAATTCAGCATGTTCACTACAACTTTTACAGATGCGCCATAGAAAGCATTCTTTCTGGTTGTATCACAGCTTGGTATGGCTCCTGCTCTGCTCAAGACTGCAAGAAACTACAAAAGGTTGTGAACATAGCCAGTCCATCATGCAAACCAGCCTCCCATCCATTCACTCTGTCTACACTTCCTACTGCCTTGGAAAAGCAGCATAATCAAGGATCCCGTGCACCCTGGACATATTCTCTTCCACCTTCTCTTGTCAGGAAAAAGATACAAAAGTCTGAAATCATGTTCCAACTGGCTCAAGAACAGCTTCTTCCCTGCTGCCATCAGACTTTTGACTGGACCTACCATTTATTAAGCTGATCTTTTTCTCCACCCTAGCTTTGATTGTAACACTACATTATGCACCTTCTCCTTTCCTTCTCCCTGTGTGCTCTATGAACAAGGTGTGCCTTGTCTGTATAGCGTGCAAGAAACAATACTTTTCACTGTATCCCAATACATGTGACAATAATAAATCAAATGAAGTGAAACAGAATTGAAGTAAATCTTCAGAGGTCTGGGCAAGTTATTTCTGGAGCACCTCATCACCCAAATGGTTCACAGTTTGTCAAATTATCAGAGTTAGAATGTAGATCTTATGATGAAATTCCTGACGAGTTATTAAGCTGCCTGAAAGAATATTCTTCCCGGTAACCAGCTGGAACTCTACCACCTCGCCCGCCACAGAATTCGCACGGGTGAAGCTCCGACAATGGAAATCCCTGTTGACTTCGGTGGGAATTTCCGGTCTTGCCTGAGCAAGGCCATAAAATCCCACTCAAAGGGATTTGAGGCATTGAACCAATATTTCTCTTCGGTATTCACGCAGGGAGACATAAATGTAGCTGTGGAGAACACTGGGTTACAGGGTTGTAAACTGGATAGTATTGCAGTTGATAAGGAGGATGTGCTAGATATTCTTGAGGGTTTGAAAATAGATAAGTCCCCTGGGCTGGACGGGATTTACCCTAGGATTCTCTGGGAGGCAAGAGAGGCGATTGCAGAGCCTCTGGCTCTGATCTTCAGGTCGTCGTTGGTCACAGGTATAGTGCCAGAAGATTGGAGGATAGCAAATGTTTCCCACTGTTTAAGAAGAGGAACAGAGACTTTCCCGGGAATTATAGACCGGTGAGTCTTACTTCTGTTGTGGGCAAGGTTTTAGAAAAAATTATTAGGGATAGGATTTATAGTTATTTAGAGAGTAATGAATTGATTGGAGATAGTCAGCATGGTTTTGTGGAGGGTAGGTCGTGCCTTACTAACCTTGTTGAGTTTTTTGAGAAAGTGACCAAAGAGGTGGATGGGGGTAAGGCAGTTGACGTGGTATATATGGACTTTAGTAAGGCGTTTGATAAGGTTCACCATGGAAGGCTTCTGCAGAAAATGCAGATGTATGGGATTGAGGGTGATTTAGTTAATTGGATCAGGAATTGGCTAGCAGATAGGAGACAGAGGGTGGTGGTTGATGGTAAGTATTCGTCATGGAGTTCGGTTACAAGTGGTGTGCCTCAGGGATCTGTTTTGGGGCCACTGCTGTTTGTAATTTTTATAAATGATCTGGATGAGGGTATAGTTGGGTGGATTAGTAAATTTGCTGATGACACCAAAGTCGGAGGTGTGGTAGATAGTGAGGAGGGGTGTCATAGTTTACAGAGAGATTTGGACAAGTTGCAGAGCTGGGCCGAGAGGTGGCGGATGGAGTTTAATGTGGAAAAGTGTGAGGTAATTCACTTTGGCAGGAATAACAGATGTGTAGAGTATAGGGCTAACGGTAGGACTCTGAATAGCATTGATGAACAGAGGGATCTCGGTGTATGTGTACATAGATCCATGAAAGTTGGGAATCAAGTAGATAAGGTTGTTAGGAAGGCATATGGTGTCTTGGCGTTTATTGGTAGGGGGATTGAATTTAGGAGCCGCAGCGTCATGTTGCAACTGTACAAAACTCTGGTGCGGCCGCACTTGGAGTATTGTGTGCAGTTCTGGTCCCCACATTATAGGGAGGATGTGGAGGCATTGGAGAGGGTGCAGAGGAGGTTTACCAGGATGTTGCCTGGTATGGAGGGGAGGTCCTATGAGGAGAGACTGAGGGATTTGAGGTTGTTTTCGTTAGAAAGAAGGCGGCTAAGAGGGGACCTTATTGAAACATATAAGATGATTAGAGGTTTAGATAGGGTGGACAGTGATAGCCTTTTTCCTCGGATGGAGAAAGCTAGCACGAGGGGGCATAGCTTTAAATTAAGGGGTGGTAGTTATAGGACGGATGTCAGAGGTAGGTTCTTTACCCAGAGGGTGGTGAGGGATTGGAATGCCCTGCCTGCTGCAGTTGTAAATGCGCCTAGTTTGGGGGCGTTTAAGAGATCCGTGGATAGGTTTATGGATGGAAAGGGTTTGGTTTAGGTTACAGGGTCATTGCTTTTTAATTGGTCGGCGCAACATCGTGGGCCGAAGGGCCTGTTCTGCGCTGTAATGTTCTATGTTCTATGGCTCAAGACATATCAAGGCAATTTGAATATTTTGTCTATGTCAATTCTAAGTCTTGGACAGATATGAAAATGCAGGAAGATAGAAGGATGCATGATTGTTCTGAGACAAATTCAACCAAAGCCCCTTGATAATATTTGCTCAGGATTGTAATGGCGATAACAATCTCATAATTATAATGATAATTTGTCTGTAAGCTGCCTTAACATGTTACATCCCAAACTAACATCTTTATACATTTTCTGCAGCTTAGCTCATTAGATTAATAATTGAAATAATTGAAGACATTTGAAAAACAACATAATACTTGCCAAAGAAATTCTCAAAAGCCGACTTGAAGAAATGGTTTTTGCATTTTATCATTATGCCTTTTGTGCTAATTTTAATTTATTTAAATACAATAGGAACCAAAAAGCCAAAAGGACCCAAACTAGCTTGGATCCACCTCTTTTGTCCCCCTGTTATATTAGATGACCCAAAGAAAATACTCCCTTCCCAAAATAAATATTGTGCCAGTGCTTTTCTCCCTCATAGATAATGGGTACATTTTTAGGTGTGTGAAGAATAATAAAATGAGGATCAGGCTGTGAGCTTGCATGTAGCTAATTATCCTGCAGACTAACATCCGCTAATTCACCCTGCCATATTGATGAATTTGACTCATTGGTTGAGAGGGTTATTGTCCATTGTAACAAAAGGTATGCTTTGTTGCCTCAGGGACACCCACATTCTTCACATTCGTCCTTGAAGATATGTGAAAATGGCTCAACCTTTCCCAAAGATGTCTCCTATCAGCAACTGTACTGTATAATCCTAATTGCAAAACTGTACCAGTCATCTCATGGCAGCTGGCACAACTTTCACTCCAGAAAACTTTTACAATTGGAAAGTGTACCTGGCTTAGGGAATTGTACAAAGGTTGAGATGTGGGAAAGGTTGCTTCCATTGCAGGAGAAGGGAAGATTAAAGTATGCATAAAACCATCAAGTTTATTTATTAATGTCACAAGTAGTCTTACATTAACATTGCAATGAAGTTATTGTGAAAATCCCCTAGTTGCCACACAGCTGCGCTTGTTTGGGTACACTGAGGAAGAATTTAGTATGACTAATGCACCTAACTAGCATGTCTTTCAGAATGTGGGAGGAATCCGGAGCATCCGGAGGAAATGCACGCAGACACGGGGAGAAGCGCAAACTCCACAGAGATGTAAGAAGTTGGAGCTGGAGTAGGCCATTTAGCCCTTCAAGTCCAACAGGTTTATTTGGAATCATGAGGCTTTCAGAGCACTGCTCTGTCCTGGTGACTTTAACTTGGTGTTGTGAGACTTCTTACTGTGCCCACCCCAGTCCAACGCCAGCATCTTCACATCACGGCAACCATCAACATTGCAAATCGTCGGCTCAAAGTGGAGGGGATCTCCAGAAAAGGAACAGTGCTCTGAAAGCACATTCAGTTGGAAAGACATCAAGATGTGTTTGTTAGGTGGTTTGGTGATGCTAAATTGCCCATTGGTATCCAAAGTAAATGAGTGGAGTTACGGGGTGGGGTGGACGGGAAGGCCTGAGTGGAATGCTCCTTCAGAAAGTTGGTGAAGATTCGATGGGCTGAATGACCTCTTCTGCACTTGCAGGGACTTGATGATTCTATGAATGTGAATGGGTCAAAGTTTGATACCATTGGAGTGAGGCCCTGACATCTGCTACGCTTTGCAATTCGGGGATTGATCCCATTCTCATCGGCTTTCTGGATTTGCTGCTGTCAGGTCTGATGGAGGGCACACAGGGTGTGATGTGTAACACTTACTGTAAACCTTCAAAACTTTATGAGTAAGATAGGCTACTACTCATTGGATATGCAGAAAATAGGTGATCAGCAGCAAAGAATTGTGCAGGTCAATGTCAGGTTTGCTGGATGTACTAATTAAGTTTTGAGTATACATAGATGGAGGGCATTAATTGGTTGGTTATCTGAGTACATATAAAGAGCTACTTACTGACGTGGGAGAGCCTGGAGATATATACCTGTAACGTTTCATTCTGTGAATAAATCTATTTCAAGTAAGGTTGGGCTCTTGTTTCTTCCTTCACCAACTAGCTATCAGGAAGTGAATAGTGTTACCATGATTTATTCTCAGTAATTCTGCTCTTATTCAGTTCTTCAAGGACGAATGTGAAGAATGTGGGTGTCCCCAAGGCAACAAAGCGTACCCTTTGTTACAATGGACTATAACCCCCTCAACCAATGAGTCAAATCCATCAATATGGCAGGGTGAATTAGCGGATGTTAGTCTGCAGGACAATTAGCCACATGCAAGCTCACTGCCTGAGACTTATTTTATTATTCTTCACACACTTAAAAATGTACCCATTATCTATGAAGGTGAAAACCACTGGCACAATGTTCCTTTGAGAATCTTAGTGAGTCTGAAGTCAGGTGGTAGTTGTGTGATCTTTGACCTCTCACTCAGAACTGCTCTTACTTACAAAACAGCCCTCAATGTTCTCTCCTCCATTATCAGTGACACAATCTTGTTCTTCAACTGAGGAGAAGTCCTGGTCAAAGTCTTTCTGCTTGGCAATCAGCTCACCAATCTGCTGCTAAACTAGCAGTCAGGCTGGACTCTATACTGCCTCTTACAAGCAGAGTGAAAGCATTTTGTTCCTCTGTGGTTTAACAAACTTTCTTTCAGCTCTTATCTTGACATTTGCAGGCATCAAGAAATGTCACTATTTTACTTCACTGGTGTTTCTGTCGCAAATTCCTTTGGGCTGAGACTGGAGGTTCGTTTTGGGTCTGATACTCTCACAATCATCAATAATAGAATGGTTACAGCCTGGATGGAGGCCATTCCGCCCACTGTGTCTATGCTGGCTGTCTGCAAGGCCAACTTATTTAGTCCCACTTACCTGCCCTTGCCCTATAGCGCTGAGATGTTTCTCTCTTCAGGTGCTCCTTCAATTCCCTGTTGAAGCCATGATTGAATCTGCCTCCAGCTCACTCCAGGCTGCACACTCACTGCAGAAAAATCTTTTTCCTTCTGACACCACTGGTTATTTTGCCAATCTCCTTAAATCGGTTCCCTCTGGTTATTGGCCCCTCCGCCAATCGAAACATAAACTACTGCTTAAAGTTTCTTTGGTAAAAGTGACTAAGTTATTAACCAAAATACAGATGTTGAGATTAAAAAAACAGATAAAGATAAAAGGATACTTAAAAATGAGTCTATGCGCCTGCCTCTGTGAAATTTCATTGCAAACCTATTGCTAGATTTCCTATTATCTAAAGTGAAGAAGTTGAAATGTGAGGTTTGATTTAGTGGCTGCAATGGGTTGGAGGTTTGCCTTTTCAGACGGACTCAACATGTCCACAGTTTGTTTTGGAGAGAGAAGATTCCTATTTCTCACTAATTCTGGTGGTACAGTGCTTGCAGATTGCCTGAACTCTTTCATCACAACAACAGTTGATTTCTTGATACCTTTCTCTTTGTCCTCCCTTCGCCAGGAACCCTCTCCAAAGTTGTTTCTCAGAGTTTTTCCTGAGCTTCCACATGCAAGATAGTTATTCTCAAACAGACATTATGCAGTTCCAAAGCTTAAAATGGTTGCTGTTCCAAGCCGTAGAAACTTGCTTCCAAATGAGGTGTTGGGTTAGTTCCAGTTTGGAATGGGGGGATAATTATTAATACTTCCAGGGAAGCACAAAGAATTTCTGTCTTCCCTGTGGAAATGCAAATTGAATTTCAAATATCTTCACGTCTGGATATGTTTACCTTCAATTTACTTGGAGCCTTCTCAAGCTTGACCAGGTTATACTTAAATTAGGTCAACTGATGCTCATGAAAATCTGATGAAGAGGATGTTCATTGTCAGGTTGTTAACACTAACCCAGAGACAAAGAAATTTTCTTTTCTATCTTTGGACTTTGAGCATTGCTGGCAAAGCTAACATTTATTGTTCGAGCTGTCCTTGAGACAAATGGTGGTGAGTCTTCGTCTTGAATTGCTTCAGTCTATGTGGCGAAGGCTCTCCAGCTACTCTATCAGGTATTCCATTAGACCATAAGATCAAATGATAGCAGCAAAATTAGGCCTTTCAGCCCTTCGAGTCTGCTCCACCATTCAATCATGGCTAATATGTCTCAATGCCATTCTTTCACCTTTTCCCCATAACCTTTGATTACCTTGCCAATCAAGAATTATCTATCTCTGTCTCAAATGGCCCGGCCTCCACTGTCTTCTATGGCAATGAATTCCATAAATTTAGCACCCTCTGGCTGAAGAAATTCCTCCTCACTTTGGTTCTAAAGGGTTATCTGTTTATTCTGAGGCTGTCCCTCGGATCCTAGTCTCTCTTACGAATGGAAACATCTTCCCCACATCCACGCTATCTAACCCTTTCCGTTTTCTGTAAATTTCAATGAGATCTTCGTTCATCCTTGTATATTCCATTGAGTATAGACACAAAGTCCTCACATGCTCCTTGTATGTCAAGCTTTTCATTCCTGGGATCATTCTTGTTAATGTCTGCCACTCTCAGTCCCAAGGCCAGTGCATCCTTCCTCAGGCCAAAAGATACTCATAATATTCCAAATCTGGTTTGACCAGACCCTTATAAAGCCTCAGCAGTAGATTCCTGTTTTCGTATTCTCGTCCCTTCAAAATGAATGTTAACATTGTATTTGCCTTCCTAAGTACCAACTCAGTCTGCAAGTTAAGAGAATCCTGAACTAGGACTCCCAAGGTAAAAGTCCCAGGACTTTGATCCATCGGCAGTGCCACTTTCAGTCCCAGTGTGACTTGGGAGGGAAATGTGAAAATGATAGTGCTCCTATGCAGCTTGTCCTTCTGGATGGTGAAGACTGTGCCTTGGCAATATGTTGCCCAAGAAAGATTTGTCGATTTGCTGCAGCACATCCTGTAAATACAACATTACAGTCACTGCAACCAGTGTACAATGGAAGAAACAGTGGCACGGTGATTAGCACTGCTGCCTCACAGTGCCAGCGACCCGGGTTCAATTCCAGTCTCGGGTCACTGTCTGTGTGGAATTTGCACATTCTCCCCATGTCTGTGTGGGTTTCCTCTGGATGCTCCTGTTTCCTCCCAAAGATGTGTGGGTTAGGTGGATTGGCCCTTAGTGTCCGGGGGCTTAGCAGGGCAAATATGTGGGGTTACGGGAATAGGGATTGTGGTCAGTACAGATTCGATGGGCTGAATGGTCTCCTCCACTGTAGGGATTCTACGGGATGCTAAACAGGTGTATAAGCTGGTGAGTTGGTTTCATGTGGACAGCTTTGACCTGGATAGTGTTGAGTTTGTTTGACTATTGGAGCAGCTGCAACAACCCAGGTCTGGGAGAGTCATATTCCTGACTTGCACCTTGTAGGTGGTGGAGAGGCTTTGAGGAGATGAGCTACTTTCTCTGTCGAAAACTCAGGCTGTGACCTGCTTAAACGACGAAGGCATTGATGTGACTGGTTCAGTTTCATTCTTCCTCATTTAATCTACTTCGAGATACTAGTGAGGGCACATCAACAGGGTGAAGAGAATTACTCTGAGGCATTACGCATTCATGCTCGTTTAGCTTCCAAATACTTTGGTCTGTAAAGAAACATGGGTTCCATTCACTTTGCCTGCAGAACAGTCTGGAGATCTTTGCACATTGCAAGGTTGAAATATTTCCATTTGTTATTTTTAGTATAAAAATAGTACAAAGCCAGGTGACAACATAAAGGTAAACAGCTCCACTAAAAATGTAATGCAGTCGAAGGACAGTAAAACACAAGTACAACATGGAGGAAAAAAGGTGGATGTGGCCTCAGAATGGTATGTCATGAGTAAGATAGCAGCCTCCCATCACGGTATGGCAGCACGGTGGCACAGTGGTGAGCACTGTTGCCTCACAGCACCTGGGCTCAACTCTGGCCTTGGGTAACTGGAGTCTGCCCATGTTTGCATGGGTTTCATCCGGGTGCTCCAATTTAGAACATAAGAAAATGTTCTTATGTTCCTCCCTTAGTGCAACGATCTGCAGGTTAGGTTAGCTGGCCATGCTAAATTGCCCCTTAGTGTCAGAGGGATTAGCAGGTTAAATATGTAGGAGATGAGGATAGGGCCTGGGTGGGATTGTTGTCAGTGCGGGTTCAATGGCCTCCTTCTGTACTGCAAGGATTCTATGATCAACATATTTAGCTTACTAATCCTCAGCGCTGAGACAAGGGACAGTGAAGCCAGCGTTTGGAACTCAAAGCAACTTCAGCTGGCAAGGGCCGCTGGTTAAATAAGGTTCTGGCTTCGATTTGCACAGGAACAGATTCAAATCACACAGACATAACCCATGGGTCAAAACATTGCACTTTGTATTTCACAAAATGGGACACCATGGGTGTTCTTCAACTGCTGTCCCCTTTTGAGTGGCTGACTACAAGCAGGGTCTGCGCTAAGTTGACCTCTCAACAAGCTGTGGTCCTGGCACAGCCAAATGAATCACTTCCATTTGGCATTGTGAGCCTTCAGAGCAGAAGGTTTCCTGGACACCGCTGATGTAGTAATGACTGATTGCTGGAACCCTTGTTATTTAAACCTTGGCCCACAACCAGTCTGGAAGCAGGATTATACAAATGTGTCAGGCGCAGTTAGGATTTTTCTCGTTGGCTAGAACCCCAGTCACCTTAGCGATTTACTGCAACTTCAGCGCAGGATATCCAAACCGGCCTGTGATTTTGGAAAGTCAGACCAATTTTCCAGTTGCTGTGGAACGGGCAAGGGAGAAAAAAAAATCAAGAAACTTCAACCTTCTGCCCATTCCTCATCCCACGTGCACAAAACACAGTTTTTCAGTTGGACCGGACATTCTCTCTTCCATTTTCGTCTGTCAGGAAAAAGGTTCAAAAGTCTGAGATCATGTACCAACTGACTCAAGAACAGCTTCTTCCCTGCTGCTGTCAGACGTTTGAATGGACCTATCTCGCACTGAGTTGATCTTTCTCTGCACCTTAGCTATGACTGTAACACCACATTCTCCACTCTCTTGTTTCCTTCTCTATGAACAATTTGCTTTGTCCCTATAGCCCGCAAGAAAAAGTATACTTTTCACTATATACCAATACATATGACAATAATAAATTAAATCAAATCAAATCAAAATATCCTAGGCTTCCCAGTGGCTGTACAACAACTAAGCCTGTATGTATTGGGTGACTTTGGGAAGGCTTATTCTGGCCATGCTGAATTTCTAATTTTAAATTGAGGGGAGGCGATGGCCTAGTGGTATTACCCCCAAACTATTAATCCAGAAACTCAGCTAATGTTCTGGAGACCTGGGTTCGAATCCCGCCACAGCAGGTGGTGGAACTTGAATTCAATAAAAAATATCTGGAATTAAGAATCTACTGATGACCATGAAACCATTGTCGGCTGTTGGAAAAACCCATCTAGTTCACTAATGTTCTTTAGGGAAGGAAATCTGCCGTCCTTACCTGGTCTGGCCTACATGTGACTCCAGAGCCACTGCAATGTGGTTGACTCCCAACTGCCCTCTAAAATAGTCTGGAAAGCCACTCAGTTCAAGGGCAACTAGGGACGGGCAATAAATGCTGGCCCAGCCAGCGATGCCCATATGTCACAAATGAATATAAAAAAACGCGGATTGGAATATTTCAATTGTTGTTACCAAAATTCAGGAAAAATGGGCAGCTTGGTGGGAGAGTGGCTAGCACTGCTGCCTCACAGTGCCAGGATAGCGGGTTCAATTCCAGCCTTGGGTGACTGTCCGAGTGAAGTTTGCACATTCTCCCCGTGTCTGCATGCATTTCCTCCAGTTTCCTCCCACAGTCCAAAGATGTGCAGCTTAGGTGGATTGTCCATGCTAAATTGCCCATTTGTGTCTCAAGATGTGTATGTTTGGGGGATGGTAAACGTGCAGGATTATGGGGATAGGGCGGAGGGGAATGACTGGGAGGGATATAGTTTTGGAGAGTTGGTGTAGTCTCGATGGGCTGAATTCCCTCTTTCAGCACTGTTGGGACTCGATGGCTCCTATTAGCATACTTCATCTTTGATTCAGTGGAGGAGGACTGAAAGAATGAAGTTGACAACAACTTCTTTAGTCCATTTTGACCAAGTTGCTCTATCTACAGATTCAGGCACAGAGACCTGAGGACAATTGTCGCCATGGTGATGTTTCACTACAGTCTTAGAGCCTACAACAAAACTCATCAGGAAAAGTGAATGACAGGAGACCGCAGCACCAAACTTTCACACTCCTTGATCTTTCAAAGCCACATTCGGGGATGTACTTAACAGTGGATAAGTTCATATGATAGGTGAAAGATGCGCTAGTTATTTGGGCAGGCTTACTGCTTGAAAAGCAGGTACCAGAATGAGTGGACACACTGTCTATACAGGGTTTTCACCAAGTGTGTAGAATCTGACATACTAAAAACCCATTCTACATGTGTAAGCTTTGACTCAAGGGTCACAATGGAAAATGGACAAACGATTCGGCTCCTTTAGCCTGTAGCCTACTCCATCGTTCAATCAGAATCATAGCTGATCTATACGGCAACTCCATTTACCCTCTTTTTGTCCATACCCCTTGAAAACCTTTCCCCTATCTAGAAAACTTTTAATGTGAAGTTGGAGGCTGCTTTGCTCCAGGGAACTGAGCTGATAATCTAACTTGACATTTTAGTGCAGTACGCAGAGAACGCTGCACTGTCAATATGTTATCTTTTAGATCAGAAGTCAAAGCAAGGTAACCTCTTGGGTGGATAATAAGGATCTTGTGGCTCTGTTGGAAGAAGAGCAGAGAAATTCTTTCATTTTCTAGACCAATACAACAAGTAAACCAGATTATCATGTCATTTATTGGATTATTGTTTGTGGGGTTTGTGTGTAATTTGGCAAATTGTATCTGTCTACGTTACAGAAATGATAGGAAATCACAGTGTCAGATCACCTAGTTAGACAATTTCTTTCATTTTTTAATTCATGGACAGAAAAGAGTGTTGTAATCGACTATTTGGGACTGCGAAGGTTAATGTGGCAATAGGTAAACGGTACCATCCCACCACGATTGGTGGAATAGCAGTCAGTGAAGGAGGATATCTCGGATTGCAACGGGATCTTGATCAATTGGGCCAGTGGACTGACGAATGGCAGATGGAGATTAATTTAGATAAATGCAAGGTGGTGCATTTTGGTTGATCAAACCAGAGCAGGACTTGCTCAGTTAATGATAGGGCATTTGGGACAGTTTTAAAGATCAAGGGGTACAGGTTCATAGGTCCTTGAAAGTGGAGTCACAGGTGGACAGAGTGGTGAAGAAGGCATTTGGCATGCTTGGTTTCGTTGGTCAGAGCATTGATTACAGGCTTGGGACATCTTATTGAAGGTATACAAGACAATGGTAAGGCCACACTTGGAATACTGTGTGCAATTCTGATCACCCTATTATAGAAAGGATATTATTAAACTAAAAAGAGTGCAGAAGAGATTTACTAGGAAGGTATCAGGACTTGATGGTTTGAGTTATAAGGAGAGGCTGAATAGACAGGGACATTTTTTTCTGGAGCGTAGAAGGCTGAGGGGTGATCTTATAGAGGTCTATAAAATAATGAGGGGCGTAAATAAGGTAGATAGCCAATATCTTTTCCTAAAGGTAGGGGAGTCTAAAACAAGAGGGCATAGGTTTAAGGTGAGAGGGGAGAGATACAAAAGTGTCCAGAGGGGCAATTTTTTCACGCAGAGAATGAGGAGTGTCTGGAACAAGCTGTCAGAGGCAGTAGTAGAGGTGGGTACAAATTTGTCTTTTAAAAAGCATTTAGACAGTTACATGGATAAGATGGGTATAGAGGGATATGAGCCAAATGCGGGCAATTGCGACTACCTTAAGGGTCACAAAAAGGAGCAGCATGGATAAGTTGGGCCAAAGGGCCTGATTCCATGCTGTAAACCTCTATGACTCTATGAGAGTAGTAGAGTGTAGTAAGGCATCTGGTTGACATGAAGATAGCACCTAGTTAGGACTGTATCCATTACACATATGGTCACCTTATGAAGGGGCAGTGCTCTGAAAGCTTGTGATACCAAATAAACCTGTTGGACTTTAATCTGGTGTTGTGAGACTTCTTATTGTGCCCAGCCCAACGCCGGCATCTCCACATAATTATTAATAAGCAGTTATTATTCAATCATACAAGCTTAAGGCCTCACCATGGTGCAACATACAACCTAACAACATGAAATACAGTTTGATTCATGCAAAGAATTAGTCAAAAAGATTATTTTGTCACTTATCTATTTATTGTTTGTGGGAGTTGTGTATAAATTGGCAACTGTCTTTTTATTCTTTTTATTCATTCGTGGGAAATGGGAGTCAGTGGCTGGCTAACATCTACTGTCCATCCCTAGTTGCCTTTGGAGGGCAACTGAGAGTCAACCACATTGCTGTGGCTCTGGAGTCACATGTAGGCCAGACCAGGTAAGGATGACAGATTTCTTCTCCTAAAGGACATTAGTGAACCAGATGGGTTTTTCCAGCAATCAACAATGTATTCATGGTCGTCAGTAGATTCTTAATTCCAGATTTTTTAAATTGAATCCAAATTCCACCATCTGCCATGGCAGGATTCGAACCTAGAACATTAGTTGAGTTTCTGGATTAATAGTTTAGCGATAATACCACAGGGCCATTGTCTCCCCTTAATAAGCAGTTATTGTTCAATCATACAAGTGTCAAGATCTCGCCAGGGGACAACATACAACCTTACTACAGTTTGATTCATGCGCAGAATTAGTCAAAAGGATTATCTTGTCATTTATCTGATGATTGTTTGTGGGAGTTGTGTACAAATTGGCAGATGTATTTCCCCACATTTCAGAAATGAGAGGAATGCATTTTGTTGGATCCCATGGTTATGCAATTTCTTTCGTTCTTCTCTTCACAAGTAGAGAGGAATACAAAGAACAAAGAACAGTACAGCACAGGGACAGACCCCCCCCCCCACCCCCCCACACCTCCCGCCCCTTCCCCAAGCCTGCACCGATCATGTTGTCCTATCTAAACCAACCACCTGTATCCCTCCATTCCCTGTCTGTTCATGCGTCTATTCAGATAAGTCTAAAATGTCGCTAACATATCTGCCTCAACCATCTCACTTGGCAGTGCATTCTAGGCCCCCACCACCACCCTCTGTGTAAAAAGCTTCTCCCGCACATCTCCACTGAATCCTTCCCCCCGCTTAACTTGAACTTGTGCCCCCTTGTAATTGTCATTTCTGCCCTGGGAAAACGTTCCCAACTGTTCACCCTATCTATACCTTTCGTAATTTTATAAACTTCTATCAGGTCGCCCCTCAGCCTCCGTCCTTCCAAGGAGAACAATCCCAGTTTATTCAATCTCTCCTCATAGCTAACACCAACTTGATTAATGTGAGACGTCTATGATAACAAAACTATGCAAATACGTGCCCACTACCCAGGCATTAACCATGTATTGCCGCTTTATACTTAGACATAACTTTTCCCTGGAGCGGGGAGATGGAGGAGAAGTACAGCTCATGAATTCCCACCACAGATCTCACTAATAGTTCACATTCAAGCAGAAGAAAAAGAAACAGACAATTCTGAAAGGTCAATTAGAGGAAATAAACATTAATGAGCCTTCAAAGGCAATGATCCAATTAATTTCTCTGTCTGGTAAGTCATCAAGATTGCTGGCTCCAATCTTCGATGTTAAAAATTTCAGAGCTTTAGTGAGCAGAAGTGACCTTAATGACACCCTCTGAAAATATCTTAGCTGTTTTGGTTCCAGGAATTTTCAACAGAGGTAAATTATTGTGTTTGCACAGCTGACTTTGACATTGAGCTTAGACACACAATGGGATGGATTTAAGGGGCAGATGGATTATCCAAGCTCCACCTCCCCTACACCTGAAAGAGATGAAATATGGCTGTTCCCCAGTGATAATACATCGGGGATGTCTTTAATTAATGCAGAGTGGGACTTCTGCAATTCAGTGACAGGAAGTCCATCCTTGAGAACTGCTGGCCCATTTTACTGGCCAATGGCAGATCCAGAAGACAGTAATGGCTCCAACTAGGAACTAAAAACCAGTCTCTGTGAGGAAGTGAAGTTATGTCCCGGACTTCAGGTAAGTCCAGAGGTTTCGAACAGGCACAGTTGGGGGTGGGGGGGTTGGGAGATGCTAGTTGGAGGGATGTAGTGGGGTTGCCAACTTGCGGGGTTGCCCCAATGGGCAAAACGGGGGCCCCAAGGAGGAGACCTTTCCGCCTGACATCAGCACATTCTGCCAAAGCTGCTAGGTTGCCCACCTTGTTTGTACCTTTGCTCGCAGACTGAAAAGTCACTGCTGAGGTGCAGAGAGACCCTGATGTGGCAGTTCATTGTTGACTGGAGGGTTTCAGGAGGCCTAAGGATGAACAGGGTCCCTGAGGCCTTATCTGTCACCCATAATATCGGGAACAGAGCAAGGGTGGGTGGGTAGGTGGCAGGCTGCCATGTTCGCAATGGGTTAACTGCAACCTTCCGCATGTTAATTGTTTAATAGTATTCACCGGGATATACAAAGGGGTTACAGGTGGCACTGGGTGTTGTATGTGGAGTTGTAAAAGAGAATAAAGTGAGTTTGTGAAGAAGCTGGACTTGCATCGTCTTTTATTACTGGACTGCAACTGAGAGGCTTGACATGCCAGTCACTTGCTTCATTTTCCATGCCCACCTCCCCTCGCTGAGGGAGTGGCTGTAAAAGTTACCCCTGTATGTTAAAAGGATGGTTTAGCATCAATGACAACTGTATCAGCCTCAGTATGCAACTGCACTGAGCAGCAGGGCATTTTATGACCTAATGTAGCTATAATTTCAATGACAAATGTCCCTGCTGTCGATACTAAAGCAAAATCAATTGGATTTTGAAATTTATTATGAAATAAATTGGGTGATTTTAACCCAAGTTGCTTCGAGTAAAGTTGCATAGTAAAATGCTGACCATAGCTTAGCTCTCATTGAACTAAAGCTGGAATCTCACATGGAGAAATCACATGTCCAACTCTCGTGGGAAACTGAAGCATCCAAATATGTAGCCAGATTCTCTTCCGAAATTAGCATTGAGTCTCTGAGCTAAGATCCCTACTAAACGTTGGCCTAGTGGTCTTATTGCCAATTAAAATGCTGGAAACTGCTTCTTGGCTGAGGACCAGTATCTCTCATCAGAGTTAACATGCAATTCATTAAACGTTAGCAGTGTCAAACTCTGCAATTTTATATATATGTCTGTAATATATATATTATATGTATAGTCACCTTTCAGTTGTCACACAGTCACACATGCTGCACTTATTGGAATAAAAGCAAAAACCTGTCATTTTCTATGGTTTCGCTTGACCTAGGATGGTTGGAATAAAAAAAACTAAAACTAAAAAGGGTTAATAATCGCCATTGCTGCTGCTTCCTGAAAACTAGAAAATTCCTGGTGTGCTTTGCTTTTGCTCTTTTGCAGCTATGGCTCAGTTAGCAGCACCCTTGTCCCGGTGAAGTTAGCAGCACCCTTGTTCCGGTGAAGTTAGCACCACCCTATCATGGTGAAGTTCGCAACACTCTATCATGGTGAAGTTAGCAGCACCCTTGTTCTGGTGAAGTTAGCAGCACCCTATCATGGTGAAGTTCGCAACACTCTATCATGGTGAAGTTAGCAGCACCCTTGTTCTGGTGAAGTTAGCAGCACCCTATCATGGTGAAGTTCGCAACACTCTATCATGGTGAAGTTAGCAGCACCCTATCATGGTGAAGTTAGCAGCACCCTATCATGGTGAAGTTAGCAGCACCCTTGTTCTGGTGAAGTTAGCAGCACCCTATCATGGTGAAGTTAGCAGCACCCTTGTTCTGGTGAAGTTAGCAGCACCCTATCATGGTGAAGTTAGCAGCACCCTTGTTCTGGTGAAGTTAGCAACACCCTATCATGGTGAAGTTAGCAGCACCCTATCATGGTGAAGTTAGCAGCACCCTTGTTCTGGTGAAGTTAGCAGCACCCTATCATGGTGAAGTTAGCAGCACCCTTGTTCTGGTGAAGTTAGCAACACCCTATCATGGTGAAGTTAGCAGCACCCTATCATGGTGAAGTTAGCAGCACCCTATCATGGTGAAGTTAGCAGCACCCTTGTTCCGGTGAAGTTAGCAGCACCCTATCATGGTGAAGTTCGCAACACTCTATCATGGTGAAGTTAGCAGCACCCTTGTTCTGGTGAAGTTAGCAGCACCCTATCATGGTGAAGTTAGCAGCACTCTTGTCCTGGTGAAGTTAGCAGCACCCTATCATGGTGAAGTTAGCAGCACCCTATCATGGTGAAGTTAGCAGCACTCTTGTCCTGGTGAAGTTAGCAACACCCTATAGTGGTGAAGTTAGCAGCACTCTTGTCCTGGTGAAGTTAGCAACACCCTATCGTGGTGAAGTTAGCAGCACTCTTGTCCTGGTGAAGTTAGCAACACCCTATCGTGGTGAAGTTAGCAGCACCCTATTGCAGTGAAGTTAGCAACAGGCTTGTCATGGTGAAATTCGTCAGTTGTGCATTTAAGCATCATCCCAGAGACTTGAACACATATTCTAACATAGGCTGACAGTTCAGTGCAGTACTGAGGGAGTTCTGCACTGTTGAAGGTGCTGCTTTTTGGATCTGGTGTTAAATTTAGGTCCTGTTTGATCTTTTTGGAAATTTGCAATACTGGAAAACATTTATCTCCCAGTTTTCCATCAAAAAACAAATGATCTTAATATTTATTGTTGTTTGTGCTGTAATATGCCTTTAAGGGCTATTGGCATGACATTACTTAAAAGGAAATGTGTCATGTGGTCCAGGCTTAGTTTCACTTTTGCTTTGAGCAGGGCACACACACACAGCTCTGACCACACATGTCAGTTGTGCTAGGCTGTACTCCTTTTCTTAGTTTTCTGAAAAATCTGTTGCTTTCTTTTTGGTTGTGCTTCAGCCCCAGAGTCCTGATCTTCGGTATCTGGTGTAGGGTAGAGGGGGAGCAGGGGAACCTCCTTCTTGGCCTGGGCCAGGGCCTATCAATCCCTTTAATCACACTTTGGATGTTTTAAGTTTCCTTTGAGATTTTGTTTATTTTGATGCAGTACCTCTTTAAGGAATTGCATTTTCAATTTACTCCACAGTTTGTTGATTTTGTTTATTCGGTTAATGAAAAGAAGCTATACGCTAGGTAAGATTGTTCTCGCTTGCTTAATCTTCACAAATGAATCCACAATGTGTTTACTCAATCCCTTATGAGTGATTGGGCCCTTATGTCTGATACAACAAATCCACTCAAGAACTTTTATCATGAGAAGAACACAAGATATTGATTAGTGATGGTGAGGCAGCAAGAGTCAGTGTAGCTAGGCCATAATGAACAACTTTAGATTGTGCTAGATGGTATAAAATGGTGGTCTGGTCAGATTACAAATACTCTGCAGTGTGGGACGGTGTTGAAAATGGAGTGTGCTGACAGCAAAGGAAAGCTCTGGAGACACAACGCCAAGCTGGTGTTCAGATAAAAAGCTGGTAAGCAGGTGGATCCCTTGCAATGAGATCGCCTGTCAGTTCCATGTAGGTTCAGTGCATTGAGGGGACCAGTACCGGGTTAGCTTAGTTGATTTATACCATTGCAAGAACATCACCGTGCTGCGTCCAAATTGGTTGCTGACATGGTTTGGTTTGATCTGATTTGATTTATTGTCATGTGGATACAAAGCATACCGTTCATAGCGTACATAGGGGAGAAGGAAAGGAGAGAGTGCTGAATGTAGTGTTACAGTCATAACTAGTGTGTAGAGAAAGATCAACTTAATATATGGTTGGTCCATTCAAAAGTCTGATGGCAACAGGGAAGAAGCTGTTCTTGAGGTCTGAAGTTGTGACCTCAACTTTCATATTGTTTTCCCGCTGGAAGAAGGTGGAAGACAGAATGTCCGGGTGCGTGGGGGCCTTCATTAAGCTGGCTGCTTTTCCGAGGCAAAAGAAAGTGTAGATGGAGTCAATGGATGGGAGGCTGGGTTTGAGTGATGGACTGGGCGACACTCACGACCCTTTGTAGTTTCTTGAGGTCTTGGTCAGAGCAGGAGCCATACCAAGCTGTGATACAACCAGAAAGGATGCTTTCTATGGTGCATCCGTAAAAAATTGGTAAGAGTTGTAGCTGACATGCCGAACTTCCCCAGTCTTCTGAGAAAGTCCCTGCTGACCATATTTCAATGTTTACTCATTGGCTGCGAAGTACTTTGGGATGTTTTAAGGATGCAGAAGACACGCCTTTTCTCCTTCTTTCTCAGACTATTATTCATACCTCAGAGCAAGACAGCTGGATTCCAATCCTTATGTACTTCTGTAAATGTTTATAATCTATGGTGTGATTGTTCACCCTATAACCTGGACCATTCAAAGTATTTATCCAGACCAATGAATCGAGTCATCGCATTTAATTCCCAGGTGTTGTGATTTTGCTGTCAGCTTTATCTGGGGATGGAGATGTGGTTTAAAGGTACAAGAGGAGCAAGGCCGATAATACTTTGCAGGAACAGCTCCGTTGCCAGAAGCTTTTTGACTGTGAGCTGTTGTGGGATGAACTCAGCAATCAGTCTGAAGAAACACTGTGGTACTAAGTGATCAATTTTACACTGACAGCTTGGACAGGAGAAGTGTCTTTATTGTTCTGACTTTCAACTTTGAGGGTTGGAACTGCTGTAAATATACTGCAGCCAATTTTTGTGTTGGCAACAGCCTATTTTTTTTAACCTGAAATTACAGTGCATTTCCAGCAATGAAAAAGGCCATTTGGCCCACCTATTCCACGTTGATGTTTATGCCCCCGGACCCCTCCTACTGTTTCTCATTACACGCCATCTTCAAACCCTTCCAGCCCTTCCTAATGCACATATCCAGCACATATCACCTGATCTGCCTCCAAGTTATTTGTCCCTATCACTCTTGGATTAAGGGAGTTCTCCTGAATCACTTATTCGATTATCATATACTTATGGACTCTAATTTTTTTTTAAAGAAGTCATTCCTGGGAGATGGGCGCTGCTGGCTGGTCAGCATTTATTTCCCATCCCTAGTTGCCCTAGAATTGAGTGGGTTGCTAGGCCATCTCAGAGGGCAGTTGAGGGACAACCACATTTCTGTGTCTCTGGAGTTACATGTAGGCCAGACCAGGTGAGGATGGCAAATGGATTCCTGCTCTAAAGGATATTAGTGAACCAGATGGGTTTTGCCAACACTCAACGATGGTTTTATAGTCATCAGGGGATTCTTAAGTCCAGATATTTTTTATTTGAATTAAAATTCCACCATCTGCCTTGGTGAGATTTGAACCTGGAACCCTGGAACATTAGCTGAGTTTCTGGATTAATAGTGTAGCAATAACATCATTCGGCCATCGCATCCTCATGATCTCGCCAGGAGGTGGAAACAGCTTCTCTGTGCCCGCCCTTTCAAAAGCCTTCACAATTTAAAAAACCTTTGATTTGGTCATGCCTAGCCATCCCTTAAGCAGGGAAATGGGTCTAAGCTTGCAGGGTGGTAGTGATATCAACATCACACACTAATGTATCACCATGTTCCTGTTGGAGAATGGTCCTCAGGTGATCAGTTTGAAGTAGGAAAATTCAGGCATCCCATAATATACATTTGACCCTGATATATTGATGATGACCTGGGCCCCAGTCAAGGTCTAGTGAATATAGAACTTACAACACAAAAATATCCCTAATTGTCAATTAGATGGGCTGACGAATGGTTGGTGTGCTATGGAAATTGGGGACATTTCTCTGAGGTTAGTTTAGTGGAAGCCGAGATTTACTCTGCATGGTATCTAACACAGGAATGGGTACCTAGGATGGGAAGTGGTTCATTCCCAGCACAACCATTAAGATCCCTTACCTTGATAAGCACAAAGTTTAAAAAGAGGAAAAACAAACTATTGAAAAAGAATGTCTGAATGAGGAAGTTTGAACGTTACAATGCAAATTCACATTTAGCCTGGTAACATTTCCCAAAGTACATCACTGGGAAGCAATCAGACAAAGTTTGACACTGAGCCACAAATGGGAGGCATTGGAAAGAGCTGGGGGAGATGTTGGCCTGCTGGTATTATCGCTAGACTATTAATCTAGAAATTAGGCTAATGTTCTGGGGACCCTGGTTCAAATCTTGACACGGCAGATGGTGGAATTCAAATTCAATAAAAATATCTGGAATTAAGAATCTACTGATGACCATGAAACCATTGGAGCAGCATGGTGGCACAGTGGTTAGCACAACACCAGGGACCCAGGTTCAATTCCCAGCTTGGGTCACTGTCTGTGTGGAGTTTGCACGTTCCCCTTGTGTGGGTGCTCTGGTTTCCTCCTACAGTCCAAAAGATATGCGGGTTAAGTGGATTGGCCATGCTAAATTCCCCCTTAGTGTCAGGGGACTACCTATGATACATGCATGGGGTTATGGGGATCGGGGCTGGGTGGGATTGTGGCCAGTATAGACTTGATGGGCCAAATGGCCTCCTTTTGCACTGTAGGATTCCACGATTCAATCATTGTCAATTGTCAGAAAAAGCCATCTGGTTTACAAATGTCCACTGGGGCAAGAAATCTGCTGTCCTTACCTGGTCTGGCCTATATGTGGCTCCAGAGCCACAGCAATGTGGTTGATTCTCAAGTGCTCTTGGGCAACAAGGGATGGGCAATAAATGATGCCCATGTCCCACGAATGAATGAAAAAAAGGACAGGTGACCAAAGGCTTGGTCAAAGAGTAGGTTTTTAAGGAGCATTTTAAATAAAGAGATATGCATAGATGGAGTCAATTCTGGAGCAACTGGAAGCATGAATTGGAGGAACATGGGAATTTTGAAAGGTTATATGGCTGAAAGAGATTACATTGCTAAGGAGGAGAGGGCCACAGAGGAATTTTAAAACGAAGGTGAGTGGAACATTAATACAATGAAGTTACATTATCGCTACTTGTTCATCTGACAGCAGTGCATTTCTAACACTTTACTTGTGTTCGTTAAGTCACAATAATAGCCTTTTCACACTTAGTTATGAAAAAGTGAAATATGTCGCCACCACACTGTGATAACGAATAGAAAAGGATGAAACATAATTTTGCAGCTTGCGTCCCCCAGTGAGAGTTTAACTTTGAAGTATTTTCCATTTATCAAATAGACACTGTAAAATTAAGCCCTCATCTTTTTACAAACTCAGTGCATGAACTATGCCTTCAATATATCTCAAAATCTTTGATATTGAACAACACTAATGCCTGATTTCAGTATTATTAACACATTAAGAGCCAGAGCAGGAATTTTACACTGAAATACAAAGATAAGTTGGCATCTTTCTCTCTGCTCCACAGATTATTGGTGGAAATAACGTGGATGTTGAGGTGATGGCCCACTGATGTCCTGGCCCACCTAATTTCAGGCAGCCCAGATGGGATAAAGTCCCTAATTGGCAGCGGGAATGCTGCCACTGCAAGTGTCCCCAGTGGAGTGGAGAACTCATGGCATTAACCTAGTCGCAAAAACTCAGTCTGCAGGTGCAGCAGGTGATCAAGAAGGTGAATGGAATGCTGGCCTTTATAGCGAGGGGGATAGAATATAAAAGTAGGGAGGTCTTGCTGCAACTGTACAGGGTACTGGTGAGGCCGCAGCTGGAGTACTGTGTGCAGTTTTGGTCGCCGCACTTGCGCAAGGATATATTGGCTTTGGAGGGGGTGCAGAGGAGGTTCACTAGGCTGATACCGGAGATGAGGGGGTTGGACTATGAAGAGAGACTAAATAGACTGGGTCTGTACTTGTTGGAGTTTAGAAGGATGAGGGGGGATCTTATAGAGACGTATAAGATAATGAAAGGGATGGATAGGGTAGAGGTAGAGAGATTCTTCCTGCTTAGAAAGGATAGCAGGACTAGAGGGCACAGCCTCAAGATAAGGGGGAGGCAGTTTAGATCAGAGTTGAGGAGGAACTTCTTCACTCAAAGGGTGGTGAATCTCTGGAATTCTCTGCCTGTTGAAGTGGTGGAGGCTACCTCGCTAAATATATTTAAGTCACGGGTAGATAGGTTTTTGACAGGCAAGGGAATTAAGGGTTATGGGGAGAGAGCAGGAAAGTGGAACTGATCCATTTCAGATCGAAGGGCAGCTCGAAGGGCTAGATGGCCTACTCCTGTTCCTATTTCTTCTGTTCTTATGTTCTTATGCATTGCTGGAAATCCAACCCCTCCCCCAAGGGTTGCCATCCAACCAGAGTATGCCAGGTCTCCAATACCAGCAGCGCCGCTGGGAATGGTGGCTACTACTGTTACTGCACCGGGGTCTTTCCAGAGGATGGGCGATTGACCTTCTGGAGACAGGAGTGTAGAGTGGGATGGGATTCCCATAGAGGAGTGGGCCAATCAATGGGGATAGTAGGGGGGAATCAAGAGCGCAGGAGTGGATGACTGCCTGAGGTAAGGTGCCAGTGAAGTTGTGATCTTCACTATTACCCTATTATAGAAAGGATATTATTCAACTAGAAAGAGTGCAAAAAAGATTTACTAGGATGCTACTGGGATTTGATGGATTGAGTTATAAGGAGAGGCTGGATAGACTGGGACTTTTTTCTCTGGAGCGTAGGAGGCTGAGGGGTGATCTTAGAGATGGTCTATGAAATAATGAGGGGCACAGATCAGCTAGATAGCCAATATTTTTTCCAATCGAGGGTATAGGTTTAAGGTGAGAGGGGAGAGATGCAAAAGTGTCCAGAAGGGCAATTTTTTCACACAGAGGGTGACGGGTGTCTGGGCCAAGCTGCCAGAGATAGTAGTTGAGGTGGGTACAACTTAGTCTTTTAAAAAGCATTTAGATAGATATATGGGTACGATGGGTATAGAGGGATATGGGCCAAGCACGGGCAATTGAGGTTAGCTTAGGGGTTTAAAAATAAAGGGCGGCATGGACAGGTTGGGCCGAAGGGCCTGTTTCCATGCTGTAAACCTCTATGACTCTATGACATACTCTCTTCCACCACCTCCCATCAGGAAAAGGATGCAGAAGTCTGAAGTCACAAAGCAACTGGCTCAAGAACAGCTTCTTCCCTGCTGCCATCTGACTTTTGGATGGACCTACCTCACATTAAATTGAAACCAAAAGAGAAAATGCCGGAAAATCTCAGCGAGTCTGGCAGCATCTGTAAGGAGAGAAAAGAGCTGACGTTTCGAGTCCAGATTACCCTTTGGTCAGCTCTTTTCTCTCTTTACAGATGCTGCCAGACCTGCTGAGATTTTCCAGCATTTTCTCTCACGGCTTCAGATTGCAGCATCCACAGTAATTTGCTTTTATCACATTAAGTTGATCTTTCTCTACACTCAGCTATGATTGTAACACTACATTCTGCACCCTCTCCTTTCCTTCTCTATGAATGGTATGCTTTGTCTGTATAGTGTGCAAGGAACAATACATCTCCCTGTGTGCTAATGCGTGCGACAATAATAAATCAAATAAAAAAAAACGAAACAAATTCCTGCAGTTTAAGAGTGCGAATGTTTGAGGTGGGAGGGAGAGGAGGATGGCTGGAAGAGTATGACAGGGAGGGGTGCAAGGGAAAGAGGTGTGCGTGGGAGAGGCTGGGAAAGGAAGGAATATCGATGCCATGGAAAAATATGTTTCAGTTCAGCAAACACCTGGAAAATGTAACAAAACTGATTTCAGGCAGAAGTTTTAACGCCCCAGCGTCTCGCAAAATCTCAATTTTAATATTCACAAAGCAAACCCAAGGCACTGTTCGAGTGATGAACATATCCTACCCAGTCTTCCTCAGAACATAACCATGGCAATGCTGAAAGCGTGTGATTATACCAAAGACATTGCGTTGCTAAATATAGTGCCCAGGAATAAAAGCGTCAGATTTGTTCAGTGGTGCAGGGGCTGCTGACTGAGGCCATTGCCACATGATAAAGGTCATTTTCGTAATCAGATCACAAATATTGTATAGTATTGTGAGGAAATTACAGTCCTGCTTTATGTTATTACACCTGTGGGGATTTCAGAGCATTTTGTTTTGGTCTCAGTACATAGACAAATACTGGTTTCGAGTCAGCTTTTCTTAATCTTGTCTGTGCGATGCCAGGAGCTGATATTCTTGTCCTTTATTGACTGTGGCTTAGGAGGAGCTTTCATGAAAGGGTTTTACGAAGTAATCTTCTGTCACTTCCCAGTTTAAGTTGATCACAGTGATTGAAAGAGAAGAGTTATCAGCTTCACGACATGTGTTGCAAACTTGTCCCAGGGTATCAAGACCCCAGTTGAAGCTGGCCTCAACGTGTCTGGTGGAATGTCCGTCACCCACTTCTCCCAGCAGGGAAAGTTCCGGAACATGTAGTGGAGCTTCCGTTGGCAACTTCCTCCAGGGTGAGGGGGCCACAGGTTTTCCTGAATGGCTGACTAATTTCTGGAGACAGAAGGATTTACAAATATCTTTGGTTCTTCATATTTTGTGGCCTCGCTGCCATATTCACTCAGCAACAATGCCCACACTTCCATTTTGTGTCCAATCATAAGAACATAAGAAACAGGAGCAGGAGTAGGCCATCTAGCCCCTCGAGCCTGCCCCGCCATTCAATAAGATCACGGCTGATCTGAAGTGGATCAGTTCCACTTGCCTGCTCCCCATAACCCTTAATTCCCTGATCAATAAGAAATCCATCTACACGAACTTAAATATATTCAACCAGGTAGCCTCCACCGCTTCAATGGGCAGAGAATTCCAGAGATTCACTACCCTCTGAGAGAAGAAGTTCCTCCACAACCCTGTTCTAAACTGACCCCACCCTTCCTTATTTTGAGGCTGTGCCCTCTAGTTCTGGTGTCCTTTCTAAATGGAAAGAATCTCTCTACCTCTACCCTATCTAGCCCCTTCATTATCTTAGATGTCTTTATAAGATCACCCCTCAGCCTTCTAAACTCCAATGAGTACAGGCCCAATCTACTCAATCTCTCCTCATAAGCTAACCCCCTCATCTCCGGAATCAACCTGGTGAACCTTCTCTGCACTCCCTCCAAGGCCAATATATCCTTTCGCAAATACAGGGACCAAAACTGCACACAGTGCTCCAGTTGTAGCCTCACCAGTGCCCTGTACAGTTGCAGCAAGACCTCCCTGCTTTTATACTCCATCCTTCTTGCAATAAAGGCCAACATTCCATTCGCCTTCTTGATCGCCTGCTGCACCTGCAGACTGAGTTTTTGCGATTCATGCACAAGGACCCCCAGGTCCCTCTGCACTGTAGCATGTTGTAATTTTTCACCATTTAAATAATATTCTATGTTACTATTATTTCAATCAACCTTGTAGTTTTATAAACACAAAATTCTGTGTCCCTGGAATCTAAAACAAAAACAGAAAAATGCTGGAAAACCTCAGCAGGTCTGACAGCATCTGTCAGCGTGGAGAGAGAATACAGCCAACATTTTGAGCTTAGATGATCCTTCATCAGGCCTTTGTAGTCTTGATATTCTCAAGTTGAGCTGTGATCATCAGCAGGTTCTTATGGCTGTGCGTGCCCCAAGAGTCAATGGACCTTTAAATGGTACACCAAACTATCTGTCCCGCCTGCTACGATTCCTACAGCTGGTGGAATGTGAAAATTTCACCCATTCTTTATGTTTTCCTCCTTCATGGCATATTCACCTCTTCAGACAAATTTCAATCTTCCTTTCAGTTTATTAAGCTTCAGATTGCCCATTCTGGAGCTGAATCCCCTGGTTTTCATGACTGAAGTACTGCAAACATCTTTGTCATCGACCACCCCATTTATTCGTCAAAGACCTTTCGAAACACCTCGAAAACACAAGAGCAAAATCGGAATAATCTTTCCTGCCAGGAGGGAGATAGCCCAATGCAGCAGCACTGGCCACTAATTCAAGGAGTTTTTTTTAACAAAAGTTCATTGCCAGTACTTTCGGCATCTTGACCACAGTCCTCTACCATGATCACAACAACGTGCATTTACATAGCATCATTAACATCCCAAGGTGCTTCATAAGAACAATCATCAAAGAAAAAAAGTCACATTGAGCCACATAAAGAGATGGTACAACAGATGACAAATACCGAGGTTGTTTTGAGGAGATTAGAGAAGCAGAGAGGTTTAGGGATGGTTCTGGAGTTAAGGGTAGCTGAAGGAACACACATTTCTCCTTGGATGCAACCAATGGCATTCTCTATTGTACAAAGAACAACAAAGAACAAAGAACAGTACAGCACAGGAAACAGGCCCTTCGGCCCTCCAAGCCTGTGCCGCTCATTGGTCCAACTAGACCATTCGTTTGTATCCCTCCATTCCCAGGCTGTTCATGTGACTATCCGGGTAATTCTTAAACGATGCCAGCGTGTCTGCCTCCACCACCCTACTTGGCAGCGCATTCCAGGCCCCCACCACCCTCTGTGTAAAAAAACGTCCCTCTGATATCTGAGTTATACCTCGCCCCTCTCACCTCGAGCCTGTGACCCCTCGTGATCGTCACATGTAGTGACCCTCCATGCCTGCTCTTTAATATAATCGTTACTCCTCTGATAAAAAACACACATTGGGCAGAGTTTTCCTGTCCCGCCTGCATCGGGAATTGTAGCAGGCGGGAGACGGACCATGAAAAGGTTTGTTGACTTCGGGCAGGATTTTCCAGTGCAAAGAAAATCCTGCCCATATTCTTGGATGCAAAAATCACACAAATAACATCAGGAATCAGGAATTTAAATTCCTAAGTCCTGCAAGTTTCTGCAATAGGTTTAAAATATGATTCTGACATTTGCCTGGTCATTCATATGGTAGCCTGAGGAGACTTATTGATTTGATTTATTATTGTCACATGTATTAACATACAGTGAAAAGTATTGTTTCTTGCGTGCTACACAGACAAAGCATACCATTCATAGAGAAGGAAAGGAGAGAGTACAGAATGTAGAATGAAGTTTTAGAAGCATAGAACGAGAGTAAAAGTTAGAATTCGAAGGTATGCTGGGTACAGCTTGCAAGAAGTCGCCTCTCTCTGGCGCCATCTTGGGAAAAACAAATTGCTGAATACTTGTACAATCTCAGGCTAAGCATCTGAGACAATATAACTCCAAACAGCACTGTTATAATCATCTGACTGAAGGTAAGAAACTTAATGTAATAAATACATTGCCTATATCTTACAAGAAAGAAAATGTACAGTTCGAACATAGAACATAGAAGAACATAAAAAAAACTACAGCACAAACAGGCCCTTCGGCCCACAAGTTACACCGATGATATCCATACCTACTAGGCTTACCTATAACCCTCAATTCTATTAAGTTCCATGTACTCATCCAGAAGTCTATTGAAAGACCCTATCAAATTTGCCTCCACCACCACCGATGGCAGCCGATTCCACTCACCCATCACCCTCTGAGTGAAAAACTTACCCCTGATATCTCCTCTGTACCTACTCCCCAGCACCTGTGTCCTCTCAGTTGACAAGCATCACTTTATCCCGGTAAATTAAAGCTGCAAAGATGCACTTTCACAGGTTTTGTTAGTGAACACAACAGTATTTATTAATAAAGTTGTAAAGCAGCCTCATGGCTGTAGCTCGCTCCCAACATGCCTCTGCAGCCCACTCTCACCATGGGGTGATTCCACATTCTGAGTCCCGATTGGTTACAAAGGCCACGTGACCCTTACTCTGTTGTGTTGCCCTCCAAGGGATTCATTCAAGAGATGCGGGCATCACTGACTAGGCCAGCATTTGAGAAGATGGTGGTGCACTGCCTTCTTGAACCTCTGCAGTCCCTGAGGTGTAAGTATACCCACTGTTAACCTGGGAATTGAAGGAACGGCGATACATTTCTAAATCAGGATGATGAATGGATTGGAGGGGAAATTCCAGATTGTGGTGTTCCCATGTATCAGTTACTCTTGGCCTTCTTGATGGTCGCGGTTGTTGGTTTGGAAGGTGTTGTCTAAAGGTCCTTTTATGCATCTTATAGATGGTACGGACTGCTGCCACTGTGCGTTGGTGGTGGAGGGAGTGAATGTTTGTCGATGGGGTGCCAACCAAGTGGGCTGTTTTGTCCTGGTTGGTGTAAAGCTTCTTGAATGTTGTTGGAGTTGCACCCATCCAGGCAAGTAGACAGTACTCATCACACCTCTGACTTGTGCCTTGTAGATGGTGGACGGGACATGAGTTACCCAGCACGTTCAAATGTTTTAAATTTGAATAGTTCTTCGTGTGAGTATTGGATGAACTTTACAAACTTTATTTTATGCCTGTCAATGTAAAATCCTGCTCTCAGCATCCAGTTTGGAACTATATAATTACAATGGGCCTACGGTAAGTGAATCCTCAACTGTTACAATATTGTGAAGACTTCAATCAAGCCATTGAGGTTGGCCTATTGGAGTATAAACTCCCTGATTAAGGATCCAAGTGATGAGCCAATCAGGGAGTCTTTGCCTTGTACTTAACTGGGTGCGTCAGTTCCTCTGACACACCCAGAAGTGGACCACTAACTCTGTTGTTAGAGACTGCTGTTAGAATTTGTAAATAAGGGGATTTTGGTGAAGGGACTTCTGCCTCTAAAGATTTATTACAAATACACATTCCACTGGACAAGGATCCTCACTGGCTGCCACATTCTTGTAAAATTATGTTGATAATGTCAAAGACACCATTAATTCGAGCGTTAAACTTTGGGTTTTGCATCCAGACGATTATTGTGCCATGTTACAGAGACATCATAAATTTACCCAATTTCCTCAGGAGAATTGAAATCAGAGTTGTGTGTAAGATTTGTACAGTTGAGACTGAGTGGTCATTTATTTTCTTCGAGTATTTGGAGCAGAGAATAAGTATTTGGCCCATCTAGCCATTCCCATTCTCCACTCGAGCAAGTTAGCTTGTCCCATTCCCCTGCCCTTTCCCCATAGCCCTGCTAAGTACTTTCTCTTCAGCTGCTCATCCAGTTCTCTTTTGAAAGCTATGACTGAATCTGCCTCCACAACCTTTCTCAGGCAGTACATTCCAAATCTTAATGATTTGCTGAGTAAAAAGATTTTTCTGCATGTCACTTTTGATTTTTTCACCATCTTTGTGTATTCCATGAGTGAGATCAATTATCAGTTGCAGTACCAAAGCTGTAGTCTTAAAGGTTTGACTCTTACTCACTCTAGATGATCTTTTTGCCTCTTTTCACTTGGCTGGAGGAGCAAGTTCTTTAGACAGAGCTTTGCAGACAAGAGCACTTTTTGCAAAGTTCTGCAGTTTTCCAGAGATCCTGCTTCTGAATAACTTTCACCCGTGCAGCCTTGGTTTCAGGTACATTTCTGTGGAAGTGTTGGTACCTAAGGGCGACACGGCAGCACAGTGGATAGCACTGCTGCTTCACAGCTCCAGGGACCTGGGTTGGATTCCCGGCTTGGGTCACTGTCTGTGTGGAGTTTGCACATTCTCCTCATGTCTGCATGGGTTTCCTCCGGGTGCTCCAGTTTCCTCTCACAGTCCAAAGGTGTGCGGGTTAGGTTGATTGGCCATGCTAAAATTGCCCCTTCGTGTCCTGAGATGCGTAGGTTAGGGGGATTCGAGTGTGAAATATGTCGGAACATGGGGATAGGGCCAGTGTGGGATTGTGGTCGGTACAGACTCGATGGGCTGAATGGCCTCTTTCTGTACTGTAGGGTTTCTACCTAACCTATTATAGAAAACTTTGCAAACAAAAAACTTGCAGAAGCTCATGGGCAGCATACCAGAATGTCCATTCCTTTCTAAAAGAAGGGATAGAAACCAGAAGGCCAGTAGGCCATTCAGCCCTTTGACTCCTGTCATTCATTTTGATCATGGCTGATGATCAAATCCTCATCCCCCCCCTTCCCCCTATATCCCTTGATCCCTTTAGCCCCAGGAGCTATATCTATTTTCTTCTTGAAATCAGACAATGGTTTGGCTTCAACTACATTCTGTGGGAGTGAATTCCACACATTCACCAGCCTCTAGGTGAAGAAATTTCTCCTCACCTCAGTTCTAAAAGGTTACCCCAGATCCTCAAAATAAGACCTTTAGCTCTATACTCCCTCACCATTGGGAACATTCTTTCTGAATCTACCCTGTCTAATCCTGTCAGAATTTTACAATTTCTATGAGATCCTCTCTCACTCTTCTGAACTCCAGCAGTTCAAAATAATTGTAATGACTTCAAGCAAGCCACTGAGGTTGGCCTATTGGAAAATGAAATCCCTGATTAAGGATCCAACTCGTGGGCCAATCAGGGAGTCCTTGCTTTGTATTTAACCGGGCGTGTCAGTTCCTCTGACACTCCCAGAGGTAGACTGCTAACTCTTAGCGCTCTGTGTATTGCTGTTAGACTTTGTGAATAAAGGGATTTTGGTGAAGGGACTTTGGCCTCCGCAGACTTATAATAATCCTAACCTGCTTAGTCTCTCCTCATATGACAGACCTGCCATCCCAAGAATCAGCCTGGTAAACCTTTGCTGTACTCCCTCTATAGCAAAGACATCCCTCCTCAAATAAGGACACCAAACTGGGGTTGGGCCTAAAGCTGATCTTTTGTCAGTTCTATGAAACATATTTATTGATCCCATGCTGAGCCTTTGCAGACAGGAATGTAGGTGAGAGTCAGAGTTACAACATTACAGCCCCAATTCTTCAAAGCATGTCTATGCCCATCAAGGCTGTCCACTGGGTGTGTAGGATTCCCAAATTTCTCTAATAATATGGAGTGATGATCCATAGCTTTGATGAGCTGAAGATAAGGGCTGGGATTTTCCGATCTTGTATGCCACGCGGGAAGGGAGAATTCAATGATATTGGAGTCACTGATTAGTCATTGAGAGGACTGGGTGAGGGGAGACCCCTGAGACTGGCATCAAGCCAGCGAGAGGAGGACCATGAGGTAAGCTGTCAGTGACACCTGGAGTGAGGGAGAGGAGGACCCTGAGACTGGCACTCAGTGACACCTAGAGGAGTGGGTGAGAGGAGAACCCTGAGACTGGCAGTTCAGCAGCACTTCATTTCAGAGTAAGATTTGGCTACGCTCTAAGACATCAAGCTTCAATTTAATCATATTATGGGACTCTGTTGAAAAACAAATAGGGATATTCTTCTCATCAAGCTCATTAGTCAACCTGCTTCTCCACAGCCAAAAACTCCAATCACTGCAGTGGGACTGGAAAATCCCAACCATGGGCAAAGTTGGAGAATTCCGGCCAAGATCTTATCCTGTTGAAACATAGTGGCCGAAATTCTCCCACTTTGTCTGCCACGGGAATCATTGCAGATAAGACAGATAATTTGACAGACTATTTACAGGTCTGTTGAGCTCAGGCGGGAATGTCCAGTTTTGGGGGGCACGCTGCCGGAAAATCACAGCCAGTAAGTCATGGGTGTAATGTGGCTGCACAATCTTCCTTCAGACTCGGAAGCTAGTCACATGCTGGCCAGTGCCACAGTTTAGTATCCATTTAAAACAGGGCTGTGAGTCAATGCCAACATTCAGTACTTTGGTGGAATGTGATATCCAATTGACATATTCAACTAAAACTAGACGCTGAATAGATTATGTCATCTTTATTATATCACTTGTAAGACTCAATTCATTTCAGAGTAAGATTTGGCTACACTCTAAGACACCAAGCTTCAAGTTAATCATGTTATGGGACTCTGCAAAGAAACAAATAGGGATATTCTTTTCATCAAGTATATTAGTAGACCTGCTTCTTCAGAGCCAACTGGCATTCCACATCCACTCACCAACTGGCAACAGATTTCCCATTCTGCCTTTCCAGCAGCAGATTTATTTCATGCTAATTAGTTCACTACCAGTACCTCTTCTCCGCACTAACAACAGGTTTAACTAGGCAGCTTTTGAATTCAGGGGTTCAACACAAGGATTGTGGTACAGAAAGAGTTCATCTACTTCACCCACTGCCACCCTGGTTAGCAGCGCCATTCAATGATATTGGAGTCATTGATTAGTCATTGAGAGGAGTGGGTGAGGGGAGACTCCTGAGACTGGCAGCCAGCGACACCTGGAGGAGTGAGTGAGAGGAGGACCATGAGACAGGCACTCAGCGACACCTGGAGGAGTGAGTGAGAGGAGGACCATGAGACAGGCACTCAGCAACACCTGGAGGAGTGAGTGAGAGGAGGACCATGAGATAGACACTCAGTGACACCTGGAGGAGTGAGTGAGAGGAGGACCATGAGCTAGGCAGTCAGCAACACCTGGAGGAGTGAGTGAGAGGAGGACCATGAGGTAGACACTCAGCGACACCTGGAGGAATGAGTGAGAGGAGGACCCTGAGACTGGCAGTCAGCGACACCTAGAGGAGTGAGTGAGTGAGAGGAGGACCATGAGATAGACACTCAGTGACACCTGGAGGAGTGAGTGAGAGGAGGACCATGAGACTGGCACTCAGCGACACCTGGAGGAGTGAGTGAGTGAGAGGAGGACCATGAGGTAGACACTCAGTGACACCTGGAGGAGTGAGTGAGAGGAGGACCATGAGACTGGCACTCAGCGACACCTGGAGGAGTGAGTGAGTGAGAGGAGGACCATGAGGTAGACACTCAGTGACACCTGGAGGAGTGAGTGAGAGGAGGACCATGAGACAAGCACTCAGCGACACCTGGAGGAGTGAGTGAGAAGAGGACCATGAGCTAGGCAGTCAGCAACACCTGGAGGAGTGAGTGAGAGGAGGACCATGAGGTAGACACTCAGCGACACCTGGAGGAGTGAGTGAGTGAGAGGAGGACCATGAGATAGACATTCAGTGACACCTGGAGGAGTGAGTGAGAGGAGGACCATGAGGCACGCACTCAGTGACACCTGGAGTAATGAGTGAGAGGAGGACCATGAGGCACGCACTCAGTGACACCTGGAGGAGTGAGTGAGAGGAGGACCATGAGGTAGGCACTCAGTGACACCTGGAGGAGTGAGTGAGAGGAGGACCATGAGATAGACATTCAGCGACACCTGGAGGAGTGAGTGAGAGGAGGACCATGAGACAGGCACTCAGTGACACCTGGAGGAGTGAGTGAGAGGAGGACCATGAGGCAGGCAGTTCAGCAGCACTTCATTTCAGAGTAAGACTTGGCTATACTCTAAGACATCAGGCTTCAATTTAATCATGTTATGGGACTCTGTTGAAAAACAAATAGGGATATTCTCCCCATCAAGCTCATTAGTCGACCTGCTTCTCCACAGCCAAGTGGAGGAGTGGGCAAGAGGAGGATCTGAGACTTGGATAATTTTACTAATTGAAAGATTTTATTCATTGTCGAGTCACTAATTGTAGTACAGCTTATTAGATTTTAGATTAGCTGGTGAGCATTTCCTATTTATCATGACTTGGAATTTAAGTCGAGGTAAGTAGATTTAATCAGTAAAATAATTAACTAATTAAAAATTATATAAGTGGCAGGACAGCTGATGTGCAGGGGCTGTAGGATGTGAGACCCTGTGGACTCAATATGATCCAAGGTAAATAGGTCTGCAGTAAGTGTCTGCAGCCATAGCTCAGATTAATTCAGCTAGAGGTCAGGCTGCAGATACTGTAGCAGTGTGCGCTGATCCAGCATTGGACTTTTTAGTCACCTTAGGACCCACAACCCTGAAGTGAAAGTAAATCAATCTTGGTCCAAAAGGACTGCCTCAGGAGCGGAAGACTTGACATTTCTACCTGGATACACAGCCTATGTGATTCCTGTTACCGTGGCGATGGACTTCATAAATTGAAGAGCAAACTACTGTAGTATTAAGTTATAGGTAATATCATTAGCTATTACTGAACATTACTGACCCAGGTTGGTCTGCAAAAATCTGCAATCAAGAAAGCAGATAAAATACTGACCCTACTCGTCAGCAAGTGGAACATAAGTGGTAGCTCATGGTCAGATTGAAGATAGCACATTCATTATGGTTTAAGGGAGGTTGGAAGATCCACCTAGCCTGGGTCAGACAGAAGGATTCTCAGTAAATCCTCACCGTGAAATTCAGTCCCGGGCTTAGAAGGTACCATTTGGGAAAGAAAAATGAAAGCTGTCTTCAGTAGCTGAAGGTACCATTTGGGACTAGCTCCTGGACAGTGTGTCCACTTAAAGAACAGCATAAGCAGAAACATGGAGGGGACTTTCAATTGTTTTATAAATTATATGGGGCAACCTTTGTGAAGTTTACAGTGTAAATTGCCCACAAAATTAGTATTGAGCCAATGTTGCTTTTAGTTTGTTTATTACAATAAGTCTTAAAACTCAAAATCTTGAATCATTAGAAGTCTAATATATTTTATAATGTTATTAGTCTCCACAGAGGTCATACTTTTTTTTACACTTTTTATGATTTTAATAATTTTTAAGTTCTACCTTCCTTTTCCCCCTGGTTTTCAACTATTCTTGGGACGATTTTTGTCTCTTTTATGGTGAAGACAGATTCAAAATACTTGTTCAAACTCTCTGCCAATCCCTTGTTTCCCTTTATTAACTGAAAGGATCAAGTTACTTTAGCTACTCTCTTACTTATATACTTCTAGAAGCTTTTAGTGTCTAGTTTTATATTTCTTAACAATTTTCTCAAATATTCTAACATCTCTATAATGTATTTTTAATCGTCTGGGTGGCATAGTGGTTAGCATTGCTGCTTCACAACGCCAGGGACACAGGTTCAGTTTGTGTCACTGTCTGTGTGGAGTTTGCACATTCTCCCCGTTTCCGCATGGCTTTCCTCCAGGTGCTCCGGTTTCCTCCCACAGTCTGCAAGACGTACTGGTTAGGTGGATTGGCCATGCTAAAGTTGCCCCTTAGTGTTTGGGTTACCAGCTAGGGTAAATGCATGGGGCTATGGGGATAGGGCCTGGGTAGGATTATGGTTGGTGCAGACTTGATGGGCCGAATGGCCTCCTTCTGCACTGCAGGGTTCTATGATCCTTTGCTGGTATCTAAAATTTTCTCTATCTCTAGGCTAGCACTAATCATTATAGCATTGTACATTTTTTCCTTTAATTTGATACCATCCTTTTTTTCCTAAGTTAAAACATGACAGCCTCCTTCTAGAGTTTTTCTTTCCAAATGGAAAATATCTTGAGAATTATGAAATATCTCCTTCAATATCTACCTTGGCTTCTCCATGATCTTACCTTTTTAACCTATTTTCTCATTCTGCTTCAGCCAGCTCTCTAGCTACCCTTGCAGTTGTCATTATTTAAGTTAAAGATTCTAGTTTCATATCCACATTTCTCCCTTTGAATCTCAATGTGAAATTCTAACATGTGCCAATCACTCTTACCTAAGGGATTCTTGACTAGGAGTTCATGAATTAATTCTGTCTTATTGCACATTACCAAGTCTAAAATAGCCTGTTCCCTGGTTGATTTTAGGATGAATGCTTCTAAGAAACTATCCCAAATATACTCTATGAACTCATCCTACAGACTATATCTGCCAATTTGATTTGTCCAACCTGTATGAAGATTAAAATTTCCCACAATTATTGCAGTGCCTTTCTTACAAGTTTCCATTATACCTTGATTTGTATTCAGTCTTACTGTGTCACAACTGTCATGGAACCTATAAACTACCTGCCAGCAAGTGCTTAGCTTTGCTATTTCTTATCTCCATTCAAACTGATTCGACATTTTGGTCTTCTGAACCAAATTCCAACCTAACTTCAACATCAATTCTACCTTTTGATTTCTACCCTCCATGGATTATAATCACAATACATTACAAGGCACATAGTGCAGACATCAGATAAGGTGAAACCAAGACGATATACCTATGTCCATCAGTCTTTTTAATGAGTGGTATGATTGCACAATGGTTAGTGTTGCTGTTGCACAGCGCCAAGAACCCGGGTTCAGTTCCGGCCTTTGTGGGATTTGCACATTCTCCTCGTGTCCAGTTTCCTCCCGCAGTCCAAAGATGTGCAGGTTAGGTGGATTAGCCAGGCATCCAGGTGTCCAAAGATATGTAGGTTGGGGGATTAGCGGGGTAAATACATGAGGTTATGGGGGTAAGGTTGGGGTGGGTTTGGGTAAGATGCTCTGTTGGAGAATTGGAGCAGACACAAAAGGCCAAATGGCTGCCTTCTGCACTGTAGGGGTTGTATGATTATGTTACCATGGTTATATGATGCACCCAAGCACTTTACTGACTGCATTCCTATTAAAAAGTGACCAACAACATTTTCCAAACCCCTAAGACATAGGTGAGGAACTTCCCATTTTTTAAAAGCGTCTTATCTTTCTATGAAATATTCCTGGACAGCGGAACTGAAAGCTCTTTCAGCCATGAGTGCTGATCCCATAAACAGTGACGGTAAAATCTATGGGTAATGTAAATCCCCATACTTTAGGCTGGGATTTCACATTCCCCCTATGTTTCCCTGTCCTGCCGTAGTCCATGCTGTTTTGTACGGTTCTTTGACCCTGCTGTTGGGGAACCCATGGCAGGAGTTGCCCTCGACAGGAGGGGTTGGAATATCCCACTCTATGTTTCTCTTGGCCATGATAAAATATTTTATTAACTTCTTTTGGAGGGGCTTGGCTGCAATCAGATAGATATTATTGAACACAGAGGCCTACAGCTGATTCGGTCACCCAATAGGCTGCTAGAGTAACTTTGGAATCAATCTAAATAAATGAATGAGTCTCAGGCTTGTCAGGTGGGAGAGGGAGTTAAAATCTCAATCAGCTTGCATGTATCAACATCTGGAGAAAAGGGGATGTTGCCACTTTCTGTTGTTGTTAACCATTTCTGGGATAAGATTGACAAAACAGCCCTTCAAACCTGAACCGAACTTTCATAGAATCCCTACACGGCAGAAGGAGGCCATTCAGCCCATCCAGTCTGCACCAGCAACAATTCCACCCAGGCACTACCCTGTAACCCCACATATTTACTCTGCCAGTTCCCCCCGTGACTAAGGGCAGAATTTTACAACATCGTTCGGGGAGATCGTAAAATCCCACCCGACGCCAAAGGAGATTTCCATTTTGTGAGCCTCGCCCACCCCGATTGCGGGAAGGGCGAGGTGGGAAAATAACGGCCTAAGGGTCAATTTACTCAACCTAACCTGCACACCTTTGGAGTGTGGGAAGAAACTGGAGCGCTCGGAGGAAACCTACACCGACACAGGGAGAACGTGCAAACTCCATACAAGGCAGTCACCCGAGGCCAGGATTGAACCTGGGGTCCCTGGTGCTGTGAGTTGGCAGTGCCAATGACTGTGCCAGCCATTTGTGACTGACCAGTAAGTGGTGATGAAATTGCCAGCCCTCCAAACATCAACACTATTCCCCACACAACAAATGGTTAGGCATGCATCATATAAATATCCGATAATGTACACAAAGATTCGTCATCACCATATCACTTCCGTGAACCTGGAGAAACTGATATTCTAAAAGCACATTTCTCAAAAGGAAAATATTGCAGGAAATGTGAGAACTATTAACATGTCATAGCACACTTGGTCTAATTATAAGTTATTTATAAGATCAGGCAAGTGTTTGAAGCATCCTGGACCAACTTTTTCATTGTTTGCCATCTCTGTAAATCCATTATTTGTGCTTTAACTTAATTGAAGAGAATTTTATTGAAGAGAGCAGCTGGCTCAGGGCTACTCCTTCCAACCTCGTGCCGAAACTATGTCTCAGACCCCTCTGTCAATCCTTTCTATCTGTGCTTCTCTTTAAGCCGATTCTTTTAACACCCATTTTCCTCTCCAACTTCTAATCTTGGCGGCGAATTCATTTTATTCCCTCCTGCAGTCAGCTGCTGTTCAGTTTTATATCGGCTGGGATATTGTACCCAATTCTGGGTATCACATTTCAGGACACCTTTGGAAGATGGGGCAGAAGAGATTTTACTAAAACAATTGAAGGGCTGAGGGATGATGGTTACATGGATTGATTGGAAAAATGGAGAAAGTTAAGGTGAGGCTTGATAGAGACGTCTAAAATCATGAAGGATTTAGATAGAGTATATAAAGAAAAGCTGTTTCCAAATACTGAAGGGTCGATAGCCAGAGGTACACGTATAGACTGACTGGTAAAAGAGCCAATGATAAAAATGACAAAAAAGCACTTTTTACACATTGAGTGGTTAGGATTTGGAATATACTCTCTCATTGGATGACCAATATAGATCCAACAGCAGCTTTCAAAAGGGAATTGGTTAGTACTTGAAGGGGAGAAAAATTGCTGAGATACGGGAAAAGAGTTAGGAGTAGAACCAATTGGATTGCTATTCAAAAGAGCCAGTTCAGATTCAATGGGCTGAATGGCCTCCTCCTGTGTTTTACAATTCTGTGAGTTGTCTGAACTCCATCAATGTCTTCAATCCTTCTTTTCTCCCTAACAGCTATGGTTAAAGTTAATTCTTGTTCTATGCAAACTCTCCAGTCTCAACTAAATTTATCCTTCTCATTGGAGGTTTCTTTATGTTCATTCCCACCCAGTGAAAGATGTGGCCTATTGTATCCTGCCCTTCTCTTGACTTTACATCTGTACCTCCAAAAGTTGCAGAAGCTGCATTGGAAAGCTCAAGTCCAATGGGGCTGTGCTTGGTAACTCTGTCAATATATTTAGTATTGTCTTCTTGAGCATTTTGGTGATTAATTTGCCAGTCACTTGAATTTACCTTTGGTAAACTCATGGGATTATAGAATCACATAGAGCAGAAGAGACCCTTCGGCCGATCGAGCCCACACTGACATGTGTGAAACACCCGACCTCTAAACTAATTCCATCTACCAACACTTGGCCCATAGCTTTGAATATTATGCCGTGCTCATCCAGGTACTTTTTAAAGAATGTGAGGCAATCCGCCTCTACCACCCTCCAAAGCACTACCTCTGGGTAAAAAAAGTTTTTCCTCACATCCCCCCTCAACCTTCTACCCCTCACCTTGAACCTATGTCTCCTCATGATTGACCTTTCAACTAAAGAGAACACTATCCATTCTGTCCATGTTCCTATAATCTCGTATACCTCGATCAAGCTGCCCCTCAGTCTTCTCTGCTCCATTGAAAACAACCCACTATCCAATCTCATTCTTCATAACTTAAATGTTTCATTCCAGGGTCACTTCATAGTATTTCACCAAAGTCACACCGCTGCCATTTGAAATGACACCATCGGTGATCTAATTGAACATTCATCCCCTGAATCACTGACAATTAAAAAAATTATTCAACCATATCATTCCTCCTCCATGATATTGCACTTACCGCCCAGCCCTGTCTAATGGATGGCTGAAGATGACAGCCATAGAACCAGAGAAAAGTTACAGCAGAGAAGGAGGCCATTCAGCCCATCTTGTCCATAGCAGCCCGAGGACACTCAGGTGCCCTTTCGAAATCCACCTTCCTACACCTGGTCCACAGCCCAGTAGCTTACAGCAATTAAGGTGCAGATCCAGGTACATTTTGAAAGAGTTTAGGGTCTTTGCCTCCACCACAACTCAGGCAGCGAATTCCAGACATCCACCACCCTCTCCATAAAAACATTCTTCTTCATTTATCCTCTATACCTTCTGTCACTTATCTTGAATCTATGTCTCCTGGTTCTAGAATTCATCCTCAAGGCAAACAATTTTATCCTATCCACTCCAACTCTTCCCTTCATACTTTTGTACACTCAGTCAAATCACCCCGCAGCCTAATAATCCTAACCTATCCATTCTCTCCTCATAGCTACACCCTGGCAAGATTCTTGTAAAGCTCCTCTGTACTTTCTCTGGAGCAATTACATCCTTCCTTTAATAAGGTGACCAGAACTACGCACAATACTCCGGTTGTGGCCTCACCAGTGTTTTATACAATTCCAACATTGTATCCTTATTTTTATATTCTATACCTCTTCAAATGAAGGCGGACATTCCATATGCCTTTACAGTCTTGTTACTTGAACTGCTGCCTTTAGGGAGTAGTGTACTTGGACTCCATGATCTCTTACTTTATTTACCTCTCTTAGTATACTCTCATTTATTGTGTACTTCCTATAACTGTTTGACCTCCCTTAATGTATGACCTCACACTTCTCTGTGTTAAAATCCATCTGCCACTTTACTGCCCACTCCACCAACCCATCCATATTGGTTTGGAGATTATAGTTATCCTCTACACTATCCATTACTTGACCAATATTTGTGCCATCTGCAAATTCCCCAATTGTTCACGTCCAGATTGTTAATATATAACACAATCATGGCATTGAGTATGAGTTGGAAAGTTGTTTTGTTGCAGCTATATAAAACCTTGGTTAGGCACCACATTTGGAGTACTGCATGCAGTTCTAGTCACCACACTACCAGAAGGACGTGGAAGTTTTGAAGACAGTACAAAGAAGGTTCACCAGGATGTTGCTTGGACTCGAGGGTGTTGGCTATGAGGAGAGGGTGAATAAACTTGTTTTCACTGGAAAGGCGGAGGCTGAGGAGAGACCTGATTGAGGTCTACAAAATTATGAGAGACATAAACAGGATGGATAGTCAGGGGCTTTTTCCAAGGGTGGAAGTGTCAATGATAAGGGGATAGAGATTCAAGGTGAGACGGGGGAATGTTTAAGAGAGACATGCCTGGAACGCGCTGTTAGAGGAGGTGGTGGAAACATTAGCAACACTTAAGAGGCATCTGGACAGGTACATGAATAGGGAGGGAATAGATGGATACTGACTGAGTAAGAGCAGGTTTTTTTAGTTTAATTAGGGCATCATGATCAGTACAGGCAAGGGCTGAAGGACCTGGTCCTATGCTATAATTTTATTTGTTCCACAAACAGTAAGGGTCCCTACACCGAGCCCTGTGGAACACCACAGTGGATGTGAATCTCATCTCTGCCATGGCCTAGTGCTGGTTTGATTCATAAAATCATAGAATCCCTACAGTGCAGAAAGAGGCTATTCGGCCCATCAAGTCTGCATCCACCACAATCCCACCCAGGCCCTATTCCTGCAACCACACTTATTATTTATCCTGCTAATCCCCTGACACTAGAGTCAATTTAACATGGCCAATCAACCTAATCCGCACATCTTTGGTCTGTGGGAGGAAACTGGAGCACCCGGGAGAAACACACGCAGACACAGAGAGAACATGCAAACTCCACACAGACAGTGACCTGAGGCCAGAATTGAACCCGGGTCCCTGGCGCTGTGAGGCAGCAGTGCTAACCACTGCACCAGCTGTAAATAGAATTTAGAATAAATCTAGAATTTTAATTCTAAATTTTATTAAATTCAAGTTTCATCATCTGCCATGGTGGGATTTAAATCCAGGTCCCCATAGCTTTGTCTGCATTGCTAATGCAGCAACAATACCACTACGCCACTGCCTCCTAACAGGAAGATTGCTGGAACATGTTTCACCACCAACTGCTAGAAGCACACATCTAAAGAGAGACAGAGAAAGCAGTGAAGGAGCTCACTCCTGTTTTCAAATCTTGAATTTGTACATCACTCTGCAACTCAAAAGTGTTAAAAGAGGGGATGTGCACTTTGAGGGCCAGACACCAACTTGCTGAAGAGGTCGTACATTCTTGAAACATTAACTCTATCTTTCTCCACAGATGCTGCCAGACCTGCTGCTGAGACGTTCCAGCATTTGCAGTATTTTGTTTTTATTGCAGATGTGGTAATTTTGAATAACTTCTGTTATTGCAATGTGGCTGGATGTTTTCTGGAGTATTTTTAGATGTTTGTCAATAGCTCCTGGATTTTTCAGAGAATATTGCAGCTTCTTCATTTGGATGGCAGAGGATTCAGTCACCTTTCCACATAACAGGTATGCAGGCAGCAGCACTGCCATGCGACGCAGGACTGCCGGGCGATGCAGAGAGGCTGCTGGCATGGGAAGCTCTATAGAGCCAACCTGAAGCTCGATTCCTCAATGCTCCTTGACAGTGACAGGGGGCAGTGTGTCCAGCCAATAAATCCACCCAGTGCCCATCAGCACTCTCCTCTGTGCCGCCGCATTGAGGTCCTCATCTGAGTCTTTTCAAGCAGAAACCTCCTGTGATCCAGGCCTCCAGTGAATTGATGCATAAACCATTCCTTACACCTGCCATGCAGCAGCACACATACGCCTTACTGCAAGCTGATCCAAACTCCACACTAACCTTCAGGGTATGCGCACTGCCAGTATCTGGGCTGTGAGCGTTCAGATCAATTCGTCAGTGCTAAATTCCCCACTATCAATATCCTGGGGATTACCATCAACCAGAATATTATCTGGACCAGCCCCTATAAATGCTTTGGCTATAAAAAGGACAGGGGCTGGGAATTCTGCAGTGAACAGCCAACTATCTGACTCCCCAAAGTTTATCCATCATCTACCTACAAGTCAGGAGTATTGTGAATATTGAATACTCTCCACTTGCCTGGGTGAATGCAACTCTAACAACACTTAAGAAGCTCAACATCATCCAGGGTAAAACAGTTTAATTGGCACCCCATCCACTACCTTCAACATCCACCCCCTTCACCACCAGTGCACAGTGACAGTGGTGTGTACCATCTACAAGATGCACTGCCAAGGTTCCTTTTAACAGAACATTTCAAACACACAGCTTCTACCGCTGTTAACCAGGGTGCATGGTGTCACAGTGGTTAGCACTGCTGCCAGGGGTCTGGGTTCAATTCCCAGCTTGGGTCACTGTCTATGCGGAGTTTCCCTGTGTCTGCGTGGGTTTCCTCCGGGTGCTCTGGTTTCTTCCACAGTCTGAAAGATGCGCTGGTTAGGTGCATTGGCCATGCTATATTCTCCCTCAGTGTGCCCAAACAGGTGTTGGAGTATGACGACGAGGGGATTTTCACGGTAACTTCATTGCAGTGTTAATGCAAACCTACTTGTGACACTAATAAATAAACTTTAAAAAAACACCTCGAAGGATGGAGGCATCAGAGTCAGATAGTTGGTTGCTCACTGCAGATTCCCACGCAGACACAGGGAGAACGTGCAGACTCCGCATAGACAGTGACCCAAGCCTGGAATTGAACCCAGACCCCTGGCAGTAACGCTAACCACTGTGACACCGTGCACCCTGGTTAACAGCGGTAGAGGCCGTGTGTTTGTAATGTTCTGTTAATTCAAGAAGGTGGCTCACCACCACTTTCTCAAGGGCAACTATGCATGGGCAACAACTGCTGGCCTAGCCAGCGATGCCCACGTCCTGTGAAAAAAATAAAGCATCATGAATTAGCCTGTGATAGCGGTTATTGCAGCTGGCATCACCAAGAGCGATCAGAATGATGGTTTGTTTCTGACTGATGCCCCGTCTCAGCACATCCTCATTCCACCATCAGGTGTGATGTGCAAGCTGCAGAGAGTGTGACCAACTGCATCCCACCCCAAATCCTTCCGTCTAACCTCGCCCTTCCTGATTTCCTGCTTTCAGGTAGCCAGGAAATGTTGCCCGAGCAACCAGTAAGAGCCTGCAGCAGACCTAATAGAAGCACTGGCACCTGGTGTGCCAGGCGCAGGCACCAGTTCAGATGTTGGCACTGTGCGATGGATAATGTAGATTTGGATTCAGTGCCTGGTGAGTCAGCGGGTATGAGCGAGCTGCAGATTATGCCAGCAGGAAAGGACAATTAATTTGCCAGCTCCCTGGAGGACAAGATCACAGCTGAGTTCCCCAGCAAGGTGGGGTATTCAAAGGGTGGCAGGTAGGAGAATGCCAATGGTCATGCACACAGAGAAGCTGCTGGGTATATTGGCTGGTCTACCAGATAGGGGCGGCATGGCTGCTGCCTGACAGTGCCAGGATTGGGTCACTGTCCGTGTGGAGTCTGTACTTCTCCCAGCGTCTGCGTGGGTTTCCTCTGGGTGCTCCAGTTTCCTCCCACAGTCCAAAGACATGCTGATTAGGTGCACTGGCCATGCTAAATTCTCCCTCAGTGCACCCAAACAGGCGCCGGAGTATGGTGACTGGACGATTTTCATAATTACTTCACCGCAGTGCTATATGTAAACCTACTTGTGACACTCATAAATAAACTTTAACTTTACTTAAGCCTCTTGTCACTATCAAGGCGCATGGAAAGCTGGGCACAGGGCATCGTGCAGAGCAGAGATGGCTACTATTCTGGCCAAGATTGCAAAAAACTACAAAGGGTTGTGAACACAGCCTAGTCTATCACTCAAACCAGCCTCCCATCCATTGACACCATCCACACTTCCTGCTGCCTTGGAAAAGCAGCCTGCATAATCAGGAACCCCAACAAGCCTAGACATTCTCTCTTGCACCTTCTTCCGTTGGGAAAAAGATACAAAAGTCTGAGATCACATACCAACCGACTCAAGAACAGCTCCTTTCCTCCTTTGAATGGACCTACCTTGCATTAAGTTGATCTTTCTCTGCACCCTAACTGTAACATTATATTCTGCACCCTCTCGTTTCCTTCTCTATGAATGGTATGCTTTGTCTGTATAGCGCGCAAGAAACAATACGTTTCTCTGTATCATAATATGTGACAATAATAAATCAAATCAAAGTTTGGTGCCCATTCTTTCCACTGTGGAAGCAGTGGTCAACACTATGATTTGGACTTGTGGACCCACTCGTGCTGCAACCTCTCAGTGGTTGATGTCTCTGCTACCACCACAGCATTGGCCACATCCACCTGGCACTGGAATCTGAAACTGAGAATACAAGATCTGTGCTTCCTGCCAGGAGACTCAAGAGAGTTGCCAACATGGCTGTGATCTCAGTGCTCTAAAGCAAATGTGCCTTCTGACAGCAGTCTAATATTACCTCACTAAGGCACTGTCACAGAGGAGTGTCATGGCTCCACTGGAGTAGAAAATTACTGTTCTCCCTCAGGCTGACAGCATTCGTGCTTTCACAACTGGTGCTCTGCTCCTGCCTTTGATGTTGCCTTTGGGTGAGCCAACACTGCTGCCAACCACGCTGCCAGGTCTAAAACTGGGCTCTCCAGGATCAAAGCTGCCATCTGCAGCCTCCCTTGTGAAAGTCTGTCACCTTCCACCAGCCAGGCTGCAGGCAGTTTGGTCGCACTGCATAGGAATCACTACACCAGCCAAAGGCACCCACAAGGCACCAAGGGAATGCACTAGGGTGAATGGGTCATGTCATTTCTTGAGTTGGATTCTTTTCAAGATGAAGGTATCATGCCAAGGTTTTCAGCGACGGCTTTTATTGCAGGATTTTGACTAAGGGAACAGTATCCCAGGATGATGGGGATAGTGGAGCCATTAAACGTCTATTTAATCAGTGCTCGGAAGGGATTTGCTTTACTCATGGATGATGCCCAAAGGAATCCAGAGTCCAAGTTGGCACTCTTGGGCAGCTTGCCCAGAATGAAGAGATCCTCCCTGCCATGTCCTCCTTCTGTGGCTTCCATATGCCTGTTGCCCTCAAGAGAGTCAGACTGTGTAGAATGCAACATATTTGGAGACAGATTCTGGTGAATAACATAGGGCCCCCTTGAGCAGTCCGGGCACAGGAACCAAACCAGAAAATGCTTGAAAAATGCAGCAGATCCAATAGCATCTGTGGAGAGAGGACAGAGCAAATGGCTGGAATTTTCCCATCCTGCCCACATGGGAACTGTAGCGGGTGGTAGGGGGAGTGGGGGAGGGTGCGTGAACTATGCAAAGGTCCACTGACCTTGGGCAGGATTCTGCAGTTTTGAGGCGAGCGAGGGTCAGAGAATCCCACCAAATGTTTTGAGTTAGGATAACTCTGCGTCAGAGCTGACTCACTGTATCCAGGCTGAAAACATTGGCTCCCCACAGATGTTGTCAGACCTGTCGAGTTTTTCCAGGCATTTTCTGTTTTTGTTTCAGATTCCAGCATTCATAACCAAAGAAGATACATCAGAGAATCCCTACACTGTAAAATGGGTCCAGACTTTTGCCTTTATCTCAGGCACAGGGGCCATTGCTCAAGCACTCCAATGGTCTGCTCCACAATGTTACTGGTGGCAGCGTGACTCTCATTGTACCTTTACTGTCCGTGTGTGCTTGAGTGGTGTAGCTGGAGAGGGGTGAAGTTGCTAGTCAGATTTAGAAGTGGTATCGCTGTCCGAGCAGCCAAACTCTGGTCCTTCTCTGTGGCTGAGAGATGACGGGAATGCCAGACTGCCTCAGGATGAAGGCACTATGGCCACTCCCAGTATGACACCAACATGACTGTTTGTGGAAGGTCGCAAACCAACACACATGGACTGGAACCTTTTCGGGTTTGTGCACCTCTCCCCATTGACATGTGAGGCAAGTGGCACAGTGGTTAGCACTGCTGCCTCACAGCACCAGGGACCTGGGTTCGATTCCTGGCTTGGGTCACTGTCTTGTGTGAAGTTTGCACGTTCTTCCCATGTCTGCGTGGGTTTCCTCTGGGTGCTCCAGTTTCCTCCCATATTCCAAAGATGTGCAGGTTAGGTGGATTGGCCATGTTAAATTGCCCCTTAGTGTCAGGGGGACTAGCTAGGGTAAACGTTTGGGCTTATGGGATTAGGGCCTGGGTGGGATTGTGGTCAGTGCAGACTCAATCAGCTGGATGGCCTCCTTCTGTAGGGATTCGATGATTCTGTAAATTCCAACCTTGGAGAGTGTGCATCATATCAGGCAGTGTGGCTGGCATCATGATTGCCCACTTCAAAGACTTCAGGCACAGACATGCCTTTGTTGGCATCCATGGGGTGTTACATGAACCATGCCAGGAGTGACCAGGGGTGTTGCATGCATCATTTCTTTCAGTTTAGGGTCTTCCATACTGAGTTACGCAGCCCAATTTCATGGCCAATATGATTTGAAAGTTATAACTTTCAGGTTTGCTTTCCAAACTTCATGTAAAACTTGTTCATATCACTGCTGTCAATCCATTCTACTACCAATCGTGCGCAAGATTGTTGCGAAGATATTCAAAGAACAAAGAAAATTACAGCACAGGAACGGTCCTCCAATCCTGCACCGAACATGCTGTCTGACTTAACTAAAATCCACTACCCTTCCGGGACCATATTCCCATCCTATTCATGTGCTTGTCAAGGCGCCCCTTAAAAGTCATTACTGTATCCACTTCCACTACCTCACCTGGCAATGGGTTCCAGGCACCCAACACTCTCTGTGTAAAAAATCTGCCTTGTACATCTCCTTTAAAAATTGCCCCTCGCATGTTAAACCTATGGCCCCTAGTAATTGGCTCTTCCACCCTGGGAAAAAGCTTCTGACTATCCACTCTGTCCATGCCTCTCATAATCTTGTAGAATTCTATCAGGTTTCCCCTCAACTTCCATCGCTCCAGTGAGAACAAACCAAGTTTCTCCAACCTCTCCTCATAGCTAATGTCCTCCATACCAGGCAACATCCTGGTAAGTCTTTTCTGTATGATGACCAGAATTGAACACTATATTCCAGGTGCGGCCTAACTAAGGTTCTATAAAGCTGCAATATGGCTTGACAATTTTTAAACTCAATGCCCCGGCCAATGAAGGCAAGTGTGCCATATGCCTTCTTGACTACCTTCTCCACCTGCATTGCCACTTCAGTGACTTGTGTACCTGTACACCCAGATCCCTTTGCCTATCAATACTCTTAAGGGGTCTGTCATTTACTGTGTATTTCCTATCTGTATTGGGTCTTCCAAAATGCTTTGCATCTCATTTCTCCAGATTAAACTCCAACTGCCATCCCTCCGCCCAAGTCTCCAATCCATCTATATCCTGCTGTATCCTCTGATGGTCCTCATTGCTATCTGCAAATCCACCAATCTTTGCGTCATCTGCAAACTTACTAATCAATCCGGTTGCATTTTCCTCCAAATCATTTATATATATTACAAACAGCAAAGGTCCCAGCACTGATCCTTGAGGAACACCACTTGTTACAGCTCTCCATTCAGAAACACACCCTTCCACTGCTACCCTCTATCTTCTTTGACCGAGCCAGTTTTGTATCCACCTTGCTACCTCACCTCTGACCCCATGTGACTTCACCTTCTGCACCAGTCTGCCATATTTGCTTCGATATTCAACATATCAAAGTTGACTTGATGGTTAAAACCTCATGTGGAGCCAGTTAACACATTTTAACTGCTCTCTGCGTACCTCCCCCACACAAGATGCGTCTTGTTTAGAATCCGTACAGTGCAGAAGGAGGCCATTTGGCCCATTGAGTCTGCACTGACCATAATCCCACCCAGGTCCTATTGCAGTAACCCCACATAGTTACCCTGCTAATTCCCTGTCACTAAGGTCAATTTAGCACGGCCAATCAACTTAAGCACACCTTTGGATTATGGGAGGAAACTGGAGCACCCAGAGAAAACCCACGCAGATACAGGGAGAATGTGCAAACTCCACACAGACAGTGACTCAGGGTCAGAATTGAACCCGGGTCCCTGATGCTGTGAGGCAGCAGTACTAACCATTGTGCCACAATGTCCATTTCCTGAATGTTTTAAACAAGTCTGCTTTTTTGTTATCCATCTTGAAATGTTAGCTTTTCTTGTGCCCATCCCTAATTGCCCTTGAGAAGATATTGGGACACGAAATGAGTCAGTTGATCTGGTGCAGGAACACAAGGGTACTGTTCGGAAGGACGTACCAGGATTTTGATCCAGAGACAGTGAAGGAATGGCAATATCATTCCAAGTCAGGATGCCTTGTGCCTTGGGGGGGGGAGCTTGCAAGTTTTGGGGTTCCCATGTGTCTGCTGCCCCTGTTCTCCGAGGTGGTGGAGTTTGCGGATTTGGAAGGTGCTGTCAAAGGAGCCTTGGTGAGTAGCTGCAGGGAATCCTGTAGACGGTATATACTGCTACCACTGTCTGCTAGTGGTGGAGCGAGTGAATGTTTAAGATGGTGAAGGGAGTACCAGTCAAGGGGGTTGTTTTATCCTGGAAGGTGTCGAGCTTCTTGAGTGTTGTTGGAGTTGCACTCATCCAGACCAGTGGAGAATATTCCATCACACTCCTGACTTGTGCTTTGTAGGTAGATGGTGGGTAGGCTTTGAGGAGTCAAGTGGTGGATAACTCACTGCAGAGTACCGAGTTGCTGTCCTTTCTTTTAGCCGTAGCACTTATGGGGGCTAGTCCAGTGAAGTTTCTGGTTCACTGTAATCTCCAGGATATTGATAGTGGGGATTTCAGTAACGGTAAAGCCACTGAATGTTAAGAATAGATGGTGAGATTGTTTTTTCATGGAGATACTTGTGGTGACACAAATGTTACTTGCCAATTGTTAGCCAATCCTGAAAGTTGTTCAGGTCTTGCTGTATGCAGGCATAGATCTGAGGAACAATGAACTCTACTATACAATCATCAATGAACATCCACACGAAGTGCCAATCTCTTCAGAAGTTAACTACTCTGTTGCCTGGTTCCTGCTAACCTTGGCTGAAGTAGATTCAGCAGCAACTTTCAAAAGGGAATGAAATAGAGAATATAAAAGGGAACATTTGCAGGGCTGACGGGGAAAGATCAGAGGAGTGAGACTAACTGGATAGCTCTTCCAAATCACTGGTGCAGCCACTACAGAGCGAATGATCTCCTTCTGTGCTGCATGGATCTTAAGAATTTTGCCAAGAATGATTTTAGCCACCGTATCCTGATATCCAATTATACAGTTGTCAGGTTCAGATGAATTTCACAAGTACAAAATGAGCAAAGCAGGAGTGACTGAAAGGATATTAAGCTCAAGCAGCAACGTAAGGCAGAGAGGTGATGCCATCAATAAAAAGGAATTAACCCCGTGGAGTATGAAGTGCGATTTGCAGCGTGTGGCTAACGTTCATTTTGAAGTGTGAGGTTAGTCCTGCCCAGGGCACATGGATTACAGCCGCCAGTGATGGTTATGAAATTATGTTTTAAAAGAAAAAGATCCTCCCCTCATCCCCTCCCCTGAAATAATTGGGTGGCACACTGGTTAACACTGCTGCCTCACAGCGCCAGGGACCTGGGTTCAATTCCCAGCTTGGGTCACTGTCTGCATGTTCTCCCTGTGTCTGCGTGGGTTTCCTCCAGGTGCTCCCACAATCCAAGGATGTGTAGATTAGGTGGATTGCCATGGTAAATTGTTCCTTAGTGTCAGGGGGATTAGCGGGATAAATAAATGGCAGTAGGTTTGTCAAACATCATTTCTCTTTTATAAATCCATGGGAACTTTGTCTATTTCCATTGATATTTTCTAAGTGTCCTGTTATCACATCTTTTATAATAGACTCTTGCACTTTTGCTACCGTTAATGACAAGTTAACCAGTCTATACTTCCCTGTTTTCTCCCTTCCTCCTTTTTTAAAGAATAAAGATGATAAAGAACAGTTCAGCATAGGAACAAGTCCATTGGCCCACAGGTCTGTGCCAATATAGATGTCTCTCTAATCTAATTTTTTTTTTGCCTCTGTATGGTCCATATCCCTCTTTCCCTGCCTATTCATGTATCTATCCAGATGCTTCTTGAACATTGTTACAGAATCTGCTTCTACCATCTCCTCCAGCAGCACGTTCCAGGCATTCACCACCCTCAGTGTGGGACACTGCTTGTCACAGACCTCTAGCTGGGAAAGTACCCTTCCATTGCTACTCCCTTTTCTATGCCCAAGCCAATTTTGCTAAAGTTAAAAGTTTTATTTATTAATGACAAGTAAGGCTTACATTAACACTGCAATGAAGATACTGTGAAATTCCCTGGGTCATCACACTCTGGTGCCTGTTCAGGTCAATGTACCTAACCAGCATACCTTTCAGATTGTGGGAGGAAACCTGAACACTCAGAGGAAACCCACACAGACACGGGAAAAATGTACAAACTCCACATAGACAGTGACCCAAGCCTGAGATCGAACCCAGTCCCTGGTGTTGTGAGGCAGTGGTGCTAACCACTGTGCTACCATGCCATTTTGTATCCATCTTAACAACTCACCTCGGATCTCACATGATTTCACTTTCTGTATCAGCATACCATGAGGAACCTTATCAAAGGCTTTACTAAAGTCAATGTATGCAACATCCACTGCCCTGTCCTGGTGAGTTTTTCTGTCACTTCCTCAAAAAACTCAGTCAAGTTTCTGAGACACGACCTCCCCTTCACAAAACCATGCTGCCCATCACAAATGAGCCTATTCTCTTCCAGTTGTGAGTACACCCTGAACTGAAGAATTTTCTCCAATAATTTCCTTACCACTGATTTAAGGCTCACAGGCTTGTAATCTCCTGAATTGTCTCTTCTGACCTTCTTAAACAGAGGAACAATGTTAGCTACTCTCCAATCCTCTGGTAGCTCGCCTGTGGCTAAAGAGGATAGAAAGATTTTGGCCAAGGCATCAGCAATTTCTTCCCTTGCCTCTCTCAGTATTCTGGGAGAGACCCTATCTGGCCCTGTGGACTTGTAAATAGTGGGGTTATGTTTGTCACTCTCCAATCTCCTTGGACTTTGCCAGAATCTACAGAACTTTGGAAGATGACAACCAATGCATTTAGTATTTCTATAGCCACCTCCTTTAGTCCCCTGGGATGTAGGTGATCAGGCCCTCGGGATTTATTAGCTTTCAGTCCCATTAATTTCTCTAGCACTGTTCTTCTAGAAACACTAATTTCGTTCAATTCTTCCTTCTCACTACACCCTTGATTCTTTAGCATTTCTGAGAAGTTATTTGTCTCTTCCTCTGTGAAGACAGAAATAAAGTAATTGATTAATTGCTCGATCATTTCCGTGTTCCCTGTTTTAAATTCTCCTGGTTCATACTCTAAGGGACCTACATTTGTCTTCACTAATCTTTTGACTTTTATATATTTGTGGAAGCTTTTACAGTCTACTTTGACATTACTTGCGAGTTTACTCCCATACTCTATTTTCCTTCTCTTAATCAATCACTCGGTCATCCTTTGTTGAATTCTGAACTGCCCCCAATCCCCCCAGGTTTGTTACTTTTTCTAGCAACTTTATATGACTCCTCTTTGGATCTAAAACTATCCTTAGGATGTGATCTTACCGGTCGTTCATGCCTTGGCTGCAAGTGAGGACGGAGAATTTGGTGCTCGGCCAAATCTCCGTTCACTGCAGTGGGACCAGAAAATCTCACTATCGCGAACGGTCGTAAAACTCCACCCTTAATTTGTTTTCTAGGCCACGGTTGGATCTCTTTTCCTGTTTCTGTGCCAGGAAGGAATGTATTTGCTCTTTTCCACTGGAGGCAGTTATAGGCATCAGGGCTGGTACGCTTCATCAAAGTAGAATGTTTCCCTGTTGTACCTTCAATGGCCGAGTGGTACCCCAGCCTAACTGCCAACGCAGATAGAAACATGGGCAATGCAACAGCAGGTGGGCTGGGGGCTGGTAGGGGAGGAGCAACACTGTTAAAAATCTGAACTTTGACCCCAAATCTGCCTCCAACCCTCCGCCCCCCCCCCATGTTTTATGGAGGCAGTCAATGGCTAGCCAGTCAGTCCACTCCCAGGAGACAAATGGACAATTTAAATGCTTTACCACCTCTTGACATGTACTCACGTTGCCAGCTCTGCAGGTTCTCCAGCGCACGGCACTGTAGAAATCCGGCTCTCGAAGGGAAGTGAAGAGAGCATTGCTGGGGAGCTAGGAGGTGACGATGTGGAGATGCCGACGTTGGACTGGGGTAAACACAGTAAGAGGTCTCGCAACCCCAGGTTAAAGTCCAACAAGTTTCTTTCACAGTAAACCCACAAGCTTTTGGGGTTTGCCCCTTCGTCAGGTGAGTGGAGTGTTCTGGTCTCAAACGGAGCCAGGAGGAGCAGGGGGGTGCTTCCAGTGGACCCCAGATTCCTCCACCCCTCCTTCACCCCAAATTCAGAACCCCTTCGCACAAAGACCCTAGGGTCGTGGATTGGAATCTTCCCACCCCCTCTCACTTGTCTGATCTATACAATATGTGTACCACTTGATTAGGCAATGGATTTTTCACCTCCACCACTCTGGGTGGAATAATTACTCCTGAGCTCCCCTCTAATCTCCCTGCCAATTACTTGAAACCTATGCTTTCAGGTGGTTGACCTTTCCGGTATCAGAATAGGTCCTTTCTTTCTACTTTATCTAGGCCACTCACTTAATTCTCCCCTCAACCTCCACTATTACGAAGGAAATAATCCAGCCCATCCAATCTTTCCTCAGATTTAACATTCTCCATTCCAGGCAACATGCTTGTAAATCTCTGCTAGGCCCTCAAGTACAATCACATCCTTTCTGTCATGCAGTGACCAGAACTATTACCACTCTGCCCCAAAGACTTTCCAATTGGATCTTATGAGCACGTGTTTTTCAACAATGGCAAAGGATTGTTCTGTCAAAGGGTCATGCTGACTTGAAACACTGGCTCTATTCTCTCTCCACAGGTGCTGTCAGACCTGCTGAGTTTCTCGAGCATTCTCTGTTTTTGTTTCAGATTCCAGCATCCGCAATATTTTGCCTTTATCATAGAGTTGCGAACGCAGCCCAGTCCATCACGCAAACCAGCCTCCCATCCATTGATTCTGTCTAGAACATAAGAACATAAGAAATAGGAGCAGGAGTAGGCCATCTAGCCCTTCGAGCCTGCCCCGCCATTCAATAAGATCATGGCTGATCTGTCGTGGCTCAGTTCCACTTTCCCGCCCTCTCCCCATAACCCTTAATCCCCTCTCTTATCAAGAACCCATCAACCCGCTTCTTAAAAATATTTAGCGAGGCAGCCTCCACCACTTCAACGGGCAGAGAATTCCAGAGATTCACCACTCTTTGAGTGGAGAAGTTCCTCCTCAACTCTGTTCTAAACCGCCTCCCCTTTATCTTGAGGCTGTGCCCCCTAGTCCTACTGTCTTTTTTGAGTGGGAAGAGTCTCTCCACCTCTATCCTATCCATCCCATTCATCATCTTATACGTCTCAATGAGATCTCCCCTCATTCTTCTAAACTCTAACTACACTTCCCACTGCCTCGGAAAAGTTCAAAAATCTAGACTGAGGTGCCATTCTGCCATTGAAGGTACAAGAGGGAAACATTCTACTTTGATGATGTAATTAAGGACCCAGACCCCGGACATACTCTCTTCCACCTTCTTCAGTCAGGAAAAAGATACAAAAGTCTGAGAATATGTACCAACCAACTCAGGAACAGCTTCTTCCCTGCTGCCATCAGACTTTTGAATGGACTTATCATATATTAAGCTGATTTTCCTCTTCTTCCGATCTGTAATTGCAACCCTATATTCTGTACCCTCTCCTTTCCTTCTCCACTATGTACTCTATCAATATTGTGACTTGTGTATATCGCGCGCAAAAAAAAACTTTTCACTGTATCCCATTACATGTGTCAATAATAAATCAAATCAAATTATCCATGCTGAAAATCAGTGCAGTACAGAAGGAGACCTACATAAAGGAGGCCTTTACTGTGCTACCTTATCAATAGGAAATAGGTCTATCCAGTATTGCAGAGGTGAGGTTTGAGGGTCAGATACTGCAACGTGGTAAAGACTCCTATCAACATGATGATGATAGAGCAATCAAAGAAGAGAAAGCTTAAAAATTAAACTGATGGAAAACATTTAGCCACCTCTTTTACTGTATCACAGATTCAGGAACTGGAACAGTTTGATTTGAATTAGCGTGTTCAATCATTCCGCTTTGAACAATCAAACCATGAAACAAGGACATTTCCTGAAGAAGAGAAATAAAAGCCACAATTTTAACCTCATCCTGCCCTTCTCTGCTCTGTACGGTTGAAATGTTCAATATTGTCCTGGCTGCAATCTGCTGCCTTCTGAACCCAAAATCTGTCCATCGCGAGGTTCCCCCAGACTGCCCAATCAAACAACGAAGAGTTGCGGCCTAATGACATCATCAGTACCGTGGCATTGAATTAACCGAACTGTCAAGGGGTGTTCCATGCAATAGGATGCCTGGCAACAGGTGAGTGGATTCAAGATGAGAGATGGCTAATTGGCCAAATTATACATATTAATGATCTGAGGAACAGCACCTCATCTCCTGATTTGCACATTACAGCCTTCAGGACTCAACACTGGGTTCAAAAACTGTAGACTGTGATCTTTCTCTTTCATCTTAACCATTTTTTTTATATATGCCAAACATTTTTTGACCCAATATAAAACCCCTCCCTTCCCCATTCCCCACTGGACTATCTGTTGCTTGTTCTTAAGTTTTGCTACATCTCCATTGCAATCTGTCCTAGCTCCCAGTAACCACTGACCTTTCCAGTTTCAGCTATTCCACCCCCTCTCAAACAATATATAACTCAACACACTTCTCCCTCTCTTCAGCTCAGAAGAAGAGTCAAATGAACTTGAATCATTCTTCTATTTTCTCTCCCTCTGAATGCCTCTGGACTTGTAAAGTTTTCCGAGCATTCTCTGTTTTTTAATTAACGGTCTGCTCCTTTTTTATTATTCATTCAAAGGACATGTGCGTCACTGGCTGGCCAGCCTGCATTACCCATCTCTAGTTGCCTGAGGGCAACCATATTGCTGCAACTCTGGAGTCATATGTAGGCCAGACCAGGTTAGGACAGCAGATTTCCTTCCCTAAAGGATATTACTGAACCAGATGGGTTTTTCCGACAATCGGCAATGGTGTCATGATCATCAGTGGGTTTTCAATTCTGGATTTTTAAAAATCGAATTCAAATGCCATCATCTGCCATGGCAGGATTTGAATCTGGGTCCCCAGAACATTAGCTGGATTTCTGGATTAATAGTCTAGTGATAATACCACTAGGCCAATGCTTCCCTGTAGAACCCCTTAGGGGTCAGGAGGAGCAGGAACATTCCCCACCCTTGCCATGACCCTCAATGAATACTTGGAGCAATCTTACTGATTGCAAATGTAGCCCTCCTCTCAATGTCTGCTGGGAAATTGGTCTCCCAGCTGTGACCTACTGCAAATTGTCTTCTCCCACACATTGGCGAGGCAGTATTTCTGGGCAGGTGGGAGTCAGCAGAAAATAATGGCAGAGCCTCCAAGGTCCGAGTCTCGATAACTTTGTCACCTACTTATGCCATTGCCATCCTCTTGTTAGAATCAAAGCCAAAGTCACGCTGGTAACTCTGAGGTATACAACTAGACTTTAATTGTACGCCTTACGGATCAAATTGCTTCAGATCAGCAAGTAAGAAAGTTTACTCCTTTCATGAAAATAAGAGGTTCCAAATTTTTGCACCGTCTATTGTTTGGGCCTTGTAGAAATAGTCTTGAAAACGCCCATCAAGTCTAAATGATTGAAAGGACGAGTATATTTCAAAAGCATAGCATTCTGTCGCCATCTCCAACATGAACTCAGAATGCTGGCGTTTAAGTTTCATGTTTATTTTGAACAACATTCAGCCAATCATGCAGCAGTAATGTAAAATATCTGGCGAGGACACTGACCAGCTGGAAATCTGCATCATACGGGGAGACACCCTCAACTTCTAAAGGCTCTAAGAGTCAAGCTTTCACTTCTGATTCTGATGTGCGGATTTGAGATCATTCCCAATTCCCCAAACCCAACTCGGGGGAAACCTCTCTGAATGGTCTGATTCTGGGAGGATGGGTGCGAACTGGAGTAAGGTTCACTGCCCCTTGAAGTGTGGGTGCAGCCACGGGGGTGCAAAGTGTGGAGGCAGGCTATTCAAAAGGCTCCCAGCTTGGGTCACTGTCTGTGTAGAGTTTGCACGTTCTCCCTGTGTGCGCATGGGTTTCCTCTGGGTGCTCCGGTTTCCTCCCATAGTCCAAGGATGTGCGAATTAGGTGCATTGGCCATGCTAGATTGCCCTTTAGATTTGGGGATGAGTAGGTTAGAGGGATTAGCAGGGTAAATATGTGGGGTTACGGAGATAGTTGGGACTGTTGTCGGTGCAGACTCGATGAGGTGAATGGCCTCCATCTGCGCTGTAGGGTTTCTATGAGAGGCAATGGAGGAGTTTTATCAAGCTTGAGGGAAAAGCAAGAGAGCCTGGTAGATCGGAAGCAAATCAACCAGTAGATGAAGAAACATTGCAGTCCTATCTCGCTTTTCTTAAGTAGTGCAATGACATGCACAAGAGAATTTTGGAAATAGAGAAATGATAATGATGTCCTATCCTTAAATGGGGAAGTATCTCTTCCTTCCCAAAATTTCCAGGTTTCCCTTCTGTGTATCCCCATCGATATTAGGGCCTATGATTCCATAGCAGTTCTTTGATCCACTTGGTGCACTTTGAGCCTTTCCTTGCAGCACAGTGGCACAGTTGTTAGCACTCACAGTGTCAGAGACCTGGGTCCAATTCTAGCTTTGGATAACTGTCTGTGTCGAGTTCACACATTCATAGAAATCACAGAAACCCTACAGTGCTGAAGGAGGCCATTCGACCCATTGAATCTGCACCACTAACAATCCCATCCAGGCCTGTAATCCCACATACTTAATATACTAATCCCTCTAATTTACACATCCTGGGACACTAAGGGACATTTTTGCATGGCCAATGCACCTAAACCCACACATCCTTGGACTGTGGAAGGAAGCCAGGACACCTGAAGGAAACCCATGCAGACACGGGGAGAATGTGCAAACTCCACACACTCAGTGACCCAAATCGGGAATTGAACCCAGGTCCCTGCAGCTGTGAGACAGCAATACTAATCACTGTGCTACTCTGCTGCCCAAAAATGTTGTACCCGGGTCTATGTGGCCTTCCTCTGGGTGCTCGAGTTTCCTCCCACAGTCCAAAGACATGCGCGTTAGGTGGATTGGCCATGCTAATTTGTCTCTTAGTGTCGACAGTGTGTATTTTAGGGGTATTAGCATGGTAAATATGTGGGCTTCCAGGGATAGGGCTTGGGTAAGATGCTCTGTTGGTCAGTGCAGGCTTGGTGGGCAGAATGGCCTCCTTCTGCACTGTAGGGATTCTATGATTCTTTGAAAGGCCTTCCAAAATGTTGTGCCGTACTTATCCTACTTGAATTTTACTGCCACAATCTTCCTCTCACAACGCTCGCGGTCCCTGCTCCTCAGCCTAATCTCCACCCTGGGCTGTCTTTAATCATGACAATCAGTTCATCTGAGTACATTCAGAACAAAAAAAAACACACACGCACTTCCATTTGAGTCTTTCCAAATAGACAGAATAGCAATTGTGGCTAATTACATTTATGTTAAAGAAATGCTGGATCATTTTTGACTGATGTCAAGCAATTTTCAAATCTTTCTCTTTGCAAGAGAACACCATCTTTTTGATGCGAATGTTGATTTACTTTATAGAGAAATTATGTAGGGTGTAAGTACTGCAAATTGTAAGTAATTGCTCCAAGTAAATGGCAGCTGATTATTATGATTGTCGTTCATCTAACACACATGAATTACTATGTTGAATTACACTTTCAAAGGAGTTGGTGCAGGCATGGATGGTTCAAATGGCCTCCTTCTGTGTGGTATGATTCCAGGAACAATTGATAGCTGGCCTGTTTGCAGGACTGGGATGTTTAAGATCACATCTGATTTGATTTAACCACTCAAAATGACTGCCTTTACTTTGGATACAGTGGCAAAACAAGGGTTGTATTCCTTAGAAGTAGGAAGTTTAGGGCTGGCACAGTGGTTAGCACTGTTGCCTCACAGTTGCCACAGTTTCAATTCTGGCCTTGGGTGACTTGCAGAGTTTGCACGATCACCCCTTGCCTGCATGGGTTTCCTCCGGATGTTCCGGTTCCATCTCACATTCCAAAAACATGTGGGTTAGGTTGATTAGCCATCCTAAACTAATCCGCAGTGTCAGCATGATTAGCAGGGTAAATATGTGGGGATGCATGGTGGCACAATGTTAGCACTGCTGCCTCACAGTGCCACAGACCCAAGTTTGATTCCCTGCACTGTCTGTGCGGAGTTTGCACATTCCCCCGTGTCGATGTGAGTTCCCTCCGGGTGCTCCGGTTCCTCCTACTGTCTGAAAGGTCTGCTGGATTATGGCCATGCTACATTCTCCTTCAATGTACCTGAACAGGTGCCAGAGTATGGCGACTAGGGGATTTTCACAATAACTTCATTGCAGTGTTAATACTGGCGACACTAATAAATAAATAATAGCTTACACGGATAGGGGCCTGGTTGGGATTGTTGTCAGTGCTGGTTTGATGGATCGAATGGCCTCCTTCTGTAGGGGTTCTATGATTTGAGCAACATTTTCAAGACACTTGTGGGAATTGACCAAGTGGACAGAGAGAGCAACCTTTTATACTAATTGGGGAGTATCAGATAATGGGATTAGTTCAGAAATTGGAGCAGAGCAGGAACATCCGGGAATAAAATTAGGAAACACTCGGCGCACAAAAGATGATAAAAGTTTGGAACTTCCTTCTGCAAAAGACAATGGCCGGAATTCTCTGACCTCTGCGGCTGGGATTCTCCAGTCCCGCTGCAGACTATGGAGACTGAGCAGAGCACCAAATTCTCCGTTCTCACTGGCAGTGGTAGCGTCTCAGGCAAGACTGGAGAATTCCAGCCAATCTGTTTTTCGGACAGGAGGAGGATTTATAGCAGAGTTCCTCAGGGAATAGTGCTCTTCCTTATGCACATTAATGGCCAAGACCTTGATTTACAGGTCACAGTTCAAAATGTGCGAATGACATGAAACTTGAGTTATTAGGAGCCGTGAAGAGAACTGTGGAGAACTTCAAAAGGACACAGACAGGTTGGTGGAATGGTGGCAGGTAAAATTTAGTGTAGAAAAATGGACTGTGATTTATCTTGGTAGGGAGAGCAAGGAGAGGGAATATAAATAAAGAAACAATTCTAAAGAGCATACAGGAGCAGAGGGACCTGGATGTAAGTGTGTTTAGATCACTGAAGGTGGCAGGACAAGTTGAGAGCGCAGTTCATATTACATACAGCACCCTGAGCTTTATTAAGGGACATAGTGAAAAAAAAGCAAGGAAGTTGTGTTAAGCAACATAAAGCACTGGTTCAGCCCCAACGAGAGTACTGTGCCCTGTTCTCAGTGCCACCCTGGAGGAAAGATGTAAAGGCATTAGAAAGGGTGCAGGAAAGATTCATGAGAATAATTCCAGGGATGCGGGACCTCCAGTTGCAAGGAGAAATTGGAGAAGTTGGGACTGACTGTTCTCCTCAGAGAAAAGAAGGTTAAGAGGAGATTTGAGGGGCAGCACTGGTTAGCACTACTGCCTCACAGCGTCAGGGGCCTTGGTTCGATTCCCGGCTTGGATGACTGCATGGTGTTTGCACATTCTCCCCATGTCTGCGTGGGTTTCCTCCAGGTGCTCCGGTTTCCCCCCACAGTCCAAAGATGTGGGGGTTATGTGGATTGGCCATGCTAAATTGTCCCTTAGTGTTAGGGGGATTAGCAGGGTAAATAAGTGGGGTTATGAGGATAGGGCCTAGGTGGGATTGTGGTCGGTGCAGGCTTGATGGGCCAAATGGCCTCTTTCTGCACTGTAGGGATTCGATGATTCTACGATAGAAGCCCAGCACCAGGGGCCTGGGCAGGGTAGAGAGGGAGAAACTGCTCCCATTGGCACAAAAAGATTGAAAATCAGAGGGCACAGATTTAAGGCAATTGGCAATAAAAGCAAGAGCGGCACGAGGAGAAGCTTTATCACACGGCGAGTGGCTAGTGTTTGGAATGTGCTGCCTGGGAATGTGGGGGAGGCAGGAACAACAGAGATTTTCAAAGCTTTCAATGGGAAACATAGGCCGGAATTCTCCGCTCTTTCACGCCGGTGGGATTCTCCAGTCCTGTCAGCAGCACACCCCCGCCCGCTAGTTTCCTGCCATGGGTAGATAGAACATAGAACATTACAGCGCAGTACAGGCCCTTCGGCCCTCGATGTTGCGCCGACCAGTGGAACCAATCTAATGACCCTCTAACCTGAACTATTCCAACGTTATCCATATGCCTATCCACTGACCATTTGAACGCCCTTCAAGTTGGCGAGTCCACAACTGCTGCAGGCAGGGCATTCCACGCCCTTACTACCCTCTGAGTAAAGAACCTACCTCTGACATCCGTCCTATAATTACCACCTCTTAATTTAAAGCTATGTCCCCTCGTGTTAGCCGTCACCATCCGAGGAAAAAGGCTCTCACTGTCCACCCTATCTATCTGATCATCTTGTATGCCTCAATTAGGTCACCTCGTAACCTTCTTCTTTCTAACAAAAACAACCTCAAGTCCCTCAGCCTTTCCTCATAAGACCTTCCCACCATACCAGGCAACATCCTGGTAAACCTCCTCAGCACCCTTTCCATCCTTCTTATAATGTGGTGACCAGAACTGTACACAATACTCCAAGTGCAGCCGCACCAGAGTTTTGTACAGTTGCAACATGATGTCAATGGAAATTCCTACGGACAGCAGTGGGACCAGAGAATCCCATCACTAGCAAACAACTTGCCACTTCCCGCTGGCAGGAAACATGTGGCTGGGAGGCTGGAGAATCCCACCCAGGGTCATTAACTGAACAGGAAAGTTTGGCGGGGCTATGGAGGAAAAAAGCAAGTGTGTTGGCACTAGATGAATCACTCCCTCCGAGGACCAGTGCAAGCACAATGGGCTGAATGGCCTCTTCTTGTGCTGCGACATTTGAAACTATGGTGGCACAGTGGTTAGCACTGCTGCCTCACAGCATCAGGGACCCAGTTTCGATTCCTGGCTTGGGTCACTGTCTGTGTGGAGTTTGCACATTCTCCCCATGTCAATGTGGATTTCCTCTGGGTGTTCTGGTTTCTTTCCACAGTCCAAACATTGTGCAGGTTAGATAGCCATGCTAAATTCTCCCTCTGTGTACCCGAATAGGCACAGGAGTATGGCGACTGGTGATTTTCACAGTAACATCATTGCACTGTTAATGTAAGACTAATAGTGGCACAAATAAATAAACTTTAAACTTTACTTTTTATTTTAATTGATTTCTGTTTGACAAATGTATTGAAGGATAAGGAGGAAAAGCTGATAACCGGAATTAGGGTCATGGCTCAACTATGATCTTAGCAAATGATGGAAGAGTCTAGAGGGGCATGGGACAGATGACAACTCTGAGAATGAACATCCTTATTAATGTATTAGCATAGAGTCTGCGCTGATTTCCGGAACAGGACTAGGATGGAGAAGGTTTGCGTTTGGCTACAAACGGCAACTCAGATGCAATCTCAATGCTTTTATGTTCTATGGCCTGGTAGGTAGGGATATGACCGGTGCAACTTGTGGGCCAAAGGGCCTGTTTGTGCTGCAGTCTTCTATGTTCTTTTTTCTGGGCTTTAGAAATGCTAATGCTCACATTTTTGGGATTTCTGTAAGTACTGAACCTTCCCTAAGCTCTGGAATTCCCTTCCTAAATCGCACATCCTCCTTTAAGCTGTTCTTTAAAACCCACCTCTTTTGTAATCTGTCTTCTTTTCATTCATTCAAAGGACATGTGCATCACTGGCTGGCCAGCCTGTATTACCCATCTCTAGTTGCCTGAGGGCAACCATATTGCTGCAACTCTGGAGTCATATGTAGGCCAGACCAGGTAAGGACAGCAGATTTCCTTCCCTGAAGGACATTACTGAGCCAGGTGGGTTTTTCCACAATCAACATAGCCATCACTAGATTCTTAATTCCAATTTTTTTTTATTGAATTCAAATACCACCATCTGCCGTGGCGGGATTCGAACCTGGGTCCCCAGAACATTAGCTTAATAGTTCAGCAATAATACCACGAGGCCATTGCCTCCCTATATTGTAGCTCATGTAATTCAGTGTCACATTTTGTTTGATGAGGTTTCTGGAAAGCTTCTGAAAGGCACTATCTGACTTCCGTTGCTATGGAAAGCATTGTATTTTTTAATAGATTCCCCTTTGATAAGACTAACTCACGAGCTTCATATTCGCTGCTAGCAATGCTTCACCCTCCTGCTGATTTCCAATAGTTCTCTCAGTCTCTCAATTTGTTTGTTTGTAAATTAGAACCTTCAAAGAAACTAGGTGTGTGATGAGGGAGCTGGACTTTGTGTTAATAGCTATATTCCAGTTAGATCATCTCAATGGGGAACTCTTGTCAAATTGCTGTGGATTATTTTTGGTTGCCTGCGAGCCATCAAGGAGTTTTTGTATTGAGCGTGCATCTATCTATTCTTCAGGAGAATGGCTACGGACCATGTATCTCAAGGAAAGCCATCGGTGTCAAAGCTTATGGTTCAGAAAGAAAGCACCAGAGGTTGAGTTTCAATTTTCCAAACCAATTCGCTCTGTAGTTGAAGGACCACCTCATAAGAATTCTCCTGGTCTAGAGCCAGCGTAACCTGAACCTGGTGCACTGAGCTGGTTGGAGACAACTATCCTTTGAAGTATGACTGGCAGAAGAGCCAGCTTCACAAAGGCACGGTGGCATAGTGGTTCGTACTGCTGCCTCACAGTGCCAGGGTCCCGGGTTGGATTCCAGTCTTGGGTGACTGTCTGTATGGAGTCTACATATTTTCCCAGTGTCTGCGTGGGTTTCCCCCGAGTGCTCTGGTTTCCACCAACAGTCCAAAGATGTGTGGGTTAGGTGGACTGGGCATGCTAAATTGACCCTTAATCTCCCAAGATGTGTAAATGAGGTGAATTAGCCATGGTAAATATATGGGTTTATGGGGATAGTGTGGAGGAGATGGTTTGACTGGGATGCTGTTCCAGAGAGCTGGTCCAGATGTGATGGGCCGAATGGTCCCTTTCTGCACTGAGGGGATTCAATGATTATTCTATGATGATTCTATATACTAAGTGTAGCCGGGACAAATGGAGTCCAAAGGTTAACTGTGCTTCTCTCTCCACAGATGCTGCCAGACCTGCTGAGTTTATCCAGCACTTTCTGGTTTGCAATTGCCTGACCTGTTACCTTCCTGATTCTACTTGGAACAGAATTGTAGAATTGTCACAATGCAGGAGGAGGCCGTTCGGCCCTTTGCGTCAGTACTAGCTCTCTGGTGCAATTCCCACATTATACCCATGGCTAGTCTCATTCCCCCACTTCTCTCCGTGACTTCCTCTGATTGTGCTTCATTGTAACCTGTCCCTTCCCCAACAAGCTCAGACAGTGCACCCCAGGCCTTCACCACAGGCTGCATGGAATGGTTTTTCCCTCATGTAGAGGGAGAGGTGGCAGGGGGGGTGGGGGGAGGTGGGGGGAGGAATGTGGGGGGATTCTCCCATCGTGACCCGCAAATTTTCCGGTGGGTCGGGTCGGGAGAATCGTGTGTCACCCATTTCGCGGGATTCCCTCATCTGTTCTTGATGCATGCACATCTCCCAGAGCCAGAGGACAGGTGCAGTCGGGATCGCGCTGGAAACCGGCGGGAAGAGAGGTAAGTGATCTTCGTCTGTTTTAAAGGTATTTTTAATCGATTTTATATGTCGTCATTGGGCCTGGCATGGAACTTGCCAGGCCCAATGTCATCTCCCACCCTGCCAGGAATATTTCATTCCAGTGGGGTTTAGAGTGGCTCCCCACGTTCAGGTAACAAGTAGGAGACCCTCCAGAGTGATGGGGGTTGCGGCGGGGGAGCAATCAAGGCCCCCAAGTGGTTCGGATGGACACCCATCAGGCAGTGCTAAGGGAGCAAGGCCTATTGTGGCTGGGACCTAGGGAATGATTGGTGGTTGGGTGGGGGGGTGGAGGGAGGTGGTGGTGGTTCTCACTGCCACTCTGCATGAGGATTAGTCTAGGCTGGAGGGAGGCCGGCGATTAGGGTGGGCTGGGGGACTGTTCTGCTGGCAAGGGTCCGCTATGGTGGGGGAGGGGGGGGTTCGCCACTGCTGAGTGGATGGGAGGGGGGGAGAGTAGGCTAGATATTGGGGCGCTGCTGGACGAGAGGTTGTCGGGGCTGTCTGGGAATTGGTGTGGGGCCACGATTGGGCTGTTGGGGGGGGTGGGAGGGGAGAGCTGGTGGGGCAGCACTATGGGGGTCCTGGGCTGGCCAGTGATTGAGCTGGCCATCCAACAGGGAGACTAACAGATCGGGGCCACTGCGCACACGGAGATTTCCAGAACTGTCAGACTCCGGGGTCCTGCACCCCCCCCTCAGGTTTTTAATGATATTCATGATTGGGGCCTCTGCAGTGCACAGAGTGCGGAGATTAGGGTCTGGAGATGCATTGAAAAAACAGTCATGATCTAGACCCGTTTCCTCGCCCCTTCAGCACTTTGGGGAGAATCGCCCCAGTGGTTTCTGCATCTTTTATCAAGAACCCTGATCCTGACAGGGAATGACTGACACTTTCCAACTGCTGATGCCTTTACCTCTTGAAATATTCCCAACATTATCGACAGAATTAGCACGGTGAAAAGAAATATTACTTTCAAGAGAGGCCTGTTCAGCTTTTAAATGGCGTTCTGTTAGTGATGCGCAATCATAAAAGGGGCTCCTGTCAGAGCTTCAGCTGATCAGGAAACATCACAAAACTCTCCCTGCCGACTCAGGCCTCGAAAAGGCACTTGACACAAATCTCTCTGCTCTGGAGGGACAGACATGCAAAAAGGGATAAAAGCAAATTACTGTGGATGCTGGAACCTGAAACAAAAACAGAAAATGCTGGAAAACCTCAGCAGATCTGACAGCATTTGTGTGGAGAGAAAAATAGAATTAACGTTTTGAGTCTGGATGACTATTCCTCGGAGCAAAGATTCATAAAATCATACATTGCGGAAGAGGCTCTTCGGCCCATCCAGACTGTACTGGCCTGCCCACCTAATCCCATTTACTTGGCCCATAGCCTGAAATGCTACGACCTCCGAGTACATATCCAGGTATTTTTCTAAGAATGTGAGGGTTCTACCGCCTTCCCAGGCATCGCGTTCCAGACCATCACTACCCTCTGGATAAAAAAGTTTTTCCTCACATCCTCCCGAACTTCCTGCCCCTCACCTTGAACCTATGTCCCCTCGTAACTGACCCTTCCACTAAGGGGAACAGGTGCTCCTTATCCACTCCGTCTACGTCCCTCATAATCTTGCACCCATTGATCAGGTCGTCCCTCAGTCTTCTCTGCTCCAACAAAAACAATCCAAGCCTACCCAAACTCTTTTCATAATTTAAATGTTCCATCCCAGGAAACATCCCGGTGAATCTTCTCCGAACCCCCTCCACATCTTTCCTATAATGTGGCGACCAGAACTACACACAGTACTCTAGCTGTGGCCTCACCAAGGTTCTATACAACTCCAACATGACCTCTCTGCTCTCACAGTCAATGCCTGGGTTGATAACGGCAAGTGTCCAATATGTCTTTTTCACCACTCTTGTCCTTCCACCTTCAGAGATTTTTGGACAAACACATCAGAGGGGCATCTGATTCTGAAACCAGGGTTCTACAGTGAAGTGGAGAGTCGACAGAAATAGATTAATTCTTCAGCAGACAGGCTGATAACAGATGTGATACTCTCCAGAGGGAAAAAATCTTCCACTTGCAGTCACAGCACAATGCAAACAAAACTGCCGATGGAAGGAAAATATTTTCAGACAAATGTTATACATGGGGAAAGAGCCAGGGAGGTCCCCAACTTCAGCTTACAAAATTCTTAAAGAAATAGTGTTCACAAATATATTTTCACACAATGGCATATCATCTACATCATCCTGGACAAAGTGGCTCGCTTGATTGGCACCCGAACTTACACATTCATTCCCTCCACCACTGAAATACACCGGCAGCAGTGTGTACCATCTACAAGATGCATTGCAGCAAATCGCTAAGCCTTCTTCGACAGCACCTTCCAAACCCATGATCTCTACACCTAGAAGAACAAGCTCAGCGAATACATAAGAACATAACATCAGAAATAGGAGCAGGAGTAGACCATCTAGCCCCTCGAGCCTGCCCCGCCATTCAATAAGATCATGGCTGATCTGAGAGTTCCACTTAACCGCCTGCTCCCCATAACCCTTAATTCCCTTAATGATCAGAAATCTATCTACCTGTGACTTAAACATATTCAACGAGGTAGCCGCCACCACATTGATGGGCAGAGAATTCCAGGGATTCACTACCCTCTGAGAGAAGAAGTTCCTCCTCAACTCTGTTTGAAACTGACTCCCCCTTGTTTTGAGGCTGTGTCCTCTAGTTCTTGTTTCCTTTCCAAGTGGAAAGAATCTCTCTGCCTCTACCTATCTAGCCCCTTCATTATTTTGTAGGTATCGATAAGATCACCCCTCAGCCTTCTAAACTCCAATGAGCACAGGCCCAATCTACTCAATCTCTCCTCATAAGCTAACCCCCTCATCTCTGGTATCAACCTGGTGAACCTTCTCTGTACTCCCTCCAAAGCAAATATATCCTTTCGCAAATAAGGGGACCAAAATTGTACACAGTACTCCAGCTGTGTCCTCACCAGTACCTTGTACAATTGCAGCAAGACCTCCCTGCTTTTATATTCTATCCCCCTTGCGATAAAGGCCAGCGTTCCATTTGCTTTCTTGATCATCTGCTGCACCTGCAAACTGAGTTTTTGCGATTCATGCACAAGGACCCCCAGGCCCCTCTGCACAGTAGCATGTTGTAATTTATCACCGTTTAAATAATAGTCCATTTTATTATTAATCCTTCTAAAGTGGATAACCTCACACTTGCCAACGTTGTACTCCAACTGCCAGATCCTCGCCCACTCACTCAGCCTATCCAGATCTCTCTGCAGATTTTCCATGTCCTCCATGCAATTTGCTTTCCCACTCATCTTTGTGTCATCAGAAAACTTTGTTAACCTACACTCTGTCCCCTCCTCCAGATCGTCTATGTATATGGTAAACAGTTGAGGCGCCAGCACCGATCCCTGCGGCACTCCACTAGTCACCAACTGCCAACCAGAAAAGCATCCATTTATTCCAACTCTCTGCTTCCTGTTAGTTAGCCAATCCTCAATTCTCGCTAACACTTTACCCCCAACTCTGTGTACCTTAATCTTCTGCAGCAACCTTTTGTGAGGCATGTTATCGAATGCCTTCTGGAAATCTAAAAACACCACATCCTCCGGTTCCCCTCTGTCAAACGTACTCATTACATCTTCATAAAAATTCAGTAAATTCGTCAAACACGACTTTCCCTTCATGAATCCATGCTGCATCTGCTTGATCAAACCATTCTTTTCCAGGTGTCCTACTATTTTTTCTTTAATGATGGATTCCAACTATGCATTTTCCCAACTACGGATGTTAAGCTAACTGGCCTGTAGTTACCTGTCTTTTGTCTACTTCCTTTTTTAAACAACGACATCACATTAGCTGTTTTCCAATCAGCTGGCACTTCCCCAGAATCCAGCAAATTTTGATAAATTACAACTAATGCATCTATCTGCTATTACTTCTGCCATTTCTTTCAGTACCTTGGGATGCATTCCATCTGGGCCTGGGGACTTGTCTACCTTTAGTCCCATTAGTCTGCTAAGCACTACCTCTTTAGTAATAGTAATCGTTTTAAGGACCTCACCCCCTACAGTCCCACGACCGTTAATATTCGGTATGCTATTTGCGTCCTCTACCGTGAAGACCGATACAAAAAACTTGTTTAAGGCCTCGGCCATTTCCTCGTTTCCCATTATTAAATCCACCTTCTCGTCTTCCAAGGGTCCAACATTTACTTTAGCCACTCTTTTCCATTTTATACATTTGTGAAAACTTTTACTATCAGTTTTTATATTTTGCACTAGTTTAATTTCATAATCTATCTTTCCTTTCTTTATCGCTTTTTTAGTTGTTCTTTGTTGTTTTTTAAATCTTTCCCAATCTTCTAATTCCGCACTAGTTTTGGCCACTCTGTATGCATCGGTTTTTAATACTCTCCTTTATTTCCTTAGTTATCCACGGCTGGTTATTCCTTTTCTTACATTCTTTCTTTATCACCGGAATATATTTTTGCTGAGTACTGAGAAAAATCTCCTTAAAAATCCTCCACTGTTCCTCAGCTGTCCTACCAACGACTGTGCGCTCCTAGTCTACATTAGCCAATTCTGCCCTCATCCTATTGTACTCCCCTCTGTCCAAGCAGAGGACACTGGTTTGGGACCCTACTTTCTCACCTTTCTCTATCTGTATTAGAAATTCAACCATATTGTGATCACTCATCCCAAGAGGATCCCTCACAAGAAGATCTTTAATTCTACCTGTTTCATTACACAGTACCAGATCCAAGATAACTCGCTCCCTCGTAGGTTCTGTAACTTACTGTTCGAGGAAACTATCCCGCCAGCATTCTAAGAACTCTTCCTCAAGCCCAACTTGAGTCAACCAATCAATATGCAGGTTAAAATCCCCCATAATTATCGCCGTTACATTTTTGCATGCATCCATTATTTGCTTGTTTATAGTCCGCCCCACCTCAAAGTTATTATTTTGGGGGCCTATAGACCACGCCCACCAGTGACTTTCTCCTCTTACTACTCCTTATCTCCACCCACAACGATTCCACATTTTGCTCCTTAGAGCCTATATCGTCTCTCACTGCCGCCCTGATGTTATCTGTAATGAACAGGGCCACCCTGCCTCCTTTTCCTTCCTGTCTATCCTTCCGAAGTGTCTGATACCCCTGGATATTCAGTTCCCAGTCCCGGTCTCCCTGCAACCACGTTTCTGTAATGGCCACTAGATCATACCCATTTGTACTGATTTGTGCCTTCAACTCATTCACTTTGTTTTGAATGCTACGTGCATTCAGGTAAAGTGTCTTTATGCCAGCCTTTATCTGGACCCGATGTGTTGAAATGTTACTAACCTCTCCTGAGCCCTCGACTCCTTTAACTCATTGAATTTCCTCATCATTAACCTGCACTCGTACCCTCTCCTTTACCTTTGATTATATAATTCCCCATACCCTTGAACCCTCCTCCCCCACTATTTAGTTTAAAGCCCTATCTACAGCCCTAGTTATATGATTTGCCAGGACTCTGGTCCCAGCACGATTTAGACGAAGACCATCCCATCTGAACAGGTCCCACCTTCCCCAATACTGGTGCCAATGTCCCATAAATTCAAACCCATTCCTCTCACACCAATCTTTGAGCCAAGCATTCACCTCCTTAATCTTATTGACCCTCTGCCAATTCGCTCGTGGCTCAGGTAGTAAATCAGAGATTACCACCTTGTTGGTTCTAATTTGGCTCCTAGCTTTTCATACTCCCTCTGCAGAACCTTTGTTCCTGTTCTCCCTATGTCATTGGCACCCTCATGGACCACAACAACATGGGAACATCGCTACCTGCAAGCTTTCCTCCTAGTCACATACTGGGAAAACACATGGGCCACCTCACCCACAACAGAATCAGTGTGGGGGAGGGTCTGACAATGGAAACCTCCATTGACTTTGGGCGGGAATTTCCAGTCTTGCCTGAGAGAGGCTTTAAAATCGCGCCCATGGATGCAGAAGTTCAAGAAGGTAGTTCACCCTCCCCCCTCCTCAGGGGCAGGTAGGCATGGTCAAAAAATACTGGCTGAGCCAGCGATGCCCACATCCCATGACTGAATTAAAAAACAACTCTGCAATGATATAGGGACAATTAACAGAAACAGAAATCTGGATCTTCTGCAAGAGTAGAGACCTGGAATACTGTGAACACTGCTGACCTCCATGTTGTTTTAAGAAAGGATTGAGGCACTGGAGAAGGTGCAAGGAAAAGGTGGACTGGGAATTATACCAGGACTTAGGGATTGAATATGATGGGGCTCTTTTCTCAAGGAAGAAGGAAGAGAAGTGACCTTTTAGAGATCTTCAAGATGGTGAAAGAATTTAACCGGAGAAGATGTTTCCGCTTACAGGTGAGACCAGAACTAGGGACATAAATGTAAGACACTCACTGATAAATCCAAGAGGAAATTCAGGAGGAACTTCCTTATCCAGAGAGTGATTAGAATGTGGAACTCACAACCACTTGGGATAGTTAAGATGAATAAAATATATGCATTCAGGGGGAAACTAGATACATCCATGTCGGAGACAGAGGAATAGAACATCTTCTTTCTCACTCTCCTCTGAGTTTACTGCCTCCTTTTCTTCCAAAGTCCTGCTTTCCATATAAAACCTCCTGCCCACGTTCTGGATCTTGACCATGTTATCCAATACTTCCTTGCTACTCCCATTGTAACAATCACTGATAAGGCAAGTTCTGATCATTTCCTTTCATCACATTCTATCCACATTCCCTTTGCCCTCCCTGACCCGTATCCGCCCAGAAAATAATCTTTCCTTGCTCATATCTTACAGCAGCAATTTTAAATTGAAATCTCTGAGCTACACTTCATCATGACAATTCGGCAGTAACTGATCTGCAAAGTCACAACCTGACTACCCTCTTCGATGCCCTTGCCCCTTCATTGGCTGTGCAGTGCTTTGCGGCATATTGTGAAAAACGCTATAGAAATGCATATCTTTCTCTCTGTAAACCATTGCACTCTCTCACCATAGTCATTCCTTCAGTTCTCCCCCAACCCCCCCATCTTCATTCCCTTAACTCACAGGATCAGCAAGCTTTCAGCAGATAACTAGGAAATCTGTCCACCTCCAGATCTGACTGGATCATATTAAGCAATATTAGATCCTACTCTCCATTATTAAAACTGCTTATTAATACAAAGTTACAAGTTAGGAGTAGGCTACTCGGCCCTTAGAGTCTGCTCTGCAATTCATTGAGACCATGGTTGCTCTGATTATAACCTCAACTCTACATTCCTGCTACACCAGTCCCCCCAAGAGCCTTTCATCCCACTGATTGTCTCCCCCACCTCAAAAATATTCAAAGCCTTTGCTTCCATCACCTTTTTAGGAAGAAAGACTCACAACCCTTGGAATGAAATTTTCAGCTCTGTCCTGAATGGGCAACCACTTATTTTTAAATGATAGCCTCATTCTTCCACTAGAGAAAATGTCCACTCCACCTCAACCCTGTTAAGATTCCTCAGGATCTCATATGTTATAATTGAGTCATCTCTTACTCTTCTAAACTCTAGTGGATAGAAGCTTAGCCTGTCCAATCTTTCCTCAGAAAACAACTCACCCAGTTCAGGTATTACAGTCTGATAAACCTTCTCTAAATTGCTTCTAATATATTTACACCCTTCTTTAAACAAGGAGACCAATACTGTACGCCAAATGTGGTACCACGTGGATAGATGCATTGGCAATGCTAATTTCTCCTTCAGTGTGCCCAAACAGGTGCCAGAGTGTGGTGGCTAAGGGATTTTCACAGTAACTTCATTGCAATGTCAATGTCAGCCTATTTGTGACAATAATACACAAATAAACATCTTGTCAACCTGTACAACTGAGCAAAATGTCCCTACTTTGGTAATAATCAATTCCTCTTGCTATGGATGATAAAATTCAATTAGCTTTCCTAATTACTTGTTGTACCTGCGTATCAGCATTTTGCGATTCATGCACTAAGACGCCCAGGTCCCTCTATACCTCAGAGCTCTCCAATCTCTCACCATTTAGATCATGAGCTTCTTTTTTATTCTTCTTACCAAAATGGACAATTTCATACTTTTGCACATTATACCCCATTTGCCAGGTCTTTGCTCAGTCACTTAACTCATCAATATGCCTTTATAACCTCCTTGAGTCCTCTTCGCATAGAACATAGAACATAGAACATAGAACATTACAGCGCAGAACAGGCCCTTCGGCCCACGATGTTGCGCCGACCAGTTACAAAACAATGACCCACTAACCTAAACCAATCCCTTTTCGTCCATAAACCTATCCACGGATCTCTTAAACGCCCCCAAACTAGGCGCATTTACAACTGCAGCAGGCAGGGCATTCCAATCCCTCACCACCCGCTGGGTAAAGAACCTACCCCTGACATCCGTCCTATAACTACCACCCCTTAATTTAAAGCCATGCCCCCTCGTGCTAGATTTCTCCATCAGAGGAAAAAGGCTATTACTATCCACCCTATCTAAACCTCTAATCATCTTATATGTTTCAATAAGATCCCCTCTTAGCTGCCTTCTTTCCAGCGAAAACAACCCCAAATCCCTCAGCCTCTCCTCATAGGACCTCCCCTCCATACCAGGCAACATCCTGGTAAACCTCCTCTGCACCCTCTCCAAAGCCTCCACATCCTTCCTGTAATGTGGGGACCAGAACTGCACACAGTATTCCAAGTGCGGCCGCACCAGAGTTGTGTACAGTTGCAACATGACGCTGCGACTCCTAAATTCAATCCCCCTACCAATAAACGCCAAGACACCGTATGCCTTCTTAACAACCTTATCTACTTGACTCCCAACCTTCAGGGATCTATGTACACATACACCTAGATCCCTCTGCTCATCCACACTATTCAAAGTCCTCCCGTTAGCCCTATACTCGACACATCTGTTATTCCTACCAAAGTGAATTACCTCACACTTCTCCGCATTAAACTCCATCCGCCACCTCTCGGCCCAGCTCTGCAACCTGTCTAAGTCTTCCTGCAAGCTATGACACCCTTACATCTTACTACCTTACCTACATTTGTGTCATCAGCAACTTCAGCAACATTCATCCAAGTCATTTACATGAATTGGAAAAAGTTGAGGCCCCAGCATTGATCCCTGTGGCACAGCACTTATTATAGATGGCACAATGGTTAGCCACACAGCACCAGGTACCCGGTTTGATTCCTAGCTTGAGTTACTATCTGCGTGGAGTCTGCATGTTCTCCCTGTGTTTTTGTGAGTTTCCTCTGGGTGTTCCAATTTCCTCCCACAGTCCAAGAGACGTGCTGGTTAGTTGCATTGGCAATGCTAAATTCTCCTTCAGTGTACCCGAACAGGTGCCAGAGTGTGGTGACTAGGGGGTTTAATGAGTTTTGGAAAATTAAAACCAATCCATCAACTTCTTCACTGGCCGCATATTTAAGACCTTAGGATGAAATTCACTGGGACCCAGGGACTTGTCAGCCGCAACTATTTTTTTTGGTACGTCTTTCCCGGTGATTGTAATTTTCCTGTGTTCCTCCCTCCCTTCCATTGCCTGTTTTATACCTATTTCTAGGGTAATGCACAACTCCTCTACCATTTAAAGGTTATTCAGGAATGCAAAAAAACTTCTCCCCTCCAACACAAATTGACCTCTTAAACCACCCTCCCTTCTCTGTTCCACCCTCACCCCCAACAATAAATGCAAAGATTTTGTGGATTTAACTTTGCAGCCAAATAGCAAATGAAACCTTAAATTCATGAGAAAAAGTACTGCCTGGAATACATGGCCTTCCTCCTAACAATGCAGGGTCATAAAACATACCAGAGTAAAAATAAACAAGCCCCATTTAAGTAGCAATCAAAGGGCTTTTATAGATAACTCGGCAATACTGAGTGCTGAGAGCTGCAGAGGACACGATTTAAAAAAAAATCTCTTATTAGGTACATTAACTTCACATTGTACTGTCAATATTTTGTAATATCGTATTTTGTAATGGGTATGAGGGAAGACAGTACCCTTGGTAATATTGTTGCCTCACAGCACCAGGGACACGGATTTGATTCCGGGCTTGGGTGACAGCTTGTGCGGAGTCTGCATGTTCTGCGTGGGTCTGCGTGGGTTTCCTCCAGTGCTCCAGTTTCCTCCCACAGTCCAAAAGATGTGCTGGTTAAGTGCATTGGCCATGGTAAATTCTCCCTCTGTGTACCCAAACAGGCGCTGGAGTATGGTGACCAGGAAATTTTCACAGTAACTTCACTGCAGTTTTAATGTAAGCCTACTTGTGACACTAACAAATAAACTTAAACTATGGAAATCCTGCATCCGTATTAGTTGAGCTGTAAAGTCTGAAATAGCATAATATAAAACAGCAGATAAAGGGAAGAGTTAAGTGTTCATCCATTAATATTGCTGAAAGCAAGTTTTACCCTATGGTCTTTAAGCAAGTCTCAAGAACAAGCAGGTGCAAAATATTTGTCTTAAATAGTGTAAGTGTTAGCGTGTGATTTAGACCTTTTCTTCAACAGAACTTTTATTGGTGCTTTGGGATCCAAGACTGTAAAGTATGCATGCAAATTCTTCATATTTTTGATTTCTGACGTCAATTAGTTGAAAGTGAGACTTCTTAACTGATGTTTCAGATTATATTGAACTTTACTGCATGGAAACAGTCTAGTTCGCTCAACAGGTCTGTGCCGATGTGACACTGCACATGAGCCTCCTGCTTCTTATATATCTAACCCCATTCACTAATCTGTGTATTCCGTCCTCTTTCATGCGCTTGTTATAATCATAGAATCCTTTCAATGCAGAAGGAGGCAATTTCTGCCCATCGAGTCTGCACCAACTTGAAAGAGCATCTAACCCAGGCCCATCCCCCGCCCTATCCCCATAACCCCATGCATTTACCTTACTATCCCCACCTAACCTATGCATCATTGGACACAAAGGGGCAAGTTAGCAGGATCAACCATCTAACTTGCGCATCTTTAGCCTGTGGGGGGAAATCGGAGCACCTAGAAGAAACCCACACAAACAAGGGGAGAACATGCAAATTCCACGCAGACCTATCTAGCTCTCCCTTGGAGACACTCGTGCTATTTGCCTCAACCACTACATATGGTAGAAATTGAATTTTCTGGGTCAGCATTTATTACCCGTCCCCAATTGCCTTTAAGGGATGGGTAGGGAGTGGGGTGGTGGTGCACTTAACAGTCAAATTTGATTGAGTCTTTTGAAGGGGTAACGAAGATGCTAGATGAGGGCAATGCAGTCAAAGTTGTCTACGTGGAGTTTAGCAAGGCGTTTGGCCATTTAGCATCAAACTAGGCATTGGAAATATGAACCTTGCGAAGTCTTCTTTATAACATCTTGCTTCAAAATTGGCAACATTTACATTGTCATACTCATGGAATTATAGATCTTGTCAGAGTTACTATGAACATCATGCCTGAACAGTGATGGCACAGTGGTATACATGATGTAGACTGTGTGTGACCTCTCTGATCAGAACCTTCCACACACCTGACGAAGGAACAGTGTTTCCGAAAGCTTGTGGGATTACTATCAAACAAACTGGTTGGACTTTAACCTGGTGTTGTGAGACTTCTTACAGTGGTATACAGTCAGGGAGTTGCCCTGGGAGCCCTCAGCATTGACTCTGGCATTGGCGAAACATGGGCAAGGTCTCTCCAGAGCTCTGCCTTGGGTCTCTGGGTTCCTAATCTATGTTAATACCACTGCCCCATCTGAAAATATCTTCTTCGCGATAACCAGCTCACTGGGGCTCAGTTTAAGTTCCACCATGCAGTTCCTGACCTCATTGCGGCCTTGGTTCAAACATGGACAAAAGAGCTGAATTTCAGAGGTAAGAGGTGAGGACTGACCTTGGTATCAAGGCAACATTTGATGGAGCGTGGTATCAAGGAGCTGAGCAAAACTGGAGTCAATTGGAATCAGGGAAAAAACTCTCCACTGGTTGGAGTCACACCTGGCACGAAGAAAGATAGATGTGTTGGTTGGAGATCAATCATCTCATGTTCAGGACATTACGGCAGGAGTTCCTTGGGGTGATGTCCTAGGCACAATCATCTTCAGCTGTTTCATCATTGGCCTTCCTTCTATCATTAGGAGCCAAGTGGGAATGTTCACTGATGGTGGCACAATGTTCAGCATCATTTGCAACTCTTCAGATACTGAAGCAGTCCAAGTTCAAATGCAACAAGATCTGGACAATATCCAGGCCTGGGCTGACAAGTTGCAAATAACATTTGTGCCACACAAGTGCCAGGCAATGGTGATCTCCAATAACAGCGGATCTAGCTATCTACCCTTGACATTCAATGCCATTACCATCACTGAATCTCCTAATGTCAACATCCTAGGAGTTACCATTAACCATAAAGTGAACTGGATTAGCCACATAATACTATGGCTACAAAAGCAGGTCAGAAGTGAGGAATCCTGCAGCAAGTAACTCACCTCCTGCCTCCCCAAAGCCTGTCTACCATCCATAAGGCACAAGTCAGAAATGTGATGGAATACTCTCCACTTGCCTGGATGAGTGCATGCAGCTCCAACAACACTCAAGAAGCTTGCCATCATCCAGGGAAAAGCAGTCGCTTGACCTGCATCCCTTCCACAAACAATCAATCCCTTTACCACTGATTGGCAGCAGCGTAGATCCAATATTCACAAGATGCACTGCAGGAACTCACCGAGGTTCTTAGGCAGCATCTTTGAAACCCATGACCACTACTGTCTCGAAGGACAAGAGCAGCTATACCTGGGAATATCATCACCTGGAAGTTCCTCTCACAGTCACTCACCATCCTGACTTGGAAATATATCAATGTCAAAATCCTGGAACTCCCTCTCTAACAGCACTGTGGATGCACCTACACAGGTGGGACTGCAGCAGTTCAAGAAGGCAGCTGGTTGCCTTCCCACCAGCAGTTTGGGGTGTGTAATAACTGCCGGCTCAGCCAGCAACACCCACATCCCATAAAACGAACCAATACGAGCAAAATGCAGCAACATAAACAGAAGGCAAAAAATTCATTTCCTCCCATTTTCTGATATGAGTTAGTGATCTGGCTGCAACTGATGCCTTTGAGTCACGCAGCACAGAAAAGTTTGTCCTTATTTCTGCGATTGTAATGTTAGGCTGACTGCAACCCGCACTGCATGTTGCCCTGCTCACCTCTCGACAGGGGGCCTGTCTGTGTGTGTGAGGCAAACACAAGTTCCCAATAACCCAATCATAAAGACAGATTGTCCCTCTTCACGAAAGCTGCTGCTGACTGTTAGGATTGCCACTGGCTGCAGTTGGAAACAGGACAAATGGAAAAATAGGCATAAGAGAGAGAGAGATGGTTCCCAGGTTCACAGAAGTATGCTGGAGGTCTTCATGATGGAACATGGCGGGGCAAGGCCGCATTTTAGAGTCATAGAGGTTTACAGCATGGAAACTGGCTCTTCAGCCCAACTTGTCCATGTTGCTCCTTTTTTTAAACCCCTAAGCTAATCCCAATTGCCTGCATTTGGCCCATATACCTCTGTCTACATCTTACCCATGTAACTGTCTAAATGCTTTTTAAAAGACAAAATTGTACCCACCTCTACTACTACCTCTGGCAGCTTATTCCAGACACTCATCACCCTCTGTGTGAAAAAATTGTCCCTTTAAACCGTTTTGTATCTCTCCCCTCTCACCTTAAACCTACGCCCTCTAGTTTTAGATTCCCCTACTTTTGGGAAAAGGTGTTGACTATCTGACTGATCTATGCCCTTCATTATTTTATAGGCCTCTATAAGATCACCCCTCAGCCTCCTACACTCCAGAGAAAAAAGTCCCAGTCTATCCAACCTCTCCTTATAACTTAAGCCATCAAGTCCCGGTAGATCCTAGTAAATCTTTTCTGCACTCTTTTTAGTTTAATAATATCCTTTCTATAATAGGGTAACCAGAACTGCACACAGTATTCCAAGTGTGGTTTTACCATTGTCTTGTACAATATCAACAAGATGTCCCAACTCCTGTATTCAGTGTTCTGATCAATGAAACCATGCATGCCAAATGCCTTCTTCACCACTCTGATCACCTGTGACTCCACTTTCAAGGAGCTATGAACCTGTACCCCGAGATCTCTTTGTTCTATAATTTCCCCAGCATCCTACCATTAACTGAGTAAGTTAACGGTAGGATTTTGGTAGATCAAACCTGGTTCGATCTACCAAAATGCATCACCTCGCATTTATCTAAATTAAACTCCATCTGCCATTTGTCAGCCTACTGGCCCAATTGATCAAGATCCTGTTGCAATCTGAGATAACCTTCTTCACTGTTCACTCTGCCACCAGTCTTGATGTCATCTGCAAACTTAATAATTATGCCTACTAAATTCTCATCCAAATCATTAATATAAATGACAAATAACAGTGGACCAGTGCCGATCCTTGAGGCACACTGCTGGCCACAGGCCTCCAGTTTGAAAAACAATCCTCCGCAACCACCCTCTGTCTTCAAGACAACTTTGTATCCATTTGGCTACCTGACTCTGGAATTTAACCTTATGCAACAACCTGCCATGTGGCACCTTGTCAAAGGCCTTGCTAAAGTCCATGTAGATAACATCAACTGCACTGCCCTCATCTACTTCTTAGTTATCTCTTCAAAAAACTCAAACTTGTGAGACATAATTTTTCACTCACAAAGCCATGCTGACTGTCTCTAATCACCCCTTGCACTGTTTACTGCCTGTAGACCCTGTCTCTCAAAATACCTTCCAACAACTGACCCACCACTGATGTGAGGCTCACTGGCCTGCAGTTCCCAAGCTTTTCCCTGCAGCCCTTTTTAAACCCCCCAATCTTCAGGCACCTCACCCGTGGCTATTGATGATTCAAATATCTCTGCTAGGAGACCCACAATTTCGTCCCTAGCTTCCCACAATGCCCTGGGATACACTTCATCAGGTCCTGAGGATTTATATACGTTGATGGCCTTTAAGACTTCCAGCATCTCCTTCTCTGTGATATGTACACTCCTCAAGGCATTACTATTTATTTTCCCAAGTTCCCTAACATTCATGCTTTTCTCAACAGTGAATACTGATGAAAAATATTCATTTAGGATCCCACCCTCTCTTGTGGATCCGCACATAGATAGTCTTTTTGATCCTTAAGAGGTTCTACTCTCTCCCTAGTTACTCTTTTGTCCTATATGTATTTATAGAAGATCTTTGGGTTCTTCTTTGCCTTATCTGCCAAAACAACCTTGTATCCTCTTTTTGCCTTCCTGATTTCTCTCTTAACTCTACTCCTACACCCTCTACACACTTCAAGGAATCCATTTGATCCCAGTTGCCTATGCATCTGCCTCCTTCTTCTTCGCGATCAGGGTCTCAATATCCTGAATCATCCAGGGTTCCTACTTCTGCCACCCTTGCCCTTCACTCTAAGAGGAATGTGAACCCTGATTATCATGCTTTTTAAAGCCCCCCACTTAGCAGATGTCCCTTTGCCTCCCCAAAGACTCCCCCAATTAATTACTGAAAATTCCTGCCTGATACCATCAAAATTGGCCTTGCCCCAATTAGAATTTTAACTTTTGGGCCAGACTTATCATTCCTTATAGCTATCTTAAAGCTAATGGAATTATGGTCATTGGTCCCAAAGTGATCCCTCACTAACACTTCTGTCACCTGCCCTTCCTTATTTCCCAAGAGAAGGTCAAATTTTGCCCCTTCTCTAGTTGAGCCATCCACATAATGAATGAGAAATTCGTCCTGAAAACATTCAACAAATTTCTCTTCATCCACCCCACTAATACTATGGCTATCCCATTCAATGTTGGGAAAGTTAAAATCTACTACAATCCTATTTTTCTTGGAGCTATCTGTAATCTTCTTACATATCTGCTCCTCAATTTCCTGCTGACTATTTGGGGGCCTGTAGTACAACCCTACCAAAGTGATTTCCCCCTTCTTATTTCTCAGTTCTACCTTTATAGACTCATAGGGTGGACCCTCAGATATATCCTCTCTCAGTACTGCCGTGATGTTTTCTTTAATCAAAAGTGCAACTCCCCATTCTCTTTCACCTCCTGTTCCATCTTTCCTACAGCATCTATACCCCAAAACATTGAGCTGCCAATCCTGTCCTTCCCTTAGCTATGTTATAGTATTTGCTATAATATCCCAGTCCCATGTACCCATCCATGCCCTGAGTTCATCTGCCTTGCCCGTCAGGACTCTTGCATTGAAATAAATGCAGTTTAATTTGGTCTTCCCTTGCTCTCTGTCCTGCTATTGCCTGAGCTGTCTAGTACTAGAATTACTGACACTGCCTTTACTTTAAATGTGCTCTCTTTAACTTCTGTGCTGTCCTCAGCCTTCTCTTCTGGCTCCCTACTGCTTTGGGCTCCATCCTCCATCAACTAGCTTAAACCCTCCCGAGCGGCTCTGGCGAATCTCCCTACCAGGATTCCCCTCCAATTCCGGTGTAACCAGTCCTTTTTTGCCTCGGAGGCAGAGGTGGGTTGTGAGATTGGTGTGATGGCGTTTACTCACGGGAGTGCAGTGCGCCAGCTTTGTTTCTTCTGTACAATGTTTCGGGAGGCGGCAGCTCAGGGATGACAATAGTGGCATGCAGCCGATTATATTTATTGATCAGCAAACTGAGGCTTTTTTTGCCACACGTGCGCAATTTTATCAAAGGCATATCATTCTCCCAGTCTGCACCCCCACCCACCCACCACCACCAACAACAACTGAGTTTGGAGTCCAAAAACAGATTGGAGGTGGCTTCACAACGGGAAATTTGAGCTGTCCACAAACTGGCTGCTGCGTTTCCTTCTTTCCAGCAGGAACCTGATGGATTCCATCCTTGGGTCTTGAAAGAAGTGAGATAGTTTTGGGGTTGGGTTTATATTTTCAAAATTCACTTGATTCAGGAAAGGTTCTATTAGATTTTAAAAGAACACAATCTAACTCCTTCATTCAAATCCTGATTTAAGGAGGGTGTTAAGTGTATTGGAAGTAGTTTAGAAAAGGTTTACCAGACTAATACCTGGGATGGGTAGTTTGTTTCATGAGGAAAGGCTAGACAGGCTAAGTTTGTATCTACTGGAGTTTAGAAGAGTAAGAGGCGACTTGATTGAAACCTTTAAGATCTTGACAGGGTGGGTGTGGAGAGGATGTTTCCTCTTGTGGGTGAATTGAAAACTAGGGGTCACTGTTTAAAGGTAAGGGGTTGTCCATTAAAAGACAGAGGTGAGGAAATGTTTTTCTCTCAGGGTTGTGTTTTTGGAACTCTCTTCCTCAAAAGGCAGAGATTTGGAATATTTTTAAGGCAGAGGTAGATGGATTTGTGATTAACAAGGGGGTGTAAATTTATGGGGGTTGGCAGGAGTGTGGAGTTGAGGTGAAAATCCGTTCAGCTATGATCTTATTGAATACCAGAGCAGGCTCGAGAGGCAGAATGGCTTATTTATGCTCCTGTGTGCTGGTACATCCATACATCAAAAGCACTTCATTGGCTATAAAACTCTTAGAGATGTCTGAGGCTACAGATTGATGATTTCAACAGAAAAAAGGCTCAGATTGCAGAATATAAAGACTGAATTTTTTGATGGAGGTTTAAGCCCCACCACAGGAAGTTTAAAGTGGGAGTTGACCCCATTTGCCAGGCGGCAGACCCTGGGTTGGCATTTTGATGTGAGTGTCCAGTTAATAGGCTGCACTGGGGTCTTCAAGAGCAAACATTACGAGCAGTGGCCAGAACTAAATCTACAACCACCAGGAAGAGGACCCCTCAATGCCATGTTACCCTTGAAAAAGTGGTAAGTTACCCTGGGGAAGATTGGGGCCAGGAGTTCAGGTTTGGACAGTGGTATGGCAACAGGGCCTTGGATGCAAATACAGCCACTGCCACTGTACGGTCGGTGGAGGGACCTCTTTAGGTGACAGAGCACCCATTGAGGAGGCCACCAGGGTTTACCGGCATGTCGTCCCATGTGGCAGCAGGACCTCCCAATGCAGGTTTGCCTGTGAAGTGGGAACTGCTCCTTAATTAGGTAATTAAGCGACTCAACTGGCCACTAGGTGGGCAGCCATGCTGATGAGGCTCCTGTCACTGGCAATATATCATGGCAGTGGGAAGACATCAGGCTCCCGTCTAGACAGCTTTCCCTGACGTATTGCCAGTCTGTCTGCCTCACAGCCATCAAATGGGTTGGGAAAATTCAGCCCTCAATTTCAAAACCCAGATAAAATGTCACTGTGTACTGTAACTGATATGGTTTGTTTAGTAACCAATGGACCAACCATACACAAATAGAAACATTGGAACTGATTTCTAACACGCTGTAAATAACACAATACCAGATAACAAGTAGAATCCTGACTTATTTAATGTAAATAATTCAACTTGCATTCATCTTGCATCTTGAATGTGGTAAAACATCCAAAGATGCTTCATAAGAACAAACAAACTTTGCTGGCAAACCATGCAGGGGTTACAATACAGCAGATTATTTTTTATTCATTCCTGGCGTGTGAATGTTACTGGCAAGGTCAGCAATAGTTGCCTATCCATAATAGTAGTTGGGAGTACAGGGCATTTTGGACATGGAGTTTTTTTTAAACAGAGCTAATGCATTTGTGTTTATTTAGGTTTCCCCTAGAATTTTGGAATAGAGTTTTTATTAGGTTGATTGACAAAGACAGTGCCATGTGATTAGTGGGAGAAGCTAAGCTTGCAGGAAAGAAAGGCTTTCAGTTTCATTTTAAAATACCAGCAGTTGCTGCCTGGGCTGTCAGAAGAAGTCTGACAACACCAGGTTTAAGTCCAACCAATTTATTTGCTAGTAAACTCACAAGCTTTTGGGGTTGAAAGGGCAACTTACTGTGTTTACCCCAGTCCAGCGCTGGCATCTCCACACCCTGTCAGAAGAAAGCAGAGTTTCTCTGTACGCCTCACCTCAGACGTGTTCTGAAAGCTTCAGAACTGTTAACCAAAGTCACAAGCAAGTATACCTGTGTTTAACTACTTATAAAGAGGAGTTGAAGTCTATAAGGGAAATGGCTGCTTGATTGGAACTCATAGAGATAAGTTTGAAGTTAAGAATTGTATCTTGTCATGTTTAAGTATTGTTCAAGTGTTAAAGGTTAAGCTAATTAATTTATTATAATTAAATTGTGTTGTTAAATAAAGTTTGTTTTGATACAAACTTCCCAGATTGTCAGTAGAATCATGCTGGTGTGATACATCATGGGTGGGATTCTCTGACCGTGGTTGCCAGAAAACTGGAGATTCCAACTGCGATGGACCTTTAGATGGTCCGGCCCTCCCCGCCCACTAGAATTCCAGTGGCAGGTGAGATGGGAGAATTCCGGCCCATATCCTCACACTAATACCAAACAGAAAATTGTTGGGGTCTTGTCTGACTTCATAATATGCCTTGGAGTTTCTGATCAGGTACTCTGATATTCATCCAGGAAGTGTTCCATCACATTCCTGAATTGTGCCTTGTCAACGGTAGACAGGCTTTGGGGAGTCAGGAGGTGAGTTTCTCACAGCAGAATTCCCAGCCTCGAACCAAACTCTTGTAGTTATAGTTGAGGTTCTGATTAAGGGTAAGCGCAGGACAAGATGATGAGGATTCAGCAAAGGTAATATCATCAAATGACAAGAGGAGACAGATTCCCTCTTGCTTGAGATGGTCATTGCCTGGCACATGTGTGGGTAGACTGTTACTTGTCTTTTATCAGCCCACATCTAAATGGTGTGCAGATCTTGGTGCAAACCAATACGAACAGCTTTGGTGTCTGGGGATTCACAAATGGTGTTAGACATTGTGCAACTATCAGTGAACATCCTTACTTCTGACCTTATGATAGAGGGAAGGTCATTGATGATGCAGCTGAAGATAGTTGTCCTGGGACACTACCCTGAGGAAATCCTGTAGCGATATGCTGGGACCCCAACAACCCATAGCTTGATGAAAGAGTTTTTTTTATATATGAAAAAAAGCTCTTTACCCAAGCTGTGATTGCTGGAGTCAAAAGACATTGCTACTTGTATTCTCATTGAGCCTAACGGGAATTTCTATTAAAATAACCTGCTTTAACATATTTTGGATGTTTATTCAGAGTTGCCAACACTGAGCATCTATCCTGGTCAACTGGTTGACCTTGATTGCTCAAGGTAGGCATGTATCTGTCTGTATGTAATAAGTCTTCTGAGGCAGAAGTCGCTTCACCAAAATCCCTTTATTTATTAACTTATTTTCAAATAGCAGTACACAGAGTGATAGCAATTAGGGGTCTACCTTTGAGAGGAACTGACACGCCCGGTTAAATACAAAGCAAAGACTCCCTAATTGGCCCATCAATTGGATCCTTAATCAGGAACCTCTTTTGCATAAAGTGGACTTTGGGCAAATCAGGGAGTTCATGCTCCAATAGGCCAACCTCAATGGCCTGATTGAATTCATTACACTATGTAAGTGTATACAGCTAATATAACAGGTATTTCACACGCTGCACCAGTAAACTTTAAATGGTCACGGAATCATGTGGATGAGCCATTTTTGCAAAATATGAGTTTTCAAGTAAATATCAGAAGCTTATCAAATTATTTTATTTACCAACAGGAACAGACTGAGACGGTGATGTCAAGAAGCTCAAACTGCCGGAAGTTGGAAGAGATAGGTTATACTGAGGATCTACAAGAAGGAAAGAGAAGTCGAGAGGCAGAGAGGTGTATGGAGGTAATTCCAGAGTCTTGGGCCTCAGCAGCAGAGTGGCAGTGGCAGGGTGATTAAAATCAGGGATGTGCAAAAGGCAGGGAGTGGAGGAAAAATGAAGGTAGTAATACTGTAGGAGATTGGAGGGATAAAGAGGAGTATGGCTAAGGAAGGATTCAAAAACGAGGATGAGTGTTAAAATTGAGGCATTGCTTACCCACGAGTCAGTGTCAGATGGTGATCAAAGGGATTAAGGGTGAATTGAACTTGTACTGTTTTAAGCAGCAGTATTTTGGATGAACAAAATGAGCAGAAGATGCAAGAGCAGCCAGGTCAACTTACAACAGAGGACCTGGGCAAAGGTGTTAATTAAATTTCATCCTAACTTCATCATGCTGCAAGAACATCAAGGTTGGGTTCTGATGAGAGAGCAATGCATTTTGTCCTCTCCATGACCTGGATTTATGATGTTCAGTCAAATATGACTCCAATTTCACACTGAATCATTTTAAATGCAGAAACAGTTATTCTCTTTGATTGAGACACATGTTAAATTGGAAGTTAAACTCTCAAGCATCGAAGTTTGTTTATCTAAATGAAATTGTGCATATCTAACTTCCTGTTGAATTTGAATCACTTCAAGTTGAACTTGTCTTATCAGTGAATTCCTCCTGTGCAGTCCGGTCTGCACTGACTCTCAGATAAAGCATTTTATCCAGGCCCATCCCCCACCCCACAATCCGAAACACATGCTGGTTAGGTGCAATGGCCACGCTAAATTTTCCCTCAGGGTATCCAAGCAGGTGCCAGAGTGTGGTGACTAGGGGATTTTCACAGTAACTTCATTGCAGTGTTAATGTAAGCCTATTTGTGACTAATAAATAAGCTTTATCTACCCTGCTAATCCCCCTAACTTACACATCTTGGGACACTCAGGTGTCATTTAGCATGGCCAATCCACCCAACCTGCACATCTTTGGACTGTGAGAGGAAACTGGAGCACCCGGAGGAACCCACGCAGTCATGGGGAGAACATGCAAACTCTACTCAGTTACCCAAGGCTGGAATTGAACCCGAATCCCTGGCGCTGTGAAGAAGCAGTGCTAACCTGCATATCTTTGTACTGTGAGAGGAAACATGATCACCCAGAGGAAACGCATATAGACCCAGGGAGAACGTGCAAACTTCACTCAGTCATCCGAGGCTGAAATCGAAGCCAGGTCCCTGACATTGTGAGGCAGCAATGCTAGCCACTGTGCCACCCCATCATTTAAAGAAAATTTAAATTGCTGCTGCATTTTGGGTTGCATTCTGGAATCTCTGGTGTTCAAAGATTAAAACACTTAAAACACTCCACATATAGTCTCGGACTCAACTCTTGGGTACCTCTTGCTGCTTTCGGGGAGAAGGCAAGTTGCCTTCGACTGAGGCTTATTAACAGGAGTTTCTCATTGAGACGTATAAGATGATGAATGGGATGGATAGGATAGAGGTGGAAAGACTCTTCCCGCTCAAAAAAGACAGTAGGACTAGGGGGCACAGCCTCAAGATAAAGGGGGGGCGGTTCAGAACGGAGTTGAGGAGGAACTTCTTCACTCAAAGGGTGGTGAATCTCTGGAATTCTCTGCCCGTTGAAGTGGTGGAGGCTGCCTCGCTAAATATTTTTAAGAAGCGGGTTGATGGGTTTTTGATAAGAGAGGGGATTAAGGGTTATGGGGAGAGGGCGGGAAAGTGGAACTGAGCCACGACAGATCAGCCATGATCTTATTGAATGGCGGGGCAGGCTCGAAGGGCCAGATGGCCTACTCCTGCTCCTATTTCTTATGTTCTTATGTTCTTATGTTCTCATCCCAGCAGCCTGTGCCTGATCCAGACTCATTTCCTGGAGGAGAAAGTTTCAAAGTGCTGCCAATTCTGTCCCATTGTCTCGCTGCACCCTTTCTAAAAATAAAAGTGTACAGACCAGCTCACGTGTGCGGTTCCTCATTCTGAGTTCCGGCTTATACAAAATTGGAAACCATTCAACAGTGTTAATAATGGTAAGCAAATGATTAAAGCAAGTGCCAGCTCTCAGTTAAGTGATGATTAGGTGTGCATGTTACTTGTATAAATACCAGGACAAACCTCAGTTACAGTCTGTGACATACAAGTGATCACACGTTGCCTAACTTGTTAAATCACTTTGAGTACTTTAGTCTGTTGTTCCTTTATCGTCTACGGTTAAGGACAAATCCAATTCATTTGAACATAAAAACCACTGTCACGTTTCATTGCAGTTGCGATGAAAATTATTTTATCTTATTAGAGTACTCAGTAGCTAACTGGTGAGCAAGCAGTTTGAGCTCGACTCAGGAGGGAGAATATAATATTAAAGAGAACAGAATTCTCATTGTATTAATCATTCCACCTAGCATACAGGGCAGTGAGACTCAAGCAGAGGACAGAATTCACCACAATCAAATTTGACATTCAGATATTCCTCACCCCAATGGGATATCAGACAGTCAACATTGCCATAATATTGAACGTGACAATAAAATCTCCCCAGGTTACTTCAACAAAAGTAATTTCCTGCTTGTCTTGACATTTTTGCTGCAGTGGCTATGCATAAGCTTACAACTTGCGAGAAGCTTATCTCTACAAGTCAGGAGGAGGTCTCAGGAATAACGAACCTTTTAACGAGGATGCCCTTGCCCGAAGAAGTATCATGGGAATAAGGGAAGGTGAAGCTAATAGCCTCCTCCAAGGTCAGAGAGAGTACCATCCTGCTCTTGTATCCCATTCCCTTTTTCCTTCGCACTGGTAGAGACACTATCGTGAAACATCACACCTAGTATCTGCCAATGGTAATAATCCCCCATACAAACTTCAGAGCCATGGGGGCAATTCTCCCATCGCGACCCACAACATTTCTAGTGCGTCGGTCTGGGAGATGTGCATCATTGGCCTTGCTCTGGGATTTGCGCATGTGTCGGGAACCCATGCGCATCTCCCAGAGCCGGAGAATGGTCGGAGAACAGACCACGCTGGAAACTGGCAGGAAGGCAGATAAGTGATTTGAATCTCTTTTTAATGTATTTTAAATGTCATTATCAGGAACTTGCCAATCCCGACTGAATCTCCCACCGCACCAGGAATACTTCATTCGACTGGGGTTTAGATTAACTCCCCATTTTCGGGGAACTATCGGGAGATCCCACCGGAATGAAGGGGGAGGGGCAATCGGGCCCCCCCCCCATGGGGGTTGGGCGGAAGGTGTGTGGTGCCCCTTGGGCATGGGCATCCTGGCAGTGCCAGCCTGTGCCCTCTAGTGATTGGTAGGGGTGGGGGTCCCACTGCCACTCTGCATGGCGATCAGTCTAGGATGGAGGGAGGGCAGCAATTGGGGCAGACTGGGGGGGGCGGGGGGGTGTGGTCTGCTGGGAGGGGCCTGCCTCCCAGGAGGGGGGGTTTGACCCCAGGGGACGTGGGGAGGTGTCAGCAAGGTGGGGGGGAGCTGTCTGCAAGGGTGAGGGGGTGGGGGATTGCCACTGCTGGGCTGTGCATCGGGGCACTCTGGGATGGGACAGGGGGATCAAGGCCAGCCCGGGATTGTCGTGGGGACCACGAAAAGGCCATGGGGCAGCTGGAGGTATAGCACTGCGAGGGTCCCAAGCTGGCCACTGATCGAGTGGCCAACAAATGGAGAGTCTGAAAGATCGGGATCACTGTGCATGCTCAGAGTTCCAGAGCTGTCAGACTCCCGCGCTAACAGGCCTCGCCTCTCACCACTGCGCCACTGCATCACCCCCCCACCCCCCACACTGCAATATGATATTGTAGTGGTAATGTCACGGGACTACTAATCCAATGGCCCAGGCTAAAGCTTGGGTCACGGGCTCAAATCTCACCACAGCAACTGGCGGAATTTAAATTCAATCAATCAATCTGGAATTAAAGCTAGTCTCAGTGATAATGACCATGAAACTATAATAGATTATTGTAAAAACCCATCTGGTTCACTATTCTGCTTCAAGGAAGGAAATCTGCCATCCTTATCTGGTTTGACCCAACAGCATGTGGGAGCTCCTGGCTGTGTTCCAGGGCAAACACCTTAAGCAGTAATTGTTTGTGACTCAAGGAGCTTTGCTCAGAGTCATTGAGCTGGATGCTGAGCTGCAGACACTGCAACACATCAAGGAAGGGGAAAGTTACCTAGGTGGTTTGTACCAGGAGGCAGTCACACCTCTTAGGGTAGGGTCTTAGGGTTAATGGTCAGGGGAAGGAGGGCGAGACTGTGAGTAAGGTGACCCAAGAACAGGCGTCCAGGAGCCTCAGCCTTTACAATTATCCAACAATTTTGAGATTGGCTAAGTGTGGGAGGGTGGGGGGTTGCAGGGTGGATGAGGGTAACTGATCATGGAACCGTGATACAGGAAGCCATTCAAGTGGAGGAGCAAAGCGAATGGGCAAATTAGCTTTTCCCACATTCACTAGATTTGGGGGAGATTTCATTAAATTGCAAATACAACTTCTTCCTTCAAAAAGGGAGAGAGACAGAAAGGAGGAAACTAGGTGCATTAGCCTAACATCTGCCACAGGGAAAATGTTAGAAGCCACCATTAAAGATTTACAGCAGGCCACTTTGATAAATTCAAGGTAATTTGGTGGAGTCAACGATATAGATGTAGTTATAGATATTTAAGGGGATATTTCAGAATGTACCGAACAGATACACTCCAATGAGATAGAAAAATTGCAAGGGGAGGATCCACTATCTGTGGTTAACTAAAAGATTAAAGGTAGTTTCAAACTTTAAAGGAAAAAGGTATAGTTGCACAAAAATGGGTGGCAAGTCAGAAGATTGGACAGAAAATAAAAAGCAGCAAAGAATGACAAAAGATTGATAAGGAAATAAAAAGGAAAGAGCAAGAGAAAGTTAGCTAGAAATATAAGGACAGATTGTAAGAGTTTCAATAGATCTTTAAAAAAGAGAAGCGTTAACAAAGTGAACGTTGGTTCCACAGAAAATGAATCAGGGAATTAATGGACAGCGTGGTAGCACAATGGTTAGCACTGCTGCCTCATAATCCCAGGGACCCAGGTTCAATTCCCGGCTTGGGTCACTGTCTGTGTGCAGTCTGCACATTCTCACTGTGTGTGTGCGTGGGTTTTTTCCGGATACCCTGGTTTCCTCCCACAGTCCAAAAGACTGGCCATGTTAAATTCTCTCTCAGTGTACTTGAACAGCCACTGAACTGTGGCGACGAGGGGATTTTCACAGTAACTTCATTACAGTGTTAATGTAGGCCTATTTGTGACACTAAAGACAAATAAACTTAAACCTAAAGGAAAATGAAGAGATGGCAGATGAATTGAATTGATATTTCTCATTGGTCTTCACAGTAGAGGATAAAGTAACATCCCAGAAATAACTGAATCAAAAAATGGAAGGGAGGGGGAAAGACAGGAAAATTACTATCGCCAGCAAAGTGGTACTTAGTAAATTGTTGGAGCAGTGGGCTAACATGTCCCTGGGTCCTGACGGACTTCACCCAGGAGTCTTAAAAGAAGTGCCTAGACAGATAGTTGATGCTGAGTTTTAATTTTCCAAAATTCACTAGATTTGGGGAAGGATTCATTACATTGGGAAATAGCAAATGTTCAAAGAAGGAGTGAGATAGAAAGCAGGAAACTAGGCAAGTTAGCCTAACATCTGCCATTAATACTATCAAAGATGTCACAGCAAGGCAATTTGAAAAATTCAAGGTAATTTCTGTGGAGTCAATGTGTTCTTGTGAAATGGAAATCAGGTTTAACCAATTTATCGGAGTCCTTTGAACCTTCTTTGAGTTTCCTCCAGGTGCTCCAGTTTCCTCCAAGTGCTCCAGTTTCCTCCCACACTCCAAAGATGTACAGGTCAGGTGAATGGGCCATGCTAAATTGCCCCTTAGTGCCCCAAGATGTGTCGGTTAGTGGTATTAGTGGGGCCAATGCATGAGGTTATGGGGATACTGGGGCTGGGAGTGCGGCTGGGTAAGATGCTCTGTTGGAGAGTCAGTGCTGATTTGATGAGCCAAATGGCCTCCTTCTGTGCTGTAGGGATTCTTTAAGTATTATATGCTGTGGATGAAAGGGAACTGGTGAATGCGTTATATTTAGATTTCCAGAAGGCATTTAATAAGGTGTCACATGAAAGATTATTACAATAAAAATGAAAGGTTATGTTGTAGGGCACAACATGGAAAGAAGATTGGCTAGCTCATAGGAAATAGTTGGCATGAATGGATCTTTTTCCTAGTTGGCAGAATGTGATGAGTGGTGTGCCACAGCGATCAGTGCTGGGGCCTCAACTCTGTGTAATTTATATAAATGACTTGGATTATGGGACAGGAGGCATGGTTGGTAAATTTGCTGATAACACAAAGGTAAGTAGGATTATCAGATGGATGCTACTGGAATAGTGTAGGTTAGGTAGGCTTTAGATTGGTGCAACACTGAGGGCCAAAGGGTCTGTGCTGCGCTGTAATGTTCTACGTTAGAACACAGAACATAGAAAACTACAGCACAAACAGGCCCTTCGGTCCACAAGTTGCGCTGATCATATCCCTACCTACTAGGCCTATCTATGTAACCCTCAATCCCATTAAATCCCATGTATTCATCCAGCAGTCTCTTAAAAGACCCCAGCGAGTTCACCTCCACCACCACCAATGGCAGCCGATTCCGCTCACCCACCACCCTCTGAGTGAAAAACTTACCCCTGACATCTCCTCTGTACCTGCTCCCCAACACCTTAAACCTGTGTCCTCTCGTAGTGACCATTTCAGCCCTGGGAAATAGCCTCTGAGAATCCTCTGAGAATAGCCTCTGAGAATGTTCTATGTAAAAAGTACTGGAGAAGGCTACATAGGGATATAGATATGGGCGGCATGGTAGCACAGTGGTTAGCACTGCTGCTTCACAGCTTCAGGGTCCTGGGTTCGATTCCTGGCTCGGGTCACTGCCTGTGTGGAGTTTGCACATTCTCCTCATGTCTGCGTGGGTTTCCTCCAGGTACTCTGGTTTCGTCCCACAGTCCAAAGATGTGCGGGTTAGGTTGATTGGCTACGCTTAAAAAAAAATTGCCCCTTAGTGTCCAGGGATGTGTAGGTTAGAGGGATTAGTGGGTATAATATGTAAGGATATGGGGCTAGGGCCTGGGTGGGATTGTGTTCGGTGCAGACTCGATGGGCCGAAGGGCCTCTTTCTGCACTGTAGGGTTCTGTGATCTATAGTCTAGGTAGGTTAAGTAAATGGGCAAAGACCTGGCAAATGCAATATATTGTGGGAAATCGTCCATTTTGGCAGGAAGAATGAAAAAAGAACATATTAGCCACACAGTGAGAGATTGCAGAGCTCTGAAATTCAAAGGGATTTAGGTGTCCTAGCACATGAATTGGAAAATGTTTGTATTGCAGGTACAGCAACTAATTATGGAAGCCAATGGAATGTTATTATTTATTGCGAGGGTAATTAAATACTTAAGGAGAGGTTATGCTTCAGTTGTACAGGGCATTGGTCATATCACATATGGGAAACTGTGAACAGCATTGCTTTCCTTATGATGGGAATGCATTGGAAGCAATTCAGAGAAAGTTTACCGGATAAATATATGGAATTGATAGGTTGTCTTATAAAGAAAGGTTGAACAGGCTAGGCTTGGAAGAGCTTGACTTGCTCATTTAAAAGAAGCACATCAATTAATAGGAAGTGGCTCTTACGATTGTCAGATGTCCCAAGTGCTGAATAGCCACTGAAGGACTTTAGAAATGCAGTTATTATTGTAATGCAGCACAATAAAGTAGGTCTTTTGTGTACATGTAGGTCGGGTTTGATGGACCAAAAAATTGTTTCCTGTTTGCCGTTTTCCGATGTTAACTTGAATAGTGAGATTCAACAAACAGCAATTCTAAAGAATCAGGCAGAATGTTTTATGGTAAAAACATAATATATCATGGGTGGCACAGTAGCACAGTGGTTAGCACTGCTGCTTCACAGCTCCAGGGACCTGTGTTCGATTCCTGGCTCGGGTCACTGTCTGTGTGGAGTTTTCACATTCTCCTTGTGTCTGCATGGGTTTCCTCTGGGTGCTCCGGTTTCCTCTCATAGTCCAAAGATGTGTGGGTTAGGTTGATTGGCCATGCTAAAAAAATGCCCCTTAGTGTCCTGAGATGCGTAGCTTAGAGGGATTATTGGGTAAAATATGTAGGGATATGGGGGTAGGGTCTGGGTGGGATTGTGGTTGGTGCAAACTCGATGGGCCGAACGGCCTTCTTCTGCACTGTTGGGTTTCTATGATTCTATGATTCAGTCCAAAACACTGTGGATGCCAGAATCTGAAACAAAAACAGAAAATGCTGGAGAACCTCAGCAGGTCTAACAGCATCTGTGGAGAGAGAACAGAGCCAATGTTTTGAGTTTGAATGACCCTTCTCAAAACATTGGCTCTCTTCACAGTTGATGTCAGACCTGTTGCACTTCTCCTGCATTTTATGCTGCTGACTATAGTATAGCCAAGGTCACACAAAGAACTTTGCGGTTCCTTTTTGAATAGTATCATTCCACTTGAGGGGCTCAGGTTTTTCAAGTTTCACCTGAAAGACATCTCTCACAGTGCTCCCTCTGCCACAGCGCTGCAGTGTCGACCTAGATTATGCGCTCATGTGTGGAGGCTTAGGGAGAGAGCAGGCAAAGCTCGCAATCTTCTGACTCAGAGATGAGACTGAGACCACAGGGTTAAGATTGACACTACCCTCAAGATTGGCATTCCTGCTGGCCTGAAAGGATCTGGAAGTGTTAACTTTGAGAGAGAGGAGAGCTTTGGCTGCCACTGCCAATGATATCTCTATAGTGAAAGCTGGCAGATCTCTGTGCGGCAGATGGCTGGAGATCTGTTACCTCCCTGTTGAACCTCAGCCCGTTGGAAGCTGCTGTTCTCTGTCAATGCCATTCTGCAGTGCTTGGACCTCTAGTGCTTCATTTCCTTCATGCTCCTGTTTAAAATCCTATGACTGGCTGCTTTGTAAGGAATCCCCTTTTCCTCAGTGGAAAGGAATTAATAGAAATATGGAAGATAGGAGCAGGAGGAGGCCATTTGGCCCTTTGACCCTGCTCCACTGTTCATTACGATCATGGCTGGTCATCCAATTCAACAACCTAATCCTGCTTTCTACCCATAACCTTTGATCCCATTCGCCCCAAGTGCTATATCTAGTCGCCTCTTGAATACATTCAATGTTTTAGCATCGACTACTTCCTATGGTAACGAATTCCGCAGGCTCACAACTCTTTGGGGGAAGAAGTGCCTCCTCACCTCTGTCCTAAATAGTCTACCTGGAATCTTCAGACTGTGACCCGTGGTTCTGGACTCCCCCACCATCGCAAACATCCTCCCTGCATCTAATCCTGTTAGAATTTTATAAGTATAAGATGAATTGATCCGAAACATTAATTTTCTTTCTCTCTCACACTCGCACTGCAGGGCAAGCTGAGCATTTGGGCAGCACAGAGGTTAGCACTGCTGCCTCACAGCACCAGAGACCCAGGTTCAATTCCCGGCTTAGGTCATTGTCTGTGAGGAGGTTGCACATTCTCCCCATGTCTGCATAGGTTTCCTCCGGATGCTCTGGGTTTCCTCCCACAGTCCAAACACCTGCAGGTTAGGTGGATTGACCGTGATAAATTGCCCCTTAATGTCCATGGGGATTAGCCAGGGTACATGCATGGTGTTGTGGGGATAGGCCCTTGTGGTCATTGTAGACTCAATCGCCTCAATGACCTTATAGGATTCTATGACTATTTTCTGTTTTAGTTTCAGATTTCCTCAGGTTAAGTATGCTTTTGCACTCTGGCTAATGAACATCCTTGTAACATCTTCAGACAGCGGTTATGATAAGTGAAGAACAAATATTGATTCATAAGCTGCAGTTTGAGTGGGTCACTCTTGAAAGAGACTTCTCATTTCTAGATACTGACAGTGTGAATACTGGAAGCTTAATAGTGATGCATTAAATACAGGCTGTAACCTTATTCTGTTTTGTAATCTTGGACAAGTTGCTTGGCTTTTGTTTCATAATGTGAGCCCACTGCGATGTACAATAGGTTACGTATGCTACCCCGAATGAGCATAGATTTTTCTGTCAGAACATTGCCAGCACAGAGGTACATTACGACAAGTGTTGAATAATCTTAAGGCTAGGAATTTGTGCTATTTTAACACATTTGAACTAACTGGTTAATCGCTATGTTAAAATAGTGGAATGGGGGGATGCCCTACAATTATGTCAGCTAATCTTTCAGCAGTTTCTAGCATTCTGTCTTTGTACCCTTGCATGCGATTGCACACACAAGTAGTTGATCGAGGACCTGAATTCTAACCTGAGAATTATACAAATTTATTCAAGGCTTGAAACATTACTGTATGTTCAAGATCACATCCATGACCAAGGGAGCCAGCATTCAATAATTCCAACCAAAGGAAACACAGGGCAATTTTTTACTTTCCTCTATTCTCCTGAGCAGAATTTATTAACGGTGATGAAGATCTTCCGCCCCAATGTCTGCTGACTGTGCTTAACATTTCTGTGATTTGGCCAAAGGTAACTCTTGCATTTTTAACCACGACAAAACGAAAAGCAACCAGGAAAATTGCAAATTGTTCAGCGTTTGATGCACATAAAATGTGAGTCACTAGAGTTCGCTCAGAAACATTCATCTGGGGTTCACTGTTAGAACAAAGAACAATACAGCACAGGAAAAAGGCCCTTCGGCCCTCCAAGCCTGCCCTGCTCGTTGGTCCAAACTAGACCGTTTTGTTTGTATCCCTCCACTCTCAGTCTGTTCATGTGGCTATCCGGATAAGTCTTAAACGATCCCAGCATGTCCGCCTCCACCACCCTGCTTGGCAGTGCATTCCAGGCCCCCACCACCCTCTATGTAAAATACATCCGTCTGGTATCTGAGTTCAACCTCACCCCCTTCACCTTGAACCTATGACCCCTCGTGATCGTCACCTCCGACCTGGGAAAAAGCTTCCCACTGTTCACCCTATCTATTCCCCTCATAATTTTATACACCTCTATTATGTCTCCCCTCACTCTCTGTCTTTCCAGGGAGAACAACCCTAGTTTACCCTATCTCTCCTCATAGCCAAGACCTTCCATACCAGGCAACATCCTAGTAAACCTTTTCTGTACTCTCTCCAAAGCCTCCACGTCCTCCTGGTAGTGTGGCGACCAGAACTGGATGCAGTACTCCAAATGTGGCCTAACCAACATTCTATACAGCTGTAACATGAGATGCCAATTTTTATACTCTGTGCCCCGTCCTATAAAGGCGAGCATGCCATATGCCTTCTTCACCACCTTCTCCACCTGTGATGCCACCTTCAAGGATCTGTGGACTTGCACACCCAGGTCCCTCTGTGTGTCTATACTCTTGATGGTTCTGCCATTTATTGTATCGCTCCCCCCTACATTAGTTCTACCAAAGTGCATCACTTTGCATTTATCTGGATTAAATTCTATCTGCCATTTCTCCGCCCAATTTTCCAGCCTATCTATCTATATCCTGATGACAGTAAGAGCAGGTGAAAAGCTTAATGAATTTCTGCAACGTTCCTTCGACGACCTGTCTCAGGGATATTAAGCAGTTTATTCAAGATGGAAATCTGTCCCTGGGTGGGGAAGTGCTAGGTGTTGCTAATTAGGTAGCATCATGGTGCACTGTGGGACCGTGTACCTCGATGAATGGGTTTTGTGAGGGTTAAAATCCATCTGATATCCAGTTCAATTGAAGTTAACACAACTGATAACAAACAGTCCACACCATATCTTCCGTGTCATGGTATACACACAGACCCATTTCAACACTTCACCTTCTGACAAAAGGGTGCTCAGAGAAAGACTCCACAAATGTGTTAACCATTTACTTGCCGAGGTTGTACCAAAGATTTCTCAGGTATGGGACAGAGCTTGTTAAGTCAAAGTTCATCAAAATTTGGTGTAAAGTTATGCCCTAAATGTTTGGTTACTTCAAGGCACACCTGTGTCCCTTTCTTTGACACACCTTTTGAATTCAGTTTTTGGGAAGGAACGACACATTTGGACAGTGTTACCCAGATAATTAAAAGCAAGTATTGAGAACTAACTTGTAGATCCTACCTTAGGGCATCAAAACTGTCATAGGATCCAACTGTATAGTGCCTAAATAATTTCTTCGCTCTGTCCGTTCGCGTTTCTGCAGAGAGGTGGAAAAGGAAAGTTAAAGTCATTCAACGTCTTATTTACAAAATAGTCACTAAGCAGTTTACTTCAGAAGGGTGGTCTTCTTATTTGCTCACTAAAGCATATAGCTTCTATCATGTTCCGAATATGGATGCTCTTCAAAGATCTGATGCAGCTGTAATGGGCCGAATGATCTCCTTGCCAGAGCCAAAAGTGAAAGATGATCCCTCTTCAGAGACCCAGCATGCCATATTGTTGATGCTGGGACCATCATCCAATTAAAAATAGCACTACTGACACCCTATTCCCCCCTCCCACCCCACACCCAAGAGATGTAGATCTAATCAGAGTGCTCATAGCTCAGCGACCTCAGCCATGCTACCACTCAGGGTGCTTGCTGAGATTGCAATGCATGGAGCTGGCCCCCGACTGACCAAGAACCCCGCAGGAAGGGGCAAGCAGGGTTGGCACCAGTGACTGCTAGAGGAGGACTGGGGGACAATCACTGAGTGGTGGCTAGGTCATTGCTTAGTGGGCAGTTACTGCCACCAGGGACCACCTCCATGGGCCATGGAGTGTCCAGGAAGGAGGGGCCTCCTGGAACCTACTAGGAGCCATCAGGGTTAACCTGGTGGTCTCACCACATGGTGACAGGCCCTCCCAGTGTAAGCCAAAAGAGGCCCTATTTGGACTCCCAAAATGCCAACGTTGCTCCCACTGGCAAAATGGCACGCCATAGGAAGGCATCAGATGCGTCTCTGACACCACCCTTGCCGCTCGCATGCCACTGCCTTCCTGTGACACTTTGCCAGCCTTTCAACTGCCCAGTCCATCCTCAAACTGCCCAGACATTTCAGTCTTGTGTATCATGACTTTGTTATTTACATGGAGAAATCATGTGCACCCAAACTTTAAATGTATTCAAATGTCCACCTCACTTAGGCACTTGTGAAGCATAAATCTTATTGAGGTGAATTTATATCCCAGTGCTCACCCGCACCCCAGTTGCAAACTGACTGACATAGCCAGGTGCCTATCTTAGGATGGCCTTAACAAGCTCACTGTGGGACTTCCACCCCGCAATGGAAGGAAGTCCCATCCTCCTGAGCTGCTGGTCACTGAACTCCACTGGAACTCGGTACTGGGGACTGCCTGGGCCTGGATACTGGATCAGGTCAATCTGGCATTCTTGGACAAGGGGGATGTCTGGTTCCCTGGGACAAAGTGGGAGGTGGATGTGGGTCAGGTTTTGGAGACTAAAGGGCAGCACAATCCTGGGTGGGGATGGATGCTCTCATTGCACGCAGAGCAACTCCCCTCTTTCTTCTTGCTTTTTCACCCGAGTTGGCACTTAAGGGCCTCAATAGGCCTCAGGGTGAGTGGACTAGTGGGAGCCTGACCCATTTCCCGCACTATGGAGATCGGAGCATGAAGGTGGGCTAGCCATTAGTCATACTTTAACTCCCTCACATGACCAAATACATCCCCAGCAGGGGGCCAGGGAGGGGAATGGTGGTGGTATGAGAATCAGCCCATTCCCTACTGTTATCGCATCAAGTTGCAAAAAAAACTCACTCAACAATAATAACTTACATTTGAGCAGCACCCTTAACACAATAAAATGCTTCAAAGCACTTCATAGGAGCATTGGCCATGACAGAGAATTCCCAGTATCCTGGTCAAAAGTTATCCCCAAACTAACGTAACGGAAACCGATTATCTGACCATTATCATATCGCCGTTGGTGGGAACTCACTGTGTGCTGATTGGATGGCACACTTTCTACATTACAACAATAACTGCATTTAAAAGTAACTAATCAGCTGAAAAGTGTAGTACAGTGACCATGAAACAAACTATATAAATGCAAATCTTTCTTGTTTCAGACATTGGAAAGTGAAAACAAATTCTTGATCAGGCTGACCTGATATTTCAAATGATCTTTTGATGAGTTTTTTGCTTATTCATTCATGGAATACAGATATCACTGGTGAAGCCAGAAGTTTTGCCCATTCCTCATTACCAAAAAGTGGCAGCAAGCTATTTGGACCACTGCAGTCATAGAATCCCTACAGTGCAGAAGGAAGCCATTCAGTCCATTGAGTCTGCACCGACCATAATCCCACTCAGCCCCTATCTCCATAGCCCAATGTATTTACCCTGCTAGTCCCCCTGGCACTAAGTGGTAAATCAGCATGGTCAATCAACCTGACCGGCACATCTTTGGACCGTGGGAGGAAACCGGTGCACCCGAGGAAATCCAAGCAGACACAGGGAGAATGTGCAAACTCCACACAGAGAGTGACCCAAGCCAGGAATCGAACACAGATCCCTGGTGCTGTGAGGTAGCAGTGCTCACCACTATGCCACCATGTCCATGTGCAGACGTTGGTGTTCCAGGATTTTGAACCAGTGACAGTGAGGCAACAGTGAGATAATTCCACCTCAGGATGGTGTTTGATTTTGTGATAATACTGTGCCTTTAAGAAACGTATTTGTGCCATGTTTCTTCTGAAGGGACTGGTTTATACTTCAACTCTGGTCATGTTCCCCATTGTCTAAGCTACTGACCCACTTACTGTTACTGCAGAAGGTTAATTACTCCTAATTATTGGACTGTTTGTTTTAATCTGGGCTACTGCATCATTGTTATTCTTACAGTTGTTCCCTAGGATTTCAGAGTCAGGTTTGATTAGGTTGATTGACATATAAGAACATAAGAATTAGGAGCAGGAGTAGGCCATCTGGCTCCTCGAGCCTGCTCTGCTTTCAGTAAGATCATGGCTGAACTTTTTGTGGATTCAGCTGTACTTACCCACCTGCTCACCGTAACCCTTAATTCTTTTACTGTTCAAAAATGTATCTATCCTTGCCTTAAAAACATTCAATGAGGTAGCCTCAACTGCTTCACTGGGCTGGGAATTCCACAGATTCAAAACCCTTTCTATGAAGAATAGAAAGAAACTTATCAATGAGTGGAGCTAGGCTTACAGAGAGATAAAAAGCAGGCAGTTGAAGTCTGAATTTTAAAAGAGCAGTAGCTCTTTCTCTCTCTCTCTCTTCCTGGAAATTGAAGTTTGGGGACCTGCTGGAAAAGAGGTATTTCTCCAGAGGTCTGCAAAAGACAAGAGGTATTTTTTCACTCTCTGTCTCACTGGAGTTCTACTGTGTGAAGACAAGTATTTCTCTGGAGGCTGCTATCTAGGAATCAGAAGACTGATGTCTCTTTGTATGTCTGTCCAGAGGGGTTAAAAGGCTGGAAAACTCAGAATTCACCTAAGCCTGTGTGTCTTGCTAATCGATTCTGAAGAGGTGCTCACAGGGATATTGTTTAAATTGGAAATAATATAAATAGATAGCAGTTAAAAATTATACGTGTCATGATTAAATATTTCAATTGGTAAAAGTAATGCTAATTCTTTTTGTTATATTTTAACTGAGTTGATAAATAAAATATCTTTTACTAAAACCTGATATTGTGTGACCTCTCACCTTGTACACCCGAGTCCAACACTGACATCTCCACATCACAACCTATACCTGTGACCTCTTTTGTTCCAGATCACATCGATCAAAGCGCTAAGTGCCAAAATTTCCTGTGGCTGTAGCAGACATGGGTTCAAATCTCAAAGGTACATCTGAGAACTAAGTATTCAAATCTCAGAGAGGGGGCAAGGAATTTGGCATGTCAGCTACAACTCTCACCAACTTTTACAGGTGCACCATAGAAAGCATTCTTTCTGGTTGTATCACAGCTTGGTATGGTTCCTGCTCTGTCCAAGATGGCAAAAAGTTTCAAAGGGTCATGAACAAAGCCCAAGCAATCACGCAAACCAGCCTCCCATCCATTGACACTGTCTAAATTTCCCACTGCCTCGGAAAAGCATCAGCATAATTAAGGACCCCACACACTCTGGACATTCTCTCTTTCACCTTCATTACCTCTTTACCCTAGGATTCTCTGGGAGGCAAGAGAGGTGATTGCAGAGCCTCTGGCTCTGATCTTCAGGTCGTCGTTGGTCTCTGGTATAGTACCGGAAGATTGGAGGACAGCGAATGTTGTCCCATTGTTTAAGAAGGGGAACAGAGACTTCCCCGGGAATTATAGACCGGTGAGTCTCACTTCTGTTGTGGGCAAGGTTTTAGAAAAAAATATTAGCGATAGGATTTATAGTTATTTGGAGAGTAATGAATTGATTGGAGATAGTCAGCATGGTTTTGTAGCGGATAAGTCGTGCCTTACTAACCTTATTGAGTTTTTTGAGAAAGTGACCAAAGAGGTGGATGGGGGTAAGGCAGTTGACGTGGTATATATGGATTTTAGTAAGGCGTTTGATAAGGTTCACCATGGTAGGCTTCTGCAGAAAATGCAGATGTATGGGATTGAGGGTAGTCTAGGAAATTGGATCAGGAATTGGCTAGCAGATAGGAGACAGAGGGTGGTGGTTGATGGTAAATATTCGTCATGGAGTTCGGTTACGAGTGGTGTGCCTCAGGGATCTGTTTTGGGGCCACTGCTGTTTGTAATTTTTATTAATGATCTGGATGAGGGTATAGTTGGGTGGATTAGTAAATTTGCTGATGACACCAAAGTCGGAGGTGTGGTAGATTGTGAGGAAGGGTGTCATAGTTTGCAGGGAGACCTAGACAGGTTGCAGAGCTGGGCCGAGAGGTGGCGAATGGAGTTTAATGCGGAGAAGTGTGAGGTAATTCACTTTGGTAGGAATAACAGATGTGTTGAGTATAGGGCTAACGGGAGGACTTTGAATAGTGTGGATGAACAGAGGGATCTAGGTGTATGTGTACATAGATCCCTGAAAGTTGGGAATCAAGTAGATAAGGTTGTTAAGAAGGCATACGGTGTCTTGGCGTTTATTGGTAGGGGGATTGAATTTAGGAGACGCAGCGTCATGTTGCAACTGTACACAACTCTGGTGCGGCCGCACTTGGAGTATTGTGTGCAGTTCTGGTCCCCACATTACAGGAAGGACGTGGAGGCTTTGGAGAGGGTGCAGAGGAGGTTTACCAGGATGTTGCCTGGTATGGAGGGGAGGTCCTATGAGGAGAGACTGAGGGATTTGGGGTTGTTTTCGCTAGAAAGAAGGCGGCTAAGAGGGGATCTTATTGAAACATATAAGATGATTAGAGGTTTAGATAGGGTGGACAGTGTTAGCCTTTTTTCTCGGATGGAGAAAGCTAGCACGAGGGGGCATGGCTTTAAATTAAGGGGAGGTAGTTATAGGATGGATGTCAGGGGTAGGTTCTTTACCCAGAGGGTGGTGAGGGATTGGAATGCCCTGCCTGCTGCAGTTGTAAATGCGCCTAGTTTGGGGGCGTTTAAGAGATCCGTGGATAGGTTTATGGACGAAAAGGGATTGGTTTAGATTAGTGGGTCATTGTTTTTTAACTGGTCGGCGCAACATCGTGGGCCGAAGGGCCTGTTCTGCGATGTAATGTTCTATGTTCTACGTTCATAGAATCATAGAATCCCTACAGTACAGAAAGAGGCCATTCGGCCCATCAAGTCTGTACCGACCCAATCCCATCCAGGCCCTACTTCCATAACCCCACGCATTTACCCTAGTCAATCCCCCGACACTAGGATCAATTTAGCATGGCCAATCCACCTAACCCGCACATCTTTGACCTGTGGGAGGAAACGAGCACCCAGAGGAAACCCACAGAGACACAGGAAGAACGTACAAATTCCACACAGACAGTGGCCCGAGGCCGGAATCGAACCTGCGACCCTGGCGCTGTGATGCAGCAGTGTTAACCACTGTGCTCTTGCAATCTTTCTCCGTTGGGAAAAAGATACAAAAGTCTGAGGGCATGTACCAACTAATTCAAGAACAGCTTCTTCCCTGCTGCCATCAGACTTCTGAATGGACCTACCTTGCATTAAGTTGATCTTTCTCTACACTCTAGGTATGACTGTAACACTGCATTCTGCACTCTCTCCTTTCCTTCCCTATGAACAGTATGCTTTGTCTGTACAGTGTGCAAAAAACAATACTTTTTACTGTATGCTAATACATGTGGCAATAATAAATCAAATCAAATCAATTATCAAAGGAAGGGGCAATGAGGGAGGGTTGTTGCAGCTCAAGTTCATCATCAAACAAATCTTAGCCAGGTGGATGAATGCCATTGACACTTCGTAGTAACATTGGACCAAATTGCTGGTCAGTAGTTTGTCTGTGATGAGATAGAGTTGCCGACCATGAACAAACCCAAGATGATCATTTGCAAATCATAAATGTGAGGCACCACCTGCTGTCAAAATAAAAAAATAGTAAAAAGCAGTAAGTTATATCTATGGTGGGAAACTCAAGTTTACTTATTAGTGTCACAAGTAGGCTTACATTAACACCGCAATGAAGTTACTGTGAAATCCCCTAGTTGCCATACTCCAGCGCCTGATTGGGTAAACTGAGGGAGAATTTAGCATGGCCAAGTATGTCTTTCAGGCGGTGGGAGGAAACCGGAGCACCCGGAGGAGATCCACGCAGACACGGGGAGAACATGCGGACTCTGCACAGTCAGTGACCCATGCCAGGAATTGAACCCTGGTTCCTGGCACTGTGGGATTTTCACCCTAATGTCTGGGGGATTTTCACAGTAACTTCACTGCAGTGTTAATGTAAGCCTACTTGTGACTAATAAGTAAACTTTTAGAACTTGTCATTTATTTTTCTGTCTTCACAGCCTACCTGGTTGTGAGTGTCTCCTTTAACTAATTCTGTAGTTCTTACAACAAGAACTTGCATTTCCATAGTGCCTTTAACTTAGTTAAATGAGCTAAGTTGCTGAGTTTGACACCAAACCCCATAAAGTGACATTAAGGACTGGTGACTAAAATCTGGCCAAAGAGCTACATGTGTTAAAAGAGTAGTGGAGAAGGGAATTGGAGTTGGGTGGGGTGGTGGAGGATGCTGGGTAGCTTCGGACTTAGACAGCTGAAAGGTGTCACCAATAAGGTGATTAATGTCGGAATATGGAAGAGTCCAGAGTCGAAGAAGCCAAGTGTCTTAGAGGATTGTAATGCAGAAGAAGTTACAGAGTTGGAGGGGACAAGGCATTGGTAGGCTATGGAAACTGTGACAACCTCCAGGACTTACATGGGAATCCCTGACTGATCTCCCAGTGAGACCCGTAGAATATGAGTTCCCATGGTGATAGGCAATTACCTTAACAGGTGGAACTTGTATCCTGTGCCCTTTATAAAGCAAGCCCCCGAGCGAGTCCACCTGTATGCTGACCACAGGTTTGTGATTTTACTTTTACTTCCTGCAATAAAGCATCGTTCCATTACAGCTGACTCCTGAGTTATTACAGAAACAAGGATCTGCTGGATCAGAAGTCAATGTCAGTCAGCAAGCATAGTGGGTGATGAGTGAACAGAACTTGGTGTGAGGTAAGGTACACTTAGCAGAGTTTTGGATGAGCTATTATGTACAGAGTGTGTGAGGCCAGCATTGGAATGGTCAAGTTTTTAGTTTGTTAGTTAGTGTCACAAGTCATCTGACAGTGCAATGAAGTTACTGTGAAGATCCCCTAGTTGCCACACTCTGGCACTATTCGCACACATTGATGGAGAACTTTGCATGGCCAATGCACCTGACCAGCACGTCTTTCAGACTGTGGGAGGAAACCAGAGCACAACCATGCAGTCACGGGGAGAACGTGCAGACTCCACACAGAGGTCGAGGGACATGGAGTTGGGGGTAGGGTGTTAGCGTGGATAGAGGATTGGTTGTCAAATAGGAGGCAGAGAGTGGGGGTCAACGGGTGCTATTCGGATTGGCGGATGGTGACTAGTGGAGTGCCCCAGGGGTCGGTGCTGGGGCCTCAGCTTTTTACCATTTATATAGATGATCTGGAGGAGGGAACCGAGTGTAGGGTGTCGAAATTTGCTGATGACACCAAGATTGGGGGAACGGCAAATTGTGCGGAGGGTGTGGAGAGTCTGCAGAAGGATCTAGATAGGCTGGGCGAATGGGCCAGGAAATGGCAAATGGAATTTAATGTTGGCAAGTGTGAGGTGGTCCGCTTTGGTCGGAATAATGGTAGGAAGGACTATTACTTACGTGGCGAAAAACTGCAGCAGGCGACGGTGCAGAGGGACCTAGGGGTCCTTGTGCATGAGTCGCAAAAACCCAGCTTGCAGGTGCAGCAGGTGGTCAGGAAGGCGAATGGGATGCTGGCCTTCATAGCGAGGGGGATTGAATATAAAAGTAGGGAGGTCTTGCTGCAGCTGTATAGGGCATTGGTGAGGCCGCAGCTGGAGTACTGTGTGCAGTTTTGGGCGCCGCACCTGCGCAAAGATATTTTGGCCTTGGAGGGAGTGCAGAGGAGGTTTACTAGGCTGATACCGGAGTTGAGGGGGTTGAGCTATGAGGAGAGGCTGAATAAACTGGGCTTGTACTCGTTAGAGTTTAGAAGAATGAGGGGAGATCTCATTGAGACGTATAAGATGATGAATGGGATGGATACGATAGAGGTGGAGAGACTCTTCCCGCTCAGAAAGGACAGTAGGACTAGGGGGCACAGCCTCAAGATAAAGGGGGGGCGGTTTAGAATGGAGTTGAGGAGGAACTTCTTCACTCAAAGGGTGGTGAATCTCTGGAATTCTCTGCCCGTTGAAGTGGTGGAGGCTGCCTCGCTAAATATTTTTAAGACGCGGGTTGATGGGTTTTTGATAAGAGAGGGGATTAAGGGTTATGGGGAGAGGGCGGGAAAGTGGAACTGAGCCACGACAGATCAGCCATGATCTTATTGAATGGCGGGGCAGGCTCGAAGGGCTAGATGGCCTACTCCTGCTCCTATTTCTCCTATTTCTCCTATTTCAAGTCGGGAATCGAACCTGAGTCCCTGGCGCTGTGAGGCCGCAGTGCTAACCACTAGAGGTAACAAACCCCATTCACCTGATGAAGGCGTAGCACTCTGAAAGCTTGTGATACCAAATAAACATGTTGGACTTTAAGCTGGTGTTGTGAAGCTTCTTACTCAAGGTAACAAAGGTATGGATGAGGGTTTCAAAGCATTGAGACAAGAGCTGAGTTGGGTGATGTTACTGGGAGTTTTCATGACCAACAATGTACACTGCAATACACCAGACTTCATAGCTCTCACTGTAGATAAAAACAGAAAACCTGCCAATACCTGCATACCTACAAGTCCATTTTTTTTGTAATTCTTGATTAATGAGCTGTGGGTGTTATTGGCAAGACCATCATTTATTGCCCATCCCTACTTCCCTTTTAAATGGTGGTGATTAATCACCTTTGTGAATCTCTGCACTCCATGTCCTGATTGTATTCCTTTTAAAGTTTTTTTAGAAGTTTATTTATTAGTCACAAGTAAGGCTTACATTAACACTGCAGTGAAGTTATTGTGAAATTCTCCTAGTCGGAGCAGTCCAGCACCTGTTTGGGTCAATGAGCCTAACCAGCATGTCTTTCAGAATGTGGGAGGAAACCAGTGCACCCAGTGGAAACCCATGCAGACATGGGGAGAATGTGCAAACTCCACACAGGCGGTCAACCAAGCCGGGAATCGAGCCCGGGTCCCTGGCACTGTGAGGCAGCAGTGCTAACCACTGTGCCACCGTGTTGTGGAATGGCTATTCTGACAATGGTGTTAGTAAGGGAGGCCCAGGATTTTGACCGCGTGATGGGAACAGGAATATAGTTTCAACTCAGGATGTTGTTGAGCTGCTTTATCCTGGATGGTGTCGAGCTTCTTGAGTGTTGTTGGAGAGCACTCATCCAGGCAAGTGGACAGTATCCCATTACACTCCTGACTTGCTCCTTGTAGATGTTGGGCAGGCTTTGTGGAGTCAGGAGGTGAGAATCATAGGATCCCTACAATGCAGAAGGAGGTCATTCAGCCCATCGAGTCAGCACCAGCCACAATCCCACCCCGACCTCACTCCAGTAACCCCACGTATTTACCTTGCTGATCCCCTGACACTAGGGTCAATTTGTCATGGCTAATCAACCTAACTCAAACATCTTTGGACTGTGGGAGGAAACCGGAGCACCCGGGTAAAACACAAGCAGACTTGGGGAAAACGTGGAAACTCCACACAGACAGTGACCTAAGGCCAGAACTGAACCAGATGCCTAGCACAGTGAAGCAGCAGTGCTAAACACTGTACCAACGTGCCACCCCGATTCCTATTCTCTGATCTACTCTTGTAGCCACAGTATTTATATGACTGATCCAGCTCAGTTCCTGATTAAGGGTCACCTCCCAGGATGTTGATAGTGGGGAATTCAGTGACTGCAATGCCATTGAATGTTAAGGACTGATGATTAAAATTATGACACAAAAAATATAAAAGCAAAATACTGCAGATGCTGGAAATCTAAAATTAAAACAGAAAATGCTGGAAATACTCTGCAGGTCTGGCCGAACTTGTACAGAGGGATTCTCTCTTATTGAAGATGATTGTTACCTGGCACCTGTGAGGCATGAATATCTCTTGTCACTTACCCCAGCCTGAATGTTGTGCAGTTTTGTGGCATGCGACCACAGATTGCTTCAGTATCAGAGAAGTCATGGAAGTGGATATGGTAGTGACTTCTAAGGGGCATCTTGACAAGTACATGAATAAGATGGGAATAGAGGGACATGGTCTCTGGAAGCATTGGGGGTTTTAGTTAAGTCAGGCAGCATGGTCGGTGCAGGTTTGGAGGGCCGAAGGGCCTGTCCCTGTGCTGTTATTTCCTTTGTTCTTTGGTTCTGAATATTGTGCATTCATCAGCAAACATCCCCACTTCTGATCTTATGAGGAAAGGGCATTGATGAAGCAGGTGGTTGGGCTTCAGATAGTGTTCTGAGGAACTCCTATAGCGAGTCTGGAGACTGAAATCACTGGATTCCATCAAACACAACCACCTTTCTTTGCGCTAGGTATGACCAACCAGGCGAGAGCTTTTCCCATGATTTCCACTGACTTCAATTTACTAAATCTCCTTGATGTCCTATTTCAAACAATGCTAAATGCTGCCTTGATGTCAACCTCGCCTTACTCCTGCACCTAATTGGACCAAAGTTGTTTGATCCTCCAGCATCCTGTGATCTCACTTTGACTGTGATATCGGTCTAATGCATCCTCTCAAAATTCCTACAAATGGTGAGTCAAAAAGATCACAGACTAAAATGTCATTATGTAGTCATCTCCCATTTGATTATGAAACAAAATACAGGGCTGTTATGGATGTGATCCCGACCTAAAATGCTGGTGAAAGCCTTCTATTAAACTTAATGTTTGATAATTTTATTCCTGGATGTCTACTGTACTTTCTAGGTTATTCCTGTTATCCCACACTCCCCAATCAGTATAAAAAGTTTCTCTCTGTCCAGTCAGTCAATTCCCAATTGGTATCTTGAAAATACCACTCAAGTCAAGAATCCCGAGAGTGCAGAAAGAGGCCATTCAGTCCATCGCATCTGCACCGACAACAATCCCACCAAGGACCTATCTCCATAACTCCATGTATTTGCCCTGCTAATCTCCCTGACACTAAGGAGTAACTTAGCACGACCAGTCCACCTAACCTGCACATCTTTGGAGTGCGGGAGGAAATCGGAGCACCTGAAGGAAACCCACGCAGACACGGGGAGAACATGCAAGCTCCACACAGACGGTGACCCAAGCCAGGAATTGAACCTGGATCCCTGGCGCTGTGAGGAAGCAGTGCTAACCACTGTGCCTCCGTGGACTAGTTTGCCACCAAGGAGTTCTCTAGATGTAAGCAGGAAAATCCTGTTGAATTTCGTGCTGGTGTCCAGACACTTACAAGAGTCTCCATCGTGCTGACCAAGACAGAAATGTAATTCTCCCCTGTGTAAGTGTGAGCACTGAGATGGAAACGGAATGTGCCGGAAATACGCAGCAGACCTGGCAGTATCAGAAAGGCCCTGCTGTGACAAAGGCTCTACAGCTGGAAAATTAACCCCTCTCTCCCTTTTACAGAGGCTGACAGACCTGCTGTGCACTTCCGGCACTTGCTATATTTACTCACACTGCCTTCCCCTCACTCACCGGCAAGTGCTGGGAGACAGCAGCTGAGTGTGACCACGGACAGGCTGTTAGCCAAATAAGCTGGCAAAAGCCAAGGTAAACAAGCAGCCAGGAAAACGAAAGATTTGTGAGGAAAGTAAAAGAAATAAAGAGAACAGAGGTGGGGGGGGGGGCGGTGGGGGGGGGGGGTGGGGACTGAAAGGATTGTGGACAAAAAAGGCAGCATTTAGAACTGAGCAGGGGAGTTCTTTCAAAGAGACAGCACAGTTTGAGTGGCTTCCTTCTGCGCTGTAATTTTTCAGAATTCTCTGATCGGTTTTTGAATGGTCGAGCATGTTTGCAAGGCCACCCGGCCCCGATTCTGGCTCCTGTATCTTATTGCTCTCACATACGTAGAAACTGATAGAGGAACACGGTCCACATTAACGGCTGAGCTAAAAGGGCAGTTAGCATCTTTCCCCTGTGGTTCAAGGAACAGGTAATGTGTGACTGATGAAATAGGTCTAATTGATACACAGTAATATACTGAGGAGCAGACCTAGCCAAAACCAAACGGCACATCTGAAATAACTGACGGATCTCAATCCCAGTCCGGAGTTTGGCAAATTACAATCTCCTCCGTGAGACTTCCGCTGAGTCCAAAAGATTTGAGAAGCTTAAGTAAATATGACCCCTAGTAACCAGAGTGGCACAGTGTGTGATACTGGGTTCAATTCCAACCTTGGGTGACTGTCTGTGTGGAGTTTGCATGTTCTCCCTGGGTTTAAGTGGGTTTCCTCCAGGTTTCTCTGATTTCCTCCTACAGTCCAAAGATATGCAGGCTACATAGATTAGTCATGCTAAATTGCCCCTAGTGTCCCAGGGTATATAGGTTACAGGGATTAGTGAGGTAAATAGATGGGGGTATGGGGTAAGCCTGGGTACGAGTCAGAGCATTCGGGCTGAATGGCCTCCTTCTGTGCTGTAGGGGGTTCTGTGATTCTATGATTCTAACATATCACTGTAGGCCCCATTGGATACACTGCACCATCTGGGTTAGGCCACATTGGGAGTATTGCGTACAATTCTGGTCGCCACACTACTGGAAGGATTTTGATGCATTGGAAAGGGTTGCAGAAGAGATTTACCAGGATGTTGTCTGGTTTGGAGGATTTGAACAATGAAGAAAGGTTGAATAAACTTGGATTGTTTTCACTGAAGTTCAGAGGATGGAGGGAGAGGGGGACCTGATAAAGGTTTACAAGATTATAACAGGCTTGGATAGAATGGATTGTCAGCGTCTTTTACCCACATTTGAAGGATGAATTGCTGGGGGCATGGGTTGAAAATGAGAGGGGAAAGGTTTAAAAGTGATGTAAGGGGCAAATTTTTCTCACAGAGGGTGGTGAATGTCTGGAACACACTGCTGGAGGAGAGGGTGGAAACAGTTCGACAACGTTCAAGAGGCATCTGGATAGATAATGAACAGGCAGGAAATAAAGGGATATTGACCACGTAGAGGCATGAAAATATTAGATTACAGGGGCATCTACTCCTCAGTATATTACTGCGCATCAAATAGACCTATTTCATCAGCCACACATTACCTGCTCCTTGAGCCACAGGCGAAAGATGCTAACTGCCCTTTTAGCTAAGCCATTAATGAGGACCGTGTTCCTCTATCAGTTTCTACGTATGTGAGAGCAATAAGACAGAGAAGCAAGAATCGGGGCCGGGTGGCCTCGCAAACATGCTCGACCATTCAAAAACCGATCAGAGAATTATGGAAAATTACAGCGCAGAACGAAGCCACTCAAACTGTGCTGTCTCTTTGAAAGAACTCTCCTGCTCAGCATTGACTAAGTGGGCCGAATGGCCTGTTCCAGTGTTGTACTGTTCTTTATTCTCTTTGTTCTGTTTATTAATATTTTTGCAAATAATTATTTTTCACTTTGATACGCGGTAGATGCTTAATTTCACATGGAAGAAAGTAATCATCACAACGTGTCAGTTCAAAATTGGATTGCTCCTTCTTCAGTTAAGATAGACAGACTTGGGCCAGGAGTTTTAAGATGGTAGGATTTCCCTGTACACCAACTAAAGAGTCAGCAGGAATGTGTTTGCCGCCTGCACTGTTTTCACCACAGTTATTTAAACCTGAGGTGGGACTCACACCTCTCACCTTAGAGAAAGTCCCACCTTAGAGAGCTACTGCAGCTCTCTCATCAATGCAGTGCCAGAAGGTGCAGTAGTCAGGACTGGGACTGCAAGCGGACCCTCAGTCTGAGTGGCGGGATTCCAGAAACAGGTAGGGTTTGGGGGTCTTGGCAGAGGGAGCATAAGGGAGATCTGGGAGGGTGGGCAGGGACAGTTCATAAGAACATAAGAAATAGGAGCAGGAGTAGGCCATCTAGCCCTTCGAGCCTGCCCCGCCATTCAATAAGATCATGGCTGATCTGTCGTGGCTCAGTTCCACTTTCCCGCCCTCTCCCCATAACCCTTAATCCCCTCTCTTATCAAGAACCCATCAACCCGCTTTTTAAAAATATTTAGCGAGGCAGCCTCCACCACTTCAACGGGCAGAGAATTCCAGAGATTCACCACCCTTTGAGTGAAGAAGTTCCTCCTCAACTCCGTTCTAAACCGCCTCCCCTTTATCTTGAGGCTGTGCCCCCTAGTCCTACTGTCTTTTTTGAGCGGGAAGAGTCTCTCCACCTCTATCCTATCCATCCCATTCATCATCTTATACGTCTCAATGAGATCTCCCCTCATTCTTCTAAACTCTAACGAGTACAAGCCTAGTTTATTCAGCCTCTCCTCATAGCTCAACCCCCTCAACTCCGGTATCAGCCTAGTAAACCTCCTCTGCACTCCCTCCAGGGCCAAAATATCCTTGCGCAGGTGCGGCGCCCAAAACTGCACACAGTACTCCACATGGAAGCAAAGCATACGTCAGCTTTGCACCATTCTTCTCTTCCACGAGCACCCCACAGGAAGACGCAACCTGTGCCGGTTTCTTCAACTGATCCTCCTCAGGTAGATGAGTCTCACTAAGACCAGCGATCTGAATGTTGCATTCAGCCAGCTTTCTCTGTGCGGAACAGTGGCACAGTGGTTAGCACTGCTTCTCACAGCGCCAGGGACTCGGGTTCGATTCCCAGCTTGGGTCACTGCTTGTGCGAAGTCTGCGCATTTTCCCCGTGTCTGCATGGGTTTCCTCCGGGTGCTCCAGTTTCCTCTGAAAGACATGCTAGTTAGGTGCACTGACCCTGCTAAATTCTCCCTTGGTGTAACTGAACAGCAGCAGAATTGGCGACTCGGGGATTCTCACAGTAACTTCATTGCACTGTTAATGTCAGCCTACTTGTGACACTAATAAAAAATCTTAAAAAGCAGCGCTCTGCCAAGAAGTGCAGTTCTTCTTTCAGGTCTGTCAGCTGTGCATTCTCCATGAGGGTGCCCACGTTCCATATGCCAGTGATGAGTAGTGTCACCTTCACTTACATTTTTGAGATTGATTTGTGACCGCATTGATGCCCAGCTATGGCCTATTGACCCGGGGATATTATTGGTCATGAATGCTCCTTATTGTTACTCACCGTAATTTAGATAATGCACTCTTTTATAATGACTGGAGCGTTACCTTGTGTACTGTGTTAGAATGTAACCGGTGATAACTTTGATCGGATGTGATGTGAACAATAGGAACAAGATGTAAGGTCAGCTGGCCCAGTAGAACATGGAACCAATCACAGAGTGATGTAATAGTCAGCTGACCAGCTAACTCACTATAAATAAGGAACTATGTAGAATTGTGGGGAGCTTGGAGTGGCCCAGGACGAGGCTACAAGTTTGGAATAATGAAGTTTCTTTATTAAACCTTTTCTTTGATTTATAAGTTGGAGTAAGTTTTATTGTATTTTCATTAGCTGCATTTTGAAGAGTTTCTTCTGAAGAAACATATTGCACAATATAGTATTCTGTTTGTAAGTTGGCACCACATTTAAGGCATCTATGTCTTTAAAGTCACAAGATCTAACTGATCTTAGGGCCAATCATTTATTGCATGATGAGAGATGTTTGCTGTTAGAAAATGCTTGAAAATTCCTGTCTCAGAGTCAGAAAGCATGGCATGAAAGGACAATTGTCTCTTTCATTCATGCACCCATGTGCGGAATCTGAAGTGTGCTAAAATGTTCTCAAAACTTTTTTTTCAATTTAGCAATAATAGAATGTGCATTAAACCGTGGTGCAACACTGATAAGATGGGCTTACTAATGAAGTGTCGTACAATGATACTGGTATGATTACATTTAGCCATCAGCCCCTACTGCAAGCAATTGGCACCTCATTTTCTGGGTAGCTGGGCCATGGAGTACAAAGTGGCTGCACAGGTTCTGAGCAGATCCTGGGCAGGATTCTCCGATCTCGCTCGCTCTGCCCCTGCTGCCAGCGAGAGTGGAGAATTTGGCGCCCAACCAAAACTCCATCCACTGCAGCTGCGGGCGGGGTTGGAGGTTCCTGGCGCACATCGCAGAGCAAGGATACCAAAATGTGCAATCCAAAATGTGTTTAGCAATGGTCTAGATACATCACTGTGCCTTGTTAACTACAACTGGCGTTTATGTTAATTGAAATTGTCAAGACAGAGATTGATACGTTGCAGAAAATGATGGAAAATTGCCGCAGGTCTGACAGTATCTGTGGAGAGAGAATAGAGTTTTGAGGGTCATCGCTTTCCGCAGAGGCTGTCAGACTTACTGAGATTTTCCATCATTTTCTGTTGTAGTTTTCCATTCCAGCATCCACAGTATTTTGCTTTTACATCACCATAGATTGACAGATCATGTTGGGTTTGGGTGCCAAAGAACATGGAGCAATGGTATGAAAAAGGTGCAAGAATGGGGTGGTTTATTGTTTAGCCATGGCCCTGTGGAATGCTGAAAGAGACATCAAGGGCTGAATGAATGCCAGATTTTTTTAATGCGTTCATGGAATGCGGGTATCACTGGTTAGGCCAGCATTTATCGCCCATCCCTAAGTACCCTTAAAAAGCTGCTGGTGTGCTGTCTTCTTGAATTGCTGAGGGCAATGTTCCAATGGGCATCATGAGGCAGAGGGTGGTATTTAATGGAGAGGGTGGAGGGTCTTGCCTGCTGGCTGGAGATCCAGTGAAAGCCCCGTCATCTCTCTTTCTGGGAGGTCCGCCATATGAAATGCCCTTCAGGCACTTAACTGGACAGCAATGGTAGGTGGCGAGGATGAAACAATCACATCAGGTATTTACATCAATGCAAAATGCAACTTTGCATCTTTCGTGATAATTTCTGCTCCTGCTGTCGAACCCACCCGACACAAATGGAAGTAGAAAATCTCAGCCATAGGGCATTAAAGCAAAGGAGTTTTGGTGATTGTTCATACAATACAGGTTTGGCAGCTTGAACTGAAATGTTTTGTCCACTTCTGGCACTATAAGAAAAATGAAGGCTTTTGAGAGGGTGCCAGAAAGATATATGAGAATGATTCCAGGGATGGGGTCTTTAGTCATGTAGATAGCTTGGAGAAGTTGGGCTTGTTCTCCTGAGGGAAGAGGAGGTTGAAATTTGTTGTATCACAGCTTGGGATGTCTCCTGATCTGTCCAAGGCCTCAACAAAATACAAAAGGTCGTGAATGTAGCCCAGTCCATCATGCAAACCAGCCTCCCATCAATTGACACTGTCTAAACTTTCCGCAGTCTCGGAAAAGCAGCCAGCATAATTAAGGACCCCATGCATCCCAGACATACTCTCTTCCACCGGGAAAAAATATAAACATCTGAGGTCACGTATCAACTGACTCAAAAACAGCTTCTTTTCTGCTGCCATCAGACTTTTGAATGGACCTACCTCACATTAAGCTGATCTTTCTCTACATCCTGACTATGACAGTAACACCACATTCTGCACTCTCTCCTTTCCTTTTCTATGAATGGTATGCTTTGTCTGTATAGCATGCAAGAAACAATATTTTTTTTCTGTACATTAACACGTGACAATAATAAATCAAAATCATTAAATTTGAGATCAGTGCTCAAAATTATGCACTTATAATGTGCATAATACTCAAGTGTATGACAGAGCAAAATGGTTCCTGTTGATGAAAGGATCAAGAACCAGAAGACACCTACTTAAAGTGATTGGCAAAAGGACCATTGGGGATCATGAGGAGAAATTGTTTTGTGCAGCAAGTGGTTAGACTCTGGAATGCACTGCCTGAGTGTGTGATAGAAGCAGATTCGATTGAGGCTTTCTATCGGAATAGGATAAATACCTGAAGAGAAAGAAAATGCCAGGATATGGAGAAAGATCAAGGGTATGGAACCAGAATTACTCTTGCAAAGAGCTGGCATGAACACAATGGCTGAATGGTCACCTTCTGTGCTGTAACCATTCTGTGATTCTACTCTATGATTCTATTATTGGGGCTGCCATTTCATCCCAGCTATTAAAAATTTGTGAAAAGTAGAGAGAAGCGCTTATGTTAAGAGGGGCACTTCAGATTGCAGAGACCAATTGTTCTTACAATAGTACTGGATTTAACATCTTTTGTGGAAAACTGATATTGCAAAATAGAAGAAAAAAATTAGAACTTGCATTAATCTAGCACACTTCACAACCACAAGGTGTCATAGAAAGCTTTTCTGGTTGTATCACAGCTCAGTATGGTTCCTCTTCTGTCTAAGACCAAAAGAAGCTACAAAAGGTTGTGAATGACACCCAGTCCATCACTCAAACCAGCCTCCCATCCATTGACTCTGTCTACGCTTCCCACTGCCTCAGAAAAAAAGCCAGCACAATCAAGAACTCCATGCAGTGCGGACATACTCTCTTTCAGCTTCTTCCGTCAGGAAAAAGATGCAAAAGTCTGAGGACGCATACCAACCGACAAGAACAGCTTCTTCCCTGCTGCCATCAGACTTTCCAATGGACCTACCTTGCATGAAATTGATCTTTCGCTACACTCTAGCTATGACTATAACACTACATTTTGCGCTCTCTCCTTTTCTTCCCTATCTACAGTATGCTTTGTCTGTATAGCACGCAAGAAACAATAATTTTCACTGTATACTAATACATGTGACAATAATAAATCAAATCAAAGGTGTCCCAAAGCAAAAGGATTTTTTCATTTGATTTATTATTGCCACATGTATTAGGAAACAGTGAAAAGTATTGTTTCTTGTGCGCTATACAGACAAAGCGTAATGTTCATAGAGGAGGAGAGACTGCAGAATGTAATGTTACAGTCATAGCTAGGGCGTAGGGAAAGATCAACTTAATGCGAGTAGGTCCTTTCAAAAGTCTGATGGCAGCAGAGAAGAAGCTGTTCTTAAGTCATTTGGTCTGACCTCAGGCTTTTGTATCTTTTTCCCGATGGAAAAAGGTGGAAGAAAGTAAGGAAAGATTAGGTTAAAGAGACAGAAAGACAAAAAATAAAAAAAAGTAAACATTTGACATTTTTTTAAATCTCCAAAAACAAGTTACCACCTGAAGAAGTGGGATGCAAATCCTTGTAATCATTCCCTTTCTGGGTCACAGACATTGAACAGAATATAAATCTCATCACTAAAAGGCACTTTATCTAGTTAAGTAACTTTCTGTGGTGAGCTTAATTGGTGGGCAATGCATAAGTGCAGCAATTTCTTCAAATACTTGAGGAGTTGATGGTCAGTTCTGGTTGCTATGAGTTGAACAGCCAAGCAATCAGTGCTGATTCACATTTCATGATGCATCTTTCTTGCTGGGTGTCACTGGATTAGAATCCCGACAGTGCAGAAAGAGGCCATTTTGCTCAGCAAGCCTGCACCAACAACGATCCCAGCCAGGCCCTATCCACTCATACCCATCTATTTACCCCGATGCTAAGGAGCAATTTAGCATGGCCAATCAACCTAAACCACACACCTTTGGACTGGGGGAGGAAACCAGAGCACCCAAAGGGAACCCACGCAGACACGGGGAGCAGGTGCAAACTCCTCACAGACAGCCACCCAAACCAGGAATCGAACCCGGGTCCCTGGCACGGTGAGGCAGCAGTGCTAACCACTGTGCCGCCAGAAGTGAATGAACGGACGATAATTGCATTTAGTAATTTCTTCAATATTGCAAAATCAGAAATATTAATTTTAACTGCTTTCATCCTTTTCCTTTCTGTCTCTTTTGATCTCTGTCTGTCTGAATACAATCTTTATATCCCTCTCTTTATTTCTTTTGCTGTCGTTCAATTGACAATCTCAGTCACCTGATTTCCTCTTAGCCTTTCCTCCCCTTCTTTTTCATCTGAAATCTCATTGATTAAGGGAATAGCCTGTTGGCTATTCATAGTTCCTTAAGATTCCAGATTCTTCTTTGCCCAAGGTACAACACCAAAATGGTTTCTGTGCGAAGCAGATAGGGAGAGGACATTCTACGCCTGAGAGTTAAACTTAGATGATCGCAGAATGGAAGGGTAAGAATACTAGCTCAACAAGCCTTAACTAATAAAGCAGATTAAAGCTTAAAAACTACTACTGGTGATGCCAGCAGTCAAACAGAACGGCGTAGAGCAGGGAGTGGAAACTGTGCTCTCGTCATGGTGAGCTTGGAGGTGGGGAGGACCTACAAATAGATGGGGTGATAATGCGTCGGAACATTCCAACCTCTGCCAGAATTAAGTTCTGGGTGGGAAGGCACATGGTTGATCTTCCCAAATGCCGCACATGGAGGCCTGTACGAGTCCAATTATGGGCCTCATTCTGCCGCTACTGGTACTAACCTAGCTGCAGATGGGCCTGTAGTCACACAGTGCGCATGGCAGCTTATATTATGTGGCCAGCCTGCCACCTTCGGAATGGGGTTTGGATGCGAGCTTACATTTGGGGCCTGATTTGAGGGACTGTACGTCTGGACATAGGAATCCATCACCCACTCCATCCTTGCTGTTGATCCTCTTGCACCCCTCTCACCACCATCCCACACACAATGAAACACTCCCAACCCACCCCACCCTCCACACTATTTCTGTTCCGGGTTGCTCCACGATCCTCAGACTCCTGTCGCTGTTGTTCCAGCAGCAGCCACCACCTCCCAAATGGCACTACAGCTGCCAACCTCTGATCGCTGCCAGCCTCTGATCGCTGCCAGCTCTTGTTTACAGAATCTATAGCACAGAGATAGGCCCTTTGGTACAAACTGGCCCACGCTGACCAAAAAACCATCTAAGCTAATCCCATTTGCCTGCATTTGGCCCATGTCCCTCTAAACCTTTCCTACCCATGTATCTGTCCAAATGCCTTTTAAATGTTGTCAGGGTCACTGCCTCAACCACTTCCTCCGGCAGCTCATTCCAATACGTACCACCATCTGCATATTAAAGTTGCTCCTCAGGTTCCCATTAATTCTTTGCCCTTTTAACTTAAACCTATGTCCTCTAGTTCTTGATTCCCCAATCCTGGGAAAAAGTCTGAGTGCATTCCTCCTATCCATGCCTCTCATGATCTTATACACCTCGATAAGATCACCCGTCAATCTCCAATAAGCCTGTCCAATCACCCCCTATAATGCAGCTCTTTGAGTCCTGGCAATATCCTTATCAATCTCATCTGCACCCTCTCCAGTTTAATAACATCTTTCCTACAGCAAAGTGACCAAAACTGAACACAACAATCCAGCTGCGGCCTCACCAACATCCTGTACAATTGCAACATAACTTCCTAACTTCTATACTCAATGCTCTGACTGATGAAGGCCAACATGCCAAAAGCCTTCTCATCTTCCTGTGACTCCACCTTTAGAGAACCACGCACCTGAACTCCAAGGTCTACCTGTTCCATGATACTCCCTAAGGTTCTACCATTCACTGTGAAAGTCCTACCTTGATTTGACTTTCCAAAATGCAACACCTTACACTTATCTGTATTGAACGCCATTTGCCATTTCTCGGCCCACTTCCCCAGCTGGTCAAGATCCTGCTGCAATTTTTGAATAACCTTCCTCACTGTCTACAATACCACCTATTTTAGTGTCATCTGCAAACTTACTGATCATGCCTTGTACATTCTCATCCAAATCATTGATATAGATAAACAGCAAAGGGTCCAGCACTGACCCCTGAAACACAGCACTAACCACAAGCCTCCAGTCTGACAAGCATCCTTCCACCATTACCCTCTGCTTCCTACCGTCAAGCCAATTGCATATCCAACTTGCCAGCTCCCCTTGGATTCTATGTGATCTAACCCTCCAGAGCAACTTACCATGTGGAACTTTATCCACATACACAATGTCTACCACCCTGCCCTTATCAAGCTTCCTCATCACTTCATCAAAGAATTCTGACAAATTTGTAAGGCATTACCTCCCATGCACAAAGCTGTGCTGGCTACTCCTAATCAAACCCTGTCTTCCCAAACGTCTGTATATCCTACCCCTCAGAATCATCTCTAGTGACCTCCCCACCACAGAAGTTAGGCTTACCGGTCTATAATTCCCAAGTTTTTATCTGCAGCCCTTCTTAAATAAGGGCACGACATTTGCTACCCTCCAGCCTTCTGATACCTTACCCGCGGCTAACAATGATGCAAATATCTCAGCCAAGGCTCCAGCAATTTCTTCTCCAGCCTTGCTCAGTGTTCTTGGATATACCTGGTCAGGGCCAAGAAATTTATCCACCATTTTAATCTGTCCACCACCTCCTCTACTGTAATGCGAACTGCTCCCAATATATCACCACTAACTTCCCCAGGTTCCCAAGTCTTTATATATTTTGCCACAGTAAACACAGAGAATAAATATTTATTGAGAACCTTGACCATCTCCTATGGTTCCACACATATGTGTCCACTTTGGTCCTTGAGGGGTCCTATTCTCTCTCTGGTTATTTACATGCTGGTAATGGCATGCACCATTAAATTCACTGGGATGTTTTAAACCCATGGATACCTTAAACAGCAAATTCTGGGTCACAACACACCTGGTTATTCTATTTTTCTTAACTCTACTTTATCACAAGAGAAGAAATGTTCTTATGCCACATAAGAATTGAAATTACATTTGATCTGCTAAATGCACCTGGATTAAATCCTTCACCAGTTTAATGGGCACATTAACCTTAAGCATGTCAATGCTTTCCATGCAATAACAGAGAGGGAATGGAATACTAGTGAGCTATGTATTTGTGCACTGTTGTCACTGACAGCCGCCCCAGTCCTAAAAGAACTGTCATTACTGAGTCATTCATAGTAGATCATCGATTTCCTGTAATTGTTCAGCTATGCTGTTTCCATGGTGAATCAGGTGAAGTATTTCTTTGGAATATGTTTTTACACCAAGTTGTTTGACTTTTTTTAATAAAGTTCCACTTTTGTTCCAAACTTTCTGTATTATCACAAAATCTCCCCACGCCCTCACAATAGTTAAGAAAGTTCTCCAATGCTTCTACCTTCTCAGAAGGTGAAAGAAATTTGGCACATCCATTACGGATCTCACCAACTTTTACAGATGCACCATAGAAAGTATTGTTTCTGGTTGCGTCACAGCTTGGTGATGGCTCCTGCTCTGCCCAAGACCGCAAGGAACTACAAAAGGTCGTGAATGTAGCCCAGTCCATCATGCAAGCCAGCCTCCCATCCATGGGCTCTGTCTACTCTTCCTGCTACCTCGGCAAAGCAGCCAGTATAATTAAGGACCGCACACACCCCGGACATTCTCTCTTCCACCTTCTCCCGTTGGCAAAAAGATACAGAAGTTTGAGGTCACATACCAACTGACTCAAGAACAACTGCTTCCCTGTTGCTGTCAGACCTACCTTGCATTAAGGTGATCTTTCTCTACACCCTGGCTATGACTGTGAGATTACACTCTGCACTCTTGTTTCCTTCTCTATGAAAGGTATATGTCTGTACAGTGTGCAAGGAACAATACTTTTCACTGTATACTAATACATGTGACAAATAATAAATCAGATCAAATCAAGAAGTGTATCACAGGAAAGAAAGTCTTTTTGTGACAGATTTCAATAAGTACCTCAAGCTTTTAGACAGCATTACAGTCCAGACATAATGGGCAGAATTTTGTCAAAAACATTCCAGCTGTAAAATGGGCAAGGAAACCTCCCTTTTCTTTTCAGCCAAATAAATCATGGCAATTTACAGCCCTCTGTGCAATACAGGGGGCATAGTGTGAATCTCGCCAGTGGGGGGAGTGGAGCCCCAGCCCGACCATGAGGTCAGCTGTTGAGCTCTAGGGGGCGCCATTGCGCAGGTGCCCCAATCCTGTCGTCCCCTCCCACAGACATCGACCCCCCCCCCCGCAATAATTGCTGCCCTAGCCAATTACCTCTTCCAAACTACCGTCCCAGCGATTTGCTCCCACAATTGCTGCCCTAGCCAATTGCACCCCCCCCCCACCCGATTGTCTTCCAGAACATTACCACCCCCCAAATTGCTGCCTGGCCAGTCAACCGCACACCCCCCTTCTCAACCCACCTATGGAACTCCTCCCGTAATGAACCTTCCCCTCCTCAGGTCCCACCCCCATTAGGCCCTGACCCTTTTGGCTATGCCTGGTGTCTGGTTGGCAATCCCAGGGGACCTGGTGGGCAGTGCCAGGGTGGCAGGATGGCACTACTCCATGGGAGCTTCCTGGCCCTCTCCTGACCACTCAGGTGGCTTCTATGGCTTCTATTCCCACTGTTGAGGTCATCACATCTGGATCCTGTTGATGGGGACCATCTGTGATCCTTGCCAGTGAGATCCTCGATTGGCAAGGAGACAAAAGTAAGTGAGCTCAGATGATTGTGTCCTGGGCTTGTAAATGACATGTTAAACATGTAATTAATATTTAAATCAGCCTCACACCTTTCTCAGATGTGAGGCTCATTTCCCCAGCTGAATGGGGCCAGAAAGATCACAAGGGGTGAGAAATCAGGCATAAGCCTGATTTTTTGCCTCTTGCCCTAGCTTAGTGGTTCACCATGCCCATCGACTGGCATGGCACGCTGGTAAGATCCTGCCCAATGTATTTTATTGTAAATAACACAGAATCCCTACAATGCAGAAGGAGGCTATTTGGCCATCGAGTCTGCACTGATCACAATCCTACCCAGACCCTATCTCATAACCCCATGCATTTATGCTAGCTAGTCTCCCTGACACTCGGGACAATTTAGCACGGCCAATCCGCTTAACCTGCATATCTGTGGGAGGAAACAGGAGCATCCAGAGGAAACCCACGCAAACACAGGGAGAACATATAAACTCCAGACAGACAGTGGCGTGAGGCTGGGAATCGAACCTGGCTCTGTGAGGCATTGTGCCACCGTGCTACCCCTAAAGTGGCTAAAGTGTTTTGTGTTTCTGACTACTGGGGGAATTGCCAAGAAAGTTGATTTTGATGGACAATTGGAGAAAGGTAGGGGAGAATAAGTTTTCAATAGAATTGAAGAGAAAAAGACTTTAGCACGAAGTAACAAGTAAACTACTATGATACAACTGTTTGAGTTGGCGCACAAATGGCTGTAAGGTTTAAGCAGTCGCTAGTAATATAATATGAAAAAAATGTTGCATTGTGAAATGATGCCAGTATGTATTGTGGCAGTGAGTGCTCAAGAGGGCGTCCAGTATGTAGCAGTAATTGTGTGTAAAATACACGTGAAATAAGTATTGCAGTTGGGTATTTATCTGACGTAAACATTTAGCCTCAAAAATGTACACTAAAACTGGAGAACTGTAATCTGTAATTTTTTTTAAAAAAGATGGAAATGTCAATTACAATGGGGCACAGGTTCAAGGTGAGAGGGGGAAAGTTCAAGGGAGATGTGCGGGGAAGTTTTTTTACGCAAAGAGTGGCGGGTGCCTGGAATGCATTGCCAGAGGAGGTGGAGGAAGCAGGCACTTTAGCAACATTTAAGAAGCATCTGGATGGGTACATGAATAGGGAGGAAATAGAGGGAAACAGACCAAGTAAGGGCAGAAAGTGTTTTTTCAGTTTAGCTAGGGCATCATGATCGCATAGTCTTGGAGGGCTGAAGGGCCTGTCTCTGTGCTGTCCTTTTTTTTGTTCTTTGCATATATAGAATCAATTTTTACTTTATTACTCATTCCCAAACATCATATTTTACGAAATTAAGAATATTAAATGGCTACAAAGTGGCACGGTGGCACAGTGGTTAGCACTGCTGCCTCACAGTGCCAGGGACCTGGGTTCAATTCTAGCCTCAGGTGACTGTGTGGAGTTTGCACGTTCTCCCCATGTCTGCGTGGATTTCCTCCGAGTGCTCCGGTTTCCTCCCACAGTCCAGAGATATGCAGCTTAAGTCAACTGGCCATGCTAAATTGCCCATTAGTGTCTCAAGATGTGTAGGTGAGGTGGATTAGCCATGATAAATGTGCAGGATTACAGGAATAGGCTGCAGTATGGGCCTGGGAAGATGCTCTTTCAGAGGGCTGGTGCAGGCTCGATGGGCCCAATGGCCTCTTTCTGCACTGTAGGGGTTAAATGGAAAGAGCATAATTCTTGAATCTCTCTTTTATTAGTGGCAAGACTTTAATGAAACTCTTCTCCATTCTGCGCAGCCAAGTGCTCCCACAGTGATTAGCACTGCTGCCTCACAGCGTCAGGGACCCGAGTTCAATTCCGGCCTTGGGTCACTGCCTGTTTGGAGTTTGCACTTTCTCTCTGTGTCTGCTCGGGTTTCCTCTGGGTGCTCCAGTATCTTCCCACAGTGCAAAGATGCACAGGTTAGGTTGATTGGCCATACTCAATTGACCCTAATGTCAGGGAGATTAGCAGGGTAAACGTGTGGGATTACGGGAATAGGACCTGGGTAGACTGTGGTAGGTACAGACTCGATGGGCCAAATGGCTTCCGTCTGTACTTTAGGGATTCTATGATTCTAGCTGTGATCAAATTAAATGGTTTCGGGGTTCTGTCCTTGTTCAAAAATCCCCCTGTGTGCAACCGTCATCTTGGGGCTCCCTGAAGATGTTAAATTAGCCCCAGTGCAGTGTCTGGAGTGTGAGTGGATTGTGCTGTGGCCAATGCTCTCTTTAGAAGTGGGTAGAGATTGCCCATGCAGGCTCAGTTTGTGTGGGAGACACACAGCCAACAATGAGAGGAGATTTTCATCCCATCATTACACAATACAGTGGCAACAACAGAGTGCTGTAACCTGCTACACCACCCACACTGCTTGATTCCAAAGAATTGTGATTAAATTCAACATTCTTTTGTTTAATTCTGCTTTGCTGCAGATTTGTTTTGAACAGGGGGAATGAATGCTGGTGACATCACCGGGAGAAGCTATCATGATGCAGCTAACAAGCCCAAGCAGTATTTGAACTAATATTAACAGACGCAAGAGATCAAGATGCTCTATTTGTTGAGGTGGGGAGCTGTGAGTATTCCACTTGTATCAAACAGTTGACACTGCCACAGGCAATTGTACAGTACTGCCCATGAGCACATGGGGAAAAAAAATATTTTTGGACATGCTGAAGTAAAAAAAAACCTTCCCGTTGGTATCCCATTAAATTGCAAGTGGGAAAAACCACCTCTCGTCTCAGTGCTCCGTGAGATCTCCATGAATGCGCACAGTTAGATCCATTTTGATGGCAAAACTTCTGGTAACAGATACAAAGTGAAGTCATTTTTTAAAATCTTTATTTTTTCATGGGATGTGGGCATCATTGGCACAGACAGCATTTGTTGCCCATCCTTTATTGCCCTTGAACTGAGTGGCTGGCTGGGCCATTTTAGAGGGGAGTGAAAGAGTCAACCAAGTTGCTGTGGGTCTGGAGTCATGGGTAGCCGTTTAAAACAATTAAAGGACCAATTAAGGCCACTGTCTTGACTTTGATTGGAACTTAAATTTTCCAGTCGGCATGGCAGTTGGCTTGGTAACCCAGCTGATGGATTGAGATGGCCTCTTGGTAGCAGATTGTGAAAGTGGCAGCACTCCATCACTGAGGCAGCACAGTGCCACATTGGTTAGCACTGCTGCCTCACAGTGCCAGGGACGTGGGTTTGATTCCTGGCTTTGATCATTGTATGGAGTAGCTACAGTGTGGGGTTTGCACATTTTCCCCGTGTCTGTGTGGGTTTTCTCCAGGTGCTTCGATTTTCTCCCGCAGTCCAAAGATGTGTGGGTTAGGTGGATTGGCCATGCTGAATTGCCCCTGAGTGTCAGGAGGGCTAGCTAGAGTCAATGTAGGGGATTACGGGAATAGAGCCCGGGTGGGATTGTGGTCGATACAGACTTGATGGGCCGAATGGCCTCCTTCTGCACTGGAAGATTCTATGATCTATGGAAATAGGGCATGGATGGGATTGCAGACTCAATGGGTTGAATGGCCTTCTTTTGCACTGTAGGATTTTATGAAGTTAGGCCTTCCTCAACAGTTATGATATCCATAGGGTTACCTCTTCAGTCACATAATGTCCTGTCCACAGCCAATGGTCTGGCAGCTGTGACCACTTTTTACGTTGAGATTTTGAAGATATTTTAAGACACCTTCTCCTGCCGAGAATGGCGACCCTACCTCTGAACCATTTGGGCTGTCCGTGTGTCAGTGCTAGCTGGTTTCCTACTGGCCCACCAGCCTGAGGATCACACCCTCCATATTTAATTGGACAAGGCTGTTGAACGGAGGTACGTGTCATGTTGTCTCCTCAAAAATGATCCGTCGCATGCCAGCACCCACATTTTTGGGTTCCCGACACACAATCGTTCGATGGGCAGGATGAAGTTCTGAGATCAAAAATCCAGCTCGATATTGCCACAGCTCCATCAGGGATATACTGAAATGAACATTCTGGAAACTAAATCTCCTTTCAATAAAAGTAACCATAGGAACAGAGGAATTGCCAAATGAGTGAAGACCAAGGTCCATCCAACTCACATTCTGCCTTCCTGCTGGTAGTAAAATTCATTGATAACAGCGTTGTTAACTCATCATAGCAATCAATCTCTATCAGGTAATCAGCAACAGCCCCAGACATGAGGGGAAATACATGAGGGCAATTATTAGTACATAGAACAACACAGCACAAACAGGCCCTTCGGCCCACAAGTACAACTATATTTATTCCCTCCCAAACATTTCTACACTCACCATCGAATCAAAGGAAATTTCCCATCCTGCCCATCACAGGAATCCTATCAGACGGGGGCGAGCAGGCCAGGGCAAATGTCTGTTGACCTTGAGTGAGATTTTCTGATTTTGGGGTGAGTGCACTTGGAAAACCCGACCCATAAGAATCCCTGCAGTGCAGAAGGAGGCCATTTGGCCCATTCAGCCCACACCGACAACAATCCCACTCAGGTCCTATTGCCATAACCCCACGTATTTACCCTGCTAATCCCCCGACACTGAGGGGCAATTTCACAGGGCCAATCCGTTCTAACCTACACTTCTTTGGAGTGTGGGAGTTGACACAAGGAGAATGTGCAAACTCCATACGGACCGTCACCCAAGGCCAGAATTGAACCCGGCTCCCTGGCACTATGAGACAGCAGTGCGAACCACTGTGCCACCTGTGCCACCCAATTTTCCAGCCATTCACACCCTGCCGCTTCCACTGCCAGCAAGAACAGAGAATTTGGCACTCAGCAAAATCTCTGTTCATTCTAGCGGGCCCAGAGAATAGCAGAAAATTCTGGCTGCCATGTTTCAAATTATTATAAACTCTATCTCAAAATATAACCATCAATTAGAGGCAGCACCCCTAGCCGTTTGAAGAAACGCACTCTGAATAGCATCAATGTACGTTTCTTTTTAGTCCTATTTGTTATGATAATGTCTCATTCAGTCTTGTGTGCAGACTGGGAAAATGGCCCAAGCTGCTGTGAGCAGCAGAACAATTCTATTATATCCTTCCATGGGGCGCTGAAGTATGCCTTCAAGTAGGGCCAACATCTCCCATAGTTCTGGCACCTTGCCCTTTACCTGGAAACGTGCACACTGACCCAGCCAATCCTCTGTAAAAACCTTGAGTCCGAAGATTTGCCAAAGAAAGGACTCAAATTGTGTCTGGCATTCTGTGCCCCATGAGGCCACTGCTGTTTTCAGGGTGACACAGTGGTTAGCACTGCTGCCTCAGAGCTTCAGAGACCCTGGTTCGATTCCAGCCTTGGGTGACTGCCTGTGTAGAGTTTGCACATTCTCTCCATGTCTGCATGGCTTTCCTCCGGGTGCTCCGCTTTCCTCCCAGGCTGCAAAGATGTGCGGGTTAGGTTGATTGGCCATTCTAAGTTTCTCCTTAGTTTCCCAAGATGTAGAGTTTAAATGGATTAGCCATGGTAAATGTGCAGGGTTACAGGGGTAGAGCAAATAAGAGGGCCTGAGCAAGATACTCAGTCAAAGAGTCAGTGCAAACTAGATGGGCTGAGTGGCCTTTTCTGCACAGTAGGGACTCTATGTTCAATTCTACGTTCCATGTCCAGCATCTGACCCAGTGGATTGCCAGTACGGATTGCTGGTTAGTCGTTAGATGCAGAAACCCTGTTAGAATTTCCCTCTCCCTAACTGACGAACACAGAGGGCGGCACGGTGGCACAGTAGTTAGCACTGCTAACCAGGGACCCAGGTTCCACTCCAGCCTTGGGTGACTGCCTATGTGGAGTTTGCACATTCTCCCCCGTGTCTGCGTGGGTTTCCTCTGGATGCTCCAATTTCCTCCCACAATCCAAAAATGTGCAGGTGAGGTGAGTTGGCCATGATAAGTTGCCCCTCAGTATCAGGGGGATTAATAGAGTGGGGTTACAGTGATAAGGCCTGGTTGGGATTGTTGTCAGTACACCCTTGATGGGCTGAATGGCCTCCTTCCGCACTGTACAGATTCTATGATTCTATGAGAGGTATCGCTGTCGCTGCCACAGAAATAGCCCTGAATGGGAATCGGACTGGAATCTGTTGGCCTGCGATATTCAGTTCTTTATTTGATCAATTCACCAATTGAGGCATTGGCGAACCTTCAGACAGAATTTATCCTGGCAAAATTATAAAAATATAAAGTATTTATAAAGTGCCTTTCATGTCCTCAAAATGTTTTGCAGACTTTACAGTCATTCAAGTACTTTTCAAGATTGTTGCTGCATAAGAAACAGAAGAGGCGCTTTCCCACAGCAAACTCCCATAACTACAATGAGACAACGGCCAGATAATCTGTTTTTAGGTGTTGGTCAGGGGATAACGATTGGCTGAGATAAAGGAGCTAGTCTTTGAAATCATATCTTGGATTCTTTTAAGTTGACCTGAAAGAGGGTCTCAGTTTAATTTTTCATCCAACAGTGCAGCACCTTGGAGAGTGAAACACTCTTCCAGTACAGCACTGAACTGTCAGCCTGGGATATGTGTCTAAGCAGAGCTTCAACCCAGAATCCCGTCACTCTTGAGCAAGTGCGTTCCACACTGAGCCATGGCTGACACCTTAATAGATAATAACGACAAAGAATCCTGCAGAATCTAAAGCACAGGACTGGGCCTAACCAGTCAATGCCCGGTGCTTGTGTTCCAGCCCTCTTCACCTAATCTTATCGGCATTCCGACTTATTCCTTTCTCTCTCAAGTACCTAAGCCGCCTTCTCTTACCAAAGTCTGATACAGACACACAATATTCAAAGACAGCTTAGTAACAAGGAAGACTGAACGCCATGGGGGCGGGGTTTTGCATGGTTCGAACAGGCAAAGGAAGATCAGCTGTGTTCCCATGAATGTGTCAGCATTCCCTCAAAATAATGTCCATTTGTCTGAACAATATCTTCTGCAAATTCAGCTCAACGTACGCTACTGTTTGTGATACTAATTGCCGCGAGCTTTCCAGGTTTATCTTTTTATAAGCAGCGTAGCGCAGTGGGCATTCCACCAGCTGACAGAATCCTGTGGGCACTAATCCCGCCATAGGAACCCACTCTCCCGGGACCCCCACACCCCTCTGCCATCATGAACCACGACCATCAGCTCCACATCAGCAGAAACCACAAACGCATTTGTCACCCAGTGTTCCTGGGTTGGAGGAGGAGGAGGTCATGGAAATGAGAAAGGAGGAGGGACTAAAAAATATTAAAAAAGCGAGAAGCAGATTTGTCACCGTTTCCCTGACAACCATTTTAATTAAACTTAATTAACCCTTCAGGTTATAGCGTCACTTTTTTGGGCGCTTGATTAAATTTAGGTTGGAGCGGTCAGGGTTTTCGTACAGGAGCGCTCAGCCTTCGTCTGGTTAATATTAACCAGTAATATCTTCAAAATAGAAACACTCTTTCACTATGTCTACTGTACAGCAGCTTAAAAGTTTCCATTTAAATGCAGCACAGCAGAATATGTGGGTGGAGACCTTCCATCGCTTGAAACCCCTTTGTTGATGCTTGTACCAGCTGCGGCTTTAAAGAAATATTCTAGTTATATTAATTAGATCTATATTCAGCCTCCGGAAGATGGATGTGAAGGGTTCTCATCGCAGCAGTGCAGAAAGTTCAAATGCGAAGGGAAGCACGTTTTAACAAAGATTAGAAAGGAAAAATGGCACAGAAGTTTTTGTTCTTCACTCAGCAGATAACAGACTTGAGGCCACGAGTTACCAAGAGATGCTACTGGGGTGGAGAATATTCATGGGCTCCTGTTGTCAGTTACATATTTTGCTACAAAGAAGTGATGAGCTTGTTCTGTCAAAAAGGGAGGATTGCATTAAATCAAATGATCATTTTCGGGGTGGCATGGTGATTAGCACTGCTGCCTCACAACACCAAGGACCCAGGTTCGATTCTGGCCTTGGGTGACTGTCTGTGTGGAGTTTATACGTTCTCCCCTCGTGTCTGCGTGGGTTTCCTCTGGGTGCTCCGGGTTCCTCCCATAGCCCAAAGGCATGCAGGATAGGTGGGCTGGTCGTGCTAAATTTCCCCTTAGTGTCAGTGGACTAGCTGGGGTAAATGCACTCGGTTATGGGGGATAGGGCCTAGGTGGGATTGTGGCTGGTGCAGACTTGATGGGCCGAATGGACCTCCTTCTGCACTGTAGGGATTCTATGATTCCTTTCGCTAACGATTCTTAAGACTTGAGTGTGAAACCTAGGTTGATGCTCCAGTGCAGTACTGAGGCACTATTGACACTAATTGTGCCTGGCCCAAAGTGGAATTCAAGCTTCACCATGCTAGGCTTTTATCTTAGAACACTGTAAGAACAACTGTATCACAATCGAGCCACTCTAACATCAATTGTAGGCCAAAGACTCATAACTGACCAGTGGTGTGCCTCAGGGATCAGTGCTGGATCCACTGTTATTTGTCATTTAATGATTTGGATAAGAATATAGGAGGCATGGTTAGTAAGTTTGCAGATGACACCAAGACTGGTGGCATAGTGGACAGTGAAGAAAGTTATCTCCAATTGCAACCAGATCTTGATCAATCGGGCCAGTGGGCTGACAAATGGCAGATGGAGTTTAACTTAGCTAAATGCGAGGTGATGCATTTTGGTAGATTGAACCAAAGCAGGACTTACTCAGTTAATAGTAGGGCGTTGGAATGAGTTACAGAACAAAGAGATCTAGGGATACATGTTCATAACTTCTCGAAAGTGGAGTCACAGGTGGACAGAGTGGTGAAGAAGGCATTCAGCATGCTTGGCTTCATTGGTCAGAACATTGAATACAAGAGATGGGATGTCTTGTTGAAGTTGTACAAGACATTGGTGAGGCCACATCTGGAATACTGACTACAGTTCTGGTCATCCTCTTATCGAAAGTATATTATTAAACTAGAAAGAGTACAGAAAATGATTAACTAGGGTGTTACCGGGACTTGATGGTTTGCATTATAAGGAGAGGCTGAATAGGCTGGGACTTTTTTCTCTGGAGCGTAGGAAGCTGAGGGGTGATCTTATAGATATCTATAAAATAATGAGGGGCACAGATCGGCTACATAGTCAATATCTTTTCCCAAAGGTAGAGGAATCTAAAACCAGAAGGCATAGGTTTAAGGCAAGAGGGGAGAGATACAAAAGTGTCCAGACTGGCAATTTTTTCACACAGAGGGTGAGTGTCTGGAACAAGTTGCCAGAGATAGTAGTAGAGGCAGTACAATTTTGTCTTTTAGAAAACATTTAGATAGTTACATGGGTAAGATGCGTATAGAGGGATATGGGCCAAATCCTGGGAATTGGGATTAGTTTAGGGGTTTAAAAAAGGGCAGCATGGACAAGTTGGGCCAAAGGACCTATTTCCATGCTGTAAACCTCTCTGACTCTAAGTCAGACGGTCCCAAAGGCTCGATGACTATCTAGGCCTATTTCATGGCTCGGGTAACAACCCATACTTTGCAAGCCCTCATGCCATGCTGGATTGCCAAAAATTGCCCTGCAGTCTGTCCGAATTAAACTTGGATCTCCAGAACAAGGTTCTGAGCAACACAGGAATGATAAAATATTCTGATTTATTTAGTCTGAAGAGGTAATATCAGACATGGGGGAAGAAAGGCTCTTTGACTGATGGACAAGGACCATCCAATTAATGAAGATTCTTCTTGCTCTCCAGTTGGTATGGGAAAGCTGAACGCCATGAGAATGGACATGTTGGGCAACCAGTCTACACTTCCCACAGCCAGCATAATCAAGGACCTCTGACATACTCTCCTCCACCTTCTTCCATCAGGAAAAAGACACAAAAGTCTGCGGTCATGTACCAACTGACTTATGGAATCTTACAGTGCCGAAGGAGGCCATTTGGCCTATCGAGCCTGCACTGACCACAATTCCATCCAGGTTCTATCCCCATAACCCCATGCATTTACACTAGCTACCCCACCCCCTCCCCCCAACACTCAGGGGCAATTTGTCATGGCCAAACTACCTAACCTGCACATCTTTGGACTGTGGGAGGGAACCAGAGCACCCGGACGAAACCTATGCAGACACAGGGAAAATGTGCAAACTCCAGACAGACAGTGACCCCAAGCTGGGAATCGAACCCAGGTCCCTGGAGGCAGCAGTGCTAACTACTGTGTCACCATGTCACCCAAGAACAGCTTCTTCCCTGCTGTCATCAGACTTTTGAATGGACCTGTCTTGTATTCAGTTGATCTTTCTCTGTACGCTAGCTATGACTGTAACAGTATATTCTGCACCCTCTCCTTTCTTTCTCCCCTAGTAAGACTCACACGCCAGGTTAAAGTCCAACAGGTTTATTTGATATCACGAGCTTTCGGAGCACTGTTCCTTTATCAGGTGACTGAACCTTTGACTCACCCGATGAAGGAGCAACGCTCCAAGAGCTCATGATATTAAATAAACCTGTTGGACTTCAACCTGGTGTTGTGAGACTTCTTATTATGCCCACCCCAATCTAACGCCAGCATCTTCACATTACTCCTCCCCTATGTACTCTCAGTATGGTATGCTTTGTCCGTCTAGTGCGCAAGAAACAGTACTTTTCACTGTATCCCGATACATGTGGCAACAATAAATCAAACCAAATTAAAGCAGTCGCAGGAGTGTGGGTTCAATGGAAGGAGGTGGTCATGTGATGACAGCTCCAAGGATGTGTCCAAAAGTTGGCAATTCTCACACCATGAAAATGCCTGCCTGTGAATATTAATCCAAAGCACTGACATCAAAGCTCATCAGAAATATTTTTTAATGATGTGACTGATGTTCACTCAGTGCAGCACATTACTGAACATAAAAAAAACATATCATGCAAATCTCAGCTCACAGCAGTTTGCTTCACATTATTGTTGGCACTCAGGCACAATAGAGGAACTAACACTTCCCATTTACTTCTAAATGCTTGAGGAAGAATTTAATTATCCTTTGACGGCCTCAGTAAATAAGATAAACCTGCTGCTTCTTTTTGTGAGTAGGTTTACCAACTTTGATAATAGTCAACTTTCCATCAGTTGTCCATAACAGATTTCTGTTCGGCAATGAGGGAACTGCGAGCCACAGACTCAATGCAGCAAGGTGGAGCCAAGATATAGATGAGATATGACTTATTTGAATAGCAGGACAGGTTTGAGGGGCTGAACAGCCAGCTATTGTTCTTATGCTTCTATGTTCGAGTGTGCACACGAGCTCATAGCTGTAAAGTAAGAAGACTTTGGAAAAGGGCGGCACTGTGGCATATTGGTTGGTACTGTGGCACAGTGGTTAGCATTGCTGCTTCACAGCACCAGGGACCTGGGTTCAATTCCAGCCTCAGCTCACTATCTGTATGGAGTTTGCACATTCTCCCCATGTCTGCGTGGGTTTCCTCCAGGGGTTCCAGTTTCCTCCCATGGTCCAAAGATGTGCAGGTTAGGTGGATTATACGTTGCCAAATTGACCCCTAGTGCCCGAGATGTGTAGATGAGGGATTCACGGGGTAAATATGTGAGATTATAGGGATGGGGCCTGGGTGGGTTACTCTGTCGGAGAGTCTGTGCAATCGATGGGCCGAATGGCCTCCTTCTGCATATTGGGATTCTATGATCAGAACTGCAATGATGCTTGACAGACAATAAGTTTGCTTTCAGTTATGGGGAATGCATTGAGAATGGCATGTATTTAATTTACTTACAGACAATAATTTAAGTACATCCTTCAAAATTACACAAGAAACAATGCCTGCACTCTTACTTCCAATATTTCTTTGTAACTTTTATAACAAGAACGCCATTAGAGGAATATTGAAATACTGTTGCTTAGAGCTTTCAGTGGCAGTTGAGATAATTACAGACTTTTTATTGTATTGATTACACACTTGAATGATTGTTAAATGTCATTGGGGTAATTTTCCTCCTTTCCTTTGCCATTTACGCAATATAAATAAAGGAATCTCCATCTGACATAATGACAAATAAATCCAGAACTATTAACAGCAATGGTACTTAGATTGATATAATTCCAATCTCAACTGTATATTTTCAATGTAAACAGGCAATTGTTTCTGTTCCAATATGAATAACTCTTGCTGACCCAATTTTACATGATTAGCTTTTGAATGTAAACTCCAAAAAAAAGAATCGAAAGATGGTTTACTTAATACAGGTCAAGGGTTGATTCAGTTTCCATTACCGGACCTTGGGTAGACGAGTACAGCAGCGAGAGGTTCACTGCAATGCTGATTAATGTTCATCCCTGACTCCCTACACTTCAACACATCGATTGCATTGTACCTGTGAAAGCTTTGCTCTTCTCTCAGTGCAGCTCAATCAGAATGCCACAAGACTGACAATGTTCAGTATATAACCATTTACCTTTCCCAGGCTCTTCTACTGTTTTAAAAAAAAATCACCGCTCAGTTTAAACGCGGAAGACCTCAGAAATTGCACCAGCACATGCCACCGGCATATCAATTTTACCAGAGTGACTTGTAAATTACTGTAATCTCAATGCGCTTTTTCAATGGGTTCTGTTGGAACTTGTTACACACCCACTCTTTTTAAGAGTTGCTGTACTATCACACCTTTCGCAGATGCAAATGGACAAAATGAATTACAAATTAAGCATGGACAGTGCTTCAATATTCCACTTTAGAAGAACTCTGCTGGGTTACTTCTTTCGAAAAAAGTTGTGCTCATTTTAAGAACACACACACACACACAAGTGAATTGCAGATGAATACAAATGAATGGGAACAGCAGGGGAAGATGAAATCCTCACCACAGTGTCTTCAACCTGACTTACTCTTCACAGGAACGGAATCCATCCAATAACATGCAAGACTATACAGCAACCAAAAGCCAGAATTAACAGTCAAATGCTCACAAATCCTCTGAAATTCCAGTTGATTTCCACTATCTCTTTTACCTGCTTCTTCCATAACAACATTTTTATTTGGCAATTTCACTGCAACATTTCCTCACTGCTTTTTTTTTGGGGGGGGGGTGCTAATCTCATACCAAGCTGCCAGACAAATCGGTGAAATTGATGCGTGGTGACTGCGATTCTGCCTGACTGCAAAAGCAAGTTTAAAATCTGGTGATCAAGCAGAAATAAGCACCGAAGCTTGCAGCAAATGCAGTTTTTGATACTGAATCACCTTTCCACGGGCGAGTCCGCTATCTCCATTTCCCTGACCTTCAAATTTGCAACTTGAATTAACTTTTGAGCATGCAGCACCGTTTTAAATAACCAGAGACGCAACTTCCAAGGTGCATGGGAAGAGAAATTGACCCGGAGGGAATAATGAAATGACAAACTGCACCACGATATGAGATGATCCCTCTGCTCCCCATTTCCCTCACACACACAAAAAGACGCAAGTTTACGCCACAGTGTACCTCCAAAATGAACTTTCTTCTTTGACTTGGAGTTATCTGGTACAGCTTCTCCGCTATTTGTGAACATCTCACTTCTTTTTTCTTTATCCCGCTGTTTTTCTCACTTAACCTCAGATGAGTGCCTAGAATCTTTTGAGATTGTAAACTCCCAGTTTTCAGAGTAACATTTCATCGTCAGCACCAGAGGATGCAATGAGAAGGCACGCACACACAATATATATGTAAAAAAAAACTTTTTCAGGATCCGAAGAATTCCTTAAAACCGCCCAGCTCGCCGGAGATGCAACAGATAGTATAAATTAGTGAAAAGCTATACATCGACTGAAAGAGAGAGAGAGAGAGACCCATTGTTTAATGATCTGAGCCATGGGCTACATACTGCCAATGCTCACACACTATAGCAACAAGAGTTTCTTCCTACTTAGCATAGAACGTTACCATGGAAACAGATCAGTCATGAATCAGAATGAGGGTCGGGAAAGAGACATGAGTACTGAGAGCAATTATGTATGCTATTAGAGCCAGAGTGAGAAGGAACTTAGATGTTACTAAATAGTCGCAACAATCAGGCAAGTCTCAATGGCCCGACGATTTTAAGATTCATTGTATAGTACTACTGAGGTAACCAACATCTCTCATGTGTTTCCTCTTGGACGGACATTCTCATAGAATCCCTAAGGAGTAGAGGAGGCCATTTGGCCCATCAAGCACGCACCCAACAACAATCCCACGCAGGCCTTATCCACCTAAACCCCATAAATTTACCCTATAAATCCCCCTGACACTAAGGTGGGGAATTCCCCCCTATCCCTCTCCCCTGTTTCCACCCCCCCACCTCCCCAGTAATCAAACAACAAAGAACAGGAAACAGGCCCTTCGGCCCTCTAAGCCTGTGCCGCTCATTGGTCCAACTAGACCATTCGTTTGTATCCCTCCATTCCCAGGCTGCTCATGTGACTATCCGGGTAATTCTTAAACGATGCCAGCGTGTCTGCCTCCACCACCCTACTTGGCAGCGCATTCCAGGACCCCACCACCCTCTGCGTAAAAAACGTCCCTCTGATATCGGAGTTATACCTCGCCCCTGTCACCTTGAGCCCGGGACCCCTCGTGATCGTTACCTCCGACCTGGGAAAAAGCTTCCCACTGTTCACCCTATCTATACCCTTCATAATTTTGTACACCTCTATTAGGTCTCCCCTCATTCTCCGTCATTCCAGAGAATCATAGCAGATAGGGCAGTGGTGGACCATGCGAAGGTCTGTTGACCTCGGACTGGATTTTCTGGTTTTGGTGCGAATGTGGCTGGAAAATCCCACCACAAGAGGTAACTTAGCATGGCCAGTAAACCTAACCCACACATCATTGGACTGTGGGAGGAAACCGGAGCACCCGGAAGAAATGCATGCAGACATGGGGTGAACATGCAAACTCCACACAGACAGTGACCCAAGACCGGAATTGAACCCAGGTCCCTGGTGCTGTGAGGCAGAGGTGCTAACCACTGTGCTGCCCATTTAGGGCTGAACTTTTCATTTGACAAGTTTATTCCAATACTTCGGCCTGTCAAATATCACAATCACTTTGCTTTCCCATGCATGGACTTGTTTTGTTTTCAGATAGGTTTAAGCAGATATTTATCATTGGGTCATGGAATTCTACAGTGCAGAAGGAAGCCATTCGGCCCATCAACTCTGCGCCGATCACAATCCCACTCAGGTCCCATCCTCATAACCCCACGTATTTACCCAATTTAGCAAGACTCAAAACACTGTGAAAGATTCTGCAGGAAAGGAGTAAGAATGTACAAGAATAATTTGCAATCTATGTAGCACTTTTAACATGGTAAAATGTCCCATCTTTACAGGAGTGTTAGCAAACAAAGTTTGACACCAAGCCACGTTAGATGATATCATGTAAGGTAGCCAATAACTTGATCAAAGAGATAGGTGCTAAGGAGAGTCTTACAGGAGAGAGGAATTTTAGTGCTTGAGGACTAGGTGGCTGAAGGCGTGGATGCCAAATGCTGGAACAATTTAAACTGGAGATGCACAAATGAGCAGAAGTTGAGGAGGATGGGAATTTGGAGGCTCATGGGCTGAAGAGGGTAACAGAGCTGGGAAGGTGCGGGGGTAGGGGGTGGACATCAGAGAATTTGAAATTAAGAATTTAAAATTGTGATGTTGCTAGATGAGGAGTCAGTGCAAGCCAGTGACCACAGGGGCGATGGTTGACAGGAAAGTGGTGAGAGTTAGGGTCAAGGATAGCAGAGGTTTGGGTGAGCTTAATCCAATAGCAGGTGCAAGGTGTGAGATTGGTCAGTAGAGTATTAGAATAGTGGAGTGTAGAGGTAACAAAGGCATGGATTAGAGTTTCAGTAGCAGATGGAAACAGATTCAATATCTTTCAATAAAGATAAATATTTGAAGGAAAAAAGAATGTAGATTTATGGGGAAAGAGCTGAGGCACCTGACTACTAAGATTTCTCTTAAAAAAATGTTGGAGCAGGTGTATTAAACCAAATAGGTTCCGTCAGCGCTTTTTTAAAAATTTATTTACCAGTGTCACAAGTAGGCTTACATTAACACTGCAATGACGTTACTTGAAAATTCCCTAATCACCACACTCCGGCACCTGTTTGGATACACTGAGGGAGAATTTGACATGGCCAATGCACCTAACTAGCATGTCTCTTGGATTGTGGGAGGAAACTGGAGCACCTGGAGAAAACCCACGCAGACACGGGGAGAACGTGCAGACTCCACACAGACTGTGACCCAAGCTGGGAATCGAACCTGGGTCCCTGGCACTGTGAGGCAGCAGTGCTAACCACCGTACTACACTAATCTATGACTCTGTGAGCTAAGACAGGTGTAGACCTGGGTGATGTTATGGAGGCAGAAGTGGGCGGCCTTGGTGATGGAGGGATGAACATGACTCAAAGAGACTCCACGCAGCCCAGCTGGTCATTATCAAATTATGTGCTAAATTGGCCCCATCTTTGCTTCAGACATGTGGATGTCATTAGAACGCATCTTTTTTTGCACCTCACGTGGGCATTTTTCAGGAGAAAACAAAAAAGAATGAATAATAGCAGATATAAATTCTAGAGTCTGATAAACAGAACCAAATACTAATGCAGCCTGATCCATTAATTTATATCTACAAGAGCCCGCAAGTAAAAGGCACAGTTAATATCCAGAAACAGTAAGCCTATGAAATCCTAAATAGCATTTTGTAAGTGACTGGAACTGATCTAATACAATACCACTTGGGACAGAAGCCCAGACATTGCAGGAGGTGATTGTAATTGGTGAATACTTCACACATTGGAAATATTTCACCTCCGTCATCTTAACCCCTTGATTTTAAGTGGGTTAATACCTTCATTAAAACAGCAGGCAGGGGAATGCTACAGGAATGTGCGATGTAATTGTCCCCTAATACATAAGCTCACTGCAACTTCTGGGCTATGATTACAATTAATACCTGTTTGCTAATGGCAGAGAGAAAAATAGAAATTTTATAGTCTTTAAGCTATCAGTGGCTATGCAGTTAAACTGTATTAACCATCCTGAACACTGCTACATCACAAGCGACCTTTCACTATACTTACTAAAATAGTAAAAATGATAATTGGGTTGCTATCACAAATCATTATTGCAGCTCCATTGGTACTGAAGCTGTCATCCATAATTACACACTAAAAGTATACAGGCAAGCTGGCTGGGATTGCATTAACTAATCACTTGCTGAATTCTCTTTGCTTCCTGTTCAATATACAGGAACAGGAATAGGCCATTCACCCCTTCCAGCCCGTTCCACCATTCAATGGAATCATGAAAATCAGATACTCCATCCATCAGCCTTGGTTCGATTTTCTTTATGGAAGAATTCATCATAGAATCCCTACAGTGCAGAAGAAGGCTCTTCAGCCCACCAAGTTTGCATAGACTGTCCAACAGAGCATCCCACTCAGACCCTATCCCATAAAGATGTCCAAAAAGACATGCTGGTTATGTGCATTGGCCAGGCTCAATTCTCCCTCAGTGTACCCGAACAGGCTTCGGAGTGTGGCGACTAGGAGATTTTCACAGTAACTTCATTGCAATCTTGATGTAAACCTACTTGTGACACTAATAAATGAATATTGACTTAAAACTTAACTCCACATATTTACCCTGCCAATCCCTCTAACTTGGGACAGTAAGGGGCAATTTAGCATGGCCAATCAACCGAATCTGCGCATTTTTGGACTGTGGGAGGAAACCGGAGTGCCCCCGAGAAAACCCACGCAGACATGGGGAAAACATAAGAACATAATAAGAAATAGGAGCAGGAGTAGGCCATCTAGCCCCTCGAGCCTGCCCCGCCATTCAATAAGATCATGGCTGATCTGTCGTGGCTCAGCTCCACATTCCCGCCCTCTCCCCATAACCCTTAATCCCCTTGCCTATCAAAAACCCATCAACCCGCGTCTTAAAAATCTTATGTTCTTAAACCGGAGTACCCCCCGAGAAAACCCATGCAGACACGGGGAAAACGTGCAGACTCCATACAGACAGCCACCCAAGGCCAGAATTGAACCTGGATCCCTAGTGCTGTGAGGCAGCACTGCTAACTACTACGCCACCGTACCGTCCTTGGTAAACCAAAATCTGTTGACTTCAATCTAAAGTTAGCATTTGCTGTTTCTCTGTGGGGAAGAGCTTCCAAAAATTCTATGGCTGATTCTGAGTTTAAGGGTTTGTCCCTTTGTCCTCGATTCGGGAACCGGTAGAAGTAGTTTGAATCAATTTAGCTCATTAATTCTTGTCCAAATTCTAAAAATCTCAATTTAATTAACTTCGCCTTCCCATATAGTTTGCACTTTCATTAATGGGAGGGTGAAGAACGAAGCAGTTGCTGGAATTAAATGGTTAAATTCCCTGCAGCTTATTCCTTCTGCTTCTCTTTTAGATTTTCGGCTCCCCAGAGCGTTGGCTGCAATCCAGATTTGTCAGAGACAGCAAAAATGGTGTTCATTGGACACTGGCAGATGTTACTGCACTCTGTTCAGGGATGCTGCTGTCTCAGCACCACACAGATTCAGGGGTTCCCAGCTTCGACCCTGGGTCGCACTAACCGATTGGATTATTCTTAGCCACTGGGCAGGGCCTTCACAATGGACCCCTTATATTTGGGAAAGGGGGAAAATGCAGCCAGATTTCCCTTTCCCAATTATGACGCAGTAATCCCTGCTGGAAGCGAGCGGGCTTGGACTCCAATTGGAAATGGAACCAGGTGCCCTCCAGTGTTAAGCGAGTTTACTGGAACTGGCTATCAAGCCTCATCAGTGAGCCAAGGACATTACTCCTGCTTCTATTATCTATGTTTTAGCCTTCATTAATCGCGGGATTGAGTTTAGGGGGCAGGAGATAATGCTGCAACTTTATAAGACCCTTGTCAGACCCCACTTGGAGTACTGTGCGCAGTTCTGGTCGCTTCACTACAGGAAGGATGTGGAAGCTATTGAGAGGGTGCAGAGGAGATTTACAAGGGTGTTGCCTGGATTGGGTGGCATGCCTAATGAGGATAGGTTGAGCAAGCTAGTCCTCTTCTCCCTGGAGAGACGAAGGATGAGAGGACACCTGATAGAGGTTTATAAAATGTTGAGAGGTATAGATAGGGTGGATTCTCAGAGGCTATTTCCCAGGGCTGAAATGGTCGCTACGAGAGGACACAGGTTTAAGGTGCTGGGGAGCAAGTACAGATGAGATGTCAGGGGTAAGTTTTTCACTCAGAGGGTGGTGAGTGAGTGGAGTCGGCTGCTGTCGGTGGTGGTGGAGGCAAACTCGTTGGGGTCTTTTAAGAGACTTCTGGATGAGTACATGGGATTTAATGGGATTGAGGGTTATAGATAGGCCTGGTAGGTAGGGAAATGATCGGCGCAACTTGTGGGCCGAAGGGCCTGTTTGTGCTGTAGTGTTCTATGTTCCATATTTTATCTCTCAATAGCTCTTCGAGCTCAAGGGATATGGGAGAAAGTCAGAATCAGGATATTGAATTCGATAACCACCCATGATCAAAATGAATGGCGGAGCAGGCCTGAAGGGCCAAATGGCCTATTCCTGCTTCTATTTTCTATGTTTCTAACACAAGGGAGCTGGATTAGAAAGCAACAAGAATTCAGAAGGAGGTAAGAGGGTTGCTGGAAGTTTTTACTGAGTTAATAAACTCATAGGAACGCGAATTTATGAGAGAAAGCCTAAGTGCCTAGCTAGCGTGAAAACGGGAAGTTTCAGATCTGTTTTTTTGGGTGAGTCCAAATTGCATATCTTATACACTAGGGAAGGAAAAAATGGACTAGACCATTTCTAGCAACTAGAGGGAAGGGTCAGGGCTTAACTCACCAGCAGTAGACTGCAACATTCTACCTTCTTTCATTGGGAAAAAGATACGTAAGTCTGAGGTCAGGTACCAACCAACTCAAGAACAGCTTCTACCCTGCTGCCATCAGACTTTTGAACGGGTTTATCTTATATTAAGCTTATCATTCTCTATACCCTGGCTATGATTGCAACAGTACATTCTGCACCCTCCCCTTTCCTTCTCCCTTATGTACTCTATGAATAATATGCTTTGTCTGTATAGTGTGCAAGAAACAATACTTGTTACTGTATCCCAATACATGTGACAATATTAAATTAAATCAATTAATGATTCCCATGGTGGGTGAGATGGGAAATTTTCAGCCAATATGTCAGAGTCGAGGCAATGTTATTTTGAGTCACCAATTGCTGGGTGTATTGGACTAATTGGCCTTTAATGAGAAATTAACTACACAAATACTAATTAATTGAGAGCGCAGCCACTTCAAACAACAAAAGACAAGCGTCTGACTTGAACACGTACCGACAACAATAGAATAAGCGTGTTGGAATGATTCCAGGATCTATAGGATTGTTTCCCCAATGGACTGAATACCTGGCATCGCATGTCTGCAATTAACTGACTTGCATTCTTGCATGTTGCCCATTGCTGGAAGTGCTCAACTGGGGAAACAGTCTGTTCAGGCAATAGAGCACAGGAACTCGGGAACCCTCTGAAGCAGGGTGGCCAGAGTGTGTGACTTTCTACCACATGGAACAGTTAAAGTACTTAGCATGGGGTGCTTTTTTTTCATTCATGCACATGGGCATCGCTGGCTGACCAGCATTTATTGCCCACCCATAACTGTCCTTGGAAGGCAGTTGAGAGTCAACCACATTGCTCTGACTCTGGAGTCACATGTAGGCCAGACCATGTAAGGGCAGCAGATTTCCTTCCCTAAAGGACATTAGTGAAACAGATGGGTTTTTCCGACCATCAACAATGGTTTCATGGTCATCAGTAAGTTCGTAATTCTAGATCTTTTAAACTGAATTCAAATTCCACCATCTGCTGTGGCAGGATCTGAACCCACGTCCTCAGAACATTAGCTGAGTTTCTGGATTAATAGTGTAATGATAGGCCATCACTTTTAAGGGGAAGCTGGATAAGTCCATTAGGGAGAAAGAAGTAAATTATGCCAATAGGGTTAGATTAAGTAGGGCAGGCCCATGTGGAAAATAAACCTAGGTATGAGCCAAAAGTGCAGCCTCTGTGCTGTAAATTTCTATTGCATTTCTATGCAGAGTGCTATGTGGTACTTTCTGTCTCAGATATAGGTGGATAAGAACAATCAGTCTAGAATGTGAACAGGAATGGCTGGGTTTTCTGAGATGGAGTAAATGCACTAGCACATAGCACTGGCCTGGGAGCAATAATGGGAGTCAACAAAACCAGAACAGTGCACTTATATTTTCAACTGGAGATTGGAGGTTGTGGAGATGCCTAAGTAATGGATTGATACGAACTGGAAATGCTTTTTGTTATGTTTGCAGGTCCAGCATTCAGTGGTTGGGTGAGAGGGATGACCAAAATACAAATAAAATTAGATCCAGAAAAATGGACAGAAACAAAGAAATTTTGATTTGATATATAATTGTCTCGTGTATTAGCATACAGTGAAGAGTATTGTTTCTTGTGTGCTAAACAGACAAGGCATACTGTTCGTAAAGAAGGAAACAAGAGAATGCAGAATGTAGTGTTACAGTCATAGCTAGGGTGTAATGAAAGATCAACTTAGTGCAAGGCAGGTCCATTCAAAAGTCTGATGGCAGCAGGGAAGAAGCTATTCTTGAATTAGTTGGTACTTGTCCTCAGACTTTTGTGTCTTTTTCCTGAAGGAAGACGATGGAAGAGAGGATGTCTGGGGTGTGTGCCGCTGTCAAATAACATCCGAATGTCTGACTGAAAGCTTGAGTTATCCTCTTATATTACCGAGCATTTTCAATGTCTAAAGCAGATGATATGGTCACTTATCTCAGTGATGATTGTGGAAGTTTGCTGTGCAGCAAGTGGCTGCCATGTTTCTGATATTACAACAGCATGACACTTTAACAGTACGCCATTGGCTATAAACCTTCTAGGTTCAGTACGTGAAAAATGCTGTTCAACGTACATCTTTCATTCTTTTTCACTGCAGTAGTACACAGTGGCACACTGGTTAGCACTGCTGCCTCACAGCACCAGAGACCCGGGTTTGATTCCCACCTCTGTGCGGAGTCTGCATGTTCTCCCCGTGTCTGCACAGGTTTCCTCGGCATGCTCCGGTTCCTCCCATAGTCCAAAAGATGCGCTGATTAGCTGCATTGGCCATGCTAAATTCTCCCTCAGTGTACCAAACAGGTGCTAGAGTGTGGCGACTAGGGGATTTTCTCAGTAACTTCATTGCAGTGTCAATGTAAGCCTACTTGTGACACTAATAAATAAACTTTAAAACTTTTATAGCAAAACCACTGAGATCTGTACTTTGATTTGTAATTCAAATCCAACAGAGTGAGACAGAACCTCACGTGTACAATCTGGTCTTGGAATTTCTCCATTGTTGAGCAAGGTCCATATGGTCACCCTTGCCTTATTCCATCTGCCGCTGAAACATTCATCCATGTTTTTGTTACCTCCAGATTTGATTATTTCAATGCTCTCCTCGCTAACTTCATCCTATAAAATCTTGAGCCGGAACTTTATGCTCTTGGTACTTCCCTGAAGTGCAGTCCTGGAACTCACACAGGCACGGTGCTGCAGTACTTTTCTGGCCACAGCAGTGCTGTAGCTGACGTGTCGAAGAGCTAACAGTCAACCTGATTGGCAGGCAGCTTTCCAAGGTGTGACTTCTGTATGAGGAGAGGGGATGCCATGCCTATGGTCAATTAACACTGGATTGAGTATAAAATGGCAATAGGCCTGTCAGTGTTGGCAGGAATGCGATCCCCACCGCCACTTAGGATGGAGAACACTAAGTGCTCTCCACCCAGAAAATTCAGGCCCTGATCTCATTTCCATTTCCAATTCCATTCTAACTTGCACCAAGACCTGTTCTCCCCCATTGTCCATCGGCTCCCAGCCTGGTAATACCTCAATTATAAAATTCTCAGCTTTGTACCAAAAGCCTTCCATTAATCACATAGTTTCAGGAGGACATATTTTACACAGAGGATGGTGGGGGCCTGGAATGCACTGCCAAGCAAGATGGTTGAGGCAGACACGCTGGGATCGTTTAAGACTTATCTGGATAGCCACATGAACAGACTGGGAATAGAGGGATACAAACGAATGGTCTAGTTGGGCGCATGAGTGGCACAGGCTTGGAGGGCTGAAGGGCCTGTTCCTGTGCTGTATTGTTCTTTGTTCTTTCCACCTATCACTTCAACCTCCTCCATGCTGCAATCTTTCAAGATCTCAGCAGTCCTTTAACTCTGGCCTCTTGTGCAGCCTAGATTTTAATTGTTCTACCATTACTAACTGTGCCATCCATTGTCCAGGCTCTAGGTTCTAGAATTCATTCCCTAAACCTCTCTGCCTTTTTCCTCCTTTATGTCACTCAGCTTCCTCTTTCCACAAAGCTTTTGGTCAACTATCCTAATAACTCCATTTAAAGCTTGGGGCCTTGGAATGTTTTATTACGTTAAAGATTCTATGTAAATTCAAGCTACTATATATGCTAGGTTATGGGGTCAGATTCTAAAATGTCAAATCTATCTAAATTTAATTGGTTGCATTGCACAAATGAGTTTGGGTTGGAGGCAGCAGTGTAACGCCCAGCCCAGGAGGGCTCCCCTGCACTCAGTGATATCAAACTTCTTGAAAGGTAGAGCTGTCGCTGATGGCAAACTTGCAAGAAAGAGAATCCTTTCTTGTGGCATCAATACAGCTATGGCAGAATGCCTATTGTACACAGAAGGTTGTCTCCACAGCAACGACAACTCACATTTGTGTAGCAGTTGCTAATACAGAGAAACAATTCAAATCTATGCCCAAAGACTTTGTTACTCACAGGACTTTTAAATCAATTGTTCACCTGTTTTCTAGCATCAAGGCAGAAAGTAGATGTTCTGCCCACAACTTGCTTTCCCCCGTTAGCTGTTCTAATGCTGCCAGTCTGTCATCACTCACCTACATTCAGTAATTTCATTAGTAATCCAGAGGCCTGGACTAACATAAGAACTGGGCGCAGGAGTAGGCAATCCAACCCCTTGCGCCTGCTCCGCCATCCAATATGATCATGGTTGATCTCATCTTGGCCTTAACTCCGCCTTCCTGCTCACTCTCCATAACCCTTCAACCCATCACTAATTAAAAAAACTGTCTGTCTCCTTCTCAAATTTACTCAATGCTCTGGTAACCACCACTCTCTGGGGTTAGTGAATTCTGCAGATTCATGACCATTTGAGAGAAGTAATTTTGCCTCCTCTGTTTTAAATCTACCACCCTTTATCCTAAAACTATGACCTCTTTGTTCTAGGTTGCCCCACAAGAGGAAACACCCTCTCTATATCTATTTTGTCAATCCCCTTTATTATCTTGTACACCTCAATTAAACCTCCCCTTATTCTGCTAAACTCCAGACAGCATAGGCCTAAAGTGTTCAATCACTCTTTGTAAATCAAACACTTCATCTCTGGAATCAATCAAATGAGCCTCCTCTGAACAGCCTCCAATGCAATGACATCCCTCCTCAAGTAAGGGGACCAAAACTGCGCACAGTACCCCAGGTGAAAATTAGTTTGCATTCCTTCATGGAAGATAAATAATTTTAATGCCATTTTTGGAAGAAGATTTGGAGGTGAAATGAGTACGAAGATTGTCAGAAAAATCCAATTGGTCATTTTATTTATTTATTCATTAATAGCACAAGTAGGCTTACATTAACACCGCAATGAAATTACTGTGAAATTACTGGTTCACGAGTGGGCTTCAGGGAATGAAACCTGTTGCCCTTTTCTGATCGAGTCTGCTCATGACTCAAACCCATTCCTACATGGTTGATTCTAAAGTGCTGTGTGTGATGGCCTCATGATCCATTCAGCTGCATCATACTGTTAGAAAGCAACACACATCACCAGATATTATTACACCTAGCTTCCCTCAAGAAATGGTTAGCAAAATTGAGGAGACTGAGAGGTCATCAGATCAAGATACTGAAAAATACTCAGAAGTATTTGTAATGGAATGTAGGAAGAAACAATTTATCCTGGTGGGAGAATAAAGAACAAAGAGTCTCAGGTGGGATATTAGAGCTACCTGTTCACAAAAACGGGAGCAGAAATTTGGAACACTTTCCCACTGGACAGCACGGAGGCACAGTTGTTCACCGGAGTGTGGCGACTAGGGGATTTTCACAGTAACCTCATTGCAGTGTTAATATAAGCCTACTTGTGACTAATAAATAAACTTTTCTGGGATGGCAGAATGAGCTCTATTCGCTTCAGAAGATCTATCCAATTAGACCCACAGCCGTAGGCCCTGGTTTCCCGGCAAATGAGTTAACATTAAAATTAATTGTAAATTTTAGACAGAAGCTAAATCGAGGCATGTGTTGCAGTGGTCACAATGAATGCGCTGCTTTTCCACACAAGCTGTCAGTTGTAATTTACCCCCCTTTTGTATTGGTGGTAACATTGTGTGATAGAATAAAGGCCCCACCCCCACAACTGTGAATGCTAAAAAAAACTCACCGAATGTCAAACGGGAAGAGCTACTCTAACTTAATTAATATAATCATGGAAACAATTGACAATAGCTAACAATAATTATGTATCTATGTTGTAAATCTACAACATCTATTACTCCCAAGTGTCTATAAATACTATAAGTGGGTTAAATTTCACTAATCTACATAATAATCACAATAAAAAGCCTTGAGAGTCTCAGATCTTCAACTATTTAGCAGACCTAATCCACTAGAAAGTCTTTATTTCTCTCCTTCTGAACCATTTGTTTTCACAATTTCCCCACTTCTTTCTTCCTTTCACTTCAGATTTCCTCTTATTGTCTCTTCTGACTTTTCTTTCATTGGACGGGATGTGGCCAGGCCAACCAACCCTAAAGGCCCTCCATCTCAGCAGGCATTTGAGATTCAACCACATTGCTGTGGATCTGGAGTCATATGTAGTTCAGACAAGGCAAGGATGGCAGATTTCCTTCTCTAAAGGACATTAGTGAACCAGATGGGTTTCTACAACATTCGACAACGATTTCACCGCTGGATTTTTAGTTTCAATTTTTTATTGAATTCAAATTTCATCATCTGCCATGGTGAGATTCGAACCTAGGACGTCAGAACATTAACCTGAGCTTTTGGATTACTAGTCCAGTGACAGTACCGCTATGTCACTACTTCCCCAGATAGGATTACTCCCCTTCTCGAGGCACTGATGTGCAGGATGCAGATGGATGGGACAGGGACGTAATGGACCATTTTGCTGATGACACGAAGATGAGTGGAAAAGCAAATTGTGCTGAGGGTGTGGGAAGTCTGCAGAGGGATCTGGATAGGCTGAGCGAGTGGGCGAGGACCTGGCAGATGGAGTACAATGTTAGCAAGTGTGAGGTTATCCACTTTGGCAGAAATAATAGTAGGAGGGATTACAATTTACAGAGCGAAAAGCTGCAGCATGCTACGGTGCAGAGGGACCTCGGGGTCCTTGTGCATGAGTCGCAAAAACCCAGTTTGCAGGTGCAGCAGGTGATCAAGAAGGCGAATGGGATGCTGGCCTTCATAGCGAGGGGGATAGAATATAAAAGCAGGGAGGTCTTGCTGCAACTGTACAGGGCACTGGTGAGGCTGCAGCTGGAGTACTGTGTGCAGTTTTGGTCACCGCACTTGCGCAAGGATATTTTGGCCTTGCAGGGAGTGTAGGGGAGGTTCACTAGGCTGATACCGGAGATGAGGGGGTTAGACTATGAAGAGAGACTAAATAGACTGGGTCTGCACGCGTTGGAGTTTAGAAGGATGAGGGGGGATCTTAGAGAGACGTATAAGATAATGAAAGGAATGGATAGGGTAGGGGTAGAGAGATTCTTCCCGCTCAGAAAGGACAGCAGAACTAGAGGGCACAGCCTCAAGATAAGGGGGGTGCAGTTTAGAACGGAGTTGAGGAGGAACTTCTTCACTCAAAGGGTGGTGAATCTCTGGAATTCTCTGCCCCTTGAAGTGGTGGAGGCTACCTCGCTAAATATATTTAAGACACGGTAGATAGATTTTTGACAGACAAGGGAATTAAGGGTTATGGGGAGAAAGCGGGAATGTGGAACTGAGCCACTTCAGATCAACCATGATCTTATTGAATGGCGGGGCAGGCTCGAAGAGCTAGATGGCCTACTCCTGCTCCTATTTCTTATGTTCTTATTTTGTGTCCATTAACAGATTGAATAATTGCCTGCCGATCACAGCACACGTGATTTAGCAATGATTTAACTCTGTCTCAACACAACAGTGTTGGAATCCTCATCCATTATTTTATCATTTCTAGACTCGAGCTTCTGAAGCTCCCCTGCACAGCTTCTCATCTTGCCGCACAAGCTTTTCAGCTCATCTGAAATTCAATTCAGCCACCCTAATTCTAACTTGCACAGAGTATCACTCACCCATCACCCCTGGCCAATATCGACACTCAGTCCTACAATGCATCAGTTGTAACTTTTTTTTCAAATCCTTACATGCCCTCATCCTTCTTTAACTCTGTGATCTCCTAAAGCCCCACAACCCTCCAAAATCATTACATCCTCTATTTCTGGCTGGTTGGATGTCATTACTCCCAGGATTTATGATTTATTTGATTTATGGTATTGTCATATGTATTAGTATACAGTGAAAAGTATTTTTTTGTGCTATACAGACAAAGTATACCATTCATAGAGAAGGAAGTGAAGGACTACAGAATGTAGTGTTACAGTCAAAGCTAGGGTGTATAGAACGATCAGCTTAATGTAAGGTAGGTCCATTCAAAAGTCTGATGGCAGCAGGGAAGGAGCTGTTCTTGAGTCTTGACTTGCATTGGGATTCACCGATCGATTTCCCTGTAGGACTCGTAGGACACAAGCTACGGGGTGATAGGTAATTACCTTACAAGGTGAGGTTCATATACCTGTATAAAGCGGGACTCTGAATGGGTCCATTATTGTATCGTCCTGGATGGGACCGGTTTATGTTCACATTAGGCTTATGGCTGTGCAATAAAGCACTGTTCCTTTACATCTGACATCTTTACATCATAACATCTGAGATATTATATTGTACATGTCCTATTTTAAATGCTCTACCAATGTTATTCAGCTGCTTGGATTAGAGATTTTTGTTATCTGCCCAAATATCTCCCACCATGCCCCAGTGTGAAACCTCATGTAGTCATGCTGCTATGAAAGGCCTTGGAATGTTTTAACATGTTAGCAACACAATGTGCAACTACAACAAGTAATGAGGAAAGCTAATAGAATGTTGTCATTTATTGAGAGGGAGTTGATTTCCAAAGGAGAGAGGTTATGCTTGAGTTGTGCAGGGCCACAGCTGGAATATTGGGTACAGCATCGGTCACCTTGATTAAGGAAGGATGTAAATTGGAAACAGTTCTGAGAAGATTTATGAGGCTAATACCTGGAATGGGCGGCTTGTCTAATGAGGAAAAGTTTGACAGATTAGCTTGTACCTGCTGGAGTTTAGATGAGTAGGAGACAACTTCATCGAAATATACAAGATCCTGAATGATCCTGACAGGGTGAATGTGGAGAGGAAGTTTCCTCTTTGGAAAAATCTAGAACTAGGGGTCCCTGTTTAAAAATAAGGAGTTGCCCATTTAAACTGGAAAATAGGTGAAATGTTTTCTCCCAGAGGGCTGTGAGTCTATGAAACTCTCTTCCGGAAAGGTGGTGAAAGCCAAGACTTTGAATATTTTTAAGACAGAGGTGGATAGATTCTTAATAAGCAAGGGAGTGATAGGTCATTGGGGTAGATGGGATGCAAGATTGGAAGTTGCTTTCAGATCAGCCATGATTTTATTTAATGACAGAATGGGCTCATGGGGCTGGATGGCTGACCCCTGCTCCTTGTTCATATGTGTGTACTTTTGTAAAATTGTTGTTGATCATTGCTAACTATAACTGTTTCTGTGAAATACAGAGTGTCTTATTACATGACATTGATACGTGTGGGGTATTCATTCTGCAACTGTTATGTCTTGGCTTGCAAATCTTTTGAAGGATTTGAAATACGTCAGGAAGGAATCCTCATGTTTCATTCAAGAACAAATACTGGATGAACAGCTATCTAATGTGGTTAAGAGCAATATAGGCCTGAATTTTACATTTTACATTCCCTGCAGTGGGTTTATAGGCAGCAGGTGACGGTAAAGTTCCTCAATAGGCAGGTGAAGCCCACCCATGCACCAACTGAAGCCCTTAAGAAGCCAATTATTGATCACTTAAGAGGTGCTTTCCTCAATTCTTAGGCTGGCGGCAGGAGATCCCGGGTAGGAGAAAGTCTGGAAATAATTGGGTTCAGGAAGTGGAGGGGGGTTATGGTGTTGCACCTCCATCAGAACCTAACGTTGGGTGTTCCCCCGCTTAAGATCTTGTAACTCTGGACTACCCTCCCCTGCCACACAAGCGTTTCCCCCAACACCATAATCCTGCACTGTCCAAATCATCCCCTCCTCCCCATTAATTCCTCCAAAAATTGAGACAAGATTGAAGTTTCACATGATGCTGTTTGAAGACCCCCAGCAGAACTGAAGATGGGTTAGTGATTACCTCATAGAATTCCCACTTTAAAATAAGAAGGCTGATTTGATAGAGGTCTTTAAAATCAGAGTTGATATAGATACGGGGGGAGCTTTCCTGTCCTGCCTGCCATGGGATTCGTAGCGGCTGGGGAGGTGGACTGGCGGGAGGTCCATTGACCTTTCGTGGGATTTTCCAGTCTAGGGGTGAGAGCAGCCAGAAAATCCCACTCAAAATTTTTAACGTTGTGGGAAACAGATAGGCACCAGGAAATCCAAAAGGGAATTCAGAAGATATCTCTTTATGCAAAGAGTGGCAAGAATGCGGAATTCCATAGTATAGATCAATGGAAGGAGAAGCAAGACAGGAGGAGGAAACAGAGAGCTAAGATGATAAATTAAATACATATAAATGGTAGGAGGTTCAGATGGAGCATAAATGCTGTCATGAAATGGTTGGGCCGAACGGTCTGTTTCTACGCTACAATATCCTATGTAATCCTACGTAATATATCTGTATCAGAAAGAAAGGATTTAAGTTTCATGCAAGGGTGAGCAAAGGAGAAGGGTGAGATGTTTCGCCCCCCCGAATGGCTGAATTCCGACAGCAGAGACAACTCATCACTGGCCAGCGGTGGAATATTCCAGTCTCGCCAATGTCTATGGCGTTTTGTGTGGCTCACCTGTCCCGCCTCAGGGGGAGGTCACCTTCAGCAGGACAGGGAGATCCTGCCCAAAATGCTGTTGACAGCTTGAGCTGCTACCGTGTTGCGTACCCAATTCTGGCCTCACTTGACATTCATTTCCAGTAGCGATAACTGATTAGTAATGGGGAGAAAGAACTCTGGAAGAATTCACCACTCCCAAACCTGATGTTGAGCACGACTGCATTCATCGACTGAACAGTGGGGTGGGATTGTCCAGCTGCACTTGCCCCAAAATCTGGAAAATCCCACCCGAGGTCAACAGACCTTTGCACGATTCCTACGGCAGGCGGGACTGGGAAATTCCGCACAGAGTTTAAATCTGGCAACAGGCCGCAGGTGACTTGACAGATGTTTTCAGTTCATGAAAGGAAGAGACAGAGCGGATATTTACACTTGTGGGGCTGACCAAATTAGGGGCCAAAAGAAATACAACAGTAATTAATAAATCCAAGTGGCGTCTTCACCAGGAGATTAGTTAGAATGTGGAACTTGCTATCACAGGGTAGAATCATAGAATCCCCACAGTGCAGAAGGAGGCCATTTGCCCCTTTGAGGCTGCAACGACCACAATCCTGATTCCTGTAACGCTCCATTTTTACCCTGTTAATCCCCGTGATAGTAGGGTCAATTTATCACGGCCAATCAACCTAACCAGCCCGTCTTTCAGACTGTGGGAGGAAACCGGAGCACCCGGAGGAAACCCATGCAGGCACGGGGAAAATGTACAAACTCCACACAGACAATTACCCAAGCCGGGAATCGAAGCCGGGTCTCTGGCACTGTGAGGCAGCCATGCTAACTTTTCTGCCACCACAATAGTGTAAGCAAACAGTATAGATATATGCGAGGAGCAGAAAGGAATAGAGGGTTATGTATATAGAATTGCAGGAAGAGGACTAATTTGCAGGATTAAGAAGGAAGAGTTGAGGCTTTGAGACCAATTGCTTTTTGAAGGAACCAGCACAGTGACAACAAACTCAATGGCCTTTCTCTGTGCTGTACCATTCAATGATTATCTGGGAAGGGGTGGGAAAAGGTTCAGGGCATGACCATTGGTATGGACCAGTTGGATGACATGGCATGCATCTGTTCTCTAACTTTCATATCATTCTACATTTGCACCAACCAAATAATGCACATAGATACTGAACCATCTGGGGAACTTCCTTGAGCGTCAGTGCTTCAAGGTTAAGATGCCACATTTATTCTGCTGTGAAATCTGAAAAACAAATGCTCCATTTGCACAAATTCTGTCAGTATTCAAAATTGTTTCCATTCATTGATGCTTTTCAAAATTAAATCTTGCAATACGTGTGCGACTGTTATGGTTGGTATTTATTGCTCTTTGCAAGATATCTGACCACTATCCCAGCAGCAGGCTCAGACAATCCCTAACAGTGCAAAAGGAAGACATTTGGCCCATCGAGTCTGCACCAACTCGCCAACAGAGTATCTTAGCCAGGCTCTCCCCCCCTGCTACTCTATCCCTCCCCCTCCCCCTCCCCCACCCAGATCACACAGTGACACAATGATTAGTACTGCGCCAGAGGCCAGGTTTCAATTCCCGGCTTGGGTCACCGTCTGTGCGGAGTCTGCACATTCTTTCCGTGTTTGCATGGGTTTCCTCCCAGTGCCCGAGTTTCCTTCCATAGTCCAAAAGATTGTGCTTGTTAGGTATATTGGACAGGCTAAATTCTCCACAGTAACATCAGTGCAGTGTTAGTGTAAGCTTATTTGTGACACTAATAAATAAATTTTAAACTAATTCTAGTAACCCCACGCATGTACCGTGGCTAAGCCATCTAACCAACACATCTTTGGATACTAAGTGGCAATTTAGAATGGTCACTCCACCTAACCTGCACATCTTTGGACTTTGGGAGAAAACCCCACGTAGACAGCCACCCAAGGCTGGAATTGAACCTGGGTCCCTGGCGCTATGAGGCAGCAGTGCTAACCACTCTGCCACCATGTCGCCCTCATTATCTGTTTCTGGGCTGCAGCTTCCCTCAGTGTATTCCCAGCCCAAAAAGGGGGCCATGGCTGTTAATGAAACTGCTTCATAGGTGGGGAAACCCATTGGGGGAAGAAAATAAGATGCGCTTGGTAATGTCACTCCCACCCCGGCATGAGGCTGCAACAGCTCCCCACTGCCTGGCAAACCCACCCCTGTTAAAATCTGCACTCTAGAATGCAAAAGCAGCTGCTGTATCTTCCGATATGAGCAGCACGGTGGCACAATGTTTAGAACTGTTGCCTCACAGCGTCAGGGACCTGGGTTCGATTTGCGGCCTTGGGTCACTGTGTGGAGTTTGCACATTCTTCCCATGTCTGCGTGGCTTTCTCCGGGTGCTATAGTTTTTTTCCCACACTCCAAAGATGTGCGGGTTAGATCGACTGGCCAAGCTAAATCGCTCCTTAGTGACGCTATTTCACCCCATGGGTGAATATATGGGGTTGCGGGGATAGGGTCTGGGTGGGATTATTGTGGGTGTAGGCTTGATGGGCCGAATGGTCTCCTTCTGTACTGTCAGGATTCTATATGATCTTCTTGGTCTTTCAAAGAAAGAGATGGAGGCGTGACCACCTTCGGAATTACATCCTGTCAACTTACATTCTTAGCAGCCAAATCAGTGCGGATGGAAATAGAAGAAGTTACAAAAAAAATCTAACAGAGGCAGAAATCTGGCCTCAAGTAAAAAAAACTAACAAAAACATTGCAAGAAGTAAAATCTGAATGAACAATGAACGCTACAGGATAGTTCTCAGCTAACAATTTCCAAAATAGCTCAGGGACTTTCAAAGGATGATGTTCTGAATAGATTGTCGACATTGCTGTATCCCTCAGACTGAACATATGAAACGAGACTAACGTGTACTTTAACATCACAGGGCAAAATGTCACTGAGTTTTGCATCATTTTGAAAGCCTTGGGATGGGTATCCCACAATCAGCTTGTAAAGCTGTCATAAGCATTTCATGGGGAATCCAATTATCCCAGTGGTGAATAAAGGTTTCAGAGAAGCCTCTGGGTGGATTTTATTATTTAGCACAAACAGGGAGGAACTCAGTGTGACGGGAGTTTGGAAAACAGAATCTGACTACAAATTGAAGTAGTTAAGTAACAGAATTACTCTGCTAATCCCCATGACTCTAAGGGACAATTTAGCATGGCCAATCAACCTAACCAGCACATCTTTGAAGTGTGGGAGGAAACCGGAGCACCCGGAGGAAACCCATGCAGACATGGGGAGAATGTGCAGACTCCACACAGGCAGTCACCCAAGGTCGGAATCGAACCTGGGTCCCTGGCGCTGTGAGGCAGCAGTGCTAACCATTGTGCTACTGTGCCATCCATTGCCACTGTGCCATCCTTGAAGCAGATTTGGGGAATTGCTACAGTGCATCTTGGAGAGGGTACACACTGCTGTTACTATGTGTTGGTGATGGAGAGAGTGAATGGTTAAGGTGGTAGATGGTATGTCAATCAAGCAGGCTATTTTTCTGGATGGCGTTGAGCCACACTTATCCTGGTAAGCGGAAAGTATTCTATCTCACTCCTGATTGTGCCTTGTAAATGGTGGACAGGCTTTGGGGAGTCAGGGGATAAATTACTCACTGGAGATGTCCCAAACACTGAACTGTTCTGGTAGGTCCCCACTCCGGGTTATGTTTACCATTATGTTTGGCATTGTATCTATAACACTGAAATGTCAAATCAACGCTGGTTGACATGCATCCTGCCTATCTAAACAGTCTCACATTAGGGTATTACATTCAGAAACTGCTTGGCTTTGGGCCTAGGTTGAGCCATATTATCTGACTGCAGAGCAGGCCATAACATTATATCAGAATCACAGATGCACAGGTGGTCGAGAAGCAAAGGTTTTTTTTTAGAACTGATTTTCTCCCCAGGAGCTCTTAGCGCTTAGCAATTTCTTAGCAAGTTCCAGTTCTGCTCAATTGTAGACAGGTGCAGAATATCCACGGGATCTTTCAAGGCATTTTCATCCACCAATTACTGTACAAGGATCATTTAAAAAGCACAATCAGCTCACTGGGGAACTTGCGTACAGACAAGGCTCCAATAAAGTAGCCAAGAACAGACTACCTGGAATCATGATTGGATTGTGTTTTTTGCTGAGTGCTGTGTTATTTTCCAGGGAAAGTTCACGGGACAGATGTTCCGATAGTAATGACTTTTAGAACAGGATTTAATGGAGGCGACTAGGGTCTCACCCATGGGCTGGCGAGCCAGTGGGAACCCTGCTTCATCCGTTTTAGGGAAGGCCACTGCATTAAGGCCACAGAGAAGGTGATGGTCTATAGACTATTAATCCAGAAACTCAGCTAATGTCTGGGGACCTGGGTTCAAATTCCGTCCTCGACAAATGGTGGAAAGCAAATTCAATAAAAAGAAAATCTAGAATTAAGAGTCTACTGATGACCATGAAACCATTTTTAATTGTTGGAAAAACTCATCTGGTTCACTGTTGTCCTTTAGGGATAGAAAACTGCTATCTGTGCCTGGTTTGGCCCACATGTGACTCCAGAGCACCAGCTATGACTTGCAATTGCCCTCTGACAAGGGCAACTAGGAATGGGCATTTAATCCTAGCCAGCCAGTAATGCCCATTCCACAAATGAATAAAAAATTAAGAGCCATTCAGGCTATTAACTGGACAGCAATGTGCCAACCCTATGACTAAAGACCTCAGGTGCAAAGTCCTGCCTGCCAAGAGCACCAGGTCAATCAGAGCTCTGTTGACTGGCAGTGCCAAGGGTGACTGCTGCCCATACGACACCCACCCGAAACCTCACATCGCCGCTGGATCTCAGGGCACAGGTGAGTGAGGGTGAGGGAAGGGAAATTGTGGGGTAAAGGTCATGGAGTGGTTTGAGCAGCAGCGGACTCTTCCCTCCTCCTGGTGCTGGGTCCCTCGATCAAGCACTGAAATGCCTTCGAACAAGAGACCTCTCCTCTGTGAGCCTGCAGCCAGCTCCATGGGATTAATGCCAGCAGCAGTGCGATGAGGCTCTTAACTGGACATTAATGAATTGGAACTTAATTGGGTGGACCACCAAACTTGTTACGGGGGAGGGCATTAATTGCTGCCCTTCGTAGTGTGCTGTCCACATCTCTATATTTAGGATCAAACCTTATTAGCATTCTGTGAACAAGATCCCAGTCAAAAAGGTCCCTAATTAATGCTTACACATTCTTACATAGTTTTTCTGTAAAGCATAAAAATAGGCCATTTTGCCCATTTGGTTTGTACCTCCTCCCTCCTACTTTAGTTTGTCCATATCAGCGTATCCTTTTATTCCTTCATCCTGCATGTACTTATCTACCTTCTCCTTAAATGTATCCACGCTATTTGCCTCAACTGCTGCTGAATATTTAAAACCTTATCAAGCCTCCGATTAAGGCCTGAATTTTCACTGAGCTGGGATAACTCTGGAACCTTTTAAAAATGGCAGGTGGGTCCTGATCCTAGGATTCCCGACCTCATTCTTGGGATTTTCAGGGATGCATTTAAAGGATACGGGCTTTTTCCCGACAAAAGCCCATATCTGGCATTCCTGGCTTGGCTGGCTCCATTGCGGAGATAGGCATCTCTGACTTTTCCCAATTTTCCTGGACCAACAACCAGGTTTTCACGATTCATGGCACGTCAGAATGTACCTTGAAGAAGGTCAATTTAAAAGGTCATGTCCCCAGTGCCAAGCTCTGCCCTCATGTCCCCTATGGTACTTTCATGCCTATTGATGCCCGATACTATCTAGAACAACAGAGCCTATAGTGTACTGTACATACATGAAAAAACTTCAAAAAGTAATTCATTCACCACTTCCTCTAATGTTAAGAATGTTATTTCACCACAAGCTGATAAAAGTGTCAATCATCCAGACCTTCTAATAGCACACAAGCCTCAGATGGCATCTGATTGAGGGACAGAGGCAGGGTAAATAGGAATGAACTTTCCCCCAAGGGTCAATAACCAGGGGCATAGGTTAGGAGGCAGGAAGTTTGGAAGGTATTCAAGAAAAGTCTTTTTCACCCAGTGGATGGTGGGAATCTGGAACCCGCTGCCTGAAAAGGTGACGATGGCAGTTCAGAAGTATTTAGATGAGCACTTGAAATGCCATGGCATACAAAGCTACAGGCCAAGTGTCAGGAAATAGGATTAAAGTCTAAAGCTGATTGATAGCCAGCACGGACACGGCTGGGTGGAAGGGCCTCTTTTTGCGCTTTAAAACTCTGTCTCGTTTGATCCAAGACCGGAAAATCCTGCCCACTCCAATTCCGTAGTGGGCCGGGTGGTAGAATTCCGGTATGTGACTCTAAGACACTCCCTAATTGTAACCTCTTGGATGAAGCTTGATCATCTGGCCTAATATATCCTTATATGGCTTAGTGTCAAATTTTATTCTATAGGCTTTCTGTGAAGTGCCTTGGGATTTTTTTTGTAATAAACATACTATCATAGAAATCCTACAGTGCAGAAGGAGGCCATTCAGCCCATCAAGCCTGCACCAACCATAAACCCACTCAGGCCCTACTCCCATATCTCTACATATTTACCCACTAATCCCTCTAACCTACACATCTCACGACTCTAAAGGGCAATTTTTGGCATGGCCAATCAACCTAACCTGCTCATCTTTGGACTGTGGGAGGAAACCGGAGCACCCGGAGGAAACCCATGCAGATACGGGGAGAACATGCAAACTCCACACAGACAGTGACCCAAGCTGGGAATCGAACCCAGGTGCCTGGAGCTGTGAAGCAGCAGTGCTAACCACTGTGCCACCCACACTATATAAATGTAAGTTGTTGTTGACTTCTATCTAAAATTGCCTGCCTCTCCAGCTTTCTCTCCATCATTGACATTTTTCTCAGGATCTTTCTCATCAAGTTTTCAATCACTTCTCCTGGCTTCAGGCTTATTGTAAGCTCCATTATCCTCATTGCATCAATTAAGAATAAGTATACAGATATTGAGAACATTGATTGGATGGTTACTTGTGTACATATAAAGAGACACTGACAGGACATGATCAAGCTAGGGGCTACATACCTGCAGTGATTCATTCTGTGAATAAATCTGCAGCAAGTAAAGATTGACTCAGGGGGGAGGGGGGATCATATATGGTCCCAGCAATGGGGTCTAGATGTAATGGGCTCATCGGTGGGACCAGAGGCCATTTAGGCCCACCAGTTGGTCCGGAGTAGGGAAGGGCAGTGCCCCTTGGGCAGTGCCAGCCTGTGATTGTCAGCCTGGGACAATGGCAATGCTAGCCTGGCACCCTAGCACTGCCCATCAGGCATTGGGCAATGCCAAAGGCCTGGGCCTACAGGTGGGGGGCAGGACAAGAAGGGGCAGGACCTGAAGGGGGCAGTTCCTGATGGTGAATTAGAGTGTGGGGAGCTCCATGGAGGCTGCGCATTCTGCATTGGGGATCGTGGGGATGGCAATCAGTGGGGCGTTCGGAGGGGGAATCAGATGGGGATGTGACGGCATTGGGAGATCATGATTGGGGGGGGCGTTCTGGGCGGTAGGGATACAATGTCTAGGGAGTGGCGGGAGTGACAATCACCCAGTGCACTGTCTATTCTTGTATACAGAGCACTGGGAGATTGGAGTACATGCACAATAGTGCCCTTTAGCAGTCTGTAGTTGACTTCCCGGCCTAAGTAGGCTCTGTCCACTCCCCCTATTGGCAAGAATCACACTTGGGATTGTTTTCTAAGTGCCAAAACACCATGCTTGGGAGCTCACCTAAAAAATGAACACGATTCCCTCTTGTTTTCATGGTTGTTCTTAATGTTTTTGACAAGATCACCTCCTTGTCCTTTTTCCTTCAGCAACTGGCTATCAGGAGTATAACACATTATTCCTTTCATCTATACTTTTGTACGTAAAGTGGCTTGGGCAATTTTCTCCATTAAAGGTGCTCTCTAAATGCAAGTTCTTGTAATGCATAAACAGTTTCAAATGGTCGTCACAGAAGTTTACCAGAGTATCCCTGTTAGTGATAGTCATGATTCAGTCTATAAAATATGAGAAGAAAAGCATTTAAAACAATTTACAAAATGCCATTTGGTCCATCCGTCTGCCCTTCAATACACAATATGAAACTAGTCTCCACTCAAATTATTTTATTTCTCCAGAAAGCTGACTACAGGTTAAAGCACCCAAGAAGATAAACTGGCTTGAGTTTTCTTACAGATCCCTGTGTAGATGTGATAAAATCTGAATATACCAGAAACTGTGTAAACTAGGAATGAATATAAAACATACATTCAAACATACATTCAAAAAGAAGACATCTATAAACTGCATATTGGGGTGGCATGGTGGCACAGTGGCTAGCATTGCTCCCTCACAGCATCTGAGACCCAGTTCGAATCTGGCCTTAGGTGTCTGTCTGTGTGGAGTTTGCACATTCTCCACATATCTGCATGGGTAAAGGAGGGTAGTTTAAAAAAAAACTCAAGTATAAAAGGCCCTTGTTTTAAATGTATTATAATAAGTTGACTAGGTTAAGGTGAGGATTGTAAGGTGCTTTATATATAGAATAAGGATTTGCCATGTGCCTAATGCAATATATGCAAATATATTGTCTGCATAACCACAAGTTAACCAAGCATTATGAAACTAAACGGTATTGTTAATGTGTGCCTTGTCAACCTTGGCCAACCGACCATCTAACTGCTCAGCATAATGGGAAGTAGACAGTAGCAGACAGACCAAATTCTTTGGGACAACGGGGTATAGAGAGGGCAGTTCTCCTGATCAGCTTGAATCAGGCAGCTGCAAGTTAATCAGGGCTTTGGAGTGTACGGGAATAAATTCACTCCTGGTTAATGAGGTTGGTGCAGTTTCTCATGCTGATAATGGGGCCAGGCTCATGGCGGGGGGATTGATTCCCTATACCAATTAAAATTTGCAGGTGCCAGAGAATACCCTTGAATCCACGGGATTGGGTAGTTAGATTTCTCAGTAACGAGGGAGGAACTTTCAGATGCTGTGGACCAATGAGCTCTTGATCTTGCTGACAGGTGGAGCATTATTGGCTAAGGTAATAATGTGTAATATTGTAATTGGACTCTCCAGTTTGCAAGACAAGCTGGCCGGGAGATCTAAGTGTTCAGAAAAAGTATATCTATCTCACACGTGAACCATTATGTCAGAGAGGGTTGTCAGCACTCACTGTCTATCTTTTCTCCTGATGCATGCATCAGCAATAAATTTCTTTTCGTTCTCTAACTACACGCCGTCTTTCACGGTCTCTGTATTGGTTGAGTGAGGTCAGTTCCAGCACCCTGCTCCCGCAACCCCCATGGCTCGATTGCGGCTCCCACAACAATTGCCGGGCCAGCCCCAGCCACCATCCCCCCCACTGTCTTGGAGTCCCCCCGCCCAGCAGTGGTGATCTGCCCACCCTTCCACCCAGAAGGACACATTGGAAAATTCCTCTTACAGTGGGTTTCCTCCGGGTGTTCCAATTTCCTTCCACAGGCCAAAGATATACAGGTTAGGTGGCCTGACCATGTTAAAAAATTGCCCTGGGGGACTAGTAGGGTAAATACATGGGGTTACAGGGATAGGGCCTGGGTGGGATTGTGGTCAGTGCAGGCTCAAGGGGCTGAATGATCTCCGAATGTACTTTAAAGATTCTACCATCTATTTGTGTATAATAGGTATGACCAGCAATTTTGATGCGGAAGTTTGAAGGAAATCTAAAACTTTGTGCAAGAAAAGGCAAGGGCAACCCAAACTGACGTTGTAAGATAACAGTAAGATGATGTGTTATGGAACTATTTACATACAATCTGGAAATACAGATTCCTTAACTGGCACTGACACCCACTGGCTGTAACTAGTGCATTGCAGTAGCTTTGAGATAGAAAAATGAAGCTAAATGCTGACAGCAGTAAATATGTTTCTCCTATCCACATCCTTTCCAATACACAATGGCATCTATTAATGTTGTGATCATCTCATTCGAACAAACTGGATTATATATCCATTTGGATTTCTTTTAAGCCAGAGACACAAACCTTTTCATTTCCTAAAATGTCACTTCCTTTACCTTACAACAACTGACATTATTTAACTTGCTTAACCAAGTGAAAACTGTGGCAACAAGAGCAGGTCGGATGCTGGGAATCCCGTAGATCAACTCCTGACTCCCCAGATACCTGTCCACCATCTACAAATCAGGAATGTGATGGAATACTTTCCTCCCACCTGGATGAGTACAGCTCCAACAACAGTCTAGAAGAGCAATGCCATCCAAGAAAAGCTTGATTATTCCCTCATCCACCACCTTAAATATTCACTCTCTCCATCACTGACCCCCAGTGTTACCATCTACGAGATGCATTTTAGTAACTCACCAAGTCTCATAGCATCACAGAGTCATACAGCACAGAAACAGGCCATTTGGCCCATCATGTCTATGTTGGCTCAAATACCAGTTTATACTCATCCCATTTACCAGCACTTGGCCCATAGCCTACTAGGCTCTGGCAACTTGAGTGCTCATCCAGATGCTTCTTAAATGTTGTGAGAGTCCCTCCCTCTACCACCGTCTCAGGCAACATGTTCCATATTTCCACCGGGTGAAAAGATTTCCTCCTATCTCCTCTAAACCACTGACTCCTCACCTTAAACCTATGCCCTCTGCCATGGGGCAAAGATTCTCATGATCTATCCTACCTATGATCTTGCCTCTCATGATCTTGTGTACCTCTATCAGACCTCCGCCTCAGCCTCCTCTGCTCCAGGGGAAACAAACCCAGCGTATCCAGTCTCGCCTCATAGCTGACGTTTTCCACATCCACAGACCACATCCAGATGCATTTCCTCTACACCGCCTCCAGTGCAATTACATCCTTCTGATAATGTGGCGACCAGAACTGCTCAAAATACGCCATCAGTGGCCTAGCCAACGTTTTATAAAGTTGGACCTAGACCTCCCCATTCCTATATTCTTTGCCCCGTCTCATAATACTTTCAAAACATTTAACCTCCACTGTCTAGAGGACAAGAGTAGCAGATGTATGGAAACACCATGACCTGATTGTGTTCAAACCACAACATCCTGACTTGAAATTATGGGGCGATTCTCCCAAAAGTGCTGAAATGGCGAGAAAACTGGTCTCGATCACGACTTCAGTGCAACTTCAGAGCCGAATCTCCCCACTCTGTGCAATGCAGAGGTCACAATGTGAACATTATTAAAACCCGGAAGGGAGGAGCCTATTCGCGCCAGAGTCTGACAGCTCCGGAACTCTGCACATGTGCAGTGGCCCTGATTTGTCAGTCTCCCCACTTGCTGGCCAGCTCGATCGCTGGCCAACCCAGGACCCCTGCAGTGCTGCCCCTCCAGCCCACCCTCCCCCCCCCATGGCTCAATCGCAGCCCCTACAACAATTCCCGGGGCCAGCCTCAACCACCTATGTGTCCTGGAGCGCCCCGATGCCCGGCCCCCCCACAACCAGCAGTGGTGATCTGCCCACTCCTTCAGCCCAGCAGAACCCCTTCCTCTGCTAACTCCCTCTCCGGTGGCAGAGTCCCCCTGGCAGACTACCCACCCCAACCCCCCGACACCCCACAGCCCACCCCAATCTCGGGCCTCCCTCCAGCCCAGATCAATCCCCATGCAGTGGCAGTGGGCCCCCCTACACTCACCGATCACTCCCAAGGCCACAATAAGCCCCACCGCCTTGGCACTATCTGATGCCTGATGGGCAGTGCCAAGGTGCCCCCTGGACATGGGACACCAACCCCCCTGTCACCCAACTCCCTGGGAGGCCCCGATTGCCCCCACTTCACTCTGGTGGGATCTCCCATTAGCTCCCCGAACACTACTTTAAACCCTGCCGGAGTGAAATACTCCTAGCAGGGTGGGAGATGCTATCGGGCCTGGCACAATCTGTGCCGGGCCCAATAATCACATTTAAAATACATCAAAAAGGATTTAAATCACTTACCTCTCTTCCTGCCGGTTTCCAGCGCAGTCCGATTGCAACTGTTATCTGACTCTGAGAGACGCGCATGCATCAGGAATGCATGAGCGAATCCTGCAAAATGGCTGGCATACACATTTCATGACCCAAAATTTGTGGGTCAAGATGGGAGAATCACCCCCTCTGTTGCCGCTTCTTCATTGTCATTGGATGAAATTTTATGAGAATGATTCTAAGTGTCCAGGTTGCATAAAAATGGGAGAGTTGCAGATCCATATTTTGGGTAAATTTTCGTGGCCAATCTTGTGCAAAGTGCATGGAAAAATGGTCTAGGCTGTTTCCAGCTGCTGCAGGGTTGAGCTTAATTCTCCAGGGCTGCAGAGGGAGCTACTGTGCATGTGCAGACCTCTGATTCTGCACATGTGCAATAGCAGCAGCAGCGGTCTGACAGGCAGAGAGAGAGCTGTCAGCCTTCTGCAGGCACTGAACAAACTCCCCCATCTACAACCACAGGGCCCATGGCCAATTGCAAGCTGCACACCACTCAAAATGCAGCCCTTGCCATCCATACTAATCACACCCCCCAACAATCATGATGCAGAGCGGCAGTGGGCCCCCTTCACCACCCCCGCCCATACCAATTAGAACTGCAGAGCAGCAGCGGGCACCCCTTCCTCCCCGATTGGGCTGCCCCCATTAGCCTTGCCCCATAGGCCCCATTCCCATAAGCCCCAGCTGCTCCAGGCCCCATCCCCATAGGCCCTGTCCCTGGCACTGCCCACAGGGCAGATGCATCTCCTCTACACCACCTCCAGTGCCAAGGTGCCTGGTGGGTATTACAGAGGTGCCAGACTGGCAACACCAAGTTGCCAGACTGACACTGCCCTATTGGCATCCCCCTTGCCCTTGGCCTCGCTGGGGGGGAGCATCAATTGTCTTTCGTTCTACTGGTGAGGCCCACACGGCTGCTCTCTGTTCACTGGGGCCAGGTGCTGGTAAAATTGGGCCCATTGAGCCAAACACCTAGAACTTCTTTCCTAACAGCACTGTAGGTGTACCTACATCAAATGGACTTCAGTCGCCCAAGAACAGCTGACTCTCTGAGGCAAGTCAGCCTTGAAGTCTCTGAAGGTGATTCTCTCAAAATCCGTTTGAGCTTCTGTTAATAGCTGTTAGCAAGGAGAAAAGATGGCTGCTGTTTCATTGGGACCTCACTTCAGCATCGAGTCACGGTCAAAATGGGTTATGCCTGCAATCTCATGAGCAGTTCAACAAAGAGCAGAGAAAAATTACAGCACAGGATCAGGCCTTTCTGCCTCCAAGCCTGCACCGACCAAGCTGCCCATCTAAACTAAAACCCCAACCCTTCTGGAGATCATATCCCTCTATTTCCATCCTAGTCATGTATTTGTCAAGATGCACTGTTGCCATTCTTCTCCTGCAATCCACAAACATCCTCAGAAACTATCCTGAATTTCTATCTTTTAAAGTGCAACTTTTAGGGGCAAATTTTCCGGTTCTGCCCAGCATAGGAATCATCACTGGCTGGATGGAAACTTTGACGGACTGGGAATATCTGGTCTCGGGACATGCGCGACCAGAAATTCCCGCCTATGGTTTTTTTTACTGTCACCCCAGCATAGTCGGGATATGCATCTGCGTGACCCCCCAGGATGTCCCAAAGCATGTTGCAGTCAATGAGGTACTGATGCAGCCACCATTGCAATTTAAGAAATGTAGCAGCCTATTTCCACACATTCAGCAAGGTGATAATGACAAGGTAATCAGTTATCATGAGCTTGGTTGAGGAATAAATATTGGCCAGACCACCAAGGCAACTCTCTTTTTCAGACAGCTTGATCGTACTGGGGCAGCGATGGCCTAGTAGTATCCATTTATCCAGAAACTCAACTAATATTCTGGGAACTCAGGTTCGAATCCCGTTACGGCATATGGTAGAATTTGAATTCAATGAAACAATATCTGGAATTAAGAATTTACTGATGACCATGAAACCATTGTTGGAAAAATCCATCTGGTTCACTAATGCCGTGTAGGAAAGGAAATCTGCCCTCCTTACCTGGTCTGGCCTACATGTGACTCCAGAGCCACGGCAATATGGCTGACTCTCAACTGCCCCTTGGCCAACTCGGGATGGACAATAAATGCTGGCCAGCCAGCGATGCCCACATCTCATGAATGAATAAAAAGGATGTATTTAATTGAAGGGAAGCATCTCCAACATTTCAACACTCCACTAGATTCCCAGCCCAGGTTTTGTGCTCAAGTTGCTGGAGACAGATCTTGTTTGTTTGTGTGTTTGTTCACACACAATGTTTCCCTTTAGGGGAGAGCTGAGGAAGTGTTGGATAGCGTAGGAAGCTGATTTACCCAGTCTGTTGTTATTGTGTCATTAATATCCCGTCTGTGGCCAACAGGTTTGATAGTGGGAATCACAGAATCCCTACAGTGCGGAAGGAGGCCATTTGGCCCATCAAGATTGCACGGACAACCTCACCCAGGCCATACCCTGTAACCCCATGTATTTACCCTGCTAATCCCCAATGACACTAAAGGCCAACTTAGCATGGCCAATCAACCTGACCTGCATATCTTTCAGATTGTGGGAGGAAATCAGAGTGTCCGGAGGAAACCTACGCAGACACAGGGAGAACTTACAAACTTCGTACAGACAGTGACCCAAGCTGGGAACCGAATCTGGTACCTGAGTCCCTGGTGCTGTGAGGCAGCAGTGCTAACCACTGTGTCACCGTCCTGTCCAGAGTTCTACATTCAGGGGCAGGATTTCTACCTACTGGGCCACAGGATATCCTCAGTGGGACTTAAACCCGCAGCCATCCAGTATTGGATCCGAGTGTGCCATTCATTGAGTCATAGTGACTGTACATACTGGAGAGCAAAAATCCTGCATCAGACTGCCTCGCTGTGTTGAAGTAGTCTGTCCCGGGAAAGATAGCAGGGCCCAGGGAAGGGAAGGTTAAGGTTAAGTTTATTTATTACAGTCACAAGTATTAACTGCATTGAAGTTACTGTGAAAATCCCCTAGTCGTGACACTGAGGGAGAATTTAGCATTGAGCACTGAGAATTTAGCACTGGGGGAGAATGCACCTAAACAGCACATCTTTCTGACTGTGGGGGGAAACTGAAGCACTCGGAGGAAACACACGCAGAAGTGGGGAGAATGTGCAGACTCCACACAGTGTGCGGAAGGCAGTGTAGGGGGTGGGGGCGGTGGGGGGGGAGGTAGGGGCAGGGGGGGTGGTGGTGTGGACATCATATTCCCGGAAATGAAAAACCACCTTCCTCACCAGTGAGGAAGCAGCTTTAACACAGTAACTGGAGAATCCTAACCCTATCCCAACCCTAACCCCGAACCCTAACCCTAATGCAATGTGCATTGTTGGCAGAGAGAGAGAGATGATCATTGTTGGCAGAGACAGAGATAGGTTGAGGGAGCTAGGTCTCTTCTCCCTGGAGAGACGAAGGTTGAGAGGCGACCTGATAGAGGTTTATAAAATGTTGAGAGGTATAGATAGGGTGGATTCTCGGAGGCTATTTCCCAGGGCTGAAATGGTCACTACGAGAGGACACAGGTTTAAGGTGCTGGGGAGCAGGTACAGAGGAGATGTCAAGGATAAGTTTTTCACTCAGAGGGTGGTGAGTGAGTGAAATCGGCTGCCATTGGTGGTGATGGAGGCGAACTCGCTGGGGTCTTTTAAAGACTTCTGGATGAGTACATGGGATTTAATGGGATTGGGAGTTATAGATAGGCCTGGTAGGTATGGATATGATCGGCGCAACTTGTGGGCCGAAGGGCCTGTTTGTACTGTAGTGTTCTATGTTCTATGAGAACAGATCATCGAGTTACAAATGATTTCTGGAGGCTTCTTCCAGCTGCTTAAGTTTAGACCTGGACTTGTAAGTTTAGACCTGGACTCAGCAACTAGGATTGTGCTAAATGTGTCAAATGTTTGTGATAAATTCGTTCTGGCTTCGCTTTTTCCACTCAGTTTTATAGGCAGGCAATAATGCCACCTAGTGACAAAGTGTTGCCTTTCAGTAAATGACTTTACAATAAAGTGGGACTGAACTCTTTTCAATTTTTTATATGGCAAAATGCAAATCAATGTCAGAAATTCCTGCAGGTCTGCTTTCCAAACCTCTGATTTTCCCTTTACATTTCTGAGCAGAGGGACTTATTTGTTCTTTCATGGGGGGTGGGCATCACTGGCAAGGCCAACATTTTGACCATACACAGTGGCACAGTGTTTAGCACTGCTGCTTCATGGCGCCACAGACCCGAGTGCAATTCCGGCCGCAGGTGACCGTCTGTCCGGAGTTTGCGTGCTTCTGTCTGTGTGGATTTCCTCCAGGGGCTCCGGTTTCCTCCCACAATCCAAAGATGTGGAGATTAGGTTGATTGGCCATGCTACATTAACCCTCAGTGTCAGGGGGATTAGCAGGATCAGGATGGAGCCTGGGTGGGATTGTTGTCAGTGCAGGCTCGATGGACCGAATGGCATCTTTCTGCACTTTAGGGATTTCTTGATTGCTAACTGCCTTTGAGAAGGTGGTGGTGAGCTGCCTTTTTGAACTGTTGCAGTCCATGTGGTGTAGGTTCACCCGCAGTGCTGTTACGAAGGGAGTTACAGGATATTGACCAAGGGACAGTGAAGGAACAGCAGAGTAGTTCAAAATGACGTGTGACTTGGAGGGGAACTTGCAAGTGGCGGTGCTCCCATGCATCAGCCATCCTTGTCCTTCCAGCTGGTAGTGTTTTACAGGGTAAGTTGGAACAGCATAATGCCTAAAATTATCTATTCTATGTGATATTATAGTACTATACCACGTCAATATTTTATCTTCTGCAGGGATCTTTTATGTGGCAGTTTTTTGAATGTCTTGTGGAAATCCAAATACACAATGGGTGGGATCTTCTAGGTGTTCTTGCTGCTGGGAACTTCTGGTTCCCTCTCCCCCGCCTGCCATGGGGTCCCCAACAGCAGAGGGCGCAAACAATGGGAAGCACCACTGACAGTGGCGGGAGGAAAGGTCCCATCTCCAGCCTCCAAACACACTGCAGCAAAGGTGGCGGGGGGGGGTAGTCGGGGCAGAAAATTCCAATGGGACCATACATCTACTGGTTCCCCCTTATTCACCTTGCTTGTTGCATTATCAAAAAAACCTTTATTTTTAATAAGATTTCCCTTTCAGATTAAACTGAGGTCCTGTCTAAAGTTTTTAAAGTTTATTTATTAGTGCCGTAAGTAAGCTTACACTAACACTGCAATGAAGTCACTGTGAAAATCCCCTAGTTGCCACACTCTGGCACCCATTTGGGCACACTGAGGAAAAATTTAGCATGGCTAATGCACCTAACTGGCATGTTTTTCAGATTTTGGGAAGAAACACGAGCACCTGAAGGAAACCCACACGGACACTGGGAGAACGTACAGACTCTGCACAGGTAGTGACTCGGAACTGAACCAGGTCCCTGGCGCTGTGAAGCAGCATTGTGCCACCAGGCCACTTGTCCCCTCAGGCAAACATAAAAGATCATGGGTGACACAGTGTTTGGCACAGTGATTAGCACTGCTACTTCACAGGGTCATGGAGCAGGGTTCAATTCCAGCTTTGGGTCACTGTTTGTGTGGAGTTTGCACATTCTCCCCGTGTCTACGTGAGTTGCCCCCAGTGCTATGGTTTCCTCCCACACTCCAATGATGTGTGGATTTAGTGGATTGGCCATGATCCTTACTGTCCAAAGATGTATAAGTTAAAGAGTTAACGGGGTAAATACGTGGGGTACAGGCGTTGGTCCTGGGTAAGATAAAAAAAGTGGGTTGGTGCACACATGGTGGGCCAAATGGTCTCCTTCTACACTGTAGGGAATCTATGAAAACTGGAGTTCTCCTCAATGTCCTGATCAGGATGTATTACTCAATGAACAAAGCATCTTGCCGTTAGCCATAAGCAGGACAAGGGCAGCAGATACATGAGAACACCAGCACCTCCAGGTTCCCCTCCTCACCATCCTGACTTGGAAATATAACACCGCTTCTTCATAGTCGCTGGGTCAAAATCCTGGAATTCCATCCCGAATGACATTGTGGGTCAACCCACAGCACATGGTCTGCAGCGATTCAAGAAGGCACCTTCTCAAGGACAACTAGGGATGGGCAATAAACGCTGGCCAGCCAGGGGTGGTCATGTTCCATGAACGAATGAAAAAAAAAGCACGTTGCTGTTTGTGGAACCTGGCCGTGGGCAAAATGCCAGCCACATTTCCAACAGGAACTTTATCTCATTGGCTACAAAACACCTGTGAACGCCTTGAGGTTGTGATAGGTGCTACATAAATGCAGATCTCTCCTTCTTTGCAGTGTTTTGGCTATGAAGTGCAGCATCCCCCTGGCTGTTGAAGACATTTGTTCAATGTATCGAGCATTGAGCCCACTTAAGGCTATTTGGACTCTTTCAACTTCACCCTTAACTATTCCAACCAGCTGCTGGGAAGATGTGCGCTGTGTTTTTTCCCATTCTTTACAAATCATAGAATCTGACAGTGCAGAAGGAGACCATTCGGCCCATTGAGTCTGCGCCAATCACAATCCCTCTCAGTCCTCATCCCCATGACCATATGCATTTACCCTAACTAGTCCCCCTGACAATAAGGGCCAATTTAGCCTGGCCAATCAACCTAACCCGCACATTTTTGGAGTGTGGGAGGAAACTGGAGCACCCGGAGGAAACGTATGCAGACATCAAGAGAACGTACAAACTCCAGACAGACAGTTACCCAAGCCGGAAATCAAACCCAGGTCCCTGGTGCCATGAGGCAGTAGTGCTAACTATTGTGCCACCGTGCTGCCCTATACAGCACATTTTTGAATTCAGTATCAATTTTTTTTTATGACTGGCAAGAATAAAATCTTTTGAGTATTGAGAATGAAGCTACAAAAATGCACGCCAGTTTTCAGTATGAAAAGCATCAATCTTCATATGAATGAATTATCCAGCTGTCAAAGCAGTGCAGGGATTTTTTAAATATATATTGAGTCTTCAGGGGAAATTAATGCATATTACAATCTCAGTAACTTCTGTTAGAGCAAAAGGTTGATAGGGATAATAGATATTTCCATGACAAGATGAAATGTATTCAGTTAAATATTGTACATTATCAATGAACAGTCTCTTTGAGGAGTATTGAAGGAGGCTTCTGCATCGTCAAACAGGAATTCCATCCATATTCTTCCACTAAAAGCTGGAAGTATTCCAGTCACTATAAATTTAACAGGAGTTTTGAAAATCAGTCAAGGTGGTTTTCATGGATTTACAAAAGAAGAAACACAAATAAAATTAATCTTTACTGGCAACAGACTTCACTGCATGGAAGATACACGGCTGTAAACAATTAAACTTTTACTCTTTTCCAGAACTAGCCCCTCATTCAACAACGGCGAGGTCTAGGAAAAAACTAACACATGATTTAGGCCATTTGGCCCTCTGAGCCTGCTAACCTATTCATTAAGGTCATGGCTGATCTGACTGTGGCATCAACTCCACTTTCTGCCTACCCCTGATAAGCTTTGACTCCTTTGTTAGTCAAGGATCTATCTACCTTAAAAATATTCAATGACTCCGCCTCTGCCAGTCTCTGGGGAAGATAGTTCCAAAGACTCATGACTCTCAGAGAAAAGAAACTTCGTCCCTTCTCTGTCTTAAATGGGAGACACTTTTTTTTTAAAGCTGCGTGCCCTAATTCTAGGCTCTTCCACAAAGAAGAAACATTCATTCAGCATTCATCCTGTCAGGTCCCCTCAGGATCTTATATGGTTCAATAAAATTACCTGTCATTCATGGGAGGCACAATGGTTAGCACTGCTGCCTCACAGCACCAGAGACCTGGCTTCAATTCCCAGTTTGGGTCACTGTCAGTGCAGAGTCTGCGCGTTCTCCCTGTACCTGTGTGGGTTTTTCTGGGCACTCCAGTTTCCTCCCATGGTCTGAAAGACGTGCTAGTTAGGTGCATTGGCCATGATAAATTCTCCCTCAGTGTACCCGAACAGGCATCAGAGTGTGGCGACCAGGGGATTATCACAGTAACTTCATTGCAGTGTTAATGTAAACCTACTTCTGATACTATATATAAAAAATTGTTCTGAACTCCAGTGGTTACAGACCCAACCTGTTCAATTTTCCCTTGTAAGATAACCCCACACACACCAGCTATCAATCGCGTGAATCCTCTCCGAACTACTTCGAACACATTGATATCCTTTCTTAAATAAGGAGATGTACGTGATCCTCTAGAAGTACTCTTACCAGAAATGATAAAGAACATAAGAAACAAAAAGCGGCACAGTGGTTAGCACTGCTGATTCAGAGTGCCAGGGTCCTGTGTTCGAATTCCAGCTCGGGTTACTGTCTATATGGAGTTTGCACATTCTCCCCGTGTCTGTGTGGGTTTCCTTTGGGTGCTCTGGTTTCCTCCCACAGTCCAAAGATGTGTGGGTTAAGTGGATTGGCCATGACAAATTGCTCAGGGGTGTCAGGGGGACTAGCTAGGGTAAATTCATGGGGTTATGGGGATAGGGCCCGGGTGAGATTGTGGTCGGTGCAGACTCGATGGGCCGAATGGAATAATAAGAACATAACATAAGAACATAAGAAATAGGAGCAGGAGTAGGCCATCTAGCCCTTCGAGCCTGCCCCGCCATTCAATAAGATCATGGCTGATCTGTCGCGGCTCAGTTCCACCTTCCCGCCCTCTCCCCATAACCCTTAATCCCCTCTCTTATCAAAAACCCATCAACCCGCTTCTTAAAAATATTTAGCGAGGCAGCCTCCACCACTTCAACGGGCAGAGAATTCCAGAGATTCACCACCCTTTGAGTGAAGAAGTTCCTCCTCAACTCCGTTCTAAACCGCCCCCCCTTTATCTTGAGGCTGTGCCCCCTAGTCCTACTGTCTTTTTTGAGCGGGAAGAGTCTTTCCACCTCTATCCTATCCATCCCATTCATCATCTTATACGTCTCAATGAGATCTCCCCTCATTCTTCTAAACTCTAACGAGTACAAGCCTAGTTTATTCAGCCTCTCCTCATAGCTCAACCCCCTCAACTCCGGTATCAGCCTAGTAAACCTCCTCTGCTCTCCCTCCAAGGCCAAAATATCCTTGCGTAAGTGCGGCGACCAAAACTGCACGCAGTACTCCAGCTGCGGCCTCACCAGTGCCCTATACAGCCGCAGCAAGACCTCCCTACTTTTATATTCAATCCCCCTCGCTATGAAGGCCAGCATCCCATTCGCCTTCCTGACCACCTGCTGCACCTGCAGGCTGGGTTTTTGCAACTCATGCACAAGGGCTCCGAGGTCCCACTGCACCGTCGCCCGCTGCAGTTTTTCGCCCCGTAAGTAATAGTCCTTCCGACCATTATTCCTACCAAAGTGGACCACCTCGCACTTGCCAACATTAAATTCCATTTGCCAGTTCCTGGCCCATTCGCCCAGCCTATCTAGATCCTTCTGCAGACTCTCCACACCCTCCGCGCAATTTGCCGTTCCACCAATCTTGGTGTCATCAGCAAAATATCAGAATAGGAACTGGAATAGCTCCTTCAGCCTGCTCTGTCATTCAGAAAGAACACGGCTGAACCTATACATCAACTTGGTTTCCCACACAATGGATTAAGTGAATCTGATCATAACTTCCTCTAGAGACGGAATTTTACGACCCTTTATGCCCCATCATCACTGTAAGCGAGGACGGAGAATTTGGAGCTCAGCCAAATCTCTGTTCACTGCAGCAGAATCCCATTGGCGTGAGCGGTCAGAGAGTTCCAGCTTATATCTTTGCTGATAGTGAAATAAAAAAGCTTAACAATTTGTATCTAGCTGAATTACACCGAAATGCTTGCTCAGTCTGCATTGGAGAGGTTGAAGAAGGACATGTGTGATAGGCATAAATTTCTCACACAGGTCACGATGATGCATGCTTGTTGTACTGCAGATTACACTGGCAAGCAAATAGATGGATATCAACTCTCATCTATTTACAGATGGACCATAGGAAACATTCTTTCTGGTTGTATTACAACTTGGTATGGTTCCTGCTCTGCCCAAGACCGTAAGAAACTACAAAAGGTGTTGAATGTAGCCCAATCCATCACGCAAACCAGCCTCCCACCTGTTGACTCTGTCTATACTTTCTGCAGCCTTGGAAAAGCAGCCAGCATAATCAAGGTCCCCATGCAACCCGGACATTCTCTCTTCCACCTTCTTCTGCTGGGAAAAAAAATACAGAAGTCTGAGGTCACATACCAAAAGACTCAAGAACAGCTTTTTCCCTGCTGCTGTCAGACTTTTGAATGGACCTACCCTGCATTAAGTTGATCTTTCTCTACACCCTAGCTATGACTGTAACACTACATTCTGCACTGTCTCTTTTCCTTCTTTATGAATGGTATGCTTTGTGTGGCACATAAGAAACAATACTTTTCAGTGTACATGTAACAATAATAAGTCAAGTCAAATCAAATATTATTGTAAAAGATGCCCAGACTGCATGTGATTTGTAACAACAGAACTGGAAAGATATGTCTGACAGTCATAAGCTTGTAATATGCATACAAATATGGGCGGCACGGTAGCACAGTGGTTAGCACTGCTGCCTCACAGCTCCGGGGACCTGGGTTTGATTCCTGGCTTGGGTCACTGTCTGTGTGGAGTTTGCATTCCCCTCATGTTTGCATGGGTTTCCTCCGGGTGCTCCGATTTCCTCCCACAGTCCAAAGACGTGTGAGTTAGGTTGATTGGCCATGCTAAAGTTGCCCCTTAGTGTTCTGAGATGCACAGGTTAGAGGGATTAGCAGGTAAATATGTAGGGATAAGGGGGGTAGGGCCTGTGTGGGATTGTGATCGGTGCAGACTCAATGGGCCAAATGGCCTCTTTCTGCACTGTTGGGTTTCTATAATTCTTTCTGTGATTCTAAATGTGAATGCAACCGAGGCTGCATTTATACTCATAGATTCTCACAGCACAGGAGGCCATTCAGCTCATGTTGCCTCTGGAGGTTCTGTCAAACAATTAATCGCATTGCCCCACTCTTTTGCCATTGCCCTGCAAACTGGGTGCTGAGCATTAAGTTTACGTTTGTTTATTTGTGTCACAAATAGGCTTACATTAACACTGCAATGAAGTTACTGTGAAAATCCCTGAGTTGCCACACTCTGGCACCTGCTTGGGTACACTGAGGGAGAATTTATCATGGCCAATGCACCCAACCAGCACTTCTTTCGGGCTGTGGGAGGAAACTGGAACACCCGGAAGAAAACTACACAAATAGTTTGCATCTATCTGTGGATAGGGGAGAATGTGCAAACCTCACACAGACAGTGGCCCAAGCTGGGCATCGAACCTGAGCTCCTGGTGCTGTGAGGCACCAAAGTGCTGACCAAAGTGCCACCCTGCCAATTGTCAGTGAACATCTACGCTTCTGACCTTATGATGGAAGGACAGACATATTTCTGGAGGGATTTGATACAACTGAGTGACTCTCCAGGCTGTTTCAGAGGGCGGTTAAGAGTCAACTACACTGCCGTGGGTCTGGAATTACACGTAGGTTGGAGCAAGTAAGGTTGGCAGATCCCTTCCCTGTAGAGCAGTAGTGAACCAGATGAGTTTTTACAACAATTGTTTCATGGTTACCAACACTGAGACCAGGTTTGCATTCCAGATGTACTCATCAAATTTCAATCCAACAGTTGCTATGGCAGGTACAAGCTTGTGTCTCGGAATCACTGGTCCAGTGATGTTTCCATGATGATACTGTCACCACCCATTGTGGTTTATCCTGCTACGCTCCCAACAAGCACCTTGAAATTTTTTATTCCGTTAAACGTGTGACATAAATACAAACTGGTAGTGTCTCCCCCAGCTATAAATCCAATCCTCCCACTGAGGACAAGTTTAAAATTGTGCTTGCTTATAAATAAGCTTTAAATTCCAAATGCATTTTTAGGAGAAGGGAATTCCTTCCTAAACCTCTCCACCTCTCAATCTCTCTTTTCTCCGTATGACTGTACTTATGGTTAAGGCAGTACATAAATGTAAGCAAAATGTTTTCACCCAGAGGACAGTGACAGTCTGGAATGCGCTGCCTGGGAGGATGGTCAAGGCAGGTTGCCCCACATCCTTTAAAAAGTAGCTGGATGAGCACTTGGCATGACAGAACATTCAAGCCTATAAGCCAAGTGCTGGCAAGTGGGATTAGGTGGGAGGGCAGGTGTTTCACACCTATCAGTACAATATCGATGGGTCTCGTCTGCACTTATAAAATCATAGAATTCAAAGATTCTGCTTTTTAAAATAACTTTTAAAAAGCCGAGTTCAAAGGGGTGCTGACGAAAATGGTGTCAAAGGTGAAAGGGAAAATGGATATTTTGGAAGAGGAGTTGAATTTTTGGAGAAGATATTTCGGGAACAGCTCTGTGCTGAGAGAGGGCAGCAAATGTTCAATAGCCATCCAGAATCAAGAATTTCAGAGAGCAGTCTTGCTCCTTAATTTTCTTGAATTTCCAAAACTTATAATCATATAATCCTACAGTGCAGAAGGAGGCCTTTCAGTCCATCGAGTCTGCACTGACCACAATCTCACCGAGGCCCTATTCCCATAACCGCACATAGAACATAGAACACTACAGCACAAACAGGCCCTTCGGCCCACAAGTTGCGCCGATCACATCAATACCTACCAATCCATAGACCTATCTATAACCCCCAATCCCATTAAATCCCATATACTCATCCAGAAGTCTTTTACCCTGCTAGTCCCCTGACTCAAGAGTTGATTTAGCATGGCCAATCAACCTAACCCACACATCTTTGGAGGGGCATCGATCAGTTAGATAGTCAACATCTTTTCCCAATGGTAGGGGAGTCTAAAACTAGAGGGCATGAATTTAAGGTGCTTGTGCTGTAGTTTTTCTATGATTCTATGATCTGCTGGGACAGATTGCTTGTGCATTGTAACCTGCCTGAATTTCAATCAATTGATTTCCTTCAGTGAGGTAACTTATTTCGATCATCCCTACATGACTGAACCTCCAGCAAAACAAATGAGTCCAGAATTAAAAGATACACATCTCCCAGATGAGATACTTGCAGGTGAGCATGAATACACCTTATAACCCCCAGAGGATGAGGGGAGGAAATGCTTTTGATGTCTTTGTTTACGAGCGGATAAAACATTGTGTTCAATCATCCTACTGCAATATCCTTTCTGTAATCTTGAATCTCAACTCTGAATTGACTGAGAAATGCTTCAAAAACAACTATAAAGCTCAGGAAATCGAAGGCCAGGCAGTATGGGTTGTCTGTTGGGGCTGGCGGTGAGTGTTAAACTTGACAGTGGTGTTTCCATTTTCAATGTCATGTAGAAACAGTCACCAGAGGTGCACTCAGATGGATGGGGCCAGCATGTGTGCCTATTGATTTGACCATATAATAGGGTCAAAGCAGGTGTGCTTGTTTAGAGCCTGGTGTTTTGGCAGCAAAGTAACATTCTGACCCATATGGTATCAGAAGACACAAACACTTTCCTTCACAATTATCAATCATCCGATTCCCCCTGAACGTGTGTGACTATTTTTGTATTATCTAAGCATTAACCCATTGCAAGTTCAAGGCTCACTCCAGGACTTGAGATAAAATACTGAAGCTGACACTCCAGTGCAATCCTGAGAGAGTGCTGCACTATTGCAGATACTGTTTATTCAGATGAATTGTTAAATTAATTCCCGGGCTTCTCTCTCAGTGGATGTCAAAGATCCCAAGGGACTATTTCAAAGAGCAGCAGAGAAGATCCCCCCAGCTTAGGGGAAGTAGTGGTGTAATCATATTGTCAGCAGATAAGTAATCCAGAGAGCTAGGGTAATGTTCTGGGGACCCGAGTTCGAATCCCACCATGGCAGCTGGTGAAATTTGAATTCAATAAAAATCTGGAATTACAAGTCTAACAATGACCATGAAACCATTATCGATTGTCGCAAAAACCCATCAGGTTCACAAATGTCCTTTAGGGAAGGAAATCTGATACCTTTACCCGGTCTGGCCTACATGTGACTCTAGATCATATCATAAATTCATAAGATATAGGAGCAGAATTAGGCCATTCAGCCCATTGAGTCTGCTCTGCCATTCGAACATGGCTGATATCCTCCTCGTTCCCATTTTTCTGCCTTCTCCCCATAACCCTTCACCACATTACCAACTAAAAATCTGTCTAACTCCTACTTAAATTTACTCATTGTCCCAGCATCCAATGCACTTTGGGGTAGTGAATTCCACAGATTCACAACCCTTTGGAAGAAGCAGTTTCTCCTCAACTCTGTTTTAAATTTGTTATCCCTTATCCTGAGACTGTGACTTCTCATCCTAGAATGCCTTATAGGAGGAAGCATCCAATCCATGTCTACTTTATCCACACCTTTTATCATCTTATAATACCTCAATTTGATCGCTCCTCATTCTTCTTCGTTCCAGAGAGTATAGGCCTATGCTGTTCAATCTCTCTTATACGACACATTATAGCAGTGTGAAATGTTCCTCTGAAATGGAGGACAGTTAGGAATGGGCAATAAATGCTGGCCCAGTCAACGATGCCCACATCCCGTGAATAAATTTTTAAAAAATTTAAAAAGTTTCCTGACTCATTTTTGTCCCCAGGCAACCTCACAAGACACAGATAATCTGGTCATTATTACACTACTGTTTGTGGGAGTTCACTATATTCAGTGTACCTATTGGATTTCCTACATTCCAACAATGGCTACACTTCAAAAGTACTTCATTGTCTCAAGTATGTGCTGAGATATAAATAGTACCTCGATGTTGTAGAGTATGAATATTGGTGAAAACAGGGACATGTTGCTGAAGCTCTTTTACTTGCAATCATCAGGACAAACACTGTGCCAGGGACCCAGGTTTGATTCCTGGCTTGGGTCACAGTCAGTGCAGAGTCTGCATATTCTGCCCGTGTCTGCGTGGGTTTCCTTTGGGTGTCATAACCACAGACTGATTTCCTTCCACTGTCTGAAAGATGTGCTGGTTAGGTGCATTGGCCGTGCTAATTTCTCCCTCAGTGTACCCGAACAGGCACCAGAGTGTGGCGACGAAGGGATTTTCACAGTAATTTCATTGAAGTGTTAATGTGAGCCTACTTGTGACACAAATAAATAAACTATTAAACTTTGAAGTTTTCAAATGATCGGAACAAATTATACTGCAGGAGGAAAAGGGTGCTGATTGGTTGGCAAGTCAACTCTGTTTGGGTGAGATGTTGCCAGGGAGAAAGCAAGAGGGAAGAATAAGAATAGGTTCCCCAAACTCCATGGTCAAGAGTGGGAGGGGGTGGGGGAGAGTTGGCAAGCAGGAAGGCTGGGGTAGAAGTTATTGAGCAGTGGGTGTGGAGAGTTTGTAAGCTGATGGGGGAAGGACACAGTTGTTGATCAGGGTGGGAAGAGCTTTTGGGTAGAGGGGGCGAGTTGTTGGGGAGGGGGGATTTGTTGAGGTGTGGGGGGATGGTGGCAGGGGGTGTTGTAAGCAGGACGGCGATTTAGGGGGTGGTTTAAAACTGCTGGGTTTGCCTCGAAAAAGCAAAGACCCACCTCTTCACTACAGTCTGTGGTTATGACAGCAATCAAGCCTCAGAGATGAGATGATTAAGCCATGTCTGACAGCACAAAAAAAAACATTTACAGGAGCCCTTCACCTGTCAAAACTCAGTCTGACCTGCACGGCCGCCATTGCTATCTCGGACCTTGCATTAACCTCGCCCCAGACCCCACTGCGACCTACAGTTTGGGAAGCCTAGGGCCACATGGTGGCAGAGTGGTTAACACTGCTGCCTCACAGCGCCAGAGACCCAAGTTCAATTCCGCCCTTGGGCAACAGTCTGTGTGGAGTCTGCATGTTTTCCCCGTGTCTGCGTGGGCTTCCTCTGGGTGCTCCGGTTTCCTCCCACAGTCCAAAGATTTGCCAGTTAGGTTGACTGGCCATGCTAAATTGCTCCTTAGAGTCAGGGGGATTAGCAGGGTGAATATGTGGGGTTAAGGGGATAGGGGCTGGGTGGGATTGTTGTCAGTGTAGGCTCAATGGGCCAAATGGCCTCCTTTTGTACTGAAGAGATTCTATGAAACAGAGAGTTCAGACGATATGGACTTAGCTGAAGAAAATGGGAAGAGGCATAAGTGGAGTGTAAAACCTGGTGTTGTCTGGTTGGACCAAATGACCTGTTTCTGTGCAGTATATCCCATATAAACCTGTAGAATCCAACTGAACATGTACACAGATCGAGAGAACTGCAAGAAGAAAGATCATTTTCCTTTTTTTTTAAATGAATACCAAAGGGATTTAATTTTAATGTGGAAAGATTTCCATCTGTCAAAGATGTGGAACTAATATAAAAGCAACTGCTATCTGGGATAGCATAAGCTATAATTCAATTGCAAGGACCCCGATGGCATTGGGTGTCGCGAGGGAAAAGCTTGAGTGATGTATAGAGCCATCAGGTCCCTCAGATTGAATTACTGCCTCCTATCCCTCGCAGGTACTTGCTGCTTGATGTAAAACAATACACTCCAGAAGATGTGTACCTGTAGAACCCTGGAACTGGCAGCGCGTCAAGGAATTAGCTCAGCTGCGTTTGAGGTTTTGCCATTTAAAATGCAAGACAATTACCTGAAGGAGTCAGAAGGCAATATTCAATAACAAAAACAAATGCTGAGAGGAGCTAGATAGCCGCTAAAATCAAATAACAACATGTTTCCTTTACTGGCCATATCAGGAAGATGAATGATGTGTGAGCATCGAATGGCATTTGACCTAAAGGATGATTGTGTGACAGATGGAGTGAAGTAATCACTCAGGCTGCCATCACAATACAAGCAGCAGTGTCAGGCTAGTATCTCTGTCATATCGTGTGTGGTCTTCAAACTTCCCATGCCTCACATTCCACTCAATAGTGCAACAGCACAATACATTTATGTAAAGCATAATACATAAAGTCTAATCTACTACCTGTTGGATAGTAATTTCACCCTCTGGTGGCCAACTATTAATAATGTGGGAACACACACACACACACACACACACACACACACACACACACACACACACACACACACACACACACACACACACACACACGGTGGAATCCCGTCCCTCTCACCACAGGAATTGTAGCAGGCAGGACACGGACCATACAATGGTCCGTTGAACGTAAGAACATAAGAACTAGGAGCAGGAGTAGGCCATCTGGCCCTTCGAGCCTACTCTGCCATTCATTAAGGATCATGGCTGATCTTTCTGTGGACTCAGTTCCACTTACCCACCCGCTCACCATAACCTTAATTCCTTTATTGTTCAAAAATGTATCTATCCTTGCCTTAAAAATGTTCAATGAGGTAACCTCAACAGCTTCACTGGGCAGGGAAGTCCACAGATTCACAACCCTTTGTGTGAAGAAGTTCCTCCTCAACTCAGTCCTAAATCTGCTCACCCTTATTTTGAGGCCATGCTCCCTAGTTCTAATTTCCCTGCTTCTATCGTATCTATTCCCTTCATAATCTTATGTTTCTATAAGATCTCCCCTCATTCTTCTGAATTCCAATAAGTATAGCCCCAGTCTACTCAGCCTCTTGACCTTTGGCAGACTTTTCCGATCTTGGGATGAGCCTGGCCACCCACAGTGGTAATGTTTCATTGTCTCAGAAGAATAGAAGTGAAAAGTCTGGCTGGCAAATGTCTTGGAAGAGCTAAGCAATTCCAAATGTGGCTCTGCACCAGGGGATACTGTAACCAGTCCAAAGAACAGTCAGTACCCACCAGAGATAGACTCTTATTTCTTGCTGAAGTCGATTTAAATAAACACAAACAGTCAAGGAACAGAGGGAGGTCATTCGGCCCATCATGTCTATGTTAGCTAAGAAAAAAGGTTATCCAACCAAATGAAAAGTCATCCAGACTTGAAACATTGGCCAGGACTCTACCACCTCACCCAGCAGGAAGTCGGAGCGGGCGACGGTCCAACAACGGAAATGTCTGTTGACCTCGAACAGGAATTTCCAGTCTCGTCCGAGCGAGACTGTAACATCCCACCCATTAGAACATAGAACATAGAACACTACAGCACAAACAGGCCCTTCGGTCCACAAGTTGCGCCGATCACATCTATATCTACCAAGCCATAGGACTATCTGTAATTCCCAATCCCATTAGATCCCATATACTCACCCAGAAGTCTTTTAAAAGACCCCAGCGAGCTCGCCTCTACCACCACCGACGGCAGCCGATTCCACTCACACACCAGCATCTGAGTGAAAAACTTACCCCTAACATCTCCTCTGTACTTGCTCCTTAATCCTGTGTTCTCTTGTAGCGACCATTTCAGCCCTGGGAAATAGCCTCCAAGAATCCACCCTATCTATTCCTCTCAACATTTTATAAACCTCTATCAGGTCGCCTCTCAACCTTCGTCTCTCCAGGGAGAAGAGACCTAGCTCCCTCAACCTGTCTTCATAAGGCATGCCTCCCAATCCAGGCAACATCCTTGTAAATCTCCTCTGCACCCTCTCAATAGCTTCCACATCCTTCCTGTAGTGAGGCGACCAGAACTGCGCACAGTACTCCAAGAGGGGTCTGACAAGGGTCTTATAAAGCTGCAGCATTACCTCCCGACTCCTAAACTCAATCCCTCGATTAATGAAGGCCAGTACACCATACGCCTTCTTGACCACATCCTCCACCTGAGAGGCCGATTTAAGAGTCCTATGGACCCGGACCCCAAGATCCTTCTGCTCCTCTACACTGCTAAGACTCCTAGCCTTGATATTGTACTCCTGCATCCCATTGGTCCTGCCAAAATGGACCACTACACATTTATCCGCGTTGAAGTCCATCTGCCACTTCTCCGCCCAGTCTTGCATCCTATCTATGTCTCGCTGCAATTTCTGACATCCCTCCAGACTATCCACAACACCACCAACCTTCGTATCGTCGGTGCACTTACTAACCCATCCCTCCACTTCCTCATCCAGGTCATTTATGAAAATGACAAACAGCAAGGGTCCTAGAACAGATCCCTGGGGCACTCCACTGGTGACTGACCTCCATGCAGAAAAAGACCCATCCACAACCACTCTCTGCCTTCTGCAGGCAAGCCAGTTCTGGATCCATTAGCTCTGTTCTCTCTCCACAGATGCTGCCAGAATTGCTGAGATTTTCCAGCATTTATTGTTTTTGTTTCAGATTCCAGCATCTGTAGTAATTTGCTGTTATCCTACCTAATCCCACTTTCCAGCACTTGGTCTTCGATGTTCTGGAATCTAAAATGCTTGTCCAAGCATGAATTCTATCTCTAGCACATGATTTAGAACCCACCGCCCTTTGGATGGAAATATTTCCCCTGTCTAACACTTCTACCAGGTTACATTTATACCCCTGGTTTAATCTCCTTTCTTAGGGAAATAGTTCTTTCCTATCCACTCTATTTAGGCCTCTTGCAATTTTATATACCTCAATTAAATCTCCTCTTTGCCTCATCTGTTCCAAAGAAAACAACTCCAACCAATCCTATCTTTGCTCATTGCTAAAGTTCTCCATTCCTGGCAACATGTTTATAAATTTTCTCCGTATCTTTTCTAGTACGATCATGTCCTTCCTATAACATGGTGACCAGACCTGTACACAGTGCTTATAGCAATGGCTAACCAGTCTTTTATACAGTTCCAACATAACTTTCCTGCTCTTAACATGGTGGTACAGTGGTTAGCACAGCTGCTCACAGCTCCAGGGACCCAGGTTCAATTCTGGCCTTGAGTGACTGTGCGAAGTTTGCACATTCTCCCCGTGTTTTCGGGAGTTTCCTCTGGGTGCTCTGGTTTCTTCCCACAGTCCAAAGATGAGCTGGTTAGGTATACTGGCCATGCTAAACTGCCCCTTAGTTATCTAAGATGGGTAGGTCAGATGGATTAGCCATGATATATATGTAGGGTTACAAGGATAAGTTGGGGGTGAGGGACTGGGTAAGAGACTCTGTCAAAGAGTTGGTGCGGACTCGATGAGCAGAATGGCTTCTTCTGCACTGTAGGGACTCCATGATTCAAAAGGGGAAAGTATCCCATATGCCTTCTTAACCACCTGACCTACTATCCCCAGAAACCTGAGGACATGCACTCCAAGATCCTCTATTCTCCCACACTTCTCAAAATCCAGGCATTTCTGTTTTATTCAGCATATATTTCATTGCCTTGCTTGTCCTCCTTAAAAGTATTACCTTTCTTCACTTCCAGGTTGGAACCCTATGACTCTCACAAACCTTTACAGGTGCACCATAGAGAGCATTATTTTTGGTTGTATCACAGCTTGGTATGGCTCCTGCTCTGCCCAAGACCACAAAGAACTACAAAAGGTCATGAATGTAGCCCAATCCATCACACAAACCTCCCATCCATTGACTCTGTCTACACTTCCTTCCGCCTCGGCAAAGAAACTAGTATCATTAATAACCCCACGCACCCTGCGCATTCTCTCTTCCACTTTCTTCCATTGGGAAAGAGATACAAAAGTCTGAGGTCATCTCCAACCAATTCAAGAACAGCTTCTTCCCTGCTGCTCTCAGATTTTTGAATGGACTTACCTCGCATTAAGTTGATCTCTCTCTATAAGCGAGCTATGACTGTAGCACTACATTCTGCACTTTCTCTTTCCTTCTCTATGAATGGTATGTTTTGTCTGTATAGCGCCCAAGAAACAATACTTATCATTGTATACTAATACATTTGACAATAATAAATCAAATCAAACTTCTCTGCCAACCTGGCCAATCCTTTGATATCTTCCTCTGGTTTTCAGCTTTCTGCCTCACTATCAGCAACTTGGCCAATATGTCTAACACCTACAAACCTTTTAATCATTGAAGTAGGGATCGTAAATCCAAGGTAATCATCAATTCACCCCCTCAGGGAGATCACACAGTGGTATTCCACATGATCTGAGTTGTGTCTCATGATATTCATTAATGACATAGATAACGCAACAAACAGCCACGCAAACAAGTGTTTTGAATGAACAAAAAAATGGTGGTATTGTAACCAATGTAGCCAGGAGCATAAAATTGCAAAGTTACATTGACAGCTTAAGTGAGGGGCAGAACTGTATCAAATGGATTTCAATGTAGGTAAGGACAAAGTCATCCATTTTGGATCAAAAAAAGATAGATCAAAACATTAGCATAAAGGGTGAAAAGCTGGCAACAAAGGACGTCTACAAGGGTTTAAGGGACCATGTACACAGATCACTAAAGATAGTAACTAAGTACAGACAGCTAATGAGATATACATCTTTACAATGAGAGGGCTGAAATATACAGCAGTGATAGTTTTGCTGGAGTTCTGCAAAGCACTGCTTAGACCACATCTGGAGTATTTTCTACAATTTTGGGCAGCAAACATTAACGAACAGGACAGGATGCACTCATATCTGGAAGAGAATAGGCTTATTAGTGATAGGCAGCATGGTTTTGTGAAGGGGAGGTCATGTCTCACAAACTTGATTCAGTTCTTTGGGGAAATGACAAGAAAAACTGACCAGGGCAGGGCAGCAGATGCTGTATACATGGACTTTAGTAAAGCCTTCGATAAGGTTCCTCATGGCAGGCTGATACAGAAGGTGAAGTCATATGGGATCCGAGATGAACTGGTAAGGTGGATACAAAACTGGCTTGGGCCATAGAAAGCAGAGAGTAGCAGTGGAAGGGGGGTTTTCTAACTAGAGGTCTGTGACAAGCAGTGTTCCACAAGGATCAGTGCTAGGGCCTTTGTTGTTTGTAATATATATAAACATGAATGATTTGGAGGAAATTAAGGTGGTTTGATTAGTAAATTTGCAGATGTTACAAAAATTGGGGGAGTAGTGGATAGTGAGGAGGATTGTCAGAAGATACAGCAGGATATAAATAGATTTGGAGACCCGGGCTGAAAGATGGCAGATGGAATTTAGCGCGGACAAATGTGAGGTGATGCAATTTGGAAGGTCTACTGCAGAAGGAAAGTATACAGTAAATGGTACAGCCCTTAAAAATATTAACATACAGGGCGATCTAGGCATGCCCTTGAAGGTTCCTTGAAGGTGGCAACTGAGGTGGACAAGTTGGTGAAGAAGGCATATGGCATGCTGGCTTTCTTCGGTCTGGACATTGAGCATAAGAATTGGAAAATCATGTTGCAGCTGTATGAGACTTTGGTTAGGCCGCATTTGGAGTATTGTGTACAATTCTGGTCGCCACACTGCCAGAAGGATGTTGATGCATTGGAAAGGGTGCAGAAGAGACTTACCTATCATGCTGCCTATCACTAATAAGCCAGGATGTTGGCTGGTTTGGAGGATATGGATATGAAGAAATGTTGAACAAACTTGAATTGTTTTCATTGGAGCATTGGAGGATGAGGGCGGGGGTGTGGGGAGGGGGTGGTGGGGGGGCCTGAGAGAGGTTTACAAGATTATGACAGGCTTGGATAGAGTGGATAGTCAGAGTCTTTTTCCCAGGGTCGAAAGATCAATTACTCAGGGGCATAAGTTGAAAGTGAGAGGGGGAACGTTTAAAGAGATGTAAGGGACAAGTTTTTCACACAGAGGGTGGTGAATGCCTGGAACATGCTGCCAGAGAAGGTGGTGAAAGCAGATTCTATAGCAACGTTCAAGAGATATCTGAATAGGTACATGAATAAGCAGGGAATAGAGGGGTAGGGACTATGTAGAGGTCAGAAAATATTAGATTAGAAAGGTATCTGTGTTGGCACAGACTTGGTGGACCAAAAGGTCTGTTCCTGTGCTGTACTGTTCTTGGTACTGGCCTTGGAAGGATTGCAACACAAATTAACCAGGATGTTAAGATGCCTCCAAAGGTTAGATTACATGGAAAGACATGTAATTCCCTGGAGCATAGAATGTTAAAGGTCATTTGACTGAAGTTAATAGGATTTTGGAAAGTTGATTCATGGGAGATACTTTCCGCTGGAAGGAAATCCTCATCAATGGGCTTTGGAGCTGGATGTGGTGACCATCTGACAGTGGGTTGGCAGGTTTGTTTGGGGTGGATGGGAGATGTAAGATTTTATGGGATCTAACTGCAATTTTAACACCAGCAAGGAAGATGTTAATTACCCATCGCTTGGCTAAATGATGCCCATTAAGTGCTCACCTCATTTTCCTGCTGCTGGGGTATTACCACTGAGAGTAGAGGCACATACGTAGCGGCCACCCTGGCAGCTTTTACAGTGAGGGCTGGTGGCAGGCAAGTTGGGGTAAGGGGGGGGGGAAGGGCGGGGGAGGGATGTTCCTCATTAATGGAGCCCTGGCTCCATCAGAGTCCACCTTTCCCACTCCTTCACACATCCTCCCCCACAGCTCTATTCAGCCTGCACCACCTCAACACCCACCATGCAGCTTCCCACCCTTCCTCCAGTGCACCACACCTTCCTGTAGGCCCCAGAGTGGCCACCAGTCCAAGTGGTGCTATGGTTGCTGGAGAGCTGCCAGCCTCTGATCAGCCAACAGTTCACTGAGGCCAGACCTCCTACTGCTGAGGGGTGGAAGTTCAGTCTCAGGCCTTTTGGGATAAGGCAGTGGTGTCGTGATATTGTTACTGTACTGGTAATGCAAAGGCCCGGGTTAATGATCTGGGGACCCAGATCCCACCATGGCAGACGGTGAGATTTGAATTCAGTAAAAATCTGAAATTAAAAGTCTAATGATGACCATGAGACCGTTGTCAATTGTCATAAAAATCATCTGGTTCACTAATGTCCTTTGGGAAGGGAAACCTGCTGTCCTTACCTGGTCTGGCCTACATGTGACTCCAGAGCCACAGCAATGTGCTTGACTCTTAACTACTTGTATGAAGAGAAATTGAACAATTTAGTCCTATACTGTCTGGAATTTAGAAGAATGAGGGGAGATCAAATAGAGTATATAATATAAAAGATATGGATAAAGTAGATGTGATGTAGATGCTTCCCCTTGTGGGGGCATTCTAGGACAAGAGGTCATAGTCTAAGGATAAGGGTAGCAAATTTAACTAGAATTAAGGACAAACTACTTCCCTCAAAGGGTTGTGAATCTGTGGAATCATAGAATCCCTAAAGCGCAGAAGGAGGTCATTTGGCCCATCAAGTTTGCACCGAACACAATCCCACCCAGGCTGTGTCCCCGTAATCCCATGCACTTACCCTAGCTAGTCCCCTTGATACTAAGGGAAAATTTAGCATGGCCAATGCACCTAACCTGCACATCTTTGGACTGTGGGAGGAAACTGGAGCATCTGGAGGAAACCCACGCAGACATGGGGAGAATGTGCAAACTCCACACAGACAGTGACCCATGCTGGGAATCAAACTCCAGGTCCCTGGCGTTGTGAGGCAGCAGTGCTAACCACAGTGCTGCCCCTAAATTCACTACCCCAAAGTGCGGTGGATGCTGGGACTGTGAATACATTTGAGGAGGAGTTAGACAGATTTTTAATTGGTAGTGGATTGAAGGGTTATGGGGAGAAAGCAGGAAAATGAGGATAAGGAGCATATCAGCCATGATCGAATGGTGGGGCAGACTCGATGGGCTGAATGGGCTAATTCTGCTCCTATATCTTACGAACTGCCCTCAGCAATGGGCAATAAATGTGGTCCAGCCAGTGACACTCACATGAACGAATTTTAAAAAAGACCAATTAATGTCTAGTGGGCTGTTAAATGGGGAGGTTTTTCGCTCATTTTTAGCTGGGTGGGGGACGTGGTGACAACAGTTAAATCCATTGTTTCAATATCAGAACCAGGCTGTTCAGGAAAATAAAGAATAAGTGTGGACTTATCTTTTGTACAAAGCGGATGAGGTTTCATCAATAATTGTAAACTTTAGATTGATGGAACTTTGCTAGCCAAGGGTATAAAAGAACATAGAGCCATGGTACATGGATGGAGTTGAGTTACAGATCAGCCATAATCTCACTGAATGATGGAACAAAGGGCAGAATCGTACCACTCTTTCCCCAATGTTCCTACCCACAGCCCCTCCATTGAACATCCAATTTAATTAAAACCCAATGCATTGTGTGTTACATTCAAAATTAACCATAGTACAATTAATCCAAGAATAATATTATGAAATGAAACACTCTTTTATGAATGTGCAGAGTGGAACTTTGCTCACACTATCATTAAGTATTGAAACACTGTCCACAAGGCTTAGATTTAATGTCCGAGAATGTCATCTGTTATAATGTGACAATCCCCACAGAAACTTATGACATTAGTCTAAAGCTGACAAGCTATTAAATAACCAATTTCAGATGCCATGGAGTGCGTCCGTCAGATCAAGATCTCAATTATACTTACCAAGCATCCTGGAACCAATCCACTACATGTTCGACAAGCTTTCCCTGAGCATATTTAAGCTCTAATTTCACAGTGGAGAAGCTCTTCACTGTGAATACATTCCGGCTCTTCCATTTATTTCAACATTAAGATTGTAAAAATACTATGATACAGTCATGCTGTATGAAGAAGATAATCATCATACATCAAGTCAGTTGTTTGAACAATAAAAAGACGACAAGTTATTATAGCTGGCAATGCTGCTTACAACATTATTGCCATCATACCAGTGTAAAAGTGGTTTAGCAATGTTGAGAAAATTAATCGAAGACATTAGAAAAGGTGTAAAAAAATGTTTAAAGTTTATTTATTAGTCACAAGTAAGCTCACATTAACGTTGGAATGAAGTTACTGTGAAAATCCCCTAGTCGCCACACTCCGGCGCCTGTTCGGGTAGACTGAGGGAGAATTTAGCATGGCCAATACATCTAACCAACAAGGACAATACCAGAACTGAGAAGTTATAGCTATCAGCAGAGCTTGAGCAAGTTGGATCCCTTTAGCCAGAAAAAAGATTCTGATCAAGAGGTCAACAAAATCAAGAAAGGATGGAGAGAAAGTGGGTTGAATTTTCCCGTCTCGCCTGCCACGGGAATCATAGCAATTGGGGTGGGGGGACCACGCAAAGTTCTGCGGTCAGATTGAAGTATGCATCAGTTGTTTTTATTACAGCATTGGTCATGGCTTTTTCCTCATCAATACCCTACCTGATGAGGATATTATTCACACAGTCACCCATCACATATAACAGCGTACTGACCTGCCCACTTCTCATCTTTACAGTGATGCCTGACCTGGTACAATATCTGGCAAAGCTCCTAAATAATTCCAGCCAAGCTTTGAATTGATTGAGGCCTGCAACCATCAGGAAATCGTAGCAACTTCCCCATCGCTAATTTTTTTATACGCTGCCACCGTATAATATTCTTGGTATATTTTGAATAATACACAATATATAATGGGTGGTACTTTCCGGCTACACTCATCCAGAAACCATAAAATCCTACCCAAGGTCAATGGACCTTTCATGGTTCGCCTCTTGTCCGTGGTAGGCGGGACAGTAAAATTTTAGCCAGTGAGTCTTCAGAGATATATAAAGCACGAGCTTTATTGGACTCCATCTTACTGCTCTGGCTACATCTTTCACAAAGCTACAAGAGGGACTGCTTTGCATCACGCCCTCTCTGTTTATCACTTCATATAAAAGGGATGAGGCAGCGGTGTAGTAGTATTGTCACTGGGCTAGTAATCCAGAGACCCAGGGTAATGCTCTCAGGACCCGGATTTGAATCCCACCACAGCAGATGGTGAAATCTGATTTCAATAAAAACCTGAAATGAAAAAGTCTAATGATGGTCATAAAAACCCATCTGGTTTACTCGTGTCCTTTGGGGAAGGAAATCTGCCACCCTTACCCAGTCTGACCTACGTGTGACTCCAGAGCCACAGCAACGTGGTTGACTCTTAGTTACTCCTTAAGGATGGGTGATAGATGCTGGCCCAGCCAACGATGCCCACATCCCATGAACAAATAAAAAAAATATTATTGCATTGCGAAAAACTATTTTAAAAGTAATGAAATGTAGCACTGTGTTCCAGAGTTCTCATCACATTCATTACCATCTATTAGAACCCTACAAGTGAAGTAATCCATGACACATGGACCTACAATTTGATTGGTTCAGCTGGCATGTTGGGAAGGATATTAAGTAGCCTTTGATGTGCAATGAAAGCTTTCTCAATTCCAAGAAAAATTCATTTATTGTCATTCCTGAGCTGCTCACAGTAAAATATGTCAATCACTCACAGCCTCTTGCTTTGAGGATAAAACTACAGCAGAAAAAGTATGCCAGAATTCCCTGATACCTTGTTCATGAATATTGAAATGTGCTGAATTCTGAAATATTTACTGCATTGGGATAAAATAATTCATAATGCATCCCCTCTGTGCATATAAGGCCCGTGGCATTACCTGCGGGTTTAATAGTTGCAGATGCACAGAGTGGCCTGAAATATTGTGGTATTTCAGTCTAACACATGCTTCTTAATGATGAAGCCATAGTCTAAATCCAACCTGATTGTTACATCTTGCTGTATTACACCTTTTACTTATATATAATTCACTTTGCTATCATCACAATCGGTGAATTAGTATGTGGATTCATCCCTCAGAAGCAGGTGATCTGAAACAAGGCTTGTTTGAATTTTTGGAATAGTTCCCTCCACTCCAAGCCCCTCCTGTAGACATTGGATGGAGTTCTCCCATCCCGACTGCCACTGGAATTTTAGCGGGAGGGTTGCGGAGAATGAAAAACGCCATAGACGGTCAGATGGGAATTTCCAGCTTTTTAACCAGCGTAGTCAGAGAATTCCGCCCATTAACTTCCTTTCTAGAGCGTATTTCTGTGTTCCCCTGCCTTAAAGAAATTTTTCCACAGTGTTCATGTGTGATCCTCAATGACGAGGGTTGGCTGGCTAATCTATCATGGTAGGCATCACCAAATATAGGCCATTCAGTCATCACCTACTGACCCACATACACTGGTCTCATTCTGGCAAGACTGGATAAATTGCTCTAAACAGGGGAAAAGCTAGGTCGCTGTTTACCTTCTGCTCCACCCAAGGTAATGAAGCCAATTTTTAAAAACTTATTTATGGGATTTGGGTGTCACTGGCCTGGCCTGCATTGACTGGCCATCCCTAACTGCCCTCCATTTCAGAGGACATTTGAGATTCAACCACATTGCTGCGGGTCTGGAGTCACGTGTAGGCCAGACCAGGTAAGGACAGCAGACTTCCTTCCCTAATGCACATCAATGAACCAGATGGATTTTTACAACAATAGACAATGGCTTTGTGGTCATCATCAGACTTGTAATTCCAGGCTTTTATTGAAATCAAATTTCACCATCCACTGTGGTGTGATTTGAACCTGGGTCCCCAGAACTTTACCCTGAGTTTCTGGATTACTGGTCCAGTGACAATAGCACTGGGCTACTGCCTCCTATCAATTGGTTCGACTGAGTTTAATTACCTGTGCACAAAATGCAATTGAGCTGCCACCTTTCTAACTTGTGCAGTTCAGTAAGAATGAGGCAGTGAAATTACCCACTGAACCATTCATGAAATACTTAAAGGCCTGAATTTTTTACCTGTTGGGCGCTCGCACACAGTGGCCCCAGAAGCAGGCGTGAAAGGTATTTCTGGCTGCAATCATCCCCGGAACGTGACTTTACTCTGGCCAATTAACAGGCACAGTAAGAAGTCTCACAACACCAGGTTAAAGTCCAACCAGTTTATTTGATAGTAAACCCACAAGCTTCCCAGGCAGCCAGTGTGAAATGCACGCTGGGGAAGGCTCAGCGCTGCAGGGGAGGGTGGGAAAAGGGTGTGGGCTGAGATCCGGGAGGGTGTGGGCTGCTGCTTCTACTGTGCACCCCCTCAAGAACCTCTGTCTCTGGTCCCCGACTCTCACCTATGTCCCTCTGCTGAAATATTGCTCAAGTGCGCGCGGTGACATCTTGTGCCTGCCATGTTGGACACATGCCCGCATGAGCGATGTAAAATTCTGACTATATTTTAAGCAGAGTACAATAGAAAGGCATTTATCAATGTGATAAGTGTGTGAGTTCTCTTTCATCATCTAGCATTATAAACTTTAATACAAATAATTTGACCCTCAGTTAGAATCAAACCCCTTCCAAGTTCTAAATGTGGTCACCCTGTATGTTTTGGTCATGAATTTGAACAATAGACAGAGGAGAAATATAATGAATGAATTGTTAATGATCAGAGATCAGTTACTCTAAGTTTGAAGCATCAACATGGTATTCCCTCTTTCTTCTCACTACCTTCCTTATATTATCACACCAAAAGAAACAAGTGCTTCTTCACACAAAAGGTAGTTGGAAATCGGAAGCTCTCTCCACCAGAGGCATGCCACGTCAGCTATGACTCTCACCAACTTTTACAGCTGCACCATAGAAAGCATTCTTTCTGGTTGTATCACAGCTTGGTATGGCTTCCGACCAGCCCAAGACTGCAAGAAACTACAAAAGGTTGTGAATGTAGCCCAATCCATCACGCAAAGCAACCTCCCACCCACTGACTGTCTACACTTCTCGCTGCCTCGGAAAAGCAGCCAGCATAATTAAGGACCCCACGCACCCCAAACATACCCTCTTTCACCTTTCTCCATTGAGAAAAAAATATTAAAGTCTGAGGTCACGTACCAACTGACTCAAGAATAGATTCTTCCCTGCTGCCATCAGACTTCTGAATGGACCTACCTCGCACTAAATTGATCTTTCTCTATGACTGTAACACTATGTTCTACTCTCTCTCCTTTCCTTCTCTATCAACGGTATGCTTTGTACAGCATACAAGAAACAATACTTTTCACTGTATACTAATATATGTGCATGTTAGGAAGGTAAAATGCAATGTGCATTCATATCGAAAAGACTAGAATACAAAAGCAGGGATGTACTTCTGAGGCTGTATAGGACTCTGGTCAGACCCCATTTGGAGTACTGTCAGCAGTTTTGGGCCCCGTAACTAAGGAAGGATGTGCTGGCCTTGGAAAGGATTCAGAGGAGATTCACAAGAATGATCCCTGGAATGAAGAGCTGGTCGTATGAGGAACAGTTGAGGACTCTGTATTCGTTGGAGTTTAGAAGGATGAGGGGGGATCTTATTGAAACTTACAGGATACTGCAAGGCCTGGGTAGAGTGGACATGGAGAGGATGTTTCCACTCGTAGGAAAAATTAGAACCAATGGGCACAACCTCAGACTAAAGAGACAATCCTTTAAAACAGAGTTGAGGAGGAATTTCTTCAGCCAGAGAGTGGCTAATCTGTGAAACTCATTGTCGCAGAAGTCTGTGGAGGCCAGGTCATTGAGTGTCTTTAAGAATAGATAGGTTCTTGATTAATAGGGGATCCCGGGGGAAAAGGGGAGAATGGGGGTGAGAAAAATATCAGCCATGATTGAATGGTAGAGCAGGCCGATGTCTTATGGTCTTAAGTGGCAATAATAAATCAAATCAAATCAAATTGATTCAAAATCAGTCAATTAAAGACAACAAAACTGAGCTTGAAGGTTCTTTGTCAGATCTGGCTATTTAGTGTTATGGAACCAAGGCAGGCAGATGGAATTAAGATACAGATCAGCCATGATCTAATTGTCTGCCAGAACATGGTAGAGGAATGAATGCTCTACTCCTGCTCCGTTATTCCCATTCCTACATTCCCACCCATATTTGGAATGACCAGGAACAATGTAGGTCACACCTTAAATAGGCCACTTCAACATTCCACACTCTTATGAGCTGTGTAGAAAGAGTAAGGTTATATACAATTGGGGACATTATCACTGAACATGCTTGCACCAAGTTCTTTCCACTATTTTAATTGGGCCACTGGCCACTTGGGTTGATTTTCCTTTAAAATATCAAGGGAGAATAACTTTGTACAAATTCAATGAGTTAGCAGTCTTGGCAGAAATTTCAACTTTGTACCCAATTTAAAATAGAGCAGCTATGGAAATTAGCAGATTATTTCTTCTATACTCTAGTATGGATTTTTGATGGGAGTGGTCGGACATCCCTGGAAATTAACAGTGCTTACAGAGAGTGAATAATGACTTGTAAAAGTCTTGGGTGTGCAATCTCTGATTTTCCATCAATCTAATTTAACAATCTGGAATCAGGAATATTGCATGCCTCAAATTTTCCAATCCAATGCTTTCTTTGAGCACTGTTCCTTCCTCAGCTACATGTGTTGGCCTAGTAACTACTAACGACCAGAAAAAACCCAACCATCCCCCCCATGACTTTCAATGACATCACCAGCATCAATCCCCTCCCCATCAACATCCCTCAGGTTACCACTGACCAGCAACTGAACTGGACCAGCCATATAAATACTGCGACTACAAAAACAGGTCAGAGGCTGGGAATCTTGCGGCATGTAACTCACCTCCTGACTCCCCAAAGCCTGTCCACCATCTACAAGGCACAAGTCAGGAATGTGATTGAATATTACACACTTGCCCGGATAAATGCAGCTCCAACAACTCGCAAGGAGGTTGAGAGTACCCAGGACAAAGTAACTCACTTCAGTCACACTCAGCCACCACCTTAGACTTTTACTACCTCCAGTGAACAGTGACAGCACTGTATACAATCCACAAGATGCACTGAAGCAATTTGCTCCTTCTACAGCACCTTCCAAACCCACAACCTCTACCACCTAAAAGAACAAGGGCAGCAAATGCACGAGAACACTACCACTTGCAGGTTTCCCTCCAAGCCACCCACCACCCCGACTTAGAAACCACCGTTTCTTCACTTTAGTTGGGTCAAAACCCTGGAACTCATTTCCCGATGGATTTTGGGTTTACCTGCAACACACAGACTGCAGTGGTTCAGGAAGCTGACTCACCACCACCTTCTCCAGGACAATTAAGAATGGACAAAAAATTACCGGCAATACCCATGTTCCAAGAATGAATGATGAAAAACATCCTGCGAATAAACTTATTGCAAATATTGAAACTCAGACAATAGGCAATTAAATCACCCAATGTTTTAAGTTTTTTAATTAGTGTCACACATAGGCTTACATTAACACTGCAATGAAGTGTTCATGTCGAGGGGGCTAGAATACAAGAGCAGGGAAGTAGTTCTGAGGCTGTATAAGACTCTGGTCAGTGCCCATGTGGAGTACCGTGAGCAGTTTTGGGTCCTGTATCTAAGGAAGGATGTGCTGGCCTTGGAAAGGGTCCAGAGAGGTTCATTAGAATGATCCCCGGAATGAAGGGTTTGTCGTATGAGCAATGGATGAGGGGACACCTTATCCACTGAAAGCCAACCATCTCAACCAACAGACAGCAATGATGCTTGAGAAGTGGGGAGGGGGTGATGCCTGAGAAGGGGAGATAATGATGCCCATGAAGGTGTGTGGGGATGGGTAGGAGATACAATTCTTGGGGGTAGGTCAATGCCTGTGAAGGGGTGGAGATATTGAGGGGGGGGGGATGTCTTTGAAGACATCCCTTGAAGAGGGGAGCAATGCCTGGGAAGTGGGGGGAGGAAATTATGCCTGTGAACGAGGGGCAATGCTGTTGAAAGGGGGGAGGGTGTGATGCCAGTGATGGACAGGGAGTGGAACGATGCTTGTGAAGGGGGATGGGCAATGCTGATGAAAGGGGGGAGTGAAGCCTGTACCTGTGAAGGACGGGAACGGACGGGGCGGTTGGAACGATGGCTGTGATCCTCATTACATTGCACTGAAGTTTAAGGATAATCAACAAAAAAAAATGCTTTAAAGTTTACTCATTAGTGCCGCAAGTAAGCTGACATTAACACTGTAATGTGAAAAATCCTCTAGTTACCACACTCCGGTGCCTGTTCGGGTAGCCCGAGGGAGAATTTAGCATGGCCAATGCACCTAACTAGCACATCTTTCCGACTGTGGGAGGAAACCGGAGAACCCGGAGGAAACCCACGCAGACATGGGGAGAACAGTCACCCAAGGCTGGAATTAAACCCAGGTCCCTGGCGCTGTGAGACGGCAGTGCTAACCACTGTGCCACCCGTTATGAGAGCTTGAACAGACTGTTCCGGTACAACTCCAGCAACCCAAAAAAGGACAACACTGCAGAGCGAGGAGACAAAATAAATAAAACTGAGTCATTTGTGACTTTGGAGTGGAAATATGTGGCATTCTGTTGAAGACAAAGGGGCATTGACCCGGAAAGGATTGGGTTCACTAGAGGACAGAGAAAGCTCAATGTCACGATGAGACGTAAATGGCACTGAACGAGCCAGAGGATATCGTGGCCAGGCAGGATTAAAATCAACTGTGCTTTTTTTTCCTCCCTCCTTTCAGTTTCTACAATAGTTACATCAATCTGTTGTGATAAAACTGAAATGCCACATGTCAGATGCTTCTATTATCAAGTGTGAGCAACAGATTTAGCAAGATGCAAGCGCCTTCCACGTTCATCACCTTCAGATGAAAGTGTGTGCTCGGAAATGAATTTCTTTCACTAGGCGGTTCACCTGGACGATCTGGGATTGTGTACTCCTTTGAGAAATTTGTCTCATCTTCATTCTACGGTTATTAATACATTTAAATCTGACAGGTGATCAGAACCTATTTTTAGTTATACCGGGGACAAGGGCAGGATTGGCGATAACCTGATTCTCTCCTCCCGCTGAAGGAAGGGTTTAGATCTGAAGGACGAACAGATGTTTCTCCCCAGATGCCGCCTGGCTTGCGAAGCATTTCCAGCTTCCGCCGATCAGTATTGTCTCCCCCTAACCTCCAGGCCTTGACTTCTGCTTCCCAAGGGCAGGTTTCCTGCCATACCCTCGCCCCAAAGAGCCACATCGTTGACTATACACCAGAGCGGGATTGCTAGATATTTGGGCACTGGAGCAATCAGGAGACTTTGGGATTGAGCAGTGACTGAAGCTGAGGCAGACAATCGGCTACACTCAGTGAAATTTGGCTCAAAGGGCGGTGTGGCTCGTGGCCTCATTCCTATAAACCTGTCTTGTCGGAGTCAGGCCATTAGGACACAGGCCTGATGATGTCCAGACACTCATCTATCCTGTGACAAGGCCCAGAATCTGGGATGGAAACACAGTCACTGTTGCAGGCCTAACAACAATGAAAATCTACATTTGTATAGCATCTTTAATGAAGAAAACATCCAAGGGCGTCCAATAGGGGCCAAAATCTGACACCGAGCCACATGAGGAAATGTTAAATCAGATGACAAAAAGCTTGATTGAAAGGGTAGGTTTTAAGAAGTGTCTTAAACTTAAAAGGAGGAGGATAGTGAAGTAAAGATGTGGAGATATTGAGGGCGAGAATTCCAGCACTCAGAGCAGGATTTTCCAGCGCATTTGTCCCAAGACCAGAAAGTCCCACCTGAGGTCAATGGACCTTTGCATAGTCCCGTCTGCTACGATTCTCATGGCGGGCAGGACAGGAGAATTACACCCTAAGCAATCGATAGTATGGCCACCCGATACTGGGATTAATTAAACCAGGAATATAGAAAAAGCCTGAATTAGAAGAAAGCAAAGGGTTTTGTAGCACTGGTGGGGGGTCATAGAGATCGGGAGAGGTGAGGTCATGGGTGAAATGTAGAGATGAGAATTTTAAATTGGAAGAATTGCAGATCAATATGGATCAACAAGCAAAAGGGGGGGGAATGGGTGAACGGGTCTTGGCATAGGTCAGGATTTGGGCAGCAATATTTTGAATGAGTTGATGTTTATGGAGGGTGAAAGGCGAGAGGTCAGTTAATGAGATAACAATGAGGTAACAATGGCTTCCGTCAGGAGGAAAGTAGAGGCAGGGAATGGAGTCAGGCAATACTTCAGAGACTGGAATAAGCAGTCTCGGTGAAATGGAGAGGTTATGGGGGTGGAAAATCAGATGCTAAGGTTGCAAATAGAATGATTCGACTTTACACAGTGGTTCAGAGAGAAGGACAGGTCATGGTGGGAACCAAAGGCAATGAGCGGAATTCTGCCATTTTGAGACTAAATGTGATGGTGGGTGGCTCCGGAGGCAGCTTTCTGCCAACAACAATCCTGCACCGGATTCTGTTCTTGGAACCTCATTAATTATGCACAGATGAGTTTCCCTCTGACTCTCCAGGCTGGCGTGCAACTAATTCGTCTGCCCGCCCTCAGCTGACGAGTTCAAAGGTCCATGTTTAAACACCAGTCCAGCAAACGCACACCGCTCTCTCCAGCCCCAGTCTTCACCAGACTGTACAAGATGTCAACAATCCAGAGGCAAAAGGTGAACAACCTCAAGGGGAAGTCTGTCCCTCAATGCAAATAACTCCCTCTCTGCCCCCCTCACCGAGCCCACCGCCTGCGAGGTGCTCATGTCCCGTTTGGATCTCCACCCACCACGCCTGGACTCTTCATGTAAGCCCTCCCAGTGAACGATGTGACCTCCCTTTCACCTCTTTGTGAGCTTTCCCTGCAGCCTTTTCGGGATCCAGCTTCCCTCCCCTCAGTCTTTCCTGTGCCTTCCATTGTTCACCTTCTTCATTCTACTCCTTACCCCACTGACTGCCAGTTTTAGCCCTCGCCCTTCTACCATTCCATGCAGAGTCCTCCTTTCTCGTTGCCCCCCCCCACCACCTTTGTCTTCATCAATCCACTCCTCCCCACCAGCCTCACATCACACCCCAACCCCAGTTGAACTTTGGACCTTTGTTGAGATGACTGCGTGAGCCCCACAGCACCGTGCTGTCCAGGTAGACACTGGTGTGTGACAACAAGGGGTAAGGAGACCCCTGTACTCCCAATCCTAGCCACAAGACTGATTTGACTCAGTGACCCAGGAGGGTCTGTCAGTCGAGCTGTCCATGAAGAGCAGTTCGACATGGAGATGGAAGGCAGGAACTGGCCTGCTCCGGCACAGTGGCGAACAGCCTGTAAGCAGCAGCTCAGCACTGTGACAGAAAGTTGGTGCACCCATCTCAACGCCTCTTGAGAACTGAGCACCTCTCTGTGCACGCCACTCTTTGTCAATCAGGTTTGACACCAAGGTGATTTCCCACTGGCCTGAATCAAGATTGGAAGGTGTGATGGGATGCAGGCAGGCAGCTATTTTAACGAGCATTCAGGGGGTACAGATGATCGTAAATATTGCTCATGCCATCAGGCAGTGGGCAGAATGCCCGCCTTTAATCTGTCATTGGCAGAAATGCAGCATAATTTTACACAGGTGGATTTCTGAGTCACTGGGTTCCCCACCCGCATGGGAAGGATGGGAAAATTCCACCCAATGACTTTGGTCTTCCTAGTATTTGACTGTTTGATATTACTGCACTTTTAATACTGCATGCTGCACAATTTAACAATTCAGAGAGTGAAAAGCTGAAGACAGCAAAGCTCCTTTTGACTGCCTTCCAAAAGAAGCAGTTCATCCTGAAGATAAGTGAATCCCAATAAATCCTGAAGTTCTGTGAGGAAATCCTAATAAATCCTGAAGATCCATGAGGAAATCCCAATAAATCCTGAAGATCCATGAGGAAATCCCAATAAATCCTAAAGATCTGTGAGACAACTCCAATAATTCCCAAAAATCTGTGAGGAAACCCCAATAAATCCTGAAGATCTGTGAGGAAATCCCAATAACTCCTGAAGATCTGTGAGGAAACCCCAATAATTCCCGAAAATCTGTGCGGAAACCCCAATAAATCCTGAAGATGTGTGAGGAAATCCCAATAACTCCTGAAGATCCATGAGGGATCCCAAGAAAAAACGTCAATTATCCCCAATATGATCCATATGACATTAACAATGAAGTAAGATTCAAACGCCTCAGGAACTTGGCTTCCTGCCTCACTCATACTGACTGCTCACCTCACTTCGCATTTGGAGAAAAACCCTGCAAGTCTTCCAGGACCATTAAAAAGTGGAATCCTATATTAATGACAATCTCCTTGCACGTCCCATCACAACTTAGTGCCTGAGAGGGAAGTAGCTGGAGCCAATGGTTAGGAAATCCAGCCTTAAGAATTCTTCTAAATATACATTGATGGAAGGAGGTCATAGAACTCACCGGGTAGCACGGTGGCACAGTGGTTAGCACTGCTGCCTCACAATGCCAGGGATGCAGGTTCAATTCCGGCCTTGGGTCACTGCCTGTGCGGAGTTTCCACATTCTCCCTGTGTCTGCGTGGGTTTCCTCCGGGTGCCCCGGTTTCCTCTCACACTCCGAAGATACGTGGGTTAGTTGGATTGGCCGATGCTGAATTGCCCCTTAGTGTCAAGGCGATTAGCCTTACGTGGGATTGAGGGGAAAGGGCTTGGGTGGGAATGGGGTTGGTGCAGACTTGATGGGCCAAATGGCTTCTTACTGCAGTGGAGGGATTCTCTGATTCTATAGGCCAGTGTAGATTTGAGGCTGATATCGGGGATCAGGGCATGGAAATTGGCCATTGTGTTTCTGTGCAACAAAAGAAAGTGGAGCCTGCGGTGCCGCAGAAGAACAGATTTCTTTTCTGCTTTGTCTGTTCACACTGTTAGTTCTTGATTCATCAGCCGCCACCCACCTCCCATCGCGGTATATTTGCCCGTCAGTTGCAAAGGTGTGTTGGTCTGGGTTGGCACATTGAGTCTTAGAGGTTTACAGCATGGAAACAGGCCCTTTGTCCATATACCGTCCTCTTTTTTAACCCCTATGTTAGTCCCAATTGCCTGCATTTGGCCCAGACCCCTCTATACCCATCTTACCCATTTAACTGCCTAAACGCTTTTTAAAAGACAACATATTCGCCTTTACTACTACTACTGGTAGCTCGTTACAAACACCCACCACCCTCAAAGGATTCAATGTTTGCGCTGATCTATTTCCATATTAGTGCCAGGAGTGTTAAGGCTACTTAAAAAAATCCAAAATTTTCCAGCCATTCACGCCCCATTGCCACTGCAAGCGAGGACAGAGAATTTGTCACTTAGCCAAATCTCGGTTCACTGCAGCGGGACCGGAGAATTTCAGCCTCACTCGCTCCGCCGAATGCTTGCTACACTGAGTTGAATTCTGAAAAGCACAGCGTCAAAAAGTTTCATCTGAGTCCTTACCTGGTCTGGTTTCATTTGCCGGAATTTCTTCCACACATTCAGCGGGAAACCATCCAACCCGGCCTCGGGAACTGCCTTCCCAGAATCCGCCCTCTCCAATGCTCAGAACTGGTTTCGCCAAAGGGGAAAAATAAAACAGGAAATAATTAGTTGATCCTTTTAGAATAAAAATGTGCACTTCTAACAGAACATAACATCAGAAATAGGAGCCGGAGTCACCCATAGAATGGTCTCAGGCCTGCTCCAACTTTGTGTGTGATTGTGATGGAACGTTTACCTCTGGGCAGAGTGGTGGCAGAGTGGTTAGCACTGCTGCCTCACAGCGCCAGGGACCCGGGTTCAATTCCAGCCTTGGGTGACTGTGTGCAGTTTGCCCCTTCTCCCTATGTCTGCTGTGGGTTTCCTTTGGGTACCCCGGTTTCTTCCCACAGTACAAAGATGTGCGGGTTAGATGGATTGACTATGCTAAAATTGCCCCTCAGTGTCAGGGGATTAGCAGGTTAACTATGTGAGATTATGGGGACAGAGCCTATGTGGGATTATTGTCGATGCATGCTCAATGGGCCAAATGGCCTCCTCTACTGTAGGAGTTCTATGACCAACTCAACTTTCCCCTCTTGTCCTTGTAACCCTTGGTTCCTTTCACATCCAGAATTCTACAAATCTCAGTGCTGAATATACCCATTAACTTGACATGGTGGCACAGCGATTAGCGCTGCTGCCTCACAGTGCCAGTGAACTGGGTTCGCTTCCCGGCTTGGATCGTTGCCTGTGTAGAATTTGCACGTCCTCCCCCTGTCTGATGGTATTTCCTCCAGATGCTCTGGATTCCCCCCGCAATCCAAAAGACGTGCTGGTTGGGTGCATTGGCCATGTTAAATTCTCTCTCAGTGTACCCAAACAGGCCGCAGAGTGTGGCAACTAGGAGATTTTCACAGTAACTTCATTGCAGTGTTAATGTAAGCATGCTTGTGACCCTGATAAATAAAACAAAATTGGCATCCATAGCAGTATAGGGCAGAGAATTCTAAAGGTTACAATCCACTGAATTAAGAAGTTTCTCTGGATCTCAGCGTTAAATGCCCTCCCCTCTCTCTTGAAACTATGGTCCTTAGTTGTGGACTTTCCAGCCTGAGGAATCTGTTGTGATCCCAGCTGATGTTACTGCTAGACAAATCAGATCACAGCAGGGGTGGGGATCCTGGTGGATTTCTTGTTTAGAAATGTGAAGGGCAGCTACTAAACAGGGTCATAAGAGTCAGCTGATAAACTTTTATCAATAGAATAAAAGATTTATTAAACAAGTAAGGTTAAACTATAATACACTACTTACTCCTTTCTATCCTTCCTACCAAAATGAATAAATTTACATTTCCCTGCATTGCACCCGATCGCTTAACTATTCAATTTCCCTTTGCAGTTGCTGTGTGACCTCCTCACCTCACTTTCCTAGATGGTATTTATTATCTGGGGGATGATGGAGGTTGGGGCTGGTGATGTTTGAGGGAGCGTGGGGAGGGGAGAATGGGGCTGACCATGTCCAGGGGATGATGTGGAGATGCTGGTGTTGTCCAGGGGGGCAGGGCTGGCCATGTATGGGTAGGCGGGCCACCGTTGCCCGGAAGGGGATAGGAGAGGCATGTCAACCGATCTCCCAGTATACTGGGAGAATTGCGCATGCTCAATGCTCCTTTGAGCATCCTCTGATGCTGGCCTCTCCAGCGGGATTAGGGCCTCTCCCCCCACCAACTGGCATGAATCACCAGATGGCCTCTGTGTTGCACAGAGTGCTGTAAATTAATTTCACTAAGCTCACCCAATAAACCCCTGTTCTCCTGTTTGTTGGTCGCTTAGAACTTTTTTGGGGAAAATCATGCCCCACATATTTCAATGAGATGACCTAAGAACAAAGAACAAAGAAAATTACAGCACAGGAACAGGCCCTTCGGCCCTCTAAGGTTGCACCTACTATGCTGCCTGTCTGAACTAAAACCCACTGCCCTTCCAGGGACCATATCCCTCTATTCCCATCCTATTTATGTATTTATCAAGATGGCCCTTTAAAATCACGATAGTATCTCTAAGTTTGTTTATTTATTAGTCACAAGTAAGGCTTACAGTAACACTGCAATGAAGTTACTGTGAAATTCCCTGCTTCCACTACCTCCCCCAGCAGCCAGTTCCAGGCACCCACCACTCTCTGTGTAAAAAACCTGCCTCATACATCTTTAAACCTTGCCCCTCGCACCTTAGTCTCCAGAAATTTCAGAAAACAGAGATCTACTCTACTTAATCACTCAGACCAGGCATCAACCTCACGAACCTTCTTCCTAATCCCTCCAAGGCAATTATATCCTTCCTTGGGTATGGAGAACAAAACTGTACAGCATATTCTCAGTGCGATTTCACCAAATCCCTACAAAATTGCAGCAAGGGTTTCTATACTGCTGATATTCTTCAACCCCTTTGCAATTAGGGAGAACATACTTCCCTCTACCCTAACTGCCTGCTGCACCTGTATGTTAACGGTCCGTGATTTGTATACAAGGACCTCTAAATCTGAATGCGACCATTTAATACTCTGTCACCTTTTCAAAGATATTCTGCCTTTCTATCCTTCCTACCAAAATGAATAAATTTACATTTCCCTGCATTGCATCCAATTGCTTATCTGTTCAATTTCCCTTTGCAGTCGCTGTGTCACCTCCTCACCTCACTTTCCTAACTGGTTTTATCAGTCCCATTTCATTTTTTAGATTGACTCCTGCTGACTACAAATGTTCACTACTTACTTATGCTGCACATTAGCAGTTGTCACATCGGTTGCATTTGCTTTATTTAAAATTCATTGAAGGGGGGTTATTTTTAATAATAAATAAAAGTAGATTGATTTCTTTCCTGGAACTTCACCCAGAGAGTGTCGGCATGTGTGTGTGAGTCTTTTCCCCAAATCATACATCAAAACTACAGAAGAAGATAATTAGTTCAGGTACAGACTGTCTGAGGGAGCACAGTCATTACTGGGGAGAAGCTCTATAAATTAGTCCAGAAAGAATTGGAAGCACTTTCACAATGCTGTTACACCTGAAATTGTATTGTGCAGCTACTGTTCCTATATAAATGCTTAATGTGAATGTACAAAATCACCAACTGCTCCTTGTATTGCTAACCTGATTTGGTTTAATTTGCAAAGTTAACATCTGTATTTAAAAAAAATGTGAATATTAAGCACTTATTTGGAAATAGTGCCAATCAGGAAATTAAGAACATAAGAACATAAGAAATAGGAGCAGAAGTAGGCCATCTAGCCCTTCGAGCCTGCCCCGCCATTCAATAAGATCATGGCTGATCTGTCGCTGCTCAGTTCCACTTTCCTACTTTCTCCCCATAACCCTTAATCCCCTCTCTTATCAAAAACCCATCAACCCGCGTCTTAAAAATATTTAGCGAGGCAGCCTCCACCACTTCAACGGGCAGAGAATTCCAGAGAATTCATTCCATAATGACCAGAGACCCATGATTGGCATAACACATTACGTGAAAACACCTTTGATACGTGACTACGCTATCATCAGCCACATATAACCACAGCAGAAAAGATCTCTTCATTTAGAGACAGAATATTCAGGGCACAGATTCTGTCGTGCATCTGAGTTTTTTTGTCAGCACGTCTTAAAATGTGGAAATTAACAAAGAGTCTTGTGTAAACACAAGGAAGAGAAACAAAATGCTTCAAAGCAGCCAGCAGGCCAGGCTAAAAGGAGAGAGCTTTTATTTACATCGGGCCTCATCACATCCCCACGATGTTCCAAAGCTCCTTATGTCCAGCAGTTAAAGTGTAGCCGTTGTTATCTTATAGAGAAGCAGGGCAACTAATTTGCACTTAGCAAGGTTCAACTGAGATCAAATGAGATGAATGTCCAGTAAACACAACTTTAACAATGCCTCAAAAGTCCCCACAGACAGCGCAGTACTTCTTTGAGGTGCAAACTCAGCAATACGTTTTCACACAGCAAGCTCTCAAGCAACAATCTGATAAGCACCAGATTATTCGCTTTTAAGTTTGGCTTAAATGGGGCAGCACAGTGGCATGGTGGCACAGTGGTCAGCACTGCTGCCTCAAAGCGCCAGGGACCCGGGTTCGATTCCCGGCTAGGGTCACTGTCTATGTGGAGTTTGTACATTCTCCCCATGTCTGCATGCGTTTCCTCTGGGTGCCCCGGTTTCCTCCCACAGTCTGAAAGATGTGCTGGTTATGTGCATTGATCCAAATAAGCACCGGACTGTAGCGACTAGAGGAATTTCACAGTAACTTCATTTCAATGTTAATGTAAGCTTTACTTGTGACTAATAATTAAAATTTTAATAACTTTAATCTCCAGGAACGCAGAACTCCAATGTTCTTCTTTGTAATATTGCAGTGGGACATTTATGTCTACCTAACGGGGGATATGGAACATTGTTTTAACAAAAAAATGGCACCTCAGGGAGTTATCACTTCTCAGGATTGCTAGCCCCGATCTCGTGCTCGGGTTTCTGGTGTAGGACTTGAACTTGCTACGTCCTGACTCAGCAGCGCCATCCACTAAGCATTGGCTGATACGGGTGGTACAATTAAAGTGAGCTTAGAGGATTAGGAGAACTCCCTGCGCTATAAAGGATGGCTTTAAAATCCGCAGCAATGCAGCAGTTTGATGTAGAATACGTGCTCAGCTTCTAATGGGGATTGGTGATGTTTGTTAAAACTGCAAGATGCCTGAAGATGTTTTACCATATCAGATTGGGCGGGGGAGAGGGGTTGCAGGTTAGAATCCCAACGATACAGAGGAGGCTGTTTGGCCCATCAAGCCTGCACCAACAACAAGCCCACCCAGGCCCTATCCCCATATCCCCACATACTTATCCTGCTGGTCCTCCTGACACTAAGGGGCAATTTGCTATGACCAATCAACCTAACCCGCACCTCTTTGGACTGTGGGAGGAAACCAGAGCACCCGGAGCAAAGCCATGCAGACACGAGGAGAACATACAGACTCCACATTGACAGTGACCCAAGCCAGGAATCGAACCCGGGTCCCTGGTGCTGTGAGGTAGCAGTGTCATCCACTAAACATTGGCTGACACGGTGGTATAGTTAAAATGAGCTTAGGGGACCAGGAGAACTCCCTGCATCATTTAACATCTGCAGCAATGCAGGATTTCAATGTAGAATCCATGCTCCAGCTAACAATGTGCAAAACAGTCCACAATTAAACCTGAAACTTTGGTGAAATGAGGGGCTTCCAGCTTCATTAACATATTTAAAATGCCAGCCTGCCTCCCCACCCTCCCAAAGAGTGGTTTGACAGCCCACCCTTTGTCTTCCTCTTGGGGATTTTTTGCCCATTCATTCCCCCCCTCCCTGGCCCTCAAACACTCCCACCCACTCACTCATGTTAAAATTCCTTTCTGTCTGACTGACGTGAGCAGAGGGGGCTTTACAATCCTTCTTCATAAAAAAATCCAGGGTAAGTTTTTACACAGCTGCAAATGTCATGGAAAATTGAGGAACCAGTTGCTGAATAATTCAATCAAACCTTTTTAGTTTTGCTGTCAGTGTCTGGATTTTATTTCTTTAACGGTTTTTTTTTGGAGTTAACCTTTCAGTCCATTACCAGCATTCAAAAAGAGATTCATTGCCTCAATCGTTTTAGCTAAGCTGCTAAAGGGAGAATGTGGATAGGATTTACACACGTAAAGCGTGGAACAGAAGTGATGTATACTGGCTGCTTCCCCCATACTGTTGGACTTATAGTAACTGACTGCAGACTAAATGAGGTGGATGGTGATTGTCTGAAGCAGATGATGGCCAGTTTGACAGCTCTCTTAATTCTTTCCGTTAACTTCAGTGAAAACAACCACCAGGAGGGATGAGCAATGGGCCAGTGATTTGCCATCACTCATTTTACACCATCGCACAATGTCAAGATCCATCCCATGGTGTCACAGCTTTAATCATTGCTGTAATACAGGAAATGTATTGAAGGTCAGCAGGAGTTAAAAGTATCGCATGCTTTACTGATATTAAACGGCAATAGCTTGTGTTTACATAGCACCCTTAACTCTACAAGATGTCCCAAGGTGCTACACAGGAGCATTGTAAAGTAAAATTGGGTGCAGAGCCACAGGAGGAGATACAAGAGCAGATGGTCGACAGCTTAGTCATAAAAAGAGGCTTGAAGGAGTGTCATAAAGATCATTAAGACACAGGAGCAGAATTAGGCCATTCAGCCCTTTGAGTCAGCTCTGCTAGATCATGATGGATATGTTTCTCATCCCCATTGTCCCGTCTTTTCCACATAGCCATTGGTCCCCTTACCATCTCTGTCTTAAATACACTCAATGACCTGGCTTCCACAGCCTCCTGTGGCAATGAATTCCACAAATTAAAAGTTTATTTATCAGTCACAAGTAGGCAATAACACAACAATAAAGTTCTGTGAAAATCCCCTAGTCGCCACACTCCGGCGCCTGTTCAGGTACACCGAAGGAGAATTTAACATGGCCAATGTACCTAACACAGTACGTCTTTCGGGCTATGGGGGGAAACCGGAGCAGCCGGAGGAAAGCCACACAGTCACGGGGAGAATGTGCAAACTCCACACAGACAGCCAGGAATCGAACCTGGGTCCCTGGCGCTGTGAGGCAGCAGTGCTAACCACTGCGCCACCAGCTGAAGGGATTCCTCTTTTTCTCAGTTTTAAATGGTCATCCCATTACTGTGAGGCAATGCCTTTAGATCCTAGTCTCTTCTACAAATGGAAACATCTTCCCCACATCCACGCTATCTAGGCTTTTCATGAGAATAATGGGATGAGGAGGGGGAGAGGCTGAAGGAGTGAGCTCCACAACTTAGGGTCAATGCAGCTAATGGCCTGGCTGCTAATAGTGGAGACGTGAAAATCAGGGACACTCGAGGGGATAAAATTAGAGGAACACAGATATGCCAGAGTATTGTGGGATTGGTGGAGATGACAGATGTAGGGATGGGTAGGGCCATAAAGAGGTCTGGAAACAAGGATGGACATTTTAAAACAAAGGTGTTGCTTTACCAGGAGTCAGTGCAAATCTAGATTTCCATTGCAAATTTAGATCATCAGGGGAAGAGGGAAATGGGACTTGTTTAAAGTTTATTTATTAGTGTCACAAGAGGGCTTACATTAACACTGTAATGTAGTTACTGTGAAAATCCCCTAGTCGCCACACTCCGGTGCCTGTTCGGATACACTGAGGGAGAATTTAGCATGGCCAATGTACCTAATCAGCACGTCTTTCAGACTGTGGGCGGAAATTGGAGCGCGTGGAAGAAACCCACGCAGACATGGGGAGAACGTGCAGGCTCCACACAGACAGTGACACAAGCCAGGAATCAAACCCAGGTCCTCGGTGCTGTAAGGCAGCAGTGTTAACAACTGTGCCACTGCGCCACCCCATGTGGACTGCAGCAGTTCATGAACACTGCTTCTCTGGGGCAATTATTTGTTGTTTTGTGTGGGTGTGTGTGTGTGTGTGTGTGTGATTGTGTGTGTGTGCACGTGTATGTATGTGTGTGTGCACGTGTATGTATGTGTGTGTGTGTATATGTGTGACTGTGTGTGTGTAGCGCGCATGACTTTAGGGCATCTCAAGGGAGTTGTGTGCTTTCACATTTCATATTGCACATTAATAAGCTTTACCTTTCTATTTGACAAGACCGGTTTTATAATAAATGACTGCGCTTGTCATTATTTGAAAGGAGCCTAATTAAAGTTCCCTTTACCCTGGGTAACAGTGGTGAAAGCAAATAATTAGCCATTAACGTTCTTGTACAATGCATGGTCCACAAAAGAGACAATTGAAGGCCAAACACAGGCCCAGCCCAGGAAAGCTCTCTTCATTTTGGTAAGGGCTAGAGGATCCTCCTGCTAAACCCCATAAATAATGTAGATTTCTGACAATGCAACTGTAGCCCCTCTCTCCTTCCTCCCCCATCCTCTCCTCATGCACCACCCTGGACTGCCCTTCCCATTCCACGCTCTGATAGACTTGGGAACCAAACAAGTCATCGTTCTTTCCTAATCTGTCTGGTAGAATTAAAATAAAGGCCAGTGCCCCCAAGTAGTTTGGGCCTTCAGCCTATTGGAAAGAGCAGGAGGTGCGTCATTCAGTGGGCGGCATGGTGACACAGTGGTTAGCACTGCTGTCTCACAGCGCCAGTGACCTGGGTTCAATTTCCCGCTTGGGTCACTGTCTATGTGGAGCTTGCACTTCTGCCCCGTATCTGGGTTGGTTTCTTCCGGGTGCTCTGGTTTCCTCCCACAGTCCGCAAAGACATGCCAGTTAGGTGGATTGACCATGCTAAATTGCCTCTTCATGTCAAGGGGACTAGCTAGGGTAAATCATGGAGTTGCGCGCGTGACTCTAGCCTAAGTATTTGTCCATAATAACAAACATTATCCTTGAGACACAGGGGGCCAAAACCACAACTAACCTTTATGTTAACTGTAAGAAATCTCACAACACCAGGTTAAAGTCCGACAGGTCTATTTGGTATCATGAGCTTTCGGAGCATTGCTCCTTCATCAGGCGAGTGGCTCTTCTTGGAGATCCTCTCCACTTTGAGCCGGCGGTGTCGGTGTGGAGATGCTGGACTGGGGTGGGCACAGTAAAATGTCTCACAAAACCAAGTTAAAGTCCAGCAGGTTTATTTGGTATCACGAGCTTTCAGAGCACTGCTCCTGCATCAGGTGATGGAGGAACAGGTGACTCACCTGATGAAGGAGGAGTGCTCCGAAAGCTCAAGATTCCAAATAAACCTGTTGGACTTTAACCTGATGTTGTGAGACTTCTTGATGTGCCTATCCCAGTCTAATGCTGATATCTCCACATCATGGCAACCTTTATGTTGCACTTTTAAGGTAACAAAACTCCCTGAGGCTCTTCACAAGAGCGTAATCAAACAAAATTTGACATCAGAGCTTCAGAACCTAATCAGATAGAGGAATGGCTGCCAATGGTAGAGGAATCAACATTAGGGAAGCTCAGAGGGGCAGAAACACAATTAGCACAGAAGGTCATAGGGCTGGAGAAGGTTAGCAGTAATGGAGGGAGTCAAAAATAAGAATGCAAATTTAAAAATAGAAGTATTGTTAGATCTTGAAGGCATTGTAGGACAGGGGTAGTAAGTGAATGCAACTTGGAGTATGTTAGGATACGGATGGAGTTTTGGATAGGGTCCAATTTACAGCGAGTGCAAGTTTGGCAAACATTACCACAGCCATAAGATACCACTTTGTATGCTATGCATCAGTTGTTCATAACAGCACTGTAATCAAGTTAGAGAAGCTACTATAAAGTTTGGGAAGTGTATAAATTGTCACTATTCCAAATGCGCTCCCCCACTTGTTAATCTCCACTTTTCAGTTTGATCTAATGGTACAGTCTCTATTTTGAATCTGTTGATAGTACGATCGAACGTTGTATATGTTAATTTAGCCGCACAAATAAAAATTTTAAACCACATTTCGAGCATCAGTAATGCTTATAATTAATAAGCGGTGGAGAATTCATTGTTACGCTCTCTTTGCTGAATAAAGTCCACACATTGTGACTGTTCAGAAGGATGTATGGAGGGCTAAACATAATCTACTTCTGAAAGACAGTAGGTTAAAGGAATCAGAAGACCATTTCTTACACATATTGTCTTTCAGAGTCAATTGGCTTCTGTTCCAAAAATAAAGGAGTAGAACATTTTGTTTTATAACCAAAGTGTATCAAGATGACACAGCGGTTGGTGAACAAAAGAATAAAACAGCATACAAATCTGGAAAGTGCTGCCTGAAAGAATAGTGGAAGCAGGTTGCCCTGTAACTTTTAAAAGGCAAAATAGATAAATACTTGAAGGGAAAAAAAACTTCTGAGGTGTGGAGAAAGAGCATTGGATAGCACCACCAAGGAAATGGCACAGGCACTACAGGTTGAATGGCCTTCCTTTTGTACTCTATTATTCTACATTTCTCTGAAATTCACAGAAGTTTATGCCGTAAAATGGAATACATTAGACTGAGTCCCATTAAGGGTTAACTGTCATAGTCTGTAATGTCAGAAGAGGAAGTGACATAGACTCATGCGATCTGAGAGTCCAGGAGAAAGCAGAATGGAAAGGAGTTAATGCAATTGTAAATATGTTACGATAAAGTTAGTGGGGGGTGATCTTACCAAATTAAAAAGTCTTAAGTGCTGAGCGAGCACGAAAACGGGAGTGAAATGTACCCATTTTTTGGGTGAGCTCTCCGATGCAATCATAGGGCACTAAGAAAAAGATGTGATTCTCACATGTAGGGGGAGATTCTTACCATAAGAACATAAAAAATAGGAGCAGGAGAAGGCCATCTAGCCCTTCGAGCCTGCCCCACCATTCAACAAGATCATGGCTGATTTGAAGTGGATCAGTTCCACTTTCCCGCTTTCTCCCCATAACCCTTAATTCTCTTGTATATCAGAAATCTATCTACCCGTGACTTAAATATATTCAGTGAGGTAACCTCCACCACTTCAATGGGCAGAGAATTCCAGAGGCTCACCACCCTTTGAGTGAAGAAGTTCCTCCTCAACTCCGATCTAAACTGTGCCCCACCCCCCTTATTTTGAGGCTGTGCCCTCTAGCTCTGCTATTCTTTCTAAGCAGGAAGAATCTGTCTACCTCTACCCTGTCTATCCCCTTCATTATCTTATATGTCTCTATAAGATCTCCCCTCAGCCTTCTAAACTCCAACGAGTACAGACCCAGTCTATTCAATCTCTCCTCATAGGCTAACCCCCTCATCTCCGGTATCAGCCTAGTGAACCTTCTCTGCACTCCCTCCAAGGCCAATATATCCTTTCGCAAATGCGGCAACCAAAACTGCACACAGCACTCCAGTTGCGGCCTCACCAGTGCCCTGTACAGTTGCAGGGCATGGTGAAGCCGCATGGGGGGGCAGTTTAGAACGGAGTTGAGGAGGAACTTCTTCACTCAAAGGGTGGTGAATCTCTGGAATTCTCTGCCCGTTGAAGTGGTGGAGGCTGCCTCGCTCAATATTTTTAAGACGCGGGTTGATAGGTTTTTGATAGGCAAGGGGATTAAGGGTTATGGGGAGAGGGCGGGAATGTGGAACTGAGCCACGACAGATCAGCCATGATCTTATTGAATGGCGGGGCAGGCTTGAGGGGCTACATGGCCTACTCCTGCTCCTATTTCTTATTATGTTCTTATGTGCTTATGCAGCAAGACCTCATTGCTTTTATATTCTATACCAGGAAGCCGTCTGCTGCAATCTAGGGAGCGCCATTATGCAGGTGCCCCAATCTCCCAGTATGCTGTGTACAACTGTACACAGCGCACTGTGTGATCTGTCACTCCCCCTCATCTCCCCGGACACTGCCCCAAGATTGACCACCACATGTCACGAGCAGCACCCCCCCAACCCCCCCACCCTGCAATCATGCCACCAGGATATCATGACATCCCCTCACTGATCTCCACTCAGCCGATCACCAGCTCCAATCCCTGGTCCCATCTGCTTGCACTGCCCTGTGTCTGGTGGGCACTGCCAGGCTGGCACTGGGTGGGGGGAGGGGAGCTTTAATCGGTAGTGCGAATCAGTCCATCCTGGTAGAGCTCACCAAATTTTTGTCCCATTAATTTCGAAAGGGTGATAACTATGGCAAAACAGAGCGCAGGTCCCTAACTCTGGGCATCCTTTGCATGGTCCAAGATAGTTCCTCAGACAGTTGAGTGAATCACAAAGTCAAACAACTGACCCTGTGTGGAAGGAATTACTCTCTGGAGTGCCTGTATCTCTGATCAAGGTAAATAACCAACTTGCTCAATCTTAGGTGAGACAATTCATGAGTACATCACCTTCACTATTTCCCACTGTGAACATTTTGAAAATAAAGCGAATTAACTTGACTCACTGCCAACTTCTTAAGATGAAGGGAGGATGACTAATCAAAACCTTCATGTTACTACTCATCAACAGACTTTTCCAAAGTTGTGTTGGCAAACTCATTCACTTAAATCTGGGTTCGATTCCTGGCTTGGGTGACTCTCTGTGTGGAGTTTGCACAATCTCCCCGTGTCTGCGTGGGTTTCCTCCAGATGCTCCGGTTTCTTCCCATGGTTCAAAAGCTGTGCTGGTTTGATGTATTGGCCATGGTAAGTTCTCCCTTAGTGTACTCGAACAGGCGCCAGAGTGTGGCGACTAGGGGATTTTCACACCTTAGATGCACTCTTATAGAGGGAGAGGGTGAGAGACAGATGCTCTCTCCAACAGCTGGAATATGTATGCCAAATCCCAAACTCCAGCATTCGCTTGGAGTGGCATGGTGGCACAGTGGTTAGCACTGCCGCTTCACACTGCCGGGACCTGCATTTGATTCCTGGCTTGAGTCACTGTCTGTGCAGATTCTGCACATTCTCTGTGTCTGCCTGGGTTTCCTCCGGGTGCTCCGGTTTCCTCTCACCTTCTGAAAGGCATGCTGGTTAGCTGCATTGGCCATGCTAAATTCTCCCTCAGTGTACCCAAACAGGCGCTAGAGTGTGGCAACTAGGGGATTTTCACAGTAACTTCATTGCAGTGTTAATGTAAGCTTACTTGTGACACTAATGAATACATTTTTAAACTACTCCACGGAAAAATTTCTGGGCCAGAAAGACTTAATGCCTTGCCAAATATATAACTGAGTAAAGTTTAATATTGGTAAATAGGCTACTCACTTGACAGCTTGAAAGATGGCAACCTAGAAAACAGCCTCCTCTGGAATAATAGCTATGCCTTACCCTAGGGAGCCCTGAACCTCCCCATATTCACTTATAATGGCCTCATTTGAGTACTGATTGGCATCCAAACTTCCTTACAGCTTTAATACACATGAATTGCTCTCTAACCATTATCTCCCGCTGAAGTACGTTGAAATGTAAAATACATATTCCACTGCGGCAGCTTGGTTGAGGCAAAGTGTCAAGTGTTGCTTCGGAAATTGTCACATTCTAAACAGAACCAATTTTTAAATTAATAATAAACAAACGAAAACTTGTATGTTAGATAGGATTTTAAAAAAATAGAGGCCGAGCCGAGCTGAGTCAATTTTGCCACCTTTGACGAACTATGTAACAGTGCAGAGATAGTGAGCCTCTTTACCCTGAGGTACTGATTAGTACAATCAGTCCATTATTCTGTTCACACAGCAGAGGAGGCATCTCAAGATTCGATATTCATTTAGATTGCAGGCTACTGTTTACTTTTCACTTTTATTGCCAAGCGAAAAACAGGCAACTTTGCAATCTGGAAACCCGTCCTTTACACTTCACCCCGGTTTTAGTTTTCCCGAACACCAGTCTTTCACCAGCTGAGGCCGGAGTGCAGGGAATGTGGAACTCGCTCACACCCAGAATAAATGAGCCGATGACATGGGGTCCTTTAAAAAGAAACTGGACAAGCACGTGAGCTGGTAAGGAACAGCAGGATATATTGACGAAATTAGATAAAGATGTGCGAGGAGGCTTCATGGAACATAATTACTCTCAAAGCCCTTTTGGATCTAATGGGCTGCTTCTAATTCTAATTGGTCTAATTCTATGCCATTCCATTCTAGAAGTGGAAATGGCTGCCTGTAGCTTCTGATGGTGTTTTCCCTGAGGCTGCTGAGTTGTGGAATTATCCCATTGCACCACCTTTATCTGTGGTAATTGTGTTAACTGTGATCAAGGTGTCCTCTCCACTGTCTGTACAAGCATTTGCCTCTGATCTGATTTAACATCAAACACAAATGCAACTCAGGTGGAATCTGGGCTTTGCTGAGTCTAATAGCAGTACACCAGACTATAAAAGTATCATTTGATTTGGTGGTGTTCTGCTGTTTCCAATAACAAAATGTAAATACACAAGTGTAGGTTTAAATTCAGTACTAGAGTATTTACCATACACATGTAACAAGTAGGCTGTCCTGCCCTCCTCTCTTGCTCCAACATTCAATTAGCTCAAGATTTTCTACCTTGACTCCACTTCCTCACCTTAGCCCTATATTCTCTGATTCTCAACACTTTTGAGTAAAGGAATTTCTCCTTGCCTCAGTCTGACCCTTTATTCCGAGACCGTGTGGTCCATTGTTCTTCAACCTTGTCAAGACCCAGAAAGCCAGATGGTGAAGGTGGAGGATTGGAGTTCATCATTACACACTTCTGTAAGTATATATTCACTGAAACCTATAATGCAAACATACACCTCCTCACCCAACAACCACAGCTTCAGTCAGTTTTCTTTTTATGGGAGCACAAGGGAATCCCAGTTAATACCCACCCCCTCTATATAATTAAATCAAATTAACACTCTCAAGATTCTTATGTTCCAATGAAATTATCTCTCATTCTTTGAGGCAGCATAGTCCTAGGCTACTTAATCTTTCTCTACAGGACAATCCCCTCTTCCCAAACTCCCCCTAACTCACGCATACCCTTCTGTCAGTATGGAGCATGGTGCTCTAGATGTAATCCCACCAAGACCGTACTGCAGTCAGAGTTCTTCCCTTTTACAATCTAATCCCTTTTGCTTGGTTAGTTTCTTGTTGCACCTGAATGTACAAGGACACCCAAATTCCTCTGGGGTTCCCAGTTTTGTACTGTTTTAAATAAAATGCTGTTCTTTTATATTTCCAACCAAAATGAATAATGTTACACCTCTCTATCTCTCCATCTTCGCTTAGCATCCACCAACCCCACATGTTTGGAGGCAGCCTGCTATTGGCCGGCGGCAGGATCTTCTGGTCCCTCCATGGCCAATGGGATTTCCTGTTGTTCACACTCTGTCCTGCTGGGAAGTTTGGGGTGGGGTCTCGCCATTGGCAGCTCCTGAAGATCCTGCCTGCGGGAACGACCGGAAGATCGTGCCCAGTGTTTTTAGATTTTCAATCACCTACTCGTACCCCTTCCAATAAAAGTGTTGAGACATCGCTGTGTATAATCCTGTTTTGTCCAGGTTGAGCGCTTTGTTCTTTGCAAATTAACTGTGGGATTGTTGAGCCATCACTGAACAATGAAAATGCTGAGATAATCTTATCTACATTAATTTATAAACTGAATGTGGCCTGAGACATTAAAGTGTGTTGGCAACATTCATAAAGAAAACATGACCTGGATTTTTCTGGAATTGGGTCCACTCCAGAGGCCTTTAAAAAAGGTGGGGGTGACTCCATCCCAGGGTTACTGCCTCCATTCCTGGCTCTGGTATTTTCTCCAGAGTGAGATAATGCACTCAGGTCATGGCCATTGTGGGGATAGGCATCTCACACACCCTTACAATATTCATGGAGGCCAGTCAGCTTCTTGAGGACTTATAGTTCCCAGTCCCTAAGAAAGATTAAGAACTATAATCTGGATTCAGGAACCTGTTGAAAGATACTTTTAAAAGCTCTTCCCCAGGCCCCATCAGATCTGCAATCCATAGTCCTGGCATGTTCCTTCCACATTTCTATGTCTCTTCCATGCCCACTTACCCAGTATGCACTATGTACAGAATCAATGAACGATGTAATAACAATAGCAAGACTTTAAATACTTGTGAGGAAACAGCCATTCCAAAATTGCTTAGAAGAATGTTGACTACACTGCCCTCATCTACTTTCTTGGTTATTCCTTCAAAAAACTCAATCAGATTTGTGAACCATGATTTTCCACTCATAAAGCTATACTGACTGTCCTTAATCAGTCCTTGCCCTCTTAATGCCTGTAGATTCTGTCTCTCAGAATATCTTCCAACAACTTACCCACCACAAATGTTAGGCTCACCAGCCTTTAGTTTCCAGGCTTTTCCCTTCTTAAACAAAAGCACAATATTTGCCACCCTCCAAGTCTTTAGGCACCTCACCTATGGCTGGCGATGATTCATTATCTCTGCCAGGGGACCCGCAATTTCCTCCCTAGCCTCCCGCAGTGTCCTGGGATACACTTCATCAAGTCCTGGGGATTTATCTACCTTGACGCACTTTAAGATTTCCAGCACCTCCTTCTCTGTAATATGTACACTCCTCAAGACATCACTATTTATTTCATCAAGTTCCCTAACATCCATGCCTTTCTCAACAGTAAATACTGATGAGAAATATTCATTTAGGATCTCAGCCATCCCTTGTTGATCTGCACACAGATGACCTTGTTGATCCTTAAAATTAATTATCTCCATAATTACTCTTTTGCCCTTTATGTATTTGTAGAAGCTCTTTGGATTAATGAACTTAGGTTAACCAGTCTGTAATTCTTTGTTTTCTCCCTGCTTCCTGTCTTAAACAGCAAGGTTACATTTACCACTCTCCAATCTGTCGGGACTGTTCCAGAGTCTCCAGAATTTTGGAAGATGACAACCAAACGATCCAATATTTCCATGGCTACCCCCTTTAGTATCTGGGGTGTAGATTGTCAGGCCCTAGGAATTTACCAGCTTTCAGTCCCATTAATTTTTCCAGCATTGTATTTCTACTAATACGAATTTCCTTCAATACCCCCCCCCCCTTCTCATTAGGCCCTTGGTTCTTTAGCATTTCTGGGAAGTTATTTGTGTCTTCTTCTGTGAAGACAGAATTGAAGTAGTTACATAATCGCTCTGCCATTTCCTTGTTCCCTATTATAAATTCTTCTGTTTTAGACTGTAAAGGACCTACATTTGTCTTCACTAATCCTTATCTTTTTATACACTTATAGAAGCTTTTACAGTGTGTTTTGATGATACTTGCAAGTTTTACTCTCATATTCTATTTTCTCCTTTTTAATCAATCTTTTTGTCCCCCTTTGCTGAATTCTAAACTTTTCCCGATCCTCGGGCCTGCTACTTTTTCAAGCAACTATATGCGACTCCTCCTTGGATCTAATACTATCCTTAATTTCTTTTGTGAACCATGGTTTGGCTGCTTTTCTTGTTGTGGAAGTCCCATCGACAGTGGCGGGAGCGTCCGACAAAATGGTACACAACTTCCCGCCAGGAGAAACACACCATGACAGAGGCCAGAGAATTCCCACCCTTTATTTGTTAATTAGTGTAAACAATGCCGGTGCAATGTTTGTACGTTGGCTTGTTAATCATTCCAATTCATGTCAAGTAAATCAGCTGCTTATTGTGCAGTGCACTCAATGTGTCAATACAGCCCATCTGTAGAAACATTTCCAGTAGTGCCAAACTCAGTCCAGAGTGGCAAATTTCCTTCCTTTGTAGAAATTACTGTTGCTTGTCTTCCATCTGTGTCAGCTTAATCATCACAAATCAGCCACTGCAATGGAATCAGCGCCTGCAGCTTATGTGGCACATGTTCTCTCCTCTATCTTTATCATTTAATTACAATTAACCTCATTCCTGTTTGAACAGTGTCATCGGGGACAGACAGAGCAGAACACAATTTGGTGTCAAGACTCACTCCTGGCAGGTTTCCTATGGACGATGAACAGACAAATTGCTGCTCGTATTGGAAGAGAAGTTACAACTCAGTTCAAAGCCAGCACCACTCCGATTACGGGGGCAGAAGGAATGAGCGAGGGATGTTGGAGGGGGTGCTGAGGAGACGGAAGTGGAGCACGGCAGCACAGTGGTTAGCACTGCTGTCTTACAGTTTTTATGCCAGCCTCGGGTGACTGTCTGTGTGGAGGTTGCACATTCTCCCTGTGTCTGCGTGGGTTTCCTCCAGGTGCTCTTGTTTCCTCCCCCATTTCAAGATGTGCAGCTTAGATGGATTGGCCATGCTAAATTGCCCCTTAGTGGCAGGGTAAATATATGGGTGACGGGATAGGGCCTGGATGGGATTGTTGTCAGCACAGATTTGATGGGCCGAATGGCCTCCTTCTGCACTGTAGGGATTCTATGATTCTAGGAGAGGAAAGACAGGGGAGAAGGGCAGGGGAAAGAGAGGAGGGAAGGTAAGAGTAAATAGAGGGGGGATGTGGAGGGGAAGGGAAAGGAGGAAGGGAAGGGGATATGGAGCGGGAATGGAAGGAAGGTGCATAAACAGGGAGTGTGCGAGCAAGGAAAAGGGGATATAATGGCCGGAATTTTACCCGCATGCCCACCCAAGGCTCGTAAGATTCCGTCCGAGGCCAATGGAGAATGCCGTTCTGCGACCTGATTCTGTGGCGGGCGTGCCGGTAAAATTCCGGCAAATAGTACAATGTTTAAACCTAACAACTCTTCATACTTAAAAGCTCAACACAAAATCTTTGATATTCAAAATTAAATTGTACACCGTTAACCACAGTTTCATATTTTACCTGCAGTTTCCTAATGGAATGGACTATAAGACGTGGAGCAGGATTAGGCCACTCGGCCCATTGAGTCCGCTCCACCGTTCAATTACGGCTGATACTTTTCTCTTTCCAATTGTCCTGCCTTTTCCCCATAACCTCTGATCCCCTTATTAATCACGAACCTATCTATCTCTGTCTTAAAGACAGTCAATGAACTGACGTCCACAGCCTTCCACTGATTCACCACTCTCTGGCTAAATGCCTCTACAAAGGCTTGTCTTGAACATTGGAGAAAGCCAAAACAGGACTTGAATAGAGGCGAGGCCTCAATGTCTTTTTTCCTAATCCCTGATTTCTTGCAATCATTTGGTAAAAGTCCTCTTGTTGTATCTATCCCATTAAAGACCAGTAAAGGGACACGGTGGATTTCAGTGTTTGATTTCTGCCTGCTATAGATCTACACACATCACTTTGAAGCAATATGTTCATTACAGACACAAGTAGCAGTGATCTTTCTGTGGGTTCGCTTCCAAGTTAAAAAGCCTTTTAATGCAGGCATGCATAAATGATGGCAGAGAATGAATCACAAAGAACCCTGCCTCAGCTGCAATGTGAAAGCCAGCAACATATTAGCGAGATTTCACCTTAAAAGTATTGGCAAATTAAAAAATTAATATGCAGCTTATTATATTTAATGAAAGACACACTCTTGGTTTCACTGAGTTGAACAAAGGGAGCTGAAAAGCAAATCATTCTCATTCCTAACAGCCAGTTGTTTGACAGCTATGTCAGACATTATATTATTAACATTTTAAGAAGTGGTTAACACGTAAGCCTCGAAAGGAAAATATTAAAATGGACAGATGCTGAACATGTTTGCATGACATTCTTCTGGCCCCATTTTAGCAGATCCATTAACTTATTTAAATTAAAGTACATTTGTAAGAGCGAACGGGGGGCTTTCATATGAACTTGTTAAGTATTTGACATTTATATCGGCAAAGGTCATTTTTAAGCAGTAGAGTGACATCTAGGAATGTGGTACAAGAGCAGAGGAACTCAGATTATACGATAAAGCTCCAAGAGTGAAGGCCAAATGGTTTATAAATGTCAAATGAGCTCTAAGATCAGCATATAATATATCTTGGAATCACGTTCCTAGTTGCTTTATCATGGAATTACAGAATCGTTGTAGAATAATCACAGAATCCCGAAAGTACAGAAGGAGGCCATTCAGCCCTTTGAGTCTGCACCAACAACAATCCCACCCAGATCCTATCTCTGCAATTTCACTTATTTATCCTGCTCTCTGACACCAAGGGGCAATTTAGTATGGCCAATCAACCTAATTTGCACATCTTTGGACTGAGCGAGGAAACCCACACAGATATGGGGACAATGTACAAGCTCCACACAGACAGTCATCCAAGGCTGGAATCAAACCTGGGTCCCTGCTAACCACTGTGCCACACAGAAGGAGGCCATTTGGCCCATCATATCTGTGTCAATTCTTCAGTTGAACTATCCTATTCGTCCCCCTTGCCTGCTCATTCTGCCTGACCTTTAATTTTATCCCTCTAAGTATTTATCCAATTCTCTTTTGAATGTTGCCAGCGAATCTTCTCCCATCACTCTTTCAGGGCAGTTGGCCAGATCACACAGCTCATTATGTGAGGAAACGTCGCTTCATGTTGCCTCTTCTTCTTTTGTCAATTATCTTTAGTGCATGCCATTTGGTTATTGATTGTTCTACAACTGAAAACACTTACTCCTGATTTAGTCTCACCTCTATCAAACCTCCTCTAACTTGCTGTGTTAAGAGAAAAAACTCCGGCTTCTCCAATCACCCCACATAAGGAAATCCTTCATCCGTGTAAACTATTTCACCAAATCGCTTTCCAAGGCCTTCCTAAAGATGTGGTACTCAGAACTGAACACAATACTCCAGCTGAAACCCAACCAGTGTTTTAAAGTAGGTTAGCATGGTCACAGGAAGGATATCTAATATTTATCACTGATGAAAATATTTAGGAAATTAACAAGTTATCTTAGTAAACATTGAGGCCTTTATGGTTGAAGAAGAGGAGGATAAGACAAAATAATATGGTGACGGATTCAGAGTATTGACTCTAATTTATTGATGTGCATGGGGCCTTAGCCAATATATGGATATGGAATTGGCAAAGGTTAGGCAGAGTTCTGTTGTTGTTGTTTGTACACTGCAGTTGGTCATTTGACTCCTCAGTGTGAGACCATCCATTCAATAAGCTTCAGCACTATCTTAACATTCTACAGTTACTTATTAGTGTCACAAGTAGGCTGACATTATCACTGCGCTGAAGTTGCTGTGAAAATCCCCCAGATATCACATCTGGCACCTCTTTGGATACACTGAGGGAGAATTTACCTTGGCCAATGCACTTAATCAGCACGTGTTTCGAACTATGGAGTGAAACTGAAGCCCCCAAAGGAAGCCCAGGAAGACACGGGGAGAATGTGCAAACTCCACACAGACAGTGACCCAAGTCAGGAATTGAACCCGGGTCCCTGGTGCTGTGAGGCGGCAGCGCTAATCACTGTGCCGGCATGCTGCCCTTCGAAACTTCCCAAGCTCTCACTGATGGCTACGATGGAATCATGCCTGGAGGAATTTTAGGGCACTCATATTCTGTTTCCAGGACACCTCCCACTCCCCCAGCAGCCTCAGATGTGGCCAAGTCTGTCCCAGAAATAGTCCTGATTTTATAAAGCAATAAATTTAGAGCAACCACTGGGGAGAAAAATACTCAATGACTGACAAACATTTGGAATAAGCTGTGGAGTGTGGTAACAATACTGAGGTTATTCAAACCAAAGGGAGAGTGTATTTAGTGGAGGGGTGATTTATCCACTTGTTCTGGAATCTGATATCCCGAGAGTTGCAGCTCAGAAGCTGATGAATACTGCAGTACTGTGATTTCCTGCCTGAAATAATGTGACGCCCTGGGACTCACACAGGGGCTGTTTGTCCCTTTTATCTCACATCAGGATATCAAAGTAGTCCACAGTATAAACTACAACAATCTGAACAAAGAAAATGTTCAGAGTTATTTACGTTCCAGAGAGACAGAATGATCAGCAAAAGCTGCCCAGATTGGATACTCATTTATTCTGGAGGATTGCTCTTTTTTTTAAAAGCTTAAGTTTATTTATTAGTGTCACAAGTGGGCTTACATTAATTAGGGGATGTGAAAATCCCCTAGTCACCTCACTCTGACTCCTGTTTGGGTACACTGAGGATTCAGCATGGCCAATTCACCTAACCTGGACTGTGGGAGAAATTCGGAGCACCCGGAAGAAACCCACGCAGACATGGGGAGAATGTGCAAACTCCGCACTGTGCGGAGTGGCCCAAACCGGGAATCGAACCCTGGAGTCTGGCGCTGTGAGGCAGCGGTGCTAATCACTGTGCTCCTGTGCTGCCCTTCTGTTCCTTGCTTACACTAACAGTTGATTAAAAAAGGGTGATAAATAACATACGACGGAATCAAAGATCAAGCTTTACTGTGAAAAACTGAGCTGAGTAGAATATGTCATGAAGGGTAGTTCATTAGCATTTTTTTTAAAAAGGAGGAAATGTATACAGTCTATGTTTTCAGCACTTTTGCAATTGGACTTTTCAGAGTCACCTAAATAATCAAAAGTGCCGCTGGTGATTGTCAATCAAAGAGGATGCTCAATGGTGAATTTCCCAGTGATTCCATTCCATCTTTTGAGACAGGAGTCCACTCAGGGAGCCCAATGTACCTGACAATCATCTGCTAAAAGATGATTTATATCCGTTTAGCACAACAGGAAAGAAGGTCTGACAAAGGATCATCTACACTCGAAACAGTGGCTCTGTTCTCCCTCCACGGATCCTGACAGATCTGCTGAAGTTTTCCAGCATTTTTCTGTTCTTATTTTAGATTGCAGCATTCGCAGTATTTTGCGTTTAGGAAAGAATGTCTCTTGTTCTTGAGATTTTGAGAGATTTTTAACACATTATTCCAGCTTAACGGTGGCACAGTGGTTAGCACTGCTGCCTCACAATGCCAATTCTGGCCCTGGGTGGCTATTTGTGTGGAGTTTGCACATTCTCCCCATATCGGTGTGGGTTTCCTCCCACACTCTAAAGATTGGGTCGATTGGCCAAGGTAAAATTGTCCCTTAATGTCAGGAGAATTAGTAGGGTAAATACGTAGGGTTATGGGGCGAGGGTCTGAGTGGGGTTGTAGTTGATATAGACTCAATGGACCAAATTGCCTCGCTGTACTGTAGGGATTCTATGATTCTAATAACCCCAAGATCAAGATTACATACAATATTTCACTCAGACCATTACCTATTGTACATTCTCATTCCTTGAACAAGCTTTTTGGTATCTGCCCTTATGTGACTTCGTGTCAAATTTCGTTTGATAATGAGACTGTAAAAAACCTTGGTTCATTTTGTACATTAAAGGCAGTTATATAAGTTTCTGTTATAACCTGTTTTTTAATTTAAAACCAATGTCTTAAATTGCACAAAGATATAACGTATATATCTATTGTCCAAGGAATTGACACTAAGGGGCAATTAAATATGGCCAATCAACCTAACCCGCACATCTTTGAAGTGCGGGAGGAAACTGGAGCACCTGGAGGGAAACCCATGCAGGCATGGGGAGAACGTGCAAAGTGTACACAGTTGCCTGAGGGCGGAAGCGTAACCGGGTCCCTGGCGCTGTGAGGCAGCAGTGCTAACCACAGTGCCACCATGCATTCTGTAAGGAGGAAGCAAGTACTAACCTTTCACCCGATCTCCTTTGTTGAGGGGAATCTCCCCATCTCCTTGAGGCTGGTAGGACCTCAACACGATAAACTGCCTTCCAGGAACGGCACTGTAGAGTTTGCGCTTTGGTCCCTGGTTTTCCAGTCCAAAGACTGTCTCCTTAATAACAGCGGGGCTGTAAACAAACACAAATAACAACAACAGCGTAAACAATTCTGCAGGGCAAGGGGTAATTACACTTAAATGGATTCTCACAGTCAAATACATTGTTGCAAAACTTCTGATTTCTAGGTTTTTCTTGCTAAGGAATGTATTCATTTCATGAAAGGGAAGGCTGAGTCTGAACCCACATACAAACTGTGAGTGGGCTGAAAACTAGTGCCACTATTTTAAGACTCAGTAATGCAGTTGGCGCTGAAAATTGCAGGCCGCCAACCTACATTTGTTTGAAAACTAGGCCAATATCAATGTACCTTCTCCTTGAGAGGCAGTGTGGTGCTTGAGGATAGGGAGTTCCACAGCAAAAAAACCTTCTGGCTTCATTTCCTCAGCGTGCTAATTTTAGTGCCCCACTTCCTGAATTTGTGTTAAACCTGGACTATTTTGGTGCTGCTGTTAACCTGTTTAGGTTAAGCATCGATCACCATGAAGGGAACATGTCGCTTTCCTTGTCCTCAAAAATCCAGATGAACTGGGGCACGTTCTCCTTCCAGGAGAATTACTAAGCCACAGAGAAAATAGAGTTTTCACAGAGTGCCAGCTTTGGCTCAGTTGATTGACTTCCTTTCTCTGCATTGACAGGTTGTGAGCGCAAACGTTTTTGCCACTCCAAGGGAATGAACATAGAAGATAGGAGCAGGAGGAGGCCATTTGTCCCTTTAAGCCTGCTCTGCCATTCATCACGATCATGGCTGATTGTCCAAATCAATAGCCTAATCCTACTTTCTCCCCATAACTTTGATCCCATTCGCCCCAAATGCTATTCCAAACCACCTCTTGGATACATTCAACGCTTTGGCATCAACTACTTAAGAAGTTTTTTAAAGTTTATTTATTAGTCACAAGTAAAGTTTACATTAACACTGCAATGAAGTTACAATGAAATTCCCCTAGTTGCCACAATCTGGCACCCATTAGGGTCAGTGAACCTAACCAGCACGTCTTTCAGAACGTGGGAGGAAACTGGAGCACTCACACAGGCACGGGGAGAAGATGCAAACTCCACACGGACAGTGACCCAAGCCAGGAATCGAACTCAGGTCCCTGGTGCTGTGAGGCAGCAGTGGTAATGAATTCCACAGTCTCTACTTGCTCCATTGTTGGTGATGCTGGCTGGATGAGACATTAAACCCAACTCCAGAAGCTGGCTCGGAGCAAGATAAAGATTCCATGCTATTATATAAAGGACAGCATGCAAACACATCAATTCTCAGTACTGCTCGTGGGCTCTTGCTGTGTCCTAAATGGCTATTGTATTTCCAAACCTCTAATTGTCTCCAAACCAGCCACTGCAGAGCAAAAACAAATTTGTTGAGTGAACTGTATTTTTTAGGAACCTGATTGCTTCTATATAAATGTAAATCCTTTTTCCCAACACCAAGGAAAAATGTTTTTGTATCCCAGAGGGTGGTGATGGTCTGGAATGCACTGCCTGGGAGGGTGGTAAAGGTGGGTTGCCTCACAACCTTTAGAAAGTACCTGGATGACACTTGGCACGCCGTAACATTCAAGGTCATGGGCCAAGTGCTGGTAAATGGGATTAGACGAGAGGTCAGGTTTTCGTGCAGACTCAATGGACCGAAGGGCCTCTTCTGCTCTGTATGATTCTAAGATTCTATATTTATGAGCATTCAGAGGGTCATTCTAACTGTGGACAATAGTGTACAACTGGTGATAATGAAATGGCCTCCCCATTATACAGCCCGCCTAATTGTCCTTTCCACAAACTGCTGTCGGAGGAGGGGGTTTTCTATCTGAAATAGTTAATTTGGTACCACCCATTAAAATTACTCCTTAACAATGCCCTGCGATTCTACTGTTCTGTTGTAGTGATGTATGCTCTACTTTACAGTGATGCTAAAGTAATGGTAGAACTTTGGACAGACTTTCCAGATCGATGCCAGAAAGGACTCCCGTTCGAAATGATAGGAAACAAGTTATCTCATATAATATGGCAGATATGGGGAGATGGGGTATTCATAGAATCGCTACAATGCGGAAGGAAGCCATTTGGCCCATTGAGTCTGTACCAACCACAATCCCACCCAAGCCCTATTCCCACAACCCTCATTTACCCTAGCTAATCCCCCTGTCACTAGGGTCAATTTCACATGGCCAATACACATAACTCACACATCTTTGGACTCTGGGAGGAAACTGGAGCACCCGGAGGAAGCCCACGCAGATACTGGGAGAATGTGCAAATTCTACAGAGACAGTGACCCGAGACCGGAATTAAACCCAGGTACTCAGAACTGTGAGGCAGCAATGCTAACCACTGTGCCACTGTACCGCCCAAAGTTACAGCACACAAGTCATTCGGCCACAGACACTGTGCACAGCAGGAGGTCTGCCCATTTTTGCTTCCTGTCCAGATTTGTCTTCCCGTGGCAAAGTTGATTTTTATCTCCCGTCTGGCTTACAACTGGGGAGGCAGTGGCAGAGTGAAATTATCCCTGGACTAGCGATCCAGAAACATCGCTCTGGGGACCCGTGTTCGAATCGCACCATGGCAGAATTCAATAAAAATCTGAAATTAGAAGTCTAACGATGACCATGAAACCACTTATCAAATGTCATAAGAACCCATCTGGTTCACTAATGTCCTTTAGGGAAGGAAATCTGCCATCCCTACCTGACCTGGCCTACATGTGACTCCAGACCACAGCATTGTGGTCGATAGTTGTGGATGTCCCAATCACTGATGCCCACATCCCGTAAGAATGAATAAATAAAAGGAAATGTAGTCAAGCCAAGTTTAAGAAATGCACATGGGATTTACAGAACCTCCTGAGCACCTTGCTAAATTAATGGCAGCTCAGTGTGTAGCACGTCCGCTTCTGAGTCAAGCATTGGTGGGTTCAAGTCACACTTCAGAGAGTTGAGTACAAACTCTGGATTAGCACTCTGGTGCGATACTGAGGGAATGTTGCACTGACAGAAGTAAGGAAGAGATTTTAAATTCAGGCACTGCGTTCTCTCTCTCGGGGGGATGTAAAATTTACTAAGTGCTACTTTTGGGAAGAGTAGGGAAAATATCCACAGGCAATATTCATCCCTCGGGGAAACAGATAAGCTGGGCATTGTCAGATTTCTGTTTGTGGGAGCTTACTGTGTGCACAACATCTTCTAGACGACCGCAGTATCGAGGAGTACATAACTGGCTGCTGTGTGCGTTGCATTGTCTTGAAACTGCTAGCTATTTCTTTCTATTAATCAATCAGCCATTCTCTCCTGACCCAGAGAGCCAGATTGTAAGGAAGGCTGGCATTGATAAACAAGCTTTGAAATAAGTGCTCTAGTGATCAATCAGAGATCAATAGCTACGCCATAACTACAGCCTAGGCAACCGCTGTCAACCCCTCAGTAAACAGCCATCCAATTAAAACTAATTTACTCATATTCCATTTATCAAACAGAGGAATGGACTGAAAGCAGATTGATTAAGCCGAGCTAAGTGGGGAGGGATTGTTTTTAAACAGGGCAGATACAGTAAGAATAACAGCTGCAGCATGAAATAAATAATGGAGGAAGCTGAAGGAACAACACCTCATCTTCTGATTAGGCATTTACAGCTGCCTGGACTCAACATTGAGGTCAACAACTTCAGACCATGAACTCTATCCTTCATTTCAATTACCTCCTGCCCATCTCCCAGAAATGCCTGTCTTCATCTTGTTTTCATGTTTTTGCTTTCAGACAGCACTGACCCCACTTCCTGCTGTTAACACATTCTGCTATTTTGCTTTCAGACTGTGCTGACCTTTATTCTGCAATTAGAACCTACTCTGGACCAAAGCTTTCAACTTTAATATTATCATTACCATTCTCTTTGCCTTATGCCCATGACAGCACGGTGGCACAGTGGTTAGCGCTGCTGTCTCACAGCATCAGGGACGCGGGTTTGATCCCCAGCTTGGGTCACTGTTTGTGTGGAGTTTGCACATTCTCCCCATGTCTGCGTGGGTTTCCTCTGGGTGTTCCAGTTTCCTCCCAGAGTCCAACCATGTGCAGTTTAGGTGGATTGGCCGTGCTAAATTGCCCCTTAATGTCAGGGGGACATTAACTAGGGTGAATATATGGGGTTATGAGGATAGGGCTGGGTGGAGTTATGGCCAGTGCAGACTTGATGGGCTGAATGGCCTCCTTCTGCATTGTAGGGATTCTATGACACCTTTGTCATTTAATCTCTAGTGTTCTCCAACCTATTCCTGACCTTCTGTTTTGCTTCACCTGCCTCTGCTCACTATCTTAGCAGCATAAAATGCATCACATTTCTACCTCTCATATGAACTCAGAACGTTAATTCTATGTCTCTCTCTCTCTCCACAGATGCTGCTAGACCTGCTGAGATTTTCCAACACTTTCTGTTTTTATTTCAGATTTCTAACACATGCGGTATTTTGCTTTTACTAAATAAATAATAGCTTTGTTACACTGTATGGTGAAGTACAAACAGCAACTGAGCAGGAATATGACACAACACTTACTGCCACAGATGCTATGGAAAGGATGCCAGAAGACTTAATCAGTTGCATGGTCCCTGGTTTCTGTTCTCCGTCAATTGCTTTACTCAACCACTACTAGTTCATCAATTCTTGTTGCTGGCAACAAGTTCAAGATGGCTCGATATAGAAGCCAATTTTTACACGTGCAGGAGCCATACCACTTTTGACACAAAGTAAAAGTGGGCAAGGACCATCTCATAGACCATAGGACTCCTGAAATGCAGAAGTAGGCCATTCGGTCCATCAAACCTGCACAATCAGGCCCTACCCCCGTAACCGCACATATTTACCCTGCTAATCCCCCCTGACACTAAGCACCAATTTAGCAAGGCCAATCAGCTAAACCTGCATATCTTGGGACTGCGAGAGGAAACCAGAACACCAGGAGGAAACCCATGCAGGGAGGATATGCAGACTTAACACAGACAATCACTCGAGGTTGGAATTGAAACCAGATCCCTGGCGCTGTGAGGTAGCCATGCTAACCACTATGCCACCATACTTATCTCTCATGGATATGTGTATTTGCAGCGAAACAAGGTCGCACTCAGAACTTCACATAGTCAATATTAATGTGTTGAACATTTCACTTCCATTTCTTTGCTATAAAGTCATTTCAAAAACATCTGTCAGTATATTGCCCTTGATATAACTCAGCAACCAATAACACAGCCTGTGCTGCAAAATAGTGTCCACTATTTTATAAGATGTTGAGATTATATAAGATATTGAGAGGTACAAATAGGGTGAGTTCTCACAGGCTATTTCCCAGAGCTGAAATGGTTGCTACAAGAGGACACAGGTTTAAGGTGCTGGGGAGTAGGTACAGACGAGATGTCAGGGGTAAGTTTTTCATTCAGAGGGTGGTGAGTGAATGGAATCGGTTGCCGTCGGTGGTGGTGGAGGCGAACTCGCTGGGGTCTTTTAAGAGACTTCTGGATGAGTGCATGGGATTGAATGGGATTGAGGGTTATAGATAGGCCTAGTAGGTATGGATATGATCGGCGCAACTTGTGGGCTGAAGGGCCTGTTTGTGCTGTAGTGTTCTCTGTTCTATGTTCTAAGATTACAGCGAATATAATTTCCACTGTGCCCAGATCCTTTGCAGTTAACGGCATTGACTGAGGCCACTCGATCCAATGCTACAGATTTTTGTTACATTACGCCTGGAAAGAAGCAGAATTCTATACTTCAGTCCTGTGGCTGAGGCTTTGCATGTCTGAAACTGCTCTGCCAAAAGGAATTTCTCCTGGTCTTCCCTCAGTGATAATTTTACACTGATGGCCTGGCTATTAACTTTCCCCAGCAACACAGAGGAGATGTCAGGGGTAAGTTTTTCACTCAGAGGGTGGTGAGTGAGTGGAATCGGTTGCCGTCGGTGGTGGTGGAGGCGAACTCACTGGGGTCTTTTAAGAGACTTCTGGATGAGTGCATGGGATTTAATGGGATTGAGGGTTATAGATAGGCCTAGTATGTAGGAATATGATCAGCACAACTTGTGGGCTGAAGGGCCAGTTTATGCTGTAGTGTTCTATGTTCTATGTTAACACTACACCCTTTTAAACTTGCAGGCACTGAAGAAGTTGTTTATATCCTAATTAAAAAAACTGAAGAAGCCAGTTCGCTTGGAAGTCTCAACTATGTCTCAAAGCCATATAAACAGCATCAATATCTTTCTTTTACTTTAGTATCCAACATTTCCCATGCCAAACATTGGATTCAGTAACTGATTATACACAATGATTGAAAATCTGGAAACAGTAAAGGGGGAATATGATTTGTGTCAATCACACACATCAAATAAACTTTATAAGAAAACTCAAGTTCAATTCTGAGAGTGACCTAGCATCACTGTACATCTCTCTCATACTTTTAGTTTATTTCATACATTAGTGACCAATCCAACAATAAATTGAAGGTTAAAGTTTGATGTTTATTTATTAGTGTCACAAGTCAGCTTACATTAACACTGCAATGAGGTTACTGTGAAAAATCCCCTAGTCGCCACACTCTGGCACCTGTTCGGGTACACTGAGTGAGAATTTAGCATGGTCAATCCACCTACTTAGCACCTACCCAATTCTATTCGGATTGTGGGAGGAAATCGGAGTACCCGGAGGAAACCCATGCAGACACGGGGAGAACGTGCAGACTCCGCACAGACAGTGACCCAAGTCAGGAATTGAACCTGGGTGCTGTGAGGCAGCAGTGCTAACCATTGTGCCGACCACCCATCCCGCTCCCCCCCACTTCGCCCCCCCCCCCCACCTTTGAGCCCCACCCCCCATTATACACTCTTGATGAGGAGCCATACTCAAAGGGTGCATGAGGTGAAGATTCTGAGCTATATTACTGTTGACCATTTTGAAAGTGGGATGGGTGAATTTACCTTATGATACTTTTTTTTAGTTCTCACGAGTGAGCCCCGGCAATTAACTGTATCTTTCTACATCTAAATCAACGGAGTTCAGCAGGACCTTGCAAAATTATCACATAACTGTTTATCTCACTTATTGACACAATGACCAAACAGATGCTAAACAAGAAATAGGCACAAGAGTAGGCCATTCAGCCCTTCTATATTGTCCTATACAAGAAAACAGTGGTCTTCTTTGACCACAGGATATTTACTCCATTGAGGGATAATTCCTGCCAGAGGTGTGCACTTGGAAAGTTCTATTTGGCTCTGCAAACAATGGCTCGAATACCCACCCAACTCACAACAACAACTTACATTGATATAACAATTTAAATGTCCAAAGGTGCTTCACAAGAGTGTAATCAGACTATATTTGGCACCGCCATGTGAAGAGAGGCGGAATTACATGGACTTAAAAACTTGGTGTTTGGATGCGGATAGTTCTGTTAAGGACACCCCTGATGCCCATTGCCAGATGCCCCGAGTGGTACTAAATCAGTGTCATGTTTGCGATGATGTAACTTCACGTTTTGGTTCACTGGAGAGTCCTGGGATAACGAGCCAGTGACAACAAATCTACATCCAAGTCAAGATGTTATATGACTGGAACGGCAACCTGAGGTCCAAAACATTGCTACTGCTGTCCGCTGAAACAGTAAAGGATGCAACAGGGAGAGATGTTATTGGCTTTGGTGAGTTATTATTCATCCGTGGGACATTGGCATTGCTAACTGGGCTGAAGTTTATTGCCCATCCCAAGTTGCCAGAGGGCAGTTGAGAGTCAACCACATTGCTGTCCAGAGTCACATGTAGACCAGATCAGGTAAGAACAGCAGATTTCCTTCCCTAAAGGACATTAGTGAACCACATGGGTTTTTTCATCAATGGTTTCAAGGTCATCAGTAGATTCTTAATTCCAGATATTGTTTTATTGAATTCAAATTCCACCATCTGCCGTGGTGGGATTTGAACCCGTGTCCCCAGAATATTCGCTGAATTTCTGGATTAATAGTCTAGTGGTAATACCAGTAGGCCATCGCCTGCCCTTAGTTTTACAATTTGTCCTGCGGCCATAGTGGCCATGGGTGGAAAGGTAGATGATGAGTCCTGTGTTATGCGGGTTGGTCAAGTATAGAACCCTTCTAATATGACTTGCGCCTGATGGTTCTGTACCTACACCTTTCTATTGCCTCTAGTGTGGGGCTCAGAAAGATACTGGTGCAAAAAATGAGTGTTCTTAAATTGTGTTCCAGTCATTGCTCGTGACCTAACAGTGACATTCTGAATGGAGTATGTTCAAAAAGTAGTGGCAAAATGCAGAGCAATGGTACAATTACTGAGTCACCCTGAGGATCACTCTTTTATTTATATTTAATCACTTACAGTCTAGTTACAAATTACCCATTCACATGCTGGATGTTGTAAATTAAAGTTGTCACAACTAATGCAATTGTCTGTCAGCTTGGCTCAGTTGCAGCCCTCTTGCTTCTGAATCAGAAGGTGGATTTACCGACTTGAGTCTAGAACGTGCAAACTCCACACAGACAGTGACCCAAAGCTGGAATCAAAGCTGGGTCCCTGCCGTTGTGAGGCAGTAGTGCTAACCATTGTGCCACCGTGCTGCTCCTTTGGTTGTCTTCTGTTTGGGAACCATGCTTATTCAAATGATAACGCTGTCCTCACAATTCCCTGGCGACTCCTCTGTGGGAGTTCAATGTTCCAGAATGGTGATTCTGCCTCTAATACTTCATTTCTCGTGCTTGGTTTTTAACACTTTTGTCTTGCTCCATTTACAGTGACACTGCATCTCAACAATGTCTTTGCATCTTATCTATCTTTCTCAGTCCATTGTGGTCAATATAAATGGATAATGTTGGTATACAGGAGATTTCTGGATTAATTTCAATCAAGTGGAATCTTGACCACAAATCCATTTGGGAGAACACTCACAATCCATGCCATTGTCATATCGCACTTGATTGATGCTTGATCCGAGTTGGATTGCTGTTTCCAATATCTGTGTCCACACATGCTTTATAGAATTTATTGAGTTGGTACAGTCAACCTGGGGAGACCTAAAATATGACCATATACATCCTAGAAAATAACAACGTTCCCTAATCTAGTTTACTTCCCTACAGGGATTTCGCAAGTTGAGCAGCAGCTAAATAGGTTTATTGATGTGTAATTTAATTGCATAACACTTAAAGAAATGAGGAAATCCTTTGTATCGACAGTACCTCTTTTCTCTAATCGATTGACTCCATCACTTACATTCATTTAATAGTCTCGTGTTAATACCAGTAGGCCATCGCCTCCCCTTACTTTTACAGTTTGTCCTGCAGCCATAGTGGCCATGGGTGGAAAGGTAGATGGTGAGTCCCGTGTTATGCAGGCTGGTCAAGTAAAGCACCCTTCTCATATGACTTGCGCCTGATGGCTCTACACCTACACCTTTCTATTGCCTCTGGTGTGGGGCTCAGAAAGATATTGAGATCTATAACTTACCATCATTTAATAGGATTGAGGGGTATAGGTAGGCCTATTAGGTAGGGATATGATCAGCGCAATTTGTGGGCCGAAGGCCCTGTTTGTGCTGTAGTTCTTCTATGTTCTATGTTCTTACACTCATTATGTACAACACCAGCATTATTTTCAGCCTTATTGAAGACCTAACATGTGCCTTTAAAATAGATCCTTTACCTGTTGGAATATTCTATCACTGACCTTCATTCTTGTTATAAACATCATAGAATCATAGAGTTCTTACAGTGCAAAAGAAGCCATTTGGCCCATCGAATTTGCATTGACTCTCTGACACAGTATCTTATTGAGCAAACGCAGCATGGTTTCGTTAAGGGGAAGTCGTGTCTGACAAATTTATTGGAATTCTATGAGGATGTGTCCAGTGCGGTGGATGGAGGGGAACCAGTCGATGTGGTGTTTCTTGATTTTCAGAAGGCATTTGATAAGGTGCCGCACAAAAGGTTGTTACAGAAGGTTAGGGGGCATGGAGTTGGGGGTAGGGTGTTAGCGTGGATAGGGGATTGGCTGTCAAACAGGAGGCAGAGAGTAGGTGCTATTCGGATTGGCAGTTGGTGACTAGTGGAGTGCCCCAGGGATCGGTGCTGGGGCCTCAGCTATTCACCATTTATATAAATGATCTGGAGGAGGGAGCTGAGTGTAAGGTGTCGAAATTTGCTGATGACACAAAGATAAGTGGAAAAGCAAATTGTGCGGAGGGTGTAGAAAGTCTGCAGAGGGATCTAGATAGGCTAAGCGAGTGGGCGAGGACCTGGCAGATGGAATACAATGTTGGCAAGTGCGAGGTTATCCACTTTGGCAGGAATAATAGCAGGAAGGACTACTACTTAAAGGGCGAAAAGCTGCAGCATGCTACGGTGCAGAGGGACCTGGGGGTCCTCGTGCATGGGTCGCAAAAACCCAGCCTACAGGTGCAGCAGGTGGTCAGGGAGGCAAATGGGATGCTGGCCTTCATAGTGAGGGGGATTGAATATAAAAGTAGGGAGGTCTTGCTGCAACTGTACAGGGCACTGGTGAGGCCGCAGCTGGAGTACTGTGTGCAGTTTTGGTCGCTGCACTTGCGCAAGGATATTTTGGCCTTGGAGGGTGTGCAGAGGAGGTTCACTAGGCTGATACTGAAGTTGAGGGGGTTGAGCTATGAAGAGAGGCTGAATAAACTGGGCTTGTACTCGTTGGAGTTTAGAAGGATGAGGGGGGATCTTATTGAGACATATAAGATGATAAAAGGAATGGATAGGGTAGAGGTGGAGAGGTTCTTCCCGCTCAGAAGGGCCAGCAGGACTAGGGGGCACAGCCTCAAGATAAGGGGGGTGCAGTTTAGAACAGAGTTGAGGAGGAACTTCTTCACTCAAAGGGTGGTGAATCTCTGGAATTCTCTGCCCGTTGAAGTGGTGGAGGCTACATCGCTAAATATATTTAAGACGCGGGTAGATAGGTTTTTGGTAGGCAAGGGAATTAAGGGTTATGGGGAGAAAGCGGGAAAGTGGAACTGCGCCACTTCAGATCAGCCACGATCTTATTGAATGGCGGGGCAGGCTCGAGGGGCTAGATGGCCTACTCCTGCTCCTATTTCTTATGTTCTTATGTTCTTACTCAGGCCGTCTCTCCTGCCCTAACCCTGTAATCCAATGACTAATCTCATCCACTCGATATATCTTGGGACACTAAAGGCCAATTTAGCATGGCTGACCCACCTAACCTGGATATCTTTGGACAGTGGGAGAAAACCGGAGCATCTGGATGAAACCCACACAGATGTGGGGGGAATGTGCAAGCTCCAAATAGACAGTCACCCAAGGTCAGAATTGAACCCAGGTCCCTGGAGCCATGAGGCAGTAGTGCTAAGCACTGTGCCACTCCAGCATTGTGTCAGAACTATATTGAGACCACATCACTTGACGTTTTTTCCAGTCTCAGTTTTAGAACACCATCCAGTTCAACTTCCTTAAAGTTGTATTCCTTAACAATCTTCCTCAGATGCCACGGTGAACCATTATTTTCACTATTTTGGAACAGATACAGGTCACGCTCTGGAGTGATTTTACTTTATTCTTTCATGGGATGTGGCCAGCATTTGTTGTCCATCCCTAACTGCCCTTGAACAGAATGGCTTGCAGGCCTCTTCAGAGGGCAGTTAAGAGTGAACCACATTGTTGTGGATCTGGAGTCTCATGTAGTCTATATCAGATAAGGATGGCAGATTCCCTTCCCTAAAGGGCACTAATACACCATGTCGGTTTTTATGACTCAATTTTATGGTTCATTTGGTTGGACAGTTTGGATTTATGCCAAAAACATAGGCTTCTATTCCAATTCCAGCTGAGGTAAGCTGAGAGATGCCTCTTCCTAAACTCATAGCATTTCCATGGCGCAGTCATCCTCAAATGATTGAGGATACTATCTGGAGAAGAAGGCGATGAGACAAGAGAGGAGTCAAGAGAGGTAAAGTGGGATATCATCGGCAAAGATATAGAAACTGATGCCATGATTTCACCAAGGGGCAGAATGCAGAGGAGAAATGGGAGGGAGGCAAGGGTAGATCCCTGAGAGATACCAGAGGTAATGGTGTGCGAGAAGGATGGGGTGACCGTGCAACTGATTCTCTGGCTATAGTTGGAAAGCGGGAGAAAACCAACAATGGAACACCATTTCTGAAAGCTTGTGGGATTACTATCAAATAAACTGGTTGGACTTAAACCTGGTGTTGTGAGACTTCTTGCTATGGTTGAATAGACAGGAATGAAACCATGCAAGTGGTGCCCCAGCCAGCCGACAATAACGCAGCAGTATTGGAGCAGAATTTTGTTGTCACTATTTTCAAAGGCTGGCTTTTTGATTTCTGCTACAAACTCCATTTCCTGGTCTCCAATTCCATCTTTCTCCATCTGAACTGTATGGGGCTGAACAGATTGCTCACAACTTTGGAGCCAGATTTGACCCCTAGACCCCCTGCCTCATCCCTGAGCCATCACAAAGATTTCCTATTTCACCCCCATAGTGTTGCCAACTTGACCTTGCCTCAGCGTACCTGGTGTTGAAAATCTCTTCTGTGCACTTATCAATTTTAGATTTGATGGTTCCGACATACCCCCGAAGGCCTCTCACTTTCTATCAGATACAAACTTTAGGTCATTCAAAACTCTGCCCTGCATATCCTGATTCCTGTCAACTCTTGAAGTGTTTGAAGTTTGATCCCTAATTCTCCAGCAAGTAATTATGGTAAGCAACTAACCAAAGCCTCTGAAATATTAGAATGATATTCCAGCAATCTAGCTGACTGACCAATCATGATGCATCCTGGGAAATTAGGTATGCCACACATGCTCAGACTCAGTGACTGGAAGGTGGTGGGGGAGAGAGAAAAAGGTGCATAGCAATGTTCTTCCACTTGTTATGATATGTGGGGCAATCCTGATGGACCAAGCTGGTCTTTTCCTGCATGTCTATTTTATATGATTGCATAATACAGAGACGCAGCACTGTAGTGTGATGAGTATTATTTAAATGGAGGAAAAACTGCAGAAAGGGATTTGGGGGAAATTTGTGCATGGAACACAGAAAGCTGGCACACTGGTGCAGCAGGTAATCAGGAAGGCAAATGGAATGTTGGCCCTTATTTGGAGGGGGTTTGAATATAAGATGAGAGAAGTCTTGCTATAATTGTATTGGTGAGACCACATCTGGGTTTTGGTCCCCTTATATAAAGAAAGACATTATTTTATCAAAGGAAGTTCTAAGAAGGTTCATTAGGATGATCCCTGGTATGGAAGGATCGCCTTATGTGGAAGGTTAAATAGAATGGGACTCCACTCATTGGAATTTAGAGGAACGGGTGTAGCTCTCAATGAAATGTATAGGATTCTGAAGGGGCTTGACAGAGTAGATGCTGAGAGGATGTTTCCCCTCATCAGAGAGTCTAGGACCAGAGGGCATTGCCTCAGAATAAAGGAGCACCAATTTAAAACTGAGATGAAGCAGAATTTTTTTCACTCAGAGGGCTGTGAGTCTCAGAGAGCTGTGGGGGCAGAGTCCTTGTGTATGTTTAAGGATGAGATAGATTTTTCATCAGTGAGGGAATCAAGGTTTACAGGGAAAGGGCAGTGGGTGTTGGATCAGCCATGAAGCTGTAAATGGTGGAGCAGGCCCGAGGGGCTGAATGGCCTACTCCTGTCCCTATTTCTTATGGTCTTATAGCAGCACAAAGTGAGGTAACATAAAATGAGACATACGTGCAGTTTGAACTTTGATTTGGAAGCAAAGCATCATCAGTAACTGAACAATAAAATCACAACTAATTGTTTAAATAATCAAATGTCATGTTAAGCAAACGCATTCTTACTATTTTTTGACACATTCTTAGTTTCAGGCCATTTGGGTGTTGTGCTTTCCTTTAGCTTGGTGAAGGTAAGTGCTCTGTCAGCCTCTGGAGGTGGTCAGGATATGTGAGAGATCAGTGAAGAGTGACTTGTTCTTCAACTTTCAATCCTTCCCTCTGGAAGAAACATCTGAACCAACTCACTATCTACAGCACTCTACAGCTCAATAATTCTGCCACCCCAAACAGCACACTGCTCCCTCACCCCGAACTCACTAGTCCCCGCCAAGGGGTGGCATGGTGGTTAGCACTACTGCCTCACAGGGCCAGGGACTCGGGTTCGATTCCGGCCTTGGATGACTGTCCATGTAGAGTTTGCCCGTTCTCCCTGCGTTTCCTGTGGTGCTCCCGTTTCCTTCCACAATCCAAAGATCCAGAGGTTAGGTGGATTAGCCATGTGAAATGTGTGGGGTTACAGGGATACGGCAGGGGACAGGGCCTGGGTAAGATACGCTGTTTGAGAGTTGGTGTAGGCTCGATAGTCCGAATTGCCTCTTCTGCACTGTAGGGATTCTGTGATGAAATCACCAAGATTCCTCAGGCAGTACCTTTCAAACCCATGACTGCTAGCATCTAGAAGGACAAGGGCAGGAGATACATGAGAACACCATCACCTGTAGATTCCCCTCCTTGTCGTGGAAATGTATCACCATTCCTTCAGTGTGGCTGGGTGAAAATCATGGGACTCCCTCCCTAACAGCACTGTGGGTGTACCTATACCTCATGGACTGCAGTGGTTCAAGAAGGCAGCTCACCAACACTTTCTCAAGGACAATTAGGGATGGACAATTAATGCTAGCCTTCATCCATTGAATGAATTTCTTAAAAACCTGCAACATGGCGAACTATAGGTCTCAGCTAGAATATATGGTTGTGAAATGGTAATGTTACTGGCCAAGTAACCCAGAGAACTGGATTATTACTCCACTATAAGTGATATCGAGTCCAAATACCATTGCGGTAACAGGGGAATTTAAAGTCAATGAATTAATCTGGAATAAAATTCAACCATGAAACTATTAGATTGTTGTTGTAAAAGCCCATCTGGTTCACTAATGATCTTCAGAGAAGGAAATCGGTCACACTTACCTGGTCTGGCCTACATGTGACTCTAGATTCCTTGCAATGTGGCTGACTCTTAAACTCCCTCTGAAATGCCCTAGCAACCGCTTTGTTACATCAAACTATTACAGGATAGCACCGCAGGTGTTTGAATATCACATGGAATGCAGTGATTCAAGGCTGATCATCAGCACCTTCCCAAGGGCAAGAATGTTGGCTTGCCCAACCATGCTCACATCCCAAGAATGAAAGGAAAATAAATATCAGAACTAGTTATCATTGTATATATGTAACAGGTGGTAATAATGGTTACAATTGTGTGTTCAATTCCTGCGAAAGCCAATAAATATCTTTGAATCCCCATTAATTTGTGGCATAACGTCAAAATGTATTAGTAAGTGTTGTTTATGTTCCTAATGCTGGGTTGCATGCTCGGTTTGAAGCTTAGTACAATATAAAAAGGCCTTCCTGCAAAATAAATCGTAAAATTTCTAAATTTAGACAAATAAGGAAGTAAAGCCCCTTTCCGCATCCCCCCTCTGTCCAATCCACACCAGGTCCTAAGCAACAAAAGGCCTCGCTCAGCTGAAGATTGAAGCACAATGGTGAAGGAGATGCCACCTTTCAGACAAGAGTCAAACCAAGACTCAGGCTGCACCTAAAGGTTTACCCCTTATCCTCAAACTATGATCCCTACTTCTGGAGACCCCACCATCAGGAACATTCTTTCTGGATCCACCCTGTTTAATCCTGTTAGAATTTCTATGAGATCCCCTCTCACTCTTCTAAACTCTAGATCCCTTGCAATGTGGCTGACTCTATAGTGGTCGCCTCACTATAGGAAAGGTCGCCTCACTATAGGAAAGACGTAGAAGCTATTGAAAGGGTACAGAGGAGATTTACAAGGGTGTTGCCTGGACTGGGAGGCATGCCTTATGAAGTTAGGTTGAGGGAGCTGAGACTCTTTTCCCTGGAGAGACGAAGGTTGAGAGGCGACCTGATAGAAGTTTATAAAATGTTGAGAGGAATGGATAGGGTGGATTCTCAGAGGCTATTTCCCCGGGTTGAAATGGTTGCTACGAGAGGACACAGATTTAAGGTGCGGGGAGGAAAGTACAGAAGTGATGTTAGGGGTAAGTTTTTCACTCAGAGGGTGGTGAGTGAATGGAATCGGCTGCCGTCAGTGGTGGTGGAGGTGAGCTCGCTGGGGTCTTTTAAAAGACTTCTAGATGAGTATATGGGGTTTAATGGAATTGGGGGTTATAGATAGGTTTATAGATTGGTAGGTGTTGATGTGATCGGCGCAACTCGTGGGCCGAAGGGCCTGTTTGTGCTGTAGTGTTCTATGTTCTATGTTCTATGTAACACCAATGACTATAATCCTAACTGACTTAGTCTCTCCTCATATGGTAGACCTGCCATCCCAGGAATCAGCAGGGTATACCTTCTCTGCACTCCCTTGATTGCAAGAAAATCCTTCCTCAGACAAGAACACCAAAACTACACACAATACTCCAAGTGTGGCCTCACCAATACCCTATACAATTTCAGTAAAACATCCCTATCCCTATGCTCAGCTCCTCTCACTATGAAGGCCAACGTACCATTTGCCTTCTTTACTGCCTGTTGTACCTGTGTGTTACTTTCAACCGCTGATGCACGAGGACTCCAAGCTCTCGCTGAGTATCCACCTCTCTCAATTTATGCCCATTCAGATAAGTATCTGCCTTCCTACTTTTTGGATTCACAGTGTTGGACCGAAGCCCCACAGTGCCGGAACTCTGTCCGAAAGAGGAAAATTATCCTTCCCCCACCCCAGCAGCCTCCCCCACGGCACTCAGTATCACAAGGATACAACAAGCTGATATGAAAAAAGTGGTTCGAGCTGTGGCTTCCTGCAGCAGGCTGTGTCATCAAAGGTGAGGAAATCATTGTAGGTGATGGCTTGGTTGCGGCAAAATATAACTCCAAGCATAAGGTGGCAATAATGATCTGGTCCAACCTAATTCTCAGTTCCAACAGCACAAACTCTGTCATTAATTGGCACAGTGCTTGATCCGGAATTATATAGTCATTAAACACACAAACAATACCATTCTATTCACAGCAATCAACTCATAAACCATCAGAACTCACAGAGATAAAGGCTTTTCAAAGCTATTAATAAGTATAATTTAGACGGAAAATGATGACTGTGTACAAAAAGACTTGCTTTTGTATAGTGCTTCTCACAACCTTAGGACATCCCTAAGTGTTTTACAATTACGTATTTTGGAAGTGTATTCACTGCTGTAATGTAGGAAATTACAATGTGATGCATCTTTGTTCTCTTCTAACCAACAATAGCTTGTATTTATAGTGTCTTTAATGTAGCGAAAACATCCCCAGGCACTTCACAATAGCATTACTAAATAAAGTTTGACACTGAGGCACAAAAAGAAATAGGTGGGCGCCCAAGTAGGTTTGAAGGAGCATGTTAATGGAGAAAGAAAGACAAGGAGAGCTTCAGAGAGGGAATTCCAGAACCTTGGGTCTAAGTAGCTGAGCGCACAATCAAACTCATTCATGAATAGCTTCTTCCCTGCTGCCATCAGACTTTTGAATGGACCTACCTCACACTAAGTGGATCTTTCTCTACACCTTAGCTATGACTGTAACACTACATTCTTCATTCTCTCCTTTCCCTCTCTATGAATGGTAAGCTTTGTCTGTATAGCTTAAATTAAGTTCATTTATTAGTATCACAAGTAGACTTACATTAACACTGCAAAGAAGTTACTGTAAAAATCCCCTGGTCGCCACACTCTGGTGCCTGTTTGGGTACACTGAGGGAGAATTTGGCATAGCCAATGTGTCTAACTAGCATGTCTTTTGGACTGTGGGAGGAAACCAGAACACCTGGAGGAAACCCATGCCAACATGGGGAGAATGTGCAGACAGTGACCCAAACCGGGAATTGAACCCAAGTCCCTGGCGCTGTGAGGCAGCAGTGCTAACCACTGTGCCACCCTGTGCAAGCATGCAAGAAACAATATTTTTCACTGTATATTCATACATGTGACAATAATACATTAAATCAAATCAAATCAATCCACACTCCTTAAAAAAGAGATGTGCAAGAGGTTAAAATTGGAGGAGCGCAAAGGCCTCAAGCTGCTCACAGCTTTCTATCAACTTTCTGGTTGGATCGGATACTTTTCCACCATCACCTTGGATATCAAAAGCCTGGGATCACTGGCCTCTGTGCTGAGGAAGGTGGACACGGCCAGAGCACCTTCTTGCTATGTTCTCTTCACCCATGACCACATGTTCTCCCAAGATGTGTTCTGAAGTCTATTCTTGGTGCACCCGCTGGTCATCTTATTTGAGTTTAGCTTTAAGGCTATCCCGTACAAAAGTGACGAAAAACTTCAGTCTCCCTAGACAAACTAGGATGGAGGCAGAGAGATTCTTTCCACTTCGAAAGGAAACCAGAACAAGAGGACACAGCATCAAAATAAGGGGGAGTCAGTTTAGAACAGAGGGAGAACTTTTTCTCTCAGAGGGAAATGAATCTCTGGAATTCTCTGTCCATTGAAGCGGTGGAGGCTACCTCGTTGAATATGTTTAAGTCACAGATAGATAGATTTCTGATTAATAAGGGAATTAAGGGTTATGGGGAGAAAGTGGGAAAGTGGAAATGAACACTACGAGATCAGCCATGATCTTATTGAATGGCGGGGCATGCTCGAGGGGCTAGGTGGCCTACTCCTGCTCCTATTTCTTATGTTCTTATTATAACTTGTTCAGTCAGGAGTGAAAGAGATTTCTCAGCGTTTTGGTACATGGTGTGCTGGTAAATCAGGTTGGTCGTGTTCCTGGTTTTCTGTTTCCTGCGACATTAACCAGGTTAGAAGCTTTGCTAAAGGTTTGAGACAAATGCAATAAGCGCTCACCTGCCAGTGTGGCTGACAGTGAGTTTAGGGCTCCGACGAGAAGTTTGGGGAATGACTGGTACTGTGACAAAGAACAAGGGGGTGAAATGAAAACAAACATCAAGTTAAATATTTACTTCTGGCGGGTGTCAATGATGCCATTACAAAATTAAATGGGGGGTCCACTTGCATGGCTTCTTTGAAAGGGTTGCCCTGTAGGAAGCTGAATATGGAGCTGGAAGCTTCAGGAAGGCTCCTACTGGCTTCACTGGCCTCAGATCGATGCTTGTCCCAATATATCCCTCCCTGATCATCCCCCCATCTGGGTCACAGCTCCTGACAGATCCCCACCTCCCCCTCTCTCTTAAGGGCATAAGAATACAAGAATTATGAGATGGAGTTATTCAAGTTTACTCTGCCATTCCACCTTTCCACACGATCCCTATATCATAGAGTCATCAAATCCCTACAGTACAGAAAAGGCCATTCAGCCCATCAAATCTCTACTGACTCTCTGACAGAGCATCTTACCCAGGTCCTCTCCCCCACCCGATCTCTGTAACACCACACATTTAACATGGCTAATCCATCTATACTTGACATCACCGGACACTAAGGAACAATTCAGCACGGCCAATCCATCTGAGCTGCATATCTTTGTACCGTGGGAGGAAACGCACCCCGACACAGGAAGAACATACAAACTCCACACAGACAGTGACCCAAGCCAGGAATCAAACCTGGGTCCCTGGCGCTGCGAGGCAGCAGTGCGAACCCCTGTGCCACCATGCCACCCATGCATTATTTCTCCATCTTATTTTTCCAAAAACCTAGCAACTTCTGTCCTGAATATACTCAATGACAGACCAGCCATTACGTTGGAGAATAGAAAATTCCACAGGTTCACAACATTTTGGGTGAAGAGAATCCTTCCTATTTCATTGCTAAATTACTGATGTCTTAGTCAGAGACTGTGAAACATAGACTTTCCCCGTCAGGGAAATTACTCTGTAAAAGCCCTTAAATGGGTTGTATTTTATAGGTGTTGCATTCTTCACCACCCCTGTCCAATGACAATGCCGGTTGGAAGCCCACCCATGAAGAAGCTGGCCGTCCTGCGGCCATTTTACGCTGAAGTCCCGCCTTAGAGACCTGCTGGCCAATCTGATTGGTCTGCAACTCTGTAGTCCCAGCAGCAGCCAATTCAAGAGGTGGCCATTGCTGGGACTACAGGAAGTCCCTGAAAAAGCGGAGACTGTGGAGGCTGGACTTCAGCTCAGTCTGGTGTCTTGGCCGGTGACCCCAGCGAGGGGGGATGTGGGGGATACACATCCGGGTTTGAGAGGCTGGGACGGTGGGGGAGGTTTGAAGGAAGTGTGGACTTCTAATGGGCACACCCCACTTCCCGCTCCTCCCAAACCCCACTCTCACACTTTGCCCAATACCACCTCACACAACAAAACTGGCAGGTCTTTCCACATGATTGGAACCCCGCTCCCCACTACTGTGGGTAAAATAGCAACAGGGATGGGTGAAGCATTGGACTAACCACCATTTGGATACTTAAGTGGCCTCAATAAGCTTAAGGGCAGGCTGGCTGTCACCTTAATCGACACATCGACTGCAACCCCCTTCCATCACCCATCCTTGCAGAATAGGAAGCAGATGAAGGGCAGGAAGGAAATTGGTGAGAAGATTATGCATTGTATTTTATGAGCACCCAAACTCTTTCAAACACGGTGGGGAGCCATTTGTTTCAATGTAATCAACTCTCATTATTCTACATGACCAGAAATAAAGCTCACGTCTACTCAACTTCTTCTCTTTGGATAATCCTCTTCACCAACAAATCAGCCTGGTGAACCTTTTTGCAACTTATTCTAAGACATGCATTCTTCCCTCGCATCCTCACTTTCACTAGTGCAGTAAGATATCTTTACTCTTTTACTCCAATCCCTTTGTTACTAAAGCAAACTACTTACCTCCCTAATTGCTTGCTGTGTACCTAGGTTACTGTACAGGACCCAGGCCCCTCTACTATCAACATTTTCCAGTTTCTCATCATTTGAAAATATTCTACATTTCAAGTTTTCCTTACAAAATGGATTATTGGACACATCCCCATACTCTGATCCATCTGCCCAACAAAGAACAGTACAGCGCAAGAAAAGGCCCTTCGGCTCACCAAGCCTGCACTGATCACGTTGTCCTATTGAGACTGACCGCCTATATCCCTTTATGTCCCGCTTGTTCATGTGTCTATGCAGATAAGTCTTAAATATCGTTAACATGTCTGCTTCACTGCCTCACTACCCTCTGTGTAAAAAACATCCCCCGGACATCGCTACTGAACCTTCCAACCCTTACCTTCAACTTGTGCCCCCTTGTAATTGTCATTTCTGACCTGAGAAAAAGCTTCCAACTGTTCACCTTATCTATACTCCTCATAATTTTATAACCTTCTATCAGGTTGCACCTCATTCTCTGTCTTTCCAGGGAGAACATCCCAGTTTATTCAATCTCTCTTCATAGCTAACACCCTCCTGGTAAACCTTTTCTGTTCTCCCTCCGAGGCCTCCACGTCCTTCTGGTAGTGCGGTGACCAGAATTGGACACAGTATTCCAAATGTGGCCTAACCAATGTTTTATGTAACTGTAAAAGGCCTTTATACCTTTGCAGCCTCCTTACAGTTTATTTTTCCACCTAGCTTTGAATTAGGGATAGAGTGTGCTCCATTCCCTCATCTAAGCTATTGGCATTGAGAGATAGCTGATGCTCAACATCCTTTCTTCTGATATTCTGCTAGTTGGGGCCAGTCAACCCAAGATATCCCATTTACTTCTGCTCTCTGTGTTCTGTTCATTAACCAATCCTCAATCCACGCTGATATATTACCCCAATCCCAGAAACACTAATCGAATGTTTTTCCAATATCCAAATACACTTCACCTACTGGTTCCCCCTTAGCTATCCTGCTGTCTACAATTTCAAACCGCGAACAGGTTTGTCAAAGACAAATTTCCTTTCATAATTCCATACAACTTCTGCCTAGCCACATTAAGTTTTCCTAAGTGTCCTGTTACCACTTAAATAGGTCGAACTAACAGACATGTATTTAAACTGGGTAAAGCACAGACAGAGTTTGGTGATTAGGGTGGTGATTGGGGCAGCACGGCAGCACAGTGGTTAGCACTGCTGCCTCCCAGTGCCAGGCACCCAGGTTCAATTCCAGTCTCGGGTCACTGTCTGTGTGGAATATGCACATTCTCCCCGTGTCTGTGTGGGTTTCCTCCGGGTGCTCCGGCCTCTGCCCACAATCCAAAGATGTGTGGGTTAGGTGGATTGGCCATGCTAAATTGCCTTTTAGTGTCAGGGTGACCAGCTAGGGTAAATGCACGGCGTTATGGGGATAGGCCCTGGGTGGGATTGTGGTTGATGCAGACTCGATGGTTTCCTTCTGCACTGTATGGATTCTATTAAAGATATGTTCTTAGAATGCGTACAAGTGGATCATATACAGAAGATGGTGGTGAATCCTTCTTTCTTATGTTCAATGCATTTTTGGAAAACTTCTAGATCACGGGAGAAGGAAACCTAGACAAGTTATCCAGTAAATAACTAACATGTATGGAATCTCCTTGCCTGATCATTTTTGAGTAGTCACAGAGAAATGTTTGACAGAGGTCTCCTAAGCTGACTACTGATCTCGTGTAATACTTTCTTCAAAGTTTTCCCCTCGGGGGATGAGGGGAAGAGCAACATCTCGTATATGGGCATAAGCCCAATGATAAATGGGCCGGGGAGGCGGAGGGGAAGGACCACACATCATTGAACCTTACCAGGACAGAAGGAGACTATTCAGCCCATCATCATTGTGCTGGTACTTTGGAAGAATTATCCAATTAGTCCCACTGCCTGATTCTTTGCATGCAGTCATAGAGGTTTACAGCATGGAAATAGACCCTTCGGTGCAACTTGTCCATGTCTGCCTTTTTCTTAACCACTAAGCTTGTCCCAATTGCCTGCATTTGGCCCATATCCCTCGATACCGATCTTACCCATGTTACTGTATAAATGCTTTTAAAAAAACAAAATTGTACCCACCTCTACTACAACCACTGGCAGCTTGTTCCAGACACTCACTACCCTCTATGTGAAAAAATTGCCCCCTCTGGACCCTTTTGTATCTCTCCCCTCTCACCTTAAACCTATGCCCTCTAGTTTTAGACATCTCTACCTTTGGGTAAAAATGTTGGCTATCTGGCTGATCTATGCCCCTCATTATTTTATAGATCTCTATAAGATCATTCGTAAGTCTCCTACACTCCAGGGACAAAAGTCCCAGTCTATCCAGCCTCTCCTTATAACTCAAACCATCAAGTCCTGACAGCATCCTAGTAAACCTTTTCTGCACTCTTTTTGGTTTAAGAATATCCTTCCTATAATAGGGTGGTCAGAATTGTACACAGTATTCCAAGTGTGTCTTGTACAACTTCAACAAGACATCCCAACTCCTCTATTCAATGTTTTTTCCAATAAAACCAGCGTGCCGAATGCCTTCTTCACCACTCTGTCTACCTGTGACTCCACTTTCAAGGAGCTATGAACCTGTATCCCTGGATCTCTTTGCTCTGTAACTCTCCCCAACGCCCTAACGTTAACTGAGTAAGTCCTGCCCTGGCTCGATCTACCAAAATGTATCATCTCGCATTTATTTAAATAAAACTCCATCTGCCATTCATCGGCCCACTGGCCCAGTTGATCAAGATTTCATTGCAATCCGAGATAATCTTCTTCACTGTCCACTACGCCACCAATCTTGGCGTCATCTGCAAAATTACTAACCGTGCTTCCTATATTCTCACCCAAATCATTAATATAAATGACAAACAAGAGTGGACCCAGCACAGGCCCCCTGAGGCACACCGCTAGTCACAGGCCTCACGGTGTGGAAAAAAGAAATTCCCCTCTACTTTCTCTGTTGCCACTCGCGTACAAGGCCCATGGGATGATTTAACAATTCAAACGATCAGTACCTTTCTTTGCAGTGAGGTTTCCGTACCTGATCTGCCTGTGCTGTGGCCTCTGAACCTCCTCTCCAATCCTATTCAGGGATGGTGAGCGGCTTCGAGAGCCATGGGTGCCACTCCCGCTTTTTATAGTGCCATTGGGATTGTTCGGCATCTGTTGCAGTAGTTGTGGCGAAAGGCTTCGGTGTGAAGTAGCAGACTTGTTCCCCGCCCAGTCTGGGATATCGTTAATGTTCAGGTTATTGTCACTGTTGGAACGGAGAAGGACCCTTGGTGCAGAAAGTGTGCTCTGAGGTCCCCTCCTCCGGTTTGAGTAAGTCGGTGCCTCTCGAAATGGCACTGTGTGGGAGAGAGAAAATTAAGATGAGATTTAAGATTTCACGTGACTTTTTCCTCTTACTCTAAACATCAACATCCTATGGGATATCACTGACCAGAAACTGAGCTGGACCAGCCACGTAAATACTGTGGCCACAAGGGCAGGTCAGAGGCTGCAAATACTGTGGAGAGTAACTCACCTTCTGACAAACCCCTTCCGCGTCCCCCCTCTCCCAGCCAAAGCCTGTCCACCATCCACAAGGCACAAGTCAGGAGTGTGATGGAACACACTCTCCTTGCCTGGATGAGTGCAGTTCCAACAACACTCCAGAAACTTCACACAATCTGTTTGATTGGTACCCCGTTCACTACCTTAAACATTCATAGAATCCCTACAGTGCAGGAGGAGGCAATTCGGCCGATCGAGCCTCCCCCGACCACAATCCCATCCAGGCCCTATCCCCATAACCCCATGCATTTACCCTAGCTAGTCAAAGAACAAAGAACAAAGAACAACACAGCACGGGAAACAGGCCCTTTGGCCCAACGAGCCTACGCCGTCATTTTAACATTAAGAGTGCCCTCCTCTACCTATGACCTTTGTCTATGCCTATTGGGGAAGATTGAGGGAAGACTAATTTAGGGATAATTTGTTACACCAATCAGCCTAAGAGCACGTTTTTGGGGTGTGGGAGGAAACCGGAGCACCCGGAGAAAAGCCATGCAATCACAGGGAGAATGTGCAAACTCCCGCAGACACCAGCCCAAATCCATGTATCCGTACAGCAAACAGTGATAGTCACTGAGCTGTCGTGTTGCCCATCAGATGGTCCAGTTTAAGCGTACACTAACGACGTGAAGCACTAGGCAACTCTCAAAGCAACATCCACGAGCAGCCCTCGCACGACCCACCGCGTGTACGCTCCTTGTTGGACAACAAGGCGGACAGAATCACCTGTGAAGTAAAAGAAAAGTCCCGCTGACACTAAGGGACAATTTGGCATTGCCAATCCACCTAACCTGCACATCTGTAGGAGGAAACTGAGGCACCTGAAGGAAACCCAGGCAGACATGGGGAGAACGTGCAAACCCCTCACAGGCAGTGACCCAAGCTGGGAATTGAACCCGAGTCCTTGGCAATGTGAGGCAGCAGTGTGGATGATCAGAGCACCTGGTCTGCAACATTAGTTTTGCCATAAGGGGCAGGTTTTTTCTCAAATTTATTTTGGGACATGGGTGTCACTTGCTGACCAACATTTATTGCCCATCCCTACTTGCCCAAGGGCAGTTGAGAGTCAACTACATTGCTTTGGCGCTGGAGTCACATGTAGGCCAGGCCAGGTAAGGATGGCAGATTTCCTTCCCTACAGGACATTAATGAACCAGATGGGTTTTTCCGACAATCGACAATGGTTTCATGGTCATCAGTGGATTCTTAATTCAACATTTTTTTAATTCAAATTCAAATTCCACCATCTCCCTGGCAGGATTCGAACTCAGGACCCCAGAACGTTAGCTGAGTTTCTGGATTAATAGTCTAGCAATAATATCAACTGGCCATTACGTTCCCCTGAAGGTATAGGTAGGTATAGGTTCCAATATAATAAGTTTGCCATAATCCCCTTGTTCCAATCGCTCCTCCCATTGTAATAGCTCACAATTAGACACCGTTCTAGTTTCTTGACTGGTTAAGACCGGAAAAATCTCCAGTTACCTGACGCAAGGAAGTTTTTAGAACGAAGGATTGCAATCTGCTTTCCATTCCACCAGCTGTAAGTCTCAAATTCAATTACTTGAAATATTGGGTCACTAGGAGATTGTCTCTTTCAGGTCACAGATTCTACTCAGTGCCAGCATACATTGACAATTCAATTCTGGATTTACAAAGAACTGCTTACAAAGATATACATTCACACACTGAGTCCAGTTACTGACACTGATGTGCACTTATTACTGCACTGTCAACTGTCACTCTACTGGCCCAATGCAGATGGTATTCCTCAAAAGTTCTTGGCTGATTTTAGAGTTTATTTGTCATAGAATCCCTACAGTGGAGAAGGAGGCCATTTGGCCCATCGAGTCTGCACTGACCACAATCCCACTCAGGTCCTATTTGCTAATCCCACATATTTACCCTGTTAATCCCCTGACACTAGGGTCAATTTAGCATGGCCAATCTACCTAACCCGTTAATCTTTGGACTGTGAGAAGAAACTGCAGCACCCAGAAGAAACCCACGGACATACGGGGAGAACGTGCAGACTCCACACAGACAGTGATCCAAGACCGGAATTGAATCTGGGTCCCCGGCACTATGAAGGAACTGTGCCTATCTAACCACTGAGTGTAATTTCTGACCAGGATTATATTTTGGTTTCTACGTTTTGTAAAAGAGCCATTCCAATGGCATAGACCAATGCTACATTGCTTGCAATGGGCGATAGAAGGAGGTTTGGATTGTATTTCTGTGCTAAGCTATTTAATCAGACAGCAGTATTACAACCACTGAAACTGAGAAAAACAAATATTATCGGTTAGAATCATGGGATTCTTACAGTGCAGGAGGAGGCTATTTGGCCCATCAAGTCTGCACCAACTCTTTGAAAGAACACCTTACCCAGGCCTTCCCCTCCACTCTATCCCCCTATCCATCTACCATGTTTAATCCACCGAACCTGCAAAACTTTGCACACTAAGGGGCAATTTCACATAAAGAGCTTGGAAATAGAGGAACACAGGGGATTGGTCTGGCTAGGGCAATGTGATCGACACAGACTTGGAGGGCCAAAGGGCCTGTTCCTGTAAAGTACTATTCTTTGTTCTAATTTACTATGGCCAATCCACCTAACCTGCACATTCTTGGACAGTGGGAGGAAACCAGAGCACCCGAAGGAAACCCACACAGACACAGGGTGAACGTGCAAACTCCACACAGTCACCCAAGGCCAAAATTGAACTCACGTCCTGGCACTGTGAGGCAATAGTGCTAACCACTGTGCCACCTCAGATTTAGTTGTTACCCAGTCAAGACTGCAAGCATACAGACAAGGTGAATCCAAAAGAATTTCCACCTCCCCCCACCCAAATTCTCACCCCATGAGAGAATGACCTGTTAATACCCACTAGGTTCTTCTCCCACTTTTAGACAGTCCTTAAAACCCACCTCTTTGCTCAATTAAGCATTTAGTCAACAGCTCCAATATTTCCTCAGGTAAATGAGAGTTGTCTACCTCCAAGCCAAAGCTGACAGAGAGCTGTTCAACTTGGCAATTCCGCACATCAAAGCCTAGGTGTGTAAAGTGCTAGTTTGTGAGTTGCTGTTTGCCATGATGCCAGGCTGCCACCCATACTGAAGACCACTTGCAACAGCTTGTCATTCTGTGCCTTCAAGGAGCTTGGATGGGCAATCAGCCCATTGAGTCTGTACCGACCACATCCCATCCAAGCCCTATTCCCATAATGCCACACGTTTACCATGCTAAGCCCCCTGGCATTAGGGTCAATCTAACATGGCCAATCAACCTAACCTGAACATCTTTGGACTGTGGGAGGAAACCGGAAGAAGACACAAAGTTATGGGCCATAATCTGGAGATTCCACCCTCCAGTAACATTGACAACCTCACTCTGCAAGTCGTCAACAATGGGATCAACAATTACCAATGACTTGTCCCTTGATGCCAAAACCAGAACTAGAATTACCAAGATTGTAGCACTCACGTCAAAATTGAGGAGTCATGTGTGGACCAACAGCAAGCTAACGCACAATACAAAGCTCGGTCTGAACAGGGCTTGTAAGCTCAGTGCCTCGTTTTCAGTACCAAGACACAGACATAGAATGCAAGCCAAGGCAATTGGCTGAACAACTTCCTCCTCTGCAGCCTTAGACGAATGTGGACATCTCTTGGCAAGACAGTGTTGAAATTAAAGTGCACCAGCATGCAGTGATACACAACATGTTTACCCTCTTGAATCATTGGCTGTGTCGTGTGAGCCAAATGGGTGATGGCATGCTGCATAGCGGGCTTGCTATCAGCACCAGACCATCAGATCCGTGATACTGAGATGGCTGCAAATGAGACTCTGAGTTGACCACGATTGGCGCTGCTGCATGGGGCATCCCTCCTGCTAGCTGAAGTGCCTGGAGACAAGCAGCTAGGAGGGGCATGGAAAAAGCAGAGGGCAAGGGAGACACCACTGGAAGGACCGTGGGCCAATGCTAGTCGACTGTGCTAGCTGCAGAAGGGAGTGCCACTCATGAATCAGCTTCTACAGACACAACAGATGATGTTCAAAACAGAAATGACATTCACCCAGGCACAATCTATCATTTTCCAAGATGCCAATAAGAGATTGGCACCAGAGTTTGCTTGAAAACCCTCTTGTGGAGCACCTTGAGACATCTCACTATGGTAAAGAGGAGCTAAATGTATTGCTGTTGTAGGTTAACACGTGGAAAGCACTGGGTAATCTGTACCTAATTATGAGGCAATGCTCCTTGAACAGTAAGGAAGAGTGACATATATTGCATTTGGAAAGTCTTTTTTTATTCAATGCACATGGGCATGGCTGGCTGGCCAGCATTTATTACCCATCCCTAGTTGCTCAAGGGCAGTTGAGATTCAACCACATTGCTGCAACCTTGGAGTCACATGGAGGCGAAACCGGCTAAGGATGGTAGATTTCCTTCTCTAAAGGACATTTGTGAACCAGATGGGCTTTTCCGACAATGGTTTCATGGTCATCAGTAGATTCTTAATTCCAGGTTTTTTAATTATTGAATTCAAATTTCACTAGCTGCCGTGATGGGATTACGAACCCAGGTCCCCAGAACATGAGCTGAGTTTCCTAGATTAAGAGTCTAGCGATAATGCCACTAGGCTGTCTCCTTCCTTCGTTAAGGTAACACTCCTTAAGCAACAGTTGTTCATTTCGGTGGGACATGCAATAGAATCTTGTCGCAATAACATCTTTTCCTTTCCGCCTGACGGAATCTCAAAAGAATCTGGAAGGAAGTCCTGCTTTGGGGAGCTGTTGGCCAATCTGATTGGCTGACAGCTCTCCGGCCCACCCAGACAGCGCATTGAAGTGGCTGGAACAGGCACTGCTACACTGTCTTGGGACTGAGTGTTGGAAGCTGATGTGAAGGTAAGTGATAAAGGGCCTGGGAATTAGAGGATTCCTGGCTTAGGTGGGATTGTGAGGGTTGCGATTGGGTTATCAGGGATTAGATGGGAGGGGGTTCTGAGGGATGTCCAGTGGTGCCCAGGCCATGAGAGGAAGGCATCTCCAGTCTGATGGAAGCTTGTGATAAAGGTGCCCCCCCCAGTACTCCCACTACCTTCCCCAATCTTCCCATGGGGCTAAAATTGAGGCCATTAACCTTCTTGTGAGTGCAATAAAACAAAATTACACACTGTGCCACAGGTGACAATACTCGGTCAAATAGCCAAAAACTTTGTTAAAGAGGTAGATTTTAAGGAGTTTCTTAAAGGAGAAAAGAGGCAGGAGAGATTTCCAGAGCTTAGGACATAGGCATCTGAAGGCATAGCCACCAATGGTGGAGCGATCCAAAGGTTGTAAAGGACAAGGAGGAACGCTCTGCCTTTGTCACAAGATATTATATATGGCTTTGGCCTCATGTTGGACACCACTGTTTTGGGGGATCAGTTTAGCTCAGTTGGTTAGACAGCTGGTGAGCGATGCTAACTAGGATGGGTTCAATTCCTGTGCTGGCTGAGGTCATTCATGAACCATGAATATTCTTCTCAACCATGCCCCTCGCCTGAGCTGTGGTGATCCTCAGGTTAAACCACCACCAGCCACAGCCTACGGCCATCCGTGACTATGGCAACTTTACCTTTACCATATGTGGCTTCGATGAGCACCATTTTGGTTTTGTGGCAGGAACAGAATCCAGTTTGGAGAGATTCAAACATCGATTTCCAAGAATCAAGGATTTGGGAGACAATGGAATGTTCGAGGACTTTTGCAGGGGAAAGGGAGGTTGGAGATGGGATGGGAGTTCACAAGGTCACTGGGGGTGAGTGCTTGTTATTGAAGAAAAGGCAAAAGGGTATGATGCTGAGTTTGTGCAGACTTGATGGGCTGAATGGCCTCCTTCTGCACTGTATGAATTCAATGGTTCTATTCTAATCCTGTCATTTGGCATCTTTATCGATTTGGAGAGGGTGTCAGTTGTGGCTCAGTTGGTACCACTTTTTACATCTCAGTCACAAGGTTCTGGGTTCTAGAACCATGTAAAAAGTCTGACAACACCAGGTTTTAGTCCAACCTATTTATTTGATAATATACTCGCAAGCATTATCAAATAAATAGGTTGGACTAAAACCTGGTGTTGTCAGACTTTTTACTGTGTTTACGCCAGTCCAACGCCGGCATACCCACATCATTCTAGAACCATTCCAGGGCTTAAGTACCAATCACAAGGCTTCACTTCAATTCTGTCCTGAGCGAGTACTACACTGTTGGAGGTGCCATCTTTTAAGATGGCCTGTTAAACTGAGGCCTCATCTGCCTATCTGGGTGGATCTACAAGATCCCATGGAACAATATTGAAGAAGAGCAGGTGAGTTATCCCTGGCCTCCTGGCAGATATTTTTCCAAAAAACATCACATGTTGCAGGATTCTCTGGTCGCACCCCCTGTGGCATGTTTCTCTGTGGCAGGAGGCAACTTGCCATTGGCCGGTGGTGGGATCTTCTAGTTCCGCTGCTGTAAGTGGGATTTTCCATTCAATCCACCCCGGGAAACTCGCAGCGGGGGTGCACCATTGGTAAGACCAGAACATCCTTCCGGCAGGAAGGGCAGGAAAATCTCACCCACAGTCTTGTCATGATTACATTGCTGTATGTGGAAGCTGCAAATTGGCTTCTCTGTTTTCTACATTACAATGGTGATTTCAAAAAGTGTTTCGTTCGCTGTAACACACTCATGGACGTCCAGTGATAGTGTAAAGCACAGCATAACTATAAATCTTTCCTTAAAGTAGCTGGTGCCCCACACTGAGAAAAAGCCCCACCTGTAGCAATAAGCTCAGTGAATTGGCTGCCATGTCATTCAGAGTTGCCTTCTTTGCTGCCTGCTGTACCTGTGTAGAAAGCACACAGGTACAGCAGGCAGCAAAGAAGGCAATTGGTATGTTGGCCCACCATGGTTCGGCATGGTGGCTCGGTGGTTAGCACTACTGCCTCACAGCTCCAGGGATCTGGGTTCACCAGTGCAACTGTACAGGGCACTGGTGAGGCCGCAGCTGGAGTACTGTGTGCCGTTTTGGTCGCCGCACTTGCACAAGGATATTTTGGCCTTGGAGGGAGTGCAGAGGAGGTTCACTAGGCTGATACCGGAGTTGAGGGAGTTGAACTATGAAGAGAGGCTGAATAAACTGGGCTTGTACTCATTGGAGTTTAGAAGGATGAGGGGGGATCTTATTGAGATGTATAAGATGATGAAGGGGATGGATAGGGTAGAGGTGGAGAGGTTCTTCCCGCTCAGAAAGGACAGCAGGACTAGAGGGCACAGCCTCAAGATAAGGGGGGGAGGCAGTTTAGAACAGAGTTGAGGAGGAACTTCTTCACTCAAAGCGTGGTGAATCTCTGGAATTCTCTGCCCGTTGAAGTGGTGGAGGCTGCCTCGCTAAATATATTTAAGACGCGGGTATTTAGGTTTTTGGTAAGCAAGGGGATTAAGGGTTATGGGGAGAAGGCAGGAAAGTGGAACTGAGCCACTTCAGATCAGCCATGATCTTATTGAATGGCGGGACAGGCTCGAGGGGCTAGATGGCCTACTCCTGCTCCTATTTCTTACGTTCTTATGTTCTTATATTCGATTCCTGGCTTGCGTCACTGACTGTGTGGAGTTTGCACATTCTCCCCGTATCTGTGTCGGTTTTCTCTGGGTGCTCTGGTTTTGTCCCACACTCCAAAGGTTTGTGGGTTATGTGCATTGGCCGTGCTAAATTGCCCCTTAGTGTCCTGCGATGCGTAGGTTAGAGGGATTAGCAGGGTAAATTTGTGGGGTTATGGGGATAGGGCTTGGATGGGATTGTTGGGGGTGCAGACTCGATGGGCCAAATGGCCTCCTTCTGCATTGTAGGGCTTCTTTCTATAGCGAGAGGATTTGAGTATAGGAATAAGTCAGTTAGGATTGTATTCATTGGAGTTTAAAAGAGTGAGAGGGGATCTTACAGAAACTGATAAAGTGCAAACAGGATTCAACAAGGTAGATTCAGAAAAATGGTGGGGGCGTCCAGAACTAGGGGTCTTGGTTAGGGTTAAGGGGTAAACCTTTTGGAACTGAGGTGAGGAGAAATTTCTTCACACGGTGGGTGGTGAATGTGTGGAATTCACTACCACAGAATGTAGTTGAGGCCAAAACGTATGATTTCAAGAAGAAATTAGACATAGCTCTTGGGGCTAAAGGAATGAAGGGATATGGGGGAAGGGGGGGCGGAATCAGGACATTGAATTTGATGATCAGCCATGATCAAAATGAATGGCGGAGTGGGCTCGAAGGGCAGAGTGGCCTACTCCTGCTTCGAGTTTCTGTGTATGTCTGCATATATCAAAAGTGAAGTAAAATTCTACAGCCATCGCCAATCAACTCCGCTTCATCAGTGGCGTTCCAGGCAATGGAACATTTCTCAATCGCTTCAGTAGTGAACTAGTGAAGACTTTACTGAGCATGTCTCTGGGTCAGCAGCAAGCAGGTCAATTTGAAGTGTCCTGAAAATGCCAATAATGTTCTCTGCCGCACTCTCACGCAAAAACACTTAAGCCTGGGTCCATACAAAAACGAGTGCAGCAAATGGGTAGCCTTATGGTACATTTTATTCTATAGCCACACTTTTTTTTTGTTCTGTGCCATTTCACACAGATTTCTATTTGCTCCTGGTGACAGCAAGGTTCAACAGTATCATTTTCCTGATTGCTGTTAAAAGACTGTTTCCACACCTCAAACTGACTTCCGCTCCACTGAAAGTCATATGTCTTTCCAGCTATGTAATGCGTAGGCATCAGGTATGTGGGTGTCTTGCTTTCTTTTACATACATTAATCCACATGCTCACTGTCACAGTCACACACCAGTACCGGAATACTTCTGCCAGCCATCAGCCCTCTGGATCAACACTCGGAATTATTGATCAAACACCTCTTGGATTTTTAAAAAAAAATCAGGATGGTCACACTTCAACTTGGATTTGCGCATAAAAGAATAATCCCAGAGGGAATAAAGCTCCTTAAATGCCCCTATTCATCAGTAACAATGGACCTATATCCCCTTTTGAAGATTTGTGGGACTGTTGTAATTCCTTTTCAGTATTGTATTCAGAATGTCCCACACCGTAGGGTTTTATATTTGAATAGCCTTATTAAGCAATCTTATTTGAATATTAATGTCAGGTACAGATTAAAAAGGCTAAATTTAACTGTTCTGTTCCAATGAATGAATTAATTGGCTGCTGACCTGCCAAAAAAAGATTACACGCCGGCATTCAAGCATTAAACAATTCTGTTTCACTGATTAGAAACTGTTGTGTTTCAGCATTTACATGAATTCTAAACCATATTTCCCCCCCGCGAACTGTCGCAGTTACAGTGTCATTCAATCTGTCAAGATAGTCAAAGTTACACAGCCTCGCACTATCAATCACAATAAATAAGTGTGCAAGCAGTCCCTTTTCCCCCTTTTCATCAATTAGTTGCAAGCACTCGATGTCAAATCCAGTAATGTGCAGAGTTGCTTGACAGAGAGAAGTATGCTATGCTCAATTAACTCACGGAAATGAAAGGATCAAATCGAATATTGATCAAACATTTTGCAGAAATGGAACAGTTAAAAAGTTATTTTGAAATATTCATCTGGGTCTTCCTTTAAAATCTGAACATTGCATTATCACAATTCCAGATCCCTCCTTATGTTTATCAGAATATATATATATTTTTTGTACAGCCTGCTTACCTTCTATCTTTAAGGCATTCAACAAAGACTTCATATTTCTCCACTTTTAGCTCTCCACTAGCCAGTTTCGATATGCTTTAGTTGCCAGAACCCCAAAAATAACAGCAGCTTCCTGGGCGCGGAGTGGTTGCAAATATATCTGGGCATGCAAAATCCAGGAGAAGTCTGGTGACAGAGCCCACCCCACATTCTGTCTGGCAGCTGGGGACCGACTGTGCGTAGACCGGAGCTGTTCGAAGCCTTGCTGTGTTTCAGGGTATTAGTCATGTGAATGCCAGCACAGTCTTTATACGCTGTATTGCATTAAGCACTGAATTGATGAACTAGTGCAAACAAATGGGTCAAGACAACTATCCATGGAATAATAGTTCACCTTCTTAATCTATCTATTTTAACAAGGTTTGCTTGACAGCGTCGCCCAACTAAAACAAAAATCAAAGCAAATCTTAAGTAAACTGACTGATGAATCCAGCAGTTTGTTAATCTACTTTACCACCATTTTTCAAACACATCCCATTTGTCAAGATATTATTAATCTATTGATCATTTCCCTGAAGCACTGATTTACTAATTCACAAAGGTGAAATGATTTGTATTCAAGTTATTAAACTAAGCATGTAAATTGCTTGTTCCTCAGTTCTTTGACAATTCCTGAAGAAGATGTTTAAGATGCTTAAAAACTTCTGCTGCGCTATTTTAAATCAGTTCATGTTTGATGCAGTTACTGGTAAATACAAAGCACTATTACGGATATTGGCATTTTCAAGGAGGTTTTGAGATTTATTTATTGCTATTCGGTCATTAACTTATAAAACTGTTCTATTCACAGCCCTGTTGCAGTCTCCAATTTTGGGCACTCAAGAATAATTGGCACAACTGTAAGCGCAGAGATACTCTTTCTTAAATTTGTCTTTCATATGCAGAGAGCTCAATATGGATTTCTGGAAAGTCGAGTTAAAAAAAAAAGCCCTAGAATAAAGAGAATATAGCAGCACACATTCCAATTATTTGCTGAGTTCTGCTCTAAGCTGTCTCCAAAGCATCTGTGACAGTTTTGAGTCTTCCACTTTCAATGGAAACCTAATATTGGGCTAGATTTTCTACGATTCTATGATTCATTGAATACTTACAGTGCCGAGAGAGGTCATTCAGCCCATCGTGTCTGCACCGACTACAATCTCACCCAGGCCCTATCCCCATAACTCGATGCATTTACCCTAGCTAGTCCCTCTGACACTAAGGGACAAATGAGCAGGGCCAATCCATCTAACTCGCACAACTTTGGCGTGTGGGAGGAAACCAGAGCACTATGATTTTATTCTATGATTTTATAATTCTGACCGCAAAAAAAACCCGTGGCTCCAGGAGCCGGAACAGAGAATAGGAATTGCGTGTCTAGTAACTCACCTCCCAAAGACAGTCTATCATCTACAAGGCACAAGTCAGGAGTGTGATGGAATGCTGCCCCATCTACCTGGAGGTGTGCAGTCCCAATAACAGCCCAATCTAGGTAGAGCAGCCCCTTGATGCGTACACCGTCTGCCACCTTAAACACTCACTTCCTCCCTCAGCCAATAGCACACAGTGGCAGCAGTGTGTACCATTTGTAAGATGCACTGCAATGTTCCATCAACAGCATTCTCCAAACTGGTGACCTCCCCCCCATCTAGAAAAATGGGCAGCAGATGCAGGGGGTGGGGGGGGCGCCACCAGCTGCATGGTACCCATCAAACTCTACCATAACTTTGCAGTGTATCATCAATCCACTACTGGCACCGGGTCAAGATCCTGAAACTCCCTTTCTAACAAAACTGTGGGTGTACCTACACCACAGGGACTGCGGCTGTTCAAGAAGGCAGCTCACCAACACCTTCGAGGGCAGCTAGGGATGGGCAACAAATGCGGGAATGGTCTGTAAAGCCCACATTTCATGAATGAATATATTTTAAAAATCCTATCAGAAAGATAGTTATAACATGGAACTTTATTGCAGCAAACTGCAATCCTGTCATAGAATATAAACGCAGATGCTGCAAATCTGAAATAAAAACAGAAGGTGCCTCCAAAACTCAGCAGGTCTGGCAGCGTCTGTCGACAAGGAAACAGAGATAGTGCTTTGCCCTCATACAACTTTTCTGCTGTGTCAGTCTAAGTAATGTGTCCAACAATTTTAGATCAGAACCACTGCTCTTATTTTCGTGGCTAGTAGATTCATAGAAAGGATCAGGCTTTCATAGAATCCCTACAGTGTAGAAAGAGGCCATTTGGCCCATTGAGCCAGCACCAACAACAATCCAATTCTAGCCCTGTAAATCCAAATATTTATCCTGCCAGTCTCCCTGACACTAAGAGGCAATTTAGCATGGACGATCCGCCTTACTTGCACATCTTTGGACTGGAAACCAGAGCACCTGGAGGAAACCCCATGCAAACACGAGCAGAATGTGTATACTCCACGCAGACAGTTTCCCGAGGCTGGAATTGAACCCGGATCCCTGGCGCTGTGAGGCAGTAGTGCTAACCATTGTGCCACTGTGCTGTATGAAATGATTTTGTTGCCATTTCTACCTCTTTTAGATATGTCTGCTCCTGTACTTATTAACCATCACCTTTTTGCCTTGCATCATTACACCATTGTTCACTGCACTGTCCTGTCTCCTGTTCTGTCCGAGACTTGCCTCGACCTCTGCCCTCTCCCTTTCCCTGATTCTGTACTTCCCTATAAACATTTAAATCTCACATTTCTTCTGTTGAAAAGCCACTGAAACTGGAATATTGGGCTGAATTTTAACAGCCCTTTGGAGACGGGCTGGAGGTAGGAGGCATGGCAGCAACTGGGAATTCCAAATGTTCCTGCTGCCACTGGATGCGACCAAAGACAAGAATGGCAGTCGCTCAAGTGCCTACCAACCAGAGACTGTGGCCAATTGGGCAGTTAATTGGTCTAGTGAAGGTGATCTTACCCAGGATGCTGGCATTTTACCAAATAGCCATCAATTACATCCAACCAGCCTCCCAGAGGGTGCAGGGGAGGAAAAGGGGTTCCTCTGTGGCCCATAGAGCTGCTTTCCCGAAATTTTTATGGGCCACAGAAGGACCCACCATTGATAATGTCATCCCTGATGCGAACACTTGAGGGTTCATCATCACCTGAGGCCTGACTACTTGTCCCCAGCACATTAAAGAAATATCTTCTGGTCTCCTCGAGGGCACCTCAACATGGAGGTTCCCTCTTCCTCTGCTCAGAGCCTCAGTAGTGACTGCCTATATCCAGCCTCGATTGGTCCAGCAGCTCTAAGAAGCAAACTGCCATCCTTATTTGGATGGCATTCCCTGCAGCAGCCCCTTAATTGGCAGAAATGCAGGGAGGGTGACTGGACAGAAATCTGGAACTCCCTGTCCCCTGGGCTGAAGTACCTGGCAGGATAAAAGTAATCAAATTGGATGTACTAGTGGCACTCGGCTGGGGATAGGGTCCAGGGTGTTGGGGATGGTGTTTAGGGAGTGAACTTCCACATGACCCAAGAGTGACACATGGCTTCTAGTTGTGAGACAAGCTGTGATGGTGTACTCATCCTCTCAAACTCTCTGTGACTCGGCGAAAGGTGGGTTTCCCAAAGGTTGGGCTTGCTTGCTTGAGGTAAAACTCATTCTCTTGACTTGAGAACCAAACAAAAATCTTGGAGTCAAAACTGGCTATAAATCCTGATGGGGATGGCGCTAAGCTTATCTTAAAGCAAGATAAAATTCAGGACCACACATAAGAATAAGAAATGATCCAGGTGGGTACGAAAAGATTGTGTTTGCCAAATTGGCCTGTCTCTTTAACCTCTTTTCACCTCTCCAGGAGATAGGATAGTTTTGAATGGTGTGGATGGTGCATATATTGTGATGCACATGTTAATGCAGTTGGGTAGGACAGACTGGATGATCAAAGGGTCTTCTCCTGTCTGTCATTACTCGCGTGTTCATAATCATAGGAGGATTTTTCTGCCATTTAACTTGTTTGTAGAGGCATCATGGCTTTTACATTTCATGAGTGATTGGGCCTTGATTTAGATGATCCCAACAGGTCAGCAGTAGCTTGTGGTCAATTTGCAAAGGCTCGTCCAGTTTTCCTGGACAGCACCTCCCAGAGTTGCAACCTCTCCTACCTAGAAAGACAAGAGCATCTGACGCAAGGGAATGACACCATGTCAAGATCCCCTCCACGTCACACACCATCATGATCTGAACATATATCGCCATCCTTTGGGTCAAAGTCTTGGAACTGCTTCCCTACCAGCACCGTGGGCACATCCATGCCAGCGGCTCAACAGTCATGCTCATCATCATCTTCTCAAGGGCGACAAGGGAGGGGGAATGAATGCTGAGCTTGCCAACGACTGAACTCATTTTTAATCAAGGTTTTGACCAACCAGATACCATTATCAGAAGGCAAGAGGCACCAGCAAAGTTGCTTAATTTAGACTGGTTGCCTAGAGATGAGCTCGGCAAGAGGATCAATGCAAGAGATGCTGTCCTTCAGCTTAGAAGCAGCACCTTCTCTACATCCCAACTCTACCCCTGGAAGCTGGGCGGAGGTGGGGTGGGGGGTTAAGTGGTGGGGGGGCATACATTCCCTTTCTGAATCGGCTGCTATCTTTTCCTTTGGCTTTGTCTCAGCTATGGATGAACTCTGATAGATTGTATTGTTTCACACAAAGAGACTGTGGCACTACAAGGCAAGAAAAAATGAATTGCAAACAGCAGAGCTATTGAAATTATAGGTTTCAAATATGTCAGAAACAGCAATTAAGCCTACGTGAAATTTCCTCTCTGCGCTGATTGTACTTAACGCACCGGCTCTGAATGCTGTGCTTTCATCAGATGCAAAACTGTCAAATCCAGAGGCAGAGAACTCCAGTCCATCTCCCCAGTCATTTACCAAGTGACCTTTGTGCCATTTCCCTTAATTATCAGCCTGTTGAACTAACTGCAAGGGGGAACAAAAAAAAATTGCTGAAAGGGTTACAGAATAACTGATGTGTAGTCTTACTGGGAGTGTGAGACCACACAATGGGACCACTCAAGTATACTCACTCGGCTATACTCACTTTGGCGTCAAGATACATACACAGGAAGATTAAATGTACGTCATGAACCGCAGATTCCTACCACTTTCAACTCCATTTCAACATGATGATAAACAAGAGCAACTGTTGCCTGCAAAACTTGCTCTCCTTTGACCTTGTGCATGGACTTCTCAGGTGGTGAAGTCCAACCATGAAGCTCAGTGAACCATGAAAACTGCGGCACGGTTCCCTGGCTTTGATGTGTTACGTCTTTTAGGATAACACATCCCCCAAACAATCAGAAATCTCACTCTATGTATCGCTACCACCAATACTATTTGCACAAACATGCTGTAGCACAGTGTCATCAGGGTATGGCTGAGCGACAGCTATATAGCGAACATTACATCACACCATAATATGAAGCATCTGCAAGGAAATGTAAATAAAAAGGATACTTATTATTTCAGAATAAATATTGGTTGCCTTAAGCCTTCTGTCCCCCTGCGTGTGTAAAGCTCACTCCTTTTCACAAGGCTACGACTCCAAACTCTTCAGCACAGCAATAGTTATACCTGGAACCCTGCAATACCTTAACCTGGCAGTAAATGGTCCACCCACCTTGTATGAATCCTTACGCGATTTGCATGTCTCCATGGATGGAGTTGCTAGGAGACACAGAGCACTAATTGAATATGCAGAAGGGAAAGTTAAAAGCTCGCCAAAATATGTCTTATTAGATTTATCTTCCTATTGGAACAAAGGGTGTGGATGCGATGGCATTTCCTTCCTCAGATCAGTTTGGAGATCTTGAGAATAATTTTTCGAATCTTGTTTTTTTTCTGGGTTGGAAATAAAAAGAAAATCTGACCATCCCGCCTCTATTTTACACCGCAACAGGTCAATATGCCTAATTAGCAGTCCTTTTCCAAAAAAAAGTAAATAACACTCTTGTATAAATCAGCTTTTGAAATCGCTCGATTCACAAGAGGAGCCAATAATGTCATGGTAAATGAAAGCAAGGCAAACACGGAGATAATGGGGTAGAAACTAATCTATAAGCTCATGAGCCCTGGCTCCATTAACCCAACCAAAGCAAGACGCCTGAGGTATCAATGGATGTTGGCCCCTGGTGTTAACTGACATTTTTATTGTATTCTGATTGTGGGATTAACTGGGGATTTCCCATGTGCTCCTGTCAATAGGAGCAGACCTGAAAACTGTGCTTGTTGGAACTGGAGGTGCATGCCTGCAACGTAAATGCTCTGCAAATAAAAACTTTCAAGTGTGTGTAAAGTTTAGGCACCATCTCTAACTCTAACCATCTGGGTGTCTGGAATAGAACACCTTGGCCCCAGCTACATATCGTTGGTGAGCCGTCTCCACTGGTTTCTTCTCCATGTACAGTTTTGTAACAGAAGGGGCCAATTTTAGGCTGCGTGCCTCTCCGTCAACAGTCCTCAGGTGACGCTAGGAACTGGGTGAAGTGGGCAATGGTTTGAACACAATCCCCCTCTTGGTTCCTCAGAAAGGTTTTCTTTTTGTGGAAAAAAATACATCTAAGGTTTAGCTTTGATCGACTGCTGCTGGACAGCCGTGAGGGGACCAATTTGTCAAAGAGGTCTTTCATCAGATGCTGGGTCCCTGATTTACATTTACAAGGTTCTAGTGTCAATTTTACCCATCTATCTGGAACAGCTAAAAGATGGACACTGCAAGTTTCGCAGTGAGACCCAGTGTAGATTGCAGTCCCGCTGCTAAATTATTATTTTTTGCACCCATTTTGCGTACAAAAAAAACAGGCAGTTTGCATGCCACCTTCACCCAGGATTGGTGTCTACAGAAATTGAAGAGTCATTTTCACGGCACAACTCCAAGCCAACCCTGGAGATAATAAGTGTGTTTTTCTTCCAGCTTTGAACACCTATTTATTATTTTTATAAATAATGGAGATGGGGAAGAGTAATTGACAATCAAGAATCATCTGGTTGACTCTTTTACCATGCAAATTGTTAGCCGTAGCTGAGCTGTTAGCACTCTCACTGTGAGTCAATGTGTTCTGGGTTCAGGTCCTGTTCCAGGACTGCAACATGAAAATCTAGCCTGGCATTTTAGTGCAGTACCGAGGGGGTGCTGCACTGTTGGACATGATGTATTTTGAATGAGGTCCAAATGTCCTCTCAGGTGAGTGTAGAAGATTGCATGTCAGTATTTTGGAGATGAGTGGGAATGTTATCCTCACTGTTCTGGCTGATATTTATCCCTCAAAACAATCACCTCAAACTGATTGTCGTGACGTTATCACAATGCAGTTTACTGTGCACAGTTTAGCTGTTGCGTTTCCTACAACACAACAGGGAGTAAATTTTAAGGCTGCCTTTGTGTCTGCTTGTGTCCAGTGGTCATGAAAGGTGCTATATAAATGCAAGTCGTTCTCTTCCTCCTGCAATTTACACCACAAGACAGGGCAATGTGCGGGTGGACATATCAAGTCAGCAATGGCAGGAGGGTAGGGGGTGGAGGTAAGCTGTCAAATGATGGAATCCTCCAGGGATTGGGAGAACCAGTGGGAGCCCTATGTTGCCTCCTTTTGGGAGGCCTAGTGTAATCGAATAACAATTAGGCACTTAATTAGCCAGCTTTGGTCAATCAAGGCCCTCAGAGGGCCTGCCCCCAAGTGCTGCTGGACAATCAGAGGCTGACCGCTCTCCACTGCAAGGAGCATCACCGAGGGCAGTGGCTGCTGCTGGTAATGCTCAAGGATTCCACTCAGGGTTACTGATGGATCTCTGGAGGCAGATGAGTGAGGAGGGTGAAGGTTGTAGGGAGAGGGTACGGACACAAGGGCAGGGGAGTGGTTTTCAACAAACACCTCCTCATTCCAATGCCAGGTCCCTCGATTGGTCATTGGATGCCTTTCAATGATGGACACTCTCCCCTCCACATCTCCTTCCTTGCCTCTCACCAACAAGGCTGCACGCAAGCAGGTAGTGTTTGGTGGGTTGCCTTCAGGAGATCCATATGAATCCTATTCAATCATTAAGACACTCACCATTCAATCTCAGTGGGCTCAGGGCTTCAAGGACTCATTAATCAACATCATTGACTTCCTCCTGCCAAGGGTGGCACAGTGGTTAGCACTGCTGCCTCACAGCGCCAGGGACCGGGGTTCGATTCCCAGCTTGGGTCACTGTCTGTGTGGAGTTTGCACATTCTCCCCATGTCTGCATGGGTTTCCTCTGGATGCTCGGGTTTCTTTCCACAATCCAAAGATATGCAGGTTCGATGGATTGACCATGCTAAATTGCCCCTTAGTGTCAGGGAGAGGGCTAGTTAGGATAAATGCATGGGGTTGTGGGATGGGGCCTGGGTTGGATTGTGGTCGGTGCAGACTCGATGGGCCGAATGGCCTCTTCTGCACTGAAGAATTCTATGATTCTCTGGATGAGGTTCCCATGTCAGGCCCTTCCCACACTAAAATGGGGACAGTTTTCCCGATGTCAGCAATCAGAGTGAGTGCTTCCACCCGACTGCCCCACCCCCTCCCCCATTGTCAGACCCACCTCCACAGGTTTTATTAAATCCCAGCCCTTGTGTTGTGACCGGACACCAATCCAACTCATTCGCTTTCACCCTCTTACTGAGAATACTTTAGCGATATGCTTTCTTTGTGTGAGAAAGGTCCCTCCCTCGCTGAACTCATTTCTGTGACAATGTGAGGATACCTTCACACTGCAGTGAAAGTCTGCTGTGGCCTCATTTAAATTGGGACAAATAATCCATTTATGAGTGACCCTCTACACCATTTTACACAACGAGAAAATAAATGGTGACAGATGGAAACTTCCAGGACTTGGTCTTAAGCCGGCCATCCTGCCCTAACCCTCTCCTGTCTCTTTAAACATCTCTTCTGAGCGAGTGGTTAAACCAAGATCCCATCTGCCCTCTGTAAACTAGTACAAAGAACAAAAAAAAGTACAGCTCAGGAACAGGCCTTCGGCCCTCCAAGCCCGCGTCGATCTTGATGCCCTAATTCAGCTAAAAAAGAACCTTTTGCCCTTACTCTGCCAGTATCCCTCTATTCCCTTCCTATCCAGATGCCTCTTAAATGTTGCGAATGTGCCTGCTTCCACCATATCCTCTGGCAGCGCGTTCCAGGCACCCACCACTCTCTGCATGAAAAACTTCCTCCACACATCTCCCTTGAACTTTCCCCCTCTCACCTTGAATCTGTGCCCTGTTATAATTGACACTTCCACCTTGCAGAAAAAGCCTCTGACTATCCACCCTGTCTCATCATTTTGTAGACCGCTATCAGGTCTCCCCTCAGCCTCCGTCTTTCCAGTGAAAACAATCCTGGTTTACATGACAGCATTTTAAGGAAGAGTTGGGGGGTCGATATTTATTCTTGAACCAGTGCCACTGAAAGATGGATCAGCTGGTGATTATCACATTGTTGTTTGTGGGAGCTTGCTGTGTACAGTTTGGCTTCCAAGTTTCATACGTTACAATAATGACTACCCATCAAAAACAGTTAATTAGCTGTAAAGCACTTAAAATGTTTGATGCAAATTAACAACTCTGTCACTGATCTGAAGATCTTGAATAAAATGGTTTTTTCATCTCACTTAAATTAAGATTTGAATGTGACTCTTTCACCATATCAAATAAGCAAATCAAATATTAAATGTAAGATGCATAAAATTATGTTGTCCAGGTGCATATTTTTAGGAAAATATACAATTATATATATTCCTCCTTTTTAATGTTCTGTTGTATACAAATTTTGTGTCAATCCCAACACAACATTATGTGAAGGAGATAGCAGATTTCATTATATTTAGAATCGTAGAATCTCTACAGTGTAGAAGGAAGCCATTCAGCCCATCGAGTCTGCACCGACTCCCCGACAGAGCATCTTGCCCAGTCCTATCCTTGTAACCCCGTTCGTTTACCATGGCTAATTCCCCTAATCTACAGATCTTGCGACACTAAGGGGCGATTTAGCGTGGCCAATCCATGTAACCTGCACATCTTTCGACTGTGGGAGAAAACCAGAGCACCCAGAGGAAACCCACGCAGACACAGGGAAAACATGCAATCTCCACACAGACAGTCAACCCGAGGCCAGAGTTGAACCCGGGTCCTGGGTGCTGTGCCGCACACAGCTCCATAACCAATCATGATGAAGTGTATCAAAGTGACTATTATCTGTTACTTCTGGTTGATGTAAATCCCAACAGAAGCTCGGTAGAACAATTTTGAATGAACGCCCAAAATAGGCATGGATGTGACATTGACTGCACTTGTCTGCAGTCAATCTGACCAATTGTGTGTTATTTCTCTATCTTTATTAAGAGGGCTGACCAGTTGTCATTTATCTTCATACTGAGGGCCTTATCTTCATCAGTGAGAGGCCGAACCTGTTTTCACAGTTAGGCTTCTTTTCCAGAACATCCGCCAGAGGCCTGACAAATAGGCACGTTCGGACCCCATCTTCGCAGCACCAGCAAACTGGTCGGGAATCTGGAGAACCTCTCAAATCGATCGGACAGCGATGAAGGTGTGGTGCTTCCAACAGTGGAAAAGGTCAAAAACTTCAAGTTTCCATGTTTCCAGATCACCAACAACCTGTCCTGGCCCCTCCACTCTGATGCTACAGTTAAGGCAGCCCACCAACACCTCTACGTTCTCAGTCATAGAGGTTTACAACAAACCTCTTTGACCTCAGGTGGCTGTCCGCTACGACTCTCACCAACCTTTACAGATGCAAATAGTAAGCATCTTTTCTGGTTGTATCACAGCTCAGTTTGGCTCCTGCCCTAACCAAGACCGCAAGAAACTACAAAGAGCTGTGAACATAGCCCAGTCCAACACGCAAACCAGCCTCTCATCTATTGACTCTGTCTACACTTCCTACTGCCTCAGAAAAGCAGCCAGCATAATCCAGGACCCATGTACTCTGGACATGCTCCCTTCCACCTTCTTCTGCCAGGAAAATGTTACAAAAGTCAGAGATCACGAACCAAACAACTCGAGAACAGCTTCTTTCCTGCTGCCATCAGACTTTTGAATGGACCTAACATACATTAAACTGATCTTTCTCTACATCCTATCTGTAACTGCAACATTATATTCTGCACCCTCTCCTTTCCTTCTCCCCTATGTACTCTATGAATGGTATGCTTTGTCCGTGTAGCGCATGAAACAATACTTTTCACTGTATCCCAATACATGTGACAATAATGAATCAAAACAAATCAAATCATAAGGGGATGAAAGGGGGATTGGCTGGTGAACCAATGGGGAGGTTCACAAAGAGTCAATCATTGCAGGTGTCAAATTCTGATAGACTTCCTGACCCACCTGCCCATTGGTGCACAAAATATGGTTAAGGTTCTAAATCTGGCAGACAACCCCCAATGGAACAGAGTTCCTAATCTGCCAATCTCAGTTGAGGCAATGCTTTTGTTACAATTTTCAAATGCTGGCCACTCCATTTGTACTGGGGGCAGACATCAGCACAAGTTAAGAAGTAATCCCTGCTGTAATTTTAATAATATATATCTTGTGCTTGCTGATGACACCAAGATTGGGGGAACGGCAAATTGTGCGGAGGGTGTGGAGAGTCTACAGAAGGATCTAGATAGGCTGGGCGAATGGGCCAGGAAATGGCAAATGGAATTTAATGTTGGCAAGTGTGAGGTGGTCCACTTTGGTAGGAATAATGGTAGGAAGGACTATTACTCACGGGGCGAAAAACTGCAGCAGGCGACGGTGCAGAGGGACCTCGGGGTCCTTGTGCATGAGTCGCAAAAACCCAGCTTGCAGGTGCAGCAGGTGGTCAGGAAGGCGAATGGGATGCTGGCCTTCATAGCAAGGGGGATTGAATATAAAAGTAGGGAGGTCTTGCTGCAGCTGTATAGGGCATTGGTGAGGCCGCAGCTGGAGTACTGTGTGCAGTTTTGGGCGCCGCACCTGCGCAAAGATATTTTGGCCCTGGAGGGAGTGCAGAGGAGGTTTACTAGGCTGATACCGGAGTTGAGGGGGTTGAGCTATGAGGAGAGGCTGAATAAACTGGGCTTGTACTCGTTAGAGTTTAGAAGAATGAGGGGAGATCTCATTGAGACGTATAAGATGATGAATGGGATGGATAGGATAGAGGTGGAAAGACTCTTCCCACTCAAAAAAGACAGTAGGACTAGGGGGCACAGCCTCAAGATAAAAGGGGGGCGGTTTAGAACGGAGTTGAGGAGGAACTTCTTCACTCAAAGGGTGGTGAATCTCTGGAATTCTCTGCCCGTTGAAGTGGTGGAGGCTGCCTCGCTAAATATTTTTAAGGCGCGGGTTGATGGTTTTTTGATAAGAGAGGGGATTAAGGGTTATGGGGAGAGGGCGGGAAAGTGGAACTGAGCAGCGACAGATCAGCCATGATCTTATTGAATGGCGGGGCAGGCTCGAAGGGCTAGATGGCCTACTCCTGCTCCTATTTCTTATGTTCTTATGTTCTAATATTTTTCCGGGATGGGTTAATGCATGCTTTCTTCCCCATCTCCCCCTTCATCATGCACCTTTATTACACACCTTCGCCAGCTAACCTACCTGAAATTGTTTTCTTTGACCAACAGGCATTGAGTATTTCACTAACAGGCCAATAATTGCTTTTATTTTGTGGAAGGGATGATGATATTCACGGCTCTGAGCCTATTGCTTACTTTTTAAAGTAATTCACAGAGGGGGGAGGAGGGTACAAGTGTTCAAAATGATGCCTCTTGGCATCAAGTTCCATCCTGCTATCTGCTTCCTTCTGAGCTTAATAGCTGGGGCTAGCTCTCACTTCAATCCACTTCGGGTTAGCCAAAAAAAAAACAGTTACTTTTTGGATTTTGGCCAGGTTGCAAGATGAAGTGCTAATTGTGGAAACTAATCCTGTCACTTCATGGGAGTAATGTACTGAGATTGTGTTTCTCAGCATGCTTGTAACAAATGGACTGCTGGTAAATGCACGCGTGCTTAAGAAGGCAGCAGTTACCAGAGTCAAAAGCATCAAATCAGGAGTCGAGTCATTAATTAGCACAAGGCACACAGCACTGCCTAAATTTAACTCCATTCACTGTCACAAACTTGCTGTTTGAATTTACGTTGTACAAGGCATGGTGAAGGACCTGGGTTTGGGACCTCGCTAGGACAAGGGACTCTGTTTCTCGAGTGAACCCAAAGCGAACAAAGGGGTTCTTTTGATTTTAGGTGGCACATGATAACTGATTCAGCCCCTCGTCATAAACCTCTGCTGTTTGTAGCCAATGGAATGGGGATCGGGAGCAGTAAGTCGGTGTCTCCTGCTCTTACACAGTGACCAATGATACGTCAGGAAGGTTTAACCGCAGGGCGGGATTTTCTGACCGCCCTTGCCCCAAAACTGGAGAATCCCACCCGAAGTCCAGGGGCCTTTTCATCATCTATGATCCACCCGCTACAATACCCGTGGCAGGCAGGATGGAAAACACCTCCCATAAATTCACAGAATCCCTGCAGTGCAGGAGGCCATTCTGCCAAACAGGTCTGCATCAACTTTCCGACTGAGCATCTTACCCAGCCCCTTCCTGCCTGCCCTGCCCTATCCCTGTTAACACAGTCAGAATTCTCACAACACCAGGTTAAAGTCTAACAGGTTTATTTGTAGCAAACGCCACCAGCTTTCAGAACTGGCTGTTCCTTCGTCGGGTGGGTGGGAGTTCTGATCACAAACAGGGCATATAAAGACACAAACTCAATTTACATGAATAATGATTGGAACGTGAATCTTTACAGCTAATCAAGTCTTAAAGGTGCCGACAATGTGAGTGGAGACAGCATTAAGCACAGGTTAAAAAGATGTGTATTGTTTCCAGACAGGAAAGTTAGTGAGATTTTGTAAGACCAGGCAAGTTGTGGGGGTGACAGATAGTGTGACATGAACCCAAGATCCTGGTTGAGGCCGTCCTCATGTGTGCGGAACTTGGCTATCAGTCTCTGCTCAGCGACTCTGCACTGTCGTGTGTCGTGAAGACCGCCTTGGAGAACGCTTACCCGAAGATCAGAGGCCGAATGCCCGTGATTGGTGAAGTTTCCCCAACAGGAAGAGAACAGTATTGTCTGGTGATTGTCGAGTGGTGTTCATTCATCTATTGTCACAGCGTCTGCATGGTCTCCCCAATGTACCATGCCTCGGGACACCCTTTCCTGCAGCGTATCAAGTAGACAACGTTGGCCGAGTTGCAAGAGTATGTGCCATGTGTTCTCATGTGAGATGATGGCATTCATGTCAATGATCTGGCACGTCTTGCAGAGGTTGCTGTGGCAAGGTTGTGTGGTGCCATGGTCACTATTCTCCTGAAGGCTGGGTAGTTTGCTGCGGCCAATGGTCTGTTTGAGGTTGTACGGTTGTTTGAAGGCAAGAAGTGGGGTGTGGGGAATGGCTTTGGCGAGATGTTTGTCTTCATCAATGACATGTTGAAAGCTCTGGAGGAGATGTCGTAACCTCTCCGCTCTGGGGAAGTACTGAACGACAAAGGGTGCTCTGTCCACCAACCTCCTCAGAAGACAAACACGGGACACGATGGACAGTTACCCCAGTCCAACGCCGGCATCTCCACATCATAACTATCCCTGTAAACCCATGCATTTACCTTGCTAATCATCAGAAGGATATGGAAGCTTTGGAGAGAGCACAGAAAAGATTTTCTGGGATGTTGCCTGGTATGGAGGCCATTAGCTATGAGGAGAGTTTGGAGAAACTTGTTTTCTTCTCACTCAAACAATGGAGGTTGAGAGGCTACCTGACAGAAGTCTATAAAATTATGAGGGCCATGGACAGAGTAGATAGTCAGAAGCTTTTCCCCAGGGTGGAAGAGTCAATTACTAGGGCCAAAGGTTTAAGGTGCGAGGGGCAAGATTTAAAGGAGATGTACGAGGCAGGTGGGTGCTTGGAACTCAAAGGGTAGAGGTTTAAGTTCAGTTGGGCAGTACAGTCAGTGCAGGCTTGGAGGGCTGAAGGGCCTGGTCCTGAGCTGTAATTTTCTTTGTTCTTTATTGTTCTTGGGGCATTAAGGGGCAGTTTAGCATGGCCAATCCACCTAACCTGCACATTGTTGGACTGTGGGAGGAAACCAGAGCACCCGGAGGAAACCCATACAGACACGGGGAGAACTTGCCGACTCTGCACAGTGACCTGAGCTAGGAATCAAACTCAAGACCTTGGTGCTGTGAGGCTTTGGTGCTAACCACTGTGCCACTGTGCCGCCCATTTAAGGTTTTTATTGTTCGTCACTGTACTACTGCTTATTGTGTTTGCCCAATTTGCTCAGTAATCAAATTGATGTTGCCATTTGAAGACGAAAATCAGCATTACCTTAATTCTGAGTATTGCTGGCAGGCAAGAGATAGATCTATACGCTTTAAAGGTCAGAGAAGAATAAGCATCAACTTTTGTTAATGTATTTCTCTTGCTTGAGGGCCTCTCAAAGTAGTACCTGTCCTGCTGCGATCTATTACGGTTGGAATCAGGTCAATGTCGCGATGATTTATTAGGTCAGCACAAGCACCTCACCTTGTACAAGGAAAGAACCATGTGATCCTTTAATGAGGCCATTCTTTAGAATTATGTCTGCCTTTGATTCCCTGCTAGCTGAACAATGCTGAACACGTCCTTAAATAGAACAGAAGTAGAGCACAATGTTGCCCCTTATTCAAATGTTAACGACCATTCCAACTGCAGGAATTGACACTTTTTTCTGTGATCATTTATGCACCAGTAATCTCTCCCTCAATGTCAGTGAAACAAAGGAGATAGTCATTGGCTTCAGGGAGCGTAATGGAGGGCATGCCCCTGTTCTACATCAACGGTGATGAAGTGGAAATGATCGAGAGCTTCAGGTTTCTAGGTTTCCAGATCACCAACAACCTGCCCTGGTCCCTCCACCCCGATGCTATAGTTAAGAAAGCCCGCCAACATCTCTACTTTCTCGGGAGGCAAAGGAAATTCAGCTACAACTCTCACCAACTTTGACCAATGCACCATAGAAAGCATCCTTTCCAGATGTATCGCAGTTTGGTACGGCTCCTGCTCTGACTAAGACCATGAGAAACTACAAAGTGTTGTGAACATAGCCCAATCCATCATGCAAACCAGCCTCCTATCCATTGACTCCGTCTACACTTTCCGCTGCCTCGGAAAAGCAGCCTGCATTATCAAGGACCTCATGCATCTATGGCGTACTGTCTTTCACCTTCTGTTGGGAAAAGGATACAGAAGTTCTAGGTCATATAGCAATCATCTCAAGAAGAGTTTCTTCCTTGCTACCATCAGGCTTTTGAATGGACCTACCCATACATTAAGTTGATCTTTCTCTACATCCTAGCTATGACTGTAGCAGTACATCCTGCACCCTTTCCTTTCCTTCTCTCCTATGTACTCTATGAATGGTATGTTTTGTTTGTACAGTGCACAAGAAACAATACTTTTCACTGTATCCCAGTACGTGACAATAATAAATCAAATCAAATCAAGACAGAAGATCTGTCCTCCTAGCATGCAATACTGGGCAGGCGAAGTGTTTTCAAAAATCTCAGCTAATGTTTAAAGTACCACTTGGGAGTGAGCGTGTGTCTGGCTTCACTCTGCAAACCCTGCATGATAGTGATGGTGCAGGCAGGCAGGGGAGTGAAACTTCCTTCTGTTTTCAAAGCTAATCTTAGTCGTATCAACAAGGAGTGAAAATGTCACTCAGGATTTAATCCCCAGAGAAAAATAATCAACATTGGCACGTGGTTTGTGTAGCATGAAGCCATCAGTGGTAGTCTACACACTGTAGGGTGGGTAGGGGCTTGCACCATTCTTGTTGACACTTTGAGTTTTTCGTGCAGAACCACAGATTTCAGGACAAATGTAGAGTCTTTCCGTTTGGTATTTGTACTATTGAAGGGAACCCTTACAAATGTCAACACAAATTAGGAAGGTAATGTCACTCTGTGACTGCATCATCAAAGGAAGGAGTTAGTGGAAATGAAACAGGAGCTTCTGAAAACCAAGAAGTCGCCTCTGAGAAAATTACACTCGGTCTTTTTTTTCCTTCAAAAAGAGCCTGACAAATAAAATTATTTTAACTCCTGCCTCATGACGTAGTTTGCAACCTTCCCTCAAGATCCGTTGTAAGTGAATTTGCTCGCTGTAGCTTTTATCTGTCGATGAAGGAATTAGGTCACAACACTAAGTGAGAAATGTCGAGAGTACAAGCCGAGTATTGCATGCAAGGAAGACAGATCTTCTCTTTTGATTTGATTTGATTTATTATTGTCACATGTACTGGGATACAATGAAAAGTATTGTTTCTTGTGCGCGATACCGACAAAGCATACCATTCATAGGGTACATAGGGGAGAAGGAAAGGAATAGTGTTACAGTCATAGCTAGGGTGTAGAGGAAGATCAGCTTAATAAATGGTAGGTCCATTCAAAATCCTGATTGTAGCAGGGAAGACGAAAAAGAGTACTCCAGATATGATTATGCTGGCTGCTTTTCCAAGGCAGTGGGAAGTGTAGATGGAGTTAATGGATGGGAGGTTGGTTTGCATGATGGATTGGGCTACGCTCACAACATTTCATAGTTTCTCATGGTCTTTTGTACAAGAGACCAAAGATGGATGCAGCTTATGATGGAAAATAAGTGCCATATTTACCCCTGTGTTTATATTTATATTTACCCCTGCCTTGTGTATTCAGGGGACAGGGATTGGGAATGGGGACTTCACCGGGTTTTTCCCCTACTTTGACAAAAGGTGCCTGAAGGAGAGGCTGGATAGAATGGAGCTCTTTTCTCTGGAGTGTAGAATACTGAGGGGTGAACTCGTAGAGATCTATAAAATAGTGAGGGGCATAGATCAGCTAGATAATCAATACCTTTTCCCAAAGGTGGGGGAGTCTAAAACTAGAGGGCATAGGTTTAAGGTGAGAAGGGAGAGATACAGAAGGGTACAAAGGGGCAATTTTTTCACACACAGGGTGGTGAGTGTCTGGAACAAGCTGCCAGAGGTCGTAGTAGAGGCAGGTACAATTCTGTCTTTGAAAAAATGTTTAGTCAGTTGCATGGGTTAGAGGGATATAAAGGGATCTGGGTCAAACACAGGCAATTAGGACTAGCTTAGGGATTAAAAAAAGAGATGGCATGGACAAGTTGGGCCGAAGGGCCTGCTTCCATGCTGTAAACCTCTATGAATCTAAGTTGGGGTCAAAAAGAGTCTCAGCCACAATCCTGGCTTTGATAGAGACCAAAAGCAGGAGGAGGCCATTTGAGGCCCTTTGAGCCTGAACAACTAACCCAATGCAGACAAAAGGCGTGATCTTCCAGCTGTTCACTCTGGCGAGATCTTCTGGATTTCCTGGTGGTGTGGGGTGGATTCAATGAGGAATCCCACTGATGGCAGTGGAACTAGAAGATCCCACCACCAGCCTATGGCAGGCCACCTTCCACTGCAGGAAACATGCCACCAAAGTGGCAGGGTGGGGGGGAGGGGGACAGTGGATCTGGCCCTAAGAACCAAAACTGGGATCTTCTGAATCTATCTGATTAAGTACTGGCTGTAAAGGGGGGAATATGGAGAAGCTCAGTTCATGTTGGTTTTATGTGGTTCCCCTAGATGTACAATGGGGGCGGCATGGTGGCACAATGGTCAGCACTGCTGCCTCACAGCGCCAGGAACCGGGGTTCAATTCCAGCCTCTGGTGACTCTTTGTTTGCATGTGCTCCCTATGTCTGCATGGGTTCCCTCTGGGTGCTCCAGTTTCCTCCCACAGTCCAAAGATGTGCGGGTTAGGTTGAGTGGCCATGCTGAATTGCCCCTTAATGTCAGGGGGCTTAGCAGGGTAAATATGTGGGTTACGGGGATAAGACAGGACATGGGTGGGATTGTTGTCGGTCTGGGCTCGAGGTGCCAGATGGCTTCCTTCTGCAGTTTATAGATTCTATGATTAGCAATCTGTAAAATAAATCCCCACACCCCCGCCCACCAAACCAATGGGGTCATGTAACTTTTGATATACAAAGTACATTATACGGGGTCTGAACATGAGCTCCAGCAACTGGTATTCTTCGTGATCATCACTGGAAAGTCATTAACTAAAAATAAATAAATTTGTACTGCAGAGGTTGGAGAGGAGTAACGATGCCGTGTGAGAGACAGTCAAAATATAGGTTGAATTAGGGTCATGTCCAGCTCTCTTTTAAAGATTGCAAGAAAGCTGTGATTGCCACATACTTCAGTAATTTCTCTGAGTGCGATTGTTCTTTCTAAAAAGGAACATTTCCCCAGTATTCACCCCAACCTGTCACCTAAGGATGTCATAAGCATATAGCTCACCCTTCTTTCTTATTCGACCTGAAATGACCTATTGAACCAGACACAATCTAATCCTCTCATCATTTTAACAACCTCAATCGTATCCTTGTTAAGCCCCTGTTTCTCCACAAAAAAAGGCTCAATCTAAGGGATCTAAGACGATATGAGAGACTTAACAATAATGAAAACATGCATTTATATAGAGGCGATGATGTAGTCAAATAGTCCTAGACATTTCACTGGACCATTCATCACACAAAATCAGACTCTGAGCTCTGGAAGGATATATCAGGGCAGATGGGCAGAGCAGTAGGGTTTAAAGGAGCAGTTTAAGTTTATTTATTAGTGTCACAAGTAGGCTTACATTAACACTGCAGTGAAGTTACTGGGAAAATCTCTTAGTCGCCACACTCCAGCGCTTGTTTGGGTACACTGAGGGAGAATTTAGCATGGCCAATGCACATAACCAGCACATCTTTCAGACTATGGGAGGAAACTGGAGCATCCGGAGAAACCCACGCAGACACGGGGAGATCGTGCAGACTCTGCACAGACAGTGACCCAAGTCGGGGATCAAATCCAGGTCCCTGGCACTGTGAGGCAGCAGTGTTAACCGCTGTGCCACCATACTGCCCATGTACCACTGTGCTACCCATAGGAGGAAAGAAAGCTTGAAAGGTTTAGTGATACAATTCCAGGTGTTTGGCTCCAGGCAGCTGAAGGTTGAAACTCTGGGATACATGAGGGAATCAGAAGAGCCCAGAGAGCAGCACAGTGGCACATTGGTTAGCTCTGCTGCATCACAGCACCAGGGACCCTGAGGATACGCACAAATAGCTTAGGGCCTGGATAGAATGCTCCTTTGGATGGCCTCTTTCTGCACTGTAGGGAATGTATGGTTACAGAGCTGGATTGGATGTCAGAGATATGGGGGAGAAAGGTCATGGTGGAACTTGAAAACAAGAATGAGAATTCTAAAATCGGAGTATTGAGTAATGATTGGTTTAGATATGTTGATCAAAAATGATACAAACTTTTTTGCATCATGTTGCATTTCTTAAAATAATCAAGCTTAGCCAAAACTAAGTTTTGCACTTCATTAATTCACATTTGTCCTTAGTAAGGGCAACTAATTCAGGAAACCAGATCTGAATCACTTAGCTTGTACAACTGCCTTTACAACTGCATTGCTGAAGTTGTGGTATATTTGAGTGACATACTTGCAGAATGCATCCCTGCCAATTGTTAAGCAGTTAATGATTTTAAGAATGTTGTACTTCAGTTATTTACAAATCATAAATAGTGTTCAGCGTTTGACTGTGAGTCTGTTTACTATTGAAGCTCACTGTGCTTGATTGGTTAAGCCTGGGTGTTGACTAGGAGAAAAGCAAACAAGCTGTTGAAAGCACTGGCAGCCAGAGCTGATGATGTGGGTTGGACTGGGGTAAACACAGTAAGAAGTCTCACAACACCAGGTTGAAGTCCAACAGGTTTATTTGATAGTAACCGCCACTAGTTTTCGGAACGCTGTTCTTTCGTCAGGTGAGTGGAGAGTTCTGATTGCAAACAGGGCATATAAAGGCACACACAGTTTACAGAACACTGATCAGAATACGAGTCTTTACAGCTCATCTGCTATTCAAGTCTTAAAGGTGCAGACAATGTGAGTGGAGATAGCATTAAGCATAGGTCAAAGAGATGTGTATTGTCTCCAGACAGGACAGTAAGTGAGATGTTGCAAGTTCAGAGTTTTAAAAGCTTATGAACATACAAACTAGGACCAGAAATGGGCCACTCAGCCCCTCAAACCTGCTCAGCCATTCAATAACGTCATAGCCAATCTGACTGTAACCTCAATTCGATATTCCTCTGTACCCCCAATGACTTATCACCTGCTTGGTTATCAAAAATCTATCTGGCTCTGCCTTTAAAATGTTCAAGGATTTCTGCTTCCATTGACTTTTGAGGAATAGAGTTCCAAAGACTCACAACAGTGAGAAAAGTTTTCATCTGTCTTAAATGGGCGACACCTTATTTTTAAAGTGTAAATAAAGTTCCTGCACACATTGAAAGAAGTGTCATCTCTACATAGATCTGAGATGTAAAATATACAGCAGCAAGCAAATGAAACTTTATGCCCACAATCATTTCAAAACCGCACATAAGCATTGACACAGTTCTATAGAGAATGCCTGAATTCTCTGTTTTATGTTTTCAAGTTGATTTTTCATTGAAATTGATGATGCACTCGAATGAAACTTTGAAAAGTATTTTAATCTCTCAGGCAAATGGTATTCAGCAGTTAAAATCATGTGTAGAGAAGGGAATAAGAGTGATACACTTGAACAAGGTGGCAGAAACGGGACAAAAAGGAACAAAAAAAAAGTTTCAGAACTGATATATGTACTTACTCCTCAGTTAGACTCATACAGAACATAAGTACATAAGAAATAGGAGCAGGATTAGGCCAACTAGCCCTTCGAGCCTGCCCCGCCATTCAATAAGATCATGGCTGATCTGTTGTGGCTCAGTTCCACATTCCCGCCCTCTCCCCATAACCCTTAATCCCCTCTCTTATCAAAAACCCATCAACCCGCTTCTTAAAAATATTTAGCGAGGCAGCCTCCACCACTTCAACGGGCAGAGAATTCCAGAGATTCACCACCCTTTGAGTGAAGAAGTTCCTCCTCAACTCCGTTCTAAACTGCCCCCCCTTTATCTTGAGGCTGTGCCCCCTAGTCCTACTGTCCTTTCTGAGCGGGAAGAGTCTCTCCACCTCTATCCTATTCATCCCATTCATCATCTTATATGTCTCAATGAGATCTCCCCTCATTCTTCTAAACTCTAACGAGTACAAGCCTAATTTATTCAGCCTCTCCTCATAGCTCAATCCCCTCAACTCCGGCATCAGCCTAGTAAACCTCCTCTGCACTCCCTCCAAGGCCAAAATATCCTTGCGTAAGTACGGCGCCCAAAACTGCACACAGTACTCCAGCTGCAGCCTCACCAATGCCCTATACAGCCGCAGCAAGACCTCCCTACTTTTATATTCAATCCCCCTCGCAATGAAGGCCAGCACCCCATTCGCCTTCCTGACCACCTGCTGCACCTGCAAGCTGGGTTTTTGCGACTCATGCACAAGGACCCCGAGGTCCCTCTGCACCATCGCCTGCTGCAGTTTTTCTCCACGTAAGTAATAATCCTTCCTACCATTATTCCTACCAAAGTGGACCACCTCGCACTTGCCAACATTAAATTCCATTTGCCATTTCCCGGCCCATTCGCCCAGCCTATCTAGATCCTTCTGTAGACTCTCCCCACCCTCCGCACAATTTGCCTTTCCACCAATTTTGGTGTCATCAGCAAATTTCGACACCCTACACTCGGTTCCCTCCTCCAGATCATCTATATAAATGGTAAATAGCTGAGGCCCCAGCACCGACCCCTGGGGCACTCCACTAGTCACCATCCGCCAATCCGAATAGCACCCATTGACCCCCACTCTCTGCCTCCTATTTGACAACCAGTCCTCTATCCACGCTAACACCCTACCCCCAACTCCATGCCCCCTGACCTTCTGCAATAACCTCTTGTGAGGTACCTTGTCAAACGCCTTCTGAAAATATGGAAAGACCACACCCACCAGCTCTCCTCTATCCACCGCCCTAGACACATCCTCATAGAACTCCTGTTGTACCTAGGTTTTGGTGGGGTAGGAACTAACCTACATCGTACAAATATATAAGCATACAAATTAGGAGCAGCAATGGGTCACTGTCAGCTTGGATCTGCTCCGCTCTTCATAAGATCAGGGCCTTAATTCCATATTCTGCCTTCCCCGATAATCTTTAGTCCTCCGTTAGCCAATAATCCATCTATCACTGCTCAAAAGACAGTCATTGACCCTGACTCCAACACTCTCTGAGCAAGAGTTCCAAAGATTCACAGCCTCCTGAGAGAAAAAAACTCTTAAATTTGACACCCCATATTTTAAACTCTGTGCCCTAGTTCTGGTCTCTTCCAGAAGAAGGAATAAACTTTCAGCATTCACCATGTCAAGTTCTGCCGTGATCTCGTATGTTTCAGTGGAGTCACTGACTGCAGCACAGTGGCATGGTGGCACAGGGATTGGCATTGCTGCCTCACAGCTCCACACTCAATTCCAGTCTTGAATGAATGTGGAGTTTGCACATTCTCTTCGTGTCTGCATGGGTTTCCTCCGGGTGCTCCGGTTTCCTCTCACATTTCCAAGATATGCAGGTTAGATGGATTAATCATGGTAAAGTGTGGGGTTACAGGGATAGAGTGGAGAGATAATCTATCAGAGAGTAAGGGCCTCGCTTGTCCTGAAACTAAAATTTTGCCTGAGGTCAACAGGCCATTCCATATTCCATTCCACGCCCGCTCCGATACCGGTGGCAGACGGGGCAGTAAAATTCCTGCCTAGGTGCAGACTTGATGGGCCGAATGGCTCCTTTTGCATTGTCGTGATCCCATTTTCTAAACTAGAGCCTGATACAGGTCCAGCCTGTCCTTGCTTCATATGAAACCCCACATCCCACCCCTGCTGCTCCCCCACCTGCACCCTGGCCCTGTCCCAGATATCAGCTGAGTGAATCTTCTCTGGAAGTTGGCTGGTTAAATAGGTTGACTGCAGCACATTGCTGGAATCAGCACAAGAAACCTACATGAGAACGTAGTTGGAAAGATGGGCGGCAGAGGATGATGGTGGATACATCTTGAAAGGTTTGTATGCAATCCAGGACATCAGTTACACCCACGTTTCCTCAGGAATAAAAAACAATGCAACTCAGCTGCAACACCAAAAGGAAATTCGTATCCACCTCATTTTTAAAAATTCATTTGTGGGACATGGACATCGTGCGTTGGCCAATCCTAGGGAGGCATAGTGGTTAGGACTCTGGGGACCCGGGTTCAATTACGGTCTCGGATCACTCTGTGTGGAGTTTGTACATTCTCCCCGTGTCTATGTGGGTTTCCTCTGGGTGCTCTGTTTCCCTCCCACAGTGCAAAGATGTGCAGGTTAGGTTGATTGGCCATGCTAAATTGACCCTAATGTCAGGGGGATTAGCAGGGTAAATAGGTGGGTTTGTGGGAATAGAGCCTGGGTGGGATTCTGGTCGCTATCGACTTGATGGGTCAAATGGTCTCCTTTATTGTACAGTTTCTATGATTCTATGATTCTAGTTGCCCTTGAGAAGGTGGTGGTGAGCTGCCTTCTTGAATCACTGCAGTCCATGTGCTGTGGGTTGACCCACAACACCGTTCAGGAGGGAATTCCAGGATTTTGGCCCAGTGACTGCAAAGGAATGGCAATATATTTCCAAGTAAGGAGTAGGATACACTGCAGGAAAGGATGTCCCGAAGCATGGTACACTGGGGAGACCATGTAGATGCTACAACAACGGACAAATGAGCGTCGCTCGACAATCACCAGGCAAGACTGTTCCCTTCCTGTTGGCGAACACTTCATGGTTACAGGCATTCGGTCTCTGATCTTTGGGTAAGCGTTCTCCAAGGTGGCCTTCACGACACACAACAGCGCAGAGCCGCTGATCAGAGACCGATAGCCAAGTTCCACACACACGAGCACGACCTCAACCAGGATCTTGGGTTCATGCCGCACTATCTGTAACCCCCATGATTTGCCTGGGTTTGTAAAATCTCACTTACTGTCCTGTCTGGAGACAATACACATCTCTTTAACTTATGCTAATGCTATCTCCACTCATATTGTCTACATCTTTAAGACTTGAATAGCAGGTTAGCTGTAAAGACTTGCATTCTAATCAGTATTCTGAAAACTGTGGGTGACTTTATATGCCCTTCTCTGATCAGAACCTTCCACACACCTGACGAAGGGACACCGTTTCCAAAAGCTTGTAAGATTAATATCAAATAAACTGGTTGGACTCTAACCTGGTGTTGTGAGACTTCTTACTGTGTTTACCCCAGTCCAACTCCGGCATTTCTACATCAATATATTTCCAAGCCAGGATGGTGAGTAGCTTGGACCAGAATTTGCAGGTGATAGCGTTCCCATGTATCTGCTGCCTTTGTCCTTCTAGATGGAAGAGGTGGTGGGTTTGAAAGGCGCTGTCTCAGGAGCTTTGGTGATTTGCTGCAGTGCATCTTGTGGATAGTACACACTGCTACTGAGTGTCGGTGGTGGAGGGAGTGAGTGTTTTATAACCATGGTTCAGGCAACGCTGATCTGTGCACTGCAAATGATGAGCAAGTTAAACAGTTAAAACTAAAGCATTATATTTCATGCAGTTTTATACTTGATTGCTTAAAATTAGATGAATAAGTATCTAATGAAGTGCTGCCTAGCTCAATCAAAGATAAAGGAATTATTTCCTTTAATATCAAAGCTTAACCGGAGATAAAAGTAATGTGGCAACACAATTTCTATATATCGTTTCTAACTTAATAAAAGACAAAGGAAAAAGGATTTAATTTCTCGGCTCTTTTCCTCAGCAGCACTGAGTTTTATATAAGGATTAATATGATAGATATAATTTCTGATATGAGAATAATTTGTTCTCATCTTATGACCAATAGGATAGTAAAATCTTCAGAGATAAAACCCCAAAGAAACACTACAATTCTGCATCTAGCCAAAATTCCTGGAATTGGATGGATACTTGGAAAAGAAAAATTGCAGGCCTAAGCGGGAGGGGCAGGGGTGTGAGACTAATTGGATAGCTCCTTCACAGAGCTGGTGCAATGGGCTGAATGGCCTCCTGGTACGATTCAACGATTCTACAGGTATGGAACATAAGAACATAAGAACTAGGAGCGGAAGTAGGCTATCTGGCTCCTCAAAACTGCTCTGCCATTCAATTAGATCATGACTGATCTTTTTCATGGACTCAGCTCCACTTACCTGCCCGCTCACCACAACCCTTAATTCCTTTACTGATCAAAAATGTATCTATCCTTTCCTTAAAAGCATTCAAAGAGGTAGTCTCAACTGCTTCACTGCGCAGGGAATTGCACAGATTCTCAACTCTTTGGGTGAAGAAGTTCCTCCTCAACTCAGTCCTAAATCTGCTCCCCCTTATTTTGAGACCATGTCCCCTAGCTTCACCTCCCAAGGGAAACAGCCTTCCTACTCCTATCAGATACAATGTTCTTTTGGGGCTTCTGCCACATGTTTCCTGGTGGCCAGGGAGAGGAAGTGTTAGTAGAGGCCTGGAACCCAAAACCAACAGCCAATTCCATCGCTCTGTGATCCTTCCTCAGACGTACGTGTCACAGCTGAATCACCTCCTTTCAACTGAAAAGCGGCAATGGATTTATTTGCAATGGCTGGGTTCAGCTGCCCAAAGTGACCAATATTCTAATATCTGAGGGTATTTAAAGTCAAATACCTCACAGCACGGTGGCACAGTGATTAGCAATGCTGCCTCACTGCACCAGGAACCCAGGTTCAATTCCAGCCTTGAGTCACTGTGTGTGTGGAGCTTGCACATTCTCCCTATGTCTGCCTAAGGTTCCTCCCACAGTCCAAAAATTTGATTTGACTTCTTATTGTATTGGTAGACAGTGAAAAGTATTGTTTCAAATGCACTATACAGACAGCGCATACCATTCAAAGAGGAGGAAAGGACAGAGTGCAGAATGTGGTGTTACAGTCATAGCTAGGGTGTAGAGAAAGATCAACTTAATAGAAGGCAGGTCCATTCAAAAGTCTGATGGCAGCAGGGAAGAAGCTGGTCTTGAATTGGTTGGTACGTGATCTCAGACTTTTGGAAGAAGGTGGAAGAGAGTATGTCAGGAGTGAGTGGTGTCCTTAATCATGCTGGCTGCTTTTCTGAGGCAGCAGGAAATGTAGACAGTCAATAGATGGGAAGCTGGTTTGTGTGATGGACTGGGCTTCATTCAAAACTCTTTCTGGTTTCTTGCGGGTTAGTTGGATTGGCCACATTAAATTGCCTCTTAGTGTCAGGTGGATGAACGGGGTAGGGGCAACATGGTGGCACAGTGATTAGCACTGCAGCCTCACAGCGCCAGGGACCTGGGTTCAGTTCCTGGCTTGGGTCACTGTCCATGTGGAGTTTGCACATTCTCCCCGTGTCTGCATGGGTTTCCTCCAGGTGCTCAGGTTCCCTCCCACAGTTTGAAGATGTGTGAGTTAGGTGGATTGACCATACTAAATTGCCCTTTGGTGTCAGGGGACTAGCTAGGGTAAATGCATGGGGTTATGGGAATAGACCAGGGGGGGATTGTGGTCTGTGCGGACTTGATGGGCCGTACTGCACTATAGGGATTCTATATGCATGGAGTTACGGGAATGGGGCCTGGGTGAGGGTGCTGTAGGTGCAGGTTCGATGGGTCAAATGGCCTCCTTCTGCACTGAAGGGATTCCGGGCACTTTTAAGGCACCGGAAAGCTTTGAGACCAAGCCAAAGAAAAAATTAAAAGAGCAAGATTAATGGTTAGGAGGCCATGAAAAATAGTTAACCAATAGTTAAATTAGAAAGATCAGCATTTCATCAAAACTTACTGAAATCTGACTAATCTATTATTGCATGATAGGAGAAGAATCTTTGTAATAGGTTAGAAACTCAGCCAGGAGGTAGAATTACTTTAAACTCTATTGGGTGTGTGGTAACCTTGAAAACAGAATATTAATTTTGGGTTAACCTCAAATATTTGTGATACGGTTGGAATTCTCTGGCCATTTACGCCCCACTACCAGTGTGAATGGAGAATTTGGCACTTAGCCAAATTTCTGTTTGCTTCAGCGGAACCAGAGAATCCTAGCCGCGGGTAAAATTTTAGTGTATGAAATTTTCTCAGTTATATTGCTCATACTGGGTTCACTAACAATGAAACTCACAATCATGCTGGAAGTATGATAATAGGTGTCACTGAATAAAGTCATTGCTCATACTGCATTGAGTTTTGTGTCAAGTCCTTTGTGTCTTCCAAATGTATTCAGGATTAACAATAAATCTTGTGCAGAGTTGCGTTACACTCATGTTGCATCTTTGGCTGTAACAGTTCCTTGAAATGGGTTGGTTTATGTAGGACAACTTCTTACCCAAACACCACATCTTAAAACAGCAGCAGCCAATCTAACTCTCCCCGGTGGGATTTTCAACCAAATTCATCTGGGTGTTCTGTGGGTTTGAGAGGAAGATGGCGGACGCAAGCGTGCATATGTGGCCTGTACAACTTGGCATTAAAAAGCAGCATTGTGCAACGCACTTCCCTTGTGCCACTTTGATGAATGCAACAGGGGAATGTTGGAGACAGGACTGCTCATGAAGAAACATTGCTTCAAACAATCATTCAATATTATTTTTGCTTTTATTTACCAGGTGGAAATACTGGCGTTGGACTGAGGTGGGCACAGTAAGAAGTTCACAACACCAGGTTAAAGTCCAACAGATTTATTTGGAATCATGACCTTTCGGAGCACTGCACCTTCCATCATTTATTTACACTTTGAAAGGTTAGCTATGGCTCAGGTGACAGCACGTGGACTCTGTGTTCAAGTACTTGGAGTAGAGCCATAACCTTCTGACTCAAACAGCTGGGACAGTGCAGAACAGAGGGAATGGAGCTGTTGGACGTCCTGGGTACGATCTTACTAGCCATTCACGCCATCCTTCTGCTGCAGGGAAGTCGGAGAATTTGGCGTCCAGCTAAGTCTCCATGCACTGCCGTGGGATGGGAAAATCGCACCGGTGTGAACGGTTGTAACATTCCAGCCACTGTCTCTCAGAGGACATCACTCAGAGGTCCCATCAGGTAGATGAGAAAGATCCCATGGCATTATTTCAAAAGAGCAGGGAAGTTCTCCCCAGTGCCTGATTCAATATTAATCCTCAACTAACATCACTAAATCAGGTCATTATCACATTGCTGTTTGTCGGAACTTACTGTGTGCAAATTGGCAACATTACATCAATGATTAATGTGGCTGCTGTAATGTAATTTATGACATCCTGGAGTCGAGGCTGAATATTCTAATTATATATATAGTTATGGATCAGATCAGAAACTCAGTGTTTTACGGATCATAAATTATTCATCTTGAATTTGGCTAGGATAAACCTGATAGGTTTCAGTTCACGTATGATTCAAATGACCCACTAGGAACCTACATCAAACAAAGCTTATTTACGAATATAGTTAACATGTATAGTAAGAAAATTAGCAAAAACTCTTATCAATTACAAACAAGAAACTAAACAACCACTGTAATGTATAACCCTTAACAAATATATCCAATGTGTTCCAATTAAATGCATCATGAAGACAAAATATCCTTTTCACAGGTTTAACACAGCAAAGACTAATGCTCACGTGATACTGGACTTGAGACCTTTGGATGAAGTCTGCAGTTCTCTGGATAGAGGCAGAACAGTTTGAAGATAGAATAGCTTCCCAAAACACCAGGGTCTCTAGGGAAACCACCAACAGCAGATTTCCCCTTCAGAAAGGTAAGACCTTGCCTTCAGATGACCAGCAGAATTTCCAAAACCAGGGAGACAGAGATTTCTTTTTAGCTTGATGTCCCTTCTAAAACTAAAACTCAAACTAAACTGAAAATGAAAGAACTCCTGTCACCTGACCTACCAACCAGGTTTTTCCCTAACAATGCAGAGTCATAAACATCCCAGTAAAAATAAACAAACCCCCATTTAAGTAGCAACAACAATGAGAAAAACAAACTGAATAAGTTTGCTTATAACTGCAAAGTACATGATTAAAAAAACACTTCTTAAAGGTACACTAATGTTACTCTCTCTCTCTATGCAAGATTTTCCTTCAGCTTTTATTTTTCTTCTAGTTCTGTCACTTCACACAGTCTGAGGATGGTTCGATTGTACCTGTTTCAACTCCAGTGGAGGTAGCAAGTGTGTAGAAACAGTTGTGATACAACTCAATGCAACCTGAGTCCAGTCATAACTATTACCCAAAGTTGGTGATAATTGAACAATGTTAGGTGTGTGGTTCGGGCCGACAAGAAAACAGCCATTGTACATAAAGCACTTTGAGACTTTTACCACAAATGTGAAAAGCCATCATCTACTTTTTTAATGACTAAAGTGGCAAAAATATCACTCAGTTTTGTGCTATTGAGTTTTCAACACACCAGGAACTAACTGACGCCATTCAATCTCAGTGTTGCTTTCCTTGTCCGTATACAATATGAGAAATGCACAGAGTCTGCTTTGTGAATCTTAGTAACACTAGTCAAAAACTGTGCTTACTGACGTCCATTGGCTCCTGCTGTTGATTCAGTAATTGTATGTTGAGGAAGAATGAGTACCTCAAAACAGGTTTACTTCCAAGACTGTGAAGGAAGATCCCAGGCTCTCAAGGCTTCCCCCAGCAGACACCCAAGGCAGAATTTCCCGTCCTGCCCGCCATGGGCACCATAGTGGGCGGGGAGGTGGGGGAACCATGCAAAGGTCCATTGGCCTCGAGTGGGATTTTCCAGACTTGGGGGCAAGCATGGCTGGAAAGTTCCGCCCCCAGCATAAAGTGGGTTTACATACACTTAACAAGATTCCCTAATCCTTCTCCAATTGGGGATTATGAATTGAGCGCATGCATTTCATTGCAAATTCAACATTAACACCTAGTCCACAAGTATCTTGATTTAAAAACTTATCCAAGTATCTCCGTGGCCTCGTCCCCTCCTTATCCCTAGAGCATCCTCTAGCCTTGCAACCTCCAAGGTCTCTGTGCTCCTCCAATTCTAGCCTCCTGCACATCTTTGTCTGTTCGATTTGATTTATTATTGTCACATGTATTGGGACGCAGTGAGAAGTATTGTTTCTTACGCACTATATAGACAAAGCATACCGTTCAGCGAGTACACAGGGAATAAGGAGAGAGTGCAGAATGTAGTGTTACCGTCATAACTAGAGTGTAGAGAAATTTCAACTTAATCAAGGAACAGAGAACATAGGTACAGGAGTAGGCCATTCGACCCTTCGAGCTTGTACTGTCATTTAATGTGACCATGGTTGATCATGCACTTTCATTCTCCCACTGTCACTTTCTCTCTATATCCCTTGATCCTGTTAGCCTGCTTCCTCTTGAACATATCAAACAAACTGGCCCCAGCAGCTTTCTGTGGTCGAGAATTCCACTGATTCACAACTCTGCGTATGAAGGAGTTCTTCCTCATCTCAGTCCTGAATGACTTACCCCTTATTCTTAGACTGTCAGCCCTAGTTCTGCACTTCTCCACTATCAGTAACATTCTTTCCGCACCTAGCCTGTCCGTCCCATTAAGATTTTGTATGTTTCTGTGGGATATATGGTCGGTCCGTTCAAAAAGGTTGATGGCAGCAAGGCAGAAGCTGTTCTTGAGCCGGTTGATACGTGATCTCAGACATTTGTATCTTTTTCCTGACAGAAGAAGGTGGAAGAGAGTTCGTCCGGGGTGCATGGGGCATGATTATGCCGGCTGCTTTTCCAAGGCAACTGGAAGTGTAGATGGAGTCAATGGATGGGAGGCAGGTTTACACATTCATTATGTCACCATTGGTGGCCACGCCTTCAGCTGGCCCTGAGAACTGTAATTCCCTTCCTAACCCTCTCTACGTCACCCACCCCCCCCGCCCCATTACAACTGTCCCTAAATCCAAGCTTATGGGCACCTGTTCTAAAACATGCCAGGAGACTTGGGCGTCAACTTTTCTTTGATGTGAAGCACCTTGGGATGGTTACCACGGTAAAGGTGCTATATAAATGCAAATTGTTGTTGATTCAAAACAACACTAACCTGTACAAACAACGGTCACGCAATCAAACAACCACACTTTTAAATTTGGCGTTTTGATTAGCTTCATAATTCCACCACATGCTGCACATGAATTTTAAAGCAAATGTTTACTCAGATTTTCAGCTGTAAAAAATGTGCGTTGACCTGAAAATCCAGTTTCCACCATGGTACTTGGAATAGCACAATCAATAAAATCAATAAAACAATCAATAAACAATCAATAAAACAATCAATAAATGTCAGGGGCAGGTTCTTTACCCAGAGGGTGGTGAGGGACTGGAATGCCCTGCCTGCTGCAGTTGTAAATGCGCCTAGTTTGGGGGCGTTTAAGAGATTGGTGGATAGGTTTATGGACGAAAAGGGATTGGTTTAGATTAGTGGGTCAATGTTTTTTTTTAAAAATAAGACTGGTCGGCGCAACATTGTGGGCCGAAGGGCCTGTTCCGCGCTGTAATGTTCTATGTTCTATGTTCTATGTTCTATGTTCTAAGACTGAGTTCACTCACAGAATATCCTTTGGGTTACCGAATTCTTTCTGTGTAATTCCAATATTTCTTTTCATTTGTTTTTTGGGATGTGGTTGGGCCATTATTTATTGGCCACTCTAATTGCCCTTGAGAAGGTGGTGGTGAGCTGCCTGCTTGAACCACTGCAGTCCATGTGGTGCAGGTACATCCATACTGCAGTTAGGGTGGGAGTTCCAGAACGTTGACACCCTATCTATGGAGGGACAGCAATATAGTTCAAAATTAGAATGGTGAGTTTTTTGGAGGGGAACTTGAAGGTTGAGCATGTACTGAAAAACATTTAGCCTCTAGTAATAGATAGAGCATTTCATAGAATCCCTACAGTATGGAAGGAGGTCATTCAGCCCATCAAGCTTGCACCGTTACTTGTCATTTATATTAATGATTTGGAACAGAATATAGGAGGCATGGTTAGTGAGTTTGCAGATGACACCAAGATTGGTGGCATAGTGGATAGAGGTTATCTCGGATTGCAAAGGGATCTTGATCAATTGGGCCAGTGGACTGATGAATGGCAGATGGAGTTTAATTTAGGTAAATGCGAAGTGATGCATTTTGATCGACTGAACCAGGGCAGGACTTACTCAGTTAATGGTAGGGCACTGGGGAGAACCATAGAACCCTACAGTGTAGAAAGAGGCTCTTTGGCCCATCGAGTCTGCACTGAACACAATCCCACCCAGGCCCCACCCCCATATCCCTACATATTATACCCACTAATCCTTCTAACCTATGCATCCTTAGACACTAAGGGGCAATTTCTTAGCATGGCCAATCAACCTAACCCACACATCTTTGGATTGTGGGAGGAAACTGGAGTCCCCAGAGGAAACCCACGCAGACATAAGGAGAATGTGAACACAGACAGTGACCCGAGCCAGGAATTGAACCCAGGATCCTGGAGCTGTGAAGCAGCAGCGCTAACCACTGTGCTATGGTGCCACCAGGACTTACTCAGTTAATGGTAGGGCACTGGGGAGAATCATAGAACCATAGAACCCTACAGTGCAGAAAGAAGCCCTTCGGTCCAAGAGTTATAGAGCAAAGAGATCTAGGGGTATAGGTTCATAACTCTTTGAAAGTGGAGTCACAGGTGGACAGAGTGGTGAAGAAGGCATTCAACATGCTTGCTTTCATTGGACAGAACACTGAATACAGGAGTTGGGATGTCTTGTTGAAGTTGTACAAGACATTGGTAAGGCCGCACTTGGAATACTGTGTACAGTTCTGGTCACCCTATTATAGAATGGATATTATTAAACTAGAAAGAGTGCAGAAAAGATTTACTGGGATGCTACCAGGACTTGATGGTTTGAGTTATAAGAAGAGGCTGGATAGACTGGGACTTCTTTCTCTGGAGTGCAGAAGGCTGAGGGGTGACCTTATAGGAGTCTATAAAATAATGAGAGGCATAGATCAGCTAGATAGTCAACATCTTTTCCCAAAGGTAGGAAAGTCTAAAACTAGAGGGCATAGGTTTAAGGTGAGGGGGAAGAGATACAAAACGGCCCTGATGGGCAATTCTTTCACACAGAGGGTAGCGAATGTCTGGAACAAACTGCCAGAGGCAGTAGTAGACGTGGGTACAATTTTGTCTTTTCAAAAGCGTTTAGACAGTTACATGGGTAAGATGGGTATAGAGGGATATGGGCCAAATGCAAGCAATTGGGACCAGCTTAGAGGTTTAAAAAGAAGGGTGGCATGGACAAGCTGGACCAAAGGGCCTGTTTCCGCACTGTTAAGCTCTCTGACTCTATGACACCAACACCAATCCCACCCAGGCTCTATCCCTGTAACCCCACATATTTACCCTGTGAATCCCCCTGACAAAAAGGGGCAATTTATCATGGTCAATCAACCGCTCATCTTTGGAGTGTGGGAGGAAACCAGAGCACCCGGAGGGAACTGAGGCAGACATGGGAAAAATGTACAAACTTCGCAGTCACCCAAGGCCGGAATTGAACCCAGGTCCCTGGTGCTGTGAGGCAGCAGTGCTCACCTACTGTGCACCGTGCTGCCCATGATATAAATACAAAAGTACAAATAGTGACAACTCAATCACTCAAAACAATACAGGTTAGTCAACATTGCCCTTGGAGGTGTCACGTGTGCTTGCCGCCCTTGTCTTCTGCAGTGCATCTTGCATTTATTACACACCATGGCCACAGCAGCCAAATCACGGTTGATTCCGGCAATGAGGGGGTTAGCTTATGAGGAGAGATTGAGTAGACTGGGCCTGTACTCATTGGAGTTTAGAAGGCTGAGGGGGGATCTTATCGAGACATATAAGATAATGAAGGGGCTAGATAGGGTAGAAGCAGAGAGATTATTTCTACTTAGAATGGAAACAAGAACTAGAGGACACAGCCTCAAAATAAGAGGGAGTCAGTTTAGAACAGAGTTGAGGAGGAACTTCTTCTCCCAGAGGATAGTGAATCTTTGGAATTCTCTGCCCATTGAAGCAGTGGAGGCTACCTTGCTAAATGTGCTTGAGTCATAGTTAGATAGATTTTTGACCAATAAGAGAATTAATTGTTAAGGGGAGCAGGCAGGTAAGTGGAACTGAATGACTATCAGATCAACCATGATCTTATTGGATGGCAGGGCAGGCTTGAAGGCCTAGATGGGCTACTCCTGCTCCTATTTCTTATGTTCTCAACCATGGTGGACCATGCAGGAAGGGACTGGATTTGAAGGTGGTGGTTTATCAAGCAGACTGCTTGGCCCTGGAAAGTGATGAGCTTCTCGACTGAAGTTTGTTCTGCACTCCTCTGGAGAGTATTCCACTGCACTCCTGGCTAGTACCTTGCAGATGGTGTCAAAAGCTTTGATGAGTCAGAAGTTGCTGTAAAACTTGCGGCAGAATTGCCAGCCATTGTAGCCACTGTATTTAAGTGGCTGGTCTGCTTCAGTTCCTGCTCAATGGTAAATTCCAGGATGTTGTTGCTGGGGGATGATGGGGGGGGGGGGAGGTTGCGGGGAGTGGAGGGGTCCTCAGCGATATTATTGAATATCAATTAATCAATATCAGTCAAGCAAATCTGACTGACAGGATTACAATTTCACTTTGGCTTTCGGGGTGGGGGGAGGGATTTCACACCCTCGTTTGCACCAAAACCATAAAATCCCACCCGAGGTCAACACACCTTTCCATGTTCCTCTCCTCTCACGTTCTGATTCCCATGACGGGACGGGCGGTAAAATTCCGGCCCAGGTTTCCAACGGGAGTGAAAACAGCATCTTATGACTTTAATCTGCTCTTTGCTTTTATGCTAGGCTCAACCACCAGCTACACATACCAACAGCAGCCCCAGAATATATTTACTTCTCTTCGACAATGACTCAAAGAGTAACTGCACTGCGTGGGTGGTGCTGTATTGCAGAGAGATCAGGAAAGGTCGTTACTTTGTTTCACACATTGTGTGACAATTTAGCTACACGTTGCTGGATGGTGGGGACGCTGCAGTCGGGTTCGAGTCCTCTGCCTTTCGTAAAATCTGCTTTCAGCGGCAGGTAGGTCAAAGAGGACGCAGGTTTAAGAGAACTGGCATCAGAAGCAGAACGCGGCTGTGAAGAATTAGTTTTAACACCCTGAGAGGGGAATAAAATCCCAACAGTGCAGAAACAGGTCATTCAGCCCATCAAGCCTGCGCCGATAACAATCCCATCCAGGCCCTATCCCCGTAACCGCACGTACATAAGAACATAAGAAATAGGAGCAGGAGTAGGCCATCTAGCCCTTCGAGCCTGCCCCGCCATTCAATAAGATCATGGCTGATCTGTCGCGGCTCAGTTCCACTTTCTCGCTTTCTCCCCATAACCCTTAATCCCCTCGCTTATCAAAAACCCACCAACCCGCGTCTTAAAAATATTTAGCGAGGCAGCCTCCACCACTTCAACGGGCAGAGAATTCCAGAGATTCACCACCCTTTGAGTGATTACGTATTTACCTAATGCACCTAACACATATGCACCAAACCCACACGTCTTTGGGGCGTGGGAGGAAACCAGAGGATACCCACAGAGACACGGGGAAAATGTGCAAATTCCTCACAGGCAGTGGCCCGAGGCCAGAATTGAACCCGGGTCCCTGGCGCTGTGAGGCAGCACTGCTAACCACTGTGTCACCGTGCCACCCCTGATCTTGCACGTGTACTCTTAAAAGGCTGGTGAAGGCAGAGGCAGTTGTAACTTTTGAAAGAGAATTGGATACACACATGTATGGGAAAGATGTGGAAGGTTATGGGGCAAGGATGAGGAAATGGGATGAAGTGGATTGCTCTTTCAAGGAGCCAGCACGGATTCAATGGATCGAACAGTTTCCTGTGCTGTGTGATCCTGTGTGATACTGAAACATCTTGTCTTGACTAATAAATCCCTGGTTTTGCCATGATGCACTGAGATTCTGCTACGAAACAATGTTACAAATACAACATCGATAAAATTGTATTGTGGGTCTGCCTTTTTATATTAGAGATCATGCGATCTGCCCTGAAACCAACAAATTTGGGCGACTTGATTCTTAAATTTTAAAACTGGAACCTGGTGGTCTGACTGGGAAGAAGGTGCAAGATAGAATCATAGAATCCCTACAGTGTAGAAAGAGGCCATTCAGCCCACTGAGTCGGCACTGAATCTCCATAAGGGGCATCTTACCCAGGTCCAAACCCCCCCACCATGCTGCCCTGTAACCCCACTCATTTACCATGCCCAATCCCCCTAGTCTACACAGCTTAGGACACTAAGGGTTAAGTTAGCACGGCCAAAACACCTGGTCTGCACGTCTTTAGACGGTAGGAGGAAACCGAGCACCAGAGGAAACTCACGCAGACACGGGGAGAACTTTTAAATTGCACAGCGACAGTCACCATCAAGTCCCGGTTGCATCCGAGTAAATCTTGATACTACAGCCACCGCCTGCATTCTGTATGATGAACAATGGAGTCACCTAACGCTGGAATTGAACCTGGGTCTCTGGCGCTGTGAGGCAGCAGTGCTAACCGCTGTGCCACCAATTCTCACAGTAACACTGGTAGCCACTGACAAAAAGTATCTGCACAATGGGTAAGCTGTTAGTATCCAAGGGTGGGATTTTGTGACCCCCAACTCCAGTGGGCATCACGGTGGGCAGGATGGAAACTTTTGGGGACCATATTTCTTTTAGTGGCCCTTCAAATTTTCCCGCTCGCCCACAATGATGCCCAGCACTGGCTGGTTCAGAAAATCCCAACCAACCAAGTCTCACAGGGAGGGGTGAGGAATGTCAGGCTTTGTAAACTGTTACACTTCAAACTGTCTGTTTAGTTTCAAGACACGATGGTGTCGGGGTTTAGCTAGTTTGCATTTCTACCTCGTCACAAGCTGAAATGATTGATGTTGCCATGGGGATGGACTTTAGGAAGGAATGGTGCATGCAAACTCATTGCAGGGTTGGATTCCTAAAAAAATCCCTGAAATTCACACTCAGAGTCAGTCAGCAAGAGTCTGAGAGCGAGAGTGAGAGAGCGCAAGAGTAAGAGCACCAGTCTCGTGGGAGACAGAAGTCACTTAGAGGACTGGTTACTGAAAAATGAAGTGTCCACTTAAGAAGTGAGAAACGCAGCCATAACATGGAATTTTTGGTCATTTTATTCATTTGTGGGACATCAGCATTGCTGGTTGGCCAGCATTTATTGCCCATCCCTTGTTGTCCTTGAGAAGGTGGTGGTGAGCTGCCTTCTTGAAACGCTACAATCCATGTGCTGTGGGGTGACCCACAATTACGTTTGGGAGGGAATTCCAGGATTCCTAGCAACTGCGAATGAATGGCCATTATTTCCAAGTCAAGATGGTAAGTGGCTTGGAGGGGAACTTACAGGTGGTGGTGTCCCAATGTACCTGCTGCCCTTGTCCTTCCAAATGGAAGTGGTCATGGGTTTGGAAGGTGCTGTCTAAGGATCTTTGGTGAATTGCTGCAGTGCATCTTGTAGATAGTACACACTGCTACTACTGAGTGTCGGTGGTGGAGGGAGTGGATGTTTATGGATGTGGTGCCAATCAAGTGGGCTGCTTTGTCCCGAATGGTGTCAAGTTTCTTGAGTGTTGTTGGAGCTGCACCCACCCAGGCAAGTGGGGAGTATTCCATCACACTTCTGACTTGTGCCTTGTAGATGCTGGATGGGCTCTGTGGAGTCAGAAGTTGAGTTACTCATTGCAATATCCCTAGCCTCTGACCTTTTGAAAGTAAAAGTCTCAAAAACTTGCAATGCTTTCAGTCTCGAGAAGTGCAAACTTCTCTTTCAAAATTATCCATCTCAATGAGGATCGTAACAATTGTCATTAAAGTTTCTGAGAGTAAATTGAGAAAGCTCGTGCATGAAAGAAAGCAAAAATACAAGCTGTATTGTGGTGCGCAGTGCTGTAATAGATGAAACAAACTCATATTTCTCAGCAGTCAGAAACATGTGCTGGCAGGTCTGGAATGCACTTTTCCCAGTTTTTCCCATTACTGAGAAAAGTGACGATGGGTTTTAAATCTCGAGCCAGACTATTTCCTCTCAGCCAGTTTCAGTTGGAGCAAGATGAATTTTCAGGAAAAGAAAGATTTTAAAGGTGTGCACTTACATAGAGGTTGCCGTGACACAGCATATCCCACAACACTTCACAGCCAATCAATCCTTGCGAAGTGTGTTGTAATTGGTGGAATTGTGGGATTTGTAAGATCGTATCAGTTTAGGATTGGATCATTTGATTCATCAGATTACTTTATTTTGGGACTGTAACTTTAACTGTCAGGTAGGTGAAAGAGGTCATGTGGCACATGTGGCTCTCTCTATATGTGCTTGCAGCCCTTAAACAAGAGAATGCACGGCATTAACATTACCAAGCACAGAGAAAACAAAGCACTAACATTACCGAGTGCAGAGAATGCACGGCATTAACACTACCAGAATCAGAGAACGCATGGCACTAACATTACCGAATATAGAGAGCATTACCGAGTACAGCGAATGCACCGTGCTGACATTACCGAGTGCAGAGAATGCACGGCACTAACATTACCGAGTATAGAGAATGCACGGTGCTAACGTTACCGGATGCAGAGAATACACGACACTAACATCACCGATAATAGAGAATGCATGGCAATAACACTTCCAAATACAGAGAGCATTACAGAGTACAGTGAATGCAAGGTGCTAACATTACTGAGTTCAGAGAATGCACGGCACTAACATTGCCGAGTACAGATAATGCACGGTGCTAACGTTACCGGATGCAGAGAATACACGACACTAACATCACCGAGTGCAGAGAATACACGGCACTAACATTACCGAGTACAGAGAATACACGGCACTAACATTACCGAGTACAGAGAATACACGGCACTAACATTACCGAGTACGGAGAATACACGGCACTAACATTACCGAGTACAGAGAATACACGGCACTAACATTACCGAGTACAGAGAATGCACGGCACTAACATTACCGAATACAGAGAATGCACGGCACTAACATTACCGAGTACAGAGAATGCACGGCACTAACATTACCGACTACAGAGAATTCTCGGCACTAACATTACCGAGTACAGAGAATACACGGCACTAACATTACCGAGTACAGAGAATGCACGGCACTAACATTACCGACCACAGAGAATACACGGCACTAACATTACCGAGTACAGAGAATACACGGCACTAACATTACCGAGTACAGAGAATGCACGGCACTAACATTACCGAGTACAGAGAATACACGGCACTAACATTACCGAGTACAGAGAATACACGGCACTAACATTACCGAGTACAGAGAATGCACGGCACTAACATTACCGAGTACAGAGAATGCACGGCACTAACATTACCGAGTACAGAGAATACACGGCACTAACATTACCGAGTACAGAGAATACACGGCACTAACATTACCGAGTACAGAGAATACACGGCACTAACATTACCGAGTACAGAGAATACACGGCACTAACATTACCGAGTACAGAGAATACACGGCACTAACATTACCGAGTACGGAGAATGCACGGCACTAACATTACTGAGTACAGAGAATGCACGGCACTAACATTACTGAGTACGGAGAATGCACGGCACTAACATTACTGAGTACAGAGAATGCACGGCACTAACATTACCGAGTACAGAGAATACACGGCACTAACATTACTGAGTACAGAGAATACACGGCACTAACATTACCGAGTACAGAGAATATATGGCACTAACATTACCGAGTACAGAGAATACACGGCACTAACATTACCGAGTACGGAGAATACACGGCACTAACATTACCGAGTACAGAGAATACACGGCACTAACATTACCGAGTACGGAGAATACACGGCACTAACATTACCGAGTACAGAGAATACACGGCACTAACATTACCGAGTACGGAGAATACACGGCACTAACATTACCGAATACAGAGAATACACGGCACTAACATTACTGAGTGTAGAGAATACACGGCACTAACATTACCGAGTACAGAGAATACACGGCACTAACATTACCGAGTACAGAGAATACACGGCACTAACATTACCGAGTACAGAGAATACACGGCACTAACGTTACCGAGTACGGAGAATGCACGGCACTAACATTACCGAGTACAGAGAATGCACGGCATTAACATTACTGAGTACGGAGAATACACGGCACTAACATTACCGAGTACGGAGAATACACGGCACTAACATTACCGAGTACGGAGAATGCACGGCACTAACATTACCGAGTACAGAGAATACACGGCACTAACATTACTGAGTACAGAGAATATACGGCACTAACATTACCGAGTACAGAGAATACACGGCACTAACATTACCGAGTACAGAGAATACACGGCACTAACATTACCAAGTACGGAGAATACACGGCACTAACATTACCGATACAGAGAATACACGGCACTAACATTACCGAGTACGGAGAATACACGGCACTAACATTACCGAGTACAGAGAATACACGGCACTAACATTACCGAGTACGGAGAATACACGGCACTAACATTACCGAGTACAGAGAATACATGGCACTAACATTACTGAGTGTAGAGAATACACGGCACTAACATTACCGAGTACAGAGAATACACGGCACTAACATTACCGAGTACGGAGAATACACGGCACTAACATTACCGAGTACAGAGAATACACGGCACTAACATTACCGAGTACAGAGAATGCACGGCACTAACATTACCGAGTACGGAGAATACACGGCACTAACATTACCGAGTACAGAGAATACACGGCACTAACATTACTGAGTGTAGAGAATACACGGCACTAACATTACCGAGTACAGAGAATACACGGCACTAACATTACCGAGTACAGAGAATACACGGCACTAACATTACTGAGTGTAGAGAATACACGGCACTAACATTACCGAGTACAGAGAATACACGGCACTAACATTACCGAGTGCAGAGAATACACGGCACTAACATTACTGAGTGTAGAGAATACACGGCACTAACATTACCGAGTACAGAGAATACACGGCACTAACATTACCGAGTACAGAGAATGCACGGCACTAACATTACCGAGTACAGAGAATACACGGCACTAACATTACCGAGTATAGAGAATGCACGGTGCTAACATTCCCGAGTACTGAGAATGCACGGTGCTAACATTACCAAGCACAGAGAATGCACGGTGCTCACATTACCAAGCACAGAGAATGCACGGTGCTCACATTACCAAGCACAGAGAATGCACGGTGCTCACATTACCAAGCACAGAGAGTGCACGGTGCTAACATTACCAAGCACAGAGAGTGCACGGTTCTCACATTACCAAGCACAGAGAGTGCACGGTGCTCACATTACCAAGCACAGAGAGTGCACAGTGCTCACATTACCAAGCACAGAGAGTGCACGGTGCTGACATTCCTGAGTACAGAGAATGCACAGAGCTAACATTCCCGAGTACAGAGAGTGCACGGTGCTCACATTACCAAGCACAGAGAGTGCATGGTGCTAACATTACCGAGTACAGAGAATGCACGGCACTAACATTAACAAGCGTAGAGAATGCACGGGTGCTAACATTACTAAGTACAGAGAATTCACAGTGCTAACATTACTAAGCAGAGAGAATGCATGACACTAACATTACCAAGCGCAGCGAATGAAAGGCTCTAACAATACCGAGTACAGAGAATGCACAGTACTAAAATTACTGAGTGCAGAGAATTCACTGCACTAACATTACCGAGTACAGAGAATGCACGGCACTAACATACCGAGTACAGAGAACGCACGGCACTAACATTACCGGGTAGAGAATGCACGGCACTAACATTAACGAGTACAGACAACGCACGGCACTAACATTACCGAGTACAGAGAATGCACGGCATTAACATTACCGAGTACAGAGAATGCACGGCAATAACATTACCGAGTACAGAGAATGCACGGCATTAACATTACCGAGTACAGAGAATGCATGGCACTAACATTACCGAGTACAGATAATAGATGGCACTAATATTAACAAGGACAGAGAATACACAGCACTGACATTATCGACTGCAGAGAATGCACTGCACCAACAATACCAAGTACAACGAATGCACAATGCTAATATTATTGAGAATGCACGGCACTAAAATTACTGAGTACAGAGAATGCACGGCACTAACATTACTGAGTGCAGAAAATGACCAGCACCAGCATTACCGAGTACAGAGAATGCACAGCACTAACATTACCGAGTACAGAGAATACACGGCACTAACATTACCGAGTACAGAGAATGCACGGCACTAACATTACCGAGTACAGAGAATGCACGGCACTAACGTTACCGAGTACAGAGAATGCACGGCACTAACATTACCGAGTACAGAGAATGCACGGCACTAACATTACCGAGTACAGAGAATGCACAGCACTAACATTACCGAGTACAGAGAATGCACGGCACTAACATTACCGAGTACAGAGAATGCACGGCACTAACATTACCGAGTACAGAGAATGCATGGCACGAACATTACTGAGTGCAGAGAATGCACGGCAAAAACATTACTGAGCATAGAAAATGCATGGCACTAACATTACCGAGTGCAGGGAATGTATAATGCTAACAGCACCGTGTTTAGAGAATGCACATTGTTAACTTTACCAAATACAGAAAATTCACAGTGCTAGCAATTCCAAGCAGAAAGAACGCATAGTGCTAATATTACCGATTGCAGAGAATGCACAGCATAAACATTACCGAGTTTCGGAATGCACAGCACTAACATTCCCGAGTACTGAGAACGCACGGTGCTAACATTCCCGAATACTGAGAATGCACGGTGCTAACATTCCCGAATACTGAGAATGCACGGTGCTAACATTCCCGAATACTGAGAATGCACGGTGCTAACATTCCCGAATACTGAGAATGCACGGTGCTAACATTCCCGAATACTGAGAATGCACGGTGCTAACATTCCCGAATACTGAGAATGCACGGTGCTAACATTCCCGAATACTGAGAATGCACGGTGCTAACATTCCCGAATACTGAGAATGCACGGTGCTAACATTCCCTAATACTGAGAATGCACGGTGCTAACATTCCCTAATACTGAGAATGCACGGTGCTAACATTCCCGAGTACTGAGAATGCGCAGTGCTAACATTCCCGAATACTGAGAATGCACGGTGCTAACATTCCCGAATACTGAGAATGCACGGTGCTAACATTCCCGAATACTGAGAATGCACGGTGCTAACATTCCCGAATACTGAGAATGCACGGTGCTAACATTCCCGAATACTGAGAATGCACGGTGCTAACATTCCCGAATACTGAGAATGCACGGTGCTAACATTCCCGAATACTGAGAATGCACGGTGCTAACATTCCCTAATACTGAGAATGCACGGTGCTAACATTCCCGAGTACTGAGAATGCGCAGTGCTAACATTCCCGAATACTGGGAATGCACGGTGCTAACATTCCCAAATACTGAGAATGCACTGTGCTAACATTCCCGAATACTGGGAATGCACGGTGCTAACATTCTCGAGTACTGCGAACGCACGGTGCTAACATTCCCGAGTACTGAGAGTGCACGGTGCTAACATTCCCGAGTACTGAGAGTGCACGGTGCTAACATTCCCGAGTACTGAGAGTGCATGGTGCTAACATTCCTGAGTACTGCGAATGCACGGTGCTAACATTCACGAGTACTGCGAATGCACGGTTCTCACATTACCAAGCACAGAGAGTGCACGGTGCTAACATAACCAAGCACAGAGAGTGCACGGTGCTCACATTACCAAGCACAGAGAGTGCATGGTGCTGACATTCCTGAGCACAGAGAATGCACGGTGCTAACATTCCCGAGTACAGAGAGTGCACGGTGCTCACATTCCTGAATACTGAGAATGCACGGTGCTAACATTCCCGAGTACTGAGAATGCACGGTGCTAACATTCCTGAGTACTGCGAATGCATGGTGCTAACATTACCGAATACTGAGAATGCACGGTGCTAACATTACCAAGTACTGAGAACGCACGGTGCTAACAATCCCGAGTACTGAGAATGCACGGTGCTAACATTACCAAGCACAGAGAATGCACGGTGCTAACATTACCAAGCACAGAGAATGCACGGTGCTAACATTACCAAGCACAGAGAATGCACGGTGCTAACATTACCAAGCACAGAGAATGCACGGTGCTCACATTACCAAGCACAGAGAATGCACGGTGCTCACATTACCAAGCACAGAGAGTGCACGGTGCTAATATTACCAAGCACAGAGAGTGCACGGTGCTCACATTACCAAGCACAGAGAGTGCACGGTGCTCACATTACCAAGCACAGAGAGTGCACGGTGCTCACATTGCTGAGTACAGAGAATGCACAGAGCTAACATTCCCGAGTACAGAGAGTGCATGGTGCTAACATTACCGAGTACAGAGAATGCACGGCACTAACATTAACAAGCGTAGAGAATGCACGGGTGCTAACATTTCTGAGTACAAAGAATTCACATTGCTAACATTACTAAGCAGAGAGAATGCATGACACTAACATTACCAAGCGCAGCGAATGAAAGGCTCTAACAATACCGAGTACAGGGAATGCACAGTACTAAAATTACTGAGTGCAGAGAATTCACTGCACTAACATTACCGAGTACAGAGAATGCACGGCACTAACATACCGAGTACAGAGAATGCACGGCACTAACATTACCGGGTAGAGAATGCACGGCACTAACATTAACGAGTACAGACAACGCACGGCACTAACATTACCGAGTACAGACAATGCACGGCACTAACATTACCGAGTACAGAGAATGCACGGCACTAACATTACCGAGTACAGAGAATGCACGGCACTAACATTACCAAGCACAGAGAATGCACAGCACTAACATTACCGAGTACAGAGAATGCACGGCACTAACATTCCCGAGTACTGAGAATGCACGGTGCTCACATTACCAAGCACAGAGAGTGCACGGTGCTAACACTACCAAGCACAGAGAGTGCACGGTGCTAACATTACCAAGCACAGAGAGTGCACGGTTCTCACATTACCAAGCACAGAGAGTGCACAGTGCTCACATTACCAAGCACAGAGAGTGCACGGTGCTGACATTCCTGAGTACAGAGAATGCACAGAGCTAACATTCCCGAGTACAGAGAGTGCACGGTGCTCACATTACCAAGCACAGAGAGTGCATGATGCTAACATTACCGAGTACAGTGAATGCACGGCACTAACATTAACAAGCGTAGAGAATGCAGGGGTGCTAACATTACTGAGTACAGACAATTCACAGTGCTAACATTACTAAGCAGAGAGAATGCATGACACTAACATTACCAAGCGCAGCGAATGAAAGGCTCTAACAATACCGAGTACAGAGAATGCACAGTACTAAAATTACTGAGTGCAGAGAATTCACTGCACTAACATTACCGAGTACAGAGAATGCACGGCACTAACATACCGAGTACAGAGAACGCACGGCACTAACATTACCGGGTAGAGAATGCACGGCACTAACATTAACGAGTACAGACAACGCACGGCACTAACATTACCGAGTACAGAGAATGCACGGCATTTACATTACCGAGTACAGAGAATGCACGGCAGTAACATTACCGAGTACAGAGAATGCACGGCATTAACATTACCGAGTACAGAGAATGCATGGCACTAACATTACCGAGTACAGATAATAGACGGCACTAATATTAACAAGGACAGAGAATACACAGCACTGACATTATCGACTGCAGAGAATGCACTGCACCAACAATACCAAGTACAACGAATGCACAATGCTAATATTATTGAGAATGCACGGCACTAAAATTACTGAGTACAGAGAATGCACGGCACGAACATTACTGAGTGCAGAAAATGACCAGCACCAGCATTACCGAGTACAGAGAATGCACAGCACTAACATTACCGAGTACAGAGAATGCACAGCACTAACATTACCGAGTACAGAGAATGCACAGCACTAACATTACCAAGCACAGAGAATGCACGGCACTAACATTACCGAGTACAGAGAATGCACGGCACTAACATTACCGAGTACAGAGAATGCACGGCACTAACATTACCGAGTACAGAGAATGCACGGCACTAACATTACCAAGCACAGAGAATGCACGGCACTAACGTTACCGAGTACAGAGAATGCACGGTGCTAACATTCCCAAGAACTGAGAATGCACGGTGCTAACATTCCCGAATACTGAGAATGCATGGTGCTAACATTCCTGAGTACTGAGAATGCACGGTGCTAACATTCCCGAATACTGAGAACGCACGGAGCTAACATTCCTGAATACTGAGAATGCACGGTGCTAACATTCCCGAGTACTGAGAATGCACGGTGCTAACATTCCTGAGTACTGCGAATGCATGGTGCTAACATTACCGAATACTGAGAATGCACGGTGCTAACATTACCAAGTACTGAGAACGCACGGTGCTAACATTCCCGAGTACTGAGAATGCACGGTGCTAACATTACCAAGCACAGAGAATGCACGGTGCTAACATTACCAAGCACAGAGAATGCACGGTGCTCACATTACCAAGCACAGAGAATGCACGGTGCTCACATTACCAAGCACAGAGAGTGCACGGTGCTAACATTACCAAGCACAGAGAGTGCACGGTTCTCACATTACCAAGCACAGAGAGTGCACGGTGCTCACATTACCAAGCACAGAGAGTGCACAGTGCTCACATTACCAAGCACAGAGAGTGCACGGTGCTGACATTCCTGAGTACAGAGAATGCACAGAGCTAACATTCCCGAGTACAGAGAGTGCACGGTGCTCACATTACCAAGCACAGAGAGTGCATGGTGCTAACATTACCGAGTACAGAGAATGCACGGCACTAACATTAACAAGCGTAGAGAATGCACGGGTGCTAACATTACTGAGTACAGAGAATTCACATTGCTAACATTACTAAGCAGAGAGAATGCATGACACTAACATTACCAAGCGTAGCGAATGAAAGGCTCTAACAATACCGAGTACAGAGAATGCACAGTACTAAAATTACTGAGTGCAGAGAATTCACTGCACTAACATTACCGAGTACAGAGAATGCACGGCACTAACATACCGAGTACAGAGAACGCACGGCACTAACATTACCGGGTAGAGAATGCACGGCACTAACATTAACGAGTACAGACAACGCACGGCACTAACATTACCGAGTACAGACAATGCACGGCACTAACATTACCGAGTACAGAGAATGCACGGCACTAACATTACCGAGTACAGAGAATGCACGGCACTAACATTCCCGAGTACTGAGAATGCACGGTGCTAACATTCCCGAGTACTGAGAATGCACGGTGCTAACATTCCCGAGTACTGAGAATGCATGGTGCTAACATTCCCGAATAATGAGAACGCACGGTGCTAACATTCCCGAGGACTGAGAACGCACGGTGCTAACATTCCCGAGTACTGAGAACGCATGGTGCTAACATTCCCGAATACTGAGAATGCACGGTGCTAACATTCCCGAGTACTGAGAATGCACGGTGATAACATTCCTGAGTACTGCGAATGCACGGTGCTAACATTCCCGAATACTGAGAATGCACGGTGCTAACATTACCAAGCACAGAGAGTGCACGGTGCTAACATTACCAAGCACAGAGAGTGCACGGTGCTAACATTACCAAGCACAGAGAATGCACGGTGCTCACATTACCAAGCACAGAGAATGCACGCTGCTCACATTACCAAGCACAGAGAATGCACGCTGCTCACATTACCAAGCACAGAGAGTGCACGGTGCTAACATTACCAAGCACAGAGAATGCACGGTGCCCACATTACCAAGCACAGAGAATGCACGGTGCTCACATTACCAAGCACAGAGAGTGCACGGTGCTAACATTACCAAGCACACAGAGTGCACGGTTCTCACATTACCAAGCACAGAGAGTGCACGGTGCTCACATTACCAAGCACAGAGAGTGCACGGTGCTCACATTACCAAGCACAGAGAATGCACAGTGCTGACATTCCTGAGCACAGAGAATGCACAGTGCTAACATTCCCAAGTACAGAGAGTGCACGGTGCTCACATTACCAAGCACAGAGAATGCACGGTGCTAACATTACCGAGTACAGAGAATGCACGGCATTAACATTAACAAGCGTAGAGAACGCACGGTGCTAACATTCCCGAGTACTGAGAATGCACGGTGCTAACATTCCCGAGTACAGCGAATGCACGGTGCTAACATTACCAAGCACAGAGAGCGCACGGTGCTAACATTACCAAGCACAGAGAGTGCACGGTGCTCACATTACCAAGCACAGCGAGTGCACGGTGCTGACATTCCTGAGCACAGAGAATGCACGGTGCTAACATTCCCGAGCACAGAGAGTGCACGGTGCTCACATTACCAAGCGCAGAGAGGGCATGGTGCTCACATTACCAAGTACAGAGAATGCACAGCACTAACATTACCGAGTACAGAGAATGCATGGCACTAACATTACCAAGCACAGAGAATGCACAGCACTAACATTACCGAGTACAGAGAATGCACGGCACTAACATTACCAAGCACAGAGAATGCACAGCACTAACATTACCGAGTACAGAGAATGCACGGCACTAACATTCCCGAGTACTGAGAATGCACGGTGCTCACATTACCAAGCACAGAGAGTGCACGGTGCTAACATTACCAAGCACAGAGAGTGCACGGTGCTAACATTACCAAGCACAGAGAGTGCACGGTTCTCACATTACCAAGCACAGAGAGTGCACGGTGCTCACATTACCAAGCACAGAGAGTGCACAGTGCTCACATTACCAAGCACAGAGAGTGCACGGTGCTGACATTCCTGAGTACAGAGAATGCACAGAGCTAACATTCCTGAGTACAGAGAGTGCACGGTGCTCACATTACCAAGCACAGAGAGTGCATGATGCTAACATTACCGAGTACAGAGAATGCACGGCACTAACATTAGCGAGTACAGAGAATGCACGGCACTAACATTACCAAGTACAGAGAATGCACGGCACTAACATTACCAAGCACAGAGAATGCACGGCACTAACATTACCGAGTACAGAGAATACACGGCACTAACATTACCAAGCACAGAGAATTCACTGCACTAACATTACCAAGCACAGAGAACGCACGGCACTAACATTACCGAGTACAGAGAATGCACAGCACTAACATTACCGAGTACAGAGAATGCACGGTGCTAACATTCCCAAGAACTGAGAATGCACGGTGCTAACATTCCCGAATACTGAGAATGCATGGTGCTAACATTCCTGAGTACTGAGAATGCACGGTGCTAACATTCCCGAATACTGAGAACGCACGGAGCTAACATTCCTGAATACTGAGAATGCACGGTGCTAACATTCCCGAGTACTGAGAATGCACGGTGCTAACATTCCTGCGTACTGCGAATGCATGGTGCTAACATTACCGAATACTGAGAATGCACGATGCTAACATTACCAAGTACTGAGAACGCATGGTGCTAACATTCCCGAGTACTGAGAATGCACGGTGCTAACATTACCAAGCACAGAGAATGCACGGTGCTAACATTACCAAGCACAGAGAATGCACGGTGCTCACATTACCAAGCACAGAGAATGCACGGTGCTCACATTACCAAGCACAGAGAGTGCACGGTGCTGACATTCCTGAGTACAGAGAATGCACAGAGCTAACATTCCCGAGTACAGAGAGTGCACGGTGCTCACATTACCAAGCACAGAGAGTGCATGGTGCTAACATTACCGAGTACAGAGAATGCACGGCACTAACATTAACAAGCGTAGAGAATGCACGGGTGCTAACATTACTAAGTACAGAGAATTCACATTGCTAACATTACTAAGCAGAGAGAATGCATGACACTAACATTACCAAGCGCAGCGAATGAAAGGCTCTAACAATACCGAGTACAGAGAATGCACAGTACTAAAATTACTGAGTGCAGAGAATTCACTGCACTAACATTACCGAGTACAGAGAATGCACGGCACTAACATACCGAGTACAGAGAATGCACGGCACTAACATTACCGGGTAGAGAATGCACGGCACTAACATTAACGAGTACAGACAACGCACGGCACTAACATTACCGAGTACAGACAATGCACGGCACTAACATTACCGAGTACAGAGAATGCACGGCACTAACATTACCGAGTACAGAGAATGCACGGCACTAACATTACCAAGCACAGAGAATGCACAGCACTAACATTACTGAGTACAGAGAATGCACGGCACTAACATTCCCGAGTACTGAGAATGCACGGTGCTAACATTCCCGAGTACTGAGAATGCACGGTGCTAACATTCCCGAGTACTGAGAATGCATGGTGCTAACATTCCCGAATAATGAGAACGCACGGTGCTAACGTTCCCGAGGACTGAGAACGCACGGTGCTAACATTCCCGAGTACTGAGAACGCATGGTGCTAACATTCCCGAATACTGAGAATGCATGGTGCTAACATTCCCGAATAATGAGAACGCAGGGTGCTAACGTTCCCGAGGACTGAGAACGCACGGTGCTAACATTCCCGAATACTGAGAATGCACGGTGCTAACATTCCCGAGTACTGAGAATGCACAGCACTAACATTACCGAGTACAGAGAATGCACGGCACTAACATTACCGAGTAAAGAGAATGCACGGCACTAACATTACCAAGTACAGAGAATGCACGGCACTATCATTACCGAGTACAGAGAATGCACGGCACTAACATTACCAAGCACAGAGAATTCACCACACTAACATTACTGAGTACAGAGAATGCACGGCACTAACATTACCAATCACAGAGAATGCACGGCACTAACATTACCAAGCACAGAGAATGCACAGCACTAACATTACCGAGTACAGAGAATGCACGGCAGTAACATTCCCGAGTACTGAGAATGCATGGTGCTAACATTCCCGAGTACTGAGAATGCACGGTGCTAACATTCCCGAATACTGAGAATGCACGGTGCTAACATTCCCGAGTACTGAGAATGCACGGTGCTAACATTCCTGAATACTGAGAATGCACCGTGCTAACATTCCCGAATACTGAGAATGCCCACATTACCAAGCACAGAGAATGCACGGTGCTCACATTACCAAGCACAGAGAGTGCACGGTGCTAACATTACCAAGCACACAGAGTGCACGGTTCTCACATTACCAAGCACAGAGAGTGCACGGTGCTCACATTACCAAGCACAGAGAGTGCACGGTGCTCACATTACCAAGCACAGAGAGTGCACGGTGCTGACATTCCTGAGCACAGAGAATGCACAGTGCTAACATTCCCGAGTACAGAGAGTGCATGGTGCTCACATTACCAAGCACAGAGAGTGCATGGTGCTAACATTACCGAGTACAGAGAATGCACGGCACTAACATTAACAAGCGTAGAGAACGCACGGTGCTAACATTCCCGAGTACTGAGAATGCACGGTGCTAACATTCCCGAGTACAGCGAATGCACGGTGCTAACATTACCAAGCACAGAGAGCGCACGGTGCTAACATTACCAAGCACAGAGAGTGCACGGTGCTCACATTACCAAGCACAGAGAATGCACGGTGCTAACATTACCAAGCACAGAGAGTGCACGGTGCTCACATTACCAAGCACAGCGAGTGCACGGTGCTGACATTCCTGAGCACAGAGAATGCACGGTGCTAACATTCCCGAGCACAGAGAGTGCACGGTGCTCACATTACCAAGCGCAGAGAGGGCATGGTGCTCACATTACCAAGTACAGAGAATGCACAGCACTAACATTACCGAGTACAGAGAATGCATGGCACTAACATTACCAAGCACAGAGAATGCACAGCACTAACATTACCGAGTACAGAGAATGCACGGCACTAACATTACCAAGCACAGAGAATGCACAGCACTAACATTACCGAGTACAGAGAATGCACGGCACTAACATTCCCGAGTACTGAGAATGCACGGTGCTCACATTACCAAGCACAGAGAGTGCACGGTGCCAACATTACCAAGCACAGAGAGTGCACGGTGCTAACATTACCAAGCACAGAGAGTGCACGGTTCTCACATTACCAAGCACAGAGAGTGCACGGTGCTCACATTACCAAGCACAGAGAGTGCACAGTGCTCACATTACCAAGCACAGAGAGTGCACGGTGCTGACATTCCTGAGTACAGAGAATGCACAGAGCTAACATTCCTGAGTACAGAGAGTGCACGGTGCTCACATTACCAAGCACAGAGAGTGCATGATGCTAACATTACCGAGTACAGAGAATGCACGGCACTAACATTAGCGAGTACAGAGAATGCACGGCACTAACATTACCAAGTACAGAGAATGCACGGCACTAACATTACCAAGCACAGAGAATGCACGGCACTAACATTACCGAGTACAGAGAATACACGGCACTAACATTACCAAGCACAGAGAATTCACTGCACTAACATTACCAAGCACAGAGAATGCACAGCACTAACATTACCGAGTACAGAGAATGCACGGTGCTAACATTCCCAAGAACTGAGAATGCGCGGTGCTAACATTCCCGAATACTGAGAATGCATGGTGCTAACATTCCTGAGTACTGAGAATGCACGGTGCTAACATTCCCGAATACTGAGAACGCACGGAGCTAACATTCCTGAATACTGAGAATGCACGGTGCTAACATTCCCGAGTACTGAGAATGCACGGTGCTAACATTCCTGCGTACTGCGAATGCATGGTGCTAACATTACCGAATACTGAGAATGCACGATGCTAACATTACCAAGTACTGAGAACGCATGGTGCTAACATTCCCGAGTACTGAGAATGCACGGTGCTAACATTACCAAGCACAGAGAATGCACGGTGCTAACATTACCAAGCACAGAGAATGCACGGTGCTCACATTACCAAGCACAGAGAATGCACGGTGCTCACATTACCAAGCACAGAGAGTGCACGGTGCTGACATTCCTGAGTACAGAGAATGCACAGAGCTAACATTCCCGAGTACAGAGAGTGCACGGTGCTCACATTACCAAGCACAGAGAGTGTATGGTGCTAACATTACCGAGTACAGAGAATGCACGGCACTAACATTAACAAGCGTAGAGAATGCACGGGTGCTAACATTACTAAGTAAAGAGAATTCACATTGCTAACATTACTAAGCAGAGAGAATGCATGACACTAACATTACCAAGCGCAGCGAATGAAAGGCTCTAACAATACCGAGTACAGAGAATGCACAGTACTAAAATTACTGAGTGCAGAGAATTCACTGCACTAACATTACCGAGTACAGAGAATGCACGGCACTAACATACCGAGTACAGAGAATGCACGGCACTAACATTACCGGGTAGAGAATGCACGGCACTAACATTAACGAGTACAGACAACGCACGGCACTAACATTACCGAGTACAGACAATGCACGGCACTAACATTACCGAGTACAGAGAATGCACGGCACTAACATTACCGAGTACAGAGAATGCACGGCACTAACATTACCAAGCACAGAGAATGCACAGCACTAACATTACTGAGTACTGAGAATGCACGGTGCTAACATTCCCGAGTACTGAGAATGCACGGTGCTAACATTCCCGAGTACTGAGAATGCATGGTGCTAACATTCCCGAATAATGAGAACGCACGGTGCTAACGTTCCCGAGGACTGAGAACGCACGGTGCTAACATTCCCGAGTACTGAGAACGCATGGTGCTAACATTCCCGAATACTGAGAATGCACGGTGCTAACATTCCCGAGTACTGAGAATGCACAGCACTAACATTACCGAGTACAGAGAATGCACGGCACTAACATTACCGAGTAAAGAGAATGCACGGCACTAACATTACCAAGTACAGAGAATGCACGGCACTATCATTACCGAGTACAGAGAATGCACGGCACTAACATTACCAAGCACAGAGAATTCACCACACTAACATTACTGAGTACAGAGAATGCACGGCACTAACATTACCAATCACAGAGAATGCACGGCACTAACATTACCAAGCACAGAGAATGCACAGCACTAACATTACCGAGTACAGAGAATGCACGGCAGTAACATTCCCGAGTACTGAGAATGCATGGTGCTAACATTCCCGAGTACTGAGAATGCACGGTGCTAACATTCCCGAATACTGAGAATGCACGGTGCTAACATTCCCGAGTACTGAGAATGCACGGTGCTAACATTCCTGAATACTGAGAATGCACCGTGCTAACATTCCCGAATACTGAGAATGCACGGTGCTAACATTACCAAGCACAGAGAGTGCACGGTGCTAACATTACCAAGCACAGAGAGTGCACGGTGCTAACATTACCAAGCACAGAGAATGCACGCTGCTCACATTACCAAGCACAGAGAATGCACGCTGCTCACATTACCAAGCACAGAGAGTGCACGGTGCTAACATTACCAAGCACAGAGAATGCACGGTGCCCACATTACCAAGCACAGAGAATGCACGGTGCTCACATTACCAAGCACAGAGAGTGCACGGTGCTAACATTACCAAGCACACAGAGTGCACGGTTCTCACATTACCAAGCACAGAGAGTGCACGGTGCTCACATTACCAAGCACAGAGAGTGCACGGTGCTCACATTACCAAGCACAGAGAGTGCACGGTGCTGACATTCCTGAGCACAGAGAATGCACAGTGCTAACATTCCCGAGTACAGAGAGTGCACGGTGCTCACATTACCAAGCACAGAGAGTGCATGGTGCTAACATTACCGAGTACAGAGAATGCACGGCACTAACATTAACAAGCGTAGAGAACGCACGGTGCTAACATTCCCGAGTACTGAGAATGCACGGTGCTAACATTCCCGAGTACAGCGAATGCATGGTGCTAACATTACCAAGCACAGAGAGTGCACGGTGCTCACATTACCAAGCACAGAGAGTGCACGGTGCTGACATTCCTGAGCACAGAGAATGCACGGTGCTAACATTCCCGAGTACAGAGAGTGCACGGTGCTAACATAACCAAGCACAGAGAGTGCACGGTGCTCACATTACCAAGCACAGAGAATGCACGGTGCTAACATTACCAAGCACAGAGAGCGCACGGTTCTCACATTACCAAGCACAGCGAGTGCACGGTGCTGACATTCCTGAGCACAGAGAATGCACGGTGCTAACATAACCAAGCACAGAGAGTGCACGGTGCTCACATTACCAAGCACAGAGAATGCACGGTGCTAACATTACCAAGTACAGAGAGCGCACGGTTCTCACATTACCAAGCACAGCGAGTGCACGGTGCTGACATTCCTGAGCACAGAGAATGCACGGTGCTAACATTCCCGAGCACAGAGAGTGCACGGTGCTCACATTACCAAGCGCAGAGAGGGCATGGTGCTCACATTACCAAGTACAGAGAATGCACAGCACTAACATTACCGAGTACAGAGAATGCACAGCACTAACATTACCGAAAACAGAGAATGCACGGCACTAACATTACCGAGTACAGAGAATGCACGGCACTAACATTACCAAGTACAGAGAATGCACGGCACTATCATTACCGAGTACAGAGAATGCATGGCACTAACATTACCAAGCACAGAGAATTCACCGCACTAACATTACTGAGTACAGTGAATGCACGGCACTAACATTACCAGACACAGAGAATGCACGGCACTCACATTAACAAGCACAGAGAATGCACAGCACTAACATTACCGAGTACAGAGAATGCACGGCACTAACATTCCCGAGTACTGAGAATGCATGGTGCTAACATTCCCGAGTACTGAGAATGCACGGTGCAAACATTCCTGAATACTGAGAATGCACCGTGCTAACATTCCCGAATACTGAGAATGCACGGTGCTAACATTCCCGAGTACCGAGAACGCACGGTGCTAACATTCCCGAGTACTGAGAATGCACGGTGCTAACATTCCCAAGAATTGAGAATGCACAGTGCTAACATTCCTGAGTACTGAGAATGCATGGTGCTAACATTACCGAATACTGAGAATGCACGGTGCTAACATTACCAAGCACAGAGAGTGCACGGTGCTCACATTACCAAGCACAGAGAGTGCACGGTGCTAACATTACCAAGCACAGAGAATGCACGGTGCTCACATTACCAAGCACAGAGAATGCACGGTGCTCACATTACCAAGCACAGAGAGTGCACGGTGCTAACATTACCAAGCACAGAGAGTGCACGGTTCTCACATTACCAAGCACAGAGAGTGCACGGTGCTCACATTACCAAGCACAGAGAGTGCACGGTGCTCACATTACCAAGCACAGAGAGTGCACGGTGCTGACATTCCTGAGCACAGAGAATGCACAGTGCTAACATTCCCGAGTACAGAGAGTGCATGGTGCTCACATTACCAAGCACAGAGAGTGCATGGTGCTCACATTACCGAGTACAGAGAATGCATGGCACTAACATTAACAAGCGTAGAGAATGCACGGGTGCTAACATTACTGAGTACAGAGAATTCACAGTGCTAACATTACTAAGCAGAGAGAATGCATGACACTAACATTACCAAGCGCAGCGAATGAAAGGCTCTAACAAAAACCGAGTACAGAGAATGCACAGTACTAAAATTACTGAGTGCAGAGAATTCACTGCACTAACATTACCGAGTACAGAGAATGCACGGCACTAACATACCGAGTACAGAGAACGCACGGCACTAACATTACCGGGTAGAGAATGCACGGCACTAACATTAACGAGTACAGACAACGCACGGCACTAACATTACTGAGTACAGACCATGCACGGCACTAACATTACTGAGTACAGAGAATGCACGGCACTAACATTACCGAGTACAGACAACGCACGGCACTAACATTACCGAGTACAGAGAATGCACAGCACTAACATTACCGAGTACAGAGAATGCACGGCACTAACATTACCGAGTACAGAGAATGCATGGCACTAACATTACCGAGTACAGAGAATATACTGCATTAACATTACCGAGTACAGAGAATGCACTGCATTAACATTACCGAGTACAGAGAATACACGGCACTAACATTACCGAGTACAGAGAATACACGGCACTAACATTACCGAGTACAGAGAATGCACAGCACTAACATTACCGAGTACAGAGAATGCACTGCATAAACATTACCGAGTACAGAGAATACACGGCACTAACATTACCGAGTACAGAGAATACACGGCACTAACATTACCGAGTACAGAGAATGCACAGCACTAACATTACCGAGTACAGAGAATGCACTGCATTAACATTACCGAGTACAGAGAATGCACAGCACTAACATTACCAAGCACAGAGAATGCACGGCACTAACATTACGAAGCACAGAGAATGCACGGCACTAACATTACCGAGTACAGAGAATGCACGGCACTAACATTCCCGAGTACTGAGAATGCACGGTGCTAACATTCCCGAGTACTGAGAATGCACGGCGCTAACATTCCCGAATACTGAGAACGCACGGTGCTAACATTCCCGAGTACTGAGAACGCACGGTGCTAACATTCCCGAGTACTGAGAGTGCATGGTGCTAACATTCCCGAGTACTGAGAATGCACAGTGCTAACATTCCCAAGAACTGAGAATGCACGGTGCTAACATTCCCGAATACTGAGAATGCACAGTGCTAACATTCCCGAGTACTGAGAATGCACCGTGCTAACATTCCCAAGTACTGAGAACGCACGGTGCTAACATTCCTGAATACTGAGAATGCACGGTGCTAACATTCCCGAGTGCTGAGAATGCACGGTGCTAACATTCCCGAGTACTGAGAATGCACGGCGCTCACATTACCAAGCACAGAGAGTGCACGGTGCTCACATTACCAAGCACAGAGAATGCACGGTGCTAACATTACCAAGCACAGAGAGTGCACGGTTCTCACATTACCAAGCACAGAGAGTGCACGGTTCTCACATGATCAAGCACAGAGAATGCACGGTGCTCACATTACCAAGCACAGAGAGTGCACGGTGCTGACATTCCTGAGCACAGAGAATGCACGGTGCTAACATTCCCGAGTACAGAGAGTTCACGGTGCTAACATAACCAAGCACAGAGAGTGCACGGTGCTCACATTACCAAGCACAGAGAATGCACGGTGCTAACATTACCAAGCACAGAGAGCGCACGGTTCTCACATTACCAAGCACAGAGAGTGCACGGTGCTGACATTCCTGAGCACAGAGAATGCACGGTGCTAACATTACCAAGCACAGAGAGTGCACGGTGCTCACATTACCAAGCACAGAGAGTGCACGGTGCTCACATTACCAAGCACAGAGAGTGCATGGTGCTCACATTACCAAGCACAGAGAGTGCACGGTGCTAACATTCCCGAGTACAGAGAGTGCATGGTGCTAACATTACCAAGCACAGAGAGTGCACGGTGCTAACATTACCAAGCACAGAGAATGCACGGTGCTAACATTACCAAGCACAGAGAATGCACGGTGCTAACATTACCAAGCACAGAGAGTGCATGGTGCTCACATTACCAAGCACAGAGAGTGCACGGTGCTGACATTCCTGAGCACAGAGAATGCACGGTGCTAACATTCCCGAGTACAGAGAGTGCATGGTGCTAACATTACCAAGCACAGAGAGTGCACGGTGCTAACATTACCAAGCACAGAGAATGCACAGTGCTAACATTCCCGAGTACAGAGAGTGCACGGTGCTCACATTACCAAGCACAGAGAGTGCATGGTGCTAACATTACCAAGTACAGAGAATGCACGGCACTAACATTAACAAGCGTAGAGAATGCACGGGTGCTAACATTACTGAGTACAGAGAATTCACAGTGCTAACATTACTAAGCAGAGAGAATGCATGACACTAACATTACCAAGCGCAGCGAATGAAAGGCTCTAACAATACCGAGTACAGAGAATGCACAGTACTAAAATTACTGAGTGCAGAGAATTCACTGCACTAACATTACCGAGTACAGAGAATGCACGGCACTAACAATACCGAGTACAGAGAATGCACGGCACTAACATTACCGAGTACAGACAATGCACGGCACTAACATTACCGAGTACAGAGAATGCACGGCACTAACAATACCGAGTACAGAGAATGCATGGCACTAACATTACCGAGTACAGAGAATGCACGGCACTAACATTACCGAGTACAGAGAATGCACAGCATTAACATTACCGAGTACAGAGAATGCACGGCACTAACATTACCGAGTACAGAGAATGCATGCAACTAACATTACCGAGTACAGAGAATGCACGGCACTAACCTTACAAAAGCGTAGAAAGGCACAGTGCTAACATTACTGAGTACAGAGAATTCACAGTGCTATCATTACCGAACAGAGAGAATGCACGGCACTAACGTTACCGAATACAGAGGATGCAGAGTGCTAATATTACTGACTGTAGAGAATGCACGGCACTAACATTACCGAGTACAGAGAATGCACGGCATTAACATTACCGAGTACAGAGAATGTACGGCACTAACATTACCGAGTACAGAGAATGCACGGCACTAACATTACCGAGTACAGAGAATGCACGGCATTAACATTACCGAGTACAGAGAATGCACGGCACTAACATTACCGAGTACAGAGAATGCACGGCACTAACATTACCGAGTACAGAGAATGTACGGCACTAACATTACCGAGTACAGAGAATGCACGGCATTAACATTACCGAGTACAGAGAATGCACGGCATTAACATTACCGAGTACAGAGAATACACGGCACTTACATTACCGAGTACAGAGAATGCACGGCACTAACATTACCGAGTACAGAGAATACACGGCACTAACATTACCGAGTACAGAGAATGCACGGCACTAACGTTACCGAGTACAGAGAATGCACGGGACTAACGTTACCGAGTACAGAGAATGCACGGCACTAACATTACCGAGTACAGAGAATGCATGGCACTAACGTTACCGAGTTTAGAGAATGCACGGCACTAACATTACCGAGTACAGAGAATGCACGGCACTAACATTACCAAGCACAGAGAATGCACGGCGCTAAAATTACTGAGTGCAGAGAAGACACGGCACTAACATTACTGAGTACAGAGAATGTACGGCACTAACATTAGCGAGTACAGAGAATGCACAGCACTAACATTACCGAGTACAGAGAATGCATGCAACTAACATTACCGAGTACAGAGAATGCACGGCACTAACCTTACAAAAGCGTAGAAAGGCACGGTGCTAACATTACTGAGTACAGAGAATTCACAGTGTTATCATTACCGAGCAGAGAGAATGCACGGCACTAACGTTACCGAATACAGAGGATGCAGAGTGGTAATATTACTGACTGTAGAGAATGCACGGCACTAACATTACCAAGTGTAGAGAAGGCATGGTGCCAACATTACTGTGTACAGAGAATTCACAGTGCTAACATTACTGAGCAGAGAGAATGCATGACACTAGCATTACCAAGCGCAGCGAATGAAAGGCACTAACATTACCGAGTACAGAGAATGCAAGGCACTAAAACTACTGAGTGCAGAGAATGCACAGCACTAACATTATCACAGAGAATGCACAGTGCTAACATTACCGAGCACAGAGAATGCACAGCACTAACAATACCGGATACAGAGAATGCATGGCACTAACAATACCGGATACAGAGAATGCACAGCACTAACATTACTGCCTGCATAGAATGCACAATGCCAACATTAACGAACACAGAGGACACGTGGCACTAACCTTACAGGATACAGAGAATGCACAGCACTATCATTACCAAGTACAGAGAATGTATGGCACTAACATTACTGAGTACAAAGAATGCACGGTGCTAACATTACCGGATGCAGAGAATGCACAGCACTAACATTACTAAGTCTACAGAATGCAGTGCAAGAATATTAACAAGTACAGAGAATGCACGGCACTAACATTAGCGAGTACAAAGAATGCAAGGTTTTAACATTACTGAGTACAGAGAATACATGGCCCTAACATTACCGGAGACAAAGAATGCACTGTGCCAACATTACCGAGTGCAGAGAATACACGGCACTAACATTACTGAGCACAGAGAATGCACACCAAGAACATTACCGAGTGCAGATAATGCACAACACTAACATTACCGAGTAGACAGAACGCATGGTGTTAACATTACCGAGAAGAGAGAATGCACGGGGCTAACATTACCGACTGCAGAGAATGCATGTCACAAACATGACAGGATACAGAGAATGCACAGTGCTAACATTACTGAGCACAGAGAATGCACAGCACTTACAGTACTGCATACAGAGAATGCACAATGCATACATAACCAAGTACAAAGAATTCATGGCACTAACAATACTGAGTACAGAGACTGCATGGCACTACTTTTACCAAGTGTAGTCAATACACAGAACTAACATTACAGAGTGCAGAGAATGCAGTGCACTAACATTTCCAAGTATAAAGAATGCATTTGCACGAATATTAATGAGTACAGAGAATGCGCGGCACTAACATTACCGAGGACAGGGAATGTACGGACCTAACATTACCAAGTACAGAGAATGCACGGCACTAACATTACCGAGTACAGAGAATGTACGGAGCTAACATTACCAAGTACAGAGAATGCACGGCACTAACATTACCAAGTACAGAGAATGCACGGCACTAACATTACTGAGTACAGAGAATGCATGGCACTAACATTACCGAGTACAGATAATAGACGGCACTAACATTACCGAGTACAGAGAATGCACGGCACTAACATTACCGAGTGCAGAGAATACACGGCACTAACATTACCGAGTACGGAGAATACACGGCACTAACATTACCGAGTACAGAGAATACTCGGCACTAACATTACCGACTACAGAGAATACTCGGCACTAACATTACCGAGTACAGAGAATGCACGGCACTAACATTACTGAGTACAGAGAATGCACGGCACTAACATTACCGAGTACAGAGAATGCACGGCACTAACATTACCGAGTACAGAGAATGCACGGCACTAACATTACCGAGTACAGAGAATACTCGGCACTAACATTACCGAGTACAGAGAATACTCGGCACTAACATTACCGACTACAGAGAATACTCGGCACTAACATTACCGACTACAGAGAATACTCGGCACTAACATTACCGACTACAGAGAATACTCGGCACTAACATTACCGACTACAGAGAATACTCGGCACTAACATTACCGACTGCAGAGAATACTTGGCACTAACATTACCGAGTACAGGGAATACTCGGCACTAACATTACCGAGTATGGAGAATGCACGGCACTAACATTACCGAGTACAGAGAATGCACGGGATTAACATTACCGACTACAGAGAATACACGGCCCTAACATTACCGAGTACAGAGAATGCACGGCACGAACATTACCGAGTACAGAGAATGCACGGCACTAACATTACCGAGTACAGAGAATGCACGGCACTAACATTACCGAATACAGAGAATGCACGGCACTAACATTACCGAGTACGGAGAATGCACGGCACTAACATTACCGAGTACAGAGAATGCACGGCAGTAACATTACCAAGCACAGAGAATGCACGGCACTAACATTACCGAATACAGAGAATGCACGGCACTAACATTACCGAGTACGGAGAATGCACGGCACTAACATTACCGAGTACAGAGAATGCACGGCACTAACATTACCGAGTACAGAGAATGCACGGCACTAACATTACCGAGTACGGAGAATGCACGGCACTAACATTACCGAGTACGGAGAATGCACGGCACTAACATTACCAAGCACAGAGAATGCACGGCACTAACATTACCGAATACAGAGAATGCACGGCACTAACATTACTGAGTACGGAGAATGCACGGCACTAACATTACCAAGTACAGAGAATGCACGGTGCTAACATTACTGAGTACGGAGAATGCACGGCACTAACATTACCAAGTACAGAGAATGCACGGCACTAACATTACCAAGTACAGAGAATGCACGGTGCTAACATTACTGAGTACGGAGAATGCACGGCACTAACATTACCAAGTACAGAGAATACACGGCACTAACATTACTGAGTACGGAGAATGCACGACACTAACATTACCAAGCACAGAGAATGCACGGCACTAACATTACCAAGCACAGAGAATGCACGGCACTAACATTACCGAATACAGAGAATGCACGGCACTAACATTACCGAATACAGAGAATGCACGGCACTAACATTACCGAGTACGGAGAATGCACAGCACTAACATTACCGAGTACGGAGAATGCACGGCACGAACATTACCGAGTACAGAGAATACACGGCACTAACATTACCGAGTACGGAGAATGTACAGCACTAACATTACCGAGTACAGAGAATACACGGCACTAACATTACCGAGTACGGAGAACGCACGGCATGAACATTACCGAGTACGGAGAATGCACGGCACTAACATTACCGAGTACAGAGAATGCACGGCACTAACATTACCGAGTACAGAGAATGCACGGCACTAACATTACCGAGTACAGAGAATGCACGGCACTAACATTACCGAGTACGGAGAATGCACGGCACTAACATTACCGAGTACGGAGAATGCACGGCACTAACATTACCAAGCACAGAGAATGCACGGCACTAACATTACCGAATACAGAGAATGCACGGCACTAACATTACCAAGTACAGAGAATGCACGGTGCTAACATTACTGAGTACGGAGAATGCACGGCACTAACATTACCAAGTACAGAGAATACACGGCACTAACATTACTGAGTACGGAGAATGCACGACACTAACATTACCAAGCACAGAGAATGCACGGCACTAACATTACCAAGCACAGAGAATGCACGGCACTAACATTACCGAATACAGAGAATGCACGGCACTAACATTACCGAATACAGAGAATGCACGGCACTAACATTACCGAGTACGGAGAATGCACAGCACTAACATTACCGAGTACGGAGAATGCACGGCACGAACATTACCGAGTACAGAGAATACACGGCACTAACATTACCGAGTACGGAGAATGTACAGCACTAACATTACCGAGTACAGAGAATACACGGCACTAACATTACCGAGTACGGAGAACGCACGGCATGAACATTACCGAGTACAGAGAATGCACGGCACTAACATTACCGAGTACAGAGAATGCACAGCACTAACATTACCGAGAACAGAGAATACTCGGCACTAACATTACCGAGTACAGTGAATACACGGCACTAACATTACCGAGTGCAGAGAATGCACAGCACTAACATTACCGAGTGCAGAGAATGCACAGCACTAACATTACCGAGTGCAGAGAATGCACAGCACTAACATTACCGAGTGCAGAGAATGCACAGCACTAACATTACCGAGAGCAGAGAATGCACAGCACTAACATTACCGAGTACGGAGAATACACGGCACTAACATTTCCGAGTACAGAGAATGCACAGCACTAACATTACCGAGAACAGAGAATACTCGGCACTAACATTACTGAGTACAGAGAATACACGGCACTAACATTACCGAGAACAGAGAATACTCGGCACTAACATTACTGAGTACAGACAATGCACGGCACTAACATTACCGAGTACAGCGAATACTCGGCACTAACATTACCGAGTACAGAGAATGCACGGCACTAACATTACCGAGTACAGCGAATACTCGGCACTAACATTACCGAGTACAGAGAATGCACGGCATTAACAGGCTTCTTTGGGGTGAGACCTGCTCAGCGCTGGTTCTAAACATTGACAACAACCAGAATGCCAGTATTTGCCAGCAGAACAGCAACTATGGTCTGTTTATTTAACCTTCTACAATCAGGGAGGTGTAACACTCATCGTGGCAACAAACTCAAACCCTCTTGTTTCAATCTCCCAGTGGTTACAGTGAAGCATTTTATTATCCTCTGGGTCAGAACAAGGAGGAACATTATCACACTCTCCTTGTATTCAAACTGCAGGCTGGTGATGCCACCTGTCTATTTCTAAACCTGCCTGCAGTTTACACAGCATCCATTTGGATTAAAACGTCCAATGTATGATTGCTTCCTTTTTGGAAATTTTGAGTTGTCTTCCAGCCCCGTTACCTCTTGCTGCTCTGACTTCTATTTCCACACCTGAGAACCACATCATCCATCCCAGTACGGTTCATGGCAGCTCTCTGTCTGACAGGTCTCCACAGAAACACTTTGTATCCTGTTGACTTTTGCTATGTAGAATCAGTGCCGCAGGGTCAGATCAGCAAATTCTTCACCCCAGCTCATCCATCTTCAAGGTGATTCATCCTCATCCTATTCTCAATGCCCTCCTAAAACCTCTTCTCACCCTCTGGCCCTGATTTCAATCGGAGTTTTACTGGGAGGGAGTAAATTTCAAAACCAACTCCTGCAGCCTCATGGTCATTGTCACATGTTACAACAAGTGACGACGCGGTAGCACAGTGGTCAGCATTGCTGCCTCACAGTGCCAAGGACCCGGGTTCGATTCCCGACTTGTGCACATTACGCAGGAAGTTTGCGCGTTCTCCCTGTGTCAGCATGGGTTTTCTCTGGGTGCTCCGGTTTCCTCCCACAGTCCAAAGATGTGCTGATTATGTGGATTGGCCATGCTAAATTGTGCCTTAGTGTCAGGGGGACCAGCTAGGGTAAATGCATGGGGTTATAGGGATAGGGTTTGGGTGGGATTGTGGTCGGTGCAGACTCAATGGGCTGAATGGTCTCCTTCTGCACTGTAGGGTTTCTATGATTCTATGAACAATCTGTATTTATGTAACACTGTTAATGCAGTGAACCATGCTTCACAGGATATGTCAAACTCTAGGCCATGTAAATTAGGGCTTGGGAAAGGCTATGAAGGAGTAGCTTCAAGGAAAGGAAGTTTTAGAGGCGGAATTGTTTTGGGAGGGAATTCTAATCGTCATTGGTGGAGTATTAAATTTGTTTTTTTACAAAAATTAGCAAGAGGTTCAATATTGTGGCACAGATGAGAATGGCGGGGAGGGGGGGAGGGTGGAGGAGGGGGTGGTTGCCAAGGGAAACAAACCTTTAGGTTTTTTGGAGACTTTCTGGACAGCCCTGTTGGAAGAGGCAGGAAGAAGTGTTTACTTTCCAGCCAGTGCCAGAGGCACCCCAAAGCACCAAGTCCACCAGGCACGGAGGAACATAAGGCAGACATTGCCAGCTTCAAGAGCCTGGATCCAGTACAAAAAGCATCTGAGTGGCCTCGCACAAGGAGCAAGGTCAAGGGTGAAAATAGCTCTTCATTTCTTCAGCTAAGTAGCCTTTTCACCTCTCCCTCAACAATCCCCTGTCCACACCAGATCCTTCACCACCCAGTACACAGGTAAGTAAGACATTATGTCTCGCATTTCATAACCACCAGATATCTCAGTATATTTTACAGCCAATGAATTACTATTTACTAATCATTGTTACAGTGCAGAAAACATGGCACCCAATTTGTACACAGCAAGCTCCCATAAATGTGATGTGATAATGATCAGGTAATGTACTTTTCTAACATTGATTGAGGGATAGATATTGGCCAGGAATGGTGGGTAGAACTGTTTTCACCCTTGACCTTGCTCCTTGTGCGAGGCCACTCAGATGCTTTTTATACTGGATCCAGGTTCTTGAAACTGGCAGCGTCTGCCTTATGTTCCTCAGAGTTGAATTCCCAACTTGAGTTGCTGTCTGTATGGAGTTTCCACGTTGTCTCCATGTCTGCGCTGGTTTCCTCCAGACGCTCCAGTTTCCTCCCACAGTCCGAAAGACATGCTGATTGGATGCATTAGCCAGGGTAAATGCGCAGGGTTATGGATATAGTGTGAGCAATGGGGCTGGGTGGGGTGCTCTTTTGGACAGACAGCGCAGACTCGATGAGCCAAATGGCCTCCTTCTGCACTATGCTCCTATGGTTCTTCTGCCTGGAAGGGTAGGCAGGGCTGGGCTTTAGCACCACATTCAAAAGAAGGCACCTCCAACAGTGCTGCACTCCCTCAGTACTACATGGGAATATCAGCTTGACTGTGCGCTCAAAGCCCTTTGATTTGATTTGATTTATTATTGTCATGTATTAGTATACAGTGAAAAAGTATTGATTCTTACGCGCTACACAGACAAAGCATAATGATCACAGACAAGGAAAGGAGAGAGTGCAGAATGTAGTGTTACAGTCATAGCTAGGGTGCAGATAAAAATCAACTTGGTGCGAGGTAGGTCCATTCAAAAGTCTGATGGCAGCAGGGTAAAGGCTGTTCTTGAGTCAGTTGGCTCATGTTCTTAGACTCAGTCCTGGCTCATGAACTTGAGCCAACAAGCCTCTGACTCAGAAGTGAGCCATGACTGACACCTCAAAAGCTACACCAGTTTAAATTTTCATCACAAACACTTCAAAATTGATCACAGCATATCTAATGTCATTCTCTTCTCAATTATTCACCTTTGCCCAATTAGCACTTACCCTCATGGCTCCATTCTCACTTTACATGCCACATCCCTGCTTTAATTAAATACTGATTGCCTTGTAGTCCTTCTCCCTGTCAGCAGGTGCACAACATAAGAACATAAGAAATAGGAGCAGGAGTCGGCCACCTAGCCCCTCGAGCCTGCCCCGCCATTCAATAAGATCATGGCTGATCTGTCGTGGCTCAGTTCCACATTCCCGCCCTCTCCCCATAACCCTTAATCCCCTCTCTTATCAAAAACCCATCAACCTTCGAGCCTGCCCCGCCATTCAATAAGATCATGGCTGATCTGTCGTGGCTCAGTTCCACATTCCCGCCCTCTCCCCATAACCCTTAATCCCCTCTCTTATCAAAAACCCATCAACCCGCGTCTTAAAAATATTTAGCGAGGCAGCCTCCACCACTTCAACGGGCAGAGAATTCCAGAGATTCACCACCCTTTGAGTAAAGAAGTTCCTCCTCAACTCTGTTCTAAACCGCCCCCCCTTTATCTTGAGGCTGTGCCCCCTAGTCCTACTATCCTTTCTGAGCGGGAAGAGTCTCTCCACCTCTATCCTATCCATCCCATTCATCATCTTATACGTCTCAATGAGATCTCCCCTCATTCTTCTAAACTCCAACGAGTACAAGCCTAATCTATTCAGCCTCTCCTCATAGCTCAACCCCCTCAACTCCGGCATCAGCCTAGTAAACCTCCTCTGCACTCCCTCCAAGGCCAAAATATCCTTGCGTAAGTACGGCGCCCAAAACTGCACACAGTACTCCAGCTGCAGCCTCACCAATGCCCTATACAGCCGCAGCAAGACCTCCCTACTTTTATATTCAATCCCCCTCGCAATGAAGGCCAGCACCCCATTCGCCTTCCTGACCACCTGCTGCACCTGCAAGCTGGGTTTTTGCGACTCATGCACAAGGACCCCGAGGTCCCTCTGCACCGTCGCCTGCTGCAGTTTTTCTCCACATAAGTAATAATCCTTCCTACCATTATTCCTACCAAAGTGGACCACCTCGCACTTGCCAACATTAAATTCCATTTGCCATTTCCCGGCCCATTCGCCCAGCCTATCTAGATCCTTCTGCAGACTCTCCCCACCCTCCGCACAATTTGCCTTTCCTCCAATCTTGGTGTCATCAGCAAATTTCGACACCATACACTCGGTTCCCTCCTCCAGATCATCTATATAAATGGTAAATAGCTGAGGCCCCAGCACCGACCCCTGGGGCACTCCACTAGTCACCATCCGCCAATCCGAATAGCACCCATTGACCCCCACTCTCTGCCTCCTATTTGACAACCAATCCTCTATCCACGCTAACACCCTACCCCCAACTCCATGTCCCCTGACCTTCTGTAATAACCTCTTGTGAGGTACCTTGTCAAATGCCTTCTGAAAATCCAGAAAGACCACATCCACTGGCTCTCCTCTATCCACCGCCCTAGACACATCCTCATAGATATATATAGAACATATAGAAGTCCCACACATCTGCGCTCTTTTCTAAGGGACACTGAACAATTCTCACCCTAAAAAGACACTGCAGACAAGACAGTGCAAAACACCAGAGAGAAGAAGAGGACAAGAGGAGTACCACTTGGTTTTGTGGCATTATTGGGACAACATTATGCTGGTATTCCAGCCTCTTGGTACCATCCTGACTTGGGTTCCTTTTCTCTTTCCTCTTGGTCATTCTTAGGCCCACAGAAGAGGACACCTACGAGGAGCATCTTGTAAAATGCCTTTAAGGGATAGCAGCAGTTGATGAGCAGTTATGGGAAGGCGATGGCCTAATGATATAATTGTTAGAGTATTAATACACAAGCTCAGCCTGGGGATGCAGGTTCGAATCCTGCCATAGCAGATGGTGGAATTTGAATTCAATAAAAGAAATCTGGAATTAAAAATCTACTGATGACTGTGAATCCATTGTCAATTGTCAGAAAAACGCATCTGGTTCATGAATGTCCTTTGGGGAAGGAAATATGGTATCTTTACCTGGTCTGGCCTACATGTGACTCCAGAACCACAGCAATGTTGGTGACTCTCAACTTCCCTCACGTATCTAGGGGTGGGCAATAAATACTGGCTAGCCAGCGATGCCCATGTCCCATGAAAGAAAAGAAGTATGACAGTGCTAGAATATTATCTCTGTGCTTTAGAAACTCATAATTTCTTCAGTTCTAAACAATTATGTGATGGCAATTAAACATGAACATGCATTGTAAATAGTGATCATTCTCTGGAAATTGGGAGAGCATCTTTGGAAAGAAAGGGGGATATTATATTAAGCCTTTAAGGATAGCAACATGACATCACTAGAAGGGAAGTGTGTCATGCAATCCAGTCTCGGTTTCACTTTTGCTTTTGAGCAGAGCACACACTGCTGCTGATGCCTTCAAGCTTTCTATCTATATATAAATGTTCTCCTGTACTGATTCAACATAAATGAACCCACAATGAATTTACACAATCTCTTATGAACGACTGATGTCTTTATATCATCATCATAACATGACACGGTGCTCAGGAATGGTCAAGCAGTGAGGCAGCAAGATTCAGTACAGGTGTGATAAGCTGTAGATTGTGCTACATGGCATGAGATGACCTTTGACACTGGTATCTACTCATTACTGGCCAAGATTTAGACAGGGGCAAGTGTTAACATTCTCCCCCTGCAGATTCTAGAAGACCCATATCTACAAACATGAAAGGCCACAGTAAAGCCTACTGCTGTGAACATTTCATTATACAATGGTCCAATAATTGCATGCGCAGGATCCATGGTCAAGGAGTACAAGCACAATCAATCCTCATTGTAAAGACTAAAGATCTAGCAATTGCAGGTCTACCAACATGTACTGACCTCACATTAGTGACAATCCATTGGATTAGCCATACATCTCAGGGCAGATCAACTCCAGAAACTACTCCTATCACCTCAGTTCACAACCCAATGTCAAAATATCCAGAATGTTTCGACAAATTTCAACATCACGCAAACCAGCCTCCCATCCATTGACTCTGTCTACACTTCCAGCTGCCTCAGAAAAACAGCCAAGATAGTTAAGGAATCCACGCACCCTGGACATTCTCTCTTCCACCTTCTTCCATTGGGAAAAAGATACAAAAGTCAGGGATCATGTACCAACCAACTCAAGAACAGCTTTTTCCCTGCTGCCATCAGACTTTTGAATGGACCTACCTTGCATTAAGTTGATCTTTCTCTACACCCTAGGTATGATTGTAACACTATATTCTGCTCTCTCTTCTTTCCTTCTCCATGAAGGGTGCGCCTTGTCTGTATAGTATGCAAAAAACAATACTTTCACTGTATGCTAATACATGTGACAGTAATAAAACAAATCAAATCAAATTTAGCCGTTTCAAAGGAGCTGCAACGTTACATTTGCAGGAGAATGCAAGTCCATCAATTGATCTGGTAAATTAAGTTTAAAGTTTATTATTCACAAGGAAGGCTTACATTAACACTGCAATGGAGTTACTGTGAAATTCCCTTAGTTGCCACACTCCAGCGCCTGTTCGGGTCAATGCACCCAATCAGCATGTCTTTCAGAATGTGGGAGGAAAACAGAGCACCCGAAGGAAACCCATGCAGACACAGGAAGAACGTACAAACTTCACACAGATAGTGACCTAAGCCGGGAATCAAATCCAGGTCCCTGGCCCTGTGAAGCAGCAGTACTAATCACTGTGCTACCTACCATACCAACCCAATTTACATTTGCACAAATATTGTGCAATATAAATGCCAACTGCTGCAAGGAGAAACGGTGAAAGATTGCACATTCTGGAAAATGAAGTAAACCATCATTGATTCAATTCAACATGTCCACAATCACATGAGGCACCATTTTAGCCTATCGGGGCAAGCTGGGAATCTCTCGAAGAATCACTTTTCGAGGCAGCCAGGTCACTATACCAGAATCTTTGCAACCTGATATTCTGCACCAACTTCATCAGTCAAGTGATTGGATGAGAAGGCTTACAAAGAGACAGTCTATTATCTGTATAGACAATGTGAGCGGATTGTGTTATGAGGAAAGGCTAGACAGATTGAGTTTAGTTCCAGTGGAGTTGAGTGACTTGAATGAAATATGTATGATTTTGAATGGTCTTGATAAGGTGAACATGGACAGGACTTGTGGATGAGTCCAGAACTGAGGGGTACTGTTTTAAAACTAGGAGTCACCCTTTTAGGATGGAGATGATGAGAATTTTTTTCTCTCAGCAGTTACATGACTTTGGAATTCTCTGTCTTCAGAAGGTGGTGAAGGAAAGATCATAGCATATTTTTAAGATGGAGGTGGATAGATTCTTGTTAGGCCACAGAATCAAAGTTTATTCGGGGTGATGGGAATGTAGAATTTGAAAGACAAACAGATCAGCCATGATCTTATTGAATGGCTGAGGAGGCTTGCGGGCTGCATGGTGTATTTCTGTTCCTATTTTGTATGTTTGTAATAAGATTGAAGTTGCCATCAGGAAGCGTGAGACCTGTCAAAAATATCTGTCAAGTCAACACAAAGAACTATTGATTCCATATGAAGCTTCTACCTGTCTTGGGTCTGAAATCATATCCAATCTCTTTCATGTCCATGGCACTGAAGTCATCATCATAAATGACTACTTTACTAAGTATCCCATTTTTCAACAATTGCACAATACCTCAAAGCACCACTCTTGCATACACTGGAAGTGTGGTTTTCAGTATATCTGTTGTGCCTAGAAGATATAATTATGGATAACAATCTGCAGTTTATTGGTAAGTCATTTCAGGATTTGTACAAGAAGTGGGATACCGATCACACTACTTCTTCTCCACATTACACTTGATCTAATGGCCTAACTGAACGAACAATTTACACAATGAAATTCCTAATTCTCAAACAGAGATAGACCAAACAAAATCTACACATTGCAATGGTATATCTGAAAGTGACACCTTTAAAATAGAACGATTTGATCACTGGCAGAATTGATGCATGGCAGACCAATGTGCGCTAATTTACTTACTCTTGCCCAATTCCACTCTCTCAGAATCTAGGGAACAACTTTTGAAATCGCTAGCAAAGGCTAATGTGCAAGGTAAAAACGCAGGTGTAGAATTACCTAAATTACTTGAGACAACAAGTTGGCATCCAGGATCCCACAGAAGGTACGGGGCAACCAGCTGAGATGACAAGACTTTGTTCAGCACTCAGGTCCAACAAAGTCACTACACACAAATGTGCAACAGTGAAGCAAAACTGAGGACTAATCAGCTGCATTGCAACTCCAGAATCTCCATGCAGTCCTCTTGCATCGAGGGCTAGATCTGTTAGTAGCTATCAGGCTGGGCTACTATCACAAGATCAGGGCACACCAGCAGATTGTCTCCACGTTTTAGAGACTCACAGGGTGGAATTTTCCCTCAAAGGTACAGAATGTCACAATAGACAGGAAGAGCAGCACTAAAGCTGTGACAATATCATTGGGATTCTCCACCATTTGCATTTATTAACAGGGGGTTTGAGTTTAAGAGTCATGGGGTTATGCTGCTACTATACCGGACATTGGTGAGACCACATTTGAAATATTGTGTTCAGTTCTAGTCACCTCATTATAAGAAGTATGTGGAAGCATTGGAGAGAGTGCAAAGGAGATTTACCAGGATGCTGCCTGGTTTGGAGGGTAGGTCTTATGAGGAAAGGTTGAGGGAGCTGGGGCTTTTCTCTTTGGAGCGGAGGAGGATGAGAGGTGAATTAATACAGGTTTATAAGATGATGAGAGGGATTGATAGAGTGGACATGCAGAGACTATTTCCTCTGGTGGATGTAGCTGTTGCTAGGGGGCATAACTATAAGGTTCATGGTGGGAGATATAGGAAGGATGCCCGAGGTAGATTCTTTACTCAGGGAGTGGGTGGGGTGTGGAATAGACTGCCTGCTGTGATAGTGGAGTCGGACACTTTAGGAACTTCCAAGCGGTTATTGGATGGGCACATGGAGCACTCCAGAATTATAGGGAGGTGATAGCTTGATCCTGGGATTGGACATAGCTTGGCACAACATTGAGGGCTGAAGTGTCTGTACTGTGCTGTAATGTTCTATGTTTCTATATCTTTCAACTGATTGGAAGAAAAACTGCCTGGGGCAGCTCCCACAACACCTCGCCAGCAACTTAGTTTTTGAAATGTCCATCTTTTAAGGACGCCCCAACACAAAAAATTAAAAATAGAACACCTCCCCCAACTCAATGCAACTTTCTGGACTCTGGCACTGTCCCCCAGCCACTCCCTGGGCAGTACCAGTGCCAAGGGGCAGTGTTGAGGCATGACCCTTTCCCCTCCCTCACCTCAGCTCCTCTGGTGAGTCCGGCTCCCCAGCTGTTCGCTGTGGGTGACCCGTTGTAATTCACGTTGACGTTCCCCGACATCAACATGAATGGATAACGTAACAGGGTGATTAAATCAGGCATTAAAGCTTGATAATCAGACGCTAATTCATTCTGACGGGGATCCCAACATTTAATATCGGGATTCCTGTTACGTCACTGGTGAGGGGGCCTTTACGTTGGCATGAGGGGTGATTTGGACCTCTTGCGGGATATTCCGCTCCCATTGTCAATCCTGCCCATCGAAGACAGCGGCAAAATATCCCATCACCCTTCCCCGCCACAAGGACTCATGTGCCTATTCTAAATAAATGAATCCACAACGTGTTTACCAATCCCTCATGAGTGTTTGATGATGTTTTATCATTATTACCGAGTGGTTAGCGCTGCTGCCTCACAGTGGCAGGGACCTCGGTTCGATTCCCGGCTTGGATCACTGTCTGTGTGGAGTTTGCACATTCTCCCCGTGTTTGTGTGGGTTTCCTCCCACAGTCGAAAGATGAGCAGGTTAGCTGGATTGGCCATGCTAAATTGCCTCTTAGTGTCAGGGGGACTAGGTAGGGTAGATGCATGGAATTATGGGGATAGGCCCTGGGTGGGGTTGTGGTCAATGCAGACCCGATGGGCTGAATGGCCTCCTTCTGCACTGTAGGGATTCTATGAGTATAACACAACAGAGGAGAATCCGCTTTGGAGACAGTGGCATGAGTTCCATCATATTCAGGAAGCAGCATAGAATCTAGTGCCTTGGTTAGGGTTGGGGAGTGAGGTTGTGGGATAATTACCCAGTCTGAGCAAGCAGCAGCAGTGCCAGCCCAGGAGACAAGAGGATGAAGTCATCCCCAGCTCTGCTGTGGGAGACCAGAATTAGACCAGAATTTCGGTGGCGCTCAGGAGAACGTTTTTCTCTCTAGAGGCTTGTGAGTCTGTGGCACTCTCTTCCACAGTAGAGGCAGGGTCATTAAATATTTCTAAGGTTGAGGTAGATAGATTCCTGACTCAGCAGGGAATCGAAGAGGATTGGAGGTAGAAAGGATTGTGGCATCAGGGCCACAAACGCATCTGTTATGCTCTTATTGAAAGGTGGAGCAGACTTGAGGGGGACGAATGAGCATAAGAAATAGGAGCAGGAGAAGGGCCATTTAGCCCTTCGAGCCTGCCCCGTGGCTGATCTGAAGTGAATCAGTTCCACTTTCCAGCTTTCTCCCCATAACCCTTAATTCTCTTGTCTATCAGAAACCTATCTACCCGCGTCTTAAATATATTTAGCGAGGTAGCCTCCACCACTTCAACGGGCAGAGAATTCCAGAGATTCACCACCCTTTGAGTGGAGAAGTTCCTCCTCAACTCCGTTCTAAACTGCACCCCCCCTTATTTTGAGGCTGTGCCCTCTAATTCTGCTATCCTTTTTAAGCGGGAAGAATCTCTCTACCTCTACCCTATCTAGCCCCTTCATTATCTTGTACGTCTCTATAAGATCCCCCCTCAGCCTTCTAAACTCCAACGAGTACAGGCCCAGTCTATTCAATCTCTCCTCATAGGCTAACCCCCTCATCTCCGGCATCAGCCTGGTGAACCTTCTCTGTACTCCCTCCAAGGCCAATATATCCTTTCGCAAGTGCGGGGACCAAAACTGCACACAGTACTCTAGTTGCAGCCTCACCAGTGCCCTGTACAGTTGCAGCAAGACCTCCCTGCTTTTACATTCTATCCCCCTCGCTATAAAGGCCAACATTCCATTCGCCTTCTTGATCACCTGCAGACTGGGTTTTTGCAACTTGTGCACAAGGACCCCCAGGTCCCTCTGCACTGTAGCATGCTGCAGCTTTTCACCCTTTAAATAATAATCCCTGTATTAATATTTCTACCAAAGTGGATAACCTCACATTTGCCTATGGCCTACTCTTGCTCCTAATTCATATGTTCATATGTTTTTACAATAGCATTTTGGAGTTCTGGGACCATTTTGCTTCACCCCAGCTGTTATAACAGGTTCTGGAGGTGCTTCACTCTGACACACATCATAATGATCCAAGTCTCCACAGGTGAGCTCCCCTTTAAATTCAGTTACCATGGCAGTGCCATCAAATTATACGCAGCCAACTCACTCCTGGATGGCACCCTCCCAGTTAAAACTGGGTCAAAATGTCCCCATAATTGCAGCTTGGTGGGGCTCCTGCTACAACCAAGACCGCGAGACACCACAGAGTCAAGAATGAAGCCCAGTCGATCACGCAAGCCAGACACCCATCCACTGACTCCGTCTACACCTCCTGCTGCTTCGGAAAAGCAACCGGCATAATCAAGGGCCCCAAGCACCCCGGACATTCTCTCTTCCACCTTCTTCCGTTGGGAAAAAGATACTAAAGTCTGAGATCACAACACAAGAACAGCTTCTTCTCTGCTGCCATCAGACTTTTGAATGGATCTATCTTATATTAAGTTGATCTTTCTCTACACCCTAGTTATGACTGTAACACTACATTCTGCACCCCCTTCTTTCCTTCTCCCCTATGTACTCTATGAATGGTATGCTTTGTCTGTACAGTGTGCAAGAAACAATACTTTTCACTGCATCCCAATACATATGACAATAATAAATCAGATAAATTCCTGTTGTGTGCAGCCTCATAGAATCACTGCAGTGCAGAAGGAGGCCATTTGGCCCATCGAGCCTGCGCCAACAACAATCGCACGCAGGTCCTATTCCCGTAATCTCCTGCATTTACCCTGCTAATCCCCCCGACACTAAGGGTAAATTTACCATGGTCAATTAACCTAACCCGCACATCTTTGGAGTGTGGGAGGAAACCGGAGCACCCAGAGGAAACCCACGCAGACGCGGGGAGAATGTGCAAATTTCACACAGACATTGACCCAAGCCAGGAATTGAACCCGGGTCCCTGGCACTGTGAGGCAGCAGTGCAAACCACTGTGCTACGGTGCTGCCCAATTTTGCTTTATCATTTTGAGAAAATGATGGTGCTGCAACATTATACAGCAAAACCACATTGTATGGGCTCTTGGCATTTGTCAACAAGAGGTTACATTTTAGCAGAACAGGAATCATTCCTGACAAGCTTTCTGAGCTGATCAAATGCAACTGGGATATTTCCCTCTTTTGGGATCGCCCCTCCTTCCCTTCCTCCAGCTGCCTGTGTTTCCAATTGCCGATTACGTCCACGGGGATCTTGAGGTCTCCCTGCCCCCAGGGTAATTTTAACAAGATGCTGGATTATTGTTTTAATCCCTTCTCCACTTCTATAGCATCAATTAGTCAGGGTTCAGCAGTTCACCTCTCCAGCTAAGGCAAAATCCACTGATGCTAAGCCTGCTTTCAATCTCGCTCCTTGCTCTTCTCGGCTCCTGTGACAGAGCCCGTTGCCGCGGGATTCTGAGCATCAAAATATCCACTTCTTCCGGGAATAAAACCTCTTACTTTGGTCCTGTCTGGTAAACACCCTCATTCATAGAGCCGGACAGAACAGAAGGAGGTCAGTCAACACCTGTGCCTGCTCTCTCTCCCTCGAAAGAGCTATCCAATTCATTCCCAACTCCCCTGCTGCTCTTTCCCCATTGTCCTACAGAGCGCTCCCCGCTGCCCCTCAACCCCCACCACCCCGTCCCCCAAACCCGTCCCCCTCCCGCCCCCTGCTGCAATCCCCTTTTTGGGGGGAGAACTACCCAAAATTGCTGCTGAAATGTGCTTCCACCATCCTTTTCAGGGAATACGTTGCAGGCTATAACTCCCGCAGCCTTCTCCCGTTGAATAGAAGTTAACAAGCCAGCAAACTGCCCGACAGCCAGGTTCAGATGTCCTGAGTCAGCTTACCTGTAATTCTCTGCAAGGGGCACACGGGAAGAATTCTACAAAAACAGACAGCAATGGGTTCATCAGCAGGACAGGGAAATCATCAGTTTACAATCTCTGCAACTCCCACATCAAGTGATGAGTCATGTCTGCTGTAAGTTATGAAACACATTGGAAGGTGTTATCGATTCAAGTCTCAATTGGTGAACAATTCCAACCCCCCCGCCCCCCCCCCCTCCTTTTTTGGGGGCTATTTTTCAACCAATCAGAGGTCAGTTTTGCATTGTTGTTTGTTCCGAACTGGAATTTGCAACGCTACGCGGAAAATGAAGTGTTCAATTTATTTTCAAGGAATCGAAGCTACAAGAAGAGGAATTATTCGACAGACACCGATGCCAGAATTTCACTGGCGCTCCTGCCCCAGGATTAGGGCGGGCGAGGCTCACGGGACTGAATTCTCCACAGGCCTCGGGTGGGATTTTACGAGCCGTGCCCAAGCGAGCTCGTGAAACATTGGCCCGGGTGCAGGATTTTCCAGCCGCGCTTGCCCGAAGACTGGAAAATCATGCCCGAGGTCAGCAGACCCTTCCATGAGTTACCCCCACCCCCGCCACGCCCCTCCCCTGCTGCTGCACAGCGCCAGGACCCTGGTTCGAACCCCGGCTCAGGTCACTGTCTGTGTGGGGTTTGCACATTCTCCCCGTGTCTGCGTGGGCTTCCTCCGGGTGCTCTGGTTTCTCCCCACAGTCTGAAAGACGTGCTGGTTAGGTGCATTGACCCAAACAGGCGGCGGACGGTGACGACAAGAGGAATTTCACTTCATTGCAGTGTTAATGTAAGCCTTGCTTGTGACGAAGAAATAAACTTTAACTCTACTTTTCCAGTGGCGGGCAGGTCAGGAAAATACCACCCCAAATATCAAGAGAAAGAGAAGGGTTACGAAAGAACTAAGACCCCACGCTATTAGTGCAAAACATCTGGAGCAGCTTTGTCATTTCGAATGAATCTTAAAACTGCAAAAATACTAAAGTTCACTCTTCTTTAAAAGTGCAGGCATGATGCTACCAGACATTCACACTCCCACTGCAGTGAGGCCGGAGAATTTGGCATCCAGCCAGGACTCCATGTTTACTGTAGCGGCTTGGGAAAATCCCGCCAGTGTGAACGGTGATAAGATTCCGCCCGCACATTCCAGCATCTCTGATTTTGCTTCCCCCCCACATCTTTCCTAATTCCCTTCGTGTCATATCATCTATTTTCTTTTTCTACCTCATCCATTTGATCTCACAGGTTACTGGTTTTCTCCAATCTAACTGTATAAATATGTCAACATTACTTCGCTTCTGCTGTTCGCGGTGGGGGTCAGAGCGACAGCCAAAAGAAGAGTCTTCTTTCACGCTCTGAAAACTGACCCAAAGGGCGGGGTTTTCCGCTCGCCTCAAGATCAGAAAATCCCACCCAAAATCAATGGACCTTTGTCTGGTCCGTGTCCCGCCCACTATAACTCCCATGACAGGCGGGATTTGTCTATTTCAGGGTCATGGGTCTCGTCAGGGGTTTTCTTGCAAACAGGTTGATTCTCGACCTAGGTATCATTGGGCACGTGGGTCAGAATGTCCCAGAGTGCAGGTTTTGGCTCCTTTACTTTCCTTCACTGCCGCCACTCTATCTCATTATTACTTCACTGTGACTCTGAGCATGACACAGGTCGATGGACAAGTTGTCACCATTCTGAACGGTTGGTGGCAAGCTCATAGAATCATAGAATCCCTACAGGAGGAGGCTATTCGGCCCATCAAGCCACCACCAACAACAATCCCACGTTGGCCCCATCCCCGTAATCCCATGTATTTGATTTGATTTATTATTGTCACATCTGTTTGTATGCAGTGAAAAGTATTGTTTCTTGTGTGCTATGCAGACAAAGCGTACTGTTCATAGAGAAGGAAATGAGAACGTGCAGGGTGTAGTGTTATCTACTCTGCTAATCCCACTGACACTGATGTGCAATTTATCATGGCCAATCCACCTAACCCGCACATCCTTGGACTGTGAGAGGAAAGCGGAGAACCCGGAGGAAACCCACACAGACACAGGGAGAATGTACGGACTCCACACAGGCAGTGGCCTGATGCTGGAACTGAACCTGGGTCCCTAGCGCTATGAGGCAGCAGTGCTAACCTCTGTGCCACCATACCATCTGTGCAATAAGATCATTAAGATCAATGCTGCCAGGCTTCAAGGGGAGCTTCAAAGTATATTTGAATTATTTTCTTCCTCCTCTCCTGGAACATTGAGCATTTGAGCATTTAGGTGCTATGCGGGCACAGTGGTTAGCACTGCTGCCTCACAGTGCCAGAGACCCAGGTTCAATTCCAGCCTTGGGTCACTGTCTGTGCGGAGTCTGCACGTCCTCCCCTATGTCTACGTGGGGGGTTTCCTCTGGGTGCTCTAGTTTCCTCTCACAGTCCGAAGACGTGCTGGTTAGGTGCACTGGCCGTATTAAATTCTCCCTCAGTGTACCTGAGCAGTGCCGTAGTATGGCAACTGGGGGATTTTAACAGTAACCTCCCCATCACCACAACCATTTGCTTCCATTTTGGCAATATCACAGGCCCCTGTACTCATCGTGCTGCTGCTGAAATACTTACTGAATTTATACCTCCAAACTTGTAACAATTTTAAATCAGGTAATTGAGGTTGGTCTGCTTGAATATCAACTCCCTGATTAAGGGCCTAATTGATGGTCCAATCAGGGAGCCCCATGCTCTGTATTTAAACAGGAGAGTCAGTTCCTCTGGGACTCCGGATATAGATAGCACACTGAGAGCTCTATAATGTGGTTGGATCTTGTAAGTAAAGGAATTTTGGTGAAGGAACTTCCGCCTCTGAGGGCTGATCACAAAACTCAACTTCTCCAGTTCCCTCCTTACGTCCCCAAACTCCACAGGCTGAATTTGTTGAGTGGGGACCCTGGCTCTCACCCGAGTCAGGCTGGCCAGTCGTTCCGACAATCCCAGAATTGCTAGAATTGGAAGTAGGTCCAAGGAGAAGTGCCATGGACAATGGGTGTCTGAAGTATCTTGAGTGGGAAGGGATTGGATACCCTAGGGAGGGGTTGAAAGGGTGAGACTTTGGAGGCTATTTGGGGAGGCACAAAGTGGGGGTCTGACCTCCTCCCCACCCCTGCTGAAAATAGACCCTGGCCAGAGAGCATGGACAGGGGGACAGTGCTGCAAGATAACACTGCCCCCCGCCTCACCACATGACACAGGCTCCAACTTATCTGAAGCTCTGTTGTTTAACTTCTGTTCACCTTTCATTCGTTCCTCAACTTCCACAATCTCCCTCTCTGCAACAGATCAGATTGAAAATCTCCACCCTCACAAACCCTTCCATGGGCTTGCCCTACACTTGTCATCTCCTACAACATTACGATGTACCTCTTCCCTTCTGACTGCTGGTATTTTACGATCTCCCTCAGATGAGGCTTATAAAACCCTACCTGAGGCCAAAGGAGAATTCTGTTCTGTGAGGCGCACTTGCCCCGATTTCGGGGCAGGTGTGTCGGTAAAATTCCGGCCGAATACAATATATCTGTTTCTCCGCTCTGTTATCAGAGACAGACCCTTCAGTCATCTTAAAATTAAAGCTTATTTATTAGTCGCAAATAAGGCTTCCATTAACACTGCAATGAAGTTACTGTGAAATTCCCCTAGTCGCCACAGTCCAGTGCCTGTTTGGGTCAATGCACCTAACCAGCACACCTTTCTGAATGTTGGAGGAAACCCATGCAGACACATGGAGAATGTGCAGTCTCCACACAGAGTGACTCAAGCAGGAATCGAACCTGGGTCCCTGGGGCTGTGAGGCAGCAGTACTAACCACTGTGCCACCAGCTCTTAGTCCCACTCTGCCTTCTGACAATTTGAAATGTCTGAAAGGTGACAGGTGACAGGCCAGCCATGTGACCAGGAGAAGTGACAGAAACATGAATGAGGATTTCACCAGAGGCAGAGATAGGAAATCATTACAGAGGTGGAGAGGATATAAAGTTCACCTTCAGGTTAGATAGATTACTGGAATTGTTAACAGTCTGGGCTAATATCTTTAAATCTACTTCATTTCAACTCACTGTCATTCTTTCATTTCCTGGGTGATTTTTTTTAACCAAAGCAGCGACTGTTCATTTCGATTCCTGAATTTGAGAAAATAAAATTAGACTCCATAAGAGTCAACATTCCAAAAAAAGGAACATTATTTAACTAAAAATTCCAAGTTTTGTAATGTGAACCATCAATAGCTCTCCATTTATCATTTGTTATGGATAAATATGTATTGGAAATGCATTGAGGAAAGGAGCTTTTGGACTTATTGGTTATCTTCTATTGAGGGTGGAGGATTTTGGTTAGTTTGCCATGTTATCAGCGACAGATTCAACAAGACTCAATTTCATTAGAATCTGCTACTTTACACTGTCAGTCAAGTCCAACATCTTCAGTTGCCTGGTAACAGGGGTCCATTTAGTGTTGGCTGGGTGAAGCACATTGTCATACCGAAAATAATGACCAGGAACTGCTGCTTCAAGCTAACAAGCCCTTTTAACACCCCCTATCTGCGGCCGAAGGTTTGAACTCTTGGCTGATGAGCACAGAAGAAGGAATTCATTCAATTCTGGAGTACTTTTTTCCGCTCTGATGACTGCCTCTGAGGATTATCCTGGCCTGGGGGGTGGGGGCGCGTCAAGAGCGGGTTGTGAAACTTGTACTCCCTCGCACATCGAAGGTTAGGGCAGCACGGAGGCACTGTGGTTAGCACTCCTGCCTCCCAGCACCAGGGACCCGGGTTCAATTCCAGGCCTCAGGTGACTGTCTGCGTAGAGCTTGCACATTCTCCCTGTGCATGCGTGGGTTTCCTCCCACAGTCCAAATATATGCGGAGATGCCGCTGTCGGACTGGGGGTGGGCACAGAAAGAAGTCTCACAATCAGGTTAAAGTCCAACAGGTTTATTTGGAACCATGAGCTTTCCGAGCACTGCTCCTTTATCCAAATGTAGGTTGACTGGTCGTGTTAAGTTGATGTGGAGATGCTGGCCTTGGACTGGGGTAAACACTGTAAGAAGTCTCTCAACACCAGGTTAAAGTCCAACAGGTTTATTTGGTAGCAAAAGCCAATGGCTGTCAGAGCACTTGCTGCTCCTTCGTCAGGTGAATGGGAGCTCCATTCACAAACAGGGCATATAAAGACACAAACTCAATTTACAAAATAATGGTTAGAATGCGAGTTAGAATGCCATCATCTCATGTGAGAACGCCATCCACCAGGTACACAGTTCATACTCTTGCAGCTCGGCCAATGTTGTCGACCTGATACACTGCAGGAAAGGATGTCCCAAGGCATGGTACACTGGGGAGACTATCCAGACACTATGATAGAGGATGAATGAACACTGCTCGACAATCACCAAGCAAGACTGCTCTCTTCCTGTTGGGGAACACTTCAGCAGTCACGGGCATTCGGCCTCTGATCTTCGTGTTCTCCAAGGCGGCCTTCATGACACACGATAGCGCAGAGTGACTGAGCAGAGACTGATAGCCAAGTTACCCACACATAAGGATGGCCTCAACTGGGATCTTGGGTTCATGTCAAATTATCTGTAGCCCTCATGACTTGCCTGGGCTTGCAAAATCTCACTAACTGTCCTATCTGTAGACAATACACATCTCTTTAACCTGTGCTTAACACTCTCTCCACACACATTGTCTGTACCTTTAAGACTTGATTACCTGTAAAGACTCACATGCCAACCAGTATTTTGTACATTGAGTTTGTGTCTTTATATGCCCTGTTTGTGAATAGAACTCCCACTCACCTGACAAAAGAGCAGCACACGCTCCAAAAGCTAGTGGCTTGCGCTACCAAATAAACCTGTTGGACTCTAACCTGATGTTGTGAGACTTCTTACCATGTTAAATTGCCCCTTATTGTCCAAGGATGTGTAAATTAGAGGGATTAGTGGGGTAAATTCATGGGATTGCAAAGTTAGGGTTTGGGCGGGATGCTCTGTTGAGAGTTGGTGTAGACTCAATGGGCTGAATGGCCTGCTTCTGCACTATAAGGATTCTATGATCTGAGTTTGGTGTAGAACATGAGTTAAGATTTGATGGGGCAGATAGAGAAAATCTACTTCCTCGGGTGCTGGGGTACAGGACAAAAGTTAAATTGATTAAAATGAATCTTCATGTTCGAGTTGGGTTATTCAGTGGTGATGCGAGGAAGCTGCTGGAAAGTTAGAACACCGCCCCACAAAAGGCTGTTGAGTTGGGAGTTGATTGAAAACCTCAAGACCAAGATTGATAGGATTTTCTTCAGTGCGGGTTCTGAAAGAAGGTGGGTGGTTTGGAATTGAGGTACAGACCTGCCATGGTCTTACTGAATGGCCATGATGTGGAGATGTCAGCATTAGACTAGGGTGGGCACAGCAAGAAGTCTCAAAACACCAGGTTAAAGTCCAACAGGTTCATTTGGAATCACAAGCTTTTGGAGCGCTGCTCCTCTCCACACACCAAAGGAAGGAGCAGCGCTCAAACACTCGTGATTCCAAATAAACCGGCTGGACTTTAACCTGGTGTGGTGAGACTTCTTACTGTTACTGAATAGCAGAAAGGGCTCGAAGGGCTGAACGGCCTTCCACCGTCTCCTATTACTGAGTCACCCAAAGGAATATTGAAACAATCCAATGCTCCTTTGCCCTCTCCTCTTTGGCTTCTGATATTCAGTAGTCGGAACTTAGACCACTTCAGCACTCCAAAGGTCGTACAAGGAGATTTTTAACTGGAACAGAGAGCCAGGATCCTTATATTAATGGTTACTGCTGTGAAAAATATCTCTCTATAAGGCCTCCTTCAAAGGACAGCAGACCATTTTTCATCAGGTTCAGGCTGAATCTGGGACATAATGCTACTTTGTCCATCACTGCCAGCTTACATCAAAGGGAGAGAGAAGAAGAAAAACAAATTCAGAAGTGACAGTAAGAATAAATCTAGAAATTTTACAAAGCATTGGGGCATCTATATCCAATTCAAGAGTTATTGTGCTTAAAATTGGATCAGGCTAGTCTTCTGGCAGGGGCATTGTGCTGTACAATTACCCAGTCCCATTGTGGCGACCATTACACAAATGTTACTCTGCCTTCTCTTGTGAAAGATTTCAATGCCAGCACAGCGTGGAAGGCACTGCTACCAACTGGCTGCATACTTATCATGGAGCGCAGCAGCGTGCATGACTAGCATGGCACATAGGAAGATAGGACCTCTTTAAAGGTAGCCTGTAAGGGGAGCTCCATTCAGGTTCCAGCAGCTGCTGTGACTGTCTCTGGCAGGCTTATCTGGGAAAGGTGGTACTGTCACTGGACTAGTAATCCAGGGCAAGATCTGGGGACTCAGGTACGAACCCCACCATGGCACAGGGTAAAATGTAAATTCAATTTTAAGAATCTGGAATTTTTTTAAAAAGTCTATCGATGATCAAGCAAATATTGTCAATTGTCGTACCAACACATCTGGTTCACAAATGTCCTTTAGGGAAGGAAATCTGCCGTCCTTACCTGGTCTGGCCTATACATGACTCCAGAGCCACAGCAACATGACTGAATCTCAACTGCACTCTGAAAGGAAGGGCAATTAGGAATGGACAATAAATGCAGGCCCAGTTAGCAATGCTTGTTAGAATATAACCTGTGACAGCTTTGTATTGGATGTAATGTGACCAATGGTAATAAGCTGTAAGGGTCAGCTGAACCAATAAACCGTGGAACCAATTACAGAGTGATGTAATAGTCAGCTGACTCGCTATAAATAAGAACCTGTTGAGAATTGCGGGGAGCTTGGAGCGGCCCAGGGTGAGGCCCCAAATCTGAAGTAATGAAGTTTCTTTATAAAACCCTTTCTTTGATTTGTAAGTTGGAGTAAGCTTTATTGTATTTTCATTATCTGCATTTTGAAGAGTTCCTTCTGAGGAAACAATGCTCACAAAATCAATTCTTTGAAAATCACAGTGAGTAAAGCGATCAGAATGAGAGAGGGCTCCTGACTTTTGTGATGCTGAGCTGGAGGCATCAGTGAGGGAGGAGAGAAGGAGCCATGTTCCAACAGGGGTGAGGAAAAGGACGAGAGCAGGTGGCCATGGAGGCCAATTCCTGGAAGCTGGCACTGTAGAGCAGGCTGCAGCACACAAAGGAGTTCAATGACCTTCCATGGGCGGTCAAGGTCAGTGAATGTACCTTTATATGATATCCTCACTCACTGATGCTCCAACATCTCATCCTGCTCGAAGAGCTTGGCTAGAATTCTTCTTCTTACTGTGTTTACCCCAGTCCAACACCGGCATCTCCACATCTAGAATTCTCCAGCCAATCATGCCGGCAAGATTCTCTAGCCCTGCTGGCAGCGCACTCCCACCTGCCAGCCAGCATGAAGTGATATCAATGGAAATCCCTATTGACAGAGGCAGGATCAGAGGCTTCCGCCGCAATCAAAAAAGTGCCACCTCCCCTGGGAAACACGCGGCTGGGAGGCTGGAGAATCTATCCTAGCATCCCCATCGCTCACACATCAACAATCATGTCTAACATTAAGACAGTCCATCTTTACCCTCACATGTGTACCATGCAGCGAGCCTCACACTCACCTCTCACAGCTCCCACCTGCCTCCAGCCATTCTGCTATGAGAATCAGTCAATCACATTGTAAAATGTTCAGCGAAATACTTCCCTCTCTCCAAAAAAAGGTGGCCCAGAACCACAGAGATGACCAAAGAACTGAGAGGGGACAGGCATAACTGCATTGACTGAACAGTCAGGAGAACATAATGCTGTCAAGAAGCAGAGGTAGCTTCAGTGATACATGTTCATTTTGTTGGATGTTAGAAACAAGAGTATTTAACTTAATGTTTTTTTATATAGCAAAGGTTCTTGTTAGATTCATGTTAAACAAAAGCATTTGCACTTATAAGTGTTTTTGGTTTCAGTTCAAACTATGTTTCTATTGTGCTGAGATGGTTTACGATGGGAAATGTAAACATGAGCTGGGGAATGGATGAAGGTTGCTCAGTAAACAGGGATCAATTTTAGGCAAAATATCTGAGTTTAACTGGAAGCCAAAGTAGAAGCAGCTTAGCAGTGAACAAGGGAACATCTCTCAACTTTGCTGGAAGAAAATCCATGCAGCAGATTAAGGGACAGGAAAGCAAATGTCAGAAATTTAAAGAATAGTTAGCTAAGGAAACTAAAGAAATGAAGAGAACGTTCCAGAAACTTGAAGTTAAAGGAACAGCGGAAACTAGAACAGGGTACTTACTGTTCATTAAAGCCACAGATGCAGCTGAGAAGGAGTTGACTAGTGAGAAATATAACTGAAGTGATTCTAAGGTTTGTGATATATTACTGCAACCTGAGAAGCAATAATTGAAGTAAATGTGGAGTGATTGTGGCTGGATGTCAGAGTTTGTATAAAAGCATTCAAGATAAAGAAATGCTGAAAGGAGAGTTGGAAAGCTTGGAGGCAGATCCTTGCTGAAACAGTGAAAGAAAGCCTTGTTTGAAAGGAGAATTAGAAAACCTGGTGGTGGATTTTTGATGAAAACAGCTGACAGAAAGCATTGTCTGAAACAAGATTTTAGAAGAGTATATTTTTGTGCGTAGAGCTTGGAAACACTCGTGACAATCATTTGGGGAATCTTGAGGAGAAATCCACAGAAAATCAATTATGTGGCATCTGCCACTGGGTTTCAGAGCAGGGTATTATCCTTGAAATCCATGTACATTTGTTAATATAAGGGGAAGCGAAGGAATATTTTATTATCAAATTTTTATATTTGATGATTTGTTTTATTAAAAGCTAATTAGCATTCTTATGACACTGCTGCACTACATTTTCTAAAAAAATGACCATCAACTACATAATATAATCATTCAGGCTAAAAATGTTTGTCAAATTTATTGTAACAATTATAATTACAAAGTTGCAAGAGGCTGCAGTAAGAAACTAGCAACATATTTCTTAGAAAAAAATGAGTTAGAACAAAAATATTAAGTGGATAGCTAATTTAGTAACACCCAGTTTACAGTAAGACCCAAAGTTATAATGACATCCATTCTTCCCTCTCCCCAATCCTGGTATCTGCAATGACAGTGAAGTGAACATCTTGTAAAGCTCAATGCTTCAGGAAAAATATATGATCACCAAACCAAATTCCATTTTGGAGAGCAGAATAATTATTCATTTCAAGCTTGTAAGTGTTTAAGTAGAGCTATTGGATCTTTTGTTTACTTAAGTTCCCCAGGGATTTTGGATTAGAGTGATTGACATGGTCATATGATGATGTGGTTAATGTGCAGAACTGGATCTGCAGCAGAGAGAAAAAAGCTTTTGCAGAAAGCAGTTAGTTGCAGCTGATGCATGCTTGATGTTAGAAGGATTTTGCAGGCTTCTGTTACTCTGTCTCTCTGTGAAAGCTCCAAGACTGTTTACAAATGATAAAGCAAGTTTGCCTGGATTTGCTAATTGTATTTATTTAAAAGTAGATTTGACTTTTGCACAAATGTGGCTAGGATGGTCATGAACTAGAAAGTAACGTTTCTTCTTTTCATTTTTAACTATTGTTCAACTATTAATGATTAAGCTGATTCATTTGTTAGAGTTATATTTAAAATGTGTTATTAAATAAAGTAGGTTTTACTATAAAAGAGCCATATCATGTTAGAGTCACTCTTGGAGTAAAACATCCTACCCTCACTTGGCATACAAATGGCAAGAATAAGCAATAGGCCTGAGGACTGGGAGCAGTTTACAATTCAGCAAAGGACGATCAAGGGATTGATTAAGAAGGGAAAATAGAGTATGAAAGTAAGCTAGTGGGGAACATAGAAACTTTTACAGTTAGTTTGACAAAAACAAATGTAGGCCCCTTACAATCAGAAATTGGAGAATTCATAATGGGGAATAAAGAAATGGCTGAGAAATTAAACTTGTACTTTGCTTCAGTCATCACAAAGGAAAAAATGAATAATGTACCAGAAGTTCTCAGAGAAACATGTTTTAGTGAGGAGCTGAAGGAAATCTGCATTAATAATAAAATGGTTTTGGGGAAATTGATGGGATTGAAGGTGGATAAAACCCCAGGTCCTGATAATCTTCATCCCAGAGTACTTAAGGAATTGGTCATGGAAATAGTAGGTCCACTGGTGGTTATTTTCCAAAATTCTTTGGACTCTGAAATTGTTCCTACAGATTGGAGGGTAGCTAATGTAAGCTAGCTATTCAAAAAGGGAGTTTGAGAGAAAGCAGGGAACTATAGACCAGTGAGTTTAATGTTGGTACTGGAAAAGTTGCTAGGGTCTATTATCAAGGATTTCATAACTCGACATATGGAAGGCAGTTGTATAATCAGACAAATTCAGCATGAATTTACAAAAGGGAAACCATGCTTGATGAATATATTGGAATTTTTTGAGGATGTAACTGGTAGAGTTGACCAAGGAGAACAGTGGATGTGGTTTATTTATACTTTCAGAAGACTTTTGGCAAGGTCTCACATAACAAGCTATACTATGTAAAGTTAAAGCACATGGGATTGCAGGTAATATCTTGAGATGGATAGAAAGCTGGTTAGCAGATAGGAAGCAAAGGATTGGCATAAAGGGTCCTTTTCTGATGGGCAGTCAGTGACTAGTGGGTTCCAAAGGGATTTGTGCTAAGACCCCATCTGTTCACATGATATATTAATGACTGGAAGAGGGAGTTGAATGTATAATCTCCAAATTTGCAGATGACACAGAGGTGGGTGGGAGGATGAGCTGTGAGGACAATGCAGAGATGCGTCAATATGAATTGGACAGGCTGAGTGTGTGGGCATATGCATGGCCGATGTAGATAAATGTGAGGTTATCCACTTTGGTAGCAATAATAGGAAGACAGATTATTACTTGAATGGGTGTAAATTGAGAGAGTGGATACTCAACGAGACCTTGGAGTCCTTGTGCATCAGACGCTGAAAGTAAGCGCGCAGATAGAGAAGGCAGTAAAGAAGTAAAATAGTATTTTGGCCTTCAGAGCAAGAAGATTTGAGCATAGGGATAGGGATGTTTTGCTGCAATTATATAGGGTGTTGGTGAGGCCATACCTGGAGTATTGTTTGCAGTTTTGGTGTCCTTACCTGAGGAATAATGTCCTTGCTATAGAGGTAGAGAAGTGAAGGTTTACTGGGCTGATTCCTGGGATGGCAGGTCTGTCATATGAGGAGAGACTATGTCGGTTAGGATTGTATTCACTGAAGTTTAGAAGAATGAAAGATCTCACAGAAACCTATAAAATTCTAACAGCGTTAGACAGGGTAGATTCAGAAAGAATGTTCCCAATGTTGGGGGAGTCCAGAACTAGGTGTCATAGTTTGAGGATAAGGGGTAAACCTTTTAGAACTGAGGTGAGGAAAAATTTCTCTACCCAGGGGGTGGTGAATGTGTGGAATTCACTACCGCAGAAAGTTGCTGAGGCCAAATCATTGTGTGATTTAGGAAGAAATTAGATATAGCTCCTGGGGCTAAAGGGATCAAGGGGTATGGGGGAAAGGGCAGAATCAGGATGTGGTAGTAAGGGCAGAATCAGAATATTGAATTTGATGATAGCCATGATCAAAAATGAATGGCGGAGCAGACTCGAAGGGCCAAAATTTCCTACTCCTGTTTCTAGTTTCTATGTTTCTCACACGTATGCCAAAATAGAAAAATTATTGGAGTCTAGTTTGGTTTCCAAATGTACCTTGCATTCTGGTCCAGCACCCGAACGGAAATTGGAGGTTCATCCAGGATCCTAAAAATTTTTATTATATGTAAGTAATACCTGGACTTCTGCTTTGGGGATCACGTTCCACACTGCCATTTGTTTATGATCACAGAGATGCCTTTATCGTTTTCATTTTATGTGCTTAAAAGATTTTAGAAGGGATTTTTAAATGGTAGTTTTGGAATATTTTTCTGCCACGTGATCCATTTAGTGTGAAATAGTAAATCTGTGGCCTGGATGGAAATGGGCAAATGTCACAATTATTTTACAAATTAGATAATCACTGTTGCACCTAAAAATCACATTTTCTGACAAGATTTGCTTTTAAAATTACCACGCAGCACTGCGTACGCGATCGAGTCATTGGAACATAGGACTTAGGAGTAGAAGTAGGCCATTTTGACCCTTTGAGCCTGCTCCACTTTCAGTCAGATCTTCACTCATCTGGTTGAGACTGAATTCAATTTCCCTGTCTGGCCCTGGGAATCCTCAATTCCCTTATCTGTCGAAAATCTGTCTCACTCTATCTAGAAGTAGTTTGATGATCCAGTCTCCAGTGCACTCCTGGGAAGGGAACCCCAATTACGACCATTTGTGAGAAAAACATTCCTCCTCATCTGAGTCTTAGAAGGGAGACTTGTACCTTAAACTCAGCCGCCTAATTCTAGCCTCCCCCACATCCTCCAGCTTTCTATCAAGCTCCCTCAGTATTGTTGTATGTTTCAAGGAGGAGGCAGTGGTGCAGTGGTATTATCACTGGACTGGTAATCAAGAGACCCAGGAGAATGCCCTGAGGCCCAACTTCAAACCCACCACCTGAAATTTGAATTCAACCAAAATCTGGAATTAATAATCTGATGATGACCATGAAACCAATGTAGATTGTCACAAGCCAGCTGATTCACTAACATCCTTTAGGGAAAGATATCTGCCGTTTTCATTGAATCCCTACAGTACAGAAGGAGGCCATTTGGCCTATCTAGTCTGCCCCAATCACAATCCCACCTAGGCCCTATCTCCACAACCCCACATATTAACCCTGCTAATCCCCCTGACACTAGGGTCAATGTAACATAGCCAATACACCAAACCCGCACATCTTTGGACTGTGGGAGGAAAATGGGGCACCCGGAGGAAACCCACGCAGACACGAGTAGAATGTGCAAACTCCACACAGTGACCTGAGGCTGGAATGGAACCTGGGTCGCTGGTGCTATGAGCCAGCAGTGCTAACCACTGTGCCACTATGTTGCCCTGGTCTTTACCTGGTCTGGCCAATATGTGACTCCAGACCCAGAACAACGTGGCTGACTCTTAATGGGATGGCAAAAAATGCTGCCCCAGCTAGTGACACCCACTTCCCATAAACGATTAAGAATAAAAGCAAGATAAACCCCTCATTCTTCTAAACTCCAATGGATATATGGGACCAATAGTACTGAAGTACAATATTCTGGTTTAGCGCACTACAACATTGAACGGAGTCAATTTTTTTTCCTCCTAAATTGCTAATAACCACTTTGAAATATTATAGACTGAAACTTGGTGTGAGCAGGATCAAGAGACCAACACAGATAGACAGATCAAACCTCTGTGTGTTATGGGCAATTACAGAACAATTGCAGCTTGGTTAATATATCGGCACGGAAATAAATAGCTTCCATTTGAAAAACAGAGAAAGCTACTCAGGCCTCAGTACAAATAACACAAGCTGTGAAATGTTGTTTGTAAATCTCAGACTGTCAACGTATAATGTTGCTCAATTGATCTTTTACAATTCTTTATCTATTCTTTCCTTCTGAGCAGTAGCTTTCTCAACCTACTTAATAGAATGTAATGATTTAGGAAGCCCGACTGGAAAGGAATATAGTTTACTTACAGAATGCAAAGTAAAACCACTACCATGATGAACACACACCAGTCCCTACTTAGGACTGCAGTTCAGCAGGCCCAGTCCTGGGCCTGCCATACGAAAGGCTCAGGTAATGAGTTCCAGCTGGGTAGGCCACTGCCTGTTACCAGGCCAACTCATCCTCAACAAGCCCTATGGGGAGGTCCATTAGTGATTCCCAATGACCTCCTGGGGGTTATCAAGCCCCTCCATCCCTGAGTCTGAGGGCTCCCCCTCCGTTCCATGGTGATGGGGATGTTCTCCATTTCTTTGTCCATGGCTTCGTCTCCATCTCTTGTAGACTCTGACTTGGGGGGTGTGGAACAGATTGGTGAATGCCTCTTCTGTGATGAGTGTCAGACAGCCACTAAATGGAGCTTATCCTCAGTGATGATCTCTGACTGGGTGTTTGCCACCTCTGACCCCGTGTCTGAGCCAGAACCGTTATCATCAAGGTGATTGGTTCTTGAGTTTTTAGGCAGCAGGGTTCCCGTCCACAGGCCAATGCAAAGGACACTGACAGTGGCAAGTCTGTAGAAACATTTGCCTCTGCGAAGAGGTTCTCTATGATGGTTTTCATCCATGGGCTTTTTTAAGGCCTTCACCCTGGTGTATACCTTATAAGACACAAATCTTATTTCTTGAGAATAATTCCCGGAATCCATGGACAGCCATCACTGAAATCCCTCATGTGGACCATACCTTCTGGTTTGAAAACTCTATCTGGTCTCTGACTATCGTAGCCACTTTTCTGTGCTTCGATTTAACTTAACATTGCCAGAAAAATTTCAGAACGTGAAGCTAAGCCTATTCCAAAGGCATTGGCCCATCAATAGCTCTGCCTGGGCTATTCCCATCACCATTTATGCATAGTCCTACAGTTAAAAAGGAAAAGTATGTGGTGGGATTTTCTGGTTTGGGGGCATGCATGGCTGGAAGTTCCCACCCAATGTTCAAATCCTCCGTAGGATGCTCTTGTGGTCCACACTTAGGACAACGTGAAGTAGTTTAATCAATTAGGATCCTTTTGGGTCCATGTCTCGATTTGCTTGGTGGAAACTGGCAGAATGTCCATGAAGTTCAAAGTCATGATGTCTTCATCCATCTTTGGAGGAGATGGTAGGCTGGTGAGTAGCGGCAAATGGCTCAAAACTTCTGTGTCGGTTATATGTCTCCCATGTTCTAAGCTACATTCATAGGCATCTAATAGTGTTGGATCCAGGTTGACGCAATGGGAGAAATCACCTTGTCTTCCTCAAAGAGGCCCAACAGAGGTTTGTAATCAGTTGTGATGGTGAAATGCTAACCGTAGATGTACTGTTGAAACATTTTCACTGTGAACACCATTGCTAAACCTTCTTTCTTGCTCTGGGCATACCCACTCTCTGCCTCCAACAGCGCTCGTGAAGCATTTGCAATTGGCCTTTCCATCCCATCATCCCAACGGTGTGATGATACCTCTCCTATCCCACAGGGGGAAGCATCGCAGGCTACTTGAGTTGGCTCAGGTGGTCATAATGGGCCAGTATTTTTGTTGACAGCAAGTGTTGTTTGATGTTTGCAATGGTTTTCTCTTGTGGCATTTGCCATGGCCATTTGGGAATTTTTTTTAAGTATGTGGAGGGCAGCCAGCTGGGTCGCCAAGTCCAATATTAAATTTCCACAGTAATTTATAAGACCGTGGAAAGATTAAATTCCGTTATGTTTCTTGGAGTCGGAGCCCCTGTTACAGCCTTCACCTTCTCTTTGACAGGGTGTAATCCATCCTTCTCAACTCTTACCTGAGCTACATTACCTCATTGACCTGAAGCACATATTTTTCCATTTTTAATTTGATGCCAGCATTAGAAAAAAAGCTGCAAGACCTCCTCAAAACTCTCCAAATGTTCCACTGTAGTAGCTCCTGAGACTGCAACTTCATCCGGATGGACTGCCACTCTGGACGCTCCTTGAAGAATGTTCTTCATCACCCTTTGAAAAATGGCACAAGTCAAAGACACTCCAAAGGGCAAACGAGTGTACTCATACAGTCCTTTGTGAGTATTTATAATGACATACTTCCTGGATGACACCTCAAGCTCCAGTTGGAGATAAGCATGGCCCATGTCTAATTTGGAATATATGTGACCCCCAGCCAGTTTTGTATACAAGTGTTCTGTGTGTGGTGTAGAGTATCTGTCTAAGCGGAAGCAACTGTGGACTGTCAATTATAACCTCCACATAGCCATCATTGTCAAGTTTTAGAACTGGGACTTCTGGCATGGCCCATTCAGTAAATTGTACTGGGTATAATGCCAAGTTCCAACTTAGCCTTTACTTTGGCATGTCGGGCATAGGAGACCAGTCGTGCTGTGAAGCATTTAGCTTGGGTTTCTGGGTTGACGTAGATCTGGGCCCCAGCACCTCTAATCTTCCCAAGGGTTCTTAGATCACTTTGGGATACTCCCCAATGACTTTGTATAAATTGCCAGTACCCATTTTAAAGATCTGTTGCCAATTCAGGTGGATTTTCTGTAGACAGTCCTTTCCAAAACGTTGGGCCCAGGTCATTGCACCACTAGGGCAGCACAGCGGTTAGCACTGCTCCCTCACAGTATCAGGGACATGGGTTCGGTTCCTGGCTTGGATGTCTGTCTGTGTAGAGTTTGCACATCCTCTCCATACCTCTGTGAGTTTCCTCTGGGTGCTCCGGTTTCCTCCCACAGTCCAAAAGACATGTTGGTGAGGTAAATTGGCCATGCTAAACTCTTCCCCAGTGAACCCAAACAAGTGCTGGACTGTGGCGAATAGGGGATTTTCACAGTAACTTTATTGCAGTGTTAATGTATGCCTACTTGTGACACTAATAAAATAATAAACTAAACTATTGGGGGAGTCATTCTGTCTGTTACCTGTGCATAACTGGGGTTACAGTGATCTCAACAATACATAATAGCTCCCCCAGCATATATGGCCAATCTAGCCTTACTGTCCCACGTTCAAGATGCCCAATTGGAGTTGCCTAAAGTTTTGTTTCCCAGCGATAGATACAGCAATCCCTTTGTCTACCTCCATGTCTCGGGGGCAGCCAGTTGCCTCAAGATTAGTCTTGACTGGAGCCACTTTGGGTGCAGTGATGCAATTTAACTGGACTAATTCCTTATTTTAGGGGAGGTTTATCTGCAAAACCTGTCCTGAGGTGGCTTCACCCTTTGGCGTGGACGGTGCATGTTTTGCCTGTTTCAGAGGCCATGTTTGGGATGGACCCTATGGCTCCGAGAGTTGCGCAGATGTGCTCACTCCTTATTGTATTGTGGAGAGACTTACTGTCTAATTCTGGAGTCTCACAGTCTCCAGCTCCAATCACCCTTTCTTAGCAGTAAATGGGAGTCGCAGACATTACCCACTGGGGACATGGTTCTGCATTATGGCCATCACCCAAGGGTGAGGATGGCCCTATCTATTGGCTGCTGAAGCTCCTTGGTCCCTTTTTCTATGTTTTTGCAGGAAAGGGCCAGTTCTGTGGCTTTCTTGACACCCTGTAGATTCCTTCAGGTGGCAATATTATTAATTCCACGTACTAAACATAACATTTCCAAAAGTGCTGACCCGTATTCACAGTGTTTCACTATTTTCCATAGTCTTGTCAAGAATTCAGTAACTGGTTCCGGAGGAAGTCTAATTGCTGTGCTATGCCTGTAGCATTACAATATAATAGACAGTTTAGGGTCGTATTAGTCCGATACCATACCTACCAATCTGTCAAAAGATTCTGAATCAGGGGCTGCTGGATAGGTTAAACTTTTATGATGCTGAAAGTTGGGGCCCCCACAAGCGGTCAGGAGGATGACATTTGCCTAGTTGTCCCCTTCTTTCCTGAGAAATATTTCATATTTTTGCCGTACTGGGGCCAATCTTCCACACCCACATCATAAGTTTCCAATTTCCCAAACACTAGCATTTCCAATATCTCCTCATCACTGTCTTACTGGGTTCGCTGAAAGATAAAGTTGTTTGAAACTTTTCTTGTTCCTCATTGCCAATATAATGACTTCAGAAGTCTGACAGGAAAGGAACAGTTTATTACAGAATGCAAAGTAAAACCATTACCACGGTGCGCGCACAAACTAGTCCCTGCCTGTGACTACAATTCAGCAGGCCCAGTCCTGGGCCTGCCTTATGAAAGGCTTAGGTAATGAGTTCCCCTAATGAGCTCTAGTGGGCAGGCAACTGGCTGTTACCAAGAGAACTCATATTCAATGACCCTCAGTGGGGATCAATCAGTGATTCCCCATGGACCTCATGGGTGTTTGCACATAGATAAACAGCAAGCCCCACACTGAATCACAATGCTTAATATTCCACGTATCACACTGTGTATTACTGAAAAAGGCTTGTTGTCTAAGCTTTTCTTTTGAGTTATAAGCACACTTATTTTGTCTCCCCAAGACACAAAACTTTGACAGTATGTCTCCTTTCTCAGCAACACTCAGGTTCTGTATGATTAAACGACTATACCTTACTGCCCATTCATTGAAAAATGCAAAAGGATAACAACAACTTGTTTTTATTTAGCACTGCTGACGTAGTAATAATGATCTGTCTAAGAGCAAATCCTCTTCTAATTCCTCTTTGGTTACTCATAGGAGTCTCACGTTTTCATTTTCACGTTGTCAAACATCCTCATTTCTTCCAACCATCTGTTCTACATCCCAGGCGCCCTTTGTTCACCTCCTTCAGCAATGATCATGCCTTAGAATATGGCCTAGTCAACCTTGTTGCCTTTTCTTGATGATAACATAAAACATCCCGAATCACTTTACGGAAGTGAAACAAAATATGACAGTGAATCATCTCGGCGATATTAGAGCAAGTAATAGCTCGGCTTTAAGGACCATCTCGAAGAAGGGAGCAGTATAGAGGCGGATAAGTTTATGGAGGGAATTTGAGAGGCAAGGGGATCGGCAACTGAAACTTTTGCTACCAATGGCTGTGCCAGCAAAAATTGATGGTTTGCGAGGAACCAGAATTGGAGGACTGCAGAGATCTTGGGGGATTGTAGAACAAGAAGAGACAACAGCACTAGGGGGAGGGGGAGGTCATGGAGGTATCTGAAAGCAAAGATGAGAGTTCTGAAATTGAGGCATTGCTGGAGTGGGATACAACAAAGGACAAGGGGCACAGGGCTGATGAGTAAAAGGGTCTTGTTGAGATTTAAACCACATATAGCAGAGTTTCAAAGGAATAACAATGTGTTTCAAGTAGCAACATGTTCAGAAAATGATTTGAAGACAGCTTGGCAATGTAATGTTGACTAATTAAGTTATGTTGTGCACACTAATTGAGAAAGTCCCTCCAACATTGCCTCCAGGGCATGCATTAATAAACATTCAAAATTTGGAAACTAGCGACCTGAACATGCTTAAGGGGTGTGCTATTAAATTCTTTCATCCTATCAGTCTGTCTGTTTGTCTATCTAGTCATTCAAAAATGTTGTGTTCAGTACACCAGAAGATTGCATATGTAGTATGAATTTAGCTTCATTCCAACTCATTATAGTCATATCCAATTGCTTTTTACTCCAAAATATGCTGCATACGTTCGCACAGCAGATGCCCCTGAGGCCTTTAAACGCAAACATGTTACAGAGTTGACTCAACAAACTTTCTAATCACATAGGTTTGATCTCTGCCTCTTACGTGTTCCTGGAAATCACATCAACAAAATGCTCTAACGTTCAATCGACTGATACCATGCCAGAATTGAACTGACTCAAGAACAGCTTTTTCCTTGCTGCCAGCAGACTTTCGAATGGACTTACACCCTAGCTTTGACTGTAACATTACATTCTGCACTCCCTCCTTTCCTTTCCCCTCATGTACTCCACGAATGATAAGTTTTATCTGTACAGCACGCAAGAAACAATACTTTTCAGTGTATGCCAATACATGTAACAACAGTAAATCAAATCAAAAATCAACATATTATTTGAAATGAAATGCAATTTCATCTATTGCCACTTTCTTCTGTTGGAGATGTCTTTGTGAACCCCCCCTCCCCCCACACCCCCTTCCCCAATGCTTTAGTTTCTTTTTTAAAATGAAAATTTGTCCAAGTAAAAAGCACGAACATGCTTCAAAGTCCCCACCCACTGGGGGGGCGAAATCTCTTCGCAATTCATGCACGGAGTTTCCTAATCATCAAACATTTCTGACGCAGCACAGAATTTGAATTCGGAAGGTAAAAAGCGCTGACTTTGTTAAGTGGTGTTGGCAGGATTTGCATCTCAATGTTACATCACTGGGGAACTGCAGCCCCCACCAACTCGGAGTGGAAACCCCGAGTAAGGAATGTACTGCAGCTTATGTCAGGAGAGGACAACGAGAGGGCAACAAACCTGGTTCGCAGGCAGAAGAAGCACAGCCCATGACAGCTATAAATCGCTCTGAAAGTTTATCCCATCAAAATGCACGACATCATCGGATGAATTGGCCCGGTTTGGCGACAATTACAGGGCTTCCTTCGACTTCCCAGAATTTTAACATAATTATTGCCTCCAAAGACCCCCCCGACTACCGCAGCTGCTCCCTCCATGGTACAGAGAGGCACCCGGGCTGCTTCACAGATGTTCTATAATCCTCCACTCTCCCAAAACCACTGCACGGCAGACAGCTGCAGATGGGTTGGGAAAACAAACGTGGATTAACTTTTATCTTCCTCGCTGCACTTAATCCTCCTGCTTACACAGGCTGCAAAAAAAAAGCTGTAAAAGACAACGGAATGATCAAAATACTGTGCACAGTGGTTAGCACAGCGCCAGGGACCCGGGTTCAATTCCCAGCTTGGGTCACTGCCTGTGTGGAGTCTGCACCTTCTCCCCGTGTCTGTGTGGGTTTCCTCTGGATGATCCGGTTTCCTGCCACAGTCCATTAGACCTGCTGGTTGGGTGCGTTGTTCATGCTAAATTCTCCCTCAGTGTACCTGAACAGGTGCCGGAGTGTGGCAACTAGGGGATTTTCACAGTAACTTCATTGCAGTGTTATAGAGTCATAGAGGTTTGCAGCACAGAAACAGGCCCTTTGGCCCAACTTATCCATGCTGCCTTTTTTTTTTAAACCTGAAGCTAGTCCCAATTGCTTGCATTTGGCCCATATCCCTCTATACCCATCGTACCCATGTAACTGTCTAAATGCTTTTTAAAAGACAAAATTGTGCCTGCCTCTACGACTACCTCTGGCAGACCTTCCTGACCCTCACCACCCTCTGTGTGGAAAAAGTGCGCCTCTGGACACTTTTGTATCTCTCCCCTCTCACCTTAAATCTATGCCCTCTAGTTTAAGACTCCCCTACCTTTGGGAAAAGATATTGACTATCTAGCTGATCTATGCCCTTCATTATTCTATAAGATCACCCCTCAGCTTTCTACACTCCAGAGAAAAATATCCCAGTCTATCTCGCCTCTCCTTATAACTCAAACCACCAAGTCCCATGTTCATGTAAGCCTACTTGTGACAACAATAAATAAACTAAGGTGTGCGGTGCGTGTGTGCCCAGTCAATGCTCTCACTAACTTGCTTGTTTGCTGTGGGATTAAACTTGTTGTAGAGCATGACTAGAATCAAAGGCTGGAATTTTATTACCTCACCTGCCCCCAAAATCAGGGCAGGCGCGGCTCGCAGAACGGCATTCTCCATTGATCTCAGGTGGGATCTTGTGAGCCTCGGGATGGTGAAGCGATAAAACTCCAGCAAAAATGTCAAAACAATACCATAACCGCCCCCCCCTCCCCACCCTTCCCAACCACTACCCCGGGTCCAGCAAATAGCCAAGCCCCACCTTTTAGGATTGAGGTGAGGAGAAATTTCTTCATCAGAGAGTGGTAAATCTGTGGAATTTACTACCACAGAAAAGAATTGACACCAAAATGTTGTGTGATTTCAAGAAGAAATTAGATATACCTCTTGGGGCAAAAGTGATCAAGGGATATGAGGAAAGAGGGCATCAGAATATTGAATTTGATGGTCAGACGTGATCAAAATGAGTGGTGGAGCAGGATTGAAGGGCTGAATGGCCTGCTCCTGCTTCTCTTTCCTATGTTTTTAAGGAGATCCCATGTTGGATGCCAATTGATCTAGAGTCATTGAATCCCTATAGTACTGAAGGAGGCCATTCAGCCCATTAAGTCTGGACTGACTGTCCGACAGAGTGTCCATGCCCACCCCTCTGCCCTATCTCTGGAACCCCACACATTTATCCCGTGAATCCCTCTAACCAGAGTCAGCTGATAACATCAAGTACTCCGTCAGGAGTTAAAGTGGGTCAGATGTCATAGCCCTGTTTAGTGACTGTAGGTGTTCACATTAGTGTGAGAATGGTTTGGACTTGGCTTCGATTCCGCCTGCCCCCATGCAAGGCTTCCTATAGACATTTTGTGAAGCCTCAGATGGGAACAATGTACCTTGGTGAGGACAAGAAACTGTCATGAAACAAGACACTAGAGCAGAGGAAATGTCTCTTTCGACAGGAGCAAAGAGAGAAAAAAGAAATCACAAATTCTAAAGAGTGTGTACACATCCTGAATTTTGTTAGACTAAATGGATTATTTTGATATCAGCTGAGTAACCAGTCGTCTTACAGACTTAGTTCAATTGTTTTTTTTTAATTTCCCTTCTGATGAATGGATTAATATTTTGAAAGGATTTCTATTTTCATCATGAAACCTGTCCGACATCTGTCATCCAGACAATCTGCTGGGGAAACACTAATTGTTACTAGATGCTTCATGGTGTTCTTGCAAGAGGAGAATGGTCATTACAGTATCAGGCTGAGTCCCATCAAATGTATACACTATTGCTTTACTTACAACTTCTGGGAAACCAGAAAACATGTACCCTTGGGCTGATAGACCCAAAGGTTTCCACATTCATCCGTCCCAGCTCCTTGAGTTAACCTACTTACCACACCTTAAAAATATTGGAATTCAAAAAAAAACAGAGGTCTATAATCCACAAATTAATTTCAGCTCAAATGTTGAGGAATAAATGTACTGCCACTGGTAAACATCAATTAACAATTTATTCCAGATAGTTTCCTGTCTGCAACTGAGTTCACAGACCTTTGGAAGAAAGAATTTTTGCATTTATGTAGCACCTTTCATTGTCACTGGATATTACAAAGCACTTTGCAGCCAAGGAAATGTCTTTGAAGTGCAAGAAGGGTTATTGACCTGGAATGTTTTCTCTCCCTAGGCGCTGCCAGATCTGGCAACTATTTCCTGCATTTTCTGTTTTTCTTTCCAATTTCCAGCAATACTTCGGGTTAGGGAGAGCTCATAAAGGTTCAGTCTAAATTGATAAACCCAGCTGGAATTATATCGTTCAATATTTGAAGCTATAAGAGCTGGGATTATCCAATCTTGCTCCCGCCGCTCCTGCTGCCAGTGAGAATGAAGAATTTGGCGCTCAGCCAAAGTTTCATTCATTGCAATGGGACTAGAGAGTCCCAGCCGTGGGCGAGGTCAGAGAATTCCGGCTAATGCACGTTTAAATTCAAGAAATAAGCCAACGTACAGATTGTGCCTAAACATGTTACAACCAAGTACACAACGTGATAATTCTTTTTCAGTGGGATCACTTCTAACAACTGATGCTAGACAGTGACTCTGCGATAACCTTTACACCATTTGTACTTACCATCAACACTCACACTGTTCTTGTAGACTTGGACAGCATTAGAAGATCATATCAACATATATAATAATTTTCATAAGGCAGTGGGAGCGAATTCGACTTGGGGGTGATGTCCAGTGAGCAGTACTGCATGGACTTCCTGTAATACAATGGCCTAGTGGTAGTATCACTAGACTATTAATCGAGAAACTCAGCTAATGTTCTGGGGACTGGGACACAGCAGATGGTGGAATTTGAATTCAATAAAACAAATCTGGAATTAAGAATCTATTAATGGCCATGAAACCATTGTCAATTGTCGTAAAAACCCACCTGGTTCACTAATGTCCTTCAGGGAAGGAAATCCGCCAACCTTACCTGGTCTGGCTTACATGTGATTTCAGAGTCAGAGCAATGTGGTTGACTCTCAACTGCCCTCGGACAAACTACGGATGGTCAGTAAATATTGCACAGCCAGCGACACCCATGTCCCATGAATAAATAAGAAGAAATAAACCCTGCCTCGATATACATTTCCAGCCAGGCCAATTGAATTGAAAATTTTTAGGGTTAATTGGGCCATTGACGTGCTTTGATTTTCTGTCTGAGATGCAGTTCTGTCACAGTGAGTCTACGCAAGGCATCTTCCAAAACCATTTTATTCCAGAGACTGATCACACTCATTACCTAACCTCTTGAGCACAGACAAACTACAATGAACACCTCCCCGCTTAATGGATGGTATATTGAATTCTACTTAATACTTTTTACGGTTAAGAGGCTCAGAGAAGGATTTACAAACCAAGTGTGAAAAGACATATGAGTTCAATTGCAACCATTCGCTAAATTGAGTGGGAAATGAGGTGGCACGGTGGCACAGTGATTAACACTGCTGCCTCAGAGCTCCAGGGATCTGGGTTCGATTCCCGACTTCGGTAACTGTCTGTGTGGAGTTTGCGCTTTCTTCCCATGTCTACGTGAAGTTTGCTACGGGTGCTCCAGTTTCCTCCCACACTTCAAAGATGTGTGGGTTAGGTTTATTTGCTGTGTTAAATTGCCCCTTACTGTCAGGGGGATTAGCGAGTAAATACATGTGGTCACGGGGATAGGGCCTGGGAGGGATTGTGGTCAGTGCAGGCTCGATGGGCCAAATGGTCTTGTCCTGCACTGTAGGGATTCAATGATATGAAAAGTCATTTGGGCAGGTGCATGGCTAGAAAAAGGGTTAGAGGGGTATGGGCAAAATGCAAGCAAATGGGAATAGTCCAGTTTAAGAAACCTGATTGGCATGGATGAGTTGGACCACAGGGCCTGTTTCCCTACCGTATATGTCCTCTCTATAACTCTATAATCTCACAAAAAGGATCTTTGCCTGAGAAGGTGACATTGACATAAATGTTGGGTTTCTTTGAATACAGTTATTAATGGTTATAACAATAACAGGCTGAACGGCCAACAGGCCACATGGTTTTCAAGCATAGGAACAAGGAGTTTCATCTGCTGACATCGCAACATTGAAGGTTTGTCAGAGTCAGTTTCAAATAACATCAGAAATTCCCCTAGGTACGCAATAGCCTAAGTAGCATAACCGACCGACCAAAGCACAGGGAGTCTGGAATCAGTGTTGACTCAACTCCCTGCTGTTGCGTTCAGTGTTCCTTCCCAGTAGTTCATCCAATATCACCAATCCCCCCCTTCCCACACACAAAAATCCACACCAGATCAGAGCAGAAAAACAGCCAACAAAATAAAAAAAACAATCACAGTTACTTACAGTAGTTTGGTTACTAGAACAGAATCAAAAGATCAAACATACAATAAAAGAAGGCACTTTTAACAGCTTATACTCGAATCTGATTTTGTCTATTGTAACTGAAACATTGCAAGTTTCCGAAAGGCCTTGACTTTCCATATGTCTTCCACCCAGGTACCTGCTTTATCTGTGCAGTATCAGCTGATGCAACACAAATGATTGCCAAATTTGAAATATAAAGGAGTTGCACCCATAGCCACTTATGCTCAGGTTTCCATGGTCTTTTATGTGGGTTCGAAAGTCTATTTGCCTGAAGTGATTCCCACCCACAGATCTGTCTATGTCGCCAGGTTGCCATGGTGAGTTTCCATTTGTCGCGCTTGTTCAGGTTGCTCATCACAATGCACCCAAATTTTCAGGGGTACAGGCACCTCAGGTCTTTAGCTCGCCATCGACTGGTTCAGGAAGCGGGTGACTGAGGAGGATCATCCAACCTAACTGTCCGCCCCTCTGATATGGTCATATTCAGGGCCAGGTGTCCCTGGAGATGTTGCATAAGGTGTCCATGGGCAACTTTGTACCACAGGCCTCTCGGGCCTGTATGGGGACTGCAGGGACTGGAGTGTGTGAGTCACGTTTTGGTTTGATAAGTTTCATTTACGCTTTGTTTTTGTTTTGGCTGGTCCCCCTTTAAAGGGCTTTGTCCCTTAGCATCTAGTTTTTGTCCCTTTTAATTTGTTTACTTAAGTTTACTTAAAATGTTTACTTAATTGAGTTTAACCAAAAAGAATGGCATCTTAGTTCACATAAATTCATGGCTAATGACCTGCACTCAAATGGGCCCTCACTCTGGACTGCTTCCTGTGATAGTGCGACCATGATTTGAAATTCATTTTAAAATGGTTTCAAAAGTAATCAGTTGATCTGCCCTTGTTACAAAAGATAGTGAGTGACCTGTTTATTGAGCTGCATCAATTACTTGAAGATATCTTCAGTTTAAAATACTTTAGTTCAGACATCTTGAGGCTTTGTTTGACATATTCAAATCACAAATCAATTACTCACAATTACACTGCTCAGTTGCAGCCTAATACTCAAGATCATTTTGAGGGTGTCACAGTGGCACAGTGGTTAGCACTGCTGCCTCACAGTGCTAGGGACCCAGGTTCGATTCCGGCCTTGGGTCACTGTCTGTTTGCATTTTCTCCCCGTGCCCGTGTAGGTTCCCTCCTGGTGCTCCCACAGTCCAAAGATGTGCGGGTTTGGTTGATTGGCCATGCTAAATTGAACCTAATGCCTGGGGATCAGCAGAGTGAATGGGAATAGGGATTAGCAAAGTTACGGGAATTGGGATTGTGGTGGGTACAGACTCGATGGGCCAAATGGCCTCCTTCTGTACTGTAGGGACTCTGTGATCTGTGATTCCAATTAATTTGTGTAGAAAGTTGGCATAACCACCATGATGTCCAGTGCATTCCGGGCACATTTTCCAGATTGGACCCAACGGAAAGTTCAGGCAGGTAAAACAAATCCTTTTCTGATTTCTTCCTGAATTATGCCATCTTAAACTCTGAGCTGCAATCTTGTGTAATCTTTTCTGCAATTCAAGAAATCGGTCACCCTAAAGAGCAAACAAAAGGTACTAGTTTGGGGAGGCAAGGGCCTAGTGGTAATCTAGAAACTCTACGAATGTTCTGGGGACCTGGGTTCGAATCCCGCCATGGCAGATGGTGGAATTTGAATTCAATCAATAATTAAGAATCTACTGATGACCATGAAACCATTGTCGGAAAAACACATCTAGTTCACTAACGCACCTTAGGGAGGAAAATCTGCTATCCTTATCTGATCTGGCCTACATGTGACTCCAGAGCCACAGCAATGTGGTTAACTCTCAACTACCCTCTGAACAAAAGACAACTAGGGATGGGCAATAAATGCTGGCCAGCCAGTAACACACACGTCTCATGAATAAATTAAAAAACAAGTTCAACCATGACAACATCTTGTTTGATCTTGGACTTATTTGATGTTTGACTCACCAATGTCTGTTTCTTTGTGATTCTTGATGAATTCAGCCAACTCAAAGTTGCCTGCGATTATAGCCACCTGCAAAGGATTGTACAATCATCCTGAATGACAGATTGACAAGAAGCATTAAGATTTTCAAGTTCTTAATTTCTTTTACAACCACTGCACAACAGCCATAAGCTTTCAAAAAATGTATTTGGTGACTGAGTAATACGCTATGCAGGGGAAATTATGGGCGGCACAGTGGTTAGCACTGCTGCCTCACAGTGCCAGAGACCTGGGTTCGATTCCCAGCTTGGGTCACTCACTGTCTGTGTGGAGTTTGCACATTCTCCCCGTGTCTGTGTGGGTTTCCTTGGGGTGCTCCGATTTCCTCCCACAGTCTGAAAGACATGCTGGTTAGGTGCATTGGCCTAAACAGACGCCAGACTGTGGAGACTAGGGGTAACTTCATTGCAGTGTTAACGTAAGCCACTAATCAATAAACTTTAGAATAAATTTTAGTTGAACTTCAACACGATTATTTAAAGCATTGATTGAAAAAGCCATTTCATTTCAGAACATGGGCAATATAATCACAAGCAAAAGAAATTCAACTCAACTCACATTTGTGCGTGACAAAAAAGTGATGAGTTATTAAGACTGACATGACACTTTTATTAAGCAAGCCAGCAAATATATATTTCAGAACAAGGGACGGCTACCCCATTACTGTTTGCAGTCAATGTTGTTTAGCAACTCCCCTACCTAGTCAGAGAAACTGCAACCTTCATCACGCACTGACTGACACTAATTTATTTTGCACGTCAGGGAGACACCGAAACAGATGTCAAGTATGAATCACTCCCTGATGAAGCTGCCATGTTCATCGGCAAAGCAGCTGTTAAATGGGGAGGATCAGCAGCAGACAGCAACAGGTGATGGTGAGTTTGCAACAAGTGCTAAAAACTGTAACAGCATGATTTTCAGTGCTAAGCCTTGGTTCAGTTGCAGCAGCTGCCCAGAAGGCGGAAGGATGCGAGTTTTTGCCCCACTCCAGAGTCTCGGGGACAGAACTGTGGCTGACAAACACACCAGTGCCATACTTTCATGTAGCACATTAAACAGAGGCCTTCCCAGCTTAATTCCACAGCATCAGTTGAAGAACAGCAAGGAAGGAACTTCTCCCCTACACAAAAATTTGGTCGCTATTGGTCTCCAAGCAACATCGCAGAAACAGTGAGATAAAGGCAAAATTACTGTGAATGCTGGAATCTGAAACAAAAACCGAAAACGCTGGAAAATCCCATCAGGTCTGGCAACAACTGTGGAGAGAGAATAGAGCCAATATTTCGAGTCACGATGACCCTTCATCAGAGCTCCTGAATGGAAATGTTAGCTCTACTCTCTCTCTCCCAAGATGTTGTCAGATCTGCTGAGATTTTCCAGAATTTTCTGTTTTTAATCATAGAACATAGAACCGTGCAGCACAGGAGCGCTATGTTGTGTCAAAAATGATGCCAAACTTAATAAATCCTTTCTTCTGCCGTTGGTCCATATCCCTCTGTTCCTTGCATATTCATGTGCTTTTCTAAAAGCCCCTTAAATGTCCCAATCGTATCTGCCTCCACCACTACCCCTGACAGCGTGTTTCAGACACCTATCATTCTCTGTGTAAAAGACTCTCCCCTCATATCTCCTTTGAACTTTGCTCCTCTCACCTTAAATGCATGCCCCTATTATTAGACATTTCAACTCTGGGAGGAAGATTCTGACTGCCAACCCTATTTATGCCTCTCCTAATTTTATAGACTTCTATCTGGTCTCCCTTCAGCTTCTGCCGTTCCAGAGGAAACAACCCTAGTTTGTCCAGCCTCTCTATGTAGCTCGAATCCAGGCAGTAACCTGGTAAACCTCTCCTGCACCCTCTCCAAAGCCTCCACATTTTTCCTGCAGTGTGTGACCAAAACTGAATGCAAAACTTTAAGCGCGGCCGGACCAAAGTTCTATAAAGCTGCAACATGACATCCTGACTCTTGTACTCAATGCCCAAACCAATAAACTCAAGCATGTCATATACTTTCTTTACCACTCTATTTATTTATATGGCTACTTTTAGGGAGCTATGGGACTTGAACCCCAAGATTCCTCTGTATACCAATGCTATTCAGGGTCCTGCCATTAACTGTATACTTACTCTCAACATTTGATCTCCATCTTCTAAGGGTCCAACATTTACTTTAGCCACTCCTTTCCGTTTTATATATTTGTAAAAACTTTTATTATCAGTTTTTATATTTTGTGCCAGTTTACTTTCATAATCTATCTTTCCTTTCTTCATTGCTTTCTTAGTAGTTCTTTGTTGTTTTCCATGGGGAGGATGGATTTCAGTCGAAGGTACAAATTTGGACAGTGGTGCAGAGGGAATCTTGAAAGCTCCATTTAATACTTCAACCCAATCTTACACATCTTCAAGTGTTTACATTCAAAATGACTGATTCCCTTAAGTCACGTAATTTCACATCACATTATAGTCATAAAATCTTGAGAATTTCAATTCCATTGCTCTTTAGGATCAGTGCCTTCATCCTTGCTCTGTTATGCTATCCAATATAATATCTAGCTAAGCAGAGGTGCAATCAGACAGCACAATGCACTATCACTGCTACAACGCTGGTGACAACAGAAAGATTGCAATATTATCTCTTGCCCCTGAGAAATAGCGGCACCCATTTGCTGCTGAACTATATAGCAGGTTAAGGACTCTTAGAATATTGAATAGAGTAGGTTACACTCTCTGCCAATACTGCTGTGATCTGTGGTGAGAGGAGGTATGGGGAGCGGACAGATTGGCTGGAAAGATTGACAAATTCCAGGGACTGGGTCTAAATACTGCCATGCTGCCAGGGACCGTGTTCAAATACTGCCACACTGTGAATCATTTGCAAACTCGCAAATATTGACACCTTAGTAAGATAAAGGGTTATAGGTAAGCCTAGTAGATGTACATGGTACATGTTCGGCGCAACTTGTGGGCCGAAGGGCCTGTTTGTGCTGTAGGTTTTCTATGCTCTATTTACAAGGGTCTGCGGCAAATGGACATACACTCCTGTGAATATCTTGGGAGTACCATCACGCTCCTGAGACCCAGTGCAACATTTGTACAATTCTGCGTCTTCATTTCAGATTCCAGCAGCCGTGGTATTTTGCTTTTATTACAACTCTCGGAACCGCTGCAAATATTCAGTCAGAGGAGTCAGTCTCGTGTTCTCTTGGAATTTAAGGTCAATCTCCATGGTGTTGCTGTGAGGGCTCCAGGAGGGAAATCACAGGGGCATTGAAAGAAAAAGTCTGTGGTTTTAATTTTCCTTGGACATTTTGGAGAATTAATTTGAAATATTATTGTTGTTGGGTGAAGGAATGGCAGCAAAGGGTAGTTTCACAATTAGAATTGGTACCAGATGATGTTGTGCCTCAATGATGGCAGGGCAATGCTGACAAGGTGGTCTTGGGGTCATTCCTGAAGATAGAATCTCCAACTAAGGTTGATAACAATAGATTATCCCTGAAACAGCTTAGGGATCAGCTGAAAATGTTGGTTCTATCCTGAAGGTCACAGCTTCTTCCCTGCTTCCATTAGACTTTTGAATGGACCTATCACATATTAAGCTGATCTTTCTCTTCACCCTTTTGGTAACGGCAACATTATACTCTGCATCCTCTCCTTTCCTTTTCCCCTATGTATTCTATGAACAGTTTGTTTTGGCTGTATAGCACGCAAGAAACAATACTTTTCACTGTATCCCAATACATGTGACAATAATAAATCCAATCAAAAGATCATAAGATCAAAGGAAATAGATGCAAGGATAGGTTATTTGAACCTTCAAGCCTCCTTCGCCATTCAGTAAGAACATAGCTGGCCTTAACTCTATTTTCATGGATATTATAGAAGTCCTACAGGAAAGAAGGAAGCCATTCGGCCCATCGAGTCTACACTGAGCACAACCCCACCCAGGCCCTATTCCCGTAACTCCACATATTTACCCTACTTATCCTCTGACACTAAGGGTCAATTTAGCATGGCTAATCAACCTAACCCACACATCTTTGGCATGTGGGAAGAAACCAGAGCATCCAGAAGAAACCCACACAGCCAAGGGGAGAATGTGCAAACTCCACACAGACAGTGATCGAGGTCAAAATTGAACGCGGGTCCCTGGCGCTGTGAGGCAGCAGTGCTAACCACTGTGCCACCATGCTGCCCTAATGAACAATTGTTTATATATATTGCATTTATTGGTATCACAAGTAGACTTACATTAACACTGCAATGAAGTTACTGTGAAAACCCCCTTTCACGGTTATCAGTAGACTCTTAATTCCACATATTTTTATTGAATTCAGATTCCACTACCTGCCAGAGTGGGATTCGAACTCATGTCCCCAGAATGTTAGCTGAGTTTCTGGATTAATAGTCCTGCTATAATACCAGTAGATAAATGTGTGCGGTTATAGGGATAGGGTGAAGGGGAGGGCCGGAGTGGGATGCTCTTTCGGAGAGTCAGTGCAGACTCAATGGGCTGAATGGCCTCTTTCTGCCAGCCGGATATCATTAGTCACAGCTTTTGGGGCTAGCCTTTCTCATCACTGAGCCAAACCTGAATGTGCTGAGGTCCCGGTGCAGACTCAATGGGCTGAATGGCCTCTTTCTGCACTGTAGGGATTTAATGGTTCTATGATTGCCAGTGGCTATAAATGTGACTTCTGCATTTTTTTGCTTGTTGCAGGTTTACACTGGGGATTTCCGTGGAATATCACAGTCCTCTGCTCGTAAATGCATCCAAGAGGTTACCAGCACCTATTCAGTCAGGCACACAATTATGTCCAGTTCTTCCTTGATGAAGCCAGCCAGGCTGCAAGATTACTGAGATTTGATCCCCAGCTTCCCACTGGGGCACTCTGCTGTTGTCTGCACATGTATGACTTTTTAGAGCTCCCTGATAGTGACCACTTATCCTTCAATAGAAAAGGCTTCCACTCTCTCACTGGGGAGCTGGTTTGTGATCATCGAAAGTGGACTATGCAGGTCTGTGCGAGGAAGCTTGTACGAGTCTTTCATCTTGAGTCACTCACAGGTGCCACAGACCTTCCAGGGACCTCAGCACATTCAGGGTTGGCTCATCGGTGACAAAGGCTAGCCCCCAAAAGATGTGACTAATGCTGGCAGCTCCAGAGGAGAGGTACAATGTGGCTCATTCCGCAACATGCTCCTTGATTGAGGGGACCATTGACATGCTGGAGATTTCTGAACTGGTCAGGGGGTGTTTTCCCCAGAGAGTGCCTCACATCATCGTGGTTTGCTGCACTCTAACAAGGTAAAGATAAAATCGCCATAGTCTCAGAAGACCCTAAACTGTGCCTGATGGCGATTTCACCTGAGAATCAACACACCTCAAGCGAGGGGCAAGATTGAGGAGGTGGGGCCTTTGTGTATAACCTCAGCTGGGAGGGCAATTGAATCCACATTGATGGCATCACTCTACATCATTAACTAGCTGTCTAACCAACTGAGATAAATCATTCTAACACCCTGGTCTCCAAAGGGGAGGTGAGGTACCGGATGGAGAGATTCAGGAGGGATGAGTACAATGAGTATGAGGATGTCGAGGTTCTAGAGGAAGAGGCCATAGCATGGGCCAGACATGGCAGATGTGTGTAAGATTCTTTCAGCCACAGGGCTCCAGGACATGGATGACAGGCAGCTTGTATGAGTTTCTCCCACTTGTGCCCTCCATGCAGGATCAACATTACTGAGTTTGCTGTCCTCAGCAACTCCCTGAAAGCCATTCATCCTGGAATGGGTTATCAAAATCTTGTGTGATAATGACCTCATCCTTGGAAGGCTAGGCAATCTTTTCTGTTATGGGATTAAAAACTCCAACAAGATTCACTATGCAGAAATTAGACATGGTGCAGTCTTTCTGGGGATCACAATCACATTTCACAGCCTATGGCAGCCTTCATAAGGCGGGTGGGGAGGGGGGTGCGGTTGGGGGGCAGTGGGGAGCTGAGTGGTGGTGGTGGTGGAAGTCGGGGTGTTTTCAATGTGGACCACCCTTACTGCTGAGGGGACTCTCTGTGAGCCGGAGGCTTTCTGCTCAGGAAGAACCACCTTCAGAGCCTGCTGGGTATATATGGCAGCCAGCACGAGTCTGCAATCACAGCACCGTGGGGCGTAAACATCTGGCAAATCCTTGGCTGTGGGATAATATACACTGTACAAATGTGGGTGAATGATTAAAGATCACAGAATCACAGATTAAGCTTCCTGGAATTAAACAAATGTTGGAGAGAAATTAATTCTAAAATCAACTAAAATAGTCAATATCTTTTCGCAAAGGTAGGGGAGTCTAGAACTATAGGTTTAAAGTGAGAGGGGAGAGATATAAAAGGGTCCAGAGGGGCATTTTTTTCACACAGAGGGTGATGAGTGTCTGGAACAAGCTGCCAGAGATAGTAGTAGAGGTGGGTACAAGTTTGCCTTTTTAAAATCGTTTAGGCAGTTACTTGGGTAAGATGGGTATAGAGGGATATGGGCCAAATGTGGGCAGTTGGGACTAGCTCAGTGGTTAAAACAACAGGCATGGACAAGTTGGGCCAAAGGGCCCGTTTCCATGGTGTAAACATCTATGACTCTATAAATGGGTGACTGCAAGTTTTCACCTGTTTGATTGTTTGCCAAGGAGGGGTTGCTCGTCGAAAGATTTCTCACAATTTGGACAGAATATGAAAGTTATTTTGATTTGTTTTGAAATGTTGTTTGTGCATTTTTTTTACACAAAGGGATAGAAAGGAATCCATTAATTGTATATTAATTTGTACTTAATTAATTACATTTCCTTTTTTTAAATGCTCTGCAGGGTGATGGGCTATAAATGGGGTATCGCTTGATAAAGAAGCATTTACTGAAACCGTGCTTTAGGAGGGCTGTGTTTCTAATGCTGCAATCGAGAACTAAACGGCTACGTATTATTGTCTTTTAAGGATGGAAGGTCTTATACTGCTGTTCGTGGTCATGTAAAGCTGGTGTAAAATCTCACACTAATTAGGATCAAGCGATGGGACTAATTGGATATCTCTTTTAAAAGGCCGACGCAGGCATGATGGGTAGAGTTCCCTCCCGCTGTGCTTTAAGATCCTATGATTAAACCAGTCAAACAATGCCTGCTGTGTTTTGATTATGTCAAGTTCTGCTGATCAGCTCAAATTTCAATCCATTAAAAAAGTCTAGACTGACTAGAGAACTGGGAGCAGGAGGAGGCCATTTGGCCCTTCAAGCCTGCTGAGTAGAATCATGGCTGATCGGATTGTGATCTTTCCTTTATTCATTCCTAGGACATGGGCATCGCTGGCTGGCCAGCATTTATTGCCCATCCCTAGTTGTCTTTGGACGACAATTTAGAGTCAATAGCCGGAATTCTCCCACCCAGCCTGCCGCTGCCTTTGTGGAAGGTGGGTTGCGGACAAAGTGAAGGCCCATTGGCAGTCCGGCGGGAATTTCCGGCTTTTAGACCAGCGCAGCCGGAGAGCCCAACACTGGTCCCTAGGGCCCTCCAATCGTCAATTTGCCAATCTAAAAGAAACATTTGTCCTGACTCTCTGTATCCTGTTAGTTATCCAAACCTCTACCCATGCTAGTATATTACCCCAACACCATGCGAATCACCTTGCCTAATAATCTTTTGTGTGGCACCTTATGGAGTGCCTTTTGGATATCCCTTGCCCATCAAAATCTATGTATCTCTGTCTTAAAAATATTCAATGACCTGCGGAAAATTCATGCAACTCTCAGAGAGAAAAAATATTCTCCTCACCTCTGCCCTGTAAGGATGGCTCCTAATTTTAAAACAGTGCCCCATCGTTCTGCACCAACCCATCAGATCTGCCATCCACCTTGTCAATACCATTCAAGACTTTTATATACTTCAATCAAGTCACCTCTTACTCTTCCAAGCTCTAGTGGAAACAAGCCCAGCCTTTCCAGTCTATCCTCATAAAACAGCCACTCATTTCAGATATCAGTCTCGTAAATCTCCTCTAAACTGCCTCCAATGCACTTATATCCTTTAAACCAATTTACAAATTAAACCATTGAATCCAATTTCTCTGCAATCACTTATTTAAGACCCTGGCCGCGATTCTCCTGACCCGCTGCGCTGCTCGAGTAGCGCAGCGAAACAGGGGACATCAGTGGGGGCTTCTAGCGGGACGCATGACTGGCATCCAGCTGATCGCTAGTCTGCCAAGCTCTTTCTTTCCGCGTAATCGGCTGAAAATTGGTGTGGGGCTGATTGCAAGCTGGAAATTGACAGCGGGAGAGACCAGAAGATCTCACCACCAGCCAACGGCAGGACAGCCCTGCTGCCGCAAAACATGCTTTGGGCCATGTGAAAAATCCCACCCGTGGAGTGCACGAGGCAATGGAAAGTTCCAAAATCGAGGTGTCGATTGAGCGGAAACCAATGTAGGGTGGAGAGGGAGTTGGAGTGAGTGAAGCTACCAGCAGCAGAGACTAGAAATGAGGAAAACAGAAGTCAGAACAGATCAGGAGTTAATTTAAAAAAGTGTCCGTCCTTAATATTTCTGTCATTTTATGACTGGATGTCTTTGTCTGCATTATCTGTTTCCTCTTTCGGTTCTTGTGAACTGTTTTTATTGACAAACTTTTAAATCCTCTTCCAAGTGCCACTACAATGGGGCTACCTCTATCTGACACATTTGGAAGTCGGAAGACCTAAGGAGAGATACCAAGAAGATCAGGTTTTATATGAGATATGTTCCCCCGCTGGAGTTTTCCAACAAAATCCCATGAACACCAATGGGACCAAACCTCTCTCTTTTTAAGTGACTTTGAAGGCCAGCACTCAGCTCATTTCCAAATAGTTCCACAGATGTATAAGATTTATGAGGGATACGGACTGGGTGAGCAAGGAACAGCTGTTCCCCTTGGTTGAGGGGTCAATCACGAGAGGACAAAGTTTTAGGGTGAGGAGCAGGAGATTCAGAGGGGATTTGAGAATAAAAATTCATTCAGAGAGTGGTGGGAATCTGGAATGTAGTTCCTGGGAAGATAGTGGAGACTGGAATCCTTACAACCTTTAAAGTATGCTTGGATGAGCACTTGAAATTTCGTAACAGTCAAAGATTTGGGGCAAGTTTGGGAAGGTGGAATTACTGCTCTTTTAGTGTTACTTATTGTTGGTGCAGAATCGATGGGCTGAAGGGCCTTCTCTGTGCCCTGTGACTCTGAGTCAATGGGCCCTACTTTACCATTTTCATTCGAAGTGCTGGGTGGACTTGAAACTGGGAGTATGTCCGATCTCAATTTTAGACCCATTCCGTGGTGCCCCCTTACGCACTCTGCCTGAAAAAATAGCAGCGATTCTGAATCGTGCTGCGGAAGCCTATGGGCAGGGCTTAACACACCCGAAATCTTGCAGCTCCGATCGGTACCTCCAACTGCGCACGTGCAGAAAAAAAAGATAGAGAAATGCTCTCCTGCCACATTGCTCCTGGGCCACAGAATGCCTCCCTCTGGCCCCCACAGACATTGCCCCACCTCCACAACATTACTGACCCCCTTATACCCTCCAACCCCCCCACCGCCACTCAGATCAACTACGGGCCCCTCCCCCCTTCCCCCATACGGATCATACGCAGAGTGGCAGTGGACCACCCCCTGCCTTTCCCTGCCCCCCGCCTCCTCTCCCTGCTGATCTGAGTCAGAGAACCATCTGACCCACCTTCCGCCCCCCAACTGATCTGAGTCAGAGAGCTGCTGGAGGCTCTGAACCTACCTCCCCAGAAGCTGGAATGCCCAAATTGGAGCTTTGCGGACCATGTCTGTTTCACGCCAAATCTAGATGGGTCAACACGGTGGTGAAGGGAGAAGTGCCAGTAAGTTTGGGCGTCCAGCCCATTAAGCCAATTTAAATGCATGAAAATGCATTTAAATTGATGTCACGTCCATTTTGGGCGTGGTCCCGACGGCAGCCACTTTCGGCCCTTGGTAAAGGGGGAACCGGCGTGGAGGCGGGCGCGGATCACGCTACTCGCCTCACGCCCGATTCTACCAAGTTATCACACCTACAAACGGATGCAACCTGAAGGTAAAATCGAGCCCTGTGACTCTATGGAATTTTTAACATCCAAGGATTAAATTCTAATCAGAAACCTGCGTCTTTGGTAACTCCCTTAAAAACAAATTTCAATGTTTTTTTTGAAAAGAATCCGGTAAACATAATACATCAGTTCCCTGGCTCTGCATTGATCCTACTGACACTCTTAACCAAACAACTGATTAATTCTCTGCATTTACACTACTTTATAATTGGCTGTCTGAACATTTCGACACTTGTCCCCCCAGCCCCACCCCCATCCATGCTCTGCACACCTCACACACAATAATACTTGCGACGCTCTCACCTTCCCCGCCTCATCATGACTAACCCACAGGCAGCCACTTGCCCTCGGGCTGTGTGTCGCTGACTGAGGCACATCCTACTGAAACAGCGCAAGGTGGAGGAAAATGTTTGCTCACCTGAAACGGGGTCTGGCTGTTGTAGTTCTTCACTTCTTTGTTGGCTCCTCGGAACAGCAGCACCCGGGCACAGCTCTCCTGTGGAAATACAGCGCGTTACTAACAAGTGACGGCAGTGTGTTTTCAGCTGCTGTCTTTCACTGCGAGTCTTCATTCTCTACAGTCCCACATAATTAACTGGCGTGGCACACCTCCTGAGGTTCAGCCATCCTATAACATAAATCAGGGCCACTGTGGACTCCTGAACAAGTGGCAGTTGCCTCAGGAAGCTTTAAAGGATTTTGATATATTTCCTGCTCTAATTGACCCTGCTGTTTTTTTTTAACCTGGCCCACTATGTCTCTCGCAGGATAATGTCAGATGGAGATTGTGTATTTGTGACAGAATCATAAAATCCCAACAGTGCAAAAGGAGGCCATTTGGTCCATCAGGTCTATACCGGCTCTTTGACAGGACCAGACCCTCTCCCCCCACACTATTCCCGTAGCCCCACACATTTACCATGGCTAATCCCCCTGGCCTACACATTTTGGTACACTAAGAGACAATTTGTCACAGCCAATCCACCTAACCTACACATCTTTGGACTGCGGGAGGAAACCGGAGGAATCCCACATAGACACGCGGGGAATGTGCAAACTCTACACAGACAGTGACCCAACGAGGGAATCGAACCCAGGTCCCTGGCACTGTGAGGCAGCAGTGTGCCACCATGCCACCCCAAAACTAAACAGACTCCTTGGGTTTTCCAGTCGTGCTCACCCCAGAATTGGAAAATCCCATCCCATCCGAGATGAACAGACCTTTGCATGGTCCGTGTCCCGCCTGCTACGATTGCCGTGATGGACACGACAGGGAAAATTCTACCCAATGAATATGTTCAAGACATAATCACATTTTCCCGTCCTGCTGGTTTAAACAGCAGTTCCTTCCCTGCCCGTTATTTTTGCTCAGTTGTACACAAAAGTGACAACAAAAGTTTTACAAACTTGTGAATTATGAGCACAGTATCAAACTGGTTTGGCAGCACTGACTTCGGATAGTGGAATCATAGAATTCTACAGTGCAGAAGGAGGCCATTCAGCCCATCGAGTCTGCACCGACCACAATCCCACCCTGTTCTTGTAACCCCCATGTATTTACCCAAACTAGTTCCTCTGACACTAAGAGGCAATTTAGCATGGCCAATCTACCTAACCTGCATATATTTGGACTATGGGAGGAACACAGTAAAAAGTCTGACAACACCAGGTTTTAGTCCAACCGATTTATTTGATAGTAAACGCACAAGCTTTCGAGGTTTCCCTCTTCGTCAGGTGAATGGAGAGTTCTGGCCTCAGACAGAGCATATAAAGCACAGACAGTTTAGAGATTACTGATTAGAACTTTTACTGTGTTTACCCCAGTCCAACGCCGGCACATCCACATCTATGGGAGGAAACCAGAGCACCTGGAGGAAACCCACGCAGACATGGGGAGAATGTACAAACTCCACACAGACAGCGACCCAAGCCGGGAATCAAACCCAGGTCCTTGGTGCTGTGAGGCAATGGTGCTACCCACTGTGCCACCTTGCTGTGAAAATATTCCATTAGTCTCCTGTCATGGTCCAGCATCTGGAGTACAATCGAGACATTCTATATGGTTCCACTGTCTCCTTTCAAATATTTAATCCGTTGGATTAAATGACCAAAGAATCATAAAGCAGAAAGCGCTAGAAAAACTCAGTAGGTCTGTCAGCATGAGTGGAAGCAGAAACAGAGACAATGGCAAAGATTTTCCAGCCCCTCTCCGCAGGCGTGTTTTCCTGTGTTGGGGGTGGCTTGCCATTAGCTGCCAGCAGCATCCTCCAGTCCTTCCGAAGTCTGTGGCATTTTGTATGGCCTGCCTACCCTGTCACCAAGGATCCTGCCGTGGGAGAATATCTTTCAGCAGGATTGGATGGTCCTAGCAACAGGAAGGGGCCTGAAAATTCCGCCCGACGTTCCGAGTGCAATGGGAGATGGAAATATGGTGGGACCCACACTGTTGAGAAAGCGGCAAAGGTCAGAGGAAACAGGAGAGGAGGTGAGTGGAGAGCTAGAGGACGGGGGAGATTCAATACGAAAACTATCATAGATAAAAGGCAAAGAGGTAATGGCTGTGGTAAAGAAATATCGCAACAGTCCAGAGGTGGTATTAACAGCAAGTAAAGGTCAGCCCCAAAAGCAACAATAAGATGCAGGCTGGCACTTGGCAAAGAATGCTCACAAAATTCAATAAGACAGAGAGTGTAGTCTGGAGGTTTCCTCCTCAATATTGAGTCTAGAAAGCTGCAAACTGCCTGCTCAAAAGCTGAGGTGCTGTTCCTCAAACTTCACTGGAACATTGCAGCAAGACAAAAATGTCAACATGAGCACGAGAGAAGTTCATAAGTTCACAAAATATAGGAGCAGAATTAGACAATTCAGTCCATCAAATCCACTCCCCCATTCGATCATGGCTGATATGCTCCTCATCCCCATTTTCCTGCCTTCTCTCCTTAACCCTTCAACCCATTACCAATTAAAAATCTGTCCGACTCCTCCTTAAATTTACTCACTATCCCAGGGTCCACCGCACTTTGGGGTAGCGAATCCCACAGATTCACAACCCCCCTTTATGAGAAGTAGTTTTTCCTCAGTTCTGTTTTATATTTGCTACCCCTTATCCTAAAACTATGACCTTTCGCTCTGGAATGCCCCACCATCCGCTCCATGTCTACTTTATCGTTACCTTTTATCATTTTGTATACCTCAATCTGATCTCCTCCCACTCTTCTAAATTCCAGATAGTATCAGCCTGAACTAAGATGATGAATGGCAAAATACTGGAACACCTCCATTCAATCCACAACCAGGACCCTGAATCTTCAGTCACCAACCGCTTTCTGGACTCAACACTGAATTCAACAATTTGTCAGTTGTGACTTAGTTGGTATTACTTTTGCCTTGGAATCACAAGGTTTTGGGTTAATTTCCCATTCCAGGATTTAAGAATGTAAATGAAAGCTGACACTCCAGTTTTGCATTGTTAGAGGACCTTTTGGATGAAATGTTTCAACTGAACGGTTGAGGACTCTGGGTCTGTACTTACTGGAGTTTAGAAATAGGAGGGATCTTATTGAAGCTTACAGGACACTGCGAGGCCTGGATAGAGTGGGCATGGAGAGGATGTCTCCACTAGTGGGAAAACTAGAACCAGAGAGGGCACAACCTCAGGCTAAAGGGACCATCCTTTAAAACAGAGATGAGGAGGAATTTCTTCAGCCAGGGAGTGGTTAATCTGTGAAACTCTTTGCCACAGAAAGCTGTGGAGGCCAAGTTATTAAGACAGAGATAGATAGGTTTTTGATTAACAAGGGGATCAGGGGTTATAGGGAAAAAGCAGGAGAATGGGGCTGAGAAAAATATCAGCCATGTTTGAATGGCAGAGCAGATGAGATGGGCGCAGAGGTCTAATTCTGCTCCCATGTCTTATGAGGCCACATCTGCCTGCTGGGTGGACATCTACCGAGCTATGTTCAATCAAGGCATTGAAGGGGGAATTAGGGATTACTTGAATAGAAACAACCTTCAGGGGTGCAGAAAATGGCATGATGTTCATGATGTTCATTTGGAGAGCTAGTGCAGACCTGATGGGCCAAATGGCCTCTTTCTGTGCAGCAACAAATCTGTTATTCTGTGAACTTCAGACCATGAACTCATCCCCATTTTGAATTTACAAAAGCATTTTATTTATCTTTTTAATGGGGGCGGCATGGTGACACAGTGGCTAGCACGACTGTCTCATAGCACCAGGAACCAGGGTTTGATTCCTAGCTTGGGTCACTGTAAGGAGTTTGCACGCTCTCCCCATGTTTGCATGGATTTCCTCTGGGTGCTCTGGTCTCTTCCCCCATTCTGAAAGACATGCTGGTTAGGTGCATTGGCCATGTTAAATTCTCCCTCAATGTATCCGAACGGGCACTGGAGTGTGGCAATTAGGGATTTTCACAGTAACTTCAATGCAGTGTTAATGTAAACTTACTTGTGACAATAATAGTAAATAAAGTTAAAACATTAAAACTGACCAATCACAAAGAAAGTACCAGCTTCCCAACCGTAAGACCAAATCTCCAAATGAAGGAACTGTCCTCGTCTGCATTCTGAGTTGAGCTTCATCGGATATCTATTCCATTTCATTCCTTCTCATGGGTTAACCAATTGTTAATGCCACAAACTGAAATAAATTAACAACTGGAATATTTTTGCTAGATCACTGCCCCTTTGCTTGTGGAACCCAGGAACCAATTCAATCTCTGACCAACAGTCTCATTCATCCCCTCCCCTTCTTTACTGTAAAAGTTGATTTGGACAGTCCAGCTCCTAGTGTGCTTGTGTTTAAGCTGGCAATGCATTCTAAGAAAGCACCGTACAATCTATTTTTGGAATCCAAATGTCATGCGACATGTTTTTATACAGGGTAAGTAAAAGACCTATTACCTGATGAAGGGTTACTTACCTCACCTCTATTTTTCTCTCTCCATGGATGCTGCCAGACTTGCCAAGTATTTCCAGCAGTTTAGGGAAGTTACTTTTTCAAACACCATTATTGTTGCAAGCAACCAAATTGAAAATTGTGAAGTAGCAGATAGAGAGAAGTAGACTGTCATAATATATTGTTACAATCAGGTGAGAAAAAGTTGAATGGTTCCCCTCTTTTCCCCCTCCTTATCTGGCTGTAATAGGGTTTTTGAAAGGGATATATTTGCCAATTCAGTGAGTATTTAACTGTTTATGTGCTGTGAGCAGAAAAGAGCCAATAGGACATTTTTTTTGAGTTGAGCAAAAGAATTGGTTAGTTTTGTTATAATTAAACCGATGTAAGTAAGGCAATAAAATACATTCCAGCTTTCGCACAAATTCTCTAAGTTTTCATGCATGGACGCATGCATGCACACTTGCACGCGTGCGCACACACACACACACACACACACACACACACACACACACACACACACACACACACACACACACACACACACACACACACACACAAGTGTGAGGAAGGATAAATTTGCCAACTTAAAGCCCTGAAAAATGATACAGTCTGCAATTTGGTGATTCTGCTGGTCTTAGACATAATTTTGGGATCTTGCAATTTTCCTTTGGCGTTCGCTGTGTTTCCGATTGAAAGATGTGTACAGCTGATTTGGTTGTTCTCTTCAAGATGGTCATGCTGGGAAGAATACTATTGAGAAATCTCTGCCTGCCACAGGGGCATCCCTGGATGGTCATAGTCAGCAAACAGGGTTCAAAGTTTGCATGGTGGATTAGAGAGAGAGAGGGAGAGGAAAGAGGAAGGCCCCACTCAGCTGCTTGTCCTCTTACTGCAGAGAAAGCAGTGGTGTAAACACACAAGAGGTGGGCCCATTACAAGACCATCAGCCAATGATTCGAATGTGGTTGTGACTAGTGACTGTCTCCGCGGATGGCTCCCTGTTGCTAGAATGAGCGAGACACACAAAGTGGCACAGGTATCGGTGTGACACGAAGATCCGATCACTGACCAATGGCAATCTCCCTCCGCTGCCTGAAAGCATGATGGGGTGAAGTGGATGCAGAATATGGTGTCTCCATCCGAATGGATTGGAATGTGGAACATGTGAAACACTGTACAGGAAGCACGGTGACACAGTGGCTAGCACCGCTGCATCACAGCGCCAGGGACCTGGGTTCGATTCCGGCTTGGGTCACTGTCTGTTTGGAATTTGCACATTCTCCCCGTGTCTGCGTGGATTTCCTCTGGATGCTCTAGTTTCCTCCCGCAGTCTGAAAGATGTGCTGGTTAGGCACAATGGCCCAAACAGGCGCTGGAGTGCGTCGACCAGGGGATTTTCACAGTAACTTCATTGCAGTGCTAATGTAAGTCTTACCTGTGACTAATAAGTAAACTTTAACTTCAGTCATGCACATTGGGTAGTCATCTTTGTTGCAAACTCCGGTCACACTTTTAATTTGTGTTTCAAGAAATCTCTGTTTTTGAGAGTTCAATGTGGTTTTTCAGCCATTGGAATAAAAACCATTATTTGGCATTACTCCAAATGTGACTGTGTAATATCCTTCCAAACCTCTGTCCCCAAATTCCCTTTAGCCTTTCTGAGTCCTCCTAAGTGCTGCGGAGTTCCACATTTACACAAATAAGCAGGTTTTTTGCTGCAGTGTGACACAGTTGTGATGGTGCAGCGGCAGAGAGCCCAAAAAAATTGAAGACCAGAAACTCACCAAGAAAGATGCAGCAGCAACAATCTACAAAAGATTAGAAACTTCACTAACCCGGAGCAACACATGATGCAGAGTAGAGTTAAGACAGAAATCAGGAGGGCAAAAAGGGGACACGAGATTGTTTTGGCAGATAAGACAAAAGAGCATCCAAAGAGCTTCTACAAATACATAAAGGGCAAAACAGTAACAGGGGAGAGAGTAGGACCTCTTAAGGGTCAACAAGGGTATCGGCGTGCAGATCCATAAAAGATGAGTGAGATCCTAAATTAATATTTCTCATCAGTATTTACTACTGAGAAAATCATGGGTGTGAGGGAACTTGGGGAAATAAACAGTGTTGTCTTAATGATTTGGATGAGAATATAGGAGGCATGGTTAGTAAGTTTGCAGATGACACCAAGGTTGGTGGCATAGTGGACAGTGAAGAAAGTTATAGTTATCTCGGATTGCAACGGGATCTTGATCAAGTGGGCCAGTGTGAGGTGATGCATTTTGGTAGATTGAACCAGGGTAGGACTTACTCAGTTAATGGTATGGCATTGGGGAGAGTTATGGAACAAAGTGATCTAGGAGTACATGTTCATAGCTCCTTGAAAATGAATCACAGGTGGACAGAGTGGTGAAGAAGGTATTCGGCATGCATGGTTTCATCGGTCAGAATATTGAATACAGGAGTTGGGATGTCTTGTTGAAGTTCTACAAGATATTGGTAAGTCTACACTTGGAATACTGCGTGCAATTTTGGTCACCCTATTAGGATATCCTATTAGAAAGGATATTATTAAACTAGAAAGAGTGCAGAAAAGATTTACCAGGATGCAACCGGGACTTGATGGATTGAGTTATAAGGAGAGGCTGAATAGACTGGGACTTTTTTTCTCTGGAGCATTGGAGACTGAGAGGTGACCTTATAGAGGTCTGCAAAATAATGAGGGGCACAGATCAGCAAGATAGTCGATATCTTTTCCCAAAGGTAGGGAGTCTAAAACTAGGGGGCATAGGTTTAAGGTGAGAGGGGAGAGATACAAAAGTGTCCAGGGGGGCATTCTTTTCACACAGAGGATGGTGAGTGTCTGGACAAGCTGCAGAGGTAGTAGTAGAGGTGGTACAATTTTGTCTTTTAAAAGCGTTTAGATAATTACATGGACAAGATGGGTATAGAGGGATATGGGCCAAATGCAGGCAATGGGATTAGTTTAGGGGTTTTAAAACAAGTGCAGCATGGACAAGTTGGGTTGAAGGGCCTGTTTCCATGCTGTAAACCTCTATGATCCAAAACTCAATAGAGCAAAACATCACACAGCAGTCCAAAGCTACAGAGTGCAAAATACTGAGGAACATTGGGCCCGATTCTTCCCAAAAAATCCTAAGTGCTGAATTGGTGAGAAAAATGGTGTAAATCACGATTGATTTTTCAGTGGGAGTTCAGGCCTGAATCTCCCGCACTCTGTACAATGCAGAGGCCACAATCGTGAATCTCATTAAAAGCTCAGGGAGGCTGAAAACACAGGGGGTGTAGATGAGGTAAATGCAGAATATGTCGTCCATATATTCACGCCAGAGGCTGACAGTTCCGGATCTCTGCGTATGCGCGGTGGCCCCAATCTATCAGTTTCTCTATTTGCTGGCCAACCCTGGACCCTCACAGTGCTGCCCCCACCCCCCCGATCGTAGCCCGCACAGCATTCCCAGGCCAGCCCCGAGTACCACCCCCCCATCCAGGAGCACCGCAATCTCCAGCATTCCCCCCCCCCACCACTCCCTGGGCAGGTCCTCCCCCCTGCAGACCCCTCCCCTCCAGAAGGCAGACAACCACCCCCCCAGCAGACCAGCCCCTCCCCCACAAACCCACCCCGATCACACACCTCCCTCCAGCCCCGACTGATCTTACGTGCAGAATGGCAGCGGGACACCTCACCCCCACCAATCATTCCCTTGGCCCCATCCGCAATAGGCCCCACTCTTGGTCCCACACCTTGGCTCTACCCCATTGTGGCTGAAAATCTCCCCTAGCCCTGCCCACAATAGGCCCCACCCTTTTGTCCCTACCCCTAGGACCCAACCCCTTGGTGCCCACCCCCTTGGCACTGCCCAATCCCTGGTGGGCAGTGCCAAGTTGCCCCCCTGGGCCTGGGTACTTCACCCCTTGGACAGTGCCAGGGGGCACCTTGGCACTTCCCACTATGCAGTGGCAGTGGATCACCACCCCCCTACCACCCGACCCCCTGGGAGCCCCGATTGGCCCCCTTTCACTCCCACGGGGTGTCCTGCTAGTTTCCCGCAATTGGAACCTGGCAGGGTGGGAGATGCTACTGCCCCCCGAAAATTCCATGACGGGCCTCATAATGACATTTAAAATATGTTAAAAACAGATTTAAATCACTTATCTCTCTTCCCACTGCTTTCCAGTGTAATCCCGACTGCACCTTCTCTCTGGCTGGGGGAGATGTGCATGCATCGGGAACGCATCGGTGAATCCTGTAAAGTAGCCGACATGTGATTCTCCTAACCTGATGCGCCAGAAAACAAGTGTGTCGGGATGGGAGAATCGGGTCCATGGTTGGTTATTCAGTGATCCGTACTCCATGGTTCTGCAGTGCTGGCTGCGTTGAGTCTACAGAATTGCTTTCATCATGGCTGGAAGTACATTTCAGGGGGCTACAACTCAACTTGTACTTTACCGGTTACTTTGCAATCAAGCTGAAAAATATGACACATTACTAACAGATTCACAACTTCAACCAAAAATTACTAAGAGGTTTGTGTACTGTGAATCTGTTAATGTTTTACTCCTTCAGGGAAAGCACAAGGATAGATGTTGATGTAACTGTGCTGTAGGGCTGTTGAAAGGAATGATTCGGTAGCTTGGCTAGGAATACTCATCTCCTGACTCAGTAACTCATCTCCTGATTCCCCACTGTCTGTCCACCACCTACAAGGCAGGAATGTGATCAAACACTCCCCACTTGCCTGGATGGATGCAGCTCCAACAACACTCAAGAAATTTGACACCATCTAAGACAAAGCAAGCCACTCGATTGACACCACATCAAGAAACATCTACTCCCTCCACTACCGAGGCTCAGTCGCAGCAGTGTATACTATCTACAAGATGCACTGCAGCAATTCACCAAAGATCCTTAGACAGCACCTTCCAGGCCCATGACCACTCCCATCTAGAAGGTCTAGGGCAGCAGATAAATGGGAACATCACCACCTGCAGGTTCCCCTCCAAGCCACTCATCATCCTGACTTGGAAATATATCGCCATTCCGTCACAGTCGCTGGGTCAACATGCTGGAATTCCCTCCCTAATGGCATTGTGGGTCAACCCATAGCACGTGCTCTGCAGCGACTGAAGGAGACAGCTCACCACCAGCTTCCCAAGGGCAACTAGCGATGAGCAAAAAATGCTGGCCAGCCAGCGATGCCAATGTCTTATGAATGAATAAAATAAAAAGAGGGACGCCATAAAAGGCATTAAAATGATCATGCAGCAATTTTGGAACAGGAACTTAGAGCTACCATTCTCGCAGTGTGCATTAAGGGGAGGGGTGCCTTGCTTGCTCTGAATGTGTGTTGGAAATGTTGGCCTGGTGGCCTCATGATTACCTGGTGATGAGAAAATTATGTTTGAAAACAGGTTGTCGCCGTAATGATGACCCGTCTCTTTCAATGCATAATTTTATGCAAACAGACTTTTGTTCAGCTGGCGTGTGGAATCTGACACTGGAAGGCAGCGACTGACTTCTATTAACGGTGCTCCACTGACCCATGAGTACTGAAGCAGGACTGGTCCAATTAGTTTTCGTGCCCCTATGAAATTGTGTTCTTGGCTACTTTAAAGTGCCTCGCTCAGTTGCCTGGCAACAGCTACTTACAGATGAAGCCTTCAGAGTTTAGGCTCTATGTAGTCAGATAATTACCCTTTGAAATCTAGAGTCAAACCCCCCAGAGGAGAAGCTCCTTTCTGGAGCTCCCCAACCCCGCTATCTCCATCTTTAAAATCTTCTCCCAGTCTACCTCTGCCGCCAACGTTTTGTTTTCCCAGCGTGCCCAAGTGTCTGTTACTTCCACCCTCAGTAAATCACCTTTGGATCTTTACAGTGTGGAGGACAGTAACACACTTCAAGGGGAGCTGGGCAGGAGCAGCTCGGTGGCACATTTAGCACTGCTGCCTCACAGTGTCAGGGACCCGGGTTTATTTCCGGCTCGGGTCACTGCCTGTGTGGAGTCTGCACATTCTCCTCGTGTCTGCATGGGTTTCCTCCAGCTTCTCCGGTTTCCTCCCACAATCTGAAAGACGTTCATTGACCCGAACAGGCACCGGAGTTGGCAACTAGGGGAATTTCACGGTAACTTCATTGCAGTTACTTGTGACACTAATAAATAAATTAACTTAACTTAGGAGATGCAGGATCAGAGAGACTTGCCAATCTATGCAAACAATTCCACGAAGCTGGAAGGGCAAACTGTGAAAAGTGCGAGATAAAAAAAGCAAGCAGGGTTGTTGGGCTTTCTAAACAACGACATGGAAAACAAAATCCTTCGAGATCACTGGGTTTGATTCTGGTTACAGTGGTCCATTTTATTCAGAACACGATAGATGTCGAGGCTTAGAGAGGGCACAGCAGAATTGTCCCAGAATGGTACCATTGACACAAAGCTTCAGTTACGTGTGAAGGTGAGGGAAAACAGGATTTGAACATAAAACATAGAACATAGAACAGTGCAGCACAGTAAGAGCCCTTCGGTTCTCAATGTTGCGCCAAGCTATATGTGAAATCAAGATCAAAGTATTCCACTCCCTATCATTCCACGTGCCTATCCAATAACCGCTTGAAAATTCGTAAAGTGTCCAACTCCACTATCACAGCAGGCAGTCCATTCCACACCCCAACCACTCTTTGAGTAAAGAACCTACCTTGGATATCCCTCCTATATCTCCCACCATGAACCTTATAGTTATGCCCCCTAGTATCAGCTACATCCAACCGAGGAAATAATCTCTGAACGTCCACTCTATCTGTCCCCCTCACCATCTTATAAACCTCTATTGAGTCACTTCTCATCCTCCTCCACTCTAAATAGGAAAGCATCCTAGTAAATCTCCTCTGCACTCTCTCCAATGCTTCCACATCCTTCTTATAGTGAGGTGACCAGAACGGAACACAATATTCCAAATGTGGTCTCACAAGGTCCTATACTGTTGCAGCATAAGCCCACAGTTCTTAAACTCAAATCCCCTGTTAATAAACAGTTTGGTTCTCCTTAAGAGCAGATAAGGGTAAAGGAATATTGGAGGGAATTTTCTGCCCTCCCATTTTCATCGGACGGGAATGGCGGAGAAACGAGAGGTGGTCCCAAAAATGGCTCTCACTCTGGTGGGATTTCCCTGCATGATTCTCCCTGCCCATCCTCCCCCACCAATGAAAGGTCAGGAATCTATTTAGCATACGTTCACACACACTTAGTGGCACTCGGCACTGTATCATAGCCCTACGTAGGGATATTCTGTAGCCCCCTCCACCCCCCCAGCCAGCGAGGCATCCTGTCAGCGGGGTTTACCACAGATTTTGTAAAACCGGGAAGCGGTGAACAGAATCCGCCGGGGGTGCACAGGTAGGTGCAGCCCACAAGGGGGGGGGGAAGCGGGTCATGTCCAGGCAATGCCCATCTGGCACATCCCCCTGGCAACAGCACCTGGTCAGAGGGGCAATGCCAAGAGGAAGAGCCAGTGGGTGGCATCTGTTGGGGAAGTTTGGGGTGGGGGTGGTTCCAGTTCTGTGGTTAGGGCAGGGTGTGCCTGGTGGGGGCGGGAGGTCTGTGTCCACTGGGAGGGGAAGGGGAGAGGGGGCGATCCCTGGGGGAATGCGGGTGGGGGGAGACTCTGTGTCCATTGGGGGGGGGTAGCTGTGGGACCCACCTTCAGGATTTTCTTTCCTGTGTGTTTAAAAAATCGATGGTTAAAGCTAGCAATGCCCCCTTTTCCTCCCTGAGCAGACAGTCTGATAAAGAATGAAAGGCAAAGGAAGTGGTAACGTAAAGCTTTACATTTCCACCTTTCTTCAGTTCCGTCGGAGGATCATTTGGATTCGAAACGTTAACTGAAGCTCCGAAAAAGAATGAGAACGGAAGTGTTCAAAACCATGAAGGATATTGATAGAGAAAATTAGGAGAAGCTTCAGGGTGATAGATGGATGGGTGACTGGAGGACACTGATGGATGGGAGCTTGAGGAGAGGTGAGGAGTACAATCTTCACACGCTGACCTATTATGATTTGGAACTTTTCCGTCTGAAAGGATGTTCAAAAAGGAATCAATTGAAGGGGACGAATGTGCAGACCTTCAAGGAAAGGGCATGGAAGTTGTAACAATTCCATGGAGGCAAGAGTCCTGTCACCAAGTTACTTTATTTACACCACACATCTGTACACAGCCAGCTCTCCCGCTGCTCCCTGCTGATGGCAGGCTGGGAGTCTGACACACCAGCTTTAAATAAGGAGCATGAGACTCCCTGATTTAACCATCAATTAAGACTCATCAGGCACTCCTTTTCTGGCTGCAACACTGCAATGAAGTTACTGTGAAATTCTCCTTGACACTACACACTGGTGCCTGTTCGGGTCAATATGCACCTAACCAGCATGTCTTTTGGACTGTGGGAGGAAACTCGAGCACCCAGAGAAAACCCACGCAGACACAGGGAGCATGTGCAGACTCCACACAGACAGTGACTCAAACCGGGGATTGAATCCAGATTCCTGGCGCTGTGAGACAGAAGTGCTAACCACTGTGCCGCCCAAGACTCATCAGGTAGTTCACACTCTAGCAAGCCAACCTCATCAGCCTGGCTGAAGTCATCACAGACGTGGTACTTATTCCACTGCTCTCTCATGGAACTAAGATAGGCATGATGGGCCAAATGGCCTCAGCCTTGCCGTGTCATTCCATGATTCAGTGATTGCAGAAACTAAGGGCGTGATTTTCCAGCAGTGCCTGCAGGATTTTCCAGTCCTGCCAATGGTGATCCCACGGTGAGTTCCCCGGCGGCATGGTCAGCGACAAACACAAAACTGCATCGACACTGGCAGGACTGAAAGAGTCTCCCCGTGTGAACATGGGTTTCCTCTGGGTGCTCCGGTTTCCTCCCACAATCCAAAGATGTGTGGGTTAGGTTGATTGGCCATGCTAAATTGCCCCTTTCGTGTCAGGGAGACTAGCTAGGGTAAATATGTAGGGTTACGGGAATTAGGTCTGGGTGGGATTGTGGTCGGTGCAGACTCGATAGGCCGAATGGCCTTCTTCTGCACTAAAGGGATTCTATGATTACGCTGCCAGCCAATGGCAGAACGCTCCACACCCAGAAACACACTGTGCAGGGTGGGAGCGGGGGCAGAAGGGAGGGTGGGGCGGGGTGGGGTGGGAGCGGGGGCAGGGTGGGTGGGGGTGGGAACAGGGGCAGAGGGGAGGGGGGGGTGGGGGTGGGAACAGGGGCAGAGGGGAGGGGGGGGTGGGGGTGGGAACGGGGGCAGAGGGGAGGGGGGGTGGGGGTGGGAACGGGGGCAGAGGGGAGGGTGGGGCGAGGGCGGGGGCAGAGGGGAGGGTGGGGCAGGGTGGGGCGGGGTGGGAACGGGGGCAGAGGGGAGGGTGGGTGGGGGTGGGAACGGGGGCAGAGGGGAGGGTGGGTGAGGGTGGGAACGGGGGCAGAGGGGAGGGTGGGTGGGGGTGGGAACGGGGGCAGAGGGGAGGGTGGGTGGGGGTGGGAACGGGGGCAGAGGGGAGGGTGGGTGGGGGTGGGAACGGGGGCAGAGGGGAGGGTGGGTGGGGGTGGGAACGGGGGCAGAGGGGAGGGTGGGTGGGGGTGGGAACGGGGGCAGAGGGGAGGGTGGGTGGGGGTGGGAACGGGGGCAGAGGGGAGGGTGGGTGGGGGTGGGAACGGGGGCAGAGGGGAGGGTGGGTGGGGGTGGGAACGGGGGCAGAGGGGAGGGTGGGTGGGGGTGGGAACGGGGGCAGAGGGGAGGGTGGGTGGGGGTGGGAACGGGGGCAGAGGGGAGGGTGGGTGGGGGTGGGAACGGGGGCAGAGGGGAGGGTGGGTGGGGGTGGGAGCGGGGGCAGAGGGGAGGGTGGGGCGGGGCGGGGCGGGAGCGGGGGCAGAGGGGAGGGTGGGTGGGAGTGGGAGCGGGGGCAGAGGGGAGGGTGGGTGGGGGTGGGAGCGGGGACAGAGGGGAGGGTGGGTGGGTGGGGGTGGGAGCAGAGGGGAGGGTGGGTGGGTGGGGGTGGGAGCGGGTGCAGAGGGAACGGTGGGGTGGGGTGGGGTGGGAGCGGGGGCAGAGGGGAGGGTGGGTGGGAGTGGGAGCGGGGGCAGAGGGGACGGTGGGGTGGGGTGGGAGCGGGGGCAGTGGGGAGGGTGGGGCGGGAGCGGGGGCAGAGGGGAGGGTGGGGCGGGAGCGGGGGCAGAGGGGAGGGTGGGTGGGAGTGGGAGCGGGTGCAGAGGGGACAGTGGGGTGGGGTGGGAGCGGGGGCAGAGGGGACGGTGGGGTGGGGTGGGAGCGGGGGCAGTGGGGAGGGTGGGGCGGGAGCGGGGGCAGAGGGGAGGGTGGGGCGGGAGCGGGGGCAGAGGGGAGGGTGGGGCGGGAGCGGGGGCAGAGGGGAGGGTGGGTGGGAGTGGGAGCGGGTGCAGAGGGGACGGTGGGGTGGGGTGGGAGCGGGGGCAGAGGGGAGGGTGGGTGGAGAGGCAGAAAATCCCATCTGGTATGAATGAAATTGCCGTGCAAAAATAAAAGACTGCACCAGCAACGCCCTCTCTGTAAGTGACTAACATGATTCCCACCACACAGCACAGCTCATTCCTTGCTCCCTTAGATTCCCACAACTTGATTGGGTTCACCACCTAATCGATTGAGTTTGCAGTCACTTCGAAGTTTTCTCTATGAGGTCCAAAGTCGATTTGCTTGCGAAACTGTGATTCTATTCTCGCACAAAATAGAACCTGATCGATCACAGTTAATTTGTTGACCTCGAACCAGGATGTGAAACAAAACTTGAATGTCAAAGGGACTTGTTTTTTTAATAACGGAGAAGCAATTCTGAACGACAGTCGAGACGGAGGATTGAGCACATGTCTTTTGAATGTTTGTCAGGCTCTCCATCACCAGAGTTACTGAAACATAACCAATTCCAGATTGTTGTTTTATTTTTTTTGGCGGTTGTGGGTTCAAGTCACACTTCAGGGATACACAAACATCAAGGTTGATGTTCCCAGTATGACATTGAGGTGCTGTCTTTCAGATGAACTGTTAACAAAGACTGCCTCACTCTCTCAGTAAGCATAGTGATGCCAAATTTTTAAGTTTATTTATTTATTTGTCACAAGTAGGCTTTCGTTAACACTGCAATGAAGTTACTGTGAAATTCCCCTAGTCACCACACTGTTTGGGTCAATGTACCTAACTAGCACACCTTTCAGACTGTGGGAGGAAACCAGAGTACCTGGAGGAAACCCATACAGGCAAGGAGAGAATGTGCAAACTCCACACAGACAGTGACCTAAGCCGGGAGTCGAACCCAAGTCCCTGGCGCTGTGAGGCAGCAGTGCTAACCTATTTCAAAAAAGAGGAAGGAAGTTCTGTCCAGCGCTTTTGCCAAGATTTATCCCAATCAACATCTCAATGATCTGGTCATTATCGCATTGTTGTTTGTGGGAGCTTGTGCACAAATTACCTGCCTTTCTTTTCTCATTCATTCATGGGCATCATTGGCTGGTCAGCATCTATTGCCCAAGGACAGTTGAAGATTCAACCATAGTGCTATGGCTCTGGAGCCACATGTGGGCCAGAGCAGGTAAAGATAGCAGATTTCCTTCCCTAAAGGACATTAGTGAACCAGATGGGTTTTGCTTACAATCAACAATGACTTCATGGTCATCAGTAGATTCTTAATTCCAGATATTTTTATCGAATTCATATTCCAACATCTGCTGTGACGGGATTCGAACCTGGGTCTCCAGAACATTAGCTGAGTTTTCTGGATTAGTAGTCTTTTGATAATACCACCAGGCCATCGGTACTCTATTTCCTACATTACAACAGGCAGCAGCTACACTTCATTCGCTATCAAACACTTTGGGATGCCTTGTGTCTGCAAAGGGCACTCAATAAATGTAAGAATTTTAAGAAGTCTTCTCGAAGTCAGTGTGGTTTTATGAAGGGCAAATCATGTTTGACTAATTTACTAGAGTTTGTCAAAGATGTAACAAGCCAAATAGGTAATTGGGATGTAGTATATGTGGACTTCAGGAAGGTGTTTGACAAGGTGCCACACAGAAGGTTAATACACAAGGTAAGATCACATGGGCATTAGGGGTAATTTATTAGCTTAGATAGAAGACTGGCTAACTGGCAGAAGGCAGAGAGACAGGATAAATGGGCCATTTTCTGGTTGGCACAATGTAACTAGTGGGGTGCCACAGGCTTTGGTCCTCAGGCTTACATCTACAATCTACATTAATGATTCGGAGATAGAAGTTACAGTAGCTAAATTTGCAGATGGCATTAAAATAGATGGGATAGTAAGTTCCAATGAGGAAATAAGAAATTTACAAATGGATATAGACAGATGAGTGGGCCAAAACATGGCAGATGGAGTTTAACATGGATAAGTGTGAGCTTATCCATTTCGTTAGAAAAATGGAAAGACAACTTGTTATCTAAGTGGAGAGAGAGTTGTTGTTTTTGAAAGCTGATCAGGGGATAAGTTTGTGGTTGTTCGAGGAAAAGCCAGCACGGCTATGATGACCTGAATCGCTTGTTCCTGTGCGATTGACTGACTTTGCCTGAACTGAATAGGTTATGCAAGAAGCTCCTAGAAAGAATCTTCTCATTGACATTATCATGTTCAGTTGCAAGTCACTCTACTTCCAGTGAATACTGAGCTAAATATTATTGTTTTTAATTGTTTTTCTCATTTTTAAGCACGTTATGTAAACATGGAAAATTACAGTAATACTTTTCTCCATGCTGATAAAGGATTAATGTAAGAATGAGGCTAGGATTTTCTCGCAGTGACTATGAATGAGTGGTTAAAAAGATAAAGCCTGTGTGTGTGTGCGCACGTGTGTTTGGGCGTATGTGTGTTTGGTACAAACAGATATAGCCACAAAGATTATAGGTAGTAGCGTTACTTCATAACCTTCTCTTCACACTCCTTCTGAATTCATTCATAAGACGTTCTTGGACCAAGTGATAATCAGGAGGAAGCGTTCGGCGGAGCAAGATGAAATAAGCATGTGGCTTTGACACACAGCGTTCCTGTTTAACATATCTTCTCCGACAAGTAACAGTGACATTTTTGGCACTAACTGCCAAGCTTTAACAGAGACATCGAGGAGCTGCACTTCCAGATTGTTATCTTGTCACCTTTCATTTGATACAAAATTAGGGGAAATTGGCAGAAGTGTAAAATTAGCAGAGTGCTGCACATGCCAGGTTCCCAAAGACTTCAGATTTTAAAAAGAGAGATGCCCCCTGTGTAAGGAACAAAAGAGACTTTAATTGCGACCAGGAGCTAATTTGTTTTGTTTTATAATCTGGTCGGGTATTTAACTACGGCGAGAATGCTAAAGCTAGCAAAAGCATATGTGAGCAAGCAGGCTCTGCCTAATTAAATTCAGCCGCCCACAGATAGACTGAAATAGTACTCTGCCTACACAAAGCTGATGAAACATGGTGAGAAACTGCAAACAAAGGACAGTCAATGTGCAGATACAACGTTTCAGTGTTACATATATACCCGGGCAGAGCGTTCCTCTGTTCAAGCTCTGAATCCAGGCTACAGCACGTCAGCTGGAACCAATCCCTCAGAATTATAAATTATTAGCGGTATTTAGCTTCACTTACAGCTGCACAGGATTCCAAGCTAGCGTACAGCTGAATGCTCAAACAACAGTCTCCTCAAGTTGTTACTTATTTTAATGCTGCATGCCACAAAAATTGACACTTTTACTGAGGGCTGCAAAGAAATAAAATTATGGCCAATTTTGAAAGTTCAATGTAGTAATTTCTGTAGTGGGGGTGAAAACCTCACAAGAAACAGGAACTGAACAAGGTTATTTGTCCTCTAAAGCCTTTCAAAATGATCGTGGCTGATCTCGTTGTGGCCATTACCCCACTTTCCTGCTTGCCTGTGTAAGATATTTGTGCCAGATACCTAAATATCAAAAAGAGGTAATAGAGAAATGAATATCCTCTGAGGGGTGGTTGGGATGAGTAGTTCATCTGGCAGTACGGATACTCCAGTTGCAAGCAATAAAAGAACTAACCTCACAAAATAAGTCAAAGAGAAGATTTAATAATGCCTCTTCTCCCCCTGCAGCTAACTTAGAACTTTAGAACATTTTAATAAAATTCCACACAAAGAATTCTAATTGAACTCAATGTCAATAGGATGAATGTCAGTGTTTGATTTGATTTGATTTCTTATTGTCACACGTATTAACATATAGTGATAAGTATTGCTTCTTGCGCACTATACAGAAAAGGTACACCATTCATACAGGAAGAAAATGAGAGAGTGCAGAATGTAGTGTTACAGCCATAGCTAGAGAAAGATCAACTCTATGCAAGGTAGGTCCATGCAAAAGTCTGATGGCAGCAGGGAAGAAACTGCTCTTGAATCGGTTGGTACATGACCTCAGACTTTTGCATCTTTTTCCTAACGGAAGAAGGTGGAAGAGGGAATGTCTGGGGTGTGTGGGGTCCTTAATTATGCTGGCTGCTTTGCCGAGGCAGTGGGATGAAGTGGCAAAGTGTAAGGAAGTGGCCAAGAAAACAGTGAAATTGTGGGAGATTTTGGGTGGAATTTTCCCATCTCATTAGCTATGGGAATTGTAGCAGGTGGGATAAGGACCATGCAAAGCTCCACTGACCACGGGCGGGATTAAACATTGTGTCAGCAACAAATTTGATCTTCAGCTGGATTCATTATCCAAGTTACTGATGCTGACTTGAAACATTTATTTCCAAATATATTCCTTGCTGGAAGTTCTCAACTCTTGCAGGGAGATCCAAAGTCCTGCTGGGAGCGTGTGAGTTCTAATTTTCTTGAAAATGCCCTTTTGAAACTTTTCATTAGTCCATGGGATATGAGCATTGCTGGCTCGGCCAGCATTTATTGGCCATCCCCAATTGTCCTTGAGAAAGTGGTCCTCAAACTGTCATCTTGAGTGGCTGCAGTCTATGTGGTGCCATTACACCTACAGTGATGTTCCATTAATTTGACCCATTGACAGTAAAGGAATGACAAAATAGCTCCAAGTCAGGATGATGAGTGATTTAGAAGGGAACTTACAGGTGATGCTGCTTCCTTGCATCTGCTGCCCTTGTCCTAGCTGATAGGCACCAAAGTTTGGAAGATGCTGTCAATGGAAACCTCGATGGTATACACTGCTGCCAGTGTTGTTGGAGGTGTATTCATCCAGACCTGTGAAATGTATTTCATTGCACCCCTGCTTTGTGCCTTGTAGATGGTGGACAGGCTTTGGGAGTTACTTGCTGTAGAACTGACCTGCTCTTGCAGCCACTATATTTAGGACTGTTCTATTTATGATGTGGAGTGAGAAATCACGAGCTTTTGGGGCACTGCTCCTTAATCAGGATCACTCACCTGATGAAGAAGCAGCGTCCCGAAAGCTCAGTAATTCCAAATAAACCTGTTGGACTTTAACCTGGTGTTGTGAGACTTCTTACTGTTCTATTTAAATTTCTGGTCAATGGTCAATTTAGTAATGGAGATACATTGATGGTGAAACCATTGATGTCTTGTTGAAGATCACTTTGGCCTCCCGCGTATATGATGTGAGTTTCACTTGCCACTTGTCAGCCCAAGCCTGAATATTTTCCAGATGTTGCAGTGCGGGGTGGCACCGTGGCACAGTTGTTAGCACTGCTGCCTCGCAGCGCCAGGGACCCAAGTTCAATTCCCACCGTGGGTCACTGTCTGTGTGGGTCTGCACATTCTCCCCATGTCTGCATGGGTTTCCTCCAGGTGCTCCAGTTTCCTCTGACAGCCCAAAAGACTGTTAGGTGCATTGGCCATGCTACATTCTCCCTCAGTATACCCAGACAGGTGCCAGAGCATGGTGACTAGGGGATTTGCACAGTAACTTCACTGCAGTGTTAATGTAAGCCTACTTGTGACACTAAAAAATAAATTTTTAACTTACATTTGGGCAAGGACTGTTTCGGTATCTGTACACATGTCACTGTACAATCATCAGTAAACTTCCCCACCTCTCATTTCAGGGTGGAGAGAAGGTCTTTGAAGAAGCAGCTAAAATGATTGGACCGAGTGTACCTGGGCGATCTTGTGCCCTGCTGGGTGATCTTCAGATCCACTAGGACCATTGTTTCTATATAGCATCAATAACTTGGATAATGAATCCAGCTGAGGATCAAACTTGTTGCTGACACAATGTTTAAGAAGCATTCAGACAAACACTTGAAAGTCCATTCAGGGCTACAGACAAAGTTCTGGAAAATAGGATTCAAGAATATGGATGCTTGGTGGCCAGCACAGAAATGATGGGCTGAAGGACCACTTGCTCTGCCGTAAAACTCAACATTCATAACCTGATCCTTACCAACCCGTCAGCCACAGGTGTATCTGTCCAAGATATTATCGGTTGGAGTAAACACCATGCTGTTCTTGTGGAATCCACATTGAAGATACCCTCCAATGTATTGTGTACTACTGTGCTCAATTAGATAAATTTTGAACAGATCCGAGCATTAGGGTTGGGCCATCATCAGCAGCAGAATTGTACTAAACCATGAGAAGCCAGGTGATCAAGTGATCAACACTTTTTTTTAAAATTCATTTGTGGGACATGGATGTTGCTGGCTGGCCAGCATTTATTACGATGTAGAGATGCCGGCGTTGGACTGGGGTAAACACAGTAAGAAGTCACCTCATGTTGTAAGACTTCTTCCAGCATTTATTATCTATCCTTAGTTGCCCTTGAAGGACAGTTGAGAGACAACCACATTGCTGTGGCTCTGGAGCCACATACAGACCAGACCAGGTAAGGACGGCAGATTGCCTTCCCTAAACGGCATTAGTGAACCAGATGGGTTTTTCCGACAATCGACAATGGTTTGATAGTCATCAGTAGATTCTTAATTTCAGATACATTTTACTGAATTCAAATTCTGCCATCTGCCGTGGTGGGATTCGAACCCAGTTCCCCATAACATTAGCTGAGTTTCCAGATTAATATTCTAGCGAGAATACCACTAGGCCATCGTCTCCCCCAGTGAAGAGTGCAAGGGGACATGCCAGGAGCAGCCCCAGGCATGCTTAAAAATGTGGTGAAGCTACTGCATTGGACTAGACACGCATGCCAAATGTTATACACAACAAGTAACAGTCAGAGCTAAGCAATTCCACAATTAGGATCAGATCTAAGCTCTGCAGTTCTGCCCCATCCAGCCATGAATGGTGGCAGACAATTAAGCAACTCATTGGAAGAGGCTCCACAGATCCTCAATGATGGAGGAGCCCAGCATGACTGTGCAAAAGACAAGGCTGCAGCATTCGCAACAATCCTCAACCAGAAGTGTTGAGCGGATCATCCATCTCGGCCTCCTCCTGTGGTCCCCAGATGTCAGTCTTTAGCCAATTCGATTCACTCCAAATGATGTCAAGAAATGGCTGACAACACTTGATGCTGCAAAGGCAGTGAACCCTGATAATATTCCACATATAGTACTGCAGACTTGTGCTGCAGAACTTGCCGCTCCCCTAGCCAAGCTCTTCTGGTACAGTTACAACACTGGCATCTACCCAACAATGAAGAAAATTACCCAGGTATGTCCTGTACACAAAAAGCAGGACCAATCCAACCCAGCCAATTACTGCCCAGTCTACTCTCGATCATCAGTAAAGTGATGGAAGGAGTCATCAACAGAGCTGTCAAGCTGCACCTGCTCAGCAATAACCTGCTCAGTGACACTCAGTTTGGGTTTCACCAGAGTCACTCAGCTCCTGACCTCATAACATGGGCAAGATAGCCTTGCTCCACAGATGATGTGAGAGTGACAGCCCTCGACATCAAGGCAGCATTTGACAGAGTGTGTCAAATGCATTTAAACTGATGTCGTACCTGTTTCGGGCGCAGTGCTGATGGTGGCCATTTTAGGCCCTTGGTAAAACAGGAACCACCCCAGAGACAGTTTTGTGGATCACGCTACTCGCCTCATGCCCACCTTTACCAAGTTTTCGTGCCTGAAAATGGGCGCAATTTAAAGGTAAAATCGGGCCCTATGTGTCTTTTCTAAAACCTCATTAACTCTCCCATGGCCCAGGGCCCAAAATTGCATGTCCGTATATAAACAAGAGCTTATTAATGTCCTGCTGGGTTACATAAATACTTCTTGCTTTTTTATATTCTTAGCTTAAATTTAAATTCCTTTAATATAGAGATTTTTCAAAGCCTGAAGAAAATTTTGATGTTGCCAATAATATCTAGTGATCCAGCTCTCCCACAATTCCATCACCTCTTCCAAATTCCCTCTGCTCTCCCACAATTCCCTCCGCTCTCCCACAATTCCCTCTGCTTTCCCACGATTCCCTCTGCTCTCCCACAACTCCCTCTGCTTTCCCATGATTCCCTCAGCTCTCCCGCAATTCTCTCCAGTCTCCCACAACTCCCTCTGCTTTCCCACGATTCCCTCAGCTCTCCCACAATTCCATCAACTTTTCCACAATTCCAAACATCCTTTCGCTCAGTGTACAATCACTGGTGTTATTTGCTACATCACAAAATGCACCACTTCAGACTTAGTGACATTGGATTCCATTTGCTGCCTTTTGACCCATTTCCCAAACTCACCCCCATCCCTTTGCAGCTTCTGCAGGTCTTCCAACAAATTAACTGTAATTTGTATGTTGGCATCTTTCACTTTGGGAAGCTGCACAGTAAGAAGTCTGACAACACCAGGTTAAAGCTGGTAAGCTCAGTTGGCTAAAATGTGATTCGGAATGTTGCCTATAGCCGCAGATTTGAGTCTTGTACCAGCTAAGGTCAGTTGAGGAGGTGCCTTCTTAGCCCAGCCTGAGAGTGTAAGGCAATGGCATGGCACATCTGATAGAAATTGCCAAAGAAATGGCTCAGGTTGGAGCATCATCAGACAACAAATTAAGGAGCTGCCTTTGGGCAGAGTGCATGTGATATGATGAAGTCATCCACATCTGGCTGCCTTTTTTTTAACCAATCCTCCAGTACATCATCGAAAAGCAACTTACTTCGGTGAGAAAAAAATCTGCCAAAAACATGAAATCATAGAATCCCTGCAGTGCGGAAGGAGGCCATTTGGCCCATCAAGTCTGCACCAACCACAATCCCACCCAGGCCCTAATCCCCCATAAATATTTCCCCCGCTGATCTATGCATCCTGGGACATGAAGGGGCAATTTAGTACGGCCAGTCAATCTAAACCACACACCTTTGGAGTGTGGAAGGAAACTGGAGTACCAAGAGGAAACCCTCTGACATGGGGCTCATGGGGAGAACATGTAAACTTTGCACAGACAGTGACCCAAGCCAGGGTTTGAACCCTGGTCTCTGGAGCCGTGAGGCAGCAGTGCTAACCACTGTGTCACTGTGCTGCCCCAGATGTATGAATGCTTGACCGATGGAAACCATAAGAAATATCAAACAGAGCTGGGTCAAAGGACAGATGTCAAATCTTTGACTGACTTGGGACAATGAATATTCTGTAACGCAAGGTTGCCCTATAGAATTAAGCTGGCGAGCTGACAGTGCAGTTCAAAGCTTGGAAATGACTAATATAAAAACAGAAAGTGCTGGAGACATTAAGGCGTATGGGGAGAGCGTGGGAGTATGGCATTGAGATAATAGATCAGCTGTGATCACAATGAATGGGGGGGCAGTATCGAAGGGCCGAATGGCCTACTCCTGTTTTCCAAGTTTCCATACTCAGCACATCTGGCAGCATTGTGGAAAAAGAAATTAAGTTAACATTTCAAGCCCAGAATGACTCGGAAATTACTGTTAGGTATATCAACGAGAAAAGAATTGACATTTCTTTGTTATTTGAAGGAAAGATTAACCCATGTAAAATAAAATGACAGGTATCTCACAAGAATGCCGTCACTATTGTACCCGCTGTTATCACCAGCACTAATTTGCAGCTTCACAGTTGCTTCATGCTATAACATGTAATTATATTCCTTTCTGAAATTATTCCTGGCATTCTTGCTCAACTGGTGAACTGCAATATGAAAGAGGATTAATTGCAAAACAAAAATTAAGACATTGCAATGAGTGCCGACTTCTCACCTGATTATAAAGGGCACAGACGTGGAGTGCTGCGTTGCCCGAGGCATTCTGCGCTCCCATATCAGCCCCGTAGAAAAGCAGATGTTCCAGATGTTGAACAAAACCATAACGACATGCCTAAGAAGAAGAGGCAAGAGTCGAAACTATCATTCAATTATCGGACAACATGCACATTTTTTATTTCCATCATTGGAGTCTCAATTTTTAAATGGAATAAAAATGTTCACAATAATATTCACAGGCACAGGTTAAAAACTCTTAAAACAATCAGAGAAGTTATGTATTTGTGATAGTGAAGGAAACTTCTTGAACCAAAAAGGATACGCTCAGAATTGACACCCTTTTTGGTGAAATAAAAATCAAATCAAATAAAAGCTTAATTGCTTGGTACTTCACTAGTCAAAAAACCCCAGTATTCATTCAAATTCCAAGGCACATCATAGAAGAAGCCATGGGATCTTCATCATTGTGTACTGCCTGTCAAAGTCAATAGAAGTCCCTAAGTGGGCTTCCTCCGCATGCTCCGGTTTCCTCCCACAGCCCAAAGATGTGTTAGGTTGATTGGCCTTGCTAAATTCACCCGAGTGTCAGGGTGATTAGCAAGGTAAAGATGTGGGGTTACGGGAATAAGACCCGGGTGGAATTGTGGTTGGTGCAGACTCAATGGGCCGAATGGCCTCCTTCTGCACTGTCAGGATTTCTTGGTGGTGATGAAAACAAAACATTTCTTTTTTAACTTTCAGAATTGTTATATTTTTATGTTTGTTTTTAATTCATTTGTGGGACATGGGCCTCGCTGGCTGGTCAGCATTTATTACCCATCCCTGGTTGCCTGAGGGCAGTTGAGCATCAACCACATTGCTGTGGCTCTGGAGTCACATTTAGGCCAGACCAGGTAAAGATGGCAGATTTCCGTCCCTGAAGGACATTGGGTTTTTAGAGCAATCAGCAATGGTCAGTAGTAGATTCTTAATTCCAGATTTTTTTTATTGAATTCAAATTCTACCACCTGCCGTGGCGGGATTTGAACCTGGGACCCCAGGACATCAGCTGAGTTTTTTGCATTAAAAGCCTAGCAACAACACCACCAAGCCATCACATCCCTATTTAGTGTACAGAGACTATATTAGTTGTCTAATTCAATAGAACAGGCTGCAATGGTATCAAGCTTGTGTCCATTAAATTTATGGCTGGTAAAATCTCTGGCTGGTGGAACAATGTTGTGATATTTGTCTGAGACTCACATCAGGAGCTGCTCCTACCTGCCTGGCTATATGCTTTGCTTAAGGAGACCACCGCAAGACCAGGTCAGAGGCTGGAAGTAACTGTGGTGAGTAACCCACCTCTGACTCCCAAAAGCAAGGCACAAGTCAGGAGTGCGATGGGATATTCTCACTTTACAGATGAACACAGCTCCAGCAATAAGCAAGAAGCTCATCTAGATGTGCACCAGGTGCGAGGGCTCTGACTCAGGATATCTTGGCTGTCGAACAGCCACTCTGGCAATTTTTGCAGCAGGAATAGAGTGAGAGTGCAGCAATCTGAGTGAGTTTCCATGAAATCTTGTTGCAACGGGAGCAAATCTGTTGTGTTTGAAGTTGAGAGCAGCTGGAGCGAGGGTGTGAGTGTAAAGTCATGATTGCAGCTTCCATTGCTTCAGGTATTTGGTTTCAGTTAGAATTACCAGCTCTCTGCTCTGTATAAAGTGACTCGATTTCAATGCAATGCGGAGACTTTGTGGTTCCTGCAGTGACCCTCACCTGATTGGTTTTTAGCTCAGGGGGTGGTGGGAATCTGGAATGCACTGCCTGGTAAGGTTGTGGAGGCTGGAAACCGTACAAACTTTAAGAAGTATTTGGATAAGCATCACTTGAAACATTATAGGTCGGATTCTCCCCAAAAAAATTCTAAGTGTCGTATTTGCGTAAAAGCTGCAGTAAATCCTGCTGGTTTTTTCAGCGGGAGTTTCAGAATGATTCTCCCACACTCCGGGCACTGCAGAGTACACTAGTGTGAATCACGCTAAAATTCAGTGACCAGGACTGATTCTTGCTGTAAAGGCCGGTAGCATAGCGCTGAGCGGGCCACTGCGCGTGTGCCAATCTGTCAGCACCGAGATCGGTGCATGCGCAATGGCCCCTTACTGATCCCTGGCCAGCTTGTCAACATAAAGGAATTCACAGCCATGGTCACATCTGCAGTCATGCAGGACTGGTACAATGTTTGTACTGAAATAGCACCCGTTCCACTAGCAGAAAAGGTCATTGAGTCTAATTTTGTGGCATCCGTCTTTCTTTCTAAAACATTGTTACTTCCTTCTTTTCTAATCCCTTGGCCTCCTGTAAGCTTTTCCCACAACTAGAGGTTTCTCCAATGTGTTAGCCAAGGAAGCAATGTTGTAACCAGCGTCAAAACAGATAATACAAGCTAGCTGATTATGATTAGCCATGTCAGTGCATTCAGGCTGTCAATGTAGTCTAACTCCTGGCATGACTTGTCAGCTATAATGAGTTGTACTATTCACAATTCCAAATAGATAATTCGTACATTCCATCATTGAGATTTGTGTTACGTCAGCAGGCTCTTAAATTTACCTACTTCACATTAAGTTGACCTTTCTCTGCACCCTAGCTATGACTGTAACACTAAATTCTGCACCCTCTACTTTCCTTCTCTATGAATGGTGTACTTTGTGTGTAAAGTGCGCAGGAAACAATACTTTTCACTGTATACTAATACATGTGACAATAATAAATCAAATATCTCTTTGGTTTGTCTACGAATGCAGTCGGCACCTAAATCCCTTCTTAATTTTTCCAGATTTGATGAAAAATGCCTGAAGAATGAAGACCTTATTCTGTTTTCATTTAAGTAAGAAATCTCACAACACCAGGTTAAAGTCCAACTGGTTTATTTGGCATCATGAACTTTTGAAGCACTGCTCCTTCATCAGGTGACTTTAACCTGGTGTTGTGGGATTTCTTACTGTGCCCCTCCTAGTCCAACGCTGACATCTCCACACGTTCTCATCAATGCAGGTTTCAGTACTCGTTCTTTGTGGAGTCTTTCACAGCCAACCACGCCTTCAAAAGGTCCAACTTCAAGTTTTTGTGAATTAATTATTAAAAATATCAGACATAGCTTTGAGGTGAGCTATAACCATCCAATTTTCCTCTGGATTGTGGAAAAAAAATCAAATGAATCATAGACAATGAAATGATAATAGTTTAGGTCACAATTAGAGGGGGGTGAATGGGAAACACAGCATTAGGCCAGCCAATGCGCTCATTCATTTTCTATTGCTCTGATAAGATTTAAACAATAATTTCTTTGTTGTTCTCCTCCCCCTCTTTTTAAGCGATCTTGCAGACTTGTTTAGGGGACATTGCCTGCTTGGTATTTGCACAGGAATGCACTATTTCTGCTAACCAACCTCCAGACTTGGTTCAAAACCATATTTAGATAAATGTTTGCAAACTGTCTCTCTTTTTAGTATCCCAGCCCAAGATGTGGGCCTCACTGGGAAAGTCCGCATTTAACGGCCAGCTCCAGGATTCAGGAGAGGGATAAGGTGAGCCTTTTTGATGCTCCTGAGGCCACTTCAGAGGGCAGTTAAAAGTCAGCCACATTGATATGGAGCTGAGTTCACATGTATAGGTGCTGAAAGAGCAATCCAACTCCTTCATGATCACATTCACTGGATTTTCATTTTATTGTCTTTTTTTGAAATAATTGACTTTAAATTCTGAAACTGCCATGGTGGGATTTGAAATTGGGTTCCCTGGATTATTCATCAAGTCCCGTCGATGGCTCTCCCCACAACGTGACCTCAATGCTACTACCATAACCCTGTTAAAATATAGCAGTCTGCAGTCCAAAGATGTGCGGGTTGGGTTGATTGGCCATGCTAAATTAACCCTAGTGTCAGGGGATTAGCAGGGTAGATATGTAGGGTTATGGGAATAGGGCCTGGGTGGGATTGTTGCTGGTACAGACTCGATGGGCTGAATGGCCTCCTTCTGCACTGCGGGGATTCTATGAGTTCTATGCCACTTTAAAGAATGGATATGGTCTTAAAAGAGGAGAGAAAATAATTTGAGATAAACACACACCCGTATCCCACCCCTGGAATTTTACTTTCCAGAACTAAGGTACAAAGCAAGAATAATTAGTTTTATTTACCTGATGGATTTCCTGCCATCCATTTTCATCTTTACAGCCAATTGAAGCATGCTGATAAAGCAGCAGTTCACAGCAGTAAGGGTCCCCTCCGACCATTGCAGTGTGATAGAGTGCCGTCAGGCCACGACTATCCTTATAATCAGTAGAAGCTCCCAGTTCCAGGAGAGTCTGGGAAAGAACATGAAAGGTATATAAAATGACTGGGCTGACTTCTTATTTCGGAATTGGAACACCATTAAACTGCCCTTTGCAAATCTTCTAGCTATTGTAGTATACTGTATTTAGTGAGAGACAAGGGATGAAATATTAGATCACACTGCACCAGTTTTACAGGCCTGTAGTTTTTGTAAGTTCATAGTTCACTTAGTGAACCATGGACAGTGCCACCTCACAGCTCCAGGGATTCAGTTCCAGCCTTGGATGAATGCCTGCGTAGAGATTGCAAGTTTTTTCTAAGTTTATTTATTAGTGTCACAAGTAGGCTTACATCAATGCTGCAATGAAGTTAGTGTGAAAATCCCCTGGTCACCACACTCTGGTACCTGTTTGGGTACACCGAGGAAGAATTTAGCATGGCCAAACCACCTAACCAGCACATCTTTTTTGGACTGTGGGGGGAAACCGGAGCACCTGGAGGAAACAGACGCAAACACGGGGGAAGGTGCAAACTCCACACAGACAGTGACCCAAGCTGGGTAATTGCATCTGGGTCCCTGATGCTGTGAGGCAGCAAAGCCAACCACTGTGCCAACGGGCCATTCTCCCCACAACTATATGGGTCTCTTCCGGGTGCTCTGGTTTCCTCCTACACTCCAAAGATGCGCAGCAAAGGTGGATTGGCCACGCTAAATTGCCCTTGAGTCTCACAAGATGTCTAGGTTAGATGGATGATCCATAGTAAAGGTGTGGGTATAGGGACACAACAAGGGAAAGGGCCTGGGTGAGATACTCTGTCAGAGAGTCGATGCAGACGCGATGGGACAAATGGCCTCTTCTGCACTGTGGGGATTCTATGATTCAAAGAATATTTCACTCTGATGATGATTATTTCCCTGGGGATGTTGCCTCTTCAGTTTGCCAAACGTACGGGAAGACATTTCAGGAAAGAGTGTAATTTATTGGACATTCTTGAAAGGCAAAAGACTCCAGATGTAATGGGCCTCTATAGGATGTTCTTCCATTATTACTACCTTCAATAATTTGAAACACTTGAGATTTCCTTGGCAAATGCATTATTAATCACCCACGGAGTTAGAACGGTTTGATTCTGTCCATATACGGTACTGATGGCACTTTAATACTGAAAACTGAGGACAAAGATCATTATTTTATGATCCCCTCTATTAAAAATGTTGAAATGATTGGCTTAAGTGTTCTAGAAATAGTTTCTACTATTACCATGAAATGAGATTGGGAGGCAATAGAAGATTATTGCTCTCATTGACATCTCATAGAACTGTCAAAGCTGCTTCAATAGTTACTCAAAGCAGTGAACATGTTCATTTCTATTTTAATTTAACCTATCCTGACGGTATAATGAAATACATATTGATTGGCGATTCAATCATGTTTCTCATCCAATGGCCTGTTTCAGTCAGAAAGGTACAGCCACAGAAACAAGATTGAGGATGAAGAGCAAGAGGATGCCATCGTCAGAACCTAAAGGCAAGATAATGTGACTCAAACATAACATTCCTTCACCAGCCGGAGAACAAGAGCAGTGATTTTCAATTGCTAGGGATGCAGGGAAGGTGGTGGCAGAGTGATATCGTCTGCTAGACTCATAATCCAGGGTAATGGTCTGAAAACCTGGGTTCAAATCCCACCACAGTAGATGGTAAAACTTGAATTCAATAAAAATCTGGATTAAAAGTCTTCTTATGATCATGAAACCATTGTTGGTTGTCATAAAAATCCATTGGGTTCACTAAAGTTTATTTATTAGTCACAAGTAAGGCTTTCATTAACACTGCAATGCAGTTACAGTGAAATTCCTCTAGTCGTCACACTCCAGAGCCTATTCAGGCCAATGCACCTAACCAGCACATCTTTCAGAATGTGGGAGGGAACCCACACAGACATGGGGAGAACATGCAAACTCCAAACAGATAGTCACCCAAGCTGGGAATTGAACCCAGGCCCCTGGTGCTGTGAAGTTGCAGTGCTAATGACTGTGCTACCGTGTAGCCGCACTATTGCCCTGTAGGGAAGGAAATCTGCCATCATTACCTGATCTGACCTACAATGTGACTCCAGAGCAACAGCAATAAATGCTGGCCCAGCCAGCGATGTCCACATCCATTTATGAATTTTTTTTAAAATGTGAAAATGGTGATCCCGGAGGCTGGCAATGGATCTGGTGGCCATCTGAATGCAACACAATCTTCAAAAGGACAGCAGGAGAGGGTAACAAAGAATCCACTCACCTCCAATTAATAGCCCATTAAACTCCTTGAGGAGTTTGTTAATGGACCAGGGTGGGAGGGGGAAGTAGGAGGGGCAATTCTCAAAGTTACCAAACCCAATCGGTCTGATGCACGTTAGTACAGAGATAATTGGGATCAAAGTGGGCAGAAGATAAAAGCTTTGGAAAATTTCAGGAACTGGAGGATCTTGCACCAGATCGTGCTTTTTGCCTCGCATCTGACCATTTGGTTAATTTTGCGCTGGGCGAGGCAGTTGCTCCTCCCAAGGTAGATTGGGAGGTACCTTGCTACTTGCTGTCTTCTGCAAAATCCCACCTTGGGTTGTTGCCAACCTTTACCAACCTACAGATGGCTCCCCACTGCTGATAACACTTGGACACCGAGCCCAAATTAGGACATCTACATCTCAAGGTTGTGTCGAGTGAGCAACGCGGTTGTGGCACAGGACTGGGACCCAGAAATTATCCAGGCGTTGAGTTCCTGAAATTCAACATAAGTCTTCCATTTGTAATACTACAGCAAAGTTAGCCCACACGAACAGCTCAGGGAAGACCTGGGGAAACTCTGAGCTGAAATCAATACCAGGATTAATTACACAGCTACAAAATTTCCACAGAATGTAGGTTGGGTTTAATCGAACATCCTCAAATGAACACTCTGCATATTGCCCCTGATGTGATGTGTGCATCTTGTCATTTTTTTTTGTGTGTATGTCAAACTGAGATTGGAAGTACAAATACTTCCTTGTGCAGCTGTGCAAAGACTACTGTATATGATATCGGCAAAGTACAATAGAAGGAATAATAAAATAGTCTTTTGGTAGTGCAGAACTTGAGTTTTGCTTAAAAAATGCATTTTGTCAAAGCTTTTCGTCTTACACTCATCAGGATTCTTGCAATTGTCCTGATGAGTACAAGATGAAAAGCTTCAACAAAATGTTTTTTTTTCAGCAATACTGAAGCAGTAATACAAGGGTGGAATTCTCTGGCCTCCCTGCAGTGTTTTTCCTGCAGCAGGATCTTTCTGTCCCTCCACTATCAAAGGGATTTCCCATCGATTCCACCCCACACTGCCAGGGAACACATGGTGGAGGTGCACCATCTGCGGGATCAGTGTGAAGAAATGGAAGGTCACGGCCCATGAGTTATGCATTCATTCCTGAGTTACAGCTTGACTCAACCCATCAAATATTGTCGAGTTGTCGCTTTATTTGATTAAACACAGATACACTGGCCCAACATGTCAGGCACTTTTGTTTGTGAGCATACAGAGAGTGATCCTTCTGTCTGAACAATGATAGATAAAATCCACAGTGCAGAAAGATGAGGCCATTTCGCCCATCGAGCCTGCACTGAAAACAATCATACTCAGGTCCTATCCCCATAACCCCACATATTTATCCTCCTAATCGCCCTGACACTAAGGGACAATTTATCATGGCCAATCCACCTAACCCACACATCTTTGGACTATGGGAGGAAACCCACACAGACACAGGGAGAATGTGCAAACTCCACACACTCAGTGACCCAAAGCAGGATTCAAACTGGGGTCCCTGGCACTGTGAGGCAGCAATGCCAGCCACTGTGTCACCATACCATCCCAATGATGCCCAAGTCTCACTCAATACTGGCTTTCATTTCCACTGAATCAGACAGCTCATCAGCGAGGCAAAATTGAAGATTGTATCACTATGACACCACCAATGGCCCATAGAATCGCTACAGTGCAGAAGGAGGCTAGTCAGCCCATCATATCTGCACCAGCCCTCCAAAGAAGCACTCTATCCCCTCTCCCACCCCATTCCAATAACCCTGTAACTCTGCCTAACTTGTGCATCTTTAGTCTATAGGAGCAAAATGGAGCACACAGATGAAACCCACACAAATGTGGGGTGAGGGCGGTGGTGGTGTGTTGGGGGGCGGAAGGGTCTCAAACCAACTTTAGGCTCCTTACTTCATGCCAAGGATCAAATACTTCTTTCAGATGGGGGCAATCGGCACTGATTTCTTGATAAGATACGGCAGGTGATGCATATCCCATTCCTGCCCACCGCACTGGAGGCTTAAGCAGCCTGTTAATGTCTGAATAGGATGTCTGAATAATGTCTGAATAGGATGCCTCTTCATGTGGGCAGCCGCTTAACCTGCTGTCGGCAATTGCCAACCATACTTTTCACACAGAGGGTGATGAGTGTCTGGAGCAAGCTGCCAGAGGTAGCAGTATGGGCGGCACGGTAGCACAGTGGTTAGCACTGCTGCTTCACAGCTCCAGGGTCCTGGGTTTGATTCCTGGCTCAGGTCACTGTCTGTGTGGAGTTTGCACATTCTCCTCGTGTCTGTGTGGGTTTCCTCCGGGTGCACCGGTTTCCTCTCACAGTCCAAAGATGTGCAAGCTAGATTGATTGGCCGTGCTAAGAAATTGCCCCTTAGTGTCCAGGAATGTGTAGGTTAGAGGGGTTAGTGGGTATAATATGTGGGGGTAGGGCCTGAATGGGATTGTGTTCGGTGCAGACTCGATGGGCCGAAGGGCCTCTTTCTGCACTGTGTGGTTCTAGAGGCAGGTACAATTTTGTCTTTTAAGAAGCATTTAGCAGGTAAGTGTCTCACGGCAGTGGGAGGAAGCGCATTGCTCGCTTGCGTCTAGATCTTATAGTCTCGCGTTGAATGCATCCCTCGCTGCCTGGGGGGGGCGGTGGGGGGGGGATGCACCATCGACAGGACCGTAAGATCCCACCGATGTAAATGGCAGCAAGATATCGGCGGATATTTCCGATTGTGGGAGGGGACAGTGGTGGGGGAGGGGCGATAAATATAAGTTAGTTACTAATAAAGGCAACAAGGAATTCAAGAGAAACCTCTTTACTCCGAGAGTGGTTGGATTGTGGGACTTACTCCCACATGCAGTAGTTGAAGTGAACAGCACACATTAGCTGGGTTAAGATATGAGGGGGAAAAGGAATAGGGGATATGCTAGAGAAAGAGTTTCGATAAAGAGGGGAGGGGAACATAGAAAGATAGGAACACAACTGGGGTGTGGGGGAGGCTCAGATGGGGTGTAAACACTAGCCAGAGCAGATGGGTTGAATGGCCTGTTTTGCTACTGTGAATTCTATGTAATTCACTGTGAGCTATCCATATCAGCTCAATGTTGTGCTTTGCTCTGGTAGGCCCTCTAAAGGATAGATTGTTGAACAAAGAGTGATTTACCATCATAGCATTATAGAATCTGCCTTCCACTGCTTTAAACAAGTTTGGAATCACAGTCTAATCAAGACTCAGTGTGATCTGGCAATGCAAGATGCCCAGTAAATGTTAGTTTGACTTGAGCAACAATGACCAATCTCATCACAGTTTGCCTTCTTTAAGCTAAAAGGCTGGGACTGAAATTTGCATCCAAATCAAACAAAAGCTAAGCACAAACTGAGGCTCTGAACATTAAATTTCAGTATCAAAGTAACAGAAAGATGCATTATTATTGATAACGGAGCATGTCAATTATCTTAAAATGGACTGGGATTGTAAAGGCATTAGGTGCAAGGAGAGGGAGGAATCCTTAAAATGTGTACAGTGTGTTTCCAACTTAATGAGGAAGGAAGCAGTGCTGGATAAGTTTTGAGGATTGAAGTGGGGTAAGAAGAGCATGCTTCAGTAGGGGAGTACTCGGGGAAGAATGATCATAATAAGTTGTTTAGAATACTTGTGACAAATGTGTGGACAAGGAACAATCAAAAATGAGGTTGTTTTTTGGTTCATCATCCCTGAGCTGTACTCACACACTATTTTGTTTTCTCAATAAATGTGTAAATACATCTCGAACAAGTGAGAATCTAACTGCCTCCTTTTGACATTCAAAGGCATGATCATCACTCAATATCAACATCATGGGGCTTACATTGATCAGAAACTGAACTGAACCCATCATATAAACACTGTGGCTACAAGTGCAAAGGCTAGAATTCTGCTAGGAGTAACTCCTGAATCCCCAAAGTGTCCACCATCTACAAGGCATAAGTCAGGAGTGTGATGGAAGACTTTTCACTTTCCTGGTTGAGTGCAGCCCCAAGCACATTCAAGAAGTTTAATACCAGGCCAGACAAAGCAGCTTATTTGATTGGCACACCCTCCATCACCTTAAAACTTCACTCCTTCCAGTACTGATGCAAAACGTGTATCATCTACATGATGCACTGCAGCAACTCATCAAGGCTCCTTCAATTGTATCTTCCAAAACTATGGCCACTACCAAACAGAAGGACAAGGGAAGTAGATACCTGGGAACACTATTACCTGCATGTTCCCCTCCAAACCACATGTCACATGTGGGGTGGCATGGCGGCACAGCGACTTGTACTGCTGCCTCACAGTGCCAGAGACCTGGGTTCGATTCCTGGCTTGGGTCACTGTCTGTGTAGAGTTTGCATGTTCTCCCTGTGTCTGTGTGGGTTTTGTCCGGGTGCTCTGGTTTCCTCCCACAGTCTGAAATACATGCTGGTTAGGTGCATTGGCCCAAACAGGCGCCAAAGTATGGCGACTAGGGGAATATCACAGTAACTTCATTGCAATGTTACTGTAAGCTTTACTTGTGACAAATAAATAAACTTTAAACTTTAAAAAACCATATTACTGTTCTTCCACTGTCACTGGATCAAAATCCTCGAACTCCCTCCCTAACAGCACTGTAGATACACCTACATCACATGAATATACCAGTTCAAGAAGGCAGCTTCCCACTGCCTTCCCAAGAACAATTATGGATGGCCAACAATGCTGGCTTTGACAGTGCCCATGTCTTGTGAACAAATGAATTAAAAAGTAAAATTGCCATTGGAAAATTCTGATGGAATCTGTTTACACCGCACTTTCAGCCCATTGTAATTAACAGCCCTCAGTGTGAAAAGGATACTCCTCATTACCCTTCCAGTTATTTCACTAATTAGTTTAAATCTGTGATCTTTGGGGTTTAATTTTTAATTTAGGGTTGGGAATAGAATGCCTGAAGAATTTCCCAGTGTCGGCCCAATGCCACATCATAATCGGCAAATTTAAATACGCAAATTAGAACAGAGGCAAGAGCTGCCTGCAGGATGACAAAGGCAGACAGTAGCCACGATGGAGCCTGCCAGCACCTTGGAAGAGAGGACTTAACATTTCGGAGGGTTTACAGTCTGAATGCACACAGAGGTGGTCAAAAGACTAAATAAAAGGCACTGCACAATAAAGCACCACGTCCCCCAGGTTTCCACATTTTTCACCATATAATAAATAATTTCTCCTGATTTAATCTACCAAAACTATGATTTTGAACATGACTATTAATATTTCCCTTCCCTGCCCTGAGGAGTACTGTGGCCAGGAGGCCAACAGCCAGAGCAGCCAGGCCTGATGGGAGTTAGGATAAGCCAAGGTAAACCAAGGCAAGCAGGGCAAGTCATGACATGGCCCGCGTACAGTGGGCTGAAGCTCCCTCCTCTGACCAAATAAGAATGATGTAACGGATGTTTACCCAGACACGGTGCCTTTTCTATATATATATAGAGGGGCTATGTGCGCTCCCTGTACCCAGGAATACGGATCTACTTCTGGCGGCTTACATATTTGGACTCTGGACCATGGAACTTTCTGGAAATACACCTAAAGAAGAATAAGAGGGAAAGCCTAGAAACTTTGCCAGCGAAGACTCCATGTCGGCACCAGAGACGCAGCAAAGATCTAGTGAAGAATCAGCAAAGACCTGGGACCAGTTTTCACCACATGGAAGGCCCTGAGTTTGGAACTCAGCAAAGACCTAAGACCAAAATTCATGCCCAATTGAGCAAGTCTGGCCAGTTCAACCTCATAGATAATATTCAGGTCTCAGATAAATGTGCTAGAGTAGTGTTTGTTTTAAATTAATGAAATTGATTTCAATGAAGATGTTTGTTGAATTTTAGTACCGAAAGCATTATAATAAAGACTAAGTATATTTAAGTATAATCGAGGGTCGACTCTGTCCTCTGTTCAACACACAAGAAAAGGCTTCTTGGTAAAAGAGTTAAAATTCATAGGTTGAAGTGTCTATTTCCAGACAATAGCACAATCCCAGTTTATCTAATCTCTCAGCCTCTCATCCCTCATATTATCCAAGAAAATTTCTGCCATTAAAAATCGTAGATATTAGCTTAATTAATAACTTTAATATCTGAGATTGATAGACTTTTGCTAGCTAAGTGCATTAAAAAATATGGAGCCAGGTTGGGTGAATGGAGCGAGAATACACACCAGCAGAGATCTTACTGAATGGCAGAATTAAATGGCAGAGTAGGCTTGAAGGGCTGAATGGTCTCCTCTTGTTCTTATATCCCTAATCTTACCATGAGTGCAGTTTGGTTCTTGGCCCTTGCAGCTTTGTGCAGAGGTGTCACTCCATCCTTGGCTCGGAAATCCAGATGTGCACCCCCGTTCCTCAGAGCTTTGATCACCTCCACTGGGGTCTCTAGCTGAGCAGCCAGTGTCAATGGAGTTTCTGTGGAGGTGAAATTGCCATATGGTTGGTTCGCAGTGTATTTCTCATACGCACACGTATATACACACACATGCACATGCGCGTACCGCACACACACACACACACATGCATATATATGCACACGCACACAGACGTACACAAACACACATGCATGTGCACACACACTTACATATATGTGCACATGGACACGCGCGCGTGCGCACGCACACACACACACACACACGCACACACGCGCACACACACACACACACACAGGTTCTCACCAGCCACCAAAACAGATGGCTGCTTAATTAAGTGATAACATTCATGAGTGAGGCAATAAATTACTGGCGTGCTGGTTAGAGCTGCCGAGGTTGCAAGCTAATGAATTTTAATTGTTTAATCAAACGCATATTGCAAACACTTCTCACAACTAAACATCCACATCATACTATTCATAAAAACCAGAAGAGTTGAAAAGTTTTTCACAGACCTACTTTCTACTCAATGTCATGGCTGTATTATTTTGGTTACATATTGATGAGTGAATAAATTGAAAGAACCTCTAATCTCCTTCAATATATACAATCTTACACATACCAATTGATACCCCACTGGCCTCGTGCGTTGGGGCTAGAGAAAAAATGTATGACTCAATAGCCACTCACCGCACGAGACTTAGCCTTCCTATCGAAATAATATTACTGGAATAATTCAGCACAAGTCACAATGATCCCCTGGAAATGCGACCATAGTCTTTATTATGGGCTGGAAGGATACAGGGTTAATTGGTTCTGTACATATGGATATAATTCAGGGTTTACTTTAAAGTTACACATTCTGGCCATTTTATGTACTTTGAGATATTATTTCAGGTCAAGTAGTAAAAGATTAAAGAGCTTTGGAAAGGAGGGAAATCTACAATATAGGCAGAGCTTTACAATGCAAAACTGAGGCCCTTGGTTCGTGTAATTACTCTGTCTCTCGCTTTCTGCCTAATATAAGCAGTTCCCATTATAAATGTGGTGGTAGCGTCATAGAATGGTACAGTAAGGAGTCTCATAATACCAAGTAAAGTCCAGTAGGTTTATTTGGAATCACGAGCTTTCAGAATGCTGCTCCTTCATCAGGTGATTCAATGGCATCAGAATGGGATCAGGAAGTCACCAGTTTAATGCTGAAGTTGTGACCATTGTTAAAGAGCCTTTCTCCTGGGTGGCCAGAATGCCTGCCAGCTTTAAATGCTGCTGTCTTGATATCACAAATTAACAATCCTATGACGTGACTGAAATCTTGATTGCTCTTTTCTGGGGCGTTTGGAGAGATAGAATCCTACTGTGCAGAAGGAGGCCATTTGGCCCATCGACCACAATTCCACTCAGGGCCTATCATCGCAACCCAGTGCATTTACCCTAGCTAGTTCCCCTGAAACTAAGGGACAATTTAGCATGGTTAATACACCTAATCTGCATATCTTTGGAATGTGGGAGGAAACCAGAACACCCAGAGGAAACCCACGCACTCATGGGGGAACTAAACATTCAAACTACCTCCATTGCTTTGGCACAGTTAGCACACTGTTATTTTCCTGTGGTGTAGAGGCTCTTCCCAGGACCCCAAACTAATCAGACCAGGGAAGACCCAATGTTTGGATCCCATGCAGCCAACATCAGTATCCTTTCCTGAACTATCAAGGACATTAGCTGGAAAGCCCATCTTATAACAGAAAGGTCATCTGTGTTGATGGCCTTAGCAAACATGGCAAGTTTTCTTCAGCGCCACCATCAACTGAGCAAGACTGAAGAACTGTAAAGGTGCAGAACTGAAGTGATATGGAAATAGCTTGAAAGACTCTTCTTGCCTTATACTTCCCCTTAAGGTCCTGAGTGAAATGGATTCTGCCCTTCAGCATCTCCCTACTTCCTAATGGGGCAACACAAATCCTTCCCAGTTCATTCTGAAGTGGTGTTAAATTCACACGTTCATCCATGGGGTTAAGGGGATAGGGTCTGGTTGGGATTGTTGTTGGTGCAGGTTGATGGGCCGAGTAGCCTCCTTCTGCACTGTTGGGATTCTATGAAGATCTCCAAACCAAGGGGAGGCACAAAGAGAATAAATGTCAGTCCCCTGAGCAAGTTGAGTGTTTTACGTATTCCTTTGACCAGCGGGGTGTAAAATCATGTTAACCCACATTTAACCAGCTTAACCGTGAAAGCAAGGCAATTTGTAAAGGCCCAGATTTTCTGGTCTCTGGATTGTCAGAGGCTGGACATGGACACAGGATGCACTTCAGAAGTTTGGTGAAGTCCTGATGCAGACTCTCTGGGAATTGCCTGAGAAGGTTAGACTCCCAATAGGCAATTGCCCTGATCCATGGACCCTCCAAAAAAGTCCCCAATTCTGTGTTATAGTCAGAGACCGCAGAAAGTTCCGCTTCGCTACTGTCACCCAGGAAATGTCGGACAGAAAAATCCCAATCTAACCCTGGGGTAACTATGTAACTGACATCGCCAACTTCCTCCTCAACCCTCTGGCTAATGCCCCTGAACATCCAACTCGCCATCACTTCCTGACTCCTCCCGATCTGACCATCCTAATCCCTCATTCACCTCCCCCTGATCCCCTCCACAACCCAATCCAGAAGCCTAGCTTCCACCACCCAATTACTCCCAACATTCCCTCCTAGCCAACCTGGCTAACTCCCATCACCAGCGGTCTACTCCTCCCACCCCCGATCCTCGATTTCTCCCCAGCCAGACCAGACAAGCCTAAAAACTGACGACTCCTCCTGGCTCAACCTATTGCCTCGAGCCACCAACCCACCTCATCCATCTACCACTCAACCCAGCTGCCACCTCACCCACAAACCTCTCTGCTCAGTTGCCACCCTTCCCAGTTAGCTGCTTAACTCACCCCCCAACCAATTACACACCTAGACACTCACCCACTCACTCAGCCACCCCCTCAGTCATTCACTCACCAACTCATTCACTCACCAACTCATTCACTCACCCACCCACTTACTCACTCACTCATTCACTTACCAACTTACCCAATCACTCAGTCACTCACCCACCCACACACTTAGTCATTCACTCACCCACGCACTCACTCAGTCACCACTCATTCGCTCACCAACTCACTCACTCATTCATTCACCCACTTACCCATTCACTCACCCACTCCCTCACTCACCCACTTACTCATTCACTCACTCCCTCAGTCACTCACTCACTGACTCACCCCCCACTCACACCCATTCATCTGCTCACTCAGTCACTCACCCATTCACCCACTCACTCACCCACCTACTCACCCATTCACCACTCATTCATTCACCATTCATTCACTCACCCACCCACTCATTCACTCACCCACTTACCCACTCATCACCATCCCCTCACTCACTCCAGAAGTCATAGCATGAAAACTTATTCAAAAAGCAGTAGAATCATATCTCCTCTCATCATGACATAAAAGGATCCACTTCCATATATATTAGAATATCTAATTGGATGGGCTGAATGGTCTGTTTCTCTGCTGTACATTAATGACGAAAATAAAATCCAAAGGAAAAGAACTATTTCCCACCAAAAACTTTCCAGCGGGATCTTGATCAATTGGGCCAGTGAGCTGATGAATGGCAGATGGAGTTTAATTTAGAAAATGCGAGGAGAGTCCAGGGGTGTAGGCATGTGAGTAAATTTAGACAAATTTAATTTAGACAATGCATTTTGGTTGATCAAACCAGGGCAGGACTTACTCAGTTAATGGTAGGGTGTTGGGAAGAGTTACAGAACAAAGAGATCTAGGGGTACACGTTCATAGCTCCTTGAAAGTGGAGTCACAGGAGGACAGAGTGGCGAAGAAGGCATTCGGCATGCTTGGTTTCATTGGTCAGAATGTTGAAAACAGTAGTTGGGATGTCTTGTTGACGTTGTACAAGACATTTGGAATACTGTGTACAATTCTGGTCACCCTATTATAGAAAGGATATTATTAAACTAGAAAGAGTGCAGAAAAGATTTACTAGGATGCTACCAGGACTTGATGGATTGAGTTATAAGGAGAGGCTGAATAGAATGGGACTTTTTTCTCTGGACTGTAGGAGGCTGAGGGGTGACTTTATAGAGATCTATAAAATAATGAGGGGCATAGACAAGGTCGATAGTCAATATCTTTTCCCAAAGGTAGGGGAGTCTAAAACTAGAGGGCATAGGTTTAAGATGAGAGAGGAGAGATACAAAAGTGTCCAGAGGGACAATTTTTTTTCACACAGAGGGTGGTGAGTGTCTGGAACAAGCTGCTAGAGGCAGTAGTAGAGGCGAGTACAATCTTATCTTTTAAAAAGCATTTAGATAGTTACATGGGTACAATGGATATAGAGGGATATGGGCCAAATGCGGGAAATTGGGATTAGTTTAGGGGTTCAAAAAAAAAAGGCAGCATAGACAAGTTGGGCCGAAGGGTCTGTTTCCATGCTGTAAACCTCTATGACTCTATAACTATAAATATTCCTCTGGGGTTTCACAAGTTTAAGTGTGTACAACTGTGTATGCAGAGTGGTACATTTGTGAAATTTGTGCTGCTTTGGGGGAAGAGTGTTATTTAAATTCACGTATTTAGGGCAGATTCTTATGTGTAGCGCAAGTTGCTTTTTTTTAAATAATGGTGAATCAAGATGCATTTACAAGATTCAACCAGCGTGTGTCACCCAAAGTCTAAATTGATCCGGACTGGAGACTTTCCGATAAATTCAAACCAGGAGCTTCTTTCTTAATCTCAGCTAATATTCCGAGGGAAATCCTCAGAGCCTGAGGACTCTTTGAAGTAAAGAGCAGAGCAATTATACAAACCAAAAGCCAACAAAATTGCAAATGTCAATCTAAAAACAGGAGTTGTCGGGAAGTAGACAGCAGCTCAGACAGGGCCTGGAAACAGAAAGGACGCGCTGACTTTTTCCAGGAGATACTGTCAAAGTGTAATCAGTCACTTTTGGGGAAGGAAATCTATTCTTAGCAGCTGACAAATGTGTCATTAGTGGTTATTCTTTTACTTAAGCACGCCTAGGGAGACTGGCATTTTGTTCCTGTGTGATTTCCGAGAGGTCAGGTAACTGAGAATTAACACACAGTTACCTCACCAATCGACACTCACAACAAAACGGAGCCAGTCACTCAATAACCCGGGAGCCTGAGAAATATTGGTCACTTACTGAGGGCACCCTGCAGATTAATTAGCTGACTTACGCTTTTTAGAAAAGTTTAAAGTTTATTTATTAGTGCCCAGTTAGTTACATGCAGGAGTACAGGTAGAGTAGTGACAAGTAGGCTTACATTAACACTGCAATGAAGTTACTATGAAAATCCCCCAGTCGCCACACTCCGGCACCTGTTCAGGGAGGGAGAATTTGGCACGGCCAATGCACTTAACCAGTACGTCTTTCAAGTGGGGAAGAGGCAGAAGTCCCTTCACCAAAACCCCTTTATTTAATGTCTCACACTTTCATACCAAGTGCTCTCAGTTAACAGCCCACACTCACAGTCCCAGAGGGGCCGGCACTCCTGGTTAAAGACAGAGCAGGAGACTCCCTGACTGGCCCATCGATTTGGGCCCTTAATCAGGGAGTTCATATTCTAACAGGCCCACCTCAATTGCCTGATTAAAGTCATTACAGGAGGGTCAATCCCAAATAAAGAGAGGGTGCAGCATGCATTGGGTTGAGTTGTGAAAAGCAAAATGTCTTCCAGCTGTTGCACTGAGGAGAACGTGCACAAGGAAGATCTCCAAACCAAGGGAGGGCACAGAGGGAATAAATGACAATCACCTGAGCAAGTTGTGAGTGTTTTGTGTATTTCTTTCACCAGTGGGGTGTAAAATAGTGTTAACCAGCTAAATGGTGAAAGCAAGGTAATTTAAAATGGTCCAAATTTTCCTTTCTCTGGATGTCGGACAAGGCGCACAAAATGCTTTTATCATCTTGAGACATGACTTCTCACTCACAAAGCCATGCTGGCTGTCCCTAATCAGCACTTGCCTTTCTAAATGCCTGTAGATCCTGTCTCTCAGAATACCTTCTAACAACTTACCCACCACAGACGTTAGGCTCTCTGGCCTGTAGTTCCCAGGCTTTTCCCTGCAGCCCTTCTTAAACAAAGGAACAACACTTACCACCCTCCAATCTGAGACACCTCATCTGCTCTCCCAGGGACCCACAACTTCCTTCCTAGCCTCCCACAATGTCCTGGGATACGCTTCATCAGGTCCCTGGGATATATCTATCTTGATGAACTTTAAGACTCTTCCACGCAGGCTTACTGTTTTCCCATTCACTTGACCATTTTAGCAACCTTGTTCTGGCACATAATTGCAATTTCTTCCCCTATCCAAATTGTTCATTTTGTTGTTGATTTTACTGTTTTTGCCTCTTCTGCTCATTACTATTTTCAAGCTTCCTTCTTCGAGCTCCTATTCTCCTGATTCAATCCTTCACTGGACTTGTTTTTATTCTCTCCTTGCTTTTTCATGGAGTTCAGCTTATTCTCTATTGTTTCATCTCCTTCTTCTAAACTTCATTCTGTAATCTTTTTCCATTCTCCAAGATTGCTGTCAGTCATTTTATCTTGTTCTCTTTTTTTATTCATTTGTGGGACATGGGCGTCGCTGGCTGGCCAGCATTTATTGCCCATCCCTAGTTGCCCTTGAGCCAGTATGGTGAGCTGCCTTCTTGCATCGCTGCAGTCCATGTGTTATGGGTTGACCCACATTGTCGTTAGGGAGGGAATTCCAGGATCTTGACCCAGCGACTGCGAAGGAATGGTGAAATATTTCCAAGTCAGGATGGTGAATGGCGGTGGTGTTCCCATGTATGTGCTGTCCTTGTTCTTCTAGATGGAAGTGGTTGTGGGTTTGGAATGTGCTGTCTAAGGATCTTTGGTGAATAGCTGCAGTGCATCTTGTAGATGGTCCACACTGCTGCTACTGAGTGTCGGTGGTGGAGAGAGTGGATGAGATGCCAGTCAAGTGGCTGCTTTGTCCTGGATGGTGTCAAGCTTCTTGAGTGTTGTTGGAGCTGCACCCTTCCAGGCAAGTGGGGACTATTCCATCACACTCCTGACTTGTGCCTTGCAGATGATGGATAGGGTTTGGGGAGTAAGGAGGTGAGTTACTTGCCGCAGTATTCCTAGCCCCTGATATTTGGTTTCCAGTGCAGGAAAATGGCTGTGCAAAACTTTACCTGTGAGGTTCCAAGAGGGGTTCTCCAGTGAATTGGTAGGTAGTCACCCTTCCCCCAGTTCAACGCTGGGATACGAGGAGGTTTTGGTCCATTATCATCAATGGTGATTTCTACACTTTCACATTTAAGGTTGGATAAGCAGTTTGACGAAGAACCAGTGGGCAGTTGACACCCACAGAAATGTTGCCCGGCACTGGGGGAATCAAAAACTGCTGCACCATTGTTCTGTGTTCTTAAATTTGGGTCCTTAGCTCCTCCTGACTGAATTATTTGCACAAACAATTCCAAACAGGTTGTCAAGCACTTTTTTCAAAGCTTTGCCTTCATTTCTGTCATTCCATCTCGACATATCTTCATCGGAATGACGGCTGAGAAAGAATCCCTTTATTCCCTTTGTGGAGGCCCAAAAGCCCTGTAATTGACGTCTTCAATTGCGTCAAAAGATTACAAGATTCAAGTCAGATTTCTGTGGGTAACTCAAGATCTTTCAAAGAGAAGCGAAAGACGCTCTCAAAGCGGCAAATTACTAAGCCAAATATTACTGGGTGAAACACTGACGGGGTAAGTTTGGTGCAACAAGCCTGATGGTGGCAACAAAACCCTGATTCTTTAAGTTTATGAAGTTTATTTATTAGTGTCACAACTAGGCTTACATTAACACTGCAAAGAAGTTACTGAGAGAATTCCCCAATCGCCACACTCTGGCACATGTTCGAGTACACTGAGGGAAAATTTAGCGTGGCCAATGCACCTAACTGGCATGTCATAAGAACATAAGAACATAAGAAATAGGAGCAGGAGTAGGCCATCTGGCCCTTCGAGCCTGCCCCGCCATTCAATAAGATCATGGCTGATCTGTCGCTGCTCAGTTCCACTTACCCGTCCTCTCCCCATAACCCTTAATCCCCTCTCCTATCAAAAACCCATCAACCCGCGTCTTAAAAATATTTAGCGAGGCAGCCTCCACCACTTCAACGGGTAGAGAATTCCAGAGATTCACCACCCTTTGAGTGAAGAAGTTCCTCCTCAACTCCGTTCTAAACCGCCCCCCTTTTATCTTGAGGCTGTGCCCCCTAGTCCTACTGTCTTTTTTGAGTGGGAAGAGTCTCTCCACCTCTATCCTATCCATCCCATTCATCATCTTATACGTCTCAATGAGATCTCCCCTCATTCTTCTAAACTCTAACGAGTACAAGCCCGGTTTATTCAGCCTCTCCTCATAGCTCAACCCCCTCAACTCCGGTATCAGCCTAGTAAACCTCCTCTGCACTCCCTCCAAGGCCAAAATATCTTTGCGCAGGTGCAGCGCCCAAAAATGCACACAGTACTCCAGTTGCGGCCTCACCAATGCCCTATACAGCTGCAGCAAGACCTCCCTACTTTTATATTCAATCCCCCTCGCTATGAAGGCCAGCATCCCATTCGCCTTCCTGACCACCTGTTGCACCTGCAAGCTGGGTTTTTGCGACTCATGCACAAGGACCCCGAGGTCCCTCTGCACCGTCGCCTGCTGCAGTTTTTCGCCCCGTAAGTATTAGTCCTTCCTTTTTGGATAATTATGGATAATTACAAGTACTTTATTGTGAATCTGCTGGGGTTAATCACAGAGTAACTCTAATGGGTTGTTTCCAGTTCAGAGAATCCCATCTCAACAGAGCTAGCTTCCTTTCTCTTGAATTAGAAAAAGGTTTTTAAATTTCCGACAAAAATAACATGCATTTGTATATCGCCTTTCACAACTTCAGGGCATCGCAAGGAGCTTCATGTCCAGTGGAAAAATTTATTTGACGTGTAGTCATAGTTGTAATGTAGAAAAAAAATGCAACAGTTTGAAGTGTGCGGCACGTGCCAGCAGATCGATCATCTCGTTATCTACAATTAGTCAATGTTTTTTTTTACTGTGTACAAAGGAATAAGTTTATTTATTGGTATCACAAGTCAGCTTACATTAACACTGCAATGAAGTTACAGTGAAAATCCCCTAGTTGCCACACTCCAGCACCTGTTCGGGTACGTGAGGGAGAATTTAGCACGGCCAATGCACCTAACCAGCATGCCTTTTGGACTATGGAAGGAAACTGGAGTACCTGGAGGAAACCCACGCAGACACGTGGAGAATGTGCAGACTTGCGCACACACAGTGACCCGAGCCGGGAGTTGAACCCAGGTCCCTGGCGCTGTGAGGCAGCAATGCTAACCGCTGTGCCACTGTGTTAGCTGTGCTGTGGTTAAATTCAAGCTTACTATCCGGAATTAGATGTAGTCTTAAATAAGATTTTACTTATGTGCGTTGGACATAACCTATAGCTCGAAGTTTTTGTTTCATTTTTAGAGGTTGCCCTATAAGTCCATGGGTTTGTTTAGATGCCTGAGGCTTTATGACCTTAAATGGTATAAAATAAACTGGGCTTTTGTCTCGCAACCAGGAGCCCATACAGAAAAGCAAGAGCAGTTTGAGTGCAGTTGGAACAATTTAACTCAGAAACAGAGTTTTCCAAAGAAACTACTGCAACAAAAACAAGATAGGAGGCTGCAGAGAGATGCCCCAAAGTAAAGAACAGAAAAGTCCCAGAAATCAGGAAATGGGATAGAAGGAAATCCCACAGATGCAAAGAGAATTCCTCAGGATGTAAGCTTGTGAAAAGCCAGAGATCCAAGGTGACCCAAAGGTTGATAACACCTTAATGCAGCTTGTGAAGTAATGCTGTTCTGTTAGCATGGCTGGGTTTCTGATGGAAGCCTGAATGTATGTGGCAATCCAGGGGAGAAGCATTGGAAGGTGAGCTTTAAACCCTGGAGATGGATCCAGGGTGAAGAAATCCAGGAGAAGGCATTGTTTGGGAAAAGACTCCAAGGCATATTGGAAACCCTGGTGTAAAAGATAGAGTTCCGGGTGAAACAATTTGATTCTTTTGGATGGCACTGCTGCCTCACTGTGCCAGGAACGCTGGTTCAATTCTGGCCTCAGGTCACTGTCTCTGGAGAGTTTGCATGTTCTCCCTGCGTCTATGTTGATTTCCTCAGGCGCTCCGGTTTCCTCCCACAGTGTAAAGATGTATGGGTTAAGTTGACTGGCCGTGTTAAATTGACCCTAGGCTCGACGGGCTGAATGGCCTCCTTCTGCACTGTGGGGATTCTACGATTTCTATGACTACCATGTACCAAACATCTGGGGGGATTGATGAGAAATCCATACGAGTTATTTTGGGTTGCATCTGCCTCCCAAAAGTGCTGAATTGGTGGGAAAACTGTTCTAGGTCCCAACTGTTTTGTCAGATCAGCTTCTCACTGAATCTCCTCACTCTGTGTACTGCAGAGGTCCCAGTCGTGAATCTCATTAAAAAACCGGGGGTGGGGTGGGGGGGGGCGGCCTATTTGCCCCAGACTTCAGTTGTTCTGGAACTCTGCACATGCGCAGTGGTCCCGATCTGTCAGACTCTCCATTTGCTGACTAGCTCGATCACTGGCCAGCCTGAGACCATTGTACATTGTACTACCCTTCCAGCCCTCCTACCCCCCCCACCCCCCACACAGCCCAATAGTGGCCGCCACAACAATTCCTGGGCCAGTTCTTACACCCCCCCCGTCCCAGAACGGCCTGATGTCCAGCCCACCTTCCCCAGCACAGGCGATCCTTCCACCCCCTCACATTGGTAGACCCTCTTTCCTCCACTCCGCTGACCCCCCTGGGTCAGACGACCTCCCCCACCCCTAGGAAGCAGGCCCCCCTCCCCTGGAAGACCACCATCACCTCCAGCCCGCCCCAATCGCTGGCCTTCCTCCATCCCAGACTGATCCCAATGCAGAGTGGCAGCAAGACCCCCATCCCCACCGTTCAGCCCTAGGCCCCGCCCACATTAGGTCCCAACCCCTTGGAAATGCCCAATGGGCAGTGCCAGGAGATGCAGGCTGGCACTGTCAGGATGCCCACATCTAGGAGGTACCACCGCCTGCCACCCAACCCCTGCAGAGCCCCGATTGCCCCCCCTTCATTCTGGTGGGCTCTCCTGCTAGTTCCATGAACATGAGGAGCTCGTCTGAACCCTGTCGGAATGAAATACTCCTGGTGGGGTGGGAGATTCAATCAGGATTGGTAATGTCCCGATAATGACATTTAAAATACATTTAAAATATGTGAAAAAAAGATTCAAATGACTTATCTGCCTTCCCACCAGTTTCCAGCGTGGTCTGGCCTGAGACTGTTCTCCAGCTCTGGGAGATGTGCGTGCATTCCCGGTGCATGTGCAAATCCAGGAACAAGGCTGACGACACACATCTCCCACCCCGACCCACCAGAGAAGGGTCGGGATGGGAGAATCGCGGCCCTGTTTCCAAGTGTGGTGTATCTGACCACATTTTGCCTATTGGTTTGCATGGGACTGTGCACTTACAGCGGACATTTGAGTACAAGATAGATTTTGTAACTTGTGTTATCCTTATTAATATAGATATAATATATCTGCAAAGGTATAGCTGAGGTGAAGGAGCAGTTCATTTTCATTCATATTTTCCTGTTGAATAAATGTTTTATTCTGTTGTTAGACGTATATCACTTGACTCTTGTGATTCTGTTCAGAAGCTGCCCTGCACATATTGAATTAAGAAATAAAAGTTAGGCTCTATCAAGCCTGGCTCCACTCTGAGATCTGACTTGTCCGGTAGTAACATCAGCTGGGATCATAACGCTACCACAAAATAGTTACCATGCCAATCCTCAGTCTGGTATTATTATAAAGGCATTATCGACCTTGTCTGGCCTCTCAGGTAGACAGAGAAGATCCCATGACTTTATTCAAAGAAGAACAAAGGAAGTCTCCCCAGCATCCTGAACAATATTTATCTCTCAGCCAATATTATTAAAACAGGTGGTCTGGTGAGAGTCATGGTGTGGGATCTTGCTGTGCACAAGTTAGCAGCCATGTCACCTGCATTACAACACTGGCACCATTCCAGAAGTATTCCATTGGCTATGAAATGCTCAGAAGCAATGTGAGGTTCTGGAAGGTGCTGTCTAAACACAGGTCTTTCTCTTATCTTGCCAGTGCTGCACTCGAGCTGTGGGTCAGCTAATGTAACTCATTCAGAAACTCCCCTCCACCCTCGTGCTCAGTATCTCATTTCCACTCACTGCCTCCTTGGTAGCCCAACTATTGTAACTGAGGCAGTAAAAGAGGCATTAATTAGAGACAGAGGTAGATAGGTTCTTGATTGGTGAAGGGATCAAAGATTACAGGGAAAAAGAGGAAGAGTGGGGCTGAGAAACTTATCAGCTATGATTGAATGGCAGAGCAGACTAGATGGGACCAAATGGCTTAATTCTGCTCAACATCTGATGATCTTATGGTCTTATGATTCGTACAAATTCCCACAAAGACTGGTGCGCTAATGCCACTTTTAAATAAATGATGTGCAGTTGTTAATTAAATTGTTTAAATTAGGTTTATTGGCCATGCAAAATTGATCCTTAATATCAGGGGGATTAGCAGGGTAAATATATGGGGTTATGGGGAGAGGGCTTCAGTGAGATTGTTGTCGATACAGGTGTGATGGGCCGAATAGCCTCTTTTTGCACTGTAGAGATTTTAATAGAGCAAGATTGCACTGTAGCTGCATTGTTCCATTGTCTGTCATTAATATGTGTTCGTTGGCATCACAGACACGGCTAATCATCTTAATAATTCCAAACATTCTCAGAAGCAGAAACCAAAGCAAAGAAAAGCCCTGCGGCAGCTGGCTCCTCAGCATACCTCCGCTCTCTGAATCATAATAATTTGGGTCCAGCCCTCTCTCCAGCAGCTTAGCGATTTTCTCAACTGCCCGATGTTGAACGTAATCCATGAATTTTCTGAGGTTGGCCTGGAGAGAACAAAAACACAATTGTTTGGAAAGTACCTGGGGCAGTGACACCGACATAGCAGACTCAGCAGAACTTAAACCAAGTATCGTTTATCACCACAGTCAATGAGGAATAGCTCCTTGGGACATGCAGCAATTAGCAAGTATATTGGAGGACTATTCCCAGGACTTCTTAAACACGTCTGGTTTGTTGCAAAGGAAGGAAAGATAAGAAGAAAGGAAGGCTACGGTTTGCTTTGGACATTTTTAGTATTGATTTGCTTGACTGGAACAAGAAACTTGCCAACAAACCTGCTAATCCGCAACTGGCCACATTTCAGTAAACAATAGGAATGTGATACTTGAACTCGAGTTTCTGTCCCGAAGAAATGCTGTTGGACAAGTGATCATATTTAAGCTCACCCAGTGTGTTGCTCACACACTAAAACCTTGGCTTATGTACTGCAGCATCTTGTCTTAAAAGCACTGAGGGCCAGCTCCATAGACACAAAGCCTTACAGCGCAGAAGGAGACCAGTTGGCTCATGGTGCTGGCGCCAGCACTTTCAGGGAGCTGTCCTATTCGTCCCACTCTGCTGCTCTTGCTCCACAACTGCACACTTTCCTGCCTTACCAATTCTCTAACCAATTATTTCTTTGAAAGTTATGATTGAATCTTCTTCTGGTCACCCTTTTCAGGCAGTGACTTCATTACAACTTGCTGCATTTTTTTTTATTCACTTTTACAGGATGTGGACATTGCTGGCTGAACCCAGCATTTATTACCCATCCCTCCATTTCAGAGGGCATTTCGGAGTCAACCACATTGCTGTGGGTCTGGAGTCACATTTAGACCAGACCGGGTAAGGACGGCAGATTTCTTTCCCTAAAGGACATTTGCGAACCAGATGGGTTTTATGACAATCAATGATGGTTTCACGGTCCCCAGAACATTACCCTGAGTCTCTGGGTTGCTAGTCCAGTGATAATTCCACTGTGCTACCATCTCCCCTAAAACAATTGCCTCATCTCACCTCTGACTATTTTCCAAATTTTAAAGAACAAAGGACAAAGCAATGTGCGGGTTAGGTTGATTGGCCATGCTAAAATTACCCCGTAGTGTCCTGAGATGCGTAGGTTAGAGGGATTAGCGGGTAAAATATGTAGTGATATGGGGTAGGGCCAGGGTGGGATTGTGGTCGGTGCAGACTGGATGGGCCGAATCCAGGGAATCAGGGTAATGTTCGGGGGACCCGAGTTCGAATCCCACCATGGCAACTGATGAAATTTGAATTCAATAAAAATCTGAAATTAAAAGTCTAATGATGACCATGAAACCATCATTGATTGTCGTAAAACCCATCTGGTTCGCAAATGTCCTTTTGGGAAAGAAATTTGCCGTCTTACCCAGGTTTCTATGATTCTATAGCACAGAAACAGGGCCTTCAGCCCTTCAAGCCTGTGCCGATCATGATGCCTGGAATAAAAAACTCCTGCCTTACTCGGTCGGTATCCCTTTATTCGTTCCTTATTCATGTACTCATCCAGATGCCTCCTAAATGTTGCTAATATGCCTGCTCCCACCACCTCCTCTGGCAATACATTCCAGGCACCCACCACTCTGCGTGAAAACCTTTCCCCTCTCACCTTGAACCTGTGCCCTCTTATGATTGACATTTCCACCTTTGGAAAAAGCCTCTGACTATCCACCTCCAATCTATCTGTATCCTGTTGTATCCTCTGACAATCCTCGGCACTATCAGCAACTCCGCCAATCTTCATGTCATCCACAGACTTACTAATCAGAACACCCACATTTTCCTCTAGGTCATTTATATGTACCAAAAACAACAGAGATCCCAGCATTGATTCCTGTGAACACCACTAGCTACAAATCTCCATTCTGAAAAACACCCTTCCACCACTACTCTCTGCCTTCTATAACCAAGCCAGTTCTGTATCCATCTAGCCAGCCCACCCCAAATTCCATGTGACTTTAGTTTTTATACCAGTCTGCAATGTGGGACCTTGTCAAATGCCTTACTAAGGTCCATTTAAACTACATGCACAACATTCCCTCATCAATTATTTTTGTCACCTCTTTAAAAATCTCAATCAAGTTGGTGAGACATGACCTTCCCCGTACAAAACCATGCTGCCTGTCACTAACAAGTCCATATTCCTTCAAAATGCATACATCCTGTCCCTCAGTATCTTCTCCAAAAGCTTCCCCACCACCCTTATCGGGCTCACTGGCCTACAATCTGTTGGATTATCCCTGCTTACCTTACCATCCTCTGGTTGCTGATTTTTCTGCCATTTAGAGACAATGTCTCCCCTTTTCCCCAATAAAAATCCTCCATAATTTTCCAAACTCCTGCATCAAACCTTCAACTCTCTCCTTCCCAACAATTCCCATGAGCAGCAGCCCTAACCTCAGACCTGTGTGTAGATCCTAGAACCTGAGAGAACAAAGGGAGGCTATTCAGCCCATCACACCTGTGCAAGCTCTTTCAAAGAGCAATTGCACTGATTCTCAAATTTCTAGCCCTGCTTTTGTCCGGATTAAATGAGTTGCTCTTCCTCAATGATGGTTGCAACTCCCTTTCAAAATTATTTATGGAATCAGCTTCCACCGCCAGTTGGGAAAGGCAAATTGTGCGGAGGGTGTGGAGAGTCTGCAGAAGGATCTAGATAGGCTGGGTGAATGGGCCAGGAAATGGCAAATGGAATTTAATGTTGGCAAGTGTGAGGTGGTCCACTTTGGTAGGAAGAATGGTAGGAAGGACTATTACTTACGTGGCGAAAAACTGCAGCAGGCGACGGTGCAGAGGGACCTCGGGGTCCTTGTGCATGAGTCGCAAAAACCCAGCCTGCAGGTGCAGCAGGTGGTCAGGAAGGCGAATGGGATGCTGGCCTTCATAGCGAGGGGGATTGAATATAAAAGTAGGGAGGTCTTGCTGCAGCTGTATAGGGCATTGGTGAGGCCGCAGCTGGAGTACTGTGTGCAGTTTTGGGCGCCGCACCTGCGCAAGGATATTTTGGCCTTGGAGGGAGTGCAGAGGAGGTTTACTAGGCTGATACCGGAGTTGAGGGGGTTGAGCTATGAGGAGAGGCTGAATAAACTAGGCTTGTACTCGTTAGAGTTTAGAAGAATGAGGGGAGATCTCATTGAGACGTATAAGATGATGAATGGGATGGATAGGATAGAGGTGGAAAGACTCTTCCCGCTCAAAAAAGACAGTAGGACTAGGGGGCACAGCCTCAAGATAAAGGGGGGGCAGTTCAGAACGGAGTTGAGGAGGAACTTCTTCACTCAAAGGGTGGTGAATCTCTGGAATTCTCTGCCCGTTGAAGTGGTGGAGGCTGCCTCGCTAAATATTTTTAAGAAGCGGGTTGATGGGTTTTTGATAAGAGAAGGGATTAAGGGTTATGGGGAGAGGGCGGGAAAGTGGAACTGAGCCACGACAGATCAGCCATGATCTTATTGAATGGCGGGGCAGGCTCGAAGGGCCAGATGGCCTACTCCTGCTCCTATTTCTTATGTTCTTATGTTCTTATGTTCAAGTGTTCAAAATTCCTCAAAGGATAAAAAACCTCCGCCTCATCTCCTCTTTAAATTGTCAATGATTCCAAACTTCTGGCTTCTGGTTATTCACCCACCTGCCAAAGGTTACAGCCTTTCTCTATCAACTCTATAAAAAAACTTGGATAATCTTGTCGGACAAAACTCCGATTAGCTGGTAGCTAACAGGGGTGGGTGGGCGTCCATCAAAGGGGTTAGCAAAAGATGTGACCCCCAGCTCGGTCTCACTGAGAGTTATGTATGCTGGGGGAAGAGCCCCTTTAAGGGAATGGGTCAGGTGACCTGGGGTGTGGTGCGAGCTGGCTGGGAACCTGGGTAGACAGTCAATGTTTGGAGTGTGGAGCAAGTAGACTGAATAAAGATCTGTGTGTTTCCTGACGCCCCGCTGCGGAATAGTCCTTGAGAAGACCCCTTGGAGAGTCAACACAAACCATATTTGTGTCCAGCTTTCTGCTGCTAGTCAGTCCTGCATTTCTGATGACACACTGTTTGAATATAATTGGTTGATATTCAGTGGTGCCATTTCCTTGCTGGATAAATGACGTTCAAAGAAGCAGAACAGCAGTTTAACTGATACAATCAAATCCAGTAACCCATTTCATAATGACATTTTTATCAGTAGCTTAGCCTGGGGAGGAGGTTAGGAATTACTTCAATTGCAGCCAATTATTTCTTAATTGAGCAAAAGCCAATAATAGTTGCTGGTTGACAGCAGTTGGAGATTTTCGGGGTGATGGATTGACTTGCCAAATCCCCTCCGCCAAACCAGATACCCTTGGGCAAGAAACTCACCTCAGGCCGTCACCCAGAATGGATGCTCTCGGATGACCCGCTCAGCTGGTGCCTAATACTCAGCTGCAGTGCAGTCAATGGAACTAAATGTCAGGCCGTGAATCTGATAATTTTACATCAAAAGCCTTGACAAATTTCTTGTCCTGGGTATTGAGTTTGCGTGACTGGCAGATATGCCCTACAAATCAGACAAGTTTGATCTCCAATGCGGCAGGGAAATAATCCACAGTTTATACATTTTTTTTGTGTCACAGGTAGGCTTACATTAACACTGCAAATGCAGTTACTGTGATAACCCCCCAGTTGCCACACTCTGGCACCTGTTCGGGCACACTGAGGGAGAATTTAGCATGGCCAATGCACCTAACCAGCACATCTTTCAGATTGTGGGAGGAAATGGGAGCATCTGGAGGAAACCCATACAGCCAAGGGGAGAGCGTGCAGACTCCGCATAGACAGTGACCCCAGCTGGAATCGAACTCGGGTCCCTGGCACTGTAAGGCAGCAGTGCTAACCACTGTGCCACTGTAATGACTGCTGATGCACTTGATCATCTCAATCACAGCATTGTAAAGACCCACGTTCACAGACTTCATTAGTGAACACAAAAGGTATTTGAGCAGCACAGTGGCACAATTCCGGACTCGGGTAACTGTCTGTGTGGAATAGGCACATTCTTCCTGTGTCTGCATGGATTTCCTCCAGTTTCCTGCCACACTCCAAAGATGTGCGGGTTAGATAGACTGGCCATGCTGAACCTTCAATGTGAGGGGGAACTAGCAAGGTAAATTTGTGAGGTTACAGGTCAGAGGAAAGATGGGATTGCTGTAGGTGCAGGCTCGATGGGCCAAATAGCCTCCTTCTGCACTGTAGGGATTCTATGATTTGTTCATAAGAATTGTACAGCAGGCCACACAGGCTGTAGCTGGCTCCCAAAATGTCTTTTTGCCTGAGAGCTTCTCCACCATGAGGTGATTCCACATTCTGAACCTGATAGGTCACACAGGCCATGTGACCCTTACTCAGCTGTGTTGCCCTTAAAGGGATAATCATCACAGCATCCACCCTACCAAACCCCCTCACAATCCCTCATGCCACCGGGAATTCTGGCTACAACATTAACCAACCCGTTTACTTGCGCAGTTACATGAACAGAAATGTTATTTTTATTCCGAGAATTTACTTACTTGTCTTGCGAAGTGAAATATCCAAAATTTAATAAGAATTTAATAGGAAACTGAGTAGTAAATTTGGCAAAGAATCGTAATTGTTCTTCTCTCTGGGTGACACATGTTCCGTTTTAAAAGATGATGAAGATGATGAAAGTACGCTCACCTTTGTATGAAGTTTGGAAATTTGCTTTTCGTCAATGTTAGCTTGCTTGTAGACTCGTTTCTTGTAGCAAAACTGGAAACCGAAACAGATACATTTTCCTTGATTTAATTCACAGTGATCTTTATCAATAAAACCATGTCGCTAGCTTTTACAGAAGCAAACAGAGTTGAATGAAAAGAAAATTAATTGCAAAGTGGTCATAGTAGAAATGCATGTGTCAGCTTGGTGGATCCAAGTGGGTCCTCATTCCCCAAGCTACGTCCAAGTCCCACTCTTAAGAATCGAGCCTTTATTGTCCTGCGCTGAACAAGTATTACATTAACAAGAGTGCCATCCTTCAGGAGAGACCATAACCCTGCTGTAGTGGATGTAAGAGCTTTGAGGAGAGCTCTTGGCAAAAGAGATTTGGATCTCCAGGTTGATGAAACACCCGAGTACAGAGTAAATCCAGATAAGTACAGTGCAGATCTGTAAAGGAAGCTTCTCAATTCACGTGGATGATTGTCCCACAGGGTGTTCTGGACAGCATTTTCATCTCAGCCTGCTGTGTACGAGCAAACTCAATAGAGATTTGCCTAGAACAATTTGCGATTCATTTGTAAGTTATTAGATGTGCTAAGCGGTGCAGGTTAGGTGGATTGGCCATGCTAAATTGCCCCTTAGTGTCCCAAGATGTGTAGGTTAGGGGATTAGCAGGGTAAATGCATGGGGTTATGGGGATAGGGCCTGGGTAAGATGCTTAGTTAGAAACTCAATGGGCCAAATAGCCTCCTTCTGCACAGTTGGGATTCAATGATTTGATTTTTGATTTGATTTAATTTATCATTGTCACATGTATTGGGATACAGTGAAAAGTATTATTTCTTGAGTGCTATACAGACAAAGCATGCCTTTCATAGAGTACTTAGGGGTGAAAGAAAGGAAGGGTTGCAGAATATAGTATTAGAGTCATAACTACGGTGTAGAGAAAGATCAACTTAATATAAGATAGGTCCATTCAAGAGTCTGATGGCAGCAGGGAAGAAGCTGTCTTGAGCGGTTGGTACATGCTCTTAGATTTTGTATCTTTTTCCCGATATTAGAAGGTGAAAGAAAGTGTATCCAGGGTTGTGTGGGGTCCTTGATTATGCTGACTACTGTTCTGAGGCAGCGGGAAGTGTAGACAGAGTCAATGGATGGAGGGGCTGGTTTGCGTGATGGACTGGGCTATCAAACCACTGCCCCCTGTGCTCTCCTGAGTGGTCATATAAAAGCTCCCACATCACTATTCGAGGAAGAGTAAATGCATCTTCCTGGCATCATAGTCAACATCTATCCCTCAACTAACATTAAGATGAATATCTGGACATATATCTCATTTGTGTTGCAGCTTTGTACACTAATTTCTTACTGTGTTTCCCACATTTCAACAGAAATAAGCCATTGCCTAAGTAGTACTTTGGGATATTGTGAAGTCAATATATAAATTTGTCTCAACATGTCAATTTTTAAAATTCTCAAATCACCAAATTTGGTAATGTCAATAATCAGAATGACTGAGTTTTTTAAAAATTCATTCGTGGGACATTGGTGCCGTTAGCTGGTCAGTACTTATTGCTTATCCCTAGTTGCCCTTACTGAATGGTTTGCTAGGCCATTTCAGAGGACAATTGAGAGTCAACCACATTGCTGTGGCTCTGGAGTCACAACTTGGGCAGACCAGGCAAGGATGGTGGATTTCCTCCCCAAAAGGACATTAATGAACCAGATGAGTTTTTCTGACAATCAATAATGGTTTCATGGTCATCAGTAGATTCTTAATTCCAGATCTTTTTTATTGAATTAAAATTCTAGCATCTGCCGCGGCAGGATTTGAACCCGGGTCCCAAAATATTAGCTAAGCTTCTGGATTAAAAGTCAAGTGATAATACCACTAGGCTATCGCCTCCCTGTTGTTGGGTCATTTGGTAAAAGGAGATCCAGAAAGCCATTGGCTCTCTTGCCACTGGTTACCTCGAGTGAGGGAACTCCTTTGTTGATTGGTTGGGGGTATTCTTTGAGTAGGCGCTCCTCATCCAAGAACTTGCCGTCTCTTCCATTGCTTGCTGGCTGGAACAGTCCATAGTTCAGCACGTCTTTCAAACTATGGTTTAGAGTGCACAGGATCCGTTGCTTGGCAACCCACACAGTGGCATCCGGATTAAACCGCATACATTTCTGTAAAAGATGGCAGAGTGAAACTGTACCGAACAATGAATGAATTCAAGACATTTCACTTCTCCAAAATGTGTCCTTTTACTATGATTACGGCACTGATTTATGGTGTTCATGCCAATAGGTCTTCAATATCTAAGTTAAAAATCCCAGATCAAAAACATGGAATTTGACTTATAGAAGCATAAAATCCCCACAGTGCAGAAGGAGACCATTTGGCCCATCAAGTCTGCACTGCCCACAATCCCACCCAGCCCCTGTCCCCATTACCCCATGCATTTACCCTAGCTAGCCCCCCTGACACTAAGGCACAATTTAGCATGGCCAATCCACCTCACATCTTTGGACTGTGGGAAGAAACCGGAGCACCCAGAAGAAACCCTCGCAGATGCAGGGAGAATATGCAAACTCCACACAGACATTGTCCCAAGCTAGGAATCGAACCTGGGTCCCTGGCACTGAGAGGCAGCAGTGCTAACCACTGTGCCACCGTTGCAACCTGAATTCAGGGTAGCATGGTGGCACAGGTATTCAGGTATCAATGATTGATCTATCTTCTCATAAACAGACAAACACACGGAATCCCATCAAATTAAAAGGGAATCTAATTTAATCAGCCAGCATCAATTGATGAAAAGGCACGTGATTATATGACCACAGATTTTTTCCGAATGGATGAAACTGGTTAGTGTTTAAAACATTTAACAAATTAGCACAACGTTTTTTTTTGAGTTTAGTTACTTTCCCACGTGAAAATTCCCAGTTAAATCACATGTGTATGAATAAATTATGAATGAAGTCAGTTTTGGTGTGGAGATTACAGTGATTGCAGACAAGGGAAATCATGGAGTGGGATTTCATCACTGCTATGGAAAAGTACAGGAAAACCTGACTTTAAGTTTATTTATTAAAATCACAAGTAGGCTTACATTAACACTGCAATGAAGCTACTATGAAAATCCCCTTGTTGCCAAACTCCAGCACCTGTTCAGGTACACTGAGGAAGAGTATAACATGGCCAATGCACCTAACCAGCATGTCGTTCGGACTGTGGGACGAAACCGGAGCACCCAGAGAAAACCCACGCAGACACATGGAGAACGTGCAGACTCCGCATAGCAACCCAAGCCAGGAATTGAACCCGGATCCCTGACGCTATGAGGCAGCAGTGCTAAGCACTGTGCCATGTGCTGATCCTTTACATCATGACAAATGCATGAGACAACTTGAAAAGGGATAAAAATTCAACAGGATGCAATCGCACTTGAGTGTTCAATGCAAACATTCCCCTCAGGATCCAACTTGAATACACCGAAGTACAGGGGGAGGAAGGACTAAGAATTAGAGTGGATAAATTAATTGATAAATCAGGTGTAGAAAGAGAAATAAAGAAGGAACGAAACATTCCATAGAGAGAGAAGCTCACGAAGAGTTAAAATGGAAAATTATACAATTTAAAATCTCCAACAACAATCCACAACCTGTAGGAATGAGATCTCCCTTCATTTAGTTATTGTATGCACATTTTGAGTCAGAGACATTGATTGGCAGTCATTAATAATTATCACATGGTTAAAATTGTACTTACATTGTTAATGAATATAATCAACTTCCTGCAGTGCATTTAACGGGCAAAGAAATAACTTCAGGGAGATTGAGTGTGAGATTTTGTATATGAGAAGCTAAAGGGGAGAGGCCAACAACTTGTGGTAAATTACAATTCATGGGGCTACTTATTCCTTGCCACAAATCGCTGACCAATTTGTGTCTTAACAAAACAAAATATATACTGCCATTAAATAACCTCTTCTCACACTCCAAAGATGTGTGAGGTAGGTTGATTGAACATGCTAAATTGACCCTTAGTGTAGAGGGATTAGCAAGATGATTGCGTGGGGTTATGGGGATAGGGCCTGGGTGGGATTGCTGCCAGTGCAGACTTGATGGGCTGAATGGCTTCTTTCTGCACTGTAGGGATTCGATGATCCTACAATGCAGAGAAATGAGTTTTGCTGTCTATTAGACAAAAAAAAGTTATGTTTTGATCTTTTGTTAATTGCATCTTTCCTTCTTTATCAAAGACCTACGTAACAGTGCTTAGCAATATCTACACCGAGAATATTGGAACAAAACATTATTAACTCAGGGCTTCTGTTCACACACTTTCTCCAAATATCAATAGCGATGCAGCAGTTTCACAAATTGTGACCAATCCAGTATGAACAAAGGTTTCCCAGCTATTACAAAAAACAAACAAAAGAGAGTCAGCTGCCAGCAGCGTTTGGAAGAGTGGTTCCCCACTGGGCTGTGAAAAATAAAATCACAATAATCCCAGAACCCTTCTCTAGATTGTTGCTTCTTCTTCACAACACCCAACTGTCTTTTCCTGGGCACAATGCAGAGATCAGGCAAGTGAGAGACTTCAACATAAAGCTTATTTATTAGTGTTAGAAGTAGCCTTACATTAACACTGCAATGAAGTTACTGTGAAAATCCCCTAGTCAGAACTCTCCGGCGCCTGTTTGGGCACACCGAGGGAGAATTTAGTCTGGCCAATGCATTTCAGCAACACATCTTTCGGACTGTGAGAAGAAACTGGGGCACCCGGAGGAAACCCATACAGACATGGGGAGAACGTGCACATTCTGCACAGACAGTGACTCACTGAGGGAAAATTTAGTATGGCCAACACACCTTACCAGTGTATTGTTTGGACTGTGGGAGGAAACCCATGCAGACACAGGAAACCCACGCAGACACAGGAGAATGTGCACAGACAGTCACCCAAGCCAGGAATCAAACCCGGGTCCCTGGCGCTATGAGGCAGCAATGCTAACCACTGTGCCACCCAACATGCGGATGCAGCGCTTTTGGGATAACTTCTTGAGTTCTGCGTTCAGTACAGCTGGTCATCAAAAATAATGAGCACATTTGTCCTCTGCAGAGCAGGACCAATTCTTCCTTCTCATCTCCGCATATTATAAAACATAACAGGAGGCACCAAATGGACATGCATACTGAGATGCTAAGAGCATTGGCTAGCCTGATGGACATTCTCCTGACATTGTCAAGAAGCAGAGAGATGTCCGAGTTTCAACTTAGCAGGAGGGCATCACACAGGACTTGCCCTCTGTAAAGCCACTGCTCCATTCTCCCCATCCTGCTTAAGCCCCAGATTCTTACGTTTTATTGCTGGCTCCTACACTTGTCACAACCTTTCAGTAGACAGGTCACCTTCTCCTCTACCCTCACGGCGAGGATATAGCAACATTCTCCGGCAAATCCACGAACAAAACCAAACCAATACCAAAAAGTGTCCAAATTACTCTCATAATATGAAAGCAAAATACTGTGGATGCTGGAATCTGAAACAGAAATAGCTGGAAAATCTCAGCAGGTCTGACAGCATCTGTGAAGAAAAGATAGAGCTAACATTTTGAATCAGATGATCCTTTGTCAGAGCTGAAAACAAAGGACCATCTTAACTTGAAACATTGGCTCTGTTCTCTCTCAACAGATGCTATCAGATCTGCTGAAATTTTCAAGCTTTTTCCAAATTTCCCCCAGACACCTCCCAATAAAACAAGTTCCAAATCTCCCAAGATTCTTTATCTTCACTTTTTGGTACCTGGCCCTTTCATGAACAAACCCTGCAAGGTCCACCTTACAGATTCATACTTTTGGTTTGCAGTGTACCTCAGGAATCATAGAATCCCTACAGTGCAGAAGGAGGCCATTTGGCCCATTGAGTCTCCACAGACAACAATCCCACCTAGGCCCTATACCCAACATCTCACATTTTTACCCTGCTAATCCCTCTAATGCCTGCAACCTGGGACAGTAAGGGGCAATTTAGCATGGCCAATCCACCTAACCACACATCTTTGGAGTGTGGGAGGAAACCCACATAGACCCATGGAGAACATGCAGACTCCAGGTAGACAGTGACCCAAGCCGGGAATCGAACCCAGGTCCCTGAAGCTGTGAGGCAACAATGCCACCCTTGCCACCTTGACAACAATGCCAACCTGTGCCACCGTGCTGCCCTACTGTACTACTGTGCTGCCTGCATATTTGCTCTCCCAGTTAAGACACCTAGCATTTTATCAGCTAAACGTACATCAGGATTGAGTCCATTTGCATCCTTCCAACAGAATGCCCCCACATGCATGGCCTGTTGCTAAAAGATCTGCTTAGAGGATTTGCAGGAATCGGCTATGGGCCACAGGATCACAGAGAGTGGGGCAATTGCCTGGACAGTGCAAATGGTACCACACGAGACAACTTCTCACCCACTGTGTTTAGACTGCGCCCCTGATGCCTAAGAAGGCATGTGTTTTCCCCACTGCAAATCACAGCTGTTCAGTTCAAACAATTCCCACTTCTAATTATCTCACACAATTTTCTTTGGAGCTGCTATTTATTCAATTTGCCTCACTGTGCGTGAGACAGGTTTCATTTCTGCTGTCAATCACCCTGGCTGGACCTTACTAAAGCTTCATCAAAGTGCTTCGACGTATACCAATTCCCTCTCAACAATATACTTAAGAAACTCTTTTAATAAGAAGAATTGACTTTGATTTATTGCTTCTGCTTTCCCTGCAAGCTCCTGAATAACTTTCTTTAAGTAAACTCCAGGGGTTAGAAATTCATTAGCCCTGAGTTTTTTGGCCACTGGGGGCTATGATGTACGACCAACCTGCCTGTGCACCTCAGGGGGCTGAGTAAGGCTTTTAAACAATCATATCTCCAGGCAGTCTTCAACTTTGAAAGGTGCTGTCCTTATAACAGGAAGGTTGCAGCACTGCACTGCAGGATAACCATTTTGATGCAATGTGGAAGAGGAGAATGACCCACCCCACCGCCCCCCCACATCAGAAATGGGCTCTTGCTTTAGTGACACTGCTTTGGAAGCACTGGTCGGATAGTTCGAAGCCACAAACCACACAGATAGAAGCAGGAAGAGATCATAAAGCCCCTTGAGCCTGCTCTACCTTTCAATATGATTAAGGAGGATTGTGAATTTCAAGTATAGCTTTCTGCCCAACACACACACACACACACACACACACACACACGTACACACACATATGCACATACACATACGCACACATGCATGCACACACAGGCACACACAAGCACAAACATATACACATGTACACACACATGCGCACACACACACACGTACACACACACATAAACCTTGGAAATCCTGTATCCTACCTACCATCCCTTTTGCTTCTGTGTTTTCACAAAGTCAAGAATTGCCACCAGGGATGCCTCAGGCAGAGAGGCCGGCGTAACAAGAGAGTTCTGAGATAGAAGCACCATCACTAGACCCTACTCTCTCAGCCACCAGCTCAGATAGTGGCATTAGACAAGCATTTGAGGTTGACACAGATGCGGGACCTGCACCTGGTGTGTCACCTGATAAGTGTTGCCTGTGGCCAGGGCAGGGCAACAGGTCACCTCATGTGCCAGCTCACCAGGGAAACGCTGTGTTGACGACGCACATCAAGCATCTTGGTGCATTGACAGGCCTTCCAGGTGGCCTTCTGTCACTGGCCAGGAGAATGGAGGAATGCTGATTGGCTGGGGGTAGGTGCTCCTCCTTGAAGAATTTGCCATATTTTCCTCTAAAACTAGAGGGCTCAGGTTTAAAATGAGAAGGGAGAGATACTAAAGGGTTCAGAGGGGCAATTTTTTCACATAGACAGTGGTGAGGGTCTGGAACAAGCTGCCAGAGGTAGTAGTACAGGTGGGTACAATTTTGTCTTTTAAAAAGCATTTAGATAATTACATAGGTAAGATTGTTGTGGAGGGAAATGGACCAAACATGGATAATTGGGACTAGCTTAATCATTAAAAAAGAGGTGGCCTGGACAAGTTGGGCCAGAAGGCCTGTTTCCATGTTGTAATTCTCTATAATTCGATGACTCTATGAATCTGTCTCCACTGTTGGCACAGGGCATTGGGCAGAGCTTGAAGCCCATCCCATCCACTGTGAAACTGTGGACACTGCCACAGAAATGCAACCAGGCTGAGCCTGTTTGAGGGATTGCTGTTTGAGGATAGCATCTCCTGCAGTGCAGTTAGAGACTTCCTGAGGTACCAGTGCAGCAGGGGAAGCTCAGTCAGAGATCAGGAGATCCAAGCTGGCTCCCATTCAGGCTCCGACTGCTGCAATCCTGGCTACTCACTACCCAAACAAGCGTGCAGACTCTTGCTGTGGCCCATTCTGTGCTGGGCTGGTTACGAGGATTGCTGAGGTGCTGCTCCATGAGAACGGCAGTAATTGTGTGGAACATAAACCTGCTGCCCTCTCACAGAAAAGTGGCCTTGCCATGATCTTACAGCCAGTCACCCCAAACCGCTGCCAGTGAAACGTATAAAATTCTGACAGGGTTGGACAGACTGGATGCAGGGATGATGTTTCCTCTAGCCAGGCATGTTTAGAACAGTCTCAGGATGTGGGATAGACCATTTAGGATTGAGAGGAGGAGAAAATCAGAGGGTGGTGAACACGTGGAGTTCTCTCCCACAGAAAGGCCAAGTCACTGAATGTACTGAAGAAGGAAATAGACAGATTTATAGGCTTTAAAGCTGTCAAGGGGTATAGGGAGAGAACGACAGGATGGTATACAATCAGCCATGATCATATTGAATGGTCCGAATGCCCTACTCTTGCCCCTAATTTCTGTCTCAAAGCCAACTAGCAATTCATTCTGCCACCTGACCCTTGACTCTGCATCCTTAACTTTATTGATTGGTCTATTATGTGGCACCTTACCAGTGGCCTTTTGAAACTCCATACATATATTACATCAACTAACTACCATTGTCCACTCTGTCAACTCCTCAAAAACTTCACTTAGGCTAGTGAAGCAAGATTTCCTCTTTCCAATTCCAGGCTATTCATTTTGCAATTTTTATTTTTCGATGTTCTCCTATTCTGTCTTTCATTTGGGATTCCAATACTTTTCCTCTCCCCATGGTAAACCGACTGATCTATTACTCCCTGGCACCTTCAAATTGTACCAGTAACACACCACGGTGTTTCTTTGATTGAACGCCAGTTAAAAAACACTTTGACTGCAATTTGTGGAGTGGCCTTTTAAATAGTCCCAGGACAGGGCCAACTTGTTTCATTAAGCAGTGCTGCATATTTAAATTTTTTATCTCTATCTATAAAGCCAAGAATCTTGCTTGCTTTCTCATTCAAACAGCTTTATCAACTTATCCTGCCACCTTCAAAGGTTCGTGTGCGATTGTCCAGTATCTGAACAGAAAGTAGAACTGAACAGGTTATATATTAGGTTTCAAGCCAATCAAATGTCACCTTCTCCCATTGCCTGTCTGCACAAACCTTCTTTTAAAATTTGTTTGTGAGACATGGGCATCACTGGGTGGGCCAACATTTATTGCCCGTCCCTAGATACCTTTGAACTGAGTGGCTTCCTAGGCCATTTCAGAGGGCAGTTGAGACTCAACCACGTTGCTCTGGAGTCACATGTAGACCACACCAGGTAAGGACAGCAGATTTCCTTCCCTAAAGGACATTTATGAATTTTTTTTTCAACAATTGACAATGGTTTCATGGTCATCAGAAGATTCTTACTTCCAGGTATTTTTTATTGAATTCAAATTTCACCATCTGCCATGGCAGGATTTGAACTTGGGTCTCCAGAACATTAGCTGAGTTTCTGGATTAATAATCTTATGAGAATGCCACTTGGCCATCACTTCCCCTGTAGCAAAAGTATTTTAAATGAGTGGATGGTTTCAGATGACACAAGTGTTAAGAAACCAATGGTGGTTTTAAAGGATTTATATTTGTATGGGTAAACATTAGAAATAAGATATAGTTTTAGGTGTATTTGATTTGACATTTCTTGCCTGTAGTTAGATTCATGCTGGGCAATGGTGTTTGCAGGGTTGGTTAAGTTCCAACTGCGATGCTATTGTGCTTAGAGAAAGCTAAGGCATGACAAATAAATATAGTTGCTTAGCAACTAGATGTTCTTGTAAGAAAAAAGCTTTTCCTCTATTCTCAGTTTGACTGGAAATGAGGCAGTTGTAGATAGACAGCTGGAGAGGGAACATCTCCTCCTGCTCTGATAAAAGCAATTGGTGACAGGCAGCTAGAGAGGGATAATATCTCTCAGCTTGGCCAGCGAGAAAACTGTACAATTAAGGTGCAAGAGAGCTGGCTCCAGAGGAACTAAAGGATGGTTGGTTTTGGAAACTTGGAAATGGAACAGGATACTGTTCATGGGCATCCCAAACAAAGCTAACAAGGAGTTGATTGATGAAAATGCTAGAGAATGGTTTCTAAAGTAACTCTAAAATTTGGAATGTCTCGCTATGTAATAATTTTAAAGTAATTGGGAAGAAAATATTGGCCGGATATCAGAATATGTGTAACAGTGGAAGTCAGTCAAGACAAAGAACTCCTAAATTTCTTTGAGGGTGGCACGGTGTTACAATGGTTAGCACTGCTGCCTCACAGCGCCAGGGACCCGAGTTCGATTCCCGGCCTTGGGTCACTGTCTGTGTGGAGTTGCACATTCAATATAAAATTTATTTATTAGTCACAATTAACACTGCAATGAAGTTACTGTGAAAATCCCCTAGTCGCCACACTCCAGCACCTGTTCAAGTACTCTGAGGGAGAATTTAGCATGGGCAATGCATCTATCCAGTACGTCTTTTGACTCTGGGAGGAAACAGGAGCACCCAGAGGAAACCCATGCAGAGAATGTGTAGACTGCACACAGACAGTGACCCAAGGCAGAAATCGAACCCAGGTCCGTGGTGCTGTGAGGCAGCAGTGCTAACCACGGTGCCCCCATGCCACCATGAGACAGAGAGGATAAGGGATAGAGGGTGAAAGAGAGAGGGAGTGAGAGAAAGGGCAAAAGAGACGGAGAACTCCAAGTGAGAAAGACTGGTGACTGACGAGCGACCTTTCCAGGAATAATGAACCTATAAAAACAGACAAAAGTCTGACCTACGCGCCATCAGGGTGTGAAACAGTTGTGAGAGACAGAAAGGGAGGTGAGAGAAAGAAAGAGTGAACAAAAGAAGAGGGCGAGCAAAAGAGGATAAGAGACTAAGCTAGAGAGTGGACCACACAAATGAGGGATGAGTAAGAAGTGGCGAAAGAAATGTAAGAGAGAGGATTCCAAAAATAGAGGAATGGAAATGGCGAGAGAGAGAAATTGAGAGCGCAAATAGGTTTCCTTTTCACTCCTATTCACCCACAATATTGTGACCTCAATGACAGAAAATGTACAAATCAGAGCGGCAAGCGGTGTTTTTTAAAGTATTTTTTAGCATATGAACTAAAAGATCTATGACAATGGTATTGAAATTGGGAAGAGGATTATATTCTTTTTTCTATATTATAGGAATCTGCGGCAAAAGAATCTCATTATCATCAGCAGCCTAAGATTAAAGAAATACCTCACGGACGGAAGAGTTACTGGCAGCAACATTGCAGACATATATCCAAGTCAGAACTGCTCGGGGCGTTTTGGGGTCCGGGGAGGGGGGGGGGGGTGATCTCAACAGAATGCAATACTGCTTAAATGGCACCAAAGTGCCAAGAGGAACGAGATTTCATTAGGAAGTCTGAAACATAGTTGTAAAACTTAGAACCTAATTCGTCCAGCCTCCGGTCAAAAGCTCTTACTGAATAAATAAATATAAATTGTCTTCCAATGGCTGTAAGATGGATAACCGGAGGGCACAGATTCAAGGTGGTTGACAGGAGGACGAGAGATGATATGAGGACGACCATTTTCGAAGCAAGTGATTAGGATTTGGAACGCAGAGGACACAGATTCAATGGTGGCTTTCAAAAGAGAATCGGACAACTACCAGATGGAAAAATTGCAGTGAAAGACCTGGGAGGGAGACTAATCTCCAGTGTTTTTCAAAAGATCTAGTGCAGACTTCATGGGCCAAATGCCTCTCTCTGTTCACCAGACAAGAACGTCTCCAGATTCTACATTCAGCAAAACTCTACTTGCAGCATCTGGTACGAAATATGAAACAAGCAGAGGGGGAAAAAAAAAGCCCAAAATGTTGCCAAATGATTCTCATGGGTGCAGTAGTGGGACATCTGCAATTGTGAACATTTGCAAAAATAAAAAATAAATTGCCAATGGATTCCAAATGGGATAAAAGACAACGGCATAAACCCGTCAGCTATCGCCATGTGCAGAGAACAATCGCTGAATCATAGTTATGCAGGAGGTGGTCATTTGGCCCATCATATCTGTGCCAGCCCATTCCCGTACTCTTTCCCCAGTGGCTTGCAATTTTTCAGAAGGATGTTAAGAAACTTGGTCATTATAATGGACCGTATCAGCCAATTGCGGGGCTGTTGGGAGTTAGAATTCCCCCTAAAGAAAGTAGTCACTGCAGTTTATTTTTATAGTAATATTGATGAAATTACACCAGGGATACCATTGGGCATTAAAATAACAGTAAATTAGAAAATCTAGTCTTGGATCCATTTGGAAATCATTCATTGAATTGCTATGTAACATCAGATCTTCTATATATACAAATGACAACTTTATTAAACCTTATTTTAGGAGAAAACGACTGATTAAATAGAACCGATAGCAGGGGACAGCAAATACCATCCACCACTCCTCCCCCCAAAGGGGCAGGGTATTGAGTTTAAAAATTGCCAAGTCATGTTGCAGCTTTATAGAACTTTAGTTAGGCCGCACTTGGAATGTAGTGTTCAATTCGAACCGCCACAATACCAGAAAGATATGGAGGCTTTGGAGAGGGTACAGAAAAATATTACCAGGATGGTGCCTGATATGGAGGGCATTAGCTATGAGGAGAGGTTGGAGAAACTTGATTTGTTCTCACTGGAACAACGGGGGTTGAGGGGTGACTTGATAGAAGTCTACAAAATTATTAGGGGCACGGACAGAATAGATAGTCAAAAGCTTTTTCCCAGGATGGAAGAGTCAATTAATAGGGGGCACAGGTTTAAGGTGCGAGGGGCAAGGTTTAAAGGAGATGTACGAGGCAAGTTTTTTACACAGAGGGCGGTGGGAGCCTGGGACTCACTGACAGAGGAGGTAGTGGAAACAGATAGCAACTTTAAAGGGGCATCTTGACAAATACATGAATAGGATGAGAATAGAGGGATATGGCCCCTGGAATGATGGGGGTTTTAGTTTAGTCAGGCAGCATGGTCAGTGCAGCTTGGAGGGCTGAATTCCTGTGCTGTAATTTTCTTTGTTCTTTGTTTAAAAAGACTTTAAGACTTCTTACGGTCCAGGAAATTACGGTAAGCCATTAAATGCAATGAACCTGTTTGCACAGCTTATCTATGCAATAAAAATTCAACACAAGGTCCTGTGCTGAAAGCAATACAAGAAGTTGTCTCCCAGCAATTCAACAAGGCTCCTTTGGACAGCACCTCCTGAACCCATGACCTCTACCACCTGGAAAGACAAGAGTTGTACGTGCATGTAAACATTGCCACATGCCCAAGTTCCCCTCTAAGTCACACAAATTGGAAGCATATCACTGTCACTTAGTCAAATCCCAGGGCCCATTACCGGACCACACCTTGGTTGTTCCTTCACGACATGGATGACAGTAGTTCAAGGAGATAGCTCACCACCACCTTCTCAAGGGCAATTAAGTATGCGCAATACATGCTAGTGATATGCAGAGTTAACCTTTTCAAAGTGTTTTTACAGCATGTGTTGGCCATTCTGTATTGTTGCACTGATACTGAATGGGCCAACTAAGATGCTTTATAATTGAGTCGACCATTATGTTACGGGAACAAAGAATAGGCTAAAGTTTAACAATTTAGTTTAGTTAAACAATTCTGCTGACACTTCAAATGAACAAGTGAATGGTTTTATGAGATTTAAAACAAGTTTTATTATACTTATGTTCAGTAAAATGTTCTGCAGAATGACCTTGGCAACAACGGCCTTATCCATACCTGAGGATGCAGAATGTATATGGCTGCCTGCATCATTGACAGAGAGGAGAGCCATATATACCCCAAATTAATGCCGAACTGAATACTGCATGCCACAAATCCCACAGAGGACTGGATCTCAACACTGGCCATGTTCCGTGTAGCCATGAAAGAAACACACCTTCAGTCCGATTAATTCCCCTATTCATTTTTCCTTCAGATGCAATCATTTTGTCCTGCTCACTTTGATAACAGCTATTTGCTTCTTGTTTCTGTTCTTGACCTCAACCCACAGCCAAAATGATTCTTGCAAAGATTCCCAATGGCTGCTTAACTAGTTCTGCAAATGCACTGCTACGATCCAATTGAAAGACATGAAGGGTGCGATCTTACCAGCCGATCACACCACGCTCCTGCTGCAGCGAGGTCGGAGAACTTGGCACCCAGCCAAGTCTCTGTTCACTGCAGCAGGATGAGAAAATCCTGTGGTGTAACATTCCGGTCAGTAGGTTTATAATGATTTGCTGGATGTGTCAAATGCCCCAGGTGAATTTTGAAGCTTGTGCTAGGGCGGCACAGTGGTTAGCACTGCTGCCTCGCAGCGCCAGGGACCTGGGTTCAATTCCCAGCTTGGATCACTGTCTGTGTGGAGTTTGCACATTCTCCTCGTATCTGCATGAATTTACTCCAGGTACTCCGGTTTCCTCCACAGTGAAAAGATATGTGGGTTAGGTTGATTGGCCATGCTAAATTGACCCTAATGTCAAGGGGATCAGCAGGGTAAATATGTAGAGTTATGGGGGGGAGATTGTGGTTGGTGCAGACTTGATGGGCTGAATGGCCTCGTTCTGTACTGTAGGCATTGTATGATTCTTCCTTCCTTAGGATCTATGGAATGTAAATTTACTGAACACTGCGGTTTGTGTTGTGAATCCTCTATCAATGTGACATTTGCATTATGAGAAAAATATAAAGATACATTTTGTGTCAATAACTTGGTAAGGCCTGTATCAAAATCTCCAATACTGTACCAATACTGTACGTTATTTTGAACGTTCAACTTACAATCGTAACATTTTTACAACAACCTCATAAATCCTAAGGGACCTTACAACATCAGCTAGCCAGCCCATACATTGACTTTCTTAATCATCGCTTCTCGGCCTTTTGGCTAAGATCAAGTGTATATTGACATGCTGGGCTTGGTTGAAGTCATTAGGTTACATTTCAGTTTCATTTGAAGCAATATTTTAAAACGGCATCTCGGCCTTTTGGCTATGATGCAAATGAGATTAAGCCTTGGAGGAGGAGCTATGCCTACTCCAATCAGCTTGGATCATGTAGACCAAGCCCAAGACAGGAGGTGAGAGTCCTGTCTTATCAGCTTGGATCGGGAACGTCTCAACTTGTTGAGACTCTGAATTGAACTTGTTGGATTGAATTGGAATAAAAACAAAAAAAAACAATCCACTCTGAAATTGGAGTTTTATGAGACCTGACTTCATAATGTTCTAACTTAGCTGGAGGGGTGAGGGACAGGGTGGGGGTGGGGGAAATATTTTTACATACATTCAATTACATAAAATGTAACATTTATTTCAAACCAAATTTATCTTTGTGGGGGGGGGAGGGAGGGGTGGCAAGGGGCAGAGAGGCTTCTACATGTCTCCTGCTGTAACTCATAGGATTTCAGGGTACACAACTCAATAGAAAATTGAGGCATGGAGCCCCTCTGGGGGAACAGAAGGGAGTCCAAATAGTTTCTGAGTCCTGAACGGTGACACAGTGATTACTCAGCTGCTTCACAGCGGTAGGGACCGGGTTCAATCCCTGGCTTGGGTCACTGTCTGTGCAGAGTTTGCATGTTCTCCCCATGTCTGTGTGGGTTTCCTCCGTGTGCTCCGGTTTCCTCCCACAGTCTGAAAGACACGCTAGTTAGGTGCATTGACCATGATAAATTCTCTCTCAGTGTACCCGAACAGGCGCTGGAGTGTGGCGACTAGGGGATTTTCACAATAAAAATGTAAACCTATTTGTGACTAATAAATAGACCTTACTTTTGAATTTGTCATTGTGGGGAAACAGTTCCCCCTCATAACTCTACATATTTACCCTGCTGATCCTCTTGACATTAGGGTCAATTTAGCATGGCCAATCAACCTAACCCACTTATCTTTTCACTGTGGAGGAAACCGGAGTACCTGGAGTAAATTCAGGGGATTTTCACAGAGCCTGAATTGGAATGGAAACTGGGGGCAGGATTTTCCAGCAGTGTTCAGCTCAAAATTGGAAACTCCCGCCTGAAGTCAACGGAACTTTGCATGGTCCACTCCCCGCCCGCTATGATCCCCATGGTGGGCAGGACGGGAAACTTCATGCGTTTCTGTCCAATTAAGGGCAGGATCTCAAAACTAGAGGGTCAATCAGAGGCCTTCCAACCTGAGAGAGACAACAGGCTGATGTAGAGGATAAACAACTGAAGGGTGCTTCAACCTGAAGGTGCCTTCCTCAACAAACTTTTCAAAATCAAGTTCATGTGACTGGGGTGGGGCGGGCGGGCGATGGAGAATGGGGGATACCTTTACAGGGCAACCTTTGGCTGTACCCATATCCGGACAGGCAGGGTGGGATGTAGGCCTGTCTGGAATGCTGGTTACCCCCAGGCTGCTGCTGGGTGTCTGCCTCTAGGCAGCTAAACTAGAAGCTGAGAGATGACTATAGTTGACAAAACTCCTAAACAGCCTCATTAGCCCGGCAGGGTGTGCCTTGCTGGTGCCAAATACATTTTGGCAAAAATAGAAAGGGCAGGAACTTGTTAAGGCAACTGACACGCCAGCCAGCATCGATATTTTCCATTCACCCTGGCTTCCAACCTTGGCAAGGTCTGACATCATAGAACAGTAGAATCCCACATTTGGCCCATCGAGTCTGTACTGACCGCAGGCCCTGCCCCATAATACCATGCATTTACCCTAGCTAGTCCCTCTGACACTAAAGGGCCATTTAGCATGGCCAATCCACCTAACCTGCACATCTTTAGACTGTGAAAGGAAATTGGAGCACCCAGAGGACAACCCATGCAGACACAGGGAGAACATGCAGACTCCACAGGGACGGTGATCCAAGCTGGGAATCGAACCTGGGTCCTGGCGCTGTGAGACAGCAATGCTAACCACTGTGCCACCGTGCTGCCTCCATGAAATTTTGACTCTCCTTTCGTTGGACAAAGTCACGTTCACATTTCAATTAAATCAAGAAGTGTGAGGAATGGGTAGGCAATTGAAGTTGAGGTAAAAGATCCAGCATGATCTACATGGCCTACTTCTGCTCTTATTTCTGTCTAATCCCTGTCTATTCTGAATAAATCCATTTTGGCTTTTGCCTTCTGCTGTAGTTTCCCCTGTTGACGCCACCTTATCAAAAGAAAAGACTGAATGTTGAGTTCCTACCGTTTGCTGTAAGTCGGGAATGATGATTCTGATGACCAATGTATTGCTCTGGATGTCATCCATCCTGGTGACGGGCTTCCCTGTTGTTGCCCTGATGGTGTCATAGATTGTTTCTTCTTTGGAGCTGTCAGATTCAGATTCAACAGAATAATCAGAAATGCTCTGTGCCATCTCATCTTCACTCGAGGTTGGACTTCGAGGCATGCTGTGCTTATCTTATATTGTAGAGCTACCAAGGGAATAAAATAGAATGAACACAGGTATAATCTTATTACAGAATATTACAGAGAAGATTCACATGGCACGGGTGGGTAATGAAGATTGCTAGGATTGTATCATAGAATCCTTACAGTGCAGGAGGCCATTCTGCCCATCGAACCTACACCTAGTCTCCAACAGAGCATTTTACCTAGGCTCCATAACCCCACATATTTACCCCAATAATCTACACATCCTGGAACACAAAGGGGCAATTTAGCATGGCCAATCCATGCACATCAATGGACTGTGGGAGGAAACTAGAGCACCCGGAGGAAACCCACGCAGACATGGAGAGAACATGCAAACTTCATATAGACAGTGACCCGAGGCTGGAAGTGAACCCGGGTCCCTGGCACTGTGAGGCAGCAGTGCTGACCTGTGTGCCACCGTTCCACATTGAAGGTGAAAAGTTTTGAAAGTTAATTTTAACATTGATCAAAATTGTCATTGCTAGGGGACAAAATGCTTCTCGATTTTTGGCAAGCATCCCAAAATCAGGTAAGAATGGATTCAGTATGGAATAAAGCTCCCTCAGCGCACTTCAACAATGTACCAGCAGAAGTACTTCCAATGCAGCATACGTGTCCATCTTTGGCTGCTGCCTTTGTAGATGTTAGTCTTGGCTCAAAGGTAGCACTCTTGCTTTGAGTTAGATAATCATGGGTTCATTACCCCTCCAGACACTTAAGCACATAATCTAGCTTGATACTTCTGTGCAGCATTAAGGGAGTGCTGCAGTGTCAGATGTACAGTCTTTTAGTGTCCACAGCTGCATGTTTAAGAGGGATGCAAAGCCTCTCATGGCATGATTTGAAGAATGGGCAGAGTATTTCCCCCCGTACCCTGAAATATCTCAACCCACACCATAAAACCAGGAAAACTGGTCATTAACTCTTTGTGGGGCTTTAGTGTTTGTAAATGACTCGTAACCAACCTCTGGTATAATTGTATAAAGACTTAATTGGTGATATAACACTTTGGGATGTCATGGAGATATAAAATGCACTGTCCACGTGAATGCAAATATAGTCAAAAAGAGGTGCTGGTTAGGTGCATTGGTCATGCTAAATTCTCCCTCATGTACCCCAACAGGCAACCAGGGGATCTTCACAGTATCTTAATTGCAGTATTAATGCAAGACTACTTGTGACACTTATAAATAAATTTAAACTTAAATGCAAATAGTTTTTTTAATAATTGATGATATTGAATAGAAACTCTAAGAACACTTTAGGGATGACAATTTTGCTTGACATGTTATATAAACAAATCGACACCCTCATGATAGCAATGCACTGAGGAGTCCTATGCAAGAGCATTGAACATTGAGAAGTGGACTTTCAGAATTGCTATCCCGCTATGTAATGTGTGAATCTCAGCTGAGATTAAATGGAAATTCTGAAATGTTCTTAGTTGCGATCAATCATGGGTTGAGTTTGTGAGATGCTCTACTGACCAACAGGTATTGTTGTCCTTCTAGCTCCTGGATGGTCATTAGGGACTGTTTATTTTTAATAGGTTCAGTGTTTTTTTACAACAATCAATGGTAATTTCATGGCCGCCATTACTGAGACGTCTTTATACTCCACATTTAAATTCCACCAGCTGCCATTGTGGGATTTGGACCCATGTGCCTGGATCAAAAGCTTGGGCTTCTGGATCACCTATAGGTCCAGTATTTTAAAGGAACTGCTCCATGGTCTCAATTGTTGATTGTCATAGCCAGTAAAAAGATTGTATTAAAATCTGGCTCAGAAATGCAATCGAGAAATATCTGTACCCGGAAGTAACGTTTTCTTGCTTTAGTTTTGAAATTTTCTTCTTGAGTGAAAACCACATTTGGGGAGGTGATGGTTGAGTGGTGTTATCCCTAGTAAAGCAGAAACTCAGCTAATGTTCTGGGGACCCGGGTTCAAACCCCACCATGGCAGATGGTGAAATTTGAATTCAATTTTAAAAAATCTGGAATTAATTATCTTCTGGTGACCATGAAACCATTGTCGATTGTCAGAAAAACCCATCTGGTTCACTAATGAAGTTTAGGGAGGGAAATCTGCCGTCCTCACCTGGTCTGGCCTACATGTGACTCCAGAGCCACAGCAATTGTGGTTGACTCACAACTGCCCCCCAAGGGCAATTAGGGATGGGCAATAAATTTGTTTTTATTCACTCTCATGAATGAATAAAAACAAATAAATGACTTTTTTAAAGGAATCGATTGTCTGATATACTTTGGTGGAATGCGTGGCTTCTAGAAATCAATGTTAGTTGTTCAGTGAAGATTAGATTTTCAGTACAGGTTACGTTGGAAGGATTATTGTTGATCTCATGCTCAGTTGAAGATTTTGCAAGGCTGTTGTAGGGATTAATGCCTATACCATCACAAACGGATTATGTTGTAACACGGTTCAGGATCTTTGGGTGGACATTCCATTATGTTTCCAAATTCTTCTGAAGTACAAGTGCTGGATCCAGATGTTTCTGTGGATGTTGTTCCATTTCCTATGAACCAGGGTCAGTTTTAAAGTGTGCAGTGTTTGTGGTACTTAAAATTTTAAACTTTAAAGTTTATTTATTATTGTCACAAGTAGGCCTACATCAACACTGCAATGAAGTTACTTCTGCCTTTATGTTATTCTTTCACAACCTCAGGAGGTTCCAAATCGCTACACAGTCAGCAGATACCATTACTTTCCGATAGGTGGTTACTTTTATCATGTGGAAAAACTGCAGCTAATCTGAGCAGAGCAAGATCCCAAAAGCAGCAATGACTAGATAATACATAGAACTATAAAATCCCTACAGTGCAGAAGGAAGCCATTTGGCTCATCGAGTCTGCAATGAGTCTCCGAAGAGCACCTGACCCTGAACCCCCACCTTTTCCCAGTAATTGCACACACTTCTCACGATTAATCCACCTAACCTACATATCTTGGGACACTAAGGGGCAATTTAACATGTCCAATACACCTAACTTGCTCATCTTTGGATTGTGGGAGGAAACCGGAACAACCTGAGGAAACCCATGCAGACATGGGGAGAACTTGCAGACTCCGCACAGTCAGTCACCCGAGGCCAGAATTGAACCTGGTGCCGTGAGGCTGCAGTGCTAACCACTGTGCCACCATGCCGTGCATATCAAAGATAATGTACATTATTTAAGATAGTGTTGATTAAGAGATAAATATTGGCCTGCACATTAGAAACATTCCTTTGTGGTTCTTCGGATCATGACATGTGGGGCTAGATTTTCAGGATAATTCTGGAATTCCCCAAGCAATGACCAAGACACAATTCCAACATTCTTGGACTCTCTTCACTGTGTAGGCTTCTCTGAGTCAAAAGTCTGCACCCTGCTCACCTAACCTTGGGAAGGCAAGTTCTAGTTCACCCCAGTTTCATGGAGTTGGACCAGGTTTTTAATGAATCATATTTTTAATGATACTTCAGAGATATTGTGAACTATAGACTGCATGAGAGGAATTTTTAAAAGCTAAGTTCCAGAGGTCTTCCTCATTGTCCCTCCCCCACCCCAAAAACCCTTTCGCCCCTCATGCTCCAATGCCAAACTATGCCCCTCCACCCACCCCCATGGCATTTCATGGCTTCTGTGCCAAACTATGTCTATCCCCACCCATCCCCAAAGTCCCTAGGCTTCCTATGCCAAGTATTCCCCTCCACCCATCCTCATGGTCTGCTATAGTGAAAGTGAGTATCTGCCCATCCTCCATCTTCCCACCCACCCAACCTGCCCCCACCGTCCCATGGCCCTTCATGTCCCATAAGTCAAGTTCTGGCCCTTCTATAACCCATAATACATTGTATAGAACCAATGAACCCTGAAGTTGCGTGTATGCAACAATTTTTTATTCATTCATTCACAACGTTCTGATATGATGAATAAAGTCATTTTTTACCACAAGACAATGCATGTGTCAATCATCCAGAGTCTTTAAAGTTTTGAGAGCTGAGGCTGTAAGCACTTGAAACCTTTTAACTTTACGTAAATTAACACAGTGCAATTGACAGTCTAGATCAGAGAGCCAGAGCAGTCAAACGATGTCTTCTTTCAAATTCAACAGACTAATGGATTTCTGGGCTCTCGGCCAAGTCGCATTATGTACTCTTGACTTTGACATGTCATCCAAACAAACATACTTCCAAAATTGCAACCCATCACTCCTGGTCATCTTTGGTGTTGAACTTGACCTTATGACCTTAGCAGTATGACTACCACAAATGAGCCAAGGTTAACACCGGTATGTAGCTCAAAGTAAAAAGCTAGGAACCGCTGTTATGGATGTTTACCAAAACTTCTGGATACATTGCGCAATAGTAATTTCTCGTTTACCATATTTCTCATTGACTAACAAGTTAAAATGACTTCCAAACAAATGTTCATCATGTTTGTGAAGAGATAGTGCAGTGAATTGTTTGGAGAACCTTCACACAAAAGTAGAGCAAACCCAGAACATCACCATCAATAAAGCTAAAAAGTTAGGTTAACTATGATTCTCAAACCTAAGAATAATCGATTTTAATTTGGTTAAGTGCTGCAGACCACAGAGGGCAGATGGAGTTAAGATACAATTAAGCCATGATCTAATTGAATGACAGAAATGGTCAGAGGGCCTTTAATGGCCTCCTCCTGTTGCTGTGTGATAATGTACATAGAACATTACAGCGCAGTACAGGCCCTTCGGCCCTCGATGTTGCGCCGACCAGTGGACCAATGACCCTCTAACCTAAACTATTCCAATGTTATCCATATGCCTATCCACTGACCATTTGAATGCCCTTAAAGTTGGCGAGTCCACAACTGCTGCAGGCAGGGCATTCCATGACGTTACTACCGTCTGAGTAAAGAACCTACCTCTGACATAGGTCCTATAATTACCACCCCTTAATTTAAAGCTATGTCCCCTTGTGTTAGCCATCACCATCCAAGGTAAAAGGCTCTCACTGTCCACCCTATCCAATCCTTTGATCAGTCTTCATATCTATCATATCTGCCAATTTCCTTTGCTTAACTTTTTTGAGAGAAATGAACAACGGGACATCAGAATAGTGAACACTGCTGGCCCAATGTATGGGCCCCAAGGAATGAGCCGCAGTGTGTAAGCCCCAGTGTGAGTTTTGGTGTGTGAGTCCCAGTGTGTGAGCCCCAGTTGTGAGCCCCAGTATGTGAGTCCCTTTGTGTGAGCCCCAGCATGAGTTTCAGCATGTGAGTCCCAGTGTGTGAGTTCCAATGAGTTCCAGTGTGTGAGCCCTGGTGTGTGAGTTCCAGTGTGTCAGCCCCAATGTGTGAGCCCCAGTGTGTAAAATCCAGTGTGTGAGTCCCACTGTGTCAGCCCCAGTGTGTGAGTTCCAGTGCGTGAGTCCCAATGTGTAAATTCCAGTGTGTGAGTTCCAGTGTGTCACTGCTGACAACAGCCCAATTTTACCGGACTCAAACTGCGTTAATTTAGATAGAGATACATCACCAGTGATTAACAGGCATATCTTCCTGGTCGTCCCGTGGCCAGCTGTAAGCAAGAAGGGGTTGGGAAACTAGTGGGATGAAAGGGTTATCTTATGAGGAAAGGTTGAACCAGATTAAGCCTACACTCATTGGAGTTTGGGAGGTAATCTTATCGAAACATATACGATTCCAAGGATGCTTGGGAGGGTAGATACTGAATGGGAAATTCCATTGTGAGGGATGGGGGGGGCACAGTTTCAGAAAAAGGGGTGTCCCATTTAAGACGCAGCTTTGGAGGAACTTCCTCTCAGATGGTTGTGAATCTTTGGAGCAGTGGGGTTTGGGCCTAGTTTGACAGGCTCTTGATGGGAGATAAGGGTTAAGGAGGCCTGGCAGGAATGGGGGTCAGTTTGAATCGGAATGGAGCTGACGTACCAGCCAAATTGAAATTCAAAATGTGTAAACAGGACTCAGCACTGTGGCTTCTTGCTTCAGGTGTGTCTGAACCAGGCAGGCAAGCCATAAAGATTCACCAAGCAATTGGGAATGAAAGTCCACGTAGGCCAAACATGTCTGGATTAATAGAGAAAGAGCATAGGGATCAGGAAAAGATGGATTATATTGTCCTCGGAAGCAACCCACCAGGTTCAGAGAACTTATTGGCTTTTAGCCCCATTAGTTTCCCTAGTACTTTTTCTCTTATGATAATTACTGTATTTATTTTCTGCCCCCACTTTTACCCCTTGATTATTTAGTATTTTTTAGAATGCTATTAGTGTCTTCTTCATGAAGACTGCTGCAACGTGCTTATTTAACTCTTCTGCCATTTCCTGATTCCCCATTGTTTCCCCAGTCTCATTCTCCAAGAGGCCTATGTTCACTTTGGCCTTTTTCTTCCTTTTTTACATTTTTGAAGAAACTCTTACTGTCCATTTTTATATTATTTGCTAGTTTAACTTCACAGTTTACCTTCTTTTCTTCGGTCATCTTTTGTTGGTTATTAAATTTTCCCAATCTTCTGACTTACTACTAATCTTGCATGTTTTTTTTACTTTCAGTTTCAGACCATCCTTAACTCACTTGGTTCACCATGCTTGCTTTATCACCGTCTTAGGAACTTTTTTCCTCACTGGAATGTGGGTTGTGCCCACCTCAGGAGAAAGTGCCTGCAAAGGCGGGTCTTTCATTCTGGGTGGAGGGCAGGTGGGGGGGACAGTTGATAACTGGAGTCAGGCCCACTGCCCCTTGGAAGAGTTCGGAAGCAGACACAGCCGCTTCTGAGTACTGAGACAGGATGATTAATATGTTTACCTCGGTCACTTGTCAAATTTATAATAAAACCAATAAAAAAACAAACTAGCCCTTTAACCCCCGTTTGTCACAACCCCTCACACTATGGCCTAGTGGCACTATCACTGGATTATTAATCCAGAAATTTAGCTAATGTTCTGGGGATCTGGGTACGAATCCAGTCACAGCAGATGGTGGAACTTAAATTCAACAAAATATATCTGGAATTAAAAATCTACCGATAACCATGAAACCATTGCTGATTGTCAGAAAAACCTATCTGGTTCACTAGTGTCCTTTAGGGAAGGAAATCTGCCGTCCTTAGGCCTACATGTGACTCCAGAGCCATAGCAATATGGTTGACTCTCAACTGCTCTCTGAAATGGCCTCATAAGCCAGTCAGTTCAAGGGCAACTAGGGTTGGGCAATAAATATTGGCCCAGCCAGTGACCCCCAGGTCTCACAAGTGAATAAAAAAAAACTCATGCTCAAACCATGCCAACCTATGTCACCTCATGCCCTACACCCAACTCCATGGCACTTGATGTCTTCCAAACCAACCTAAGATACTTTACTGCCTATTCACCCTGTAAATACTTAAAACCCACTGAATCAATAGTAACAATCTCGTGTGAATAAACATTGTGCAACTGAAAGAATACAGCAGTGGGAAAGAACTTTCAATCAACAATTCTTGCCCTGGAGCAGCAGAGTAATGGATGTCTGGCTTTCAGCCAAACCTCTTTATTCATTGTTTGCCACAGTTCTCACCAACCCACAGCTTCATCGTACGCTGCTGATCATTGGGGAATGAGGCTGGGAATCAGGTCCCAGGCACCATTGTTAAAGGCATGTGGATCCCACCTGACACTGCGAAATCTAGCCCTTTATATCCTCCTCACAACTTGCTTTCCTCCCTATTCTGGGAAATCGAAGTGGGCGAGACATAAAAGCAGGATTTTTCTATAAAAGCAGGATTAGGCTACTGAGTTGGATGATCAGCTATGATCGTAATGAATGGTGGAGCAGACTCGAAGGGCCAAATGATCTACTCCTGCTCCTATTTTCTACGTTTCTATGGCAGGACCAGGCAAAAGTTTGTTGATCTCAGGTGGGATTTTCTGGTCTTTGGGGTGGAAAACCTCGCCCAGAGTGTGTGTGTGTATAAAAGTGTGTGAGAGTTTTTGTGAGAGAGGCGAGAGTGAGTGTGAGGGGAGAGATTATGAGTGTGTGTGTGTGTGAGAGAGGTGAGTAGGGAGATGTTTCGTCAGACAGAGAGAGTTTATGCAAGGGAGAGAGAGGGAGAGAAGGGGAACACGCACACTCATCACTCTCACACTAGATGAATGAGTGAACAAGCTCTCTGAGTCTGGAGATTGGCACAGTGGTTAGCACTGCTGCCTCACAGCGCCAGGGACCCAGGTTTGATTCCTGGCTTGGGTCACTGTCTGTGTGGAGTTTGCACATTCTCCCCATGTCTGCGTGGGGTTCCGGCTTCCTCCCACAATCTGAAAGGTGTGCTGGTTAGGTGCATTGTCCCAAACAGGCACTGGAGTGTGGCAACTAGGGAAATTTCACATTAACTTCATCGCAGCGTTAACGTAACTAATAAATAAACATTTAAAAAAATGAGTTGGATACACACACTCTCGCCCTCTAATGGTCATCTTTATTTATTTCTCTTATTTTTTAATGATCAATTTATTACTTTAACACTGTAATTTTACTCCACAGATTGTTTCTGTTTATAAAAATTCATGTTTAATGTTGTGCCAAATCTTGTTTTTACAAAAGTTGCTCATCAGCCTTTTGAGTGAGAAAAATATTGAAATGTCACCATCCGCCACCGCCCCATGAAGCCTGACATAGAAAGTATTTAAGGCCCCAACACTGATCTCTGTGGCACTCCATGAGTCACAGATTGTCGAGTTTAAAGTGACCCATTTATCCTGACTCTGTTTCCCGGTAGTTAGCCAACCCTCTATCCATTCTAATATATCACCCAATATTAAAACCTGCTATCTTACCAATTTCTCTTTCACCAAACCATATTGACTCTGCCTGATTGCCCAATGATAGGTGTTAGGCTAACTAGTCTACAGTTTCCTGAATATAGGTGGAAGATTGGTGTTTCTTGAATCTACTGGGAGATTTCAAGGGTCTAGTTAATTTTGGAGAATTCCTCAGGTGAGGTGCTAACCACCTAAAATAATTGAACAGGTTAGAAAGAAGCATGCTCATAAGCTAACATCTGTTCTTTCCCAAGTGGCACTTCTGCAGATGGCTAGGATGATACCAATTGAATATAGATTTGAGTTGACTTTCCCAGCAATTTGTAGGCAAAAGAGCTCTCATCATTCTCCACTTGTAAGGCTCAATGTGACACCACAAAAAGAACAAAAGAAATAAGAGCAGGAGTAGGCCATCTAGCCCCTCGAGCCTGCCCTGCCATTCAGTAAGATCATGGCTGATCTCTCGTGTCTCAGTTCCACATTCCCGCCCTCTCCCCATAACCCTTAATCCCCTTGCCTATCAAAACCCTATCAACCCGCATCTTAAATATATTTAGCGAGGCAGCCTCCACCACATCAACGGGCAGAGAATTCCAGAGATTCGCACCCTTTGAGTGAAGAAGTTCCTCCTCAACTCCGTTCTAAACCGCCCCCCCTTTATCTTGAGGCTATGCCCTCTAGTCCTACTGTCCCTTCTGAGCGGGAAGAGTCTCTCCACCTCTATCCTATCCATCCCATTCATCATCTTATATGTCTCAATGAGATCTCCTCTCATTCTTCTAAACTCTAGCGAGTACAAGCCTAGTTTATTCAGCCTCCCCTCATAGTTCAACCCCCTCAACTCCGGAATCAGCTTAGTAAACCTCCTCTGCACTCCCTCCAAGGCCAAAATATCCTTGCGTAAGTGCGGCGACCAAAACTGCACACAGTACTCCAGCTGCGGCCACACCAGTGCCCTATACAGCTGCAGCAAGACCTCCCTACTTTTATATTCAATCCCCCTTGCTATGAAGGCCAGCATCCCATTCGCCTTCCTGACCACCTGCTGCACCTGCAGGCTGGGTTTTTGCGACTCATGAACAAGGACCCCGAGGTCCCTCTGCACTGTCGCCTGCTGCAGTTTTTCGCCGTGTAAGTAATAGTCCTTCCTACCATTATTCCGACCAAAGTGGACAACTTCACATTTGCCAACATTAAATTCCATTTGCCATTTCCTGGCCCATTCGCCCAGCCTATCTAGATCCTTCTGCAGACTCTCCACACCCTCCGCGCAATTTGCCGTTCCACCAATCTTGGTGTCATCAGCAAATTTCGACACCATACACTCGGTTCCCTCCTCCAGATCATCTATATAAATGGTAAATAGCTGAGGCCCCAGCACCAACCCCTGGGGCACTCCACTAGTCACCAACCGCCAATCCGAATAGCACCCATTGACCCCCACTCTCTGCCTCCTATTTGACAGCCAATCCTCTATCCACGCTAACACCCTACCCCCAACTCCATGCCCCCTGACCTTCTGTAATAACCTCTTGTGTGGCACCTTATCGAACGCCTTCTGAAAATCCAGAAACACCACATCCACCGGCTCTCCTCTATCCACTGCCCTAGACACATCCTCATAGAACTCCAATAAATTCGTCAGACATGACTTCCCCTTAATGAAACCATGCTGCGACTGCTCTATCAAACAATTCTCCTCAAGATGCCTCGCTATTTCCTCCTTGATGACGGATTCTAACATTTTACCTACAACAGACGTTAAACTAACCGGCCTATAATTCCCCGCCTTTTGTCTGCCACCCTTCTTAAACAATGGCGTAACATTAGCCGTTTTCCAATCTTCCGGCACTTCCCCGGAATCCAGCGAGGTTTGGAAAATAATCACCAAGGCATCCACTATCACCTCCGCCATTTCTTTCAGAACCCTTGGATGCATTCCATCCGGTCCTGGGGACTTGTCCACAATCAGTCCCTCCAGTTTGTCAAGCACTGCCTCTCTAGTAACAATAATGTCATTCAGGCCCTCCACTCCTACCATCTTTCCATCGCTAACACCCGGCAAATTATTCACAAAACTTTTCATCATTTCACATCATCTCAAAATGCTTTACAGCCAATGAAGTGCGTCTGAAATGTATTCACTGCTGTAATTTTGAAAATATAGCGGCCAATTTGTGGCACAGCTACTCCCAAATACAACAATATGTTAACTACCAGATGATATCAACTGAGGGGAAAGAATTAGCAAGGTATTGGGGTACAAGATCAGAAACGCCAAGGTATATTACGAAGGTAGTCTAACTCTCAACTATTTGCCATTTTAGCATGAGTGTGAAGATAAGATGTTTCACTTCAGGTGTGATTCTACTGACACACTAGGGAGCTTTTATCAAAAGAAACTTTATTTAACAACATGGTTTAACTATAAAAAATAAATTAGCTTAACATTTACCAATTGAACAATACTTAAATGTGATAAAATATAGTTCTTAACTGCTAAGCTATCTCCTCCAATTAGCACATGACTCTGTCTCTTGTCAATCAACTCTGAAACCCCAAGGGAAGCCTAAGTAGACATAGATGCATTAATTCTGTTTAGACAAACACACCATGAGCTAAAATCAGTCATTATCCTGCATTCTCAACATTTGCGCTGTCTGTTGCCCTGATAAATTGACACCACGTAAAATAGAGCTAAATTTTAAACATACCTCTTACAAGCAATGTGATAAACATACATATCTTGAGTTCCAATTCGAACAATACTCCTCTTACAGACTTTAACCCCATCTTCAAAATCAGCTAGAAAACAACTCACTCTTATGTGCATGTGCTTGTTAACAATCATCGGCCTTTTAAATATTTCTGGAGAGAGAGAGAAAGAGATGCCTGTCTTCTGATGGCCTCAAACAGTGTTCTCCAAAGAGAGAGAGAGGAAGAGAGAGAAAGATGTCTCCTGCTTCTTTCGGGACCGGCTGGAAACTGACTTAAAAAAGAGAAAATATTTATAAGACCATAAGACACAGGAGCAGAATGAGGCCTCTCAGCCCATTGAGTCTGCTCCACCATTCAATCATGGCTGATATTTTTCTCATCCCCATTCTCCTGCCTTTTCCCCTTAACCCCCGATCCCCTTATTAATCAAGAACCTTACTATCTCTCTTTTAAAGACACTTAATGGCCTGGCCTCCATGTGGTAAAGAGTTCCACAGATTCACTACTCCCCGGCTGAAGAAATTCCTCCTCATCTCTGTTTTAAAGGATTGTCCCTTTAGCCTGAGGTTGTGCCCTCTGGTTCTAGTTTCTCTTACTAGCGGAAACATCCTCTCCACGTCCAGTCTATCCAGTCCTTGTCATGTTCTGTAAGTTTCAATAAGCTCCTCCCTCATCCTTCTAAACTCCAATGAGTACAGACCTAGAGTCTTCAACCATTCCTCATACGACAAGCTCTTCATTCCAGGGATTGGCACAGTAGCACAGTGGTTAGCACTGCTGCTTCACAGCTCCAGGGACCTGGGTTCGATTCCTGGCTTGGGTCACTGTCTGTGTGGAGTTTGCACATTCTCCTCGTGTCAGCGTGCATTTCCTCTGGGTGCTCTGGTTTCCTCCCACAGTCCAAAGATGTGCGGGTTAGGTTGATTGGTGATGCTAAAATTGCCCCTTAGTATCCTGAGATGCGTAAGTTAGAAGGATTAGTGGGTAAAATATGTAGTGATATGGGGGTAGGACCTGGGTGGGATTCTGGTCGATGCGGACTCGAAGGGCCAAATGGCCTCTTTCTGTACTGTAGGGTTTCTATCCTCTGAGTCTATGATCATTCTTGTGAACCTCCTCTGGATCCTTTCCAAGGCCAGCACATCCTTCCTCAGATAAGGGGCCCAAAACTGTTCACAATACTCCAAATGGCATCTGACCACAGCTTTATACAGATTCAGAAGTACTTCCCTACTCTTGCATTCTAGCCTTTTCGACATGTATGCTAATATTGCAATTGTCTTCCTATCTGCCAACTGAACCTGCATGTTAACCTTTAGAGAATCTTGAAGATTCAGAGAATCCCAAGTCCCTTTGTGTTTCTGATTTCCTAAGCATTTTCCCATTTATGAAATAGTCTATGCCTCCATTCCTTCTTCCAAAGTGCATAACCTCACACTTTTCCACATTATACTCCATCTGCCACTTCTTTGCCCACCCTCCTAACCTGTCCAAGTCCTTCGGCGGCCCCCCTCCTTCCTCAATACTACCTGTCCCTCTACGTATCTTTGTCTCATCTGCAAATTTAGCAACAGCGCCTTCAGTTCCTTCTTCCAAATTATTAATGTATATGTGAAAAGTTGTGGTCCCAGCACCAACCCATGAGACATACCAATAGCCACCTGTTGCAATCCTGAAAAAGACTCCTTTATCCCCACTCTCTACCTTCTGTCAGTCAGCCAATCCTCTATCCATGCCAGGATCTTACCCTTAACACCGTGGGCTCTTAACTTATTTAACAGTCTCCTATGTGGCACCTTGTCAAATGCCTTCTGGGAATCTAAATAAATCATGTCCATTGGTTCTCCTTTATCTAACATTCGTGTTACCGCCTTAAAGAACTCTAAAAGATTTGCCAGACGTGACCTCCCCATGACATAGCCGTGCTGACTCAGTCCTATTTTATCTTGCATTTCCAAGTACTCTGCAATCTCATCTTTTAACAATGGACTCTAAAAGCTTATCTTCTCTGAAAGCTTATCTCCTCCAATTAACACATGATTCTGCTTCTTGTCAATCAATTCTGAAACCCCAGGGGAAACCTAAGTAAACACAAATGCATCAATTCCATTAAGACAAACACACCATTAGCTAAAATCAGTCATTACCCGGCATTCTCAACATTTGAGTTGCTTGTTGCCCAGACAAATTGGCACTGTGTAAAACTGAACTTTAAACATACCCCTTACAAGAAACATGACAAACAGACATATATTAAAAGCACAGTTTCACCTCAGAGGAATTACTGCTCATCAAAATATAGTTGCTGATTTTTCTTTGTCTCCCGAGAGGATGGGGGCTGGATTTCACGTCAATCCGAAAGATGACACCTCTGACAGCGCAGCACTCCTTCAATCCTGCACTGGAATGTCAGGCTAGACTTTTATGCTCAAGTCTGAAACGGGACCCGAACATTCAACCTTATGAATTAGCGACAAGAGTGTGGATTACTAACAGCCATTAGGGCAGCACGGTGGCACAGTGGTTAACACTGCTACCTCACAGTGCGAGGGACCCGGGTTTGATTCCCGGCTTAGGTTTTGCACATTCTCCCCATGTCTGCGTGGGTTTCCTTCGAGTGCCCAGGTTTCCGCCCATACTCCAAAAATGTGCAGATTAGGTGGATTGACCATGCTAAATTGCCCCTTAGTGTCAGGGGGACTAGCTAGGGTAAATACATTGGGTTGGGGGATAAGGAATGGTGGGATTGTGGTTGGTGCAGATTTGATGGGTCAAATGGCCTCTTTCCGCACTGTAGGATTCTATGATATATTAAAATACCGATTAATGAAGTAACATTGGCACTCATCAATCATAATTTGTTTACTTTAATTGTTTGATATATGCGCACACTGTAACACTGAATGCTTCTGTGTAGGATATCAACGCATGAAGGACAACATGAACACAATGCAAGTTGATGAAACCTGATGTGTATGTGCATATAAAATATCACTTTATCACAGAAACTGCATCAATTCTACCTTGTGGCACTGACACGGGAATTCACCAACAAATGATCTACTCACAACAAGGACTTCATTAATATCCTTTCCAGGTGACCGTTTCCTTTAAATGGAAGACGTAAGTGTTAATCCAGGAGGGATTGGTCAACAGCTCGTTCGGGTAATGGAGAAAGTGCCCTTCTGTTTGCTGCCTTGCTGGCTTCATTGCTCTTCCACAGCTGTCACTGTCGAACAATTTTGTTTTTCTTTCCCTCTCAGCAGTCAGTAGCTGTCATGTAAAGATGCAAAAGTAACCCAGAGAAACATCTGCTCTGGAAAGGACCGGGATCAGATTGAAATGCCAACATCACCTTGTTGCTTTCAAACTGTCGATCCACAAATACCAATTTACAGAACCCCGCAGGAAAATGACAACTGTAAAATGTCAAGTGATAAAACTCTTTCTGGCGCTACACACACTATTGCTGGGAGACATTCGGACACCATCAACTTAAATGCCGGGTTATCGAAATGATTTTCTCCACAGTATATGTTCATATTAAAATCACCCATTTGAATGGATGACACCCAATTCCTCTTTTACTTAGTTTTGAATGGATTTTCCTCCTTACTTATGCACCATGCGTTTACACTCTGATGGTCGAAAGTGTTCATTGTTCGATGAGGTTATACAGAAATGTAGATTCACAGACACAGCTTGCCCAACCTGCTTACGGGTCTTGTGGGACTTCTTACTGTGTTTACAGGTAAGGGCTACAGCCAAAGAGATTCCTCAGTCTCACCAACACTTGGCACAGTCAGATATCCTCAAAAACGTTCCCAAATCGTGGAAGGTCCTTTTGATTCCTCAGTGATCTTGTGTGACGACAAAAACTTATAATGGGCTGTCTAGTTTTAATTTTATCCATTCAGTGACCTCCTGAGATGCCAAGTGCTGCCTCCAACATCAAGTCTTGTTGGGAAGGTTGATGAGATGTTTGCCATGGACTGGGACTGATGCTCACAGTAACACTATGGGTGCTCCCTCCTCCTTGGCTTACAGAGCGGTTGGACACGCCACTCGTTCTGCTCAAAATCGGTTCAGCACTGCCCAATGTCTTTGAGGGAAGTTGAAGTCAAGGACCTCTCGCTTTGGGGACAGTGATAAATGGTTGCTTGTTTCTGTTGCATCTGGATAATGAGTTGATTCCAGCTGCGTGAATAGGTAGCTGAATGGCAATGTGATTTTAAGTACTTTCTTGCTGCGTTCTTGTGGATGGGATGGTCGCTGGTGCTTGTGATTTTTCTGACTCATTAAGTATTTTTCTATATTCATTCATGCGATGTGGGCGTCGCTGGCTGGTCAGTATTGATTGCCCATCTCAATTTGCCCCTGAACTGAGTGGCTTGCAAGACCATTTCAGAGGGCAGTTGAGAGTCAACCACATTGCTGTGGATCTGGAGTCACATGTAGGCCAGACCAGGTAAGGACGGCAGATTTCCTTCCCAAAAGGACATTAGTGAACCAGGTGAGTTTTTCCGATAATGGTTTCATGGTCATCAATAGATATTTAATCCCAGGTTTTTGCTGAATTAAAATGTCACCATCTGCTGTGGTGGGATTCAAACCTGGGTCCCCAGAACATTACCCTGGGTGTCTGGATTACTGGTCCAGTGACAATACCACTGCGTCCCTGCCTCTCCCTATGGTGATAGCACAGGGCAGTGTGGAACATCACCAAGAGGCTCTCAGTGCGAATGGATTTGAGTGTTGCCCGCATTTAGTTGTACATCCATAATATTTGTGTGGTGGCTGCAGGAACGTGTTACAGAGCAGCGTTCTGCAGCAGCAGAGATGAGGGGCACTGCTGCAGTGTGAAGTATTCTGCTTATTCTCCCCCATGACACTCATGAAGTAATTCGTTCATGGAGTGGGCCAGCATTTATTGTTCATCCCTGACGATGTTAAAGAGTCAACCACATCGAACCTCTGGGCTAAGATCATCCTGGTCTTTAGCTGTGGCCAGATAGTGGGGGACCATCTGGACACATCCCCTCTGACCCTGACTGCCCCATTACCATTTTACGCTCTGATGAGCATTGATTGGCATTAGGTGGGCGTTCTGGCCCCTCACTCAGGAGAAAGTCCCACCTTGGAGTGCAGATGGCCAGTCTTTTTGGCCGACAGCTCTCCAGACCCTCAGCAACAGCACTGCGGTGGCCAGAAGAAAAACTGCACAGCGCTGCCTGAAACTGGACCAGAGACCCATGTAGGTTTAAGGGGTTGCAGGACAGGGATGGTAGGGAAAGCCTAGGGCTCACTGGCGGGGAGGGGAGCTGCAGTTGGGGTCTCAGGGGTTAAACCAGGGGGTGGGAGTGTGGAGGAGGTAGGGGAAGGGGAAGATGTGGAGGTCACCACTGATATGGATGCCCCACTGGAGGGCATCCTCATTCAGAAGGGTGCTCGCTTCTAACCCTTCCCCCACTTACTGCCCAAAATCAAACTTCCTTTAATTCCCCACAGAGTTTCAATTTGCCCACCCACCAATCTAAAAACTGAGGCTGAGGTGGGAATAGGCCTTAAATGGTAATTACTTGGACTTTTGAGGGCTTTAACTGGGGCAAGAACAGGCTTCCCATCCGAGACTTTGCCCACCCCAATGTAAAATCACTGAGCAATCGAGGTGTGACGGGGTGCGGGGACGCAAAGGAATCTGATCTGTACAATTTCAATCTCTACCCCTGTCTATGAACCCTGACTGGGGAGACACATTAAATTCTGGCCTTTGATATTCAGAAATAATCGACAATGGTTTCACAGCCATCATTAGATTTTTAATTCTAGATATTTGATGAATTGTGAACTGGACATGGCGAACTAAAAAGTATTTTCCTTCAAGCAAAACCTGGATCCTCTAATCATGAGGTTCTTAAATGATCTTTCTCAGTATTTATATTTCTGAACCTCCTAACTTAAGAATTTTCCAATGAATTACCAAGTTCTACAGAACCTAACAAAAGACTGAGGGTGGAATCTTACGGTTGTTCATGTCAGTGGGATTTTCCGGTCTCGCTGCGGTGAACGGAGATTTGGCTGGTCACCAAATGGGCGGCACAGTGGTTAGCACTGCTGCCTCACAGCTCCAGGGCCCTGGGTTTGATTCCTGGCTTGGGTCACTGTCTGCGTGGAGTTTGCACCTTCTCCCCAAATCTGTGTGGGTTTCCTCCGGATGCTCCGGTTTTCTCCCACCCTCCAAAGATGTGCGGGTTAGATGCATCGGCCATACTAAATTGACCATTAGTGTCCCGGGATGCGTGGATTAGCAGGGTAATTATGTGGAATCGTTGTTGGTGCAGACTCGATGGGCCGAATGGCCTCCTTCTGCACTGTAGGGATTCTATGATTCAGTTGCCATGGGCGCGAACGGCCAGTAAGATTGCGCCCTCAGTTTCTACACACATCTCCACATGTTACTTTTCAGTACTACCCATCAGAATAAAGTGCACTTTGTTGCTTGGTCAGGATCAACCTGTTTAATTTGCATAATTACATGTATTTTGTTATTCAAACAGTGATAAGTGAAGAAGTGAAATAAGCATTTCTGCATTAACAGCTGGAAAGCAACGGAGATAGTTGTCCAGTGTTAATGAACAGCCTTTAACAGCTACACAAACTGTGATCAGCTCGCGATAATTTAATTGCTTCGAATTTAATATCACGCAGAAAAATACAGTATTTACAACACGGAAGGAGGCCACTTTCTCGGATGAGTCCATGTTTCTGCTCCACATGGGCCCCCTCCAACCTTACTTTATCGAATCTTATTCCTTTATCCAGTGTGTGTCCTCTCAAATTCCTATAGCTACTCACCTCGAGCATTCCATGTGATAAAGAGCTCCTCATCTTAACCACACTTGTAGCAAATAAATCTCTCCTGAATTCTCTGCTGGGCGCATTAGGGACCATCATATATTTATGGCCTCTAGTTCTGTTCTACTCACAAGTGGAATCATTTTCTCTATGTTTTTCCGATCAAATCCATTCATAAGATTAAAGATTTATATCAAGTTGCCTTTTAATTTTGCTCTTTCAGAAAGAACAGTCTCGGTCTGATAAGCACAATTAATAACTAATGCGTTGGTAACATTGCGATTGTTACAACCAGGAAGCGAGGGGTGCACCATTTCTTTAGCCCCACTACTTCACATACCATCAGTGTAAATGTTGTATGAGTGTGAATGTCGAAATCACTCACCAAAATGGCCAATTATTTACCTTCACTATTCCCCAGGATAAAAGACACTTTAACCAAACTTCTTTCAATAAACTCAGAATCATAGTAAAACAAAATCTATTTTTAAACAAATTGCAAAACCGGGTAACATACAATTTGTAATCTAGAAACATGACAATTTATCTCCTTTTAAAATCCCAACACACACAACACAAAGGGCAAGACAAATGAGATCTCTGCAGTGATTGATGTAAGGGAACACTTTCTGAAAAAGGATAGCATTCAAAAAGGTCTTGACTTAACCTATACCCCTTGTCACCTCCTTATGTCCTCCTCACAATTTACTTTCTATCTATCTTTGTGTCATCAGCAAATTTAACAACCATTCCTTCAGTCCCTTCACCCAAGTCATTCATATTAATTGTAAGAAGTTGAGACCCCAGCATTGAACCCAGTAACACACCATTCAAAAGGCCCATTGATGCCAACTCTCTATTTCCTGTTAGTTACTTACTCTTCAATCCTTGCTAAAATGTTATCCCACACCATGAGGTTTTATTTTCCATGATACCCTTTGTATAGCACCTTATCAAATGCCTTCCAGAAACCTATATACAGTATATCCACTGGTTCCTCTTTATCCCCAGCATGTTACTTCCTTCAATGAATTCCAAAAAGCTCCTTAAATATGATTTCTCTTTCACAAGATCATGTTGACTCTGCTGGATTGCCATGGATTTTTTGAAGTGCGTCTTTAATAATGACTTCCAACATTATCCCTACGACATTTGTCATGCTAACTGGTCTGCAGTTTCTTGCTTTCTGTCTCCCTCCCTTTTTTGGTTTGGTTTGATTTGATTTATTATTGTTACATGTTAGTATGCAGTGAACAATATTGTTTCTTGCGCACTATACAGACAGAGCATACCGTTCAGAGATGAAAACGAGAGAGTGCAGAATGTAGTGTTACAGTCATAGCTAGGGTGTAGAGAAAGATCAACTTAATGCAAGGCAGGTCCATTCAATAGTCTGATGGCAGCAGGGAAGAAGCTGTTCTTGAGTCGATTGTACATTTCCTCAAACTTTGGTATCTTTTTCCCGATGGAAGAGAGACTGTCTGGGGTGCACGGGATCCTTAATTATGCTGGCTGCTTTTCTGAGACAGTGGGAAGTGTAGACAGAGTCAACGGATGGGAGGATGGTTTATGTGATGGATTGGGTTACATTCACAACGTTTTGTAGTTTCTTGTGGTCTTGGGCAGAGCAGGAGCTGTGCCAAACTGAATGAAGGAATAAAACATCTAAGCTACCATCTACCCAACAGTACAATGCACTTCTTTTTATGCACTATCTGTTCCCATGTTGATTTGCTTCTAGATTTGGGGTTTAGAACCTGTTTATGACTTTCAGCTGTGAGCCTGACCTACCTCTTTAACACCATGAAACGAATGCACCCCATAGATAGGGTTTAAAGTTTATTTATTAGTGTCACAAGTAGGCTTACATTAACACTGCAGTAAAGTGACTGTGAAAATCCCCCAGTCACCACACTCCAGTGCATGTTCGGGTACACTAAGGGAGAATTGGCCAATGCACCTAACCAGCACGTCTTTTGGACAATTTCAGACAAGATAATTGCAGCTGCTTTACTGTGAACCCATTGGAGTTAATCACAGAGTAATTCTAATGGCTTGTATCCAGTTCCGAGAATCCCATCTCAATAGAGCTGGCTTCCTTTCTCTTCAATTAAAAAAAGGTTTTCAAATCTGCAACAAAATAACATGCATTTGTATATCGCCTTTCACAACTTCAGGACATCCCAAGGAGCTTCACATCCAGTGAAAAACACTTATTTGAGGTGTAGCCATGGTTGTAATATAGTAGAAATGTGCAACAGTTTGAAGTGTGACATACGCAGAATTATAGAATCTATTATTTATTAAAAGCCCTACAGTGCAGAAGGAGGCCATTTGGCCCATTGAGCCTGCACCAACAGGTCCCATCCCTGTAACCCCACACATTTACCCTCCTAATCCCCCTGACACTAAGGAGCAACTTAACATGGCCAATCAAACTAACCTGCATATCTTTGGACTATGGGAGGAAACCAGAGCACCAGAGGAAGCTTATGCTGGCACAAAAAGAACATGCAAACTCCACAGACAGTGACCCAAGGCCGGAATTGAACCCGAGTCCCTGGTACTATATGACAGCAGTACTAACCACCATGCCATACATGCCAGACTTACTAGCAAATTGCTTATCTCACTGTTCACAATTAGTTAATGGTAGTTTTTTAAATGTGTGTTTGGGTACACTGAGGGAAAATATACCATGACCAATACACCTAACCTGCACGCCTTTGGTCTGTGGGAGGAAACCGGAGCACCCAGAGGAAACCTACACAGACACAGGGAGAACGAGCAGACTCTACGCAGATGGCGACCCATGCCAGGAATTGAACTCGGATCCCTGGCATTGTGAGGCAGCGGTGCCAACCACTGTGCGACCGTGCCGCACTGGGATGATGGAGATGGGGGACAGATTTCAGAAACTCACTGCATCAATACACCCTGGGGCCAGATCGCAGGTCGTAGCTGGTCATTCAGCAAACCTCACAAAGAGTGGCCTTAAATAACGCATGACAACAGAAAGTACGATCTATGGGCAGGAAGTGCATTCCCGAGCTGGGACTTAAAATTTAGGATGTGGCAGAAGGGTGGCTTCTTCCCATGACAACAATCTTTATTTTTATGCCCCCGTAGCAGTGAACGATCTGACCAAAGAACAAGGAACCGCACAGCGCAGGAACGAGGCCCTTCGGCCCTACAAGCCTGCGGCCTCCATTTTAACACTCAGTGAGTGCCTTATTCAAGTCTTTCGTCACTCGTCGACGTTTTTGTCTACCTCTGGTGGAATTCCACAATAAAGGGGGTGGAAATTTAGGGAATTATATTTCCTAAATTAAGATTAAGGGAGATCCAATTCAGGGACAACTTATTGACACCAATCAGCCTAAAAAGCACATTTTTGGGATGTGGGAGGAAACCGGAGCACCCGGAGAAAACCCATGATTAGCGCCTGTTCAGACCAACGCACCTAACCACGGCCATGATTAATAATTCCGGTATAACTAATTGTGTAAATAAGGCATTCATATTCAAGAATCTGATCATCTCATCACAGGTCTTGGTCCTCCCTATATCATAATGTCCTCCAGCCTATGGTGTATCATGATCTCTGTCCTCTTCCAATTCTAAACCCTTCTGTGTCCCTGATTTTCTTCTCCCTGCCATCGGACGTTGTGATTTGACATACTTTGGCCCAAAGCTCTGGAATTCCTTCCCTAAATTGCTCCATCTCTCCACACCATTTCTCTTTTAAAATGCTCCACTGAACCTACTACTTTGATTAAACTCTTGCTCACCTCCCCTAATATTATTTGATGCACAACAATGTCAAATTTTGCTAGATTGATGGATCCGGGGAAGTTTTATCCTATTAAAAATGTGCTATAAATGCCAGTTTTTGTTTATGGCATCCCACTGCATGGACAGTAGCCAATGGATTACTCATTTTTGGAAGTATAATAACATAGCTATGGCTTAAAGAAGAGCAGGAACAGCAACACAACATGCCTGGTTACAGATGCAGTGTTTAATAGAGGATATATGGGTCTCGCCCACCTTCTGGAAAACCAGTGAGGAACAGAGGCACTTTGGAGCACATGTCTATAGATCCCAGAAGCTTAGCAGGACAAATAGATGAGATGGGGAGGCACAGTGGCACAGTGGTTACCACTTGCTGCCTCACAGCACCAGGGTCCTCCCACAGTCCAAAGATGGGCAGGTTGAGTGAATTGATCATGCTAAATTGCCCCTTAGTGACAAGAGGATTAGCAGGGTAAATACATGGAGTTACGGGGATTTGGCCTGGGTGGGATTGTTGTCAGTGCAGGCTCAATGGGCCAAATAGCCTCCTTCTGCACTATAGGGATTCTACGATTTATGAAAAAAAAGTTTAAAAGTCTCATTAGCTGAAACACCACATACAAGAACACGGAAGTTATGTTATCACTGCAAAGGATGCTAGTTAGGCCACAAATGGAGTAATGCATAGAATTCTGTTCACTGCATCAGAAGAAGGATGTAGATACAAAGGGGATTTACAGGAATGTCACCAGGAATGGGGAATTTTAGCTATGAGGAAAATTGGGAATTTTTACTTAGAAAGTTGGGATAAGTTGGGGTGTTTTCTTGAAAACACAGAAGGTGATTTAAGGAGATGTGACTGAACTATTCAAAAGAGAAAAAGAACCTATTGCCTGAGACAAAAAGGTCAATAATCAGGAATATAAATTTGAAGGAAAAAGGATTAGAGGGGTGCTGAGGAGACATTTTTTCACCCAGAGGTTGGTGGGGGTCTGGAACTTGCTACCTGTTACAATGAACCCTCATCATATTTAAAAAAAAACTTGAGGTGCACAACCTACTGGGCTGTGAATGAGGAAGCTAAAAGATGGGATTGGATTGGATAATTCTTTTCTGGCCAGTACACAGATGTGATGGGCTGACTGGCTTCCTGCTATGCAATAAATTTTGTTGTGTTGGTGTTTCTAGAGAGGGAAATTTATTCTGGCCTACCTATATTGAAATACATCCTGATCCCTCAGGCCTGTCCACCATCAACATGGCACATGGTCAGGAGACTGATGGAATATTTTCCACTTGCCTGGATGAGTGCAACTCCAACAACAAGAAGCTCAAAACCATCATGGGCAAAGCTCTCCTTTCGACTGGCACCCCATCTACCATCTTAAACATTTACTGTCTCTGCCACTGACACCATCTACAAGTTGTGCTGCAGCAACTCACCAAGGCACGTTTGATAGCATCTTGCAAGCCCATGACCTCTACCACTTAGAGGACAAGTTTGACAGACGTAAGTTTTTTTTTTAAAAAGTAAAGTTTATTTATTATCACAAGTAAGGCTTACATTAACACTGTAATGAAGTTAGTGTGAAATCCCCCTAGTTACCACATTCCGGCACCTGTTCAGACCAATGCACCTAACCAACAGATTCTGGTAGGAAACCGGAGGAAACCTGCACAGACACGGGGAGAAGATGCAAACTTCACACAGACAGTGACCCGAGGCTGGAATCCACCGGGTCCACGGCGCTGTGATGCGGCAGTGCTAACCACACTGTACCGACATATGGAAACACTAACACCACTAACACCTGCAAGCTCCACTCTGCGTCAGTATGAACCACATTGCTATCCTTTCACTGTCGCTGGATCATAATCCTGGAACTCCCTTCCTAACAGCACCAAGGGGGGTACCCACACCAGACGGACTGCCCCGATTCAAGAGGGCAGCTGATCACCACCTTCTCAAGGGCAATTGGAGAGAGGCAACAAATTCCAATCTTATCAGTGAATCCCACAACCCATAAAAGAATTTTAAAAAAATGTTTACCAATCATTAGGACTGACATTTATCATGCAAATTGAACAATTTGAAATGTCCTATAGATGTTTTTCATTTCTTATCTTTCGGAAAGTGCAGTTGCCTTAAAGATTAATTGATGCAGTAAATATTTCCTTTCCTGATTGAAGTCTTCATAATTCATTACAAGCACTTTGAGAACAGGTTAAACAATGCCATTAATTCAGTTTTGCTTCAAGCATTTTAAGAAAAATGGTTAATCAATAATAGAAAGGGAATATATCAGATTGCAGCTGAGAATGTGAACTCAGCAATCACTCAGAGGTAGCACACTCACTCAAAAAAACAGAGGGCAGCACTTTCCGACGTGCTGGGTGGAACAACGCAGAAAGGTTAGTGGAAGTTCTGCAGCATGATTCATTTCAGCAACAGTCTGTTTTTTCCCACTGAAATACTCAAGGTTCTCCACACTCACTGCCCATTGTCATTTGGATGGCACAGTGGTAAGTGCTCAGCCCTGCTGCCTCACAGCACCAGGGACCTGGGTTCAATTCCTGGCTTGGGTCACTGTCTGTGTGGAGTTTGCTCATTCGTCCCGTGTCTGCGTGGGTTTCCTCCGAGTGCTCCGATTTCCTCCCACAATATGAAAGTTGTGCTGGTTAGGCGCATTGGGCATGCTAAATTCTCCCTGAGTGTACCCAAACAGGTACCAGAGTGTGGGATTTTCACAGTAACTTCATTGCAGTGTGAATGTAAGCCTACTTGTGACACTAATCAATAAACTTTGTGCCTTTACTTTAAGCTTCTCAATTTAAGACTAAAGTTAGCACAGATAAGATAGATGCTTAGATGACTACATTAACAAACTGTCTGCATTAATACAGCACCTTTCACAGTCTCAAGATGTTACAATGTGTTCACTACCAGAGTAGTACTTCTGGAGTGTGGTCACTAATGTAGAAAACATGATATCAGTTTGTGTACGGCAAACTCCCACAAACAGCATGGAAGTTATGACCAGATAATCTGTTTTACTGATAAATATTCTCCAGAGACTAGGCAGAGCTCCCCCTGCTCTTCTTTTTTCTTTAGTTTACGTAGGGCATCATGATCAGCACAGGTTTGGAGGGCCGAAGGGCCTGGCCCTGTGCTCTTTGTCCTTCTCTTTGTTCACTGAAACAGTGACAAGGGATCTTTAACATCCACCTGGTAGGACAGACCAGGCATCAGTTTAACGTCTCAGCGAAAAGACAGCACCTCGCATGGCGCTCACTCAATACCGCGCCGGACTGCCAGCACTGATTACAACCTTCTGACTCAGAGAGACTCACACCACCACTGAGCCATGATTGACACGATGTAATACCCTGCCCCGGAGATGGATTTGGAGATATGAGGGGCAGTGGGGGGGGATGATGGACTGGGTGGAAAGCTGCGGGATGGAAATGCTACTCTCTTGCCAGCTCCTTCAGATCTACTTGAGGCTAGAAGGTCCAAGATTGGCTCACTTAATTACTCATTGCTTCAATACCAGCGGCAGGTGGAGCCGCAGTAAGTGGGTCTATTGGCAGGAAAACCCGAGCAGGTAATCCTGAGGCCTGGTGAAAGTGTTACCTCATTGCCTGGCATTTTGTGCCCAACAGAGGCACCTGATGATGGGAGTGGAAGGACCCAAAGTAAGACACCCTGCTGCACTTTAAATTGTATCCCCTCTCGCCCCTCACCAGAGACTCCCCGTTGGGCCCCAGTGACCCTTCCTAAGCCCCATTATCGATCCCTTGTATGGGCCGCACCGCAGTACCAGCAGTGGCCACCACCTGGGGTGGCGCTGCCAATACTAATTTCCAGTTTCTGATTGGTCCACAGTTCTCAAAGACAGGACTGCCAGATCTTCAGGGGAGTGGGTGGGGTGGGGGTGGGGGCACATGCCATATTCCCCTCACAGAAGCCAGGAAGCCTGATGCTGACCAGATAAGTTCCCAATTGGTACTTGTGGGGCATTAAGCCTGGTACTGGCTGGCACAGTGGTCAGCACTGCTACCTCACAGCGCCAGGTTCGAACCCAGTTTGGGTCACAGTCTGTGTGGGGTTTGCACTTTCTCCCCGTGTCTGCATGGGTTTCCTCCGGGTGCTCCAGTTTCCTCCCACAATCCAGAGACGTGCTGGTTAGGTGGACTGGCCATGCTAAATTCTCCCTCAGTGTACCCGAACAGGTGTGGAGACTAAGGGATTTTCACAGTAACTTCGTTGCAGTGTTAACGTAAGCCGACTTGTGACTAATAAACAAACTTTTACTTTGAGCCCCATTGGGACACACAGACATGACCATGGTGGGTTTCAGCCAGTGGACCTGCCCCCACTAAGACCATTAATTTCTGCTCGCTCACTGTAGTTTCATGGCTTCAGATCACCCCTGGAAAACATTGAGTTTGCATGTTTTATTTCACATTTCCAGCTTGTCAGGAGTTGGCTTTGTGTTAGTGTTTCATCCAACCGTTTATTTTTCTCAGGAACGCCCAACCTGTTCTTCTGCTCTTCTCTCTGAAGGGAGTTTTATTATTCCCTTTCACTCAGTTTCCTTGTATGACTTCTTGTTTCCCTTATTGTATGAAATTGCACAGGGCTGCTAACATTCATTTCCACATTCGTTTTCTTTCTCAACAATTATCTGACTTGCTCTTTATGGATTCCAATCTAAATTCCACCCTTCGTCTTGTTTAAAGTGAAGTTTATTTATTAGTCACAAGTAAGGCTTACATTAACACTGCAATGAAGTTACTGTGAAATTCCCATAGTCGCCACACTCCGGCGCCTATTCAGGTCAATGCACCTAAACAGTACACCTTTCGGACTGTGGGAGGAAACCGGAGCACCCGGAGGAAACCCACACAGACATGGGGAGAATGCACAAACTCCACATAGACAAGTTGGGAATCGAACCCGGGTCTCTGGCGCTGTGAGGCAGCAGCTTTTAAGGGGCATCTGTACAAATACATGAATAGGATTGGAATAGAGGAATAGGGTTCCCAGAAAGGTAGGGGGTTTTAGTTCAGATGGACAGCATGGCTAGTGCAGGCTTACATAAGAACATAAGAAATAGGAGCAGGAGTAGGCCATCTAGCCCTTCGAGCCTGCCCCGCCATTCAATAAGATCATGGCTGATCTGTCGTGGCTCAGGCTTGGAGGGCCGAAGCCCTGTTCCTGTGCTGTAATTTTCTTTGGTTTTGTTCTTTGCTAATCCACCAAGGCACCCAGAGATGTGGATCCATACCTGACCACAGATATCTCCCTAGAGTTTTACCGAACTCTTCATTGTCTCGGATTTATCAAGCAGCGTATCTGATATCAGTTACTGAATGAACAGTGAATGATTCTCATTAAATAATGGGAACCTACATCATCTTTAGTCCCTGCCACAAACTCTGTTCTCTAACCACAGATGAAACAGTCCTCCAGCCAGTGTTTGAAGCTGAATTAGACTGGGATGCATTGCCTGGGAAGGTAGTGGAGGCCAGAAACCTTACAGCCTTTAAAAAATATTTGGATAAGCGCTTGAAATGTCATAACATTCAAGGATATAGGACAAGTGCAGGAAAATGGGTGCATCTTTTGTGGTGGTTAGTTGGTGGTAGTTGTTGTTGGTGCAGACTCGATGGACCGAAAGGCCTTTACTGTGCTGTATGACTCAATGGCCAGAACTGTACCATTCTGCCTACCATTGGAATTGGAGCAGGTGAGGGCCATGGAAAGGTCTACTGACCTTGGGCGGTATTTTCCAGTTCTGGGGCGAGCAAGGCAGGAAAATCCCACCCCATGACTCTAGACCTTTTGCGACCTCGATGTCATTTATAATCCCAAGATAAGCTCCTGACACCACTGCTGGAATTTTACTGCCTCATCCATCCCGAAATCAAGGCTCACAGAATGGAAATCTCTCTTGGCCTCGGGCGGGATTTTAGGATCTCTCCTGAGTGAGGTTGTAAACTCCCTCTACATATCTGTTCTATCCCTAAGACCACTTACTTCCACCTCAGTGATACAAACCATCTCCGCCTGTGCCTCATCAGCTCCTGAAACTCTCATCGAGGCTTTTATTAGTTCAAGACTTGACTACTCCAATGCTATCTGGTTGGTCTCCCATCTCCCACCCTCTCAAACTCTGAGCTCATAACTCTGCTGGCTGTACCTTAACTCCCACAAAATGCTGGTCATCCCTAAGCTACTTTGTCTCCATTGGCTTTCCAACTAACCGACACTTCAATTTGAAAAATCTCAGCCTTGTTTTCAATTCCACTTTGACATTATCTCTCTAAAATCCTGTCACCCAACCCCTGCCGAGAATGCTAAGATCAAAGCAAAGTACTGCGGATGCTGGTACAAACACAGAAAATGCCAGAAAACCTCAACAGATCTGACAGCGTCTGTAGAGAGAGAATGGAGCCAACGTTTTGGGTCTGGATGACCCTTTGCTACGACCCTTCACTTTGAAGGATCATCCAGACTCGAAACGTTGGCTCTATTCTCTCTCCACAGACGCTATCAGACCTGCTGAGATTTTCCAGCATTTTCTGTTTTAGTCCTTGCCGAGTAAATGATGTTCCTTCAATTCTGGCCTTTTGCATGTTCCTGATTTCTATTGAGTTGTGGAATTCCCTCCGTAAACCTCTCTGGCCATCTATCTACTTGAAGACACACCTTAAAACCTGCCATTTCTGTCCCAGTTGACAGTGGTTCCTGTCTGGCAGCTTGGGGTTAATGGCAATATTTAAATGCAAGTTGTTGTTGCTTTCCTAAGGAAGGCCATTGGGCTGGAACATTAACTCATGGGTCCTGACTTGCTGAGTGTTTTCCCACACTGTTATTCCAGTTTGCTGGGTTAGTGTGCTGCAGCATAAAGTAAACGAGGCAGACGTGTCCTGACCTGCATTTCACATTTACTTCTGTCATCAATAATGATGAACTGTCATTATCATGGATATCTTTTCAGAATGTGCTGGTTCTCAGATACTGGTGGATATTTTCTCCAACCTCACAAACACACATATAAACATAGGAATTAAGAGCAGGAGTAAGACCATGGTTGTTATAAAGTTTAAGTTTATTTATGAGTGTCAGAAATAGGCTTACGTTCACACTATAATAATGTTATTGTGAAAATCCCCTAGTCGCCACACTCTGGCGCCTGTTTGGAAACATTGAGGGACAATTTAGCATGGCCAATGCATCTAACCAGAGCATCTTTTAGATTGTAGCAGGAAACCGGAGCACCTGGAAGAAACCCACGCAGACACGGGGAGAATGTGCAGACTGCACGCAGACAGTGACCTACGCTGGGAATTGAAACATACTCCCTCGCGCTGTGAGGCAGCAGTGCTAACCCACTGTGCCACCGTGTCAGCTTAGCACAGTTCTGATTGTAATCTCAGCCCCACATTCCTGCTGACCCCCCAATAACCTCTCACATGTTGTTAATCAAGAATCTATCTGGCTCTGCCTTAAAAATATGCAAAAGATTCTGCTTCCACTGCCTTCACAGGAAGAGGCTTCCAGAGGCTCTCAAACCTCTGAAATAAAGAAAAATGATTTCACGAAAAATAAATGTTACATTAATTTGTTTTCCTTTAGACTAAATTCTCCAAATGACTCCTCTTGACAAAACAGTCCTGGCTTGACACTAAAGCCCATGTCCTGAACCTGACAAGGAAAAAAGCCTGGCCAAGTTGAATAACTTGGTGACAGTCTACACTCACAGGTAGGGCGGCGGAGGTTACTGGAGTATGACTTGAACATGTGGAACTGTATTCCAGCATAACTAAAGCAGTGAATATAGTAAAAAGTCTGACAACACCAGGTTTAAGTCCAACCAGTTTATTTGATAGTAAACTCACAAGCTTTCGGGGTTTGTCCCTTTAATTTTACAGATTAATCTGTAAACTGTCTGTGCTGTATATTCACCTGACGAAGGGACAAACCCCGAAAGCTTAGGAGTTTACTATCAAATAAATCGGTTGGACTTAAACCTGGTGTTGTCAGGCTTCTTACTGTGTTTACCCCAGTCCAACGCTAGCATCTCCACATCATAAAGCAGTGAATGTCAGAGAGAGATAAACTATGTTGGTTGGTCTGGTGATGTAGCATGTACTCACGTGCACTTTCTGAATGTGAGGATTTGGTTTCCAATCTAGCCTTGCCTAATATTTCTATTTAAAGTACCTATTATATGTGGTCGAATTCCTCCTGAAAATATAGTGTTTCAGTGAATGCCACTGTTTTATAACAGGGACGGCAGTAATGCTTGACTGAAGTCACATTTCTGAATCTTTCCAACACCACATTATTCTCCGAGTGACCTAAACAATATATCTTGATTGGAAATGGCGATGGAGGCACAGAGTCTCGTGATAGGTCTCGCGATACGATCATCTTCGCTTACCGCCATGCAATGTGGAGACCCCATTTAAATCTCATTAGTGGCCTTCCCCACATTCGGATCCCCCCCCTTCAGTGACATGAGGTTTTTCAACAGGTCTGGACCGATGTGAACCTGGTAAAGAGAAACCACCGGGGGCGCACTGTTATGTACGGCCCCAGGGGGAAGTTGGGGGGGAGAGGCGGTGGGGGGGAGAGAGTGACATGGGCGGTCAATGCCCCTTAGCATTGTCACCTGGCACTTCCCCCGGCACTAGGCAAAAGTGCCGGGGGCTTCCTCTGGGGAGGTCCATGGGGGAGAGGGGATTACCCATGCCTGTGGGGAGGGGTCTCATATGTCCATGATGGAGGGATTCCCCTGTGTCCATGCGGGAAGTTTCCTTGTGTTTGTGGGAGGAGGGGGTACCCTGTGTTCATGATAGATGAGGTGGAGGGGGGAGGTGGTTCCCTGTGTCCACAACGGTGGGATGTTCCACTGTGTCCATGTGAGAGGCTCCCTGTGTCTGTGGGGGAGGAAGAGACCCCTTAGTTCTTGTGGGGAGATTCACTGTGTCCACGCGTGGGTTTCCTTCCATCAACGGAGGGGGGGGGGTCCCTGTGTCCATGGTGGGGGGTAAGAGATATTCCCTGTAACTGTGGGGAGGGGTTCCCTGTGGGAGAGGGGCTTCCTGTGTTCATGGGGAGAGGCTTCCTGTATCTGTGGGGAGGGGCTTTCTGTGTTCGTGGAGAGGAGTTTCCTGTGTTTCTGGGGAAGGGTTTCCTGTGTACCTGGGGAGGAGTTTCCTATGTACCTGGGGAGGGGTTCCTTCCCTATGCCTGTGCTTTGGTCTCTATGCCCATGGGGGCACTGAACACGATTGTATCAGTCCTGCTGTATCCCAGGCATTAAGCCTGGTACCTAAACTGGGAAGCACATTGGCATAGTAGTTAGCACTGCTGCCTCACAGCACCAGGAACTCAGGTTCAATTCCAGCCTTGGGTGACTGTGGAGTTTGCATGTTCTCCCCTGTGTCTGCTTAGGTTTCCTCCAGGTGCTCCGATTTCCTCCCACATTCCAAAGATGTGCAGGTTAGGTGGATTTGCCATGCCAAGTTAGTATCAGAGGAGCTAGCAGGGTAAATATGTGGAGTTACAGTCATTGGGTGGGATTGCGGTCAGTGTAGACTCGATGGGCCGAATGGCCTCATTCTGCTCTGTGGGGATTCGAAACAGTCTTTATGATTCAAAAAATCCACTGGAAAAAGTACCTGTGGGACTGGCCAACGCAAGTATGCCCCACCAGTCACAGCTTTGGAAGTTAGATTTCAGGCATTTAGTTTTGAATTTGGAGTGGCAGAACTGCCTGTATGAACATTGTAATTCTAGGAGAATGCTTTCATTTCCAGGAGAGTTTCACAGTTGCAAAAAGAAATACATTGAAAGGTGCATATTAAAAATCAGGCACAAAATGAAGAACTAAGCAGGAATCAGATTCTGAAGGAGAATAGCAGTGCGTTAGGGGCATTGCCATGGTAAATTGCCCCTTACTGCCCTGGGATGCGTAGGTAAGAGGGATTAGCAGGGTAAAATATGTGGGGTTACAGGTATAGGTGGTATTGTTGTCGGTTCAGACTCATTGGGCCAAGTGGCCTCCTTCTCCACTGTAGGGTTGCTATGGCTCGATGGTATCATCCAGTGTCTGAAACAGCTAACCAGGTGAGTGGTTCCAATGGGTTTTGGTGGTTCCAGAATCCTTTCTCTGACAGCAAGAAGGATACCTTTCACAATCTCAAGAAATGTCCCAACATCACTTCACATCAAGTGGGGTGCAGTCACTGTTACAGCACAGGGAACCCAACAGGCAATTTCTACCTAGCAAGATCCCACACAAAATAGGAATGCCACTAACTGGATCAGTTATTTCAGCGACGTTGGCTGAGGGACGTATTAGGCACCAGGGAGGAATTATCTGCAACCGGTGGGTGGTAAATGTGTGGAATCCACTACCACAGAATGCAGTTGAGGCCAAAACGCCATCTGATTTCAAGAAGAAATTAGATGTTGCTCTAAAGGGGCTAAAAGGACTAAGGGATGTGGGGGGAAGGAGGGATCAGGATATTGAATTCGGTGATCAGCCATGATCATAATGAATGGTGAAGCAGACTCAAAGGGCCGAATGGCTTACTCCTGCTTCTAGTTTCTATGTTTCTTCAAACAATACTGCAGGATCCCTATACTCTCCTGTGCACTATGTCCCCTATACTCCCCTAAGAGGCACACTCACTTGAACACCCCATTCAAAAGAATGTGCAGCATTCTCAAAGTAATGCATCTGACAGGCAAACTCAGTGAGACTAGACTGGCACTTAATCACACAAAAGGTTAACCTTTCACTGGCAAGTACAGACCAACCTATTGCAATTTTGTTTTCACTACTGATTTAGTTCTCAAGTCCCTGGAGTGGGCTTGAACATAAAGTTTTAAAGTTTATTTATTAGTCACAAGTAGCCTGACATTAACACTGCAATGAAGTTATTGTGAAAATCTCCTAATCGCCACACTCTGCTGCCTGTTCGGGTACACTGAGGGAGAATTTAGCGTGGCTAATTCACCTAACCAGCAGATCTTTGCAGTATGGGAGGAAATGTATGGGAGCACCTGGAGGAAACCCACACAGACACGGGGAGAACATGCAAACTCCACACAGACAGTGATCCAAACTGGGAATCGAACCTGGGTCCTTGGCAAGGTGAGGCAGCAGTGCTAACCACTGTGCCACCATGCCACCCCAATGACCTTCTGACAGGCAAATTCAGTGAGTCTAGACTGACACTTAATCACACAAAAGGTTAACAGTTCACTGGCAAATACTGGCCAACCTACTGCGATTTTATTTTCACTACTGATTTTCAATGTTGGCACTTTTCCCCATGTTTTACTAATGGGATCTAGCAGATTTCAGAACATCCCATGTATTAGTCAACACACTACTCCACAGAAAAACTGTTGCCAAAAACTCTTGTGCTCAATTCAATGCTCGATTCTCTTTACACAGGCTTACAATTTCCAAATCACAGGCTGCACTAAATTCAAATTGATCAAACTGAAAGGAGTTTCTCGCCTTTCCCAAGGCGGGGAATTGCGATAAACAAAAATACTCAAAACATTTCTCCTGACTGAGCACTGGTGATGTCTCACTTACCTTGCACTCAGAAAGCTCTTCCTGCTTCTAACCAGGATAAACACATTTCTCCCCTTAGCACCTGACTCCTCCTCCTGTTTTTTTTTGGGAAATTGGTATTAACAGTACCACAAGAAATGACATGCCATTGCAAATAGGTAATGTCATGGGGATGGGCACTCATTTAAGATTCCATGTAGAGTGTGGTTTGCAGTGGAGTTTGTTGATATCGTTGCCAGGGAAACTGAACCAAATAAAAAATCCTCCTCGGCTCAATCAAAATTGTGCACTTTGTCCACTTGTTGCAGTGAAAGGTTTCGCTTTGCCCCAAATCTCATCCCATCACCATATTGCAGCTGAAAAGCTTACGACAGGGCAGCCTGGAACCAAAGGTTGAATGGCTCTTAGCTCCAACTTATCTATTTCAACCTCTCTTCACACTGTGTAGCAGTTGTGGAGAGAACATTCCTTTCAAAAGAAAGTGGTGACTGAAGAGCAAGGAGGGCTAGGGGATTGTCCCAAAGCAGCAATCCTTTGCTATCAGGCTTTTGAATGGACCTATTGTATATAAGCCAATCTTTTGCTTCACTCTATCTGTGACTGCAACACTACCCTCTTAAAACATCGAACGTATCAGAGGATTAGATAGAGTGGACAATGAGAGCCTTTTTCCTCAGATGGTGACGGCTAACACGAGGGGACTTAGCTTTAAATTGAGAGGTGATAATTATAGGACGAATGTCAGAGGTAGGTTCTTTACTCAGAGGGTAGTAAGGGCGTGGAATGCCCTGCCTGCAGCAGTAGTGGACTCGCCAACTTTAAGGGCATTGAAATGGTCATTGGATAGGCATATGGATAACATTGGAATAATTTAGGTTAGAGGGTCATTAGATTGGTTCCACTGGTCGGCGCAACATCAAGGGCCGAAGGGCCTGTACTGTGCTGTAATGTCCTATGTTCTACGTATTCAAGAGACTGGATATAGCACTTGGGGTGAATGGGATCAAAGGTCATGGGGAGAAAGCAGGATTAGGCTATTGAGTTGGATGATCAGCCATGATCGTAATAAATGGCGGAGCAGGCTCAAAGGGCCAAATGGCCTCCTCCAGCTCCTGTCTTCTATGTTTCTACATCTCTCTTCTTTCCTTCTCCCCTATGTACTCTATGAATAGTATGCTTTGTCTCTATAGTGCGCAAGAAACAATACCTTTCACTGTATCCCAATACAAGTGACAATAATAAGTCAAATCAAATCAAATCAAAAGATCATCAGATCAAATCTTGAATTGTTGTAGTCCAGCTGATGTTGGCACCATTAGGAAAGGGATTCCAGGATTTTATCCCCGTGATTTTATCCCAAATCCAATAATAAATCAATCAAATCAAAAAACATAAATTGTTGGATGAGTGTAGTTTTTCTTTGTTGCTTGTTTGATTCTTACAATAGTATTTTGTACATTCCTCCCTTCCTTCAGGAAAGAAGATTTCAGAATGAACTAAGCAGGAATATCAGACATACAGCATGGTAGGTGTAGCACTTGGGAGGGAAAAAGTGACTTTGAAGCCACAGTTTCCAAAGCAGGTGGGGTGGTGGCACAGTGGTTGGTGCTGCTGCCTCGCAATGCCAGGGACCTGTGATCAATTCTAGCCTCAGGTGACTGTGTGGAGTTTTCACATTCTCCCCATGTCGGCGTGGGTTTCCTCCAGGTGCTCTGGTTTCCTCCCACACTCCAAAGACATGTAGTTTGCAGTTTAGATGGATTGGCCACAGTAAATGACCCCTCAGTACGTGTGTGTGCATATGCATTTTCTTTGCTTCTTGCCAACAACTCAACTGTTACAAGAGGCAATCTCTCAGCAACAGCATAACACGTCAGGTCCACACAGTCATCATGAGACTTAGTGCAGGAGCATCGTACATTATTTATGTCACAACATGCTTAACTGTCATGAACACATTGCATTTGTACTTCATGAGTTATCAATACCAATTTTCAATGTTGGTGTCTTTAATATCAGTCAAAGCAATTTTCTCACATTGATTACACCAAAATGTTTCAATGCTGCTTTCGAGGTAATACTGCAGGACTTTATGAACTTATAGTCACACAGTTATGTTGAACTTGAAGTTGCAATTAAATGAGCTACTTAATATAAATCTTTATAAAGCTAACTACACTTCAATATTCTGAACAACGCAATGGCAATCAAGGTGTCAGAACAAACCAAGCAATGGTGGTTTGTTCTCTTGCTTCCTATTCAGAAGGCTATGGTTTCAAGTTGCACCCTACTGACACAAAAGCTCAGCACCATCTTTTGAGATGTTAAACTGAGGTCCCATCTGCTCCCACAGGTAGTTGGAGAAAGATCCTATTTGGAAGAACTGCAAGAGGCCAAGATTTCTCTCTCAACCAACATCTGATTCTCTGGCTGTTATCTGGAGAGGTGATGGCTGACTGGTATTATCACTGGGCAATTAATTGAGAAGTTCAGCTCACGTGCTAGGTCCCCAAGTTCGAATCCCCCCATGCCGGATGGTGGAATTTGAATTCAATTTTAAAAAATCTGGGATTAAAAATCTGCTGGTGATCAAGAAAGCATTGTTGATTGTGAGAAAAATCCATCTTGTTCACTTTAGGCAAGGAAATCTGTCACCCTTTCTTGGTCTGACCTACATGTGACTCCAGATCCACAGCAATGTGGTTGACTGTCAGCTGCCCTCAGACAATAAGGGATGGGCAATAAATGCTGGCCAGCCAGCGATGCCCATGTCCCATGAATGAATAATTTAAAAAAGCACATTGTTGTTTGTGGGAGTTTGCTGTGTGCCAATTGGGTGCCATGTAATGCATCCAACATAACAACATTATATATATTTGATTATATATATTTGATTATATATATTTGGGCTGTAAAGCACTGTGGGGTGTCCTCAGGTTGTGAAGCTATGTAAATACAAGTCTTTCCCTCCACGAATATATACAGCTAACCCTCCATATAACATGCATTCTTAGAGTATGGACCTTCTGCTTCCAATAAAAGAATATTCCTTATTGTTTCGAAGATCAAGGCCTGCAATGACTCTTAAGCCTGCAACTCTCTGGCTGAGGTGGAAGTGCTACCAACAGAGTCAAGCTGACTCCCTCAAGCCAAGCTTTTTTAAACTCTGGAAGCACTAGATTATAAAATGATAAGAAAGTTGTTCATCTCCCAATTTTATGACAGAACAAAAATTAGATGGCAGGATACGAAATGTACCTTATTATCTTTTTTAGTTGTCAGTTGGTAATGGCGGTAATAGTAGAAAGTATTCTTTCTGGCTGTATCACAGCTTGATACGGCTTCTGCTCTGCCCAAGACCACAAGGAACTCCAAAAGGTTGTGAATGTAGCCCAATCCATCACACAAACCAGCCTCCCATCCATTGACTCTGTCTGCACTTCCTGCTACCTTGGCAAAACAGCCAGCATAATTAAGGACCCCACACATCCTGGACATTCTCTCTTCTGCCTTTTTCTGTCAGGGAAAAGATACAAAAGTCTGAGGTCATGGACCAACTAACTCAAGAACAGCTTCTTCCCACTAGCATCAGACTTTTGAATGGACGTACCTCACACAAAGTTGATTTTTCTCTACCCCCTCCCTATGACTGTAACACTACTTACTGCATTCTCTCCTTTAATTCTCTATTAATGGTATGTTTTGTCTATATAGCATGCAAGAAACACTACTTTTCACCGTATACTCATACATGTATTAGTACATAGGTGGCACGGTGGCACAGTGGTTAGCACTGCTGCCTCACAACACCAGGGACCTGCATTTGATTCCTGGGTTGAGTCATTTTCTGTGTGGACTTTGCATATTCTCCTTGTGTCTGCATGGGTTTCCTCCAGGTGCTCTGGTTTCCTCCCACAGTCCAAATGTGTGTGGGTTAGGTGGATTGGCCATGTTAAATTGCCCCTTAGTGCCAGGATGACTAGCTAGGGTAAAATGCATTGGGTCTACGGAGATAGGGCCTAGGTGGGATTGTGGTCGGTGCAGACTCGGTGGGCCAAATAGCCTTCTTCTGCACTATAGGGTTCTATGATACGACAATAATAAATCAAATCAAAGGAATCTATTATGTGTCATACACAACACTTTCCTCAAAAATAGACTATTGAGAAAAGCATGTGGAGAGTTGTTCACTTTCTGTAAAACCCCTTGTGTAATAACTTGCTGCTACCTGATGTGACAAATGACTAAAGGATATATTGATGAGGAGAACTATATACAATGAAGGGTTTAACAACACGACCATTCAGATGTACTTCCAACAACATCCCGACTCCTACTGAAGCCAATGGGAATGCTTGTCCTTGATCCCACTTGGCCCAGGTTCACGCACTTGCACTTCATTGGTTCCAGGTGTCCCACAAAGGATCGCCCCTTAAAGGAGCCACGCTGCCACACCTAGCGCGGCAAAACATGCGCAGCACTTTCTATTAAAATCTAAATCGAAATACCTCAGCACATTTTTCAATAGTATTTTTCAAATGCAGTTTACATCAGTAAATTTACCCTCAGCGTAATTAGTTGCTTTAATAACTCAGCCACCAACAGTGAAATGCAAAAGTGAAATATCCAGTGTGTCGTAAAATTTCAGCAATATTATGCAAGCCAAACATCAGGAGCAAAGCCAAGGAATGCTTCATTGGCTCAGCCCACCATGAACATCTCTCTCCGGTCCTCTGCTTTCATTGATTCTACAGATGTGTCCACTCAGTTCACTGCTCTCCATAAATTTAAAGGATCCTGTTAGCTATTGTTCAAAGCTGAGGGCTTTATTTCCAAGACAAACAGTGCAATTTTCAGTCGCATTCTGGCTGTGTTAACTGCTCTTCCCGTTATTATTTTCATTAATTCACCATCTAATAATCCCGCTCTTCTTCCCTCCCTCCAATTCATCCCCTGCGGCTTTTGAATAAGATTTTTCTCCACAGATTGAATTCTCCTTCCCCTTTCCTGAATGTAAAGGCTCCATTACTGAGCCAGCCTCTCATGGACACCAACCAACATCCCGTGTGTCAACCTTCACTAGGATTGCCCGCGTGCTGCCCGACCCTATTGGGCGTCATCACCAAATTCAGAGAGCGCAGAAGAGATTTACCAGGATGCTGCCTGGATTAGATGGCCAGAGCTATGAGGAAAGGCTGGACAAACTAGGGTTGTTTCCTCTGGAGTGGCGGGGGCTGAGGAGAGACCTGATAGTAGTCTATAAAATCGTGGGAGGCGTAGACAGGGTTGAGAGTCAGAATCTTTTTTCCAGAGTTGAAATGCCTAATACTAAGGGGGTAAGCACTTAAGGTGAGAGGAGGAAGTTCGAAGGAAGTGTGAGGGAGCAAGATATTTTACACAGAGTGGTAAATATCTGCCAGGGGTAGTGGTGCAGGTAAATATGATAGGGGTCTTTAAGGTGCTTTTAGATAAGCATATGATTATGCAAGGAATAGAGGGCGACACGGTGGCACAGTGGTTAGTACTGCTGCCTCACAGCTCCAAGGACCTGGGTTTGATTCTCAGCTTGGGTCATTGTCTGTATGGAGTTTGCACATTCTCCCCATGTCTGCATGGGTTTCCTCCGAGTGTTCTGGTTTCCCCCCACAGTCCAAAGCTGTGTGGGTTAGGTTGATTGGCCATGCCAAATTGCCACTTAACGTCCTGAGATCTGTAGGTTAGAGGGATTAATAGGATAAATGTGTAGGGTAGTGCGGATAAGGCCAAGCTAGGATTATTGTCAGTGCGGATTCAATGGGTCTATTGGCCTTCTTCTGCACTGTAGGGATTCTATGACTTCTGGTGGGATATGGACCAAGGGCAGGCAGAAGGAATTAGTTTAATTTGGCATCATGTTTGGCACAACATCGTGGACCGAAGGGCCTGTCCCTGTCTGCACTGTTCCATGTTCCATGTTCTAATCGATCATCAATCAATGTCTGTACATGTATATGAGCAAAGAGTCACAGAACAACCATCAGTTTCGGGGACCTAGCATACTGCACCTCACTATTCTCGGACTCTTTTCTTCGTTTGTTATAGGGAGGTATTGCCAGCAAGAAATTGTCCATCTCTGATCGAGCTCAAGAAGATGGTGCAAAGCCATCTGCTGTAGTCCAGGTGATGAAAGTACCATAAGGAAGGGGTTTCCAGGATTTTGTCCAGTGACAGAGAAGGAGCTGCAATATAGCTCCAAGTCGGGATGGTGCGCAACTTGGAGGGATGCTTGAGCTGGGTTTGCTCTCATGAGGGCGCCGCCATTGTCCTTCTCGGGTGATGGAGTTTGCACATTTGGAAGATGCTGTCAAAGGAGCTTTGCCTCAGTGCATCTTCGAGGTGGCACACCCTGCTGTCACTGTGGGCTGGTGGAGCGAGTAAATGTTTAGGGTGGTGGTTGTGGTAGCAATCAAGCAGATTGCTATGTCTTGGATGGAGTGAAACTTGTTGAGTGTTGTTGTTGGGCCTTGTCGATAGTGGAGAGTGTTTGGGGAGTCAGGAGGTGAGTTACCTGCTGCAGAAATCCCAGCCTCTTACCGATTCTTGTAGCCTCCGTATATACATGGCTTATCCAATTAAGGTTCTGATCAATTGTACCTGCCAGTACATTGATGGTAAGCCCTTCAGTCTAGTTGGAGGAGTCAGGCTGAAGCCTTCCTCATCTGTATGACTGAGCTACTCATTGGTTAGACTCTCTGAGCCTTCAGAAAGCCACCTTTGCAGAACTAAGCCTCATTCTCGCCAAGGATTGTTAGAAGTGATTAGTTTCACTTCTTCTGTCCAGTATGCTGGGTTGATAGAAACACAGAACACCTACACTGAGAATGAGGCCATTCAGCCCATTAAACCTCCATCAACAACAATCCCACCCAGGCTTTAACCCTACAACCCCACATATTTACCCTGCTGATCCCCCTGACACTAAGAGGAGCTCAAAGATGTACAGGTTAGGTTAATTAATTGGCCACACTAAGTTGTCCCTTAGTGGCCCAAGATATATAGGTTAGATGGAACGATGCATGGCCAGTTAATCTAACCCACGCATCTTTGGACTGTGGGAGGAAACTGGATCACCCAGAGGAAACCCACACAGACACAAGGAGAATATGCAAACACCACACAGTCACCCGAGGCCGGAATTGAACCCAGGTCTCTGATGCCATGAGGCAGCAATGCTAACCACAGCACCGCTCTCTCACACTGAACTCAAGATACAGCTCTCCTGTTACCTTTCCCTTCAATCAGCTTTTAATCAATTAGCTTCTTTTCAACAAGAACTTCTCCGCTGGGAAACTCTAAATTCCTGTCAAATTTCCCAGCTGCAATCAGACTTTTGAATGGACCCACCTTATATTAAGTTGATCTTTCTCTGCACCCTAGCTATGACTGTTACACTACATTCTGCACCCTCTCCTTTCCATCTCCCCTGTGAACTCCATGAATGGTATGCTTTGTCTGTATAGGGTGCAAGGAACAATACTTTTCACTGTATCTCAGTATATGTGACAACAATAAATCAAATTGCAAGATTATTATCCGCAGTTTCCTTGCCAATATTTATCCTTTAATCAACATCACCAAACAAACAAAAATAGATTGAAGTAAAATACTGTGGATGCTGGAATCTGAAACAAAAACAGAAAATGCTGGAAAATCTCAGCAGGTCTGACAGCATCTGTGGAGAGAGAAAATAGAGCCAACGTTTTGGGTCATCCAGACATTATCTCTATTCTCTCCCCACAGATGCTGTCAGACCTGCTGAGATTTTGTGACATTTTCTAATTCTGCATCACTAAACAAAAAAAAAATGCCTGCTCAAAATCAAATTGCTCTTTGTGGGATCTTGCTGCCCATAGCAAGAGTGACCATACGTCAAAAATTCTTCATTGGCTGAAACCCACACAGATGATTCACACAGAATAAGGATTCGGAGACTGCAATCGCTGTCAAATGCTTGATCAGTCAATACTTTGTGCAAACCATTCCATTGATAAAGGAAGACTGGCATTTATATAGCAGCTTCTAATTTAATAAAACTATCAACTTCAACTGGTAAAAACACAATAGGCATTTTCACTTTGGGTGCAGAGGCTCCCTGTGTAAAAAAAAACTGCGCAAAGCTGTGACAAACTGTGCCAAATTATACTTTCTGCTTTGCAACCAAGATTTGTTCGTCACTTGCATTATGCAAATGAAAACTGTGCCAACTAATTTTTGTAATCGATTATTCCATTCATGCTGCAACAATTAAGTGTCCATACAACCGACGTGAAGCAAGACATAAATTGTACCGTCTCTTAATTAGCAGAGAATTTCAAATCATTATTAATTAATGTGTTGACTAAGGGAGACTAATCACCTGGTTGATATGGTTTCAGTTCCATCTTAATTCAGCTATGCCTGTCAAATCTGAGTATAGCTCCACTCAAGGTAAGTGGAAGTAAAAGCTCGTAACGCTCCCACTTCCGCTTCTGTGGTTTCTCAGCTCTGGACAGCTGCTCCCCAGTCCAACTCCCTCATCTGCACTGACCCAATAAGACTGACCACAGGCACGCATGACTAACATCAAATTCACTGTTCTCCCTTTCTGGATCCCTACCTCGATATCCGCAGCTCATGGTTGACTCTCCACATGCCCCGCATCTTCCACTAGAAAGTCATCAGTGTCCACTCGTTTCTCAAACAGCTGTTGTGCACACACCCTCCCTGCAACTGCCTCTGAAGGGAAGGGTTCCTCAGTAAACTCACCCTCAAACCCAGTGGTGGACAACCTGCAACCCGAGGGCCACACAAACCCATCTGGGTTCAGAGTGCGGCCTACGCAACATTTTATTGCCCATTGCCCATGCACAGGGATGTCACATTCCACTGATTTCCATCTGCATCATTTCTTTCATACCGGCCTGACTGAAGTGATGCGCATATAAAGCAAGGCAAGTGAAATGAGGTGCGTGCTGATTGCACACAACATTGACTGTGAGCACCGTGCACATCCACTGCATCCCTTACTTTGTTTTTATGAGTTGAAGTTGATAATACTTCTATTAACATATAAATTATTAAGCACTATCTAGAACTTGTTATTAAATATTTGCATGTATTTAATCTAATTCATGGGATCATGGTGAGTGAACAAACCTGATTTAAATCCTGCGGCCATTGAGAAGGAGGGCCACTCACTAGTCTAGGGTTGCCCATCGCTGTGCTAACCTTGACAAATGAACAGAATCTCCAATCTCCCTTTCATTGAAAAAACCTTGAACAATTCATCACCTCCCAAACTCACATCCACCTTTCCTTAAACCGAGGCTGAGACTTTACACTCTCCCCGCCCCCTGTGCCATGTTTCCTGGAGCAGAAGGGGATTGCAATTAGCCACTGCTACCATCTTCTGGTCCCACAAATATCTTCGGCATTTTGCGTGGCTCATGCCCTCCGCCACTGGGGAACAAACCCCTCGATAGGGGTCATCGAGGAGCGGACCAGAAGATCCCGCTGGCAGGAAGGACTGAGAAATTCAGCTCTGAATCCCTGATAAAATCTCCATTCCACCACAATATTAGAATTGAACTAATCAAGAATATAATTGACATTCTGTGTGACAGAGGCTTTGTTACACTCATCCATTTCATCTTTGTCTGCCGCCATGTGCATTGTCATGTTGATCCTTGTCCAACATCTCACTGCCATGAACCAACTCAGTGAGATTGTCTTTACTTGTCTAACTATTGACTGTCCAATTAAAGAACAAAGAACAAAGAAAATTACAGCACAGGAATAGGCCCTTTGGCCCTCCAAGCCTGCACCAACCATGCTGCCTGACTGATGTAAAATCCCCTGTCCTTCTGGTAACCATATCGCTCCATTCCCATCCTATTCATGTATTTGTCTAACGCCCCTTAAAACTCACTATCATATCTGCTTCCACTACCTCTCCAGGCACCCGCCTACCTCTGTGTAAAAAACTTGCCTCGCACCTTAAACCTATGCCCCCTAGTAGTTGACTCTTCCACCCTGGGAAAAGGCTTCTGACTATCTACTCTGTCCATGCCCCAGATAATCTTGTAGACTTCTATCAGGTCGCCTCTCAACCTCCGTCATTCCAGTGAGAACAAACCAAGTTTCTCCAACCTCTCTTCATGTCCTCCATACCAGGCAACATCCTGGTAAATCTTTTCTGTACCCTCTCCAAAGCCTCCACATCCTTTTGATTGTGTGGCAACCAGAATTAAACACTCGGTTCCAAGTGCAGCCTAACTAAGATTTTATAAAGCTGCAATGTGACTAGCCAATTTTAAACTCAATGCCCCGGCTGATGAAGGCAAATATGCCATATGCCTTCTTGACTACCTTCTCCACCTGTGTTGCTACTTTGTGACCTTTGTACCTTTACACCCAAATCCCTCCGCCTATCAATACTCTTAAGGGTTCTGCCATTTACTGTATATTTCCCATCTTTATTAGATCTTCCAAAATGCATTACCTCACATTTGCCATCTCTCCATCCATGTCTCCAACCAATCTATATCCTGCTGTATCCTCTGATGGTCCTCATCGCTATCTGCAAATCCATCAATTTTTGTGTCATCTGCAAACTTACTAATCAAACCAGTTACATTTTCCTCCAAGTCATTTACATATATTACAAACAGCAAAGGTCCCAGCACTGATCCCTGAGGAACGCCACTTGTCACAGCCCTCCATTCAGAATTCACCCTTCCACTGCTACCTTCAAGGCCGAGCCAGTTCTGTATCCATCTTGCCAGCTTACTTCTGATCCTGTGCGGCTCCACCTCTGTGCCATGAGGGACCTTGTCAAAGTCCTGCTGAAGTCCATGTGGACAACATCCACTGCCCTACCCTCAATCACCTTCATCACTTCCTCAAAAAACTCAATCGAGTTAGTGAGGCATTGTACCCACAGCGTTGCGAGCAATGTCTTTGTTACCTGCAGATTTCACTATTCCCAAACTCTCCTTGCCAAACTCCCTACCCTGAACCCTCCAGCAACTTCAGGTGATCTGAACATCTGCTGCCTCTATCCTTTGTCAGTGGAGCTTCCAAGCCTGTTTATGAAGGAGATACTGAGATGAGGACGCTTTGGTGGAGATTATTTATTGCTTGCCACTATTATCTATTACTTCTCCACTCTGACACAATCTCCACAGTGCTGACTGACTCTTATATACACATTGGGGTATAATTAATGAATCAATAACCATAGATCATAGATCATAGGGCGGCATGGTAGCACAGTGGTTAGCACTGCTGCTTCATAGCTCCAGGGACCTGGGTTCGATTCCCGGCTTGGGTCACTGTCTGTGTGGAATTTGCACATTCTCTTCAAGTCTGCATGTGTTTCCTCCAGGTGCTCCAGTTTCCTCCCACAGTCCAAAAGATGCATGGGTTAGGTTGATTGGTCATGCTAAAATTGCCCCTTAGTGTCCCGAAATGTGTAGGTTAGAGGGATGAGTGGGTAAAATATATAGGGATATGGGTGTAGGGCCTGAATGGTACAGACTCGATGGGCCAAATGGCCTCTTTCTGTACTGTAGGGTTTCTATGAATAACCAATAACTACCCACCTTATCACCTTAAACTACTCAATATTCAACACTCATCAACAGAACATTTTAGACCCTGGCATCCTATTCCTTTTGACTCTGTCACAGCTTGCTAATTTTTTTTATTCATTCATGGCACATAGCCTTCATTGGCTAGCCAGCATTTATTGCCCACCCCTAGTTGCTCTTGAGAAGGTGGTGGTGAGCTGCCCTCTTGAATTGCTGCAGTCCGTGTGTTGTGGGTTGACCCACAATGCCATTAGGGAGGGAATTCCAGGATTTTGACCCAGCGACTGCGAGGGAATGGCAATGTATTTCCAAGTCAGGATGGTGAATGGCTTGGAGGGAACTTGCAGGTGATGGTGTTCCCATGTATCTGCTGCCCTTGTCCTTCTAGATGGAAGTGATTGTGGGTTTGGAAGGTGCTGTCTAAGGATCTTTGGTGAATTACTGCAGTGCATCTTGTAGATAGTACACACTGCTGCTACTGAGTGTCGGTGATGGAGGGAGTTCATGTTTGTGGATGTGGTGCCAATCAAGTGGATTGCTTTGTCTTGGATGGTATCGGGCTTCTTGAGTGTTGTTGGAGCTGCACCCTTCCAGGCAAGTGGGGAGTATTCCACCCTGAATTCACTCCTGAACTGTGCCGTGTGGATGGTGGATAGGCCCTGGGGAGTCAGGAGGTGAGTTACTCGCCACAGTATTCCTAACCTCTGACCTGCTCTTGTAGCTACTGTGTTTATGTTATGAATGCAGTTGAGTTTCTGGTCAATGGTAACCACAAGGATATTGACATTGTTTCCCAGTTCCCAATGCCTCAGATTTATAATTCTCATCCTCCTTTCTCAATCTCACCAAGCCCTCACTCTCACCAGCCTACCCAACCCTGTCCTCCGTGACTGTATCTCCTCTAGCCCTACATACCTCGAAGAGCTCTGTCTTTTGCTGACTCTGGTCTCTAAAGCATTGCCGCAGCTAGCTAGATCACCTGCTCTCTCAGGTCTATGCTGTGGAAATGGTTCCACAAATCTTTCCATACAGAATGATCCAGCATAAAGGGAGGCTATTTGGTACATTGTGCCCATGATAACTCTTTGGCAGAGCTTATTCCATTTGTTCTAACACCTTCTTGCTATTTCTCAAAATGATGACTTTTCATTGATCCAATTCTCTTTTGAAAGTTATTAATGGGATATCTTCCATCATTGTTTCAGACAGTTGATTTCTAGAACACAGTGATTCGCTGTCTAATTTTTTGCCCACCATACCAGCTTTGTTTGTTCCGTCAATCACTTTCAATTGGTATTCTCCGGTTACCAATTCATCTGCCACAGGGAAGAGTTTCACCTGATTTACTCTATCGAAGTTCTAAGCTTTTTAAATACCTTCATCTAATTCTCCTTTTAACCTTCTCTATGCTGGAGGGAACAACCCATTTCTCTACAGATAAAAGCAAAATACTGTGAATCTGAAACAGAAACAGAAAATGCTGGAAAAATTCCTCAGGTCTGACAGCATCTGTGGGGAGAGAATAGAGCCAATGTTTTGAGTCTTGACGACCCTTCCTCAGAGCTCTGAACATACCTGAAGTTCAAAATCCCTGGTCATTCCAATAAATATTCCAACCTGCATATCTTCCTGTGAGGCCCCTCCTCCAAGCAAGCTTTAGAATCGTATCATAGAATCGCCACAGTACAGAAGGAGGCCATTCGGCCCATCGAGTCTGTACCGACCACAATCCCACCCAGGCCCTATCCCCGTAACCTCATGGATTTCCCCTGCCAGTCCTCCCGACACTCGCACGGCCAATCCACCTAACCTGCACACCTTTGGAGTGTGGGAGCATCTGGAGGGAACCCGCGCAGACACGGGGAGAATATGCAAACTCCACACGGGGTCACCCAAGGCCGGAATCAAACCTAAGTCCCTGGAGCTGTGAGGCAGCAGTGCTAACCGCTGTGCTGTTTTCTTTATTCATCCCCAATCTCTTGCCATAGTGCCCATGTTTTCTCTGATCCTGCATCTTGAAATGCACAAGCTTATATTTTGAGCTTAAGGCAGCTGCATAAATGCAGGTAGTTGTTGCATTTCAACTATCACTAATTGACAAGTTGAAAAATTAACTCAATGTCAAATTACTTTCCTCGAACATGTTACAAAACTTGACGGACTAGTTTGCGCAGTAACATAACAGTTGGGGGGTGGGGGTGAAAGAGCAGTTGAGATTTTTAATGAGCCTCTTGACTTAACCTAATGCTGAAATCACACCAAAAAGCACTCATTTTCTCTCAGCGAAGCTGCTTTGTGAAGGATATGATTGACACAACTTGACTCCGGGTTGAGACCGGGAATATGAGTCAGAGAAAACAGAACTGTACTGTTATTCACCAAGGCAGTTTGGTACACGTACTTCAACAAATGCCAAGTGCTGGAGATATTAAATTAAATTTGGAAGCCTCAAATTCCAGTGAGATTGTTGGGTTTATAATTTTCATTTTCTGCCACGGTGTGATCTCATGTTTTCGAAAACAAAAGTGACATAAACACATCAATTACACAACATGATTCACGCAGATGCATTAAACAATTTAATATTTACTTCCCTGCACACAAGTACAAATGTGCATCTACTGGCAGAACTCCCGTGATGTTGCTCGCAGAGAATGAGCTTAAACGCGACATTTGAAATGTTGACCAGTTGTCCGCTGAGAACGGCATGGGTTTGGGTGGAAAACCCAATTTGATGCTGGGTTGGAACCTATTGCAGCAAATAACCGGCATCCTAACTCACCCTGCTCCTGTTCCAAACACAGCCAGTATTGTGGGCAGACGCAGCATCTACTGTGGTGTTTATAAAGTGATGTGGAGTTGCCGGCGTTGGACTGGGGTAGGCCACAGTAAGAAGTCCCAAAGCTTCAGGTTAAAATCCAACAGATCTATTTGGGATCAAGAATTTTCGGAGCGCTGATGAAGGAGCAGCACTCCGAAAACTCGTGATTCCAAATAAACCTGTTGGCTTATAATACTATCAAGAGATCGCGGAAACTCGATCAGAAATTGAACACAAATTAGGCTTAAGAATCACTGAAACCCTACAGAGGCCTTTTGATCCATCTAGTCTGCACAAACTCTCCCAAAGAACATCTCCCTTGGCCGTCCCTTCCACCATATCCCTATAACCCCACTCACTTACCATGGCTAATCCACCTAACCTATACATCTCTGGACACTAAAGCAGCACTTTAACATGGCCAATCTGCCCAACATGTACATCTTTGCATTGTGGGAGGAAACCCATGCAGACACAGGGAGCACGTGGAAACTCCACACAGCCACACAGCCTTAAGGAGCACGATGGCACAGTGGTTAGCACTCTTGCCTCACAATGCCAGGGATCTGGGTTCAATTCTGGCCTTGGGCGACTGTCTGTGTGGAGTTTGCACATTCTCCCTGTGTTTGCATGTGTTTCCTTTGGGTGCTCAGGTTTCCTCCCACAGTCCAAATATGTGCAGGTTAGGTTGATTAGCCATGCTAAATTGACCCTCATGTCAGAAGGATTAGCAGACTAAATATATAGGATTGTGGTTGGTGCAGATTCGATGGGCCAAATGGCCTCCTTCTGCACTGTAGGAATTCTATGATTCCAAGAGATTGTGGAAACTCAATCAGAAATTGAACACAATTTGGGCTTCAGAATCATAGAATCCCTACATTGCAGAAAGAGGCCTTTCAGCCCATCTACTCTGCATTGACTCTCCCTGAAAGAACATGCCTCCCAAGCCCTCGCCTCCACCATATCCCCACAACCTCACACACTTACCTTGGCGAATCCATCTAACCTATGCATCTTTGGACACTAAAGAGGCAATTTTAGCATGGCCAATACACCTAACTTGTGCATCTTTGGACTGTGGGAGGAAAAATATGCAGAGCCTTAGGACAGAATGGTGGCACAGTGGTTAGCATGCTGCCTCACAGCACCAGGGACCCGGGTTCAATTCCAGCCTTGGTCAACTGTGTGGAGTTTGCACATTCTCCCCGTGTCTGCGTGGATTTCCTCTAGATGCTCCAGTTTCCTCCCACACTCCAAAGTTGTGGGGATTTGGTTGATTGACCATGCTAAATTGACCCTCTTATCAGGGGGATTAGAAGACCAAATATGTGGAGTTATAGGAATAGGGTGGGTGGGGTCGCTTCAGACTCACTGGGCCGAATGGCCTCCTTCTGTACTCTAGGGATCCCAGGATTCAAGGGGATCAAATAAGCCAGTCGTCTAAGGCAGGAATTGAACCCAGGACCCTGGTGCTGTGAGGCAGCAATGCTAACCACTGCGCCATTTAGTGATCCTTCGTGTCAGTTGAGCCAATATTGGGGAAATAATGCAAAATGAATCAACGCAATTGAGGATAAACCACAAATATTTTATCGCCAAAGCTTAATTAAAGTTGTTTCAAAATTCAAATTGTCTGAGAGTTAATTTTAGCAATGATTTTTATGGCATTTACATTCCTTGTTTCAAATTCTTGGATAATTCACTTTTTTTTCCATCCAAAACACGACTGAATTATCCGTAGGTTGCTCGCATTTTCAAAAATACATCACATTTAATTGAATCTTCATTTTGTTGAGATAAGGAAGAATTAAAATGTAATATAAAGCCGGAAAAAAAAAACCCACTGACTTCATAATGGAAGCAAACTCAAATGGAAAGTAACTGTTCAATCAATAATGAGATTAGATAGAAATCCCACACCAATGGAAAGTACAATGTCGTAAGTAAAATAACTTACCGAAAGCCAATGTGGACTTTAGATGGCAGTGTTTCGGTTGTTAACCAGAGAACATTATTTCAGTTCAACAGCCACGAGATGTGATTCTGCAAAGAGAATTTTTTAAAAAATGTTAAATCTAAGCAACTAGGATAAAGTCATTATATTAATCCTTTATAAAAGTTTATTTATTAGCGTCACAAGTAGGCTCACATTAACACTGCAATGAAGTTAGTGTGAAAATCCCCCAGTCGACACACTCCGGCACCTGTTCGGGTGCATTGAAGGAGGATTGAATCACACTCCAGCGCCTGTTTGGGTACACTGAGGGAGAATTTAGCATGGCCAATGCATCTAACCAGCATGGCTTTTCGGCTGTGAGAGGAAACCCCACACAGACATGGGAGGTATGTGCAGACTCCACACAGACAGTGACCCAAGCTAGGAATTGATCCCAGGTCCCTGTGTTGCGAGGTAACAGTGCTAACCACTGTGCCATCACATGAGGCCACACTTAGAATACTCGGGCATGTTGTCTTCGGAGTGACATTGATTGGTCAATAAGAGGTGCCAAAGGGAAATTTGACATGGCCGCTAACTCTCACCAACTTTTACAGATGCACCATAGAAAGCATTCTCTCTGGTTGTATCACAGCTTGGAATGGCTCCTGCTCTGCCCAAGACCGCAAGGCGCTCCAAAAGATCGTGAATGTAGCCCAATCCATCACATAAACCAGGCTCCCATCCACTGACCCTGTCTACACTTCCCGCTGCCTCAGCAAAACAGCCAGCATAATTAAGGACCCTACGCACCCCGGACATTTTCTCTTCCACCTCCTTCCATCGGGAGAAAGATACAAAAGTCTGAGGTCACATATCAACTGACTCAAGAACAGCTTCTTCCCTGCTGCTGTTAGACTTTTGAATAGACTTATCTTGCACTAAGTTGATCTTTCTCCACACCCTCACTATGACTATAACACTACATTCTGTAATCTTCTGTTTCCTTCTCTATAAACGGTATGTTTTGCAAAGCGCGCAAGGAATAATATTTTTCACTGTATGTTAATACATGTGACAATAATAAATCAAATCAAATCAAATTCTGATGATTCAGACATAAATCACCAGCTGGGAAAGATGCAATGGCCATTTTAAGTGGACCTTGGAGTCAGGTTGCTTGTTGTGGAGCCAGGGATCAGCAGCAGTGAGGGGAGAGAGGAGGTACAGCAATGAACGGTTCCGCTTAGAGGAACTCAGAAATGATCCTGCTCCTTCCATCTTGACATTCAATTAAGTTACTTGCCCTCTTGGCTGGACCCATTGGCCAAATTCAGTCCCACAAGATCAGGACCACCTCTAAAGCCATTACCGCTGCCATCTAGAGGCCAGCATACCAATTTGCTGTGACTGTCTTTTGCTAGCGTCCTGAGGCACATGTATCACATGGGGCCTCAGCTTAATAGCTCATGTGAAATATATTGATAAATGACAGTCAAGGCAGATGGAAGGATCACAGGTATCCTACTCTTTCAGAAAATATGGATGTTTCATCTTTTACATCCATTTACTGGTGTAATTCATAGAATCCCTACAGTGCAGAAGGAGGCCATTCAGCCCATCGAGTTTGTACCAACCACAATCCCAACAGGCTCTATTCCTGTAAACCCACATACCTACCCTACAAATCCCCTAACACTAGGATCAATTTAGCACGGCCAGTCAACCTAACCCACACATTTTTGGACTGTGGGAGGAAACAGGAGCACCCAAAGGAAACCCACACAGACAGTGACCCGAGGCCAGAATTGAACCCAGGTCCCTGGCACTGAGAGGAAGCAGTGCTAACCACTGTGCCACCATGCCGCCTATTTACAGGTCCCTAAAGAGTACTTTAGAGTAGGGCATTGTCTAAATCAGGAAATGAGGAGGGTTTGTAAAAAGGTCACAATTGTAATTATGGGTGACTTTAACATGCATATTGGCTAGATTAATCAACTCGGCAACATAGCTTTGAGGAAGAGTTCATAGAGTGTATAGAATCCCTACAATGCAGAAAGAGGCCATTTAGCCCATCAAGTCTGCACCGACCACAATCCCACCCAGGCCCTACCCCCGTATCCCGACATATTTACCCACTAATCCCTCTAATTTACACATCTCAGGACACTAAGGGGCAATTTTAGCATGGCCAATCAACCTAATCCACACATCTTTAGACTATGGGAGGAAACCGGACTATCCAGAGGAAATCCACTTAGACATGAGGAAAATGTGCAAACGCCACACAGACACAAACAGTGGCCCAAGCCGGGGATCAAACCCGAGTTCCCCTAAGAATGAGGGACTATTCCTTAGAAAACATGTTATGAAACCGGAGAACTGGCTACTTTAGATCTGATATTATCTAATGAGGAAAGGTTGTTTAATGGCCTTGTAGTTAAGGATCCACTTGGAAAGAGTGATCATAGCATGATAGAATTTCAAATTCAGATTGGAAGTGAGAGAACAGAATTACATATTTGAGTTTTAGCATTGGGCAAGGGTAAATGTGCAGGCCTAAGGAAAGAATTGGCCCAAGTGGACTGGACAAGGGTATTAAAGGAGAGGACAGTAGATGATCAGTGGCAGTTGTTTAGAGAGATATTAAAGACATCTCAACTAAGGTACATTCCTGGGAGGAAGAGGAATTACAAAAGGGTGAGAAATCATCCATGGCTTAATAAGGAAATCAAGGATAACATAAGGGCAAAAATGAGGGTGTATAATCCCGCAAAAATTGGTGGCAGCATGGAAGATTGGGAGAACTTCAAACAATGACAAAAGATGAATAAGTACAATATCAAAAATGCTAAAATGGATATGAAAGGAAGCTAACCGGAAACATAAACACTGACTCCAAAAATTTCTATCAGTATACAAAGAGGAAGAAAATAATGACAGCAGATATTGGCCCTTTAGAGGATGGAAACAGTGGGGTAATAACAGGAAACTTGGAGATGGCAGAGGCACTAAACCAATACTTTGACTCTTTCTTCACAGTGGGAAATAATAATTCTGTCTCAAAAACTGCAGTTAAAATTGTGGAACTTGGTGAAATTATTATAAACAGGGAGAAGGTATTCAGTAAACTGAAGGGTTTAAAAGTAAATATGTCTCCAGGACCTGGTGACCTACATCCTAGGTCTTAAAGGAGGTGGCAACAAAGTGATTATGATATTCCAAAATTCCCTGGATTCCAAAAAGGTACTGGTGGACTGGAAACGTGATGTGACACCCTTAGTCAAGAAAGGAGAGAGGCAAAAAGCGGGAAACTGTAGACCAGCCAGCTTGACCTCTGTGGTGGGAAAATTGCTGGAGTCAATCATTAAGGAGGAGGTTACTAAACACTTGGAGAAGCAAAGCTCAATTCAGTGTCAGCACGGTTTATGAAGGGAAAGTCTTGGTTGACAAACCTGCTTGAGTTCTTTGTGAAAGTAACCAGCAAGGTAGATAATGGGGATCCTGTGGATGTGATCAATCTGGATTTCCAGAAGACATTTAATAAGGTCACACACAAGAGACTGATTCAGAAGGTTAGATCCCAAAGGGTTGGGGGTAGAGTAGTGGCTTGGATTGAGGATTGGCTGACTGATAGAAAGCAGAGGGTTGGGAATAAATGGGTCCTTCTCCAGTTGATGTTCTGTAACTAATGGGGTCCCGCAGGGTTCAGTTCTCAGACCACAACTATTTACAATCCGTACTAGTGATCTAAAAGCAGAGACAAAGTGTAACACAGTAAACTTTGCTGACAACATGAAAATAGGTGGGAAATCAAACTGTGATGAGGAGATAAAAAGTTTACAAATGGATATTGACAGGATAGGGGAATGGGCCAGAATCTGGCAGATGGACTTCAATGTGGATAAATGGGAGGTTATCCATTTTGGCTGAAAAACTAAAAGGGCAAATTACTATTTAAATGGGAAACAGATTCAAAATGCATCTGTGCAGAGGGATCTGGGTGTCCTTGTGCATGAGTCTCAGAAAGTGGGTATGCAGGTTCAGAATGTTATAAGAAAGGCAAAGGGAATCTTGGCATTTATTGCAAAGGGTCTAGAGTATAAAAATAAAGAAGAGTTGTTACCATTGTATAAGGCACTGATGAGATCACACTTGGAGTATTGTGTTCAGTTTTGGTCACCTTCTTTGAGGAAGGATGTGGTGGCACTGGAGGCAGTTCAGAAGGTGTTCACAAGATTGATTCCAGGTTTGAAGGGACTGTTGAATGAGGAGCAGTTGAGTCATTTGGGTTTGTACTCGATGGAGTACAGGAGATTGAGGGGTGATTTGATCTAAAATACTCAATGGGATTAATAATGTAAATGTTAACCAAATGTTCTCCCAACTAGAACAGTCTGGGACAAGAGGTCATAGTTGTAGAGCAGGAGGGAGGAGGTTCAGAACAGAGATAAGGAGAAGCTACTTCTCACAGAGGGTTGTGAGTCTATGGAACTCACTGCCCCAGGGTGCAGTGAATACAGAATCAATCAATGGATTCAAGAAAGAGATAGGTAAGTATTTGATCAAAAGCAGGATAAAGGGCTATGAGGAAAAGGCAGAGAAGTGGAGTTAGGATGGGATGGAGATCAGCCATGATCATATAGAATTGCGAGCAGGCTCAAAGGGCTAAATTGCCTACACTCCTCCTAATTACTATGTTCCTATGTTCGCCTGAGAGGGAAGATAGGGTCTTAGTTTAATGTCTCAACCAAAAGAGAACACCTTCTACACTGTAGCATTCCCTCAAAACTGCAGAGGAGCGTCAGCCTACATGTTTGATGCTCCAGTCCTTAGTGTGGGACTTTGATCATTTAAAATATTAATAGAATATTAATATGGTGATTAAACTAACTCCAGAAATTTAAATAGCAGTGGTACTGTATTGTTGGGTAATTTCTCAGCATTCAGATGGCTGGAATGCTACGATCTTGTCGACAGCTGGGATTCTCCGATCCTGCTGCAAGGAATGAAGTTTTGGCTGAGCGCCAAATTCTCCATTCTCGCTGGGGGCAGGGCAAAGGAGGTCAAAGAATCCAGGCCAGTGCGTGGGCTCCAAATGTGACAAACCTGCCAAACCCGGGGAATACGATTGAAAGATCTCGTGGAGCTACATGAACAAGTTCAATATTTTTCTTTATATTAAACTCGTTGTCAATGTTCAAAGCGAAAGTATTGTATGCTATTGAAACTGATGGTTTCATCAAGCGTTTGGCTACAACTTGGCCTAATAATTGTTGTGTCACTTTCATTTTTTTGGCATATTGCATTTTTGAAAATAAATCCTACTTATAAGAGACCTCAAGAGGCCACAGTAGAGTCAAGGACACTATGTTGAGTTAGTGAGTTAACCCAGTGTCCTAGTCACTTTTTACACCTGCATACCAACATCACAAAGTGAAAAGATTGCTTGGGCATTATCGCTTTACTGATCTTGCTGTGCAGAACTTGGTTGCCACATTTCCTACAATAATGACCATTTCCTACAATAATGCCACATTTCCTACAATAAAGTACCTCATAAGAGGTTATTGCAGAAGGTCAGGGGACTTGGAGTTGGGGGTAGGGTGTTAGCGTGGATAGAGGATTGGTTGTCAAATAGGAGGCAGAGAGTGGGGGTCAAAGGGTGCTATTCGGATTGGCGGATGGTGACTAGTGGAGTGCCCCAGGGGTCGGTGCTGGGGCCTCAGCTATTTACCATTTATATAGATGATCTGGAGGAGGGAACCGAGTGTAGGGTGTCAAAATTTGCGGATGACACCAAGATTGGGGGAAAGGCAAATTGTGCGGAGGGTGGGGAGAGTCTGCAGAAGGATCTAGATAGGCTGGGCGAATGGGCCAGGAAATGGCAAATGGAATTTAATGTTGGCAAGTGTGAGGTGGTCCACTTTGGAAGGAAGAATGGTAGGAAGGACTATTACTTACGTGGCGAAAAACTGCAGCAGGCGACGGTGCAGAGGGACCTCGGGGTCCTTGTGCATGAGTCGCAAAAACCCAGCTTGCAGGTGCAGCAGGTGGTCAGGAAGGCGAATGGGATGCTGGCCTTCATAGCGAAGGGGATTGAATATAAAAGTAGGGAGGTCTTGCTGCAGCTGTATAGGGCATTGGTGAGGCCGCAGCTGGAGTACTGTGTGCAGTTTTGGGCACCGCACCTGCGCAAAGATATTTTGGCCTTGGAGGGAGTGCAGAGGAGGTTTACTAGGCTGATACCGGAGTTGAGGGGGTTGAGCTATGAGGAGAGGCTGAATGAACTAGGCTTGTACTCGTTGGAGTTTAGAAGAATGAGGGGAGATCTCATTGAGACGTATAAGATGATGAATGGGATGGATAGGATAGAGGTGGAGAGACTCTTCCCGCTCAAAAAAGACAGTAGGACTAGGGGGCACAGCCTCAAGATAAAAGGGGGGCGTTTTAGAACGGAGTTGAGGAGGAACTTCTTCACTCAAAGGGTGGTGAATCTCTGGAATTCTCTACCCGTCGAAGTGGTGGAGGCTGCCTCGCTAAATATTTTCAAGAAGCGGGTTGATGGGTTTTTGATAAGAGAGGGGATTAAGGGTTATGGGGAGAGGGCCGGAAAGTGGAACTGAGCCACGACAGATCAGCCATGATCTTATTGAATGGCGGAGCAGGCTCGAAGGGCCAGATGGCCTACTCCTGCTCCTATTTCTTATGTTATGACTTCAGGCTGTACTTTAACTTAATGGACTGGTCAGGAATTTTAACTTCACTGTGCGCATATGTCTTCACCAAACAAGTTCCCTGCCCATAAGCCAGCTTTATTGACAAGACACAGCTTCCAATTAGGCAGGGAACAGTTCAGTGGAGACAGTGGGAGAAGCAGACCAGCACCCTGGGTGGGAAAGGAGTCCACGGCGATCCAGAGGTATTGGAGGGTTGTGGCAATACTGAGGGGAGAGGGCGGACAATCCCAGGATGGGGGAGATCCTGAGGTTCCCTGTCTGTTGGGGAGGTGGGAGGGGTGGGATACAGAACCATAGGCCTGGAAAATTTAAGAGGAACAGGAGTGTAGGATATTGCAGTGATCTTGGAGGGAAGGTTATGGGGAGTTAGGAATGGTGGGGCGGGAGATCCCCAATTGTGGGAATGTACCTAGGTGGCAAGACCAAAAGATAGATGAAGAATCCAGGAGTCATTGTCTGGGTTTAGCTGCCAGAATTCCTGAAACCCGGAAAACCCAGTTGTACACAGTCAAATTTCTAATGGGGAATATCAATGAGGTTTTAAACCTCTGAATGATAGAGTCCTTCTGCACTGTAGGATTTTGTGATTCTACCAACTAACCTCCTTGGGAAGCTTGGTCACCTGACCACTCCCCAGTCAAATCAGGAATGTAGCAGTTTGGGTCAGGATTTATAACACTTTCAGTCCCATTTGATCATGACCGACCTGGGGTTAAAACTTCCCACTGAACTTCAACAATACATAATTGGCTGTAAAGTCCTTTGGGCCACGCAGGGGTTGGGAATGGCGTTATATAAATGCAAGACCTCCTTGCTACACACCTAGCACTCAGCACTGTAGAACCAGCACATAAGGGTCAACCTTTAAGGACTGAGATGAGGAGAAATTTCTTCACCCAGAGGTGGTGAACGTATGGAATTCACGACCACAGAAAGCTGTTGTGGCCTACATGTTTTCTGATTTCAAGAAGAAATTAGCCAAACCTCTTAGGGCTAAAGAGATCCAGGGGTATGGGGGAAGGGGGGAGAATCAGGATATTAAATTCGATGATCAGCCATGATCAAAATGAATGGCAGAGAAGGCTCGAGGGATCGACTGGCCTACTCACAGATAGTGCAAAAGGAGGCCATTCAGCCCATCAAGTCTGCATTGACCACAATTCCACCCAGACCCTACTGTTGCATCCATTTTCTAAATGACCCTTTTTCACTCCATGATCTATCAGATTATGCACTCCATTCTGTTACTGGTTAGCAAACACTTAATTCCCACCTTGCATTTACTTAGCACAACAACAAATACAATACAAAACAAAAGGTCCAAGTCCTCGCCCAGTGTTAACACATTCAAAGCCTCAAAACAGGCCTTAAATACAAGAACAACCCGTAAACGTTTCCTCCAGTCGGATGCTCCACAGAAACACTCCAGAGGTTTACAAAGACTTGCAGCAGAGATAGGCCATTCAGCCCGACCGGTCCAGACCTGTCATATTATCATAAAAGGAGGCAATTCGGCCCATCAAGTCTGCACCAACCACAATCCCACCCAGGCCCTATTCCCACAACCTCATATATTTAACCTGCTAAGCCACCTGACACTAGGATCAATTTAGCACAGCCAATCAACCTGATCTGCACATCTTTATGCTGCTCTCCAGCTGCCTCCCACCCTACTCATTTAATATTATCTTCAGAGACATTACAGCCCAACAGCATCAACTCCCAACCTTTCCTTCTGCACAGTCAGCACAAACAGAAATAAACCTTGGTACAATAAACATGTTTGTGAGCATGTTTCTTGCCAGTTTCAAAGAATAAAACTGCTGAATAATAAAAGAATAAGTTGCAGTGGAGTAGGATAACTTATTACACTGACGCTGGCTTTGGCACCTATCAGATGTAAGTACTTGTTAAGGTGACTAATAGCAGTGCTGGATGTATCCTCCGCTATCACCCATCAGGTAGTTTGTTCCAAGAATTGGCTTGTGCTAGCGATTTCATGCCCCAAATGCAGTTGATGGCAGTTAAGTGGGGCAAGATTAATAGGAACAGTCACTTAACAGGGGAAGGCTCTCCCCAAGCACTACTGATTGTCGAGATACTTAAATCAATCCTAATGGATTTGCTTAATGGGGGGAATTTGATAAATGAGGATTTCATTTTTGCTAGTGTGTGAAAATTAATAGGAGTTAGCTGTTCATTGGGAGCTTGAAAATCCATCGAGTTTGAGTCCTTTCTGCTTTATTTGGGTCAACGTGCATTTAGTTTCATGAATCATTCCAATGGCTTTGCAACCGATCAGTGCCATTCCAAAGTGTCAGACTCAAATCAGAGCAACTTGTTTCATGTACAATAACTTGTGTTCATTTAGCAGCTTTACCAGAAGAGACCATCCCAGGCTGCTTTGCAATTCAATGTTGGCTAGGAGGGAACCAAAGTTACTGTTAGACTGTAGCAAACCCAAATATTTTCTTAATTTTCTTAATTGTTAGAAACTAAGAGCAGTGGAGGACCTAAAGGATCAGTGTTTCCATGTACACTAAAAGATGCAAAAGTAACTAAAACTGGCTTTGGATGTGTGTTGTACTGCAAAATTAAAGAAGTGGTGGAGGCTACCTCGCTGAATATATTTAAGTCACGGGTAGATAGGTTTCTGGTAGACAGGGGAATTAAGGGTTATGGGGAGAAAGCGGGAAAGTGAAACTGATCCACTTCAGATCAGCCATGATCTTATTGAATGGCAGGGCAGGATCGAAGGACGAGATGGCCTACTCCTGCTCCTATTTCTTATGTTCTTTCCTCATGGGTCCAGCCATCTTGGTCCTTTTTCCCAGCTGAGCCACAACGTTAATAAATCATTGAACCCTTACAGTGCAGAGAAGGTCATTCAATCCATCGAGTCTGCACTGACTCTCTGACAGAGTACCTTACACAGGCCCTCTGCCCCCGTAACCCCACACATTTACCATTGCTAATCGAGTCTCTACCAACTCTCCAACAGAGAGTCCCACCCAGACCCATAGCTGTAACCCCACATATTTATCCAGCTAATGTCCCTACCCTACACATATTTGAACGGTAAAGGGCAATTTAGCATGGCCAATCCACCTAACGTGCACATCTTTGGAATGTGGGATGAAATCGGAGCACCCAGAAGAAATCGGGAGAATATGCAAACATCACACAACCAGTCACCCAAGGTCAGAATTGGATGTGGGTCCCTGCTGATATGAGGCAGCCAGTATAATCAAAAGCCCCACGCACCCCAGACACACTCTCTTCCACCTTCTTTCATCGGGAAAAAGATATAGAAGTCTGAGAACCAATACCAACCACCTCAAGGACAGCTTCTTTCCTGCTGCCATCAGGCTTTTCACATATATTAATCTGATCTTTCTCTGCATCCTAGCTATGGCTGCAACACCATATTCTGCACTCTCTCCTTTCCTTCTCCCCTATGTACTTTATGAACGGTATGATTTGTCTATATAACGTGCAAAAAAAAACTTTTCACTGTATCCCTATACATGTGACAATAATAAATCGAGTCAAAAACAACTCAGGTGTGAATTTTTGAGTTGGTGGCTATGAGTGTGAGAGTGGATAAAGGTTGTTTTCATCGTCACTGGTGAACCTCCTCTGAACTGCCTCCAATTTCACCACATCCTTCCTCAAGGAGACCAAAACTGAACACAATACTCCAGATGCGGTCTCACCAACACCCTATGCACTTGCAACAACACTTCTCTACTTTCATACTCCAGTCCCTTTACAATGAATGCCAACATCCTATTTGCCTTTCTTATTACATGCTGCATGCTTTCATGTTTCTTGCGTGCAATACAGCCAAAGCATACCGTTCATAGAGTACATAAGGGAGAAGGAAAGGAGAGAGTGCAGAATATAATGTTACAGTCAGAGTGAAGGTGTAGAGAAAGATCAGATTAATATATAATAGGTCCATTCAAAGTCTGATGGCAGCAGGGAAGAAGCTGTTCTTGAATCGGTTAGCATGTGATCTTTGACTTTTGTATCATTTTCCCAACACAAGAAGGTGGAAGAGAGACTGCCTGGGGTGCGCGGGGTCCTTGATTATGCTGGCTGCTTTTTCAAGGCAGCGGGATGTGTAGCCAGAGACAATGGGTGGGAAGCTGGTTCGCGTGATGGACTGGGCTACGTTCACAACTCTTGTCCTGAGGGGGAGAGAGAGAGGTGTCAGACAACCTGGTTGCGCGATGTGCTGGTTCTGTGTGCATGCTGTGAGATGTGGGTGGGAAGCTTGCAGCAGTATTGAGTGTGTGAGGGTGCATATTGCTGGCACTTTGAATACTTCACCTGCATTGCCCCGAATTTCAGTTCTGTTATTTTGCTAACAGCGCACCAACAGAGATACTCGACACAGCAAGTATAAAAGCAGAAAGCCCATTCAGCACAGCCTGACAAAACAACACTGCAAGCTGGACGCAAAAGGATTTGATAAAATCCAGTGGAAGAGATTAGGTTTCAAAACATACTATTTTCAAGGAAAAACACAAAGATCAAGAACTTCAAATAAATGGCCAGTATTTTACTGGCCTGTCCTCCCCGATTCCAAGGGCTAGCGAAGCTCGGAGAACAGCATTCTCTAAGGGTCTTGGGTGGGATCGTACAAACCTCGTGTAAGCATGCGGTAAAATTCTGCCAGAATCTCTCGCCCGCTTCTGTTATAAATATGTTTTGCTCAGTAAGTATTCTGGTTGATTTATACAGCATGGACATATGCTGGAATTGGTCCATGTACTGGGAATTCTAACTGTGAAGGCCCAGATGTAACTATCACTGAACAAAACTCAACAATGTCAATGGTAACAGCAAAAGGGTGTTTGACTTTCAAAAGACCTGTTTTTGGATCATTCAAAATTACTGTCCCATTAAAATATTCAATTTTAACGTAATTATTTTGCTATTTATGGTCCATACAATGCTGCCACTGCTGTGACTTTCTCATTAGAGGATGTCTTGGGAATAATTAAGGTAAAATTATAAGAAGATTGTACTTCACCTGCTCAGTTTACACACCATGCTTCCCAAATGAGTGTGTGAATGAGTGCAAGATATAAATAGATGTGCGGTCACAATGCAACTGGACATCACAGAGGAGAGGAAACCAAAGCAATGCAAATAAATTAACGATAGCTAAAAAAAGACACATGCTGTCAAAGCTTGTTACCTTGCACTCATCAGGACACGTCACCAGAATACCAAATGTAAAATGAACAACAATTCATGTTATTCCCTTTCTAATTTGGCATCCCTTCCCACAATCCCACAAAGTGCAAGATGAAAGGTTTTGACAATGTGTCCTTTTTTAGAAATATCAAATTCTGAACTACCAGATGACTATTTATAGATTAACAATAAAAAAGAAAGTTAAATTAATAAAGGCACCATTAGTGATTGAACATATTACTAAAGATTGAATAACATGTGAAGAAAAGAAATAAGATAGGAATTGTGTTGCATCTTTCAGGGCATCAGGATGTCCCAAAGCATTTTAATTAAAGCCAACTAATGATCTTTGATTTGATAGCATAATTTCTGCTGTAGGGTAGGAACCCAGCAATTTGGATGCAGTTACACATATAGCAATGAGGTAAGTACCAGATAACATGGTCTTGAGACATGTTAAAAGGTAAATATTGGCCAGAGCACCAGAACAACTCCCCTGTTCTACTCAAATACTGGCATCATTTGAGGGTAACAGTGTTATACACCTATATAATATTGGGATGCAATACTGGTGGGGATGGGTCTGTCACTGTATGACACTGGTGTACAATACTGGTGGAATGGGTCTGTCACCGTATAACACTGATGTACGGTACTGGCAGGATAGGTCTGTCACTGTATAATACTGATGTACAGTACTGGTCAGGATGGGTGTGTCACTGTGTAAAACGTGGGTAGAGTACTGGTAGGGGTGGGTCTGTCACTATAACACTGGAGTACAGTACTGGTGGGATGGGTCTCTCACTGGAAAACACTGATGTATAGTGCTGTTGGGGATGGATCTGTCAATGTATAACACTGGAGTGCAGTACTGGTGGGGACAGGTCTGCCACTGTACAACACTGGTGTACAGTACTGGTGGGGATGGGTCTGTCACTGTATAACACTGGAGTGCAGTACTGGTAGAATGGGTCTGTCACTGTACAACACTGGTGTACAGTACTGGTGGGGATGGGTCTGTCACTGTACAACACTGGGGTGCAGTACTGGTGGGGATGGGTCTGTCACTGTACAACACTGGTGTACAGTACTTGTTGGGACAGGTCTGTCACTGTACAACACTGGGGTGCAGTACTGGTAGAATGGGTCTGTCACTGTACAACACTGGGGTGCAGTACTGGTAGAATGGGTCTGTCGCGGTAAAACAATGGGGTACAGTACTGGTGGGGAAGGGTCTGTCACAGTATAACATTGGGGTACAAAATGGTGGTAGAGGGATATGGGCCAAACATGGGCACTTGGTACGAGCTTAGTTGTTAAAAAAAGAGGTGGCATGGACAAGTTGGGCCAAAGGACCTGTTTCCATGCTGTAATCCTCTACGACTTATGACTCTACCTAAGAGGATGGACAGGGCCTTGCTTAACACTTCATCCACTGGAGTGCAGTTGATAATGCCACACTCCCTCAGCCACAATTCTGTGCATAAAAGACATCCTGACTCAGAGATGAGAATTTACCACAAAGTCAAGGCTGACAGGTTATTTTATTCATTCGTGGGACATGGGCATCACTGGATGGCCAGCATTTATTGCCCATCCCTAGTTACCCGAGAGCAGTTGAGAGTCCACCACATTGCTGTGGCGCTGGAATCACACGTAGGTCAGGCCGGGTAAGGACGGCAGATTTCTTTCCCTAAAGGCCATTCGTGAACCAGATGGGTTTTTTTCCAACAATCAACAATAGTTTCATGATCATCAGTAGATTCTTAATGTCAGATATTTTTCACTGAATTCAAATTCCACCAGTTGCCACTGCAGGATTTGAACCCGGGTCTCCAGAACATTAACTGATTTTCTGGATTAATAGTCTAGCGATAATACCACTAGGCCATCACCTCCCCAACAAAATATTGAAGACGGATGCTCTAAAGATGCTGAGTAATATTCTATTTGACACATGAAATGGGAGCAGAAGTAGGCTATTCTACCCCTCAAGCTTTCTCTGTCATTCAATAAGATTCAATAATAATGATCTGCTTGTGTTACAAGTTGCACAGTCCCATCTACCCCTCATAACATTTGACCCCTTTGCCAAACAAGTATCTATCTAAAAATATTCAACGACCTTACTTCCACCGATTCCCGAGGCAGGGAGAGTTCCAAAGTCACACAACCCTCTGAGAAAAAGGATGTCTCCTCAGCTCTGTCCTACACAGCGACTCATAGAAACTTAATAAATTCTAACAGGGTTAGACAGGGTTGATTCAGAAAGGATGTTCCCAATGGTGGAGGAGCCTAGAACTAAGGGTCATAGTTTGAGGATAAGGGGTAAACGTTTTAGGACTGAGGTGAGGAGAAATTTCTTTACCCAGAGAGTGGTGAATGTGCGGAATTCACTACCACAGAAAGTAGCTGAGGCCAAAACATTGTGTGATTCCAAGAAGAAATTATATATAGCTCTTGGGCCTAAAGGGATTAAGGGATGGGGGGAAGGTGGGGTCAGGATATTGAATTTGATGATCAGCCATGGCCAAAATGAATGGCGGAGCAAGCTCAAAAGGCTGAATGGCCTACTCCTGCTTCTATTTTCTACGTTTCCATGTTTCTAGCCCTTGTCGTGTCTAAGTCAGGCTTTACACCATTGACTGTGAGTACGTGGCTCACATAAGTAGCCTGGAGGACCCTGAATCTGCATTTCACAGGGCCAAGCTTCAACTGCTTGCAAACTAAATATATTCCACAAACTACTCGATCCCTGATTAGATCTTCAGTGAGAGTTCCGAACGCATGTTGCTTTGCCAATTTTTTTGAGGGTAGCCGTGTAAGATCGCATTGACTCATCTGCTCTTTGGCTCATTGAAATGAACGCATATCTATCAAAGACTAGGTTCTTTTCCAGGGGGTAAATGTTTTTGAATTGTTTCAGTATTATCTTGGGGTATTCTTTTTCTTCATCTGTCTGAAAAACAAATGACTCAAATTTTTTGATGGGGCCTGTGAGGTTTAAGAGCCTAAAAGCCCGATTTCAATTGGTCAGAGAGTGCAGCATTGTAGCAAATATTCCTCTCTTTCTAGGACTTTTCAAAACTATCCATGTTATTTTCGTCAAAGGGTTGATGCGACAAAGTCCTTGAGCCATACTGCCAACTTCTGGCACCAACTAGAATGTTGTGGGTTCCTCAAATCACCAATCTCAAGGACTTCCAACAAAAGTAGTTTCTTCCTAATCTCAAGGCGTTGTACAGCTTCATATACCAATCACACTCTGCCCGAGATCCCAGGGATAACTCGTAGGCCCTGTGACCTCTTACATAGCTGGCTCATCACATTCTCACATGATTGCACAGCCTGCATTCTCATTCATAGATTCCTACGGTGCAGAAGGAGGCCATTCAGCCCCCTGAAATTTGCACCGGCTACAAACCCACACAGGCCCTATCGCCTTGCATTTACCCTAGCTATTCCCCCTGACACTAATTTAGATAGCCAATCCACCCAACCCACACATCCTTGGAGTGTGGGAGGAAACCAGAGCACTGGAAGAAACCCATGCAGACACGGGGAGAATGTGCAAACTCCACACGGACAGTCACTCGAGCCGGGAATTGAACTCAAGTCCCAGGTACTATGAGGCAACAGTGCTAACTACCGTGCTGCCCATTCTTGAAGAGTTGTGAATTTCCTGACAATCTCCGATCCACTACGCTCTCTCATGTCTGCTGGCAACAGTGAAGTATTTTCCTTTGAAAATTCCAACAGGCAGGGCGGGAAAAAATCCTAACTCCAGACTGATATCACACTGCAAATTCTAAAATCAATACCACCATTTCAGAATAATCAATGTGCAATGCTATGGTCATTTAAAAATAGCGTTTCTTTGTTTGTACTTTGTGACATTGTGCATACCCGTGGAAAAAATGTTCACTGTCATAGAATCCTCAGGAATCAGCTCAAAGAAGCAAAGACTTGCCTCTACGTAGCATCTTCTCACAAGATTCCCGTGGAAAATTCCATCCATTGACTGGAATTTTATTGGCATGGGATTCGGAGTGGGCAGACCATGGAAAGGTCCATTGATTTCGGGTGGGATTTTACAGTGTCAGGATGAGCAAGGCCAATAAATCCCACCCATTGTCTCTATAGGAATGCAAGGAACTTGACAACCAATTTGTGCATTTCAAGATCCCATAAAAATGGGCAGATAACCGGTTTATAGTGATAAAAGTTAAGGGATATCTCTGTCAGGCCACCTGAGAGATCTCACGAATCTTTGTCAAAGAACATCATGCAATCTTTTACGTACGAATGAAAGGACAGAGCAGGCCTTGGTTCAACAGCTCATCTGCACCTCCGCCACTACCAGTCTCCCTCCATACTGCAATGGGAGTGTCAAACTGGATTCTCAGTCCAAGTTGCTAGAGTGGGGTTTGGAAACCATAGCCTTCTGATTCAGGAGTTACTCCTGTGAGGCTCAGGCACTGTTCCAACTGGCAGAAGTACAAAAAAAACTCTACACCCTACAACTCCTTCAAAACTGAATACTGTTTTTTTTTGTCTCTGAATTCAGGTTAACAGAAACAAAGCAACCGGTTTAAGTCACTGAGATTGTTGCGACAGTGTACTTATTATCTTCTTTAGAACACAATTTTTTATTGTGTTTGATTAAGAATGTATATCCAAGTGGCCCTTTTATCAAAGCAAACAGAGAGGAGATGGCGCGGTGGCACAGTGGTTAGCACTGCGGCCTCACAGCGCCAGGGACCTGGGTTCGATTCCCAGCTCGGCTCACTGTCTATGCAGAGTCTGCACTTTCTCTCCATGTCTGCATGGATTTCCTTCGGATGCTCCAATTTCCTCCCACAATCCAAAAATATGCAGATTAGCTGGACTGGCCATGCTAAATTGCCCCTTCGTGTCAGGGGGACTAGCTCGGGTAAATGCATGGGTTATGGTGATAGGGCCTGGGTGGGATTGTGGTTGGTGCAGACTTGGTGGGCCGAGTGGCCTCCTCCTGCATTTTAGGGATTCTATGAAAATAAGTCTAAATAAATTTGTACATGGGATTTAATGGGATTGGGGGTTATAGAGAGGCCTGGTAGGTAGGGATATGATCGGCGCAACTTGTGGGCTGAAGGGCCTGTTTGTGCTGGAGTATTCTATGTTCTATTAAAAGGAACAGCCACTATGGGAGAGCTAGGCGGAGTGACAGGAAGCTTTGTTGTTTGTAGTCTTTTATTGGGAAAGATTAAAGCATAGGTTTCCGATGATCAGAACAATCATAATGAAATCTAATTTATTTATAACACTATGGTTAGAAGGTGGAACTCTCTGCAACAAAGTGCTGTTAATTGGGGTCCATATATTCATAGTATTATGTGACTCAGGGGGAGGCCAATCTTTTGTAAAAAATATCCAATTATTCCAACTCCCCTGACCTTTCCCTTTAGCCCTGCAATTATTTTCTTTTCAAATATTTATCCACAATTTCATCTGCTTCCACTGCCCTTTTAGGCAGTGCTTTCCAGACTAAAGTAATTCACTGCAGATAAAGAAACCTCCTCAATCCCGTCTTTATCTTCAGACACGTCTGTGCCCTCTGACTCCTGATTGTCCAATAGCTCCATACTTCCTCTATCAGAGCCCTTCCTGTTTCTGAACACACCTTTTAAATCTCCTTCGACATTCTCTGCTCTAAAGCGAGCAACTACAGTTTCCCCAGCCTCTCCACACAAAGTCCCTCCCTGATTCCCTGGTACCATTCTGGGGGAGGCAATGACCTAGTGGTATTACTGCGTGGACTATTAATCCAGAAAGTCAGCTAATGTTCTGGGGACCTGGGTCAAATCCTGCCAGGGTAGATGGTGGAACTTGAATTATAACTAAAATATCGAAGAACTAGGAGCAGGAATTGGCCTTTAGGCCCTGTTCAATAAGCTTATGGCTGAACTTTTTGTGGACTCAACTCCACTTACCCACCCCTTCACCACTACCCTTAATTCCTGTCCTGTTCAAAAATCCATCCACCTTTGCCTTAAAAACATTCAACAAGGTAGCATCAACTGATTCACTGAGCAGGGAATTTCACAGATTCACAACCCTTTGTGTGAAGAAGTTCCTCCTCAACTCAGTCCTAAATCTGCTCCCCGTTATTTTGAGACCATGCCCCCTAGTTCTGGTTTTAACCACCAGTGGAAACGACCTCCCTGCTTCTATCTTATCTATTCTTTCATAATTTTATACGTTTCTATACAATACCCCCTCATTTTTCTAAATTCCAATGAGTACAGTCCCAGCCTACTTAGTCTTTCCTCATATGCCAACTCCGGGATCAACCTCGTGAATCTCCTCTCCGCCCCCACCACTACCAGTTTATCCTTTTTCAAGTAAGGAGACCAAAACTGTATGCAGTATTCCAGGTGTGGCCTCCCCAGCACCTTATACTGCTGCACCGTAATGTTGCTGTTTTTAAACTCCATCCCTCTAGCAATGAAGGACAAAATTCCATCTGCCTTCTTAATTACCCGCTGCACCCGTCGAGCAACTTTTTGTGATTCTTGCACAAGGACACCCAGATCCCTCTGCACAGCAGCATGCTGCAACTTTTTACCATTTAAATAATAGGCCATTTTGCTGTTGTTCCTGCCAAAATGGATGACCTCACATTTACCAATGTTGTACTCCATCTGCCAGACCCTTGCCCACTCACTTAGACTATCTATATTCCTTTGCAGACGTATAGATAGTTTAAGTGAGTGGGCAAAGGTCTGACAGATGGAGCGCAATGCTGGTAAAGGTGAGGTCATCCATATTGGTAGAAATAACAACGAAATGATGTATTTAAATGATAAAAAATTGCATCTGCTGATGATCATGGAACCATTGTCGATGGTCGTAAAAACCCATCTGGTTCACTAATGTCCTTTAGGGAAGGAAATCATTGTTACCTGGCCTGGCATACATGTGACTCCAAGGCCACAGCAATGTGGTTGACTCTGAACTGCCCTTGAGCAACTGGGGGTAGGCAATAAATGCTGGCCAGCCAGCCACGCCCATGTCCCATGATTTAATAAATAAAATCTCCTAAGATCTTGCCATCATTTCAAGAGTGTGGTTCCATCAAATGGACACAACAGCCTGAACTTTACTCATCCCACCCCCCAGGTGGTAGTAACAGTGAGGCTGAGGGAAATGGGGGTGGGATCAGAAAAACAATGGGGAAGTTTGCCTGCTGTGGGCAGAGAAACAGTGTGAATTGGCTGCCCGCTACAGGGAGGTGGGAAGCCCATTTACACAAAATAGGGCCTGCATAGGATTGTGGTCAGTGCAGACTCGATGGGCCAATTGGCCTCCTTCTGCACTGTGGGGCATCTCTGATTCTAAGATAATTAAAGGCCCTTTTTTGGGTGAACAGAGCCAACAGAACATTCTGGTACTCTCTTGCCACACGGGGGGCGGGGCGGGGTAGAGCAGAGCAGGGATGGGCTGAGTGGAGGGGGTGGTCTTTCGGACTAGTTGAGGCTAAAGCATTGAATGTTTCCAAGAAGCAGTTTGATATAACCCCTGAGGTGAATGGGATCAAAGAGTATGAGAGGAAGGCAGGCACAGGCTACTGAGTTGGATGACCAGCTGTGATCATAACGAATGGCGGGAGCAGGCTCGAAGGGCCGAATGGCCTCCTCCTATCCTTATCTTCTATGTTTCTAACCTCCAGCTGGTCCTGATGCCAGGGTCATGAAGCTGGTGGTAATATCCAGGCCAATATGCCAGATGTGACCCAATCACAATTCCTTAGAAGGGAATTAGATAACCATTTGAAAATAGTTACAGGGTATGGGACCAATTGAACCAGATGCCTTATCCAAAAACACTGATGAGGATTCGCTGGATAAAATTTTGTGCTGTAATATTCCTAGGCTCTTATATTTAGCCTGAATAAAGACTATACATCTGTCCCTTTATATTTACATGTTGCAATACCCTAGGCTCTCATCCCAGTAGAACGCACATGTTCATTTTCAACTGTGCAGGAACAATATTAATTGGCTTGAACCATTGTCCTACTTTTACAGTGAGATGCAGTTCTGCTTTCACATTTAACTTAAGCTCATAGCTGACAGATCAATATTCTATATAGAAATCTATATTTTTAAATGTACACACAGAACCATTAATCAAAATGCTGACAACCTAAGTTGTGTCCCAATTTGCACAATTAAAACTATCAGAACAGCGACTTGCATTTATATCGTACCTTCCGTGTCAAAACATCATAAAGCACTTCACAAATAAATGAACCATCTTGGGTCATTTTAACACTGGAAGGTGTTATAGGAACACAAGTTAAGTCTGTTGTCCTGATAAATTCTATTGTCCGATAACAAGTCCAGGAATGGCGAGATTAAGTTTACAATTTATTTAAGGTTCAATACAGATAGGAAATATACAGTAAATTGTAGAACCCTTAGGAGTATTGATAGACAAAGGGATCTGGGTGTACAGGTGCACAGGTCACTGAAAGTTGCAATGCAAATGGAGAAGGTAGTCAAGAAGGTATACAGCATGCTTGCCCTCATCAGCCAGGATATTGAGTTTAAAAATTGGCAAGTCATGTTGACGCTTTATAGACTCTTAGTGAGGTCCAGTTGGAATATAGTGTTCAATTCTGGTCGCCACACTACCAGAAGGATGTGGAAGCTTTGGAGAAGGTACAGAAAAAGATTTACCAGGATGTTGCCTGGTATGGAGGGCATTAGCTATGAGGAGAGGTTAGACAAACTTGGTTTGTTCTCACTGGAGCGACGGAAGTTGAGGGGAGACCTGATAAAAGTCTACAAGATTATGAGGGGCATGGACAGAGTGGATAGTCAGAAGCTTTTTAGCATTTAGCATGGCCAATGCCCCTAACCAGCCAGCCAGCCTTTCAGACTGTGGGAAGAAACCGGACAATCCAGAGGAAACCCACACAGACACGAGGAGAACATGCAGACTCCACACAGACAGGGACCCGAGCCGGAAATTGAACTTGGGTCCTTGACGCTGTGAGGCAGCAGTAACCTTCTTCTGTATTTTAAAATTATTCCACTTATGAATTGTACCAAAAATGTGCCTGTTCAGGAGATGCTCACAGCTTAAAATACCTGATAATAAAAGCTATATCAAGCAGGTCTGATTACCGTACCAAATTCCAGTTTACTGGAGGGCTAATCAGAATAAAGCTAAAGTACAACATATTGAGTACTGAGGAGGGTTACATTTTAAATTCTTTTTCCCAATAGATTTGTTCTTGCTCTGGACAAGTCAGCTTCCATTGGAAACTATGAGTTAGCTGTGACCTGAAGCTTAACCTAGTATGTTAGAGCAAGGAGCCTCTAGTGATGTAGCTTTGTGCTGTTGAAATATTACCATTCACTTCGTATGGCTCTAAAAAAAACACCCACCACACTGACAGGATGTTTGATCAGATTAAAAATGACCCATGTGCCATTCATTTTACCAGCAAGAATAAATCAGCAGATTGAACAGATATGATTAAATCTGTCAGAATTGCTGGAAAAACAGGAAGAGCTGCGTATCCTCACCGTTCCAGTCAGTAAATTAGGAATCCATGACAAAAAGCTTTATGTAAACCTTCGTTATACTCCAACCACAGGACAACACAATGAAGTGGAGAAGGGAAAACACTTTTTTAAAAGTCTGCTCTTTCTCCAGGCTCCTATAATGGTGAGTTACATAGAAACATAGCAGGAGGAGGCCATTTGGCCCTTCGAGCCTGCTCTACCATTCATCACGATCATGGCTGATCGTCCAACTCAGTAGCCTAATCCTGCTTTCTCCCCATATCCTTTGATCCCATTCGCCCCAAGTGCTATATCCAGATGCCTCTTGAATACATTCAATGTTTTGGCATCAATGTTTGCCTCTGGTGATGAATTCCACAGGTTCACCATTCTCTGGGTGAAGAAATTTCTCCTCATCTCCATCCTAAATGGTCTACCCTGAGTTAAGTTTCATCTGTGAATTAACAAAATTGGCTTCACTGCAATAAGAATCCAGGAATTGGATTCGTAGAACATTCGAAGAAACTGGAACAGGAGTAGGCCATTCGGCCCCTTGAATCTGCTCCACCATTCACTTTGATCATGGCTGATCATCAAATTCAATATCCTGGTCCCCCCCTTCCCTCCATATCCCTTGATCCCCTTAGGCCCAAGAGCCATATCTAATTCCTTCTTCAAATCACCCAACATTCTGATCTCAACTACATTTTATGGTAGTGAATTCCACACATTCACCACCCTCTGGATGAAGACATTTTTCCTCACCTCAGTCCTAAAAGGTTTACCCCTTATCCTCAAACAATGCCCCCTAGTTCCGGGCTCCCCCACCATCGGGAACATTTTTTCTGAATCTACCCTGTCTAATCCTGTTAGTATTTTATTAGTTTTTATGAGATTTCCTTTCACTCTTCTAAACTCCAATGAATATAATCCTCGTCTCTCTATAGCTTAGTCTCTCCGCAGGTGACAGATCCTGCTATTCCAGGAATCAGCTTGGTAAACCTTTGCTGCACTCCCCTATAGCAAGGGCATCCTTCCTCAGATAAGGACACCAAAACTGCACACAATGCTCCCTCCCCAACACCCTGTACAATTGCATTCCTTTTTGCTTTAATTGGTTATGGATTATAATGTACCACATCAATGATCAATATTACTGATTCTGATTACTGATTAGGCTTTTAGCCTTTCAATCCGAGTTAAAAATCACCTTAAATCATCCTATTTGAATCCAAACCTAAATATGACCCAGATTTGTAGAACGTTAGAAAATCTCCCCCAGGACCTCACCACAGAAGTCATTTTACATTTGTTACAATACCGACATCACTACAAATTCCAATTTAAAATATTTAGGTCAGAATTCTCTGGTCATATGTGTCCCACTCTGCTGCCAGTGAGAACAGAGAATGTGGCGCTCAGCCAAATCTCCGCTCAGTCTAACAGGACCGGAGAATCCCAGCCACGGAAAGGTCGGAGAATCCGATCCATAATATGAATGCTGGTGAAAAACTTTCCTGATAAATTGTTCAGAAACAAAAACTTGAACTTTTTCTTCTCAATGACATTTTGTAATCTTGCCTTTTGCCACAATACAGAGCGGATTAGGAATCAGATTTGCAGATAGAAAACCACCTGAATTGATTTGTTACGGAATAGCTACAGAATAGACATTATGGAAGAATGTCTGAAATTACACCCAAGCGGGTGGCACAGTGGTTAGCACAGCTGCCTCACAGCACAGGGACCAGAGTTCGATTCCTGGCTTGGGTCACTGTCTGTGCAGAGTCTGTACCTTCTCCCTGTGTCTGCGTGGGTTTCGTCCAGGTGCTCCTCTTGCAGTCCGAAAGACGTGCTGGTTAGTTCCATTGGTCATGCTAAATTCTCCCTCAGTGTATCCAAACAGGTGCTGGAATGTGGCGACTAGGGGATTTTCACAGTAGCTTCATTGCAGTGTTAAGGTAAGCCTACTTGTCATACTAATAAACTTTAAACTTCAAGTCGAATGGGATTGCAATGGAGAAACGCTGGCACATTAAGCGAGGCTAAGCTCTGTTCCATTGCCTTACTAGTTTCCTCTACCAATCTCGCCCACTTACACTGACCTCACTTTCCTAATACTGTTAGCAGTAGCAGAGTGAGTCCTGGGTTCCTTCTGCTTATCCTTTGCCAAACTTGCCAAGGTTGCCATGTGGAGGTTGGCAGATGGCCTCATGATGTGGAAATAAAGCTTTGCAATTTGGAGGGAAAGGACTATGCAGCAGCCCTCTCTGCTTCCATCTTCAGCCGTGGGAACTTACCTGCTGAATTTCCACCAAGGCCTAAATCTCCCTTCTGACCTTTACAATGTCACAGGAGGAGAATTTTCCAGAACATTTCTTCTCTTTAGATTTTGTTCTGCTTTCACCTCTCTAAGGGCACACATGGCGATAGGCGACCGGGGAAGAATCATGTAAACAAATGTCATGATGCTCCAACCATCAGCTGGGCAGCATGGTGGCACAGTGGTTAGCGCTACTGCCTCACAGCACCAGGGAGCCGGGTTCAATTCCAGCCTTGGCTGACTCTGTGTGCAGTTTGCATATTCTGACCTTGTCTGTGTGGGTTTCCTCTGGGTGCTCTGGTTTCCTTGCACACTCCAATGATCACAGAATCACAAAATCACAGAATCCCTACAGTGCAGAAGCAGGCCATTCAGCCCATCAAGCCTGCATCAATAACAATCCCACCCAAGCCCAATCCCTCTATCCCCATATATTGACCCTGCTAATCCCTCTGACACTAATGGACAATATAGCATGGCCAATCCACCCAATGTGCAGGTTAGGTGGACTGGTCATGCTAAATTGTCCCTTAGTGTCCCAAGATATTTAGGTTAGGGGGATTGGCAAGGTAAATACATGGGTTTACGGAGTAAATCTGGGTAAGAGTGGGTATAGACTCGATGGGCTCATTACCTTCATCTGTACTGCAGTAATTCTATGATTCTATGATCATAGTGTGGTTCTAGCTTCATCAGTCTGCTTTTTTTTCTCCACAAAGCCCACAGTAATGCCTAGAATATTTGGGTTTTTTTGGTCGGTTCCTCACAATGGACTTTCCTGCCAGGATCTTACTGTTCATGTGTAGTGAGCTCCACCATTGGAAAATGCACCAAGCTTCGGACTGGGACAGTACCTGGGAACTGTCCACTGCAATTCCATCCCAAAGAAGAGAACTTTCCCCAAATCTATCCCAATATCTGCACCAGCTAATTAACAGATTCAGGAACCAAAGCCACTGCAGGTAACATTGCAAAATACCCTCGAGCACCTCACAAGAACATAATCAGATAGATAAGTTGACAGCAAGCTAAAGACAGGAACAGTAGGTCAAAGTGTTAGGTTTTAAAATATGTCTTAAAGGAAGACAGGGAGTTGGTGATGTAAGAAAGTTTGAGACTATTAATTAGTGTCACGGCTTACATTAACACTACGATGAAGTTATTGTGAAAACCCCTGGCCATCATACTCTGGCACCTGTTCAGGTACACTGAGGGAGAATTTAGCACGGTCAATGCACCTAACCAGCACACCTTTCAGACTGTGGAAGGAAACTGCAACACTCGGAAGAAACCCACGCAGGCACAGGGAGAATGTGCAGGCTCCGCACAGACAGTGAGCCAGGCCAGGAATCGAACCCGGGTCCCTGGCACTGTGAGGCAGCAGTGCTAACCACTGTGCCACTGTGGTGCCCAGGTTTAACGGCACAATTTCAGAGCTTTGGGCTTCAGCAGCTACAATCTTCACTGTGAATGGAAGGAAGTTGGGGATGGAGACTAGAATTCAAGAACTCAGAGGAGGTTGGAGAAGGTTACAAAGATAGGGAGGGATGAGGCCATAGAGGAATTTGAACATTAGGATGAGAACTTTAAAATCAAATTAGGTTTAATTTACTTTAATTCATATTGTGTCAGCCTCTGCATCACAAAGTTCTGGGTTCAAGACCCATTCCAGGCCAGTACACAAAAATCAAAGTCAACACTCCAGTTGACTCTAAATTGTCTTCCAAGGACAAGTAGGGATGGACAATAAATGCTGGCCAGCTAGCGACACCAGCCCAGTCTGCCATAGTCAACCCAGTGCTGGGTCAATGCAGCTTTTCCACCTCAGTCACCATATTTTGCCCTTGCGAGGATGCTGCTTGAGAGAATGTGCAGTCAGGACAAGTGCAGAAAGGGAAGGCACAACTTAACCGAACGTCTCTAAGGAATTTGCACCTCAAGTAGGCTGTAGAAAGTAATACATCATTCAGGCCCGTAACTCCTCCAGAGTGACAATCACTAGCTGATTGCGCAGCATAGCCTCTTATCCTCACTGGAATTCCAAAGTCCCTGTCTTACCCCACCTTCCTCACTCAAGCCTTGTGAGACAGGAAGAGCAGGAATGTTGCAGGGTTCCAATGGTGGCAATGGAGGAGAGTGAAGGAGGATGTGCTCCCTTTCCATGTACTTGCTGCCATTAAGCAGGTTTCTACAGTAAGCAAATGGGATAGAACATAGAACATTACAGGCCCTTCAGCTCTCAATGCTGTGCTGACCTGTGAAACCAATCTAAAGCCCATCTAATCTACACTATTCCAATATCATCCATATGTTTATCCAACGGATGTGGGGGTGGAGGGGGTTTGGACAATGTGGTGGCACTGGATAGGGCTTGGTAGGGTGGGGATGATGTGAAGATGCCAGCGTTGTCCCGAGGCATGGCACATTGGGGAGATCATGCAGGCGCTATGACAATAGATAATTGAACACCGCCTGACAATCATCAGGCAAGACTGTTCCCTTCTTGATGGCAAACACTTCAGCGTTCACGGGCATTCAGCCTCTGATCTTTGGGTAAACGTTCTCCAAGGTGGGCCTTCACAAAATACAACTGCACAGAATCGCCGAGCAGGAACTGATAGCCAAGTTCCGCACACACGAGGATGGCCTCAACTGGGATCTTGGGTTCATGTCACACTATCTGTAACCCCCATGACTTGCCTGGGCTTGCAACATCTCACTGTCCTGTCTGGAGACAATACACATCTCTCTAACCTGTGCTTAATGCTATCTCCACTCACATTGTCTGCACCTTTAAGACTTGATTAGCTGTAAAGACATGCATTCTAATCAGTATTCTGTAACCTGTGTGTGCGTTTATATGCTCTGTTTGTGACCGAAACTCCTACTCACCTGACAAAGGAGCAAACCCCAAAAGCTAGTGGCGTTTACTACCAAATAAACCTGTTGGACTTTAATCCGGTGTTGTGAGACTTCTTACAAGGTGGGGGTGGGCATGGGAGAAGGTCAGGTTGGTGGTGAGGTGGAAGCCTGTGTTGGGGTCAAGCTGGATCAGGCTGAGGGGGAGCAGGGGGTGAGGAAGACCTGGGGGGCTCGGGGGGAGGTTTGAGCGGGTGGTGTTTGGAGAATGGGAGGAGGGGGGTGTAGGGATATCTAGTTGAGGGCTCCGTCTAGATGCTTAAAATTGTTAGTCTGCAATTAGAAGTATTTTTTACCTTCTAAATTTTTCAGAGTAGCTATGAGGGTAAAAGTGGCAGATTTTGTTAGCGATTTAAATCAGATGGTTCCCAGCCCAGCACAATTGTCCTAGGGGAAGTTAGTGCTTCTGAACAATTGTCAGGTAAGCCCTTATGTAGGAACTTCCAAGAGGGATTCACAAGCGCAAGATTGGGGCACCTTCCAAATGCAGCAGCGAGAAGTCAGCCAGTTATGGCCCAATACGATTCTAGATTGCAAAAAGCAATGCTCTAAATTCCAAATAAATGGCCATGCTGCTAAACCTTAAGGCAGTGCAAATTTAAGGTGCAGGCCAGAAGAAACAGGAATTTATTGTGGAGATAATAGTGGAGCAGTGGGGAGGTCGGGAGCATAGTGAGCAGAGGTCAGTTTCTGGGAGTTCCTGCTGTTTCTAGGTGCCATGAACCCTGGAACTGAGAAGCTCAGAGAAAGCTGCTCAAATTCACAGACTCGTACCCTCTGTACATTCAAGGAGCAGCTGCGACCTAAAAAAAATTGAAATTCAATTTTAAATTGAGGGGCGAAGAAATGAAATTTAGACAAGTGTCAAACGTTATAAAGGGTGCCACACATGTATGATGTTGAGCTTGCCAGGGAGATGTTAAAATGAGAGTTACAATGTTAGTAGACATGCTGCTTAACAAGACAATAACATTCACAATGTAAAGTATTGCTTAATGGTAAAATATGTCAAAATATTCATGCTCAAACCTCATCATCCCATTCTCCTGCATGGACATAGGAGGCTGACAACCTCCGTCCATGCTGCATCATTATATAATCCTCCCTGCTCTGCTCAAGCTGTTGGATATATAACGGTTCTGAGGTAAAGTTAGAAAGAAGACAGAATGAGACAGAGATGTTTGTAGCAATAGCCTGAACAATTCTTTGCCTCTCTTGAAACAATTTCAAGGAAGTCAACTACTGTTGATGCACTGAAACGAATTAATTAATAAAATAGACTTATTTTAATTTTTTTAATTTGTGTCTCAAGAAGGCTTACATTAACACTGCAATGAAGTTACTGTGAAAATCCCCCAGTCGCCACACTCCGGCGCCTGTTCGGGTACACGGAGGGAGAATTCAGCATGGCCAATGCAGCTAACCAGCACGTCTTTCAGACTGTGGGAGGAAAACGGACCCACCCGAGGAAACCCACGCAGACACGGGGAGAATGTGCAGACTCTGCACAGACAATGACCCAAGCCTGGAATTGAACCTGGGTTCCTGACAATGTGGGGCAGCAGTGCTGACCACTGCGCCACCCCTTTTTAAGGCACGCACAGATTGCATAAAATTAATAAAGCTTACTGTCAGTTACATTAGAGTGCAAGAGCTAGCTAGCTTTTTTGAAATTGGGTTAATGCCTCTGCTGAACATACAAAGCAAAGGAATGTGGGACAAGTGTTCTAATTGTATGAACCAGTAATATAACTGTTTGTAATTCCCACACCTCGGTGTATGTTGCGAGATATTTGAGAGATTAATGCCAGCAAACCTAAATGCCAATTCAATACTAGCTCACTAAAACAAGCAATAGAATTGAATAGAGCTTAATTATGTCAAAGACTGATGGTTTAATTGTGCATCTCCCCAGGAGAAAACTCCAAGTAATTTAGCCAACAGATGAGGCCAGTGAATAATAGTTTAATTTACTTCCGACAATTATTATGTTTCTATATCAATAAGTCAAGAACAAAGAACAGTACAGCATGGGAAAAGGCCCTTCGCCCCTCCAAGCCTGTGCCGATCATGATGCCTGCCTAAACAAAAACTGTACGCACTTACAGAGTCCACATCCTTCCATTCCCAACCTGTTCACGTATTCATCTAGATGGCCCTTAAATGCTCCTTAAAAGTCACCTTATTTATTATTCTTTAAGTCCTTGTGATCCAGCCACCATTCCAAATTCATTGTTCGCAACACTATGGACATTTCCCTGAATATTAGTTTACTTCTTATTACCTGTAGATAATGGGTGACATGGTGGCACAATGGGTTAGCTCAGCTGCCTCACAACACCGTGGACCCGTGTTCAATTCCGGCCTTGGGTGACTGTGTAGAGACTGTACATTCTCCCCATGTCTGCGTGGGTTTCCTCCGGGTGTTCAGTTTCCTCCCACAGTCCAAGGGTGTGTGGGTTAGGTTGATTGGCCGTGCTAAATTGCTCCTGTGTGTTTAGGGGGATTAGCAGGGTAAATACATGAGGTTATGGGGATAGGGCCTGGGTGGGAGTTTTGTCGGTGCAGGTTCAGTGGCCAAATAGCCTCCTTCTGCACTGTAGGGATTTTATGATTAACCATGATGAGTCAACAGGAGGTGCTGCCATGATACCAGTATCAGGTTCAAAAGAAAGGATTTTTACTATATATTTAGTCTTTATGAGTTATTAATAAAATGTTGCTTAAGAACGAAGAACCCTTGTCAGTTTGTATCCCTCCTGTTGTAAGTGCGAGACAAGCTGTACCGTTCATTATACTGGTAAGGGGTTCCACATATCTGGTGTTGAGTTAACAAGTTCAAATCAGCACTTGTCAATAGTCTATTGACAAAACTCTCATTGATGGGGACTATCTATTGGAGGTCAAGTTAGCCCCAGGATAACAGGGCAGGCAATGGAAATTTGTTACCAGGTCAACCTCTTGTTCTCATCACATTAATCAAACACCTGAGCAGTCATATCTCCAACACTGCAGGGAACCGTGCAGAAGGAGCACAGCTGAACAAGGCCATATGGTTCAATCTGGCTCATCTTTTCATTGAAACCTCTGGTCTCTCCACATCCAGCTGCCTCCTGAACGATTGCAGCACCTGTGGCTTGACTAATCTACCCAGACCACAGATGATTTGAACAGCCAGCCTGGTTTATTAGTAAAATTTATTACAGTGGACCAAGATCGTTCATAATTCTCAGTGTCCTCCAAGCTGTTTGCTACAGACAGAATGTATCTGCTCTCTGCTGTCTGTAATCAGTATGTCTTGTATGGAAAGAAGTGTTACTTTTCTTACCCTTTGTGTGTATAGTTCAACATGGACTTGAAACTAGGATCTGGGGGGAGGGGGGCGCAGAGGGATCTTACCGGCTCATCACATGATTCCTGGGGAGCAGGAAAATGACACGTACACAGAATACTGAGAGATCAAGGTACATGCACAATTACACCCATCACACTCAGCAGCTGGCTTCCCAGTGAAAATAGACTACGTCTACTCCCCCTATTGCTGCAAATCACATTTTGCCTCTTTTCTTGCACTAAGTGCCGTACGATTGCGTGTGAGACCTCGCCCAAAAAATGGGTACAGTTCTCTCACATTTTCACGCTCGCTCGGCACTTAGAATTTTTTTGCTTAACTTTGTTTCTCCCACCACAGATGTTGCCAAAGCTGTTGAGTCTATACAGCATTTTTTGTTTCTATCATAGAATCAAAGAATCCCTACAGTGCAGAAAAAGGCCATTCAGCCCATCAAGTCTGCACCAATCACAATCCCATCCATGTCCTATCACCATAACCCCATGTATTTACCCAACTAGTCCCACTGACACTAAGGGGCAATTTATCATGGCCAATCTCCACAGCTTTGGACTGTGGGAGAAAACCGGAGCACCCAGAGGAAACCCATGCAGACACAGGGAGAACATGCAGACTCCACACAAACATTGACCCAAGCCAGGAATCGAACCCATGTCCCTGGCATTGTGAGATAGCAGTGCTAACTACCATGCTACCTTGCCATCCTGTAATTTTAGTTTACAAGATATTGATTAGTGTATTAATATCAAGGGTATCTTGACCTGTGATAAGAACTTAATTAGGCCAAATTGTTTCATTTTTTGATTGTCAGAGACCAGACGTACAATTGATGATATGTGTCAGGATCCTGTGGAAGCCCTGACATGTGAGTTATGTAAAAATTGCCTGGGGGAAGCTTAAATTTGTGATGGATAATTTCTCTGCTAGCCAACCTCTGTAAATCTCTCTGATTTTGAGTTAGAATTGGAGACCTGGGTCAGTTCTGCGCCAGTTACCCAGATAGTTACCCAGGAGATGTTAGATTAAGGTCTAGTCTAACACCTGGCTAACTACATAACTGACTTTGCAATCACTCCCCAACCCCCCTTCCCCCACAACCTCCTGGCTACTGCCCCAAATCGTACCCAGCTAACTCCCTGACTACACCCCCGACAACAAGACCCAACCTGACTACCTCCGAGCCCACTCCCACAATCCCCCTACCCAACTTGACTATCTCCTGCAAACCTGACTAACCACCCTTGCTGACCCAATCACCTGAACCAACGTGTCATCATCCATCTTACCATCTACTCGCTTACCCATTTACTCAAATACCCATCAACCTACCTTCCCCACCCAAGCTGCCCCATCTACATCAACCACTTATTACTCCTTCCCCAACTACCTAGATACCTACAAGCTCACCTGCCGTGCCCACCTTGCCAGCTCACCCACTTACTCACTTGCCCATTTATCCACCACATCCATTCACTAACATTCAAAGACTGGACCTTTAAACTTGCCATAGGGCAGCTAGTGCTGTTAAAAGGAAGGCTGTCCTGATTTCCCCTGACTGTATTTAATTCTGATACAGTTCCCTGATACACATCAAGGCAGGGAAGTTTATGAGTGCAGTGACAATGCACTTGTCATTTCCGTTGCTTGGAAGATTCGGGCCATTATTTCCTTTGTAACTTGCCAATGTTTCCACTCAGAACGGTGCAGTAAGATAAAGAAATGCCAAGAATTCAGGCCACTATGGGCAGCATAAGATGAGTGGAAAAGCAGAAAAGCAAATTGCGTGGAGGGTGTGGAAAGTCTGCAGAGGGGGCTGGATAGGCTGAGCGAGTGGGCGAGGACCTGGCAGATGGAGTATAATGTTAGCAAGTATAAGGTTATCCACTTTGGCAGAAATAATAGTGGAGGGATTACTATTTAAAAGGCGAAAAGCTGCAGCATGCTACGGTGCAGAGGGACCTGGGGGTCCTTGTGCACAAGTTGCAAAAACCAAGTCTGCAGGTGCAGCAGGTGATCAAGAAGGTGAATGGAATGTTGGCCTTTATAGCGAGGGGGATAGAATATCAAAGCAGGGAGGTTTTGCTGCAACTGTACAGGGCACTGGTGAGGCCACAGCTGAAGTACTGTGGGCAGTTCTGGTCGCCACACTTGCACAAGGATATATTGGCCTTGGAGGGAGTGCAGAGGAGGTTCACCAGGCTGATACCGGAGATGAGGGGATTGGACTATGAAGAGAGACTAAATAGATTGGGTCTGTACTTGTTGGAGTTTAGAAGGCTGAGGGGGAGACATATAAGATAATGAAGGGGATGGATAGGGTAGAGGTAGAGAGATTCTTCCTGCTTAGAAAGGATAGCAGGACTAGAGGGCACAGCCTCAAGATATGCGGGGGGGAAGTTCAGATCAGAATTGAAGAGGAATTCTCTGTCCATTGAAGTGGTGGAGGCTACCTCGATAAATATATTTCAGTCACGGGTAGATAGGTTTTTGATAGATGAAGGGCTATGGGGAGAAAGCGGGAAAGTGGAACTGATCCACTTCAGATCAGCCATGATCTTATTGAATGGTGGGGCAGTCTCGAAGGGCTAAATGGCCTACTCCTGCTCCTATTTCTTATGTTCTTATGCATTATTCATTGAAAGGAAGCATGATCCTGCCACAGAAATGTGAATGTTATTCATGCATTTTTTAACAGACACAATTTGAACAATCCATAAAAATATCTTCAAATATATTGATCTAAATTTTCCTGTCAATGGCGGGGGGGCGGGGTGGAACAGTGCCTTCTATGACTTCTGAATGGTGTTAAATATTTAAGTGGTTGCATGATTGTTTTAAGGGCTGATCACACGATTTAATGGTGATGTCACTGGGGTGTTTCACAGGCTGTTGTTTAATTTCATTTTCCGTTCTGTGCAGAGGATGTTTCTTTCAATTAACCTATGTTGTTATTCTGAATCTACACGTGCAAAACCACATCGTTAACTTTTTGTGTAAAACCCACAACCCCTCAAACTGTTAGAACGTCACAGAAAGAAAACTGGTGATGAGTCGAGATTTTGCTTCATTCAAAACTTCAAAAAAAGATCTGAAGTAAGGAAAAAAATAAATATCGTGGGTCCTTGCACTTTGAAGAATAGAATGATGGGGGAAATCAAGAAAAGGATAAAGATTTAATTGCCAGTGAGGAAGACCAGTGAGGAACTTAAAATATATTGCATTTATTAACTGAAAAAAAACCAAGTAGATTTCTCTAAGCCGCAGAATCCATGCACATGTTGCAATGTGTAGTGGCAAAACGGCAGAATCACTACAGAGTTGTAAAGGGTGGAAGTTCTCTGTATGGTTTTAAAAGAGGGTTTTTTTTTCAATCAGAGAAGGATGAGATTCCAAGCAGTATCTGATATAATTGTAAAGAAGGGATACTTTGCTGTATGGCTGGTGTTATTTGAAAAAAAATACTTCAAGTCAACAGTCTCCAGGATAAAAAGGAGAGTACTGGGAAGACAGTAAGAACATATATACTGTGCAATCTCAAGTTGCTAGTGCCTGCAAGAGAAATGGTGCATCAATTACAATCCATGGGGCTTTCAATGAAGAAAATGATTCATGAAATTCCCACATAGAGTGTTTTCAGCATATTGTTGCTTGTACCAGCTTTTCTCAGTACAATAGGAAGTAAAACATTTAATTCACTCTGGAAATTGGTTCATCCAGGAAAGCCAAGGATCAAATCTTACAAAGACTTGACAAAGATTCTTCCAAAGTCACTGATCATCACACACAGAACGGTTCAGGTTCCACTGAAGGAATCAATTGAAAGGCAAAAGCAAAGGTTTGAGAGAGAGAACAAAGGAACTGAATGTTATTTAAATGGAAAGACTTTTTTAATTCATTCATAGAACATGGACATCGTTGGCTGGCCAGCATTTATTGCCCATCCCTAGTTGCCTGAGGGCAGTTGAGAATCAACGACATTACTGTGGTTCTGGAGTCACATGTAGACCAGACCAGGTAAGGATGGCAGATTTCCTTCCCTAAAGGACATGAGTGAACCAGATGGGTTTTTCCAAAAATCCACAATGGTTTCACGGTCGTCAGTAAATTCTTAATTCCATATATTTTTAATTTAATTTATATTCCACCACCTACCATGGTGGGATTCGAACCCAGGACTCCAGAACATTACCTGAGTTTCTGTAAAAACTGCCAAAAACTGCAACACAGTCACAAATCACAATTTGTTGGCGTGACAGCTTAGCAGGTAACAGGAAGGTAAATGGAACGCTGTCCTTTTTAAAGGGAATGGAGTAGAAAAGGAGGGAAGTCTTGCTAGAGTTGTACAATGCATGAGTTAGACCATCCCTGGAATACGGTTTCTGTTCTTCTTATCTAAGGAAAGACATCAGTCATGGCTGGCTCGCTCTTACCACCAGCCATTGGCGCATTGGGAGGGATTTTGCAAATTGATGATTACCTGTTGGCTGCTTCATGAATGCACCTTCCTTGGCCATCAAATACAGGGATGGGACTCAAACCCAGAATGTCTGGCTCAGAGGCATGGAGTGTTACAGCTGTGTTAAATCTATTTGCTTTTTTAAAAATTGAATATTTCAATATAGTCAACAATTGGGATCTTGCTCTGTAATTTTAAAAAAAGATCAGTTGCCTTGAACTGAGCAGCTAGCTAGGCCATTTCAGAGGGAATTTAAGAGTCAACCACATTGCTGTGGATTTGGATCACATGTAGGCCAGACCAAGTAAGGATGGCAGATTTATGACAACCAACAATAGTTTCATGGCAATCATTAGAATTTTAATTCCAGAATTCTTTTGAAATTGAATTCAGATTTTTTTCCATCTGCCGTGGTGGGATTCGAACCCACTCCCCAGACTATTAGTCAGGATTGACTGGCTTACAGGTCAAAACCACTACGCCACTGCCTCCTCCAAATGGATTGGCTGCAATGGTTATTTTAAATCATTTTGGCAGAACAAGTGATTACCTTGGACAATTTTCAGAGAAAACTGGTTGAGAGAAGTTGCTGACTTCATGAATCTGAAGACAATGATCTCAGAGCAGCATGCATAATTTTAAACGAGAACACTTCAGCAAATCTTATCATTTGAGTGGAGCACATTCATTCAGCTCCTTTGCACATCCCATAATTTCATCCTCAGATTTCCTCAAGAACTGATTTAAATCATTAGCGCAGAAAACACACACAAGCTCCTAGCGCTAGAAGTCATTTTGAGGCCAATTATATAAAATTATATAAAAACGAGATGCATTTATGCATTATATGATTCTATGATATTTTGCGTCCGTAATGCAATTAAACATTTCAAAGTCCTTTACAAATAGGTTATCAAACGGAATTTGATATGGAGCCTCACACGGAGACAAAGGCTGTAATTTGCCCCAAAAAAACCAACCTGCGCCGTCCAGACCGCAATCGTCCCGCACTCCATCATTTTTTAGACAGCGGTGGGTTGTGCGCTGGTTTTGGGTGGGATGGGACATAAACACACCGGTGAGTCTGGTTGCCAAGCGATCGGGCACCATTTTGAAGAGTACCCCAATCTCACAGTGCACTGGGAGGCCGCCGGCCTCTCCCCACAGACATCGGGAAATCCCCACCTTCCCTCATCGGCAGTCTGTCTCCCCACCCCCTGCCCGACACAGATCGCTGGCTTCAGGGTATTGGGGCTCTCCTAGTGGTTCCTCCTTCGTTATTCCTACCTGACACGCCCACCTTTCATGCTCCACCCCTTCACGACCCCCACCCCCCCCCCCCCCCCCCCCACCTCATGCTCCACTCCTGCTTGACCGACTGCGCAGAGCCACCCTGTCATAACCCCTGCTCAGGTCTCACCCCCTTGGCACTGGCCCCCCCACACTGGCAGTGCCCAATTGGCTGCAGCTTTTGAGCAGAACGACTGAGAAAACAAATCAAAGTGTCACTTCACAGGGAAACAAGTAATTGTTGGCTGTTGAGGATTTCCTTTATTCACCTTTAAAAACTCGGGAGTAGCAGGGATTATTAACTGAAAGAAATTAAGGCAAAATATATTAAATAACGCTGTAATAATGGTGACAGGGAAGATGATAATGTGGTGGCTGAGTAGATGAGTGCTGATAGATGCCACTGTGACCCAATGAAAGAGATCATCAGTAAGTGGCTCGAGGACTTTGGCTCAGAGTCAATGAGCTGGAGGCCGATCAATGCATCAGGGAGGTGGGCGAGTTCCCTGGGCTTGTCTGATTTGGCCAGTGCTCAGGGACAGTACAGTGTGGATGTCAGAGAGGCAGGGAGGGGTACTGAGAAGGTCGTAGTGCAGGAGCTGCAGCCTTTGCAATTGCCCAACACAGTTTGAGGTTCTTCCAATTTGTACGGATGGATTAGAGCAGAGACTGCAAGATAGATGGACAAGATGACCGTGGCACTGTAGCACGGGAGACCATTCCAGTATCTAATAGCAATGTTGCAGTAGTAGGGGACAGTATAATCAGGGGAGTAGACACAGGGGTGCAGCAAATAGCATCAGTCTAGATAGCTGTATCGCCTGCCTGTTGCTAGAGTTTGGGACATCTGCCCTGGATTAGAAAGGAACTCACAGTGGGAGTCATAGAGTCATCGAGGTTTACAGCATGGAAACAGGCCCTTCAGCCCAACTTGTCCAAAGATGTGTGGGTTAGGTTGATTGGCCATGCTTAAATTGCCTCTTAGTGTCCTGGGATGCGTAGGTTAGAGGGATTTGTGGGTAAAACATGTAAGGATGGGGGTAGGGCCTGGGTGGATTATGGTCAGTACAGACACGATGGGCAGAATAGCCTCTTTCTGCACTGTAGCATTTCTATGATTTCACAAGACATCCCAACTCCTGTATTCAATGTTCTGACCAATGAAACCAAGCATGCAGAATGCCTTCTTCACCACTTTGTCCACCTATGACTCCACTTTCAAGGAGTTATGAACCTGTATCCTAGATCTCTTTGTTCTATAACTCTCCCCAACACCCTACCATTAACTGAGTAAGTCCTGCCCTGGTTTGATTGACCAAAATGCATCACCTTTCATTTATCTAAATTAAACTCCATCTACCATTTGTCAGCCCACTGGCCCAATTGATCAAGATCCCGTTGCAATCCGAGATAACCTTCTTCATTGTCCACTATGCCACCAACGTTGGTATCATTTGCAAACTTACTAACCGTGCCCGCTAAATTCTCATCCAAATCATTATTATAAATGACAAATAACAGTGGGCGCGGCACTGACCTCTGTGGGGGGGGGTGTGGAAGGGACCCATTGTCATGGTCCACATGGGTGCCAATGACATAGGTCAGACAAGAAAAGGTGTTATGTTTGAGCATTATGAGCAGCTAGGGGCTAAATTAAAAAGCAGAACCTAAAAGGTAATAACCTGTGGATTAAGGCTCAGAGACTGATGTGGGAGAAATGGGTTTTAGGTCATGGGGCACTAACACCAGTACTTTGGAGAGTTGGAGCTGCACTGTGGGGGCAGACTTCACCTGAGCCAGGCTGGGACCAGTGTTCTGACAAATGTACAACAAGGATAAAAGGGAAGGCTTTATAGTAAATGAGGGAGAACGGGATCATGGGAGAGGAATGTGGGAAGTTGAAGCGAAATAATAAAGTATGAGAGCTATAATAACTTTAATCAGGCAATTGAGGTTGACCTGTTGGGATATGAACTCCCTGATTAAAGACGGGCTGTTCCCCCTCCTTTTGGGGAGCTGCCCCTTTTAATTTGTCCCTATGTTAATTTGAGTTAGTTTATTTGGTTGGTATTGAAAGAAATCCCTGATTAAGGGTCAAATTGATGGGAGCCTATTGCTTTGTACTTAACCAACAGTGTCAATTCCTCTGGGACTCCTAGTGTAAATGATGATGTGGAGATGCTGGCATTGGACTGGGGTAAACACAGTAAGAAGTCTCACAACACCAGGTTAAAGTCCAACAGGTTTATTTGATAGCACAAGCTTTCGGAGTGTCACTCCTTCTTCAGGTGAGTGTCACCTGAATACTCCAAATACTCCAAAAGCTTGTGCTACCAAATAAACCTGTTGGACTTTAACCTAGTGTTGTGAGACTTCTTAACGTACTCTTCATGTAGACTGCTAACTGTGTGCTGTGTCAGACTTGTAAACAGAGGGATTTTGGTGAAGGGACTTCTGCCTCTGAGGACTTATTACAAGAGCAGGGTAGCAATTTGATAAGGGTGCCAGGGAGTGGCAGGAAGGTACACAGAGTACAAACTTAGGAGTGCACCAGCAGGTGAGGCCAAAGAGTGCAATAGTGGTAAAAAGGCAAAGGTAAAGGCTATGTGTCTGAATGCACACAGAATTCATTGAAGAATGAATTGTTCCAACAAAAATAAATAAATATTTATCACCTGATTGATATTACAGTCATGCTTTTAGGGTAATTGAGGCTGGGTTGCGAACACTGAATATTATTTAACATGCCAAAAGATAAAGGTGATGGGGGATAGATCTGTTAATTAAGGACGTTACTCGTTCAGAAATGACAGATGAACTTAGCTTGAAAGAGCATGATGTAGAATCAGTTTGGAAAGAGATAAGAAATGGGGAAATATGAGGTGACTTCTGGGAACAGTTTATAAGCCCCTAGCAGTAGTTATATTACAGGACAGAGTATAGAGCAAGAAATAAATGATGCATGTAAGAAAGGTACTGCAATAATCATGAATGATGTTAATCTTTATGTAGATTGGGTGAATCAGACCGGCAAAGGTAGCCTTGAAAATGAATTCATAGAGTATTCAGGATAATTTCTGAAAGCAATACCTTCCCCAACCAACCGGGGAACAAGCTATTCTAGACCTGAGACAGGATTAATCAATACTCCCACGGACCCAGTCAGTGACAGTGATCATTACATGATAGAATTATGAGGGTGCGTAGGCAAAGCTAGCTAAAATGAACTGGGAAATGAGATTAAAAGGTAGGGCAGCAGAAAGGCAGTGGCAGGCCTTTAAGGAAACATTAGATAACTCTCAGCAAAAATTTATCCCAGTGAAAAAGAAAGAATCTTTGAGAAGAATGCATCATGAATGGCTAAACGAGGAAGTTTAAGGATAGTATCAAATTGGGAAGAAACACTGTACAAATCTGCAGCAGCAGTGTGTTGAAAGATTGGTCATATTTTAAAAATCAGCAAATAATGACTAAAGCAATAATAAGGAGGGAAGAAATAAAATAAGAGTGAAAGCCATCTAACAATGTAAAAATGCATAGTAAGAGTTCCTAAATAGAAAAGAAGTAACTAAAGCTAACGTTGGTCCTCTGGAGAGTGAGTCTGGGGAATTTTTAAAGAAAAACAAGGGAATTGAACAGATTTAAACTAAACAAGGGAATTGGACAAGGGATTTGAACAATCTGCCTTCAGGGGAGGCAATGGCCTAGTGTTACCACTGGGCTACTAGTCCAGAGAGTCAGCTCATGTTCTGGTGACCCAGGTTCGAATCCCCCCATGGCAGATGGTGGAATTTGAATTCAATAAAAAATATCTGGAATTAAAAATCTACTGATGGCCTTGAAACCATTGTCGATTGTCGGAAAAACCCATCTTGTTCACTAATGCCCTTTAGGGAAGAAAATCTGTCGTCCTTACCTAGTTTGGTCTACATGTGACTCCAGACTCACAGCAATGTGGTTGACTCTCAACTGCCCTCTGAAATCGTCCAGCAATCCATTCAGTTTCAAGGGCAAGTATGAATGGGCAATAAATGCTGGGCAGTCTGCGAAGTCCATGTCCAAATAAATAACAAAGAAACTTGAAAAGTCTTAAAAAACTTCCCAAAGATACTGGAAAATCAGGAGGGAGGAATGTAAAACAATCACCATTATTGGGGAAAAGGTGATGGAAAAACTATTGGACCAAATTCTGACCAGTTAGCTGACAACCAAGGGTCTAAAAAGAAGAAACTGCAGAGATAATAGATGCTCTGGTTATAATCTTTCAAAATCCTTAGGATTCTGGAAGGGTCCCAATGGATTATAAAATAGCTAACGCAATACATTTATTCAATAAAGAAGGGAGACAGAAAGCAACAATTATAGACATAAATTCTACCATAGGGAAATTGTGAGAATCCATCAGTAAGGAGGTTATAACAAGAGACTTGGAAAATCGGCAGACTCAACATGGCTTTTGAAAGTGAAATCATGTTTAACAGATTTATTAGAGTTCTTCAACAAAGGAACAAGCACGATTGATAAAGGGGAACCTGTAGATGTAGTGCAATTGGATTTCCAAAAGACATTTGATAAAGTGCCACATCAAAGGTTACTGCACAAGATAAAAGCTCATAGTATTGGAGGTAAAGCATTAGTGTGGATAAAGGATTGGTTAGCTAACAAGAAACAGAGAACAGGGATAAATGGGACTGTATTGAGTTGGCAAGCTGTAATCACAAAAAGTTAACATGCAAGTACTGCAAGTAATTAGAAATGAAATGTTTATTTTAAGAGGAGTGAATTATAAAAGTAGGGAAGATTTGCTATAGTTGTACAGTTGATGAGTACACATTTGGAATACAGTTTTAGTGTCCTTATTTGCAAGAAGGTATTGCTATTTTAAAAGCAGTTCAGAAAAGAGTCACTTCATGGGTTGAAGGGTTTCTCTTACTGAGGTAAGATTGACCAGTTTGAGCCTATACTCATTGGAGCTGATCTTATTGAAACATATACAAACCTGAGGGAATTTGATAAGGTGGATATCAGGAGGATGTTTCCTCCTGTGAGGGACATGAGAACTGGGAGACACGGCTTATGAAGAAGAGGTCTCTTGCTCTTAAAATGAAAATGAGGAAAGTTTTCTTCATTGACAGGGTTATTAGTTTGTGAAGTTTGATTTGATTTATTATTGTCACATGCATTGGGTGAGAAGTATTGTTTCATGAGCACTATACAGTCAACACATACCATTTGGGTGGCACAGTAGCACAGTGGTTAGCACCACTGCTTCACAGCTCCAGGGTCCTGGGTTCGATTCCCGGCTTGTGTGGAGTTTGCACATTCTCCTCATGTCTGCGTGGGTTTCCTCCGAGTATGCCGGTTTCCTCCCACAGTCCAAAGATGTGCGGGGTTAGGTTGATTGGCCATGCTAAGAAATTGCCCCTTAGTGTCCAGGGATGTGTAGGTTAGAGGGATTACTGCTAATATGTAGGGATATGGGGGTAGGGCCTGGGTGGGATTGTGTTCGGTGCAGACTTGACGGGCCGAAGGGCTTCTTTCTGCACTGTAGGGTTCTATGATTCTGTGATTCATACAGTGCATAGGGGAGAAGGAAAAGATAAGACTGCAGAATATAGTGAGATAGGATGAAGAGAAAGACAGCTTGGTATATGGTAGATCCATTCAAAAGTCTGATGGCAGCAGGAAAGAAGCTGTTCTTGAGTCGGTTGGCAGGTGATCTCAGACTTTTGTATCTTTTTCTTGATGGAAGAAGGTGGAACAAAGTATGACCGGGGTGTGTGGGGTCCTTGATTATGCTGGCTGCTTTTCCAAGGCAGCAGGAAGTGTGACCGCTTCCCTGGAGGGGAGGCTGATTTGTGTGACGGACTGAGCTACGTTTACTTCCCTTCCTCAGAAAGTAGGGAATTTGAATTGATTTTTTTCCAAGGCTGAGTGAGGTCAATTTTTGATAGACAAGGAAGTCAAGGGTAATGGGGAGCAACAGGGCAGTGAAATTGAGAGCACAATCAGGTCAGTCACAATCTTATTGCGTGGTGGAGCCGGCTCAAAAGGCCTACTCCTGCTCCTATGTTCCCACGTTCTGACTTGGACAAGTGACCAATGGCATCTTTGAAAAGGGCAGGCTTCAAGGGGGGCCCCTAATGGCAGAAAAGTAGGTGGAAAAGTGGAGGAGTTTAGGGAGAGAATACAAGAACTTAGAGCCTAGGCAGTTATAGATGGAACGATTAAAATTAGGGTGCTAAAGAGGCCAAATTTGACGGAATGCAGAGATCTGAGAGTTGTAGTTACAGAGGTTCATTTTGCTCAACTTGCATAGTATCATTGATCAATGTTAATGGTTTTTCATGATATTTTCAGGGCATATTGAAGTAAACCAAGACAGTTCTGGAGTGTTTATAGAAGCCGCCCATTGGTCTGTTTATCCAATATCAGTAACACTCTCAAACCCGGGGAACACACAATGATTTTCTCTTTTTCACTATTCAATCAAGGGCAGGGGGTGAATGACATAACTCCACAGACCTGTCAGTTTGACATCAGTTGCAGAGAAAGTACTGGAACCCACCATTGGATGTATCACTTCAGATATGTGGAGATTCTGGAGAAAGTTGGCTGCTGTTCTCCTTCAAGCAGAGGAAGTTAATGGAAGAATTACTAATAGTTGTCAAAATTGTGAAGGGGTTTTAATAGAATAGATATGGAGAAACTGTTTCCAGTAGCAGGAAGCTAGAATACACAAGTTAAGGCATTTGACAAAGAAGGAAAATACAGTAGCTTTTTAAATAAAATGAAGTCAACTGTTATCATCTGGATATCATTGCCTGAAAGTATAAAGATTGACTATTAGTCACAAGTAGGCTTACATTAACACTGCAATGAAGTTACTGTGAAAATTCCCTAGTTGCCATACTCTGGCGCCTATTTGGGTACACTGAGGGGGAATTTAGCATGGCCAATGCACCCAACCAGCACGTCTTTCGGACTGTGGGAGGAAACCCAAGCAGACACACGAAGAACGTGCAAATTCCACACGGAAAGTGACTCAAGCCAGGATTCAAACCTGGAGCCTTGATGCTGTGAGGCAGCAGTGCCAACCTCGGTGCCACCGAGCTGCCCATAGGCAGTGGAAATAGATTCAATAGTGAGGTTCAAATGGGAATTGAATGAATACTTGAAGAGGGGAAATTTGCAGGTCAAACGGAAGGAGCAGGTAAGTGCGATTAATTAAATAGAACCTTCAATGAGCTGGCATGGGCACGATGGGTCAAATGGCCTCCGGCGCCGTAGGCCAGAATTCTCCGGTGACTTGATAGTGGAGGATTCTTTGGTCCCACCAGCATTGTACCACATCACGGGTTTCCCAGCAGCGTGAGGTAGCTACAAAAGGAAATCTCATCGACAGAGGCGGGACCTGAAAATCCCACCACGAGCCAACAACACGTTGCCTCTCGCTGCTCACAAACCTGCTAATGGGAGGCCAGAGAATTCCAGTCAAAGCTCCTGCCTTGGGTGTCCAATCCACTCATGAGGTTGCTGTCCAAGTGTAGTTGAAACTTACCCCCCTTGGGATACTTTTCTCCATATCAACAAATTGAAAGATGACTGCTAATTTCCACAACCATGTGTGATATTTGTTTAATGGATCATTGAAGTTTTTGCTCAGTCAACTGGAACGCTAATTTTATATTCATTGTGCTTCCTGGGTGTAAAATATTCAGTGAGTGTTTGCGGAGCTCCTTCACAGTCATTCAGATCTCTGATATCTGTTCCTCACTCCAGCTGTCTCTGTTCTGGAATATCTTCAAATCCTATGGCACAATTTTTGCCATCGAGTCTCAACAGAAGTAAGTTCCATTTTGGCACCAGCTTCAAGGGGGGAATGCCCATGCTCAAAGACTGCAGCTCACTTTAGTGACACCCTCCTGCGTGTGATATTGGAGGGCCATGAGGGGCCATGGGATATTGTTCCTTGAGTAACAGCAGGAAGAGACCTGCCAATGAAAGCAAGACTGAAAGCAGTTTAATGGACTCGGCAGGGCGGGAGAGGTGAGTACATTGGGACAAATTCAATTACACCTTGATGGGTGCCCTGCTAAAAACTCAAGTGCCCACTCACTCTAACTGGCACCTCCGGTGGCAAAGAATTTTTTTTAAACTTTATTTATTTGTGTCACAAGGAGGCTTACATTAACACTGCAATGAAGTTACTGTGAAAATCCCCTAGTCGCCACACTCTGGCACCTGTTCGGGTACACTGAGGGAGAATTTAGTATGGCCAATGCAGTTAACCAGCACGTCTTTCAGACTGTGGGAGGGAACCGGAGCACCCAGAGGAAACCCATGCAGACACAGGAGAACATGCAAACTCCACACAGACAGTGACCCAAGCCGGGAATTGAACCCGAGTCCCTGGCGCTGTGAAGCAGCAGTGCTAACTACTGTGCCACCGTGCTGCCCAAGAGTATCTAAGTGCCAGCCCTGGCAAACAAACCATCATTCACCTGTCTTAGTCAATTATGGGCCACTGAACAAAGAAAATTACAGCACAAGGACAGGCCCTTCAGCCCTTCAAGCCTGCACCGACCATGCTGCCCAACTTAACTAAAACCCCTTACCCTCCCGGGGACCATATCCCTCTATTCCTGTCCTATTCATGTATTTGTCAAGATATCCCTTAGAAGTCATATCGTATCCGTTTCCACTACTTCCCTCAGCAGTGAGTTCCAGGCACCTGGAAAAAAAGTCTACCTTGTACCTCTCCTTTAAACCTTGCTCCGCACACCTTAAACCTGTGTCCCCTAGTAATTGACTCTTCCACCATGGGAAAATCCTTCTGACTATCCACTCTGTCCATGTCTCTCATAATCTTGTAGACTTCTATCAGGTCTCCCCTCAACCTCCGTCGCTCCAGTGACAACAACTTTCTCCAACCTCTCCTCATAGCTAATGCCCGCCATACCAGGCAACATCCTGGTAAATCTTTTCTGTACCCTCTCCAAAGCCTCCACATCCTTCTGGTAGTGTGACGACCAGAATTGAACACTGTATTCCAAGTGCGGCCTAACTAAGGTTCTACAAAGCACCAATATGACTGCAGAATCCGGATAGCAGGATCCGAATAGTATCCCCAACAGAGTCCTGGAAGAATTCAAGGATTATCATGGCTACAACCGCGTGTGAAGTTTGGTTGCCAAGGCCACCTGGCAACATATATTGCTCCAGAAGACTGCAAATGTCAGCCATAACCTGACATTAGGCCCCAGGCCACTTGATGTACTGCTGTTCAGACTTGTCAAAGAAGTTTATTTTCTGCCTGTGCACCAGATATAATCTCTGAAAAGTTGTGCAGCTTTGCTGTTTCACCTTCTCCCATGGAGCTGTAGGCCTATGAGAAGCAGGTTATTTCTCCTGCTGCTGCTGGTGAGCTTTATCCTCAGCTGAGGTTCAAAGTCAAACCACATAAGCACAGCCATGTTATTCGGTACATTAGAATCACAGACTCATAGAATCCCTACAGTGCATACGGAGGCAATGGCCCAGTGGTATTGTCGCTAGATTATTCATCCAGAAACTCAGCTAATATTCTGGGGATCTGGGTTCGAATCCTGTCACAGCAATAGAAAACATCTGGAATTAAGAATCTACTGATGACCATGAAACCATTGTCAATTGTCGGAAAGATGCTTCTGGTTCACTAATGTCCTTTAAGGAAGGAAATCTGCCATCCTTATCTGGTCTGGCCGACACATGACTCCAGAGCAACAGCAATGTAGTTGACTCTCAACTGCCCTCTGAACAATGGCAACTAGGGATGGGCAATAAATGCTGGCCAGCCAGTGATTCACAAGCCCCATGAATGAATTTTTAAAAATTCTGCCCATTGAGTTTGCACCGACCACAATCCCACCCAGGCCCTATTCCCGTAATCCCACATATTTACCCTGCTAATCCCCCTGACACTAGGGTCAATTTAGCATAGCCAATCAACCTAACCTACACATCTTTGGACTGTGTGAGGAAACCAGAGCACCCAGAGGAAATCCTTGCAGACACAGGGAGAATGTGCAAACTCCACACAGTTAGTGATCCGAGGCCGGAATCGAACCCAAGTCCCTGGTGTTGTGAGACAGCAGTGCTAACCACTGTGCCGCCCATATGCTCAGCAAGCTGAAAGGTACAAATGATTTGTTGGTGCTTGAAGCACTAATTGAGCTTACAGTCCACAGGAACAAATTGCAAGAATGAAACGCTTCCAGGTAAGAGAAGGAAAGCTGCACATTGAAAAAGACAACAAACCTGTTGGGATTGGAAACCAAGATTAAGATGTTCTCCCAACAGCCCATTTCGAGTTGATGGTGTGGCGTCAACTTGGAGGGATAATAACTGGACAAGGCCAGAATTGTACAGGCACAACTCAAAACAGCTGTAAAGAAAAATGGCAAAGCACTCTCAACTCCAAAGTGGAGATCAGATACACCAGTCTGCCAAGTTGTGAGAGAAACTGTGAATGAAACCTTGCACACTGTCACACAAGAGATGCGCTGTGAGGGTCAAGTACTCACAGCAGTCCCTGAAATGGTCTCAATTATTCCTACAAGAGCTGCTGTCACTGGCAACATCCCAGAAGCCCAAGAAAATTCCAAATACCATATTAATATGGCACGAACAAACTGAAATTAACAACAAAAACGGAAAATGCTGGAAAAACCCAGCAGTTCTGGCAGTATCTGTGAAGAGAGAAATCAGGATTAATGTTTGGAGAAGTCGTATGGATTCGAAATGTTAACTCTATTTCTCTTTCCACAGGTTGAGTTTTTTGTTTGAGTTTTTCCAACGTTTTCTGTTTTGTCAATTTAATAAAAGCAAACTACTGCGGATGATGGAATCTGAAACCGAAACTCAGCAAACCAGGCAGCATCTGTGAAGAGAAAAAGTTGGGTTAAGGTTTTGAGTCTGTCGCGTTTTCTTCAGAGAAGTCATACAGATTCAAAACATTTCCTCTATTCCCTCTCTCCGCAGATGCTGTCAGGCTTGTTGAGTTTTTCCAGCAATTTCTGTTTTGGTTACGGATTCCAGCTTCCGCAATATTTCGTTTTCATTAAATTGACAAGTCTCTTCTGACAAGGGAGTTGCCTGCACAGAACGGGACACACTGCAGTTAAAGGCAGAAATCGATGGGTTAGGGGTTTTAACCCCTCACCAGGTCCCAAACCAACTCGCCTGTAAGGTCAACATTGACACTCTGGTGTGAGATATCAAACGTGGAGCAACTGACTACATCTCAGATCAGATAGGGGATGACACGGTGGCACAGTGGTTTGCACTACTGCCTCACAGCACCAGGGACCCAGGTTCAATTCCCAGATTGGGTCGCTGTCTGTGCAGTCTGCACGTTCTCCCCATATCTGCATGGGTTTCCTCTGGGTGCTCCAGTTTCCTCCCACAGTCCAAAAGATTTGCTGGTTAGGTGCATGGGCCATGGTAAATTCTACCTCAGTGTACCCGAACCAGGGCGTGGCGACTAGAGGATTTTCACAGTAACTTCATTGCAGTGTTAATGTAAGCCTACTTGTAACTAATAAATAAACTTTAGAGTTAATACACTACATCCAACAACAATAATTTAGAATTATGTAGCATCTTTAATGTAGTAAAATACCCCAAGGATGCTTTCCAAATGCCAAAGAAACAAGCTAATCCAAAACTTGGTAAGAGAGGTAGGTTTTAAGGAACATACTAAGTGATCAAGAGATGGGGAGGTTAGGTTGATTGGCCATGCTAAGTTGCCCCTTGGCATCAGAGGGACTAGCAAGGTAAATACACAGGGTTACAGGGAACGTGCCTGGGTGGAATTGTTGGCGGCACAGGCCCAGTGGGCTGAATGGCCTCCTTCTGCACTGCATTGATTCTATAATTCTAGGTGTGAGGAGGTAATTCCGGAGCTAAGGGCCACGGTTACTAGAAGCCTTGCCTCCAATGGTGAAGGAATTAAAATTGGGAATGCTCAAAGGGCCAGAACTGGAGAAGTGTACCGATCTCAGAGGGTTGTAGGATTAGAGGGGATTACAGAGATAGGAAAGAACCAGTTTCTGAAATAGTTGGAAAAGGAGGATTAGAAGTTTAAAATCAAGGTGTTGCTTCACTGGGAGCCTCTAGTCATCAGCGATGGGTTACAATTTTCCGTAAAGAGCAATAAGTCATCTTTCATTGTACAAAGCATCCCATCGCAGGCCTTTATAAAACAAAACTCAACACCTGGCCATATAAAGAAAGATTAGGGCAGATGATCAAAAGCTTAGTCAAAGAGATATGTTTTAAGGAGTGTCATATGAGGAATGGTTGAGGCTTCTGGGTCTGTACTTGTTGGAGTTTAAAGGATGAGGGGGCATTTTATTGAAACTTACAGGATACTGCAAGGCCTGGATAGGGTGGACATAGAGATGATATTTCCACCAGCTGGAAAAACTAGAGCCAGAGGGCACAACCTCAGGCTAAAGGATGATCCTTTAAAATTGAGATGAAGAGGAATTTCTTCAGCCGGGGAGTGGTGAATCTGTGGAATTCTTTGCCGCAGAAGGTTGTGGAGGCCAGGTCATTCAGTGTCTTCAAGACAGGGATAGATAGGTTGCTGATTAATAAGGGGATCGGGGCTATGAGGAAAAGGCAAGAGAATGGGGATAAGAAAATAATCAGCCTTGATTGAATGGCAGAGCAGACTTGATGGGCTGAGTGGCCTCATTCTGCTCCTGTGTCTTATGGTCTTCAACGGATGAAAGTGAGATAGAGAGAGACTTAGAGAGAGAGGTTTAGGGAGGCAAATCCAGAGTTTAGAAGTCAGGCAAGAAAGTCAAGCCACTAATGTTGATGTGATTAAAATCTGGGATGCTCAAGAGGCCAGAATTAGATGAGCACCGATACCTCAGAGGGTCACGCGTCTCGAGGAGATTACAGAGTGGGGCTGCAGAGGGATTTGAAAGCAAGGATGGGAATTTTCAACTCAAGGAATGGCTTAACTGAGCATCAGTTTGGGGTTATGAGCACAGGGCTGACAAATGATCTGGCAACCAACGCCCAAAAGATGAGATGATAATACACCCAATCTCTAAATGTCACAGAATGCCTACAGTGCAGAAGGAGGCCATTCAGCTCATCATGTCTGTACTGACCACAATCCCACCCAGGCCCTATTCCTGTAACCACACGCATTTACCCCACTAATCCCTCTGACACTAAAGGGTAATTTAGCAGGCCTATCAACCTAACCCGCACATCTTTGGAGATGCATATCTTCTTACTGAATCTAAAAGTAATCAGTGGTCTGTACATAACTGATAAATTCATACAGATGGTTTTTATGTCTTGTTTACTTGTTCACCTTGGGTCTGCAATTAAGTCCAAAAGTTGGAAACATGCCGTCATTCTTGGGAGTCACAGTGATGCAATATATCATTCATTTTCATTCATTAATAATAGAGAACAAATCCAGGTTTCCTGCATGAGTGATTAGGGTAGTATAGCTATAAAAATTCATTAAGTATTTATAGACTGCAAGAGCTTCTTTATGATATGCACTTCACAAAAATATAATCCTGTGACAATGATTAAAGGTCAACACAGAATACGCGAGCATCTCCTTTCATCAAATTCTCCGTAGCTTTTCAAAGAGTCGCCTTTGTCCATTCTTTACAATGGATCTCATAAAACTAGACTGGCACTGCAATGCACCACCGAGGGAGTACTGCATTGTTAGAAGCGCTGATGTTTCTCAGACTGTATCAAATGTTGTCATGTTGACCGATACAGGAATGACCCACTTCCATACAATTCATTGCACGTGAAGGGATTTGCAATGTCCAAGAGATGTGATATGGTACTGTACAAAAATCACATTCTTCATATCAAAAGCAACTTATTGTGGATGCTAGAATCTGAAACCAAAAGAGAAAATGCTGGAAAATCTCAGCAGGTCTGGCAGTATCTGTAAGGAGAGAAAAGAGTGACGTTTCGAGTCCAGACAACCCTTTGCCAAAGCTAAAAGGCATAGAAAGTGGGAGATAGTTATACTGCAGGACGAGGAAATGAAAGATTAGTCATAGCCACAAAAATAAGGGGAAAGGCTGCTAATGGCAGTCCATAGAGAGAACAAAAGGTGTGAATGGCCAAACGGAGGAAAGCCATTCTTCCTATTCTTACTCTTGGCTGAGTTGAAAATATCATCACCGCTTTGAGTTAGAAAACTGTGGGACTAAGACACAACCTGGAACCATAATCTAGGCTGACACTATTTGCAGAACTGAAAGAGCAACGTATTATCAGAAGATGTGCCTTTTGAATGAGATATTAAGCTGAATGCTACCTGCTCCAATGCACACTAAATATGCAGAGATACTAATCTAAGAGATGCAAAGATATTTATCAGTTTCCCAGTCAGCATCCCTCCCTTGACCTGTTGGAGAATTTCCCTATCCTTATAGCAGAGTCATGAAGCAAGAAACACTAAACTATTAGTGAATTAACATAATTCAGTCTTATTTGGGACTTCATCATTTAACATTCCATGAATACAACTCATCAGCTAATATAGTACAAGCAGAACAATACAACTCATCTGAAGCAACTGTGGAAGGAACTTCTAGAGGGAGAAGCCATAACAATAGTTTATTTAAGCTAATTCATGTACCTGGACCTGTTGGCAACTGAGTCAAATGTTATCACACCATCTTCACAATTTTTTTTAGCTCGTGCTGAATGTGACTGGAATGTCCTATGTTTAGGGTTGTGGGTTTTAAACAAAAAGAAAACAGCGTGGTTTGGAAGGATAGATTCAAAATAACAACAACAGGTTTACTGTGAGAGCTGTTGCCTGTACAGAGTAGAAAATGAAACTAAGCAGGAGCCTTTGAAATAGCCTATTGGCATCAGCCATAAAAACATGTGACCAGCTCTTAAAGCAATCATCCAATCACTTAAATAGATAATATTCCTCCCTCTTTAGTTCTGTGGTCATGACAACAAATTACTACAATGTTATACAGAGGATCAATAATGCTCTAGACTCAATACTGTGCGCCATTAATTATTATACACAGCCAATAAGAAAGGTGATCAGGAGGAAGTCTATTCTTCTTTTGTTGTATACGACGTTCTAGAAGTTGCCTGACCTTGACCCTAGAAGTAGGATTTGGAACTTCAGTGCACACTTCTTGTCTTAATACTAATTCTGCATCATTCTCACAAGGTACAGTAGCATAGACACAATCATCATGCAACGCAGATTCAACAAAGTCTTTTGTAGTCATAATACTTGGTACTTCCAGAAGAATCATTTTGAGATGATGACAATTGATCAGTATTGCATTGCCAAACTAATTTATCTTTGCCTTGGTCTGTGTAAGAAATTGGATCTGTTTTTGCTAAAACTATGGCTGGTGTCCATTTCTCACTCCTGGCATAATTGTGCACAATTTCTCAACCTCCTTGTTGAAATGAACATTTGCCCTCACTTTTCTCCTAGCAACTTCAGATTATTGCTGATACCCTGCTATCTCTGAAGTTTCTTAAGGTAATAACAAATCAAGCGTACTTCTCAGCTTAAGAGAAGTAATGCAGGTGAACTTTGTGTAGTCACATGAGTTGTGTTTCTGTAAGATAACAAAAAGCTATTCACGTGACTTGAAATCTTTAAGCTTTTAAAAAATGTTTCAAGGATTGTGTGATTCTTTCAACCAATAAGTAGGGTGGTGGATGATAAGGTGCGATTTTATTTGCTTGTCATTTACTTTGCGATAACCCTCAATCTTGTGAATTAAATCCGGAATGATAATCACTAACAATCTGTTCCGGTTTACCAAATAGTGAAACATTTCGTCAAGTTTTTCAATAGTTTGTTCTGTTGTAGTAGACGTCATGATAAAAACTTCTGGACAATTTGAGTGTGCATCAGTTATGACTAAGAACACATAGCCCTCAAATGGACCAGCAAAATATACATGCAATTGTTGCTATGGCGTTTTAATTCACTAAAGGAGACAATGGTGATGTATTTCTTATTTGTGCACAGGACTGATGCTGTCCCACTTTTCCTTCAATCTGAGCATCCAGATACAGTTTAGAGAAAGACCACCTCCCACTTGTCCTGGACAACCTGCTGGAGAATCTCCTGGAAGACTTTGCTGAGCCCAGAGGCCAGGCATTGCCTGCTCTGCTGCATCACTGTGTCTGGCAGGGTGCGAGGAGAACAGCGACAACAATTCGCCTGGGTGTAATGAGCAAATGGCTGTGTGGGTCCCACTTAAATCTGGCGCCCAGAACCCAACACCCACCAAGGTAAGAGTGGGGATGTTGACAACCCTGCACCCTTGCCCCCGCCCCCCCCACCCCACCCTCCACTCCCCACTCCCACCCCAAAACCCCGCTGCAAGTTTGAGCATGCTCCTGACACATGCAGGTGAACTTTGGGTGGTTGCGTGAGTAGTATTGAGCTGACCAACTGGCCTGCTGTGCCACCCCAGGACACTATCAGTTCCGTTGCTGTCTTTCAGATCATACTCTAGACAGAAGATTCTGCCCTAAGTGTGTCAATCAGTCTATAGCTTAAATTAAACCTGCAGTGCCAGCCTTGCGGGATCTTGTTAACTTAAAAAAAATCCAGATCATTCCATTTCCTTGCTGACAGAAAAACCAGGTACAAAAGCTTTGCTATGAAATATTGAACAAGCCTGACAATTACAATTTAATCCCTTGTTTGCTTGGGCGATGGATTCTGGTGAATCTTTCGAGAACTTTCAGTCACAATGCCATGATCACTTTCCCTCTCAAACAACTGTAGCCCAGTTTAGAGTGTATGGCGGTGGCACAGTGGTTAGCACTGCTGCCCCACAGCGCAGTTCGATTCCCGGCTTTGGTCACTGTCTGTGTAGAGTTCTTCCTATCTGTGTGGGTTTCCTCCGGGCACAGCCTCAAGATAAAGGAGGGGGCGGTTTAGAACGGAGTTGAGGAGGAACTTCTTCACTCAAAGGGTGGTGAATCTCTGGAATTCTCTGCCCGTTGAAGTGGTGGAGGCTGCCTCGCTAAATATTTTTAAGACGCGGGTTGATGGGCTTTTGATAAGCGAGGGGATTAAGGGTTATGGGAAGAGGGCGGGAATGTGGAACTGAGACATGACAGATCAGCCATGATCTTACTGAATGGCGGGGCAGGCTCGAGGGGCTAGATGGCCTACTCCTGCTCCTATTTCTTATGTTCTTATGTTCTCCGGTTTCCTCCCACATTCTGAAAGACGTGCCAGTTAGGTGCATTGACCCGAGCAGGCATCAGGGTGTGGTGACTAGGGGAATTTCACAGTAACTTCATTGCAGTGTTAATATAAACCTATTTGTGACTGATAAATAAACTTCAAAAGGTATGTCTGCATTTGAGCTTTTTGGGTGTCAGGATCTGACTTCCTACCAGCCAGAGAACCCTCCCCCCCACCCTCCCGTCTGACCGCAGCCATTTCACACTCGAATGAGCATTACCTGCCTCTCACCTGGGAGAAAGTCCCCTTGAGAGAGCTGTCAGCCATTCAGGTTGGTCAGTCACTCTCCAGTTCACTCCAGCAACAGCGCTGCAGTGGGCAGAAGAGGAAATGCAGGAGGACACCTGAAACTCAGACTGGGCTCCAGAGGTCAGGTAAGGTCAAGGGGGTTCCAGGATGGGGAAGGTTGAGAAGGCCTGGAGTGGGCATGAAGGCCACGAGCGGGGTCTTGGGGGACAGCCTGGTGGGAGTGCTGAGGGATGTCTAGAGGCCACTGGACCTGAAGGTGGGGAGGGGGGAGGAGAGGGGGGAGGAGAGGGGGGAGGAGAGGGAGGAGGGGAGGGGGGGAGGGGGGGAGGGGAGGGGGGAGGGGGGGAGGGGAGGGGGGAGGGGGGGAGGGGAGGGGGGAGGGTCCCGTTGATGACCATGCCAATTTCACATTAGTTTCACAACTGTAAACTCAATTAGTGATCACTACGGAAGGGGGATTTCCTACAGCGAACAACTGCAATTGGAAAGATGGGGCGGAATCTTCTGGTCCCACTGAAGGTGAACCCCACCCCCACCCCCACCCCCACACCCCACCCACGGTGGTGTCCCCAGAGGCAGGACAGGTGCGTCAGGCAAACAGCTCAGACATTGGAAGGTCCGGAATATCCCACTGGCACCAATGACAGACCATCTCCGTCATCTGAATATACACCGCGAAGGGGCAGGAAAATCCCACCCAAAGGACACCTGAGAATGATTCAATAAAAATAACAGGGAATTTTAATGTCAGGAGTTCTGTGAGATTATGAGGAAGATCTCACCACCAACTTGGCAGAGCGTTGATTCCGGCAAGAAAAGCAACGACTTTCTCTCCAGATATACAGGTTGGTTTTCTCTCCGGATCTTGCCACACTGTCAACAAAAAATATCTGGGCGAGTTTCACGCTGTCATGTAGAGGGGTGGGGCCTAAACACACTGGCAAAACCCAGATGCACTGAGATAGGGCGCCATGTTTAAAGGGCCATCGCAACTGATCAGAACGAATAATTCTTCTCCCAGGCCCACCACAAAGGCCTAAGGGGCTCCCTCACCCAACTGATCGAAGTCAGCATTTACCCCCCCAACCCTCCTGATCGGAGTTGGCACTTCGTCTCTCCCCGCAACAGTCAGTGTCGGCATGCCCCCTTTCCCCAACCATCGGACCTCTCCCTCCCCCACAACAGTTAATGCTGACAGCCCCATCCTTCCCTCCGAATATCGGACTCCTTACCCCTTCCGACACATGCTATCAAGGCTGGCAAACCTCCCTTTATTCCCAAACATCAGACCCCCTCCCCCATGACCCGCGCTCAAACAGTCAATGCCAGCAGCCCTCCCCCCCCACCCCCACTGCACCCACCACAAATAGCCATTGCTGGCAACCCCAGTTCTCACATCCGCTCCTGGCCACCACCACATACATATGAATCCTGCCCTTCACCCTACGGGGTTCCCACTACAGTCCGCCCCTGCCGTTGTCCCGGCTCAGGTTGGCACGGTTCTGTTGCGGGGGCAGTACCAGGGGACATTGCCATGTCACTGCCTGGCCACATCTCTCTTCCCCAGGGGGTATACTCACCCAATTTGCCCCCAGGGAGATTCCCATGATATGCTCAGATGTCAGGGGTGAGTTTTTCACTCAGGGGGTGGTGAGTGAGTGGAATCAGCTGCCGTCGGTGGTGGTAGAGACGAACTCACTGGGGGCTTTCAAGAGACTTCTGGATGAGTGCATGGGATTTAATGGGATTGAGAGTTATAGATAGTTCTATGGCCTGGTAGGTATGGATATGACCGGCACAACTTGTGGGCCGAAGGGCCTGTTTGTGCTGCAGTGTTCTATGTTCTATGCTCACACCTGGTGAACTTGTTGTAAACCGCGCCAACGTGTCAATATATGACCAGGCACCAGTATCTCGTAGGGTGGAGTAGGTGGTGTGGTGGGCGGGGGGGGGGGTGCTGTTGTTGTATAATAACATGGAAATGATTTTATAAAAATTTATTTATTATTGTCACAGGTAGGCTTATGTTAACACTGCAATGAAGTTACTGTGAAAATCCCCTAGTCGCCACATTCCAGCACCTGTTCGGGCACACTGAGGGAGAATTTAGCATGACCAATGCATCTAACCAGCACATCCTTTTTTGGACTGTGAGCAGAAACTGGAGCACCCGGAGGAAACGCACACAGACATAGAGGAAATGTGCAGACCCCGCACAGACAGTGACCCAAGGCCGGAGTTGAACCCGGGTCTCTGGCACTGTGAGGCAGCAGTGCTAACCACTGCGCCAACACGCTGGACCTGCTGAATATTTCTAGCATTTTCTATTACTTTTACGGATTTTCCAGCATTTTTGTTAAGATATCTATCTGTACCACAGCACTCCCAAACCCCTCAAACAACAATCCCCATACCCTGCCAACAGCCACCCCCTCTGCCCCCTGCAACTCCCTGCACCCCATACCCCATTTCTACCCCCTTCACCTACCCCCCACTCCTGACCGTCCCAGAAGCCAGCTGGCAAGAATAGCTCTGTCAATTAAGAAGCTCATCTTATAGTCATCTTCAACCTGCTGCTTTTCACAGTCCGAAAGCAATCCTGAATATTTTAATGTGCTGAATGACGCAGATTGGAGCGAAAATGAAGTACTCTGTGGCACAAACGACCTCCCCACTCACGCTGATCAACATTCAGGCTAATAACTACCAACGCAGCAACTACCTCCTGTCAGCCGTCCCTTCCCTTGCAACAGTTTCTTCTCCCCACTGGCTTCATTAGTTTGATTTTGAGCTTCTCAGGAAACAAGTGGCTGAATTGCCCTGTGACAAGCACCGCATCCCACTCCACGGTAAAGGCCCATCAACACAAACCCGGGCAACGTGGTTTAACACGAAAAATTGGAGCAGCGTCGGAGAATCGGAAATGCTGAGAATCCAAGCATTATGGTAATGTACTGCAGCCCATGCTCATTTATCATTTGTGACGGGAATCAGCGATCTTTGTTACCCAAAGTGTACATTTTTTTGATGGGCAGCAAAACACCATCGGAAGTTTCATTATCTGAGATCTGGAAACTTTGCCAACTAACTTAAGCTTCAAACCTGCAACATACAGATCCAGAGCACAGTATATATCTCCAATTCTGATATCACATTTTCTTGTGATACATAGTTCCCCAATGTTAAGGACATTCAGTCCACTCACATTGGGTGACACAGTGGTTAGCCCCGCTGCCTCACAGCGCCAGAGACCCGGGTTCAATTCCTGGCTTGGGTCACTGTCTGTGCAGAGTTTGCACGTTCTCTTTGTGTCTGAGTGGGTTTCCTTCAGGTGCTCCGGTTTCCTCCCACAGTCCAAAAGACATGCAGGTTAGGTGCATTGGCCATGCTAAATTCTCCCCCAGTGTACCCGAACAGGCACTGGAGTGTGGGATTAGGGGATTTTCGCAGCAAGTTCATTGCGGTGTTAATGTAAGCATATTTGCATCACTAGTAAATAAACAAACAGTTAAGTGTTAATTTGACTCAGCTGCTAGCAATCAGCTGTCCCTGAGCCAGGAAGATGTGGGTATAAGCCTCATTCTAAGGGGGCCAATTTTACCAGCTCGCCATGCCAGTAATCAGCATGGTGACCCGATATGATTAGCTTGGCAAGGCAGTAAAACCAGATGAGAAACAAAAAAACCAGGTTCACTCTGGCGATCAGGGCAAGGGCTCCACCCACTCCCCCTACTGGCAAGAATCACATTTTACCCCTTTTTTCCTAAATGTTATACAATTATATCTGGGAGTTCAGCCAAAAAAATGGGAGACATCCTTTTCCATTTTCACGCTCGTTCAGCACTTGGAATTATTTTGATAAGATCATGCTTCAGCTTTCAGCACATGGCCTCAGCTGACTGTCTGGATGAGTGCTGTGGAACTCTCTCTCATTTGAGACATTAAACTGAGGCTCTTTCCCTGTGGTCCTTGTACATATAAAAAGGGGCAGGCAATCGTCCCAGTGACCTGGCCAACATTTCTCCCTTCACCAACATCAGCAAAAAAAAGGTACTAATTAGCAACTGATTTGATTGCTCTTTTTTGTGGGATCTTGCTGTGCACAAATTAGCCACTCAAATTATCTATATTACATGCACTGAACTTCCAAAGTATTTATTGATTGTGGAAATCCCCAGACACAAGGTATCAAATAAATGGTGGTCTTTCATCCATCATTGGAACGTGCAGCCCACATTCCTGGCATCCCACAGGTATTGAAGTTCCGTTGTTAACTGGTAATTCTACATGGCAATGCCTCAACCAGTTAGAATCAACCTGCCAATGAATAGCACCTTTTCTCTTGCAGTATATGGTATTGCCCCCTTTGAAATTTGGTATTCCTGTGTCCGTGCGGCACCTCATCAAACGCCTTCCTGAAGTCTGGATATACTACATCTACAAGCCCCCATTATCTACTTAGCTTGTTTCAAGTCAGTCAAACACAATTTACCCTTCATAAAACTATGCTGCCTCTGTTGGATTGCATTCTAACTTTCCAAACATCCTGTTATTACTTCCTTAATATTGGTTTTGAACAATTTTCCAACAAAAGGTGTTAAACTAACTGGTCTGAAGTTTCCTCATTTCTGCCTCCCTCGCTTTTTGAACAAATTGATTAAATAATAATTTGATTAAATAATTATTTTTGATTAATAATACATTAACATGTTTCCAGTCCACTGGAACCTTTCTCACATCCAGAGAGTTTTGGAATATTATAACCGATGGATCCACTATCTCCACTACCACTTCCTTTAATACCCTAGGATGTAGGTTCTCAAGCCCCAGGGACTTGTCTGCCTTTAAGCTTGACAGTTTATTGAGTATTATTTCCCTATTGATGATGACTCTTCCAAGTTCTTCCCTTTCTATTTCCACTGCATCACCTGTTACTGTTGGGATGATAGGGGGAGCGGGAGAGAACATGGGGGAGCAGTGGTAGGGGGATTTCCATTAATAGAGGGTTCATGTAGTGGTTTCACCGTATAGTGTGGGCACTTCAGGTGGTAAAATCCCAGCAGCAGCACAAAGATGCCCAGAGGTAGAATTTTTCATCTACCCTCCATCAGGAGCAGGCTGGTATTCAGGGTGAGGGGGGCTTTAAAACAGGTGAGATGGTGGGGGCATGCCTATCACCTACTCCCTCCACAGAGAGTGAAGCTGCTGGATGTCCTACCTACTCTTGGTCCAATTAATCCTTCATGCATGATTTTGATTTGATTTGATTTATTGTTGTCACATGTATTAACATACAGTGAAAAGTATTGTTTCTTGTGCACTATACAGGCAAAGCATATTGTTCATAGAGAAGGAGAGAGTGCAGCATGTAGTGTTATAGACATAGCTGACGTGTAGAAAAAGATCAACTGGGTGTGAGGTAAGTCCATTCAAAAGTCTGACAGCAGCAGGGAAGAAGCTGTTCTTCAGTTGGTTCGCATGTGTCCTCAGACATTTTCCCAATAGAAGAATGTGGAAGAGAGAATGTCCAGGATGCGTGGAGTCCTTAATAATGCTGGATGCTTTACCAAGACAGCAGGAAACGTAGACAGAGTCAATAGATGACAGACTGGTTTGCGTGATGGATTGGGCTACATTCATGACCTTTTGTAGTTTCTTGTGGTCATAGGCAGAGCAGGAGCCATACCAAGCAGTGATACAACCAGAAAGAATGCTTTCTATGATGCATCTGTAAATGTTGGTGAGAGCCATAGCTGACATGCCAAATTTCCTTAGTCTTCTGAGAAAGTAGAGGCGTTGGTGAGTTTTCTTAACTATAGTGTCATCATGGCGGGGGGGGACCAGGACAGGTTGTTGGTGACTGTGGCTTGAATCTGGGAATAGTTAAAGGTTAGCAATAAACATTTCAGGTTTAAACATTTAAGTCTCAAGCTCCACAGCAATGAGATACATTACAACACTTTCTGCATTGTAAAATTCCATTCAGATCAGTGAAATGATGTTCTACGTCTAGAGGTCAGGAAGGTGGTCCAGGCCAAATCTGTGCAAATTGTTAACGGTGCTTCAACAAATAAAAAAGTGAAGCAATGTCTTTGGAAAGGTGCTTAGATGGAATTTATGCTGAGGTTGAAATTGGAGTTAAATCAATAGTCCAATTACAGAATCAAAGGGTTAAACAAGGATCTAACAATCTTTGGTTTCTGTGAGCGAGAAAGTAGCATGGTTTTATCCATTATGAAGGGCAAGCTGGACAAGCCAAGGACACAGGCTGGACTACAAGTTGTTTGTAAATCCAGAGATTGGGGAAAAAAATCATCTGCTTCCAATCTCGGGCTGAAAGATCAGAATTCACTCAGGGATTGCAGGGATTCAAGAAAGCAACTCACCACCACCTTCTGACACTATAGTTAAGAAAGCTCACCAATGCTTTTACTTTCTCAGAAGACTAAGGAATTTTTGGCATGTCTCTCACCAACTTTTACAAATACACCACAGAAATCATTCTTTCTGGTTGTATCACAGCTTGGTATGGCTCCTGCTCTGCCCAAGACTGCAAGGATTTACAAAAGGTCATGAATGTAGCCCAATCCATCACGCAAAGCAGCCTTCCATCCATTGACTCTGTCTACACTTCCCGCTGCCTCGGCATAATTAAGGAACCCACGCACCCTGGACATTCTTTCTTCCACCTTCTTCCGTCAGGAAAAAGATACAAAAGTCTGAGGATACATACCAACCAACTCAAGAGCAGCTTCTTCCCTGTTGCCATCAGACATTTGAATGGACTTACCTCATATTAAGTTGATCTTTCTCTGCACCCTAGCTATGGCTGTATCACTACATTCTGTACCGTCTCATTTCCTTCTCCATGAATGGTATGCTTTGTCTGTATAGCACTCAAGAAACAATATTTTTCACTGTATACTAATACATGTGACAATAATAACTGAAACCTGAAGAGCAAGAAAGGGTGGGTAATAACTGTCAGCCTGGCCAATGGCGCCCAATTCCTGTAAATGGATTTTTTAAAAACCCACCGTCTGCTTGCGCCCAGTCCCATTGCGGCAGACAGCACAGGAACCTCATGCTGCTTCCCCATTTCCCTGGTTACTCGAGCCTGGTCCATGCTGCTGGCTAGCTGAATAGTCAACAGGAGGCCCAGCAGTGCACAAGGCTAGCGTGTGTTGCACTAGGCCAAGGTGACATACTGCATTTGTGAGCAGAGAGCAGTTGCTGACTTCCTGCGGGGCAATCGGCTGCAAGAAACACCAGCCTCTCACACTGCTCGATGCATCACTCTCACATTACTTGCCTGCAACAGCTCCATCCATTCAGGATCAGGCCTACTGTTCACATGCTGTCACTCGTTCTCAAATTCCATCCGATGATGCCAGCCTCAAGGCCGCTCCTCACTGCCTGTAGATACCTCCAAGGCACACTAGGTGATGGCCTAGTGGCATTATCATTAGACTATTGATCCAGAAACTCACCTAATAATCTGTGAACCCGGGTTTGAATCCCGCCACAACAGATGGTGGAATTAATAATCTCCTGATGACCATGGAACTATTGTTGGAAAAACCCTTCTGGCTCACTAATGTCCTTTAGCAAAGGAAATCTGCTGTCCTTACCTGGTCTGGCCTACATGTGACTCCAGAGCCACAGCACTGCAGTTGACTCTCAACTGTCCTCTCAAGGGCAACTGGGGATAGGCAATAAATGTTGGCCAGCCAATGACACCTATGACCCCCCCCACAAACAAATAGCAAAAATGTGAATGTGAAGGATTGTTGAACACATCTTACAGTCGGTAAAAGGAAAAGCTTGAGAGTTTCAGTCCTAAATCAATTTTTAAATCAAATATTTGAAATAAAATTTCAAACCCGTGCAAGCTCCATGCAACCCCTTCCACCCCCACCCCTCAACCCTCCACACAGAATTAAGGTGACAAAATCCAAGGCCTGACTCTTAATGTAACCGGGATCTTCCACCAGTATTACTCCTGACTGGTGAGCGCACTGGTCTAGTTGGCCACCTTATGGTTAACATCTATCCCTTTGCCTCGAACCAAAATCAATTTGAGATCGCACACCCTCACAGCAAAGTGAAATATTTCGCGTCAGCATTTTCTGCTCCAGATTAAATCAAGTTCATCTTCATCTGCATTGAAATCGATCTCGTAGGTCGAATCCCTCAGCAAAAAATTATAAGCTCTGTGGATAATTGACAAAATAGGGACAGTCAGTCATAAAAACAAAGTCATCCGACAGCAGGTTACCCTAAAGTTGTCTTTGCCATGTTACAGTGCAAGGTGATATTCGATATTTTCCACATTTGCAAAGGCACTTGGAAGAATGGAGCATGATTTTTAGCTGTGGCACTGGAGTATTTTTGCAATATCTGGGATTCGGGATTATCTATCATTCTCACCAGGAAGAAATGGAGGAAGAAGAAACAGGAAGAAATCGTGAGAATCAAGCAAGGAACGTCCATTCATACACCACCATCCAAACCTCAGGACAAGGTATTTACCTCTTGCTCCTTACAGACAGTAAGATACTATTGAATCTGTTGTCATGTAGGAAAATCCATTTTCAAAAAGTTGTGACTTTATGTCTCACACTTAAGACGCTTCGATGCACTTTCTCAGTACTGCTGGAGGGTACATGATATCGATCGGGATCTGCCTGTCAATTTGTGTAGATGTAACAGATCACATAGCTCTTCGCTGATGAGAAAAATATTCTTCTGATGCCTGGCTGAAATAATCGCTCTTCCTACACCACCAAAACAAATCAAAACGATCCTTCAGCTCATTCCTGCTTGAGAGGTCTTGCTAGGACTTCTACGTTTACCCACATTTTGTCACTGCACTTAAAAGTAACTCACAAAAACATAGAAACTAGAAGCAGGAGTTGGCCCTTCAAGCCTGCTCCACCATTCATTTTGATCATGGCTGATCATCGAATTCAATATCTTGATTTTCCCCTCTCCCCTTCCTCCCATATCCCTTGATATCTTTAGTGCTAAGAGCTATATCTAACTTCTTCTTGAAATCACACAATGTTTTCGCCTCAACTCATTGGCTGTGAGTCATTATGGAGGCTCTGAGAAACATGGAAATTTCTCTAAAATGCAAACACTGCATTTCCGACCCATTACGTTATAATTAGGCTTAAATTTAACTGAGGATATTGTTGCAATATAACAGTCTTACTCTTTTTATATTTCTCTCACTGACTCCTTCTCAGTCTGTTCCTCAGCTTTGACTTTTAGCTCAATGGTGGAGTAGGCTCAAAGAGCCAAATGGCTTTCTCCTGCTTGTATTTTCCATGTAGGTTTCTTTGTAAAGTTACCCGTGACGCACTAATTGCATGAACCTATGTCCATAGGAAAGCAGAGGGACAAAGATGTGAGGGAGGATTGAGCTAACAGTCTTCAGAATCAACAAGGCCATTTTGCATTTTTAAAATGAAGGATGTCACTGAAGTTTTGTTCACCACCTAACTGAAACCACAGCAAGTCAACATTATCCTCTTGAGAGATAAGAAAGGGTGGAATCATCAAAACTCTCTGCTCACTCTAAGGAGCCATTTTAACTTTCAATTTTAATTATTTTTAAAAAATGCAGTCTTTAAAAATGTCTTTAAAGATTTATAACACCTTCATGCAGGTACTTGTAATGACTTCAACAAGAGCAATGAGGTTGGGCTCTTGGAGTATGAGCTCCCTGATCGAGCAGGCGATCATAACATAAGAACATAAGAAATAGGAGCAGGAGTAGGCCATCTAGCCCTTCGAGCCTGCCCCGCCATTCAATAAGATCATGGCTGATCTGTCGCTGCTCAGTTCCACATTCCCGCCCTCTCCCAATAACCCTTAATCCCCTCGCTTATCAAAAACCCATCAACCCGCATCTTAAAAATATTTAGCGAGGCGGCCTCCACCACCTCAACGGGCAGAGAATTCCAGAGATTCACCACCCTTTGAGTGAAGAAGTTCCTCCTCAACTCCGTTCTAAACCACCCCCCCTTTATCTTGAGGCTGTGCCCCCTAGTCCTACTGTCCTTTCTGAGCGGGAAGAGTCTCTCCACCTCTATCCTATCCATCCCATTCATCATCTTATACGTCTCAATGAGATCTCCCCTCATTCTTCTAAACTCTAACGAGTACAAGCCTAGTTTATTCAGCCTCTCCTCATAGCTCAACCCCCTCAACTCCGGCATCAGCCTAGTAAACCTCCTCTGCACTCCCTCCAGGGCCAAAATATCCTTGCGTAAGTGCGGCGACCAAAACTGCACACAGTACTCCAGCTGCGGCCTCACCAATGCCCTATACAGCTGCAGCAAGACCTCCCTACTTTTATATTCAATCCCCCTCGCTATGAAGGCCAGCATCCCATTAGCCTTCCTGACCATCTGCTGCACCTGCAAGCTGGGTTTTTGCGACTCACGCACAAGGACCCCGAGGTTCCTCTGCACCGTCGCCTGCTGCAGTTTTTCGCCACGTAAGTAATAGTCCTTCCTACCATTATTCCTACCAAAGTGGACCACCTCGCACTTGCCAACATTAAATTCCATTTGCCAGTTCCTGGCCCATTCGCCCAGCCTATCTAGATCCTTCTGCAGACTCTCCACACCCTCCGCGCAATTTGCCGTTCCACCAATCTTGGTGTCATCAGCAAATTTCGACACCATACACTCGGTTCCCTCCTCCAGATCATCTATATAAATGGTAAATAGCTGAGGCCCCAGCACCGAACCCTGGGGCACTCCATTAGTCACCAACCGCCAATCCGAATAGCACCCATTAACCCCCACTCTCTGCCTCCTATTTGACAACCAATCCTCTATCCACGCTAACACCCTACCCCCAACTCCATGCCCCCTTACCTTCTGCAATCACCTCTTGTGAGGTACCTTGTCAAACGCCTTCTGAAAATCAAGAAAGACCACATCCACCGGCTCTCCTCTATCCACCGCCCTAGACACATCCTCATAGAACTCCAATAAATTCGTCAGACACGACTTCCCCTTAACGAAACCGTGCTGCGTATGCTCTATCAAGCAATTCCCCTCAAGATGCCTCGCTATTTCCTCCTTGATGACGAATTCTAACATTTTACCTACAACAGATGTTAAACTAACCGGCCTATAATTCCCTGCCTTTTGCCTGCCACCCTTCTTAAACAACGGCGTAACATTAGCCGTTTTCCAATCTTCCGGCACTTCCCCGGAATCCAGCGACGTTTGGAAAATGACCACCAAGGCATCCACTATCACCTCTGCCATTTCTTTCAGAACCCTCGGATGCATTCCATCCGGTCCTGGGGACTTGTCCACAATCAGTCCCTCCAGTCTGCCAAGCACCGCCTCTCTAGTAACAATAATGTCATTGAGACCCTCCAGTCCTACCACATTTCCATCGCTAACACCCGGCAAATTATTCACGTCCTCCTCCGTGAAGACCGAAACTAAAAAGTTATTCAAGACCTCAGCCATTTCCCCATCCCCTACCACTAAGTCCCCCCTCTCATCCTCTAAGGGTCCAACGTTCACCCTAGCCAGCCTCTTCCTTTTTATATATTTATAAAAACTCTTGCTATCCTTTTTTATATTAAGCGCTAGCCCAGCTTCATAGTTTCTCCTACCCTTCTTTATCAACTTCTTTGTCAATCTTTGTTGACATTTAAACCTCTCCCAATCCTCTTCTCGCCCACTACTCTTAGCTACTCTAAACGCCTCCGCTTTTAATTTAACACTTTCCTTCACCTCCTACGTTATCCACGGCTTATTACCTCTCCTCCTATGGTCCTTTTTAACCATCGGAATAAATTTCTGCTGAGCACCAAGAAAGATCTCCTTAAAGATCCTCCACTGCTCCTCAGCAGACCTACCTTCCAACGCGCTCCCCCAGTCAACATTCGCCAATTCTTCTCTCATCCTACCGTACTCCCCTCTGTTCAAACAAAGGACGCGTGTCTGGGAGCCCACTTTCTCCTCCTCCATCTGCACCAGAAACTCCACCATACAATGATCACTCTCCCCAAGAGGATCCTTCACCACAAGTTCCCGAATTCTACCTGCCTCATTACATAACACCAGATCCATGATAGCTCGCTCCCTCATCGGCTCCAACACACACTGTTCAAGGAAACTATCCCGGCAGCATTCCAAGAACTCCTCCTCGAGCCCACCGCGTCCAACATGGGTCGACCAATCAATATGCAGATTGAAATCCCCCATAATTATCGCCGTTCCATTCCTGCACGCCGCACTTATTTGCGCGTTAACAGCCCGCCCCACCTCCAGATCATTATTCGGGGGCCTATAGACGACACCCACCAGCGTCTTCCTCCCTTTGCTGTTCCTAATCTCCACCCACAACAATTCCACTTTCTGCTCCTTGGCACCAATATTATCCCTTGCTACCACCCTGATGCTATCCTTAATCACAGTAAAAAGTCTGACAACACCAGGTTTTAGTCCAACCTATTTATTTGATAATATACTCACAAGCTTTCGGGGTTAGCCCCTTCGTCAGGTGAATGGAGACTTCTGGCCTCAGACAGAGCATATAAAGCACAGACAGTTTACAGATTACTGATTAGAATGTGAATCCTTACACCTAACCTGCTGTTCAAGACCTGAAGTGGCTGACAATGTGAGTGGAAGGAGCACTGATCACAGTTTAAAGAGATGTGTATTGTCTCCAGACAGTACAGTGAGTGAGGTTTTGCAAACCCAGGCAAGTCACGGGGGTTACAGATAGTGCGACATGAACCCAAGATCCCTGTTGAGGCCGTCCTCATGTGTGCGGAACTTGGCTATCAGTCTCTGTTCAGCGACTCTGCGCTGTCGTGTGTCGTGAAGGCCGCCTTGGAGAATGCTTACCCAAAGGTCAGAGGCTGAATGCCCGTGACCACTGAAGTGTTCGCCAACAGGAAGGGAACAGTCTTGCCTGGTGACTGTCGAGCGATGTTCATTCATCCGTTGTCGTAGCGTCTGCATGGTCTCCCCAATGTACCATGCTTCGGGACATCCTTTCTTGCAACGTATCAGGTAGACAATGTTGGCCGAGTTGCAAGAGTATTTACCATGTACCTGGTGAATGGTATTCTCAAGTGTGATGATGGTATCCATGTCGATGATCCGGCATGTCTTGCCCCACTTCTTGCTTTCAGACAACCACACAACCTCAAACAGACCATTGTTCGCAGCAAACTACCCAGCCTTCAGGAGAACAGTGACCACAATACCACACAACCCTGCCACAGCAACCTCTGCAAGACATGCCGGATCATCGACATGGATACCATCATCACACGTGAGAATACCACCAGGTACATGGTAAATACTCTTGCAACTCGGCCAACATTGTCTACCTGATACGTTGCAAGAAAGGATGTCCCGAAGCATGGTACATTGGGGAGACCATGCAGACGCTACGACAACGGATGAATGAACATCGCTCGACAGTCACCAGGCAAGACTGTTCCCTTCCTGTTGGCGAACACTTCAGTGGTCACGGGCATTCAGCCTCTGACCTTCGGGTAAGCATTCTCCAAGGCGGCCTTCACGACACACGACAGCGCAGAGTTGCTGAACAGAGACTGATAGCCAAGTTCCGCACACGAGGAAGGTCTCAACAGGGATCTTGGGTTCATGTCGCACTATCTGTAACCCCCGTGACTTGCCTGGGTTTGCAAAACCTCACTCACTGTACTGTCTGGAGACAATACACATCTCTTTAAACTGTGATCAGTGCTCCTTCCACTCACATTCTCAGCCACTTCAGGTCTTGAACAGCAGGTTAGGTGTAAGGATTCGCATTCTAATCAGTAATCTGTAAACTGTCTGTGCTTTATCTGCTCTGTCTGAGGCCAGAAGTCTCCATTCACCTGACGAAGGGGCTAACCCCGAAAGCTTGTGAGTATATTATCAAATAAATAGGTTGGACTAAAACCTGGTGTTGTCAGACTTTTTACTGTGTTTACGCCAGTCCAACGCCGGCATACCCACATCATGGCTATCCTTAATCAGCAGAGCTACGCCCCCCACCTTTTCCCTCCCGCCTATCCTTCCTAAACACTTGATATCCCTGGACATTCAGCTCCCAGTCCCTGTCACCTTGCAGCCACATCTCTGTAATGGCCACCAGATCATATCCATTTGTGCTAATCTGCGTCACCAGCTCATCCACTTTATTCCGAATGCTTCGTGCATTCAGATAAAGTGCCTTCATCCCAGTCTTCACCTGGACCATATTTGCCAGAACGCCACCAACCATACTCACGCCCCCTACTCCCTTTATTATTGGGACATCCTTGGCCTCTTCCCTTACCTGTACCCTCTCCTTAACTTTAGACCCCGTAATGTCACCTACCCTCGCACCCTCCCCCCCCCAATTAGTTTAAAGCCCTGTCTACAGTCCTATTTACACGATTCGCCAGGACTCTGGTCCCAGCACGGTTCAGGCCAACCTCATCCCACCCGAACAGGTCCCACCTACCCCAATACTGATGCCAATGCCCCATAAATTCAAACCCATTCCTCCCACATCAATCCCTGAGCCACCCATTCACTTCCTTAATCCTATCAACCTTCCGCCCGTCTGCACTCGGTTCAGGCAGTAGCCCAGAGATAACCACCTTGTCGGTTCTACTTTTTAATTCCATTCCCAGCTTTTCATACTCCCTCCCCAGATCCTCAGTTCGCATTTTGCCTATGTCGTTGGCACCCACATGTACCACAACGACCGGATTCTCACCCTCCCACTCCAGGTTCCTCTGCAGCCCAGATGCGACATCCCGGACCCGAGCACCAGGCAGACAACACACCCTTCTGTGCATTTTGTCATTGTGACAAAGGACAGTGTCAATACCCTTCACCCCACTATCCCCAATTACTACTACGTTCTTTTTCACCTTCTCTTTCCTATGTCCTGCGTCTGCATCACTGTACTGTGTGCAGTTTGCTCACCAACGTCACCTCCCTCGTTCTCGTCCAGACTGGAAGCAAGAACCTCAAACCTGTTATGCAGATTGAGAGGCTGAGGCATCCGCTCCCCACCCTCCTTCCTCTGCTCCCCACCCTCCTTCCTCCGCTCCCCACCCTCCTTCCTCCGCTCCCCACCCTCCTTCCTCCGCTCCCCACCCTCCTTCCTCCTCTCAGCAGCCCCCTCTTGTTCCTGGCCCTTAGAGTTAGCCAGTCTAGGGGGGGGTGGATGTCACTTGGACCCCATTGACAATGGCACCCTCTCTCCCCCTGATGAGCCTCAGTGTCTGTAGCTCAGAGGCCAGCTCATCTACCTTGAGCTGGAGCTCCTCCAGCAACCTGCACTTACTACAGACATGGTCACTGGGAAGGGCCCTGGGGTCCACCAGCTCCCACATCATACAGAAACCACACATCACATGCCCCTCCATAATTCACTGTAGTAATATTGAAAATTTCAACACGAACTTACCTGGCCCTTTTTCTCCCCAGCCCTTTTGCTCCTAAGCCCTAGTAGCTCACTCTGCTTCCCTCTCACTCCGCTGCCCGCTCCGATGCTGCCCGCTGTCTACCCCAGGCCTCCTTTTAAACCTGGGGCTGTTTTCAAGCCTGCTCCCCCACAACTCCCTGCTATCCACTCCCTTAGAATTCTTAAAGCGGTAGATACAAAAAGCCCGCAAAACTGCTTTTAAATGATTTAAACAGTTCTACAAGGTAAGTTCTTACTACGAAAGTGCTTTAAACTTATTTAAACAGGTTTTTAACAGGTAATTTCTTATCTGTCTCTCTGCTCCTTCACTCGTCTGCTCCAGCAAACATACCTCAATCAAGGAACTCGTACTCCAAAAGGCCAACCTCTTGGGTCTCACTGAAGTCATTACAGTAGAGCAGATTGACAGGAGATGCCCTGTGATCTATGCAGTCTGACTCACATAACTGCATCATCTCATGCTTTCCAATATATACACTCTCCAACCCACCTGAAAACCACTTCATCACTGACCAGGGGCCAAAAATTGTTAAAATCTGGAAAATCTCAACTGGGCTAGAAAATATCTTTCCCCAGTGAAAAATATTTCTCTCCAATGAAGACTATACCCCTCAAACCAGGAGCATTCCACACTGAATAACATGATTCATTCCATTATTCTATTCCCTGACTTATTTCACTCTGTCTCCTTTCAACTTCTGCTTTATCCAGCTTTCGCCTCCATCAGTTTTTATTTCTCTCTACACCCTGCAGTGTGGGGCTGCTGTTTGAGACACCAGTGTGGGAAAGATGAAAGCATGTGGCAGGTCTTATGTGTCAGTCAGTGTGAAAGACAAACTTTAAAGGCAAGCAGCAAGAATGGTGTAATGAACAACAACACAGAAAAGTTAGCCAATTTAATGGATTTTGAAACTCTCTTGATCCTATCAAAACACTGGCTTTCAAGTTTCTTTCGCTCGTGGTAAATCTGAAATCTTGCATTCGTTCACATTCATTGTCAAAGTAGCAATTATCTCAGGAAAATGGAGGTGGGGAGGATGTGTGTGTGTGTGTGTGTGTGTGCGCGCATCTATGCACAGGCCTTGTCTGTCCCTGGCCCAGCTTCTGATTTTGACTGGGGATTCCCCCCAGAGTGCAAAGAACAGTACAGTACAGGAACAAGCCCTTCGGCCCTCCAATCTTGTCCCAATTATGATGCCCTAACTAAATTAAAACCGTACGCATCTACAGAGTCCATATCCTTCCATTCCCGTTCTATTCATGTATTTATCCAGATACCCCGTAAATGCTGCCATTATACCTACTCCCACACCTCCTGGACAGCACATTCCAGACATTCACCACCCTCCGTGTAATAATCTTGCCTTGTCTCCTCTAAACTTTTCCCCATCCTTCTTAAACCTATGTCCCCCAGTACTGAAGGTCTCAGCAGGCGACAGTATCTGGAGGACATGTTTACTGGACCAGGAGGTCATTTTCGGGAGAAGCAGCTCAACAGTGCACAGATCGAATAAGGTGATGACTGAACTGCACCAATCTGGTAGCAAATTGGGTGAATTCAACAGTAACTTCCGAAGGGGGAGTTGGATATACATTTAAAAAGGAATAACAATAGGACTGTGCATGGGAACAGCACAGAGAGAATGGCACTCATTGAATATCACTCATCAAACCCTGGCACCATCTCAGTGAACTTCATCTGAACTGCTTCTAATGCCACTAAATTGTTCCTCAAATAAGGGGACTGAAATTGTACACTGTACTCCAAGTGCGGTCTTACCAATGCCTTGTATAGTTGCAGCAACACTTCCTTATTTTTATACTCTATTCCTTTAGCTATAAGTGCCAAAATTTCATATGCCTCCCTGATTATCTGTTGTACCTGCAAACCAGTTTCCTGTGACTCATACATGAGGACACCCATTTGGTGAGAAATCTACAGAAGTTCGATTGGGTGTCATCTGCCACTTGATTCCAGAGAGGGGTGTGTGTGACCACAGTTGGCCTGTTGGGTTACAGGGACTGTAAACTTACTGAGAGCATTACATGGTAAGATTTTTTTTGCCTCTTGTGTTATCCTTAAAAGTTGTGCGTATCTATGAAGATGTAAGTGGGGGAGTATTGTATCATCGTCAAGCCTTTCATATTTGATAAATGATTGTTTTTCCTTTTATCAAAAGCTTATTGGCAGGCCTATGACTCAATTAAGAGTTTCTAAAAAGTACAGCTATAAGTTACAGTCTATTGAGTCAGTGTTCCATTCTCATAGAATCCTACAGTGCAGAAAGAGGCCCTTCAGCCCATCAAGTCTGCACCGAACACAATCCTACCCAGGCCCTACCCCCATATCCCTACATATTATACCCACTAATCCCTCTAACCTACGCATCCCTGCACACTAAGGGGCAATTTCTTAGCATGGCCAATCAACCTAACCCACACATCTTTGGATTGTGGAAAGAAACCAGAGCACCTGGAGGAAACCCACACAGACACGAAGAGAACGTGCAGACTCCACACAGACAGTGACCCGAGCTAGGAATCGAACTCAGGACCCTGGAGCTGTGAAGCAGCAGTGCTAACCACTGTGCTACCATGCCACCCATTCTGGGACCTTCCTGCCCAATAGTAACATCAACTGCAATCATAACGTTAGTTAATGCAAATCCAGTTGACAAAAAATGACTCAAGAAAGTGAGTCAAAACATACTGAAGGAATTTCACCACTGTTAAATCAGGAAGCGAGCCATTCAGCATGTGCAGATGTCGCTATATTTGGATAGTGCAATGTATTGGACTGGGAAATACTTTTTTGATCCACATGGTTGACCCAGGCATTGAGAAACAGGATGTAGACTTCACCACCTATATCCTTCAGACTGACTCTCTCACCACCGGCCAGCCCAACTCGCCCCTCGGAGAGTTTGCTGATATCAACCTCAAACCAACTCCCTGAGAGAATCCTTCTGAATATTGACCATCCTCGTATCAAATCTATCCACGCTAACAATCCTTCATCCAAGATTGATCCCAATCAACCTAAAAAGCAGCGACGAGGCGTTCACATAGAGAGCCTGGCCGGGAATTGTGCAGTTTTTTGCTGGTACCCACACTCCAGTTTTCGACAACAAAGAATAAATCAAGGGTGAAATAGGGTCCTGACGGTTCAATCCACATCACTGGCCACCTGGTCTCTCTGAAAAGTCAACTCCCGTCTACAGAGAGGAAAGCAGTGCTCCAGAATTTAATTACGGTAATTGGCTGCAAATCTACATAGGTGGAAAATTCTACAGTTCTTCCAAAAAAAACAACTAATTCAAGTTGACAGAGAGAAGGAAATGAGCTAATCTCGATTGACGAAGCATGCAGTTCCATTAGCTCGATGGTCTGCCGAAACTAAGTGAATGACAGATTCCCAAAGCGACTGTGGCTGAGTAAAACATGCTGCATACCTTCTTTTCAATCAGTATTTTTTTTAATTTTGTTCCTAAAGTAGCAAACTAATTTGGAAAGCTCCATCAGCATGCAGCACAATGATCTGGTCCCAATCAACAAATGTAACCAACTTACTCACCATGACTGGCCAATTAATATTCATTCTGACTACAAAATTCACACAATTATCTAAATATTTTTGACAATAATTACGACGCACCCACAGGACTAAAAAAAAGACCTGCAATGCATCATTATTAACCATTAATACCAACACTCGGGGAATTAATGAATGAATTAATTTGTCCTGTTCTAGTCCCAACTTCGTAAGTGGAAGTTGTTTTAGAACAAAAAAACAAAACAAAGAAGAAGAGAAACTTACAGCACAGGAACAGGCCCTTCAGTCCTCCAAATCTGCACCAACACACTAATGTGCGTTGCATGCATAAGAACAGCAACTTGCATTTATACAGTGCATTTAACAAGTGTCCCAAGACACTTCATTGGAGCTACATAGGGCAGCACAGTGGCACACTGCTGCCTCACAGCGCCAAGGACCCGGGTTCGATTTCCGGTTTGGATCACTGTCTGTATGGAGTTTGCATGTTCTCCCACAGTCTGAATGACATGCTGGTCAGGTGCACTGGCCAAGCTAAATTCTCTCTCAGCGTACCCGAACAGACGACTCGCGGATTTTCACAATAACTTCATTACAGTGTTAATGTAAGTCTACTTGTCACATTAATAAATAAACTTTAAACAACACTAAATTTCAAACTTGCGTCTGCAAAATGTGAGCAGTCAATGGCGTTCTGCACCGGGGGGAAATCTAGTACATTGACAAGGCTATATGCTTCCCTACGATTAGAGAAGGCACTGGCGACCATGGAACTCCATTGGATTGCTCCACGATTTTGGCTGGCACATCCTCTGTATCACCTCTGATTATTCTCATTGTCAAGATACACGCCAATGGGGAATGAAGCTACAGCACCCATGACTCTCCGCAAATGGTCTGAGCAGAAGAAGCCTTCATGCGAGAACCAAAGCCACCATGAGATCTTAAGTGACATTTCTAGAACCAACAGAGCATTACAAGATCTACCTGCACTTATATTTCAAGTACGTGCTGTGAGCATCTTGCTACTGGTCTACCCATTACGGTGTCAGATCTGACATGCACTAGGGATTTGCACACATCACACTAATGCCATACTGGGCCTTGTAAATATAGATGACACAGAGTCATATTGTGTGGGCCAATATCTTTAAGTACTGGACATGCACAGAAGTGAACAAATTACCCAGCCATTTCCCCAGGTCAAAATATAATGAGTCCTAACTTCCTCTGAGTGGCAATCAGCAACAATAGACTGTAAAATATCCTGGGAATGAACAGCTTCATCAAGTAAAAAAAAAGGGATTAAACTAAATCCTTCTCATACTTACATATGAATATGCAAGATGGTTCCAAGATGGCACTGGAGTGAGGTGACTTCTTGAAAGTTGTGCTTAGCGTACCCTCTAATTCTATCTTTTATTCTCATTCTATGTTTTTAAAACTCTAATCTAACTCTTATCTATAACTGTAACACTACATTCTGCACCCTCTCCCTTCCTTCTCTATGAACAGTCTGCTTGGTCTGTATAGCACGCAAGGAACAATACTTTTCACTGTATACCAATACATGTGACAATAATAAATCAAATCAAATCAATGGAAGTATCCTTCATGTGACTGTAAGTAAGTTATTTTTGATTTAATATTTGGAATTTTATCAAACATCCTTACACCTGTGAGTTCCTGTTCAACACTACGTCTGTATATTGTTGCCGGAATATTGCCAGCTCGCCTGCCCGAGCCTTGTAAGCTCCCAGCCACAGCCAACAGAGAATACTGTTCTGCTAGCCTCGTCTTCCCTAGAATCGGAATGGGCGAGGCGGTAAAATTCCAGCATGTGGGTTGAGTTGAGTTGAATAAGGAAGTGCTACTTTCAAAACTGGTGTTTGGATGCATCACCCACGCAGTGTCATTTGCAGCCTTAAAGCAAATTTGAAATTTAGAGTTGTTTAAAGTTTATTTATTAATGTTACAAGTAGACTTCCATGAACATTGTAATGAAGCTACTGTGAAAATCCCCTTGTTGCTTGTTCGGGTACACTGAGAGAGAATTTAGTGTGGCCAATGCACCGAAACAGCATGTCTTTCAGACTGTGGGAGGAAACTGGAGCACCCGGTGGAAAGCCACGCAGACACGAGGAGAACATGTAGATTCCGCACATATGCAGTAATGTATTTCATTTCTTCAGTATTGAGATCAGATTTGTGATTGGATGGATAGGATAGTAAGAGGGGCAGAGGGTGTGGGGAGAGAATGGATGCTGGGCAGGGATGGAAGTGACTCCAAGCATGGCCTGTAATGATAAAGAAATGCCTGGAGAAGGGAGAGAAAAGTACAAGAGGCCAGAGTCAACACACCTCATAATATCCTCAAAATCACCATCCACCATGCGCTCAATTAAATTGCATACATGAGGTTATCAGCTGGTAATCTTTTAATTATAAGCTTCTTAATGTATCTTGCTGGGGTAATTTGACTGGAAAATTCATTTCCCCATGTCGAAATGACAAGCTCATTTATACACTGTCCCAACCTCACATCGTGAACAAAAGCCCCAGTTTAGACATCCATTTATCACGCTAATCTGTTACTGAAAGTAAATGATTCTTTACAGAATCACCTAGTCATGTTCATGATCATTACAGTGATCAATCTTCTGGCAGGTTTGATTAGAAAATTTGAGATGACTTCACATAGTGTCAGGAGAAAGAGAAACGATAAAAGAGAAAGAGACTCAACAAGAATGACAAACTTACATTTATATAGCGCCTTCCATGGCCTCAACACATCCCAAAGTGCTTTGCAGCTAATTAATTCACTCTGAAGGGTTATAATGTCAGAAACACTCAAGATTCGTACAGCAATATCCCACAATGGGACAACGACCAGACAATCTGTCTTTGGTGATGTTTATTGGTGAATTTAAGATGCAAGTTTCTGCAATCGTTTTAGTTTTTCTGAGCGCTGATCACTTTCAGGAATGTGTCAGGTGCATCAGATGTGAAAAAAGGACACACGTTTCTGAGTCATTCAAAGTTCCTTCATAGCAATACTCAGCCACATCACACTGGTTTATATTATACCTTGCTTCACTTGTGCTGTTTGTTTCAGGTCTCTGCATTTTGAAAGCTTTGGAGTAACGATTGACATCAATGTGGCTACCACTGGTTCCATCCATTTTCAATTTGGGTTACTGCAGTATTTAATTTGTATCCTGGAGCTCCATTCTTCCAGAACTCTCAATTTGGCTTTCTCCTGTGTTTGTGACTACAATGTTCCCCCATCACCCTCAGAAAGAAGCCAGATTTTTAAAGTTTATTTATTACTGTCACAAGTAAGGCTCAGATTAACACTGCAATGAAGTGGAAAAACCCCCTCGTCACCTGTTCGGGTACACTGAGGGAGAATTTAGCATGGCCAATGCACCCAACCAGCATGCCTTTCAGACTGTGGGAGGAAACTGGAGCACCCGGAGGAAACCCACATTATCTTCCCCCTCTCACCTTAAACCTATGCCCTCCAGTTTTAGACTCCCCTATATTTGAGAAAAAATGTTGACTATCTAGCTGATCTGTGTCCCTCATTATTTTATAGACCTCTATAAGGTCATCCCTCAGCCTTCTATGCTCCACAAAAGAAAGTCCCAGTCTATCCAGCCACTCCTTGTAACTGAATCCATCAAGTCCCGGTAGCATCCTAGTAAACCTTTTCTGCACTCTCTCTAGTTTAATAATATCCTTTCTATAATAGGATGACCAGAATTGTATACACAATTCCAAGTTGGCCTTACTAAGGTCTTGTACAACTTCAACAAGTTGTCCCAACTCCTGTATTCTGCATCTGTAATATTTTGCCTTTACATCTTCCAGAAGGGTAATTTCTCGGAAACTTCAATAACTAGCAATAGCAATCTTGTCTGCAATTGCAATAATTAAATAAGACTGTAAGTACGAGCCTTTGGGATAAAGATACATAACAAGTCAGTTATTGCATTGAAAAATTATATTCAGGCTCTGGAGAGAGTCAGGATTACTGATGTCCATTCCACTGCCTTGCCAGAAATGTAGGGATCAATTTATGACAGCAAAGGAACAGCGCCAGAAAAGTTTTTTTTTCCTTTAATAAGCACTTCCAGTCGAGTAGTTTTTAATTCAACTGTTAAAAAAAACTCAGTTGACTCTCTGACCTCTGCAGCAGTCTTTCTGAAAGAAAGTTTTGAGAGATGAACACAATAAATATCTGTATGAATCAAAAAGCACTTGACCCATATAACAAAGTGGCTTCGATATAGAGAAACCTACAACTTGGGAAGTCATAAATCAAATCTTCCACTCTGGGCATTTGAATAAAGCTTGGTAAAATATTGCAGCCACCGCAAAAAAAAAATTAGGTTATTGAAAGTCTTCACTGAGCCACAGATGAATGTTCCTCGTTAGTTGGAAATGTGATTATATTTTACCAGAGAGATCATAAAAGAGGCTAGAATTACACGCATTATTATCACATCATTACAAACAATTATCAGCAGTTAATAAATGCTTACAGTTTACAAATGAGAAAAGGATAGATTAGATGATGAAGTCAACAAGAGATTCTGTACAAACAGGAATTGGCAATTCTACAAAGTAATATTGAGACAGTTCAATGTTGAGTATGGGTTTTAAAAATGCGGATCATTTCATTTTGCAACCGTTCACACTTAACCACCGGAATTCTACTGCCCCGCCTGCCGTGAGAATCGGAACAGGCGAGGGGCAAACAACGGGAAGGTCCATCAACCTCGGGCAGGATTTTCCAATCTCAGGTTGAGCGAGGCCATAAAATCCCATCCAGAGTCTATGGGAAAATCTGCCCATGGTCAGGTGGTGGAATTTGAGTTCAATAAAAGAAATCTGGGATTAAGAATCTACTGACAACCATGAAACCACTGTCAATTGTCAGAAAAATTGTCTGATTCGCTTATGTCCTTTAGGGAAGGAAATCTGCCTGATCTGGCCTGCATGTGACTCCAGAGCCATAGAAATGTCGTTGACTCTCAACTGCCCTCGGGCAACTAGGGATGGGCAACACCCATGTCCCACAAATGAATAACAAATAAAAATAAAAATCCTTAAGCATATTTTCTTCTCCTAGGGCCCCCACCTTCTTCCATGCTTCTTATATGGCCAGCAGCAGTGGCTGTTACACCAGTCGATCAGACCAGGTCCTGTTGTCCTTTGGAGGAGATCCTGTGAGTGGTCCCTTAGATTCTGCGGGGCAAGAGGAGAATTGGTGAATGATTCAGGTTCATCAGTAAGCATGTCAACTACTGGATGAATGAAGCATCCTTGGTCAGTTAGATCACTGCTTCCACAAGCTGCTTCTGTATGGCACTGCTGTCTCATCTCACCATTCCGCACTCTTGTTTGGATGAACTGGGGCCATGGATATGGGGCAGGATTATGCAGCCTCGCACATATCGAAACCATAACATCCTGCCCGTTGCCCCTCACCCGCTCCGATTCACATGGTGGGTGGGATGGTAAATTTCCGACCATGGTGTTTGTTCAACTGCTTGTCCATAGTGAGCTTGCTTTCCAAACTGGCTCTCCTGGTTTGGAAGTCTGGCAGGTTGCATGCCCTGTGATGTTATAATTCCACATTTGGCTGGAATATTTGCCCTCATTCTATCTCATTTTGGGAAAGTCACCAACTTGTACTTGCAGCATGAGCGTCTCCTTGTGACAGTAGGAAGTTGAGTCCTCAGTGTTCTCCCCATGAGGAGTTCAAATGGTGCTGGACCATGTTGGAGTGGAGTTAAACAGTGTTAGTTGGATATCATTATCCATCTTCAGCAATGCTTTCACTTTACGACTGCTCTATCAGCTTCACTGCTGTCTTGGTGAGTTAGTAAAAGGGACAAAATCATACAATGCTGTGACTTATTCATTGGCAAACTGTGCCCACCGCCTGAGATTACAAGCTCTGGAATTCCATGTCTTACAAATATCTCCTTCAGCAATATAACCACTACTTCAGAAATGTGATCCTGCTGTTGCCTGAGCTCTATCCATCCGAAGTAGGTGTCTATTTAGAACATCTTAGTCAGTGTGCATAGGGGGCCATCCCAAGATAGTCTCATGGTCGTGATAGTGAGGAAGATGACTTCATCTCCTGACGAGAAGTCCTCTCTGGTCGGAATATTACGTGGGAATGGGATTTTGCGGCATGTACGTTTGGCCATCCTTTGATGCAGTACTCTCTGACCTGAGCACATACTTCATTCGATTTCAGTGCACTTCAGATTTCATTCATTTGCTGAGTTTTTGCTAGTTGTTGCTGATGCAATGGTTCTGACCTCCTCAACAAGAGTGACATCGCCTTGTCACTGGGATATAGGGCAAAGAATCTGCAGTGGTTTGCTGCTTTCCCGAAACACACACTGAGCAGGATTGTCCCTTTTTAATGCAGAGTGGAAGTAAAGTTTATATATTACTGTCACAAGTAGCTTACATTCACGCTGTAATGAAGTTTCTGTGAAAATCCCCTAGTTGCCACACTCTGGCGCTTGTTCGTATACACTGAGGGAAAGTTTAGCACAGCCAATGCACCTAACCAGCACATCGATGGATTGTGGGAGGAACCCGGAGCACCCGGAGGAAACCAACGCGAACATGGGGAAAATGTGCAAATTCCACATAGACAGTGAACCAAGCCGGGAATTGAACCCGGTTCCCTGGCGCTGTGAGGCAGTGCTGCTAACCACTTTGCCACCGTGCCACTCCACTGTGAAGATGAAAAATGACATTGGAGCCCCTGGCGGCAATGGCGGCCTTCTGCGTCGTATTGTTAGGATCTCTGAAACAAAATCCAAGGGGCCAAATCGTCGCGTTGGTGAGACAGACTCACCAGCAATTCACTGTTTTAAAAGATTGGGGCACCCTTTTTAAAGGCCACTGCAATAGAAAAATATGAAAATGGCAACATGAGTGCGAAGGGTCAACCTCCCTCACGTTGCCCAGTGAACGGAACTCAAATCCCACTCCTGCCAAACTGTGCTCGACAATGAGGAAAGCTGTACAGAGTGATATACAGTTTCCCTGCTACGTGGTCGATGTGCTTTTGAGTTTGACTTGATTTCTTATTGTCACACGTATTAGTATACAGTGAAAAGTATTGTTTCTTGCGTGCTATACAGACAAAGCATACCGTTCATAGAGAAGTAAATGAGAGAGTGTAGAATGTAGTGTTACAGTCATAGCTAGGGTGTAGAGAAAGATCAACTTAACGCAAGGTAGGTCCATTCAAAAGACTGATGGCAGCTGGGAAGAAGCTGTTCTTGAGTCGGTTGGTACGTGACGTCCAACTTTTGTATCTTTTTCCTGAAGGAAGAAGTTGGAAGAGAGAACGTCGGGGGTGCGTGGAGTCCTTAATAATGCTGGCTGCTTTGCCGAGACAGTGGGAAGTATAGACAGAGTCAATGGATGAGAGGCTAGTTTCCATGATGGATTGGGCCAAATTCATAACCCATTGTAGTTTCTTGTGGTCTTGGACAGAGCAGGAGCCATACCAAACTGTGATACAACCAGAAAGAATGCTTTCTATGGTGCATCAATAAAAGTTGGTGAGAGTCGTAGTGGACATGCCAAGCTTCATTTAAAATTTCCTTTAAAGCTGTTGCTATTACCAGTAACAGATCATTGCCGCTGTCTTTGGAGGCAGTCCCTGTGTTTACCAATTAAATGCGCTGTGTGATTTTAACAAGAGAACAACAATGTGCGTGGGAATTCAGACTACATTGGAAACAAACATTGTCCAAAATGAGAATGTTGTTTTGTGTCTGCTGTCTATTCAGGGTCTCATGATTGATTTTTTTCTCTCTTTCCATCTTCCGTTGGTAATTGGCTTTTTCCAAATGCAAATGGAGATTTCCAGCCGAGATTTCAGAAAGAAAGAATTCACCTCAAATTGCAGTGCCTTATCAAGTCTCACAGGATGTCTTGAGGAGGCGACAGTCAATTCATTATGCTTTGAAGTGCAGTCACCTTCATTAGCGATCAGGACATCCACAAGAATGGCTCACACACAAAGCAGAGCAGCTTTGGTATCAACTCGAAGGAGAGACTGACAGATCATTGGGTGGAAGTGCAGGGAATGATCCCAAACTGAAATAGGGAGGCCTTGGGTTCAATTGAAATTGAGCCTCTAAACGCATTGAAATTAGACTCACAGGGGTTTACAGCATGGAAACAGGCCCTTCAGCCCAACTTGTCCATGCTGCCCTTTTTTTTAAACCATCAAGCTAGTCCCAACTGCCCGCATTTGGCCCATATCCCTCTATACCCATCGTACCCACATCACTGTCAAAATGTTTTTTAAAAGACAAAATTGTACCCGCCTCTACTACTACCTCTGCCAGCTCGTTCCAGACACTCACCACCCCAGTGTGAAAAAATTGCCGCTCTTTTGTATCTCTCCTCTCTCACCTTAAACCAATGCCCCCTACATCCTTAAACGAGCAGTGTATACCTGCTGCCCTCCCCACAAGGAACTTTGACAGTGAAGCGTAAATCATTGTCAGCCTACTGTGACACAGCAGTGACCCCGAGCTGAGCGCAGGGAAGCAACACTTGTGGGGTTGAGAAAGCGTTCCTGTTCCTCTGGATTCTCCAGGAAGCATTCCTTTGAGGGAAATAACAGCAAATGGGTAATTTACCTCTCATTAGCAGTCATAGAGGAGCACTGAAGAGCCACGGGCAGTTCCAACTTCTAGCCCACTCTCTGTCGACTAACTTTGAAAAGGGATCTTTTAACAGGTGATATATCCGGGACACCTAACCAACAGGCCCTGTGAATTTAGCGGTGGAATTAGTGCCTGTGAAGATCTCACAAATGGTACCCAGTACCCAACAACAAGGGGTATCAAGCATGGGGCAGGCGAGCAAGCCTGCCACATGATGAGCAAACCTACCCAGACTACCTCAGCCAGAAAGGGATTCAAATCCCCACTGCTGGCATTGTTCTGAACCACTCCTTAACCATCTAGCTAACGGAACTAACTGGCCCCCACTCAGGTAGAGTAAACAAGAGAAACTATTCCCATTGGTAGGGGAGTCCAGGGCTGGGGGCAGTGCATAAACATTTAGAGCCAAACTTATTAGGAAACACGTCTACACACAGAGAACGACAGAAATTTGGAACTCCTTCCAGCAAATGGCAATTCCTGCTAGAACAACTGATAATTTTAAGTTTGAGATTGGCAGAATTTTATTATCCAAAGGTTTTAAGGGATATGGGAAAAGGGCCCATAAGGGTTAAATCCCAGATCAGCCTCTTTTTGAATGGTTGATCTGGCTCATAGAAGAATAGCACTGGATTTTACAACCTCGCTCAGGTGAGGACCACAAAATCCCGCCTAAGACCAACGGAGGATTCCATTCTGCGAGCCTCGCCCGCCCCGATTCCATTGTGGATAAGGCGGTAAGTTCCGACTATAGAATCTAAAAGCAGGAGTCGGCCATTTGGCCCTTCGAGTCTGCTCCGCCATTTATTTTTATCATGGCTCATCATCAAGTTCAATATCCTGATCCCCGCTTCCCCCCGATATCCCCTGATCCCTTTGGACCCAAGAGCTATATCTAATTTCTGCTTGAAATCAGACAGCATTTTGGCCTCAACTATTGTCTGTGGTAGTGAATTCCACACATTCACTAGTCTCTGGGTGAAGAAACTTCTCCTCACCTCAGTTCTAATTTATCTTCACACTATGACCCCTAGTTCTGGACTCCTCCATCATTGGGAACATTTTTTCTGAATCTACCCTGTTTAATCCTGTTAGAATTTTATAAGTAAAGGAAATTAAATTTGCTCCTCTTGTTCCTATGTTCCTCCTAGTTATTGGTGTGTTTTATTTAATTCAATAAGGCACCAGTGATAAGAACATAAGAACATAAGAAATAGGAGCAGGAGTAGACCAACTAGCCCTTCGAGCCTGCCCCGCCATTCAATAAGATCATGGCTGATCTGTCGTGGCTCAGTTCCACATTCCCGCCCTCTCCCCATAACCCTTAATCCCCTCTCTTATCAAAAACCCATCAACCCGCGTCTTAAAAATATTTAGCGAGGCAGCCTCCACCACTTCAACGGGCAGAGAATTCCAGAGATTCACCACCCTTTGAGTGAAGAAGTTCCTCCTCAACTCCGTTCTAAACCGCGCCCCCCTTTATCTTGAGGCTATGCCCCCTAGTCCTACTGTCCTTTCTGATCTGCATTGTACAGCCAGATTTCAACAACTATAATGCTGGACCAGCCAGAGATACTCACATCCCAAGGACGAATCTTAGAAAAAAGTGCTGAGAAATATTTTGAAGATGAGGACAGATAATGAAGGCATTTAACAAATAGATAAATGAATAGGGAGAGATGTGAGGAAACAATTGTCGTTTCCAGTTAAAGATTCAGTTTGATGGCAGAGAGGGGACAATGTTGTTCATGGAAAAATGGGAAAAGATAGAACAAGATGACACATCCAATCTTCCAACAAATATGTTAAACAATGTATTCATGGTATGCTGGCGCAGTGCTCAGCACTGTTGCCTCTCAGCTCCAGAGTCACAGGGGCCGGGGCCAAGATGGAAGCAAGAGTTTATGGTCTGCAATTATTGAACTGAATGTTAAGTCCAGAAGTGTCTAATCGGATGATGAGATGCGGGTCCTCCAGTTTGCATTGGGCTTCACTGGAACATTGCAGCAGGACAAGGACGGACATGTGGGCATGAGTGCAAGCTGGTGCGTTGAATTAGCAAACGACATGGGGCCATGCTTGCGGACTGGACGATGGTGTCCCGTAACGTTCCCTAATGAAGGCTTATTTTGTCCCTGATAAGGATTTTCAAGAACTTCCCCATGTTAGGCTGAGAGCTTTTCATTGGACCAGTTACCCCCTATTCCCATTTCTTAAATAGTGCCACAACATGAAGGAAGCCGCAGTCCTCCTGTATCCAATCAGGATTGAAATATTATGACCAAATCAGGCTGCTCTTTATCTTTGCTCCTTTCAGCAACCTCGGGTACATTCCGTCTGCAACAGGTGACCTGGAGTTAGGAAAAAGCTTAGCAATAATGCTAATCTTTTTCAATCACTTTTTATATTCATTGCTATCCTGTACATAACTTGCCTGCTCTTTTTTAACCTAATGTTTACATCATCTGCTTCCCTTGTGAAGACGTACAAAGTACTCCTTTAATACATCTGCCATGTCCTCTGCCTTTCAATGAATATTTTCCTTTGGGTCTTTACCAGGACAAAATCTTCCCCGGGTAACATTTTGACACTGTACGTTTAGAAAAGGATTAATTTAATCTTGCTTTCTAATCTTTTCTCACCTCCTCTCTTTGCTTCCCACATTAACGTTTGCAATTCCCTTCTGTACTTTCCATTATCTTCCTCGCTATTAACTGAATCTTGCACCAGATGCTGTCATTCATCTCCTCTTTCTGCTTTATTTTAATTTTTATTTCCTTTGTCATCCAGAGTACATTAGCTTCCAATGTTCCACCCTGTCCCTTCGAAGGGAATGCCCCAACTTGGATCTAAATTGTCCCTTTGCTGAATGTCTTTCATTTCATCATTAACTGCTTTATCGTGCGATTGTCTTTTCTCAATCAACCAGTGCTAGATTCCCTTAAAATCACTGAAATTAGCTCTTCCCCACTTAAATATTTTTCACTTTGATTATGAAAAGAAAGCAGAAAGCAAAGATCCCTCTAGCAGGATTATACTGTGGTCACTGTTAGTTACACTGGGCAGGATTTACCCCCAACTCTGCACTTTTTCCAGTGGCAAAGGCAGTTTGCCGCTGGCTGCCGGTGGATTCTTACCAATGACTACAGCATTTTGCATGGCTCACCAATCCTATCACTGGGGAACTGGGGGTAGAGTCTCCATCAGTGGAATGAGAAAATCCCGCCGGCAAAAAGGGCCAGAAATTTCCACCCATAATCATAGAATCCCAACAGTGCAGGAGGATAGCATTCTGCTCATTGAGCCTTCACTGAGAACAATTCCACCCAGGCCCTATCCCCTTAACCCCACGTTTTTACCCTACTAATTCCCCTGACTCTAAGGGACAATTAGCATGGCCAATCCACCTAACCTAGGGTATGGGAGGAAACCAGAGCACCTGGAGGAAATCCATGCAGATGTGGGGAGAATGTGAAAAATCCACACAGTCAAACATCCAAGGCTGGAATCGAACCCGAGTCCCTGATGGTGTGAAGCAGCAATGCTAACCATTGTGCCTTCCCTCACAGTAACACATTTCAGTTGCCCTACTTTATTTCCCAGAACCAAATCCAACACTGCTTCCTCCCTTCTTGGACTGGAGCAGGAAGTTCTCCTCTATACATATCAGAAATTTCTCTACATCCCTGTTTTTAGCAATATGCATTTTCCCAGACCATGTGAAAGGTACTTAAAGCTTATTTTTGCTGTATCAAGTGACTGTATCAAAGCTTTTCATCTTGCATTCATCAGGACAAGAATTTTCTAACAGTAACAGGGGAACAACAATTTATACTGCATCATAAAAGAGGGCTGATGGTTGGCAAGTGGATTAGTGGAGGCATCGCCGTGGACAATGCGAGCTGATCTGATGAGTGCAAGACAAAGGGCAGAATTTTGCCGGCACGTCCGCCCATGGGATGTACGATCCCGCCCGAGGCCAACAGAGAATGCCAATCGGGGCGGCCATGCTAAGTTGCTGTTTAGTGTCCCAAGATGTGTAGATTAGGGGAATTAATTAGGTAAATAATCTGGGGGAAATTTCTAATTTTACTGCTGTTTGTATCTCTCTGTCCTTTACATCATGCATTCCCTTTTCCCTTTGGTTTCATTTTGGCTTCTCTCCTCCTACACTAAAACAGGAGAGAGGAAATTTGGGTAAGTGCCTCCTGCCAAAGTGTACTTCCATAGCCAATTTCATCAACGTGAAACTTCCGCACTGGTCTAACACAATTTCTGTTCTCACTGATGTGAAATTCTATTATATCCTGGAGAACTGGAGATTATATAATGCATGGTGAGACTATCGGAGAAAGTATGAGTATGTGCTGGCAATATTCTCAGTGCCGAGAGGGATTACCTTGTCTTTATTAGTGGAATAGTCAATAATAAATAACTCGCTGACCTTCAAACTTTACTTGTTTTCAGTGTTTTTGCTGTGCAAATATTGAATCAATCCTGGGGAGCTCCTGTCTTAACTTCCCAAATTCTCTAACCAAAAATAAAGCCACGATTATATTACAGTTTGCTTTTTGTTTGTTAATATAAAGCAACAGAGATAGCGCGATACTCATAATTTACAGCACAGAAACAGGCCGTTCAGCCCAAATCAGCTATGCTAGCCGTTTATGATCGCTAATGACTTCCTGCCACCCATTTTCATCGAACCCAATCAGGGTAAGAGCATAGCAACACAAGAAATTGGAGCAGGAGGAGGCCATAAGGTCCACTGGACCTGCTACCCTGTTCAGTATGGTCATGGCTGATCTTGGGTTTCAACTCCACTTCCCTGTCCCTTCCCCAGGAGAAAGAAAAGTCCGTCTATCCCATCCTTAAATGTGTTCAGCAATGGAGCATCCGCAACAATCTGGGGCTGAGAATTCCACAAACTTTTGAGTTGAGTAATTTCTCCTAATCCCAGTCCTAAATGATCGTGTCCTTATCCTGAGATTGTGCCCCTGAGTTTTAGGTTCCTTGACCAGAGGGAAGTAATCTCCCAGGATCTACTAAACCCATTCAAAATCTGGCATGTTTCAATAAGAGTGCCGATCATTCTTCTAAAAGCCGTAAGTGAATTAAGTCAGGTAAGACAATCAATGGAGAAAATACACAAATATGTATTCCCCATGTGGATTCATAGGGACCAGGAGGAGGCCATTCAGTCCCTCAGGCCTATCCCACCATTGAATTGCATTGTTGATCTGTACTTCAGTTCCATTTACCCATCCAATGCTGTCAGCACCAAATCCTTCAGTGGTACTACCTAGCAAAAAATAATCGCTCTCAGTATTGAGAGATCCATTTGACCCACCAGCCAGGGCAATCTGGAGGAAGAGTTGTAGATTCCTCATGTTCCCTGTCTGAACAAAGCCTTCCTGACTTCCTTCCTGAGAGGACCACTTTCTAATTTTAAGAGATTATGGCCTCTGCTGCTCGATTTCTCCTGCCAGAGGAAATAATTTCTCGTACATACCCCTATCGAGTCCAGTGACGGAAAATGTATCCTAATCTTCAGATTCGAAGGCAGGGCCCATCTGTGCCCCTACCACAATGTTACCAGCTTTACTAGCATGTCACCAGGGTGGCACGGCGACACAGTGGTTAGTGCTGCTATCTCACAGGCCCAGAGACCTGGGTTTGATTCCTGACTCGGGTCACTGTCTGTGTAGAGTTTGCACATTCTCCCCGTGTCTGCGTGGGTTTCTTCCAAGTGCTCCAGTTTCCTCCCACAGTCCAAAGATGTGCTGGTTAAATTGCCCTTTAGTGTCCCAGGATGCATAGGTTAGAGGGATTAGCGGGATAAATAGGTGGGGTTCTGGGCATTAGGCCTGAGTGGGATTGTTATCAGTGCAGGCTCGATGGGCTGAATGGCCTCCTTCTGCACTGCAGGGATTCTATGATTGGCAGTGGCGTCAAGCAGCCTGACCACCAGAGAGCCAACTGAACAATTCCTGCCACCAGAATTTAAACGTCATTGGGATAGGCCTACATCAAGTGCCCAGCCGGGCAGGTTTCCCTGAGTCAGCTGATGGTCAGACAGGGGATCTCTCTTTAACAGGCTCCCACACTGGAAGTCCCCGCTCTCCAATTCTGTACTGGCCATCTCTCCAAGCCCTGGGGGCAGTACTGACAGTGGCCACCACTCTGGGTGGCACTGATGCAACTGCTGAGCTGCTGGCCTCTGATTGGCTGGCATCTCTCCAAGGTGAGATGGCCTGTCTTAGAGCGGAACCTGTCCACTCGCGGAACCGGAAGATCCCGCTGGCTGGAAGAATCAAATATGTCAAATTCTATACGGTTCCAGAAGACTGGAGGATTTCAAATGTTACACATTTGTTTAAAACATGGTAGAATGATAAACCTTAACTACAGGCCAATCATGTTCACATTGTTGGCACAGGAACTTCTATGAAACCATAATCTGGGACAAAACTTGGATGAAAATAGGTTAACAAATGATAGCTCAGTGATGGATTTGTTTCGGAGAATTCCTGTAGCTTAACTTGATTGAGTAATTTGGGGAAGAAATGGAGAGGGTTGCCGAAAGTAGTGCGGTGGATGTTGTGTATGTGGACTTCCAAAATGTGTTTGATGAAGTAAGTCTATGGGTGCATGATGGCTTTTACAACACACTGATGCTGTGCTGACTCATAACACTGAAAGGTAATCAGGCTCAGGCCTCACATTCTCCCCCTCTGAATGAGCAAATCCCCAGAGGAAAATTAGAGGATCTCAATCCCCAAACCGAGAGCCAGAAAAAAGGAGGAAAACTCACTTCAACAATGTGGTTGGTTAACTTGCTGCAGCTAAAACCTGTTCTTCTGAGCGCAACAGCAAAAAGTGAATTTAATTTAATGCTTTGACAAAGGGTTGTCTGGACTCAAAACTTCAGCTCTTTTCTCTCCTTACAGATACAGCCAGACCTGCTGAGATTTCCCAGCATTTTCTCTCTTTGGGTTAATGTAATGCTTAATGTCATGAAGAGAAAAGCAATCACAATATTTTCATATGTAACTGCTCATCTTCACCAGTGTCCACATGTAGATTCCGACTATATTAACACTTCCTCTATGCAGATATTGTTTGTTAAAACATATATTTTTGAACTCCAGCCGGTTTGGGGTTTCAAGCATATCATTTTCCACAAAATAAGCCATGGAAGTAAAAGATATCACAACAAATGATTACATAACTGAGAACAGCATTCAAACCAATAGTGGCTCTGAAGATTACTCGGTACATAGCTCACACATGGGACTGAAGACATCTCACAGACATACACACAAATCAACTACAGAGCAGCTCAGAGTTTGTCAGGACGATAGTGAGCAACACAGACAGCATCTCACAAATCTTCATCAATAAACTGCCCTGGCTGAATCCATATTGTAACAACCTCCACTTTCCTTCATGTCAAACACACACATACAAAGCAAACCCAATGGACGGTGGTGACAGATTCATTCCTGGCTTTCAGAAGGAAATTTTATCAGCAGGTGAAGGGAAGTGATTTGCCAGGCTATGGGGAAAAGTCAGGGGACTCACTGAATTACCAAAAGCCAGCATGGGCTCTACACCCCTACAGTGCAGAAGGAGGCCATTCATCCCATTGAGCCTGCACCAACAACAATCCCACCCAGGCCCTCTCCCCGCATATATTTACCCTGCTCGACCCATGACACTAAGGGGCAATTTAGCATGGCCAATCCACCTAACCAGCACATCTTTGGACCATGGGAGGAAACCAGAGCACCCAGAGGAAACCCACACAGACATGGGGAGAACGTGCAAACTCCACACTGATAGTGACACAAGGCAGGAATCAAACTCCGGTCCCTGGCTCTGTGAGGAATTTGAACTCATTAAAAAATATCAGGAATTGAGAATCTACTGATGACCATGAAACCGTTGTTGTTTGTTGGAAAAACCCATCTGGCTCACTAGTGTCCCTTAGGGAAGGAAATCTGCTGTCCTTAACTGGTCTGGCCTACACGTGATTCAGACCCACAGCAATGTGGTTGTCTCTCAACTGCCCTCAGGTAATTAGGGATGGGCAATAAATGTTGGCCAGCCAGCGACGCCCATATCCCACAAATGAATAGAAGAAGGAGCCATTGAACAAAGATGTGAAATTGCAATTTTGAAATTGGAATGATTCATGCTATTCTGAACTTCACATTGCATCATCTCAAGGGCAATTAGGGATGGGCAATAAATGCTGGCCTAGCCAACTGTGCCCACATCCCGTGAACAAATTTTTAAAAAGATCACATTTCCATGGCCCCAGTGGCCTAGTTCACAGGCACGGGTGGCACAGTAGCACAATGGTTAGCACTGCTGCATCACAGTGAATCATAGACACATAGAATCACAGTAATCCTACAGTGAAGAAAGAGGCCATTCGGCCCATCAAGTCTGCACCGTCCACAATCCCACCCAGGCCCCACCCCCATGTCCCGACATATTTTATCCGCTAATCCCTCTAACCTACACATCCCTGGACACTAAGGGGCAATTTTAGCACAGCCAGTCAACCTAACCTGCACATCTTTAGACTGTGAGAGTAAACCAGAGCACCTGGAGGAAACCCACGCAGACACGAGGAGAATGTGCAAGCTCCACACAGACAGTGACCCAAACCGGGAATCGAACCCAGGTCCCTGAACCTGTGAAGCAGCAGTGCTAACTGCTGTGCTACCACGCCGCCCAGTGCCAGGGACCCAGGTTTGATTCCCGGCTTGGGTCACTGTGTGTGTGTGTGTGCGTGCGTGTGCGTGTGTGGACTTTGCACATTCTCCCCATGTCTGCTTGGGTTTCCTCTGGGTGCTCCAGTTTCCTCTCTCAGTCCAAAGATATGGGGGTTAGGTTGATTGGGTCATGCTAAATTGTCCCTGAGCGTCAAGGGGAATTAATAAGCTAAATATGTGGGTTTATGGGGATAGGGCCTGGGTGAAATTGTTGTCAGTGCTGACTTGATGAGCCAATGGCCTCCTTCTGCACTGTAAGGATTATATGATTCCAATAACTGGATCTCAAAGCACTGAAGGGATGGATGTTGGGGATGGTTAGCAGAAGTGGGATGTCCAGGGAGGACAGTGGTGGTATATTGGTCAATTGAAGGGAGGGTGTTCTCTGGCAGTACTGGGAAGAGGATCCCAAGCAGGGGGGCAGGAACTGTGAGAAAGGAGCTGATGGAACTTGGAGCAAAGGTTAGGGGATGGTGGGGTATGAAAGTAACAGATTGGGTGCTGGTTCTGGGAGCTATTGTAAGTGTGCTACTGAACATGAGGACAGAAGGGTGGCTGCAGAGAGTTGGGAAATGGAAATGCAAGCAGTGAGAACTATTGGGAGGTGGGATAGGATGAGAGAAATGTTGGGAGCCCCTGTTAATACAGTAAGTTTTCATCTACTCTCTCTCAATCTCGGGTGTAGTGGAGATACTTGGGTGAGATTTTAACTCACTCAAAATCCATTCACTTACAAAGCTAAAATAGAGGACTTGAATTCCCAGATCAAAAGGAGATACGTTGCAAAGCTTTCCATCTTGCACTGATCAGGACAAATGCAAGAACACAAGAAACAGCGCTAGGCTTGAATACACTCCTTTTATTTATAGAGAACTGATCCCTGCATATGAATTACCCAGGAGCCTGTGCAGCTCTTGTTGATTTCTCCATGGCAACATATTGACCAATCAGACTTTAACTTGCAAGCCATTCAGCTCTCTTTTCTTCTGTTGAATACGTTTGAAATTTGGTATTCTTGCATTTGTCCCAACAGCACAAGATGAAAAGCTTCAGCAACATTAGGTCTGTACTACTAAGTGACGAAATTTGTATTCATCATCGACAGTACGTAATCCACTTCAACCAAGACAAGTCAAGCCATCCTGATTGCCACAGGTTTAAGTTGTGCTCTTTTGAAAATGGTTGTGGCATTTACAAATTCTTCTAATTCAAAGTCCTTGTCCTGCACGATAACAGGAATAACAATTAGGATAATAAAAAGAGATGTTTAAAGGTGATACAAAGGCTGCTCCTGCAAAGCAGACTGATCAAACAGTCACATTTCCACTTTCAATGGTTGAACTCAGGAAAGGCAATGGCTTAGTGATATTATCACTAGACTATTAATCCAGGGAATCAGTTAATGTTCTGAGGACCTGGGTTCAAATCCTGCCAAGGCAGATGATGTAATTTTAAAAATCTGAAATTAGGAATCTACTGATGACCATGAAACCATTGTGAATTGTCAGAAAAACGTATCTGTTTCATGAATGTCCTTTAGGGAAGGAAATCTGCCTTCCTTATCCAGTCTGGCCTCCATGTGACTCCAGAGCCACAGTAGTGTGGTTGACTCTCAACTGCCCTCAGGCAATTACGGATGGGCAATAAATGATGCCCAAGAATGAATTAAAAATTACACAATGTGAAATAGAAATGGAGTTTCAGGATAGGCCATCACTGGGCAGTGCAGCAGCACAGTGGTTAGCACTGCTGCCTCACAGCACCAGGGAGCTGGGTTCAATTCATGGTTTGGGTCAATAACTGTGCGGAGTCTGCACGTTCTCCCCGTGTCACATGGGTTTCCTCTGGGTGCTCCGGTTTCCTCCCACAGTCCGAAAGACGTGTTGGTTCGGCACATTGGTCACGCTAAATTCTCCCTCCGTGCACCCAAACAGATGCCGGAGAAACTTAATAGAGTGCAAACTCTATAGCCCATGCTTGCCCCAATGTCACAGGCAAAGCATCCGAAAACCACAATGATTAAGAGCCTTCTTAAGAGAGAAAAATTATGATGGTGAATTTGCATAATTTTCACTTGCCATCAACTAAATTAATTTCTGAAAGAGCGATGGAAGAACAGTTGTATTCACTCTGCAAGACCAGTCAAAGCAATTTTAGATGCAGAAGACGAGTGGCAATTTTTGGGCTAACTAAAAGCTGGTATTATAATGTATTCTGTCAGTGTCTCGCTCATACAGGTGCCTAGCATATGGTGTAAACAAATAACTCCCTCTTTTTCTCTCTAACCTGTGGATGCTGAAACTAATCTGGTTTATTTATGCTTGCCTAACTATCGAGGTCACAATCCAGCTCTTTAATCAGTTGGCGCCACTTGGCTGGAAGTGCCTTACGATCACAAGAATGTAGTCAACTGTTTGAGAAGTAAATAATTAACACACCTCAGAGAACATTTATTCTGTGCAGTAAAGCACTGTTCCTTTACAGCTAACTCCTGGAGCTGTTACAAGGACTGACTCCAGGCAGCAAGGTAGGAACGCAATGGCTTCTTTGTCCAAATAATCCAGTGAACTTCATAGAAGAAGCTGGGTGCACACACAAGGTGACTGAGCAGCCATGAAGCCAACACTGCATTTCACGTACGGCAAAGATAGTTAGCTAAATCTTTCAAAATGCAAGCCAGGCCTGAAGGAGAAAGGACAAGAAGGCGATGGCTCTCACCTCAAAGTCATAAGATTGTCGATTTAAATCCCATTCAGGGCGCCTCCCATCCAGGCCAGCACTCCATTCTGGTATAGCGGGAATACTGCTGGAGGTAGCATATTTCAGACAAGGCCTGAACATTTTAAACAAACAGGCCAAAAACAAAACATTTCAGCTTTCAAAAAGGTTAATCTGCTCTGTTTCTCTCACACGGTTATAAAACATGCCATGGTACTATTCTGAAGAACAAGGCAATTCTCCCCAGCATCTTAACCAGTAAAAATCCCTATGAGATCATCAGTGTGATAACTTGAGCCAGGAGCCAGTTTGTTGCAAACAAATGTGGACTCTACTGGGAGCACACATTGATACTTACAGGCTTGTCACCACCATAGACGAACCGCAGAAACCCTGCAGTACAGAAAGAGGCCATATTACAATCTGGAGCATAGTACAGTGTTGACTGGCTGGAGGGAGGGGCAACCGCTCCTTTAGCACAGTCAGTAAAGCAGATTATGAGGTCATTATCACATGCTGTTTGTGGGATCTTGCTGTGCGATGTACATGTACCTTTAAAGGGAGCATGCCTTAAACTGTTATCCATCACTACCAACCAGGCTGTGATGTGTAAACCTTGACTCTGTAGACAGAACACAGCAGCAGTTCAACAGGTGAGATATGCCTCTCGGTCACCCTTATCCGTATAGGGTCTTATCTTCACAGAACAACCCGCATTATTGTTTTACCAAGCCCTGTTGGATGATTGATACGTTTAGATGGAATGTTTCCACCCACAACTGTGTCTACATTTCAATGGCTGTAAAGCATGTTGGGACATCAAAAGGTCCTGAAAGGAGTAAAATAAGACAAGTACAAAACAGGAGAAAAGTTTAATTTTCTGAAGAACTTGAATGATGATTTTGAACAGCAGACTCCATAGCCACTAAGTGTCTATAACACTGAACCCCAAAAAGGTGGGATAGAACTTAGCCCAGGGTTGAGGTGACAGCAGTGGTTGGATTTGGGTTGGGAGGGGCAGGAAGGAGGGCAAGGAGGAGGCGAAACACAAATTTTTAGCCAGTTTTACATTCTGCTTGATTGACGTGAAGGGAAGGGAATAAATGGGGCGACACGGTGGCATAGTGGTTAGCACTGCTACCTCACAGCTACAGAGGCCTGGGTTCAATTCCTAGCTTGGGTCACTGTCTATGTTCTCCGCATGTCGGTGTGGGCTTCCTCCGGGTTCTCCGGTTTCCTCCCACAGGCCAAAGATGTGCGGGTTAGGTGTGTTGGTCACGCTAAATTGCCCATTATTGTCCCTGGATGCATAGGTTAGAGGGATTGGCAGGGTAAATATGTGGGGTTACAGGGATAGGGCCTAGGTGGGACTGTGGTCTGTGCAGACTCGATGGTCCGAATGGCCTCCTTCTGCACTGTAGGATTCTCTGATGCTATGAGTACATGGTGATTGGCTGAGTTAATCTTGTCTATTTTCCACTACCATTTTCAAACAAGTGAACGAAATTAGCAAGTGGCTTAGCAACCCAAATTGAAAAGTAAATGTATGGGAGGTGCATCACCCCATACCTTCATAACATGCACTCAACTAGAACCAGCTGGACAGAACTGCTACAACTCCCAGGACTTGCATGGGGAATCACTGAATGACCTCCCCGTTGAAGTCATTGAATGCAAGCTCCCTGCAGATTGGCATTAACTCACCAAATAGAGCTTGTGTACGGAGCCCTATATAAATCAAGACCTCGAGTGGGTCCAGTATTATATTGTCCTGGTTCGGACCTCTTGGTGTTCACCACAAGTGACACATTGGTAAGCATTTCTGCCTCAATGTGCCAACAGTTTAGGTTCGATTTCTGGCTTGGGATTTATCTGTGCAGATCTGTATGTTCTCCCTGAGTCTGTGTGGATTTCCTCCGGGTGCTCCGGTCTCCTCCCACAGTTCGAAAGCCGTGCTGGTTAGGTGCAGTGGCCATGTTAAATTCTCCCTCCGTGTACCCGTACAGGCACCAGAGTGTGACGTGTGTGAAATTATTTCTGTTGATTCTGAATTTATCCTATAACAGGGTGTCTGCCCGTAGAGACGGAAAGCTGCATAGGCAAGTAATAGGGTAGACAGGACATCTACTGTATCTAATGGAGCTGCATCATTGTCTACAGTATAAGACCTCATACAGCATATTTTTATAAAATAGAAACAGATTTGCTCATTGCTACTTCTGAAATTTGTGAATCTGAACAAAGACCTTTAAAATGATAGAAACTATGTCTGTCCATGACCCCTGAACTGAAGAAGCCACTTGGCAGTTTAGGAAAAACTCACTTTGTTATCTCTGAGGAGGGTCTAATGAGCCCCCTGTGGACTGTACAGCCCAAACTTCAAACAGAGCTGTACAAATGCCATCTGCATTTACTAACCTAGACTGGCCAGAAGGAAATGGATAGCCTGCTAAGACAAAGGAACTGCAATCTTCCTTTCAGTTCCCAATGGCTAAGACATTTATTAGTCATTGGAATCCAGGTGATGGATACACATCAAAGATGGTGGAAAGGTAAGAGCCATCTGGATCTGGCTTGTGGAATAAGTGATATTGCCTTGCTGAACTGCATAGTCTCAATCTGCTGTTTACCATCTCAGTGGCAGCCTCACAGAAAAGCAGCTCTGCTCAGGTTTAACACCTAGCCCTAGCTAAACTGTTTCTGTCGGAAACAGTTTCTGTATTATTGCCTACAAGAATGATGCATTCCTACATGCCTATCTTATTGTGTGAAGTCAACAACATCAGAAAATGAATTTTGCAGCATCAGTTTTCAGCCTATTGATCTCTGTGAAAGAATACCTCATTGGACTCTGCAACCCACAGGAAACAATTTATCTTTCCTCTGTGGGCTCTGTACTTATCTGTTCCTTATCCCTCTCTTTACTATCTGAAGCTGAAGAGGACTTTGTGAACTCTCTCTTTCTGCATTTTGAATGTGTGCCAATAAACTAACCCTTTGAGTTCATCCAATCTCGAGTTTGCTGTGGGGCTATTAATAACAAATTGGATTGCACCAACACTGAGGGAACAAAGAACAGTACAGTACAGGAACAGGCCATTTGGCCCACCAAACCTACACCAATCACGTTGTCCTATTCAGACTAACCACCTGTATCTTTCTATTCCCTGTCAGTTCATATGGCTATCCAGATAAGTCTTAAATGTAGCTAATGTGTCTACTTCAACAATCTCACTTGGCAGTGCATTCCAGGCCCCATCACCCTCTGGGTATAAAACTTCCCCTGCACATCTCTACTGAACATTTCCCCCCTTACTTTGCACTTGTGCCCCCCTTGTAATTGTCATTTATGCCGTGCGAAAAAGCTTCCAACTGTTCACCTTATCAATGCCCCTCATAATTTTATAAACTTTGATCTGGTCGCTCCTCAGCCTCTGTCTTTCCAGGGAGAACAATCCCAGTTTATTCAATCTCTTCTCATATCTCATATTCTCCAAACCAGGCAACATCCTGGTAAACATTTTCTGTACTCCCTCCAAAGCCTCTATATCCTTCTGGTAGAGTGGTGACCAGAATTGGACACAGTATTCCAAATGTGGCCTAACCAACGTTTTATATAACTATAACATAATTTGCCAATTTTTATACTCCATGCTCTAACTGATGATAGCAAGCATGTCATATGCTGTCTTCACCACCTGTGCTGCCGGTTTTAAGGATTTGTGGATTTCTTTGTATGTCTATGCTCCCGCTGGTTCTGCCATTTATATGCTAGCTCCCACTTGAATTGGATCTACTAAAGTGAATCACCTCACATTTGCCCAGATTAAATTCCATCTGCTGTTTAGGGAATAGGAAATGCGCCACCACTTATAAAAAGGAAAACAAATCTAAACATCTTTCTGTTCATGGGAGAGTGAGAGGAGAAATTAGTACTGTTAAAATTGACCTACCTTCTGTCCTGTCCTGGTCCCCCCATATCAACACTATAGTTAAGAAAGCCCACCAACGCCTCTACTTTCTCAGGAGTCTAAGGAAATTTGGCATGTCAGCTATGACTCTCACCAATTTTTACAGATGCATCATGGAAAGTGTTCTTTCTGGTTGTATCACAGCTGGGTATGGCTCCTGCTCTGTCCAAGACCTCAAGAAACTACAAAAGGTCATGAATGTAGCCCAATCCATCACGCAAACCAGCCTCCCATCCATTGACTCTGTCTACACTTCCTGCTGCCTTGGCAAGGCAGCCAGCATAATTAAGGACCCCATGCACCCCCGGAATACTATCTTTCACCTTCTTCGGTCAGGAAAAAGATGCAAAAGTCTGAGATCGCATACCAACCGACTCAAAAACAGCTTCTTCCTTGCTGCCGTCAGGCTTTTGAATGGACCTCCCTTGCACTAAGTTGATCTTTCTCTACACCTTAGTTATGACTGTAACATTACATTTTGCACTCTCTCTTTTCCTTCTCTATGAATGGCATGCTTTAACATAGAACATAGAACATTACAGCGCAGTGCAGGCCCTTCGGCCCTTGATGTTGCTCCCACCTGTGAAACCAATCTAAAGCCCATCTAACCTACATTATTCCAATATCATCCATATGTTTATCCAATGACCATTTAAATGCCCTTGGTGTTGGCGAGAATATCTTTGTCTGTATAGCATGCAAGAAACAATAATTTTCAATGTATACTAATACACGTGACAATAATGAATCAAATTAGATCAGTCTGTAATGACAATCACTGTGGGATAAGTGTTTTTGGAATAGGGTCTATGACACTGTATGTCATGTTCTATAGGATAGCACTGGATGGTGATTGGTATAGGTGTTAACCATTATTGTATTCTATGCACTATTCTGTTACAATAATAAGGAGCATTTGCTCACACACCCAAGGATCTAGCCAATTGCTGCGTTCTCCCAACACACCACCTCAGCTGCCTTTGATTACTTTCCAGCTGATTTGAAGCCAGCCATAACTCTAGGTTAGATTTCTGGAATTTTAATGATTTTTCCTTCCCACAGAGATAATTTGGAAAATTATTTTAATACTGGGGGATTTTAACTGCAACACGTATTGTTTGGAAAGCTTTTTAATAGATGTAAAAAAAAGGTACCAAAATGCTTGGCAACTGATACACTCATTGAAAGTTGTTTCACCCAGAGATCTAAAAAGAATTAACAAGACCTTTGTTTATCTGTTAACTAAAAATATATCCTCCACATTGTGTCAGTAAACACTTTGATATGCGAGTCCATGAGGGCTTTCTAACAAAAGGAAAGAGATTTGTTTTTAAATCAGCGCACTTAGTAGTGTAAAAGCAAAATACAGGTAATAATAAACTTTGGACATAGACTACAAAGGTGAATCAGGATGCTAAGTGCAACAATATTAAAAAACACAAAGAAATCACAATGTATGTGGTTCTGCCATGGCTTTACATATGGATACAGGCAGGTTATTATGTACTTTTGTGTGAATGGAAGGAACAAATCAACTGAACTTAGCTATTCTGATCTTACTGACCCACGCACTGCACCTTACTGTGTGGAAAAGCAACTTAAAACTTCCAAGCAAGCACCAGTTCATCCAACGTTAACTGCCTTTCTTCAAATTAATGAAATGCAGGTGCCAGAGATATAATTATCCAGTCCAGTTCACAAGAGGATGCTGCTGTGACATTTCCCTGACTCGGGCTAGATTTAGGATAGCCAGTCAACTCCTATCAAAGTGAGACACTCAGACAACTTAATTACGTGAGCGGCTGACACCCACTGAATCCCCGAGACTATCTGTGGCAGATCCAAATTTATCAGGTTGAAGCAGAGGGACTTCCAATCCCAAAGCCTCCACAGCAAGACTGTGAGGACGCATGAGAGATTTGACTTGATCTACTATTGTCACATGTATTAACATACAATGAAGAGTATTGTTTCTTGCACGCCACACAGACAAAACATACCATTCATAGAGAAGGAGTGCAGAAAGATGTTTTAGAACCATAGGAGAAGAATAAAAGATAGAATTGGAAGATATGCTGGACACAGCTTGCAAGAAGCTGCCTCACTCCGGCACCATCTCAGGAGTAGGAAGATGTGTTCTCCTTGAAATCCAGCCTGAATAAGTGAAGTGCTCAAGTCCGGGCAATGCTGCGTGTGCTGAAAGGATATTCCACGATCACTCAGGTGGGAGATAGTGGTTTGTTTCTAAGTGTTACACTCCTCTACACAGCTCGAAATAATGGAAATACAAGACACTAGACTCACTGCTGCACTTGTACTAGTCTGTGCTAAAATTTCTAACACCACATAGCTTAGTAGCACTTTCACCGTCTAGTGCCTCATTAACAAGGAAGGGAGAGAGTTTATTAATTAGTGTCACAAGTAGGCTTACATTAACGCAATGAAGTTACTGTGAAAATCTCCTAGTCGCCACACTCCAGCACCTGTTCAGGTACACTGAGAAAGAATTTTGCATGGTCAATGCACCTAACCAGCACATCTTTCGGACTGTGGGAGGGAACTGGAGCATCCGGAGGAAACCCATACAAACATGGGGAAAAATATGCAAAATCCACACAGACAGTGACCCAAACTGGGAATCAAACCCAGGTCCTTGGCATTGTGAGGTAGCAGTGCTATCCAGTGTGCCACAGTGGCAAACAAAGGATGGAGTATGAGTTCGAAGTGAGGCATAGAATGCACATCCACAAAACAACAAATGTACTGTTCCATGGAGATGTGATTATAAGCCAATGTTACCTACACACAGCACTTTGCTTGTCCATCCATTCCAGCCCCACACCACCTTCATCCCTGTCCTTTTCCCAGGGAATTATAGCAGGCGAGACAGATAATTCAGCACGCCATTCAAAGGTGGGAATTTCCAGCCTTGGGGAGGGCACGAACCCGGACAATCCCACCCCTCCTGTCGCCCCCGTCCCTATCTCCCACTGTGCACATCCCACCTTTATCGCCTCACGTACAAACTCTCAAAGCCGTGTGCTGCCTTTCCCCCCCACACTCACAAACACCAGTGCACAAAGGTGGCTACATCAGCCCAGTGATCATGTTACCAAACCAGTAATCCAGAGATCTGTAGTAATGATAGAGAGGCATGAGATCAAAGCCATGGCAGCTGTGGAATTTAAGTTCAGTCAGTTAATTGTATAAACCTACACTAGAAACAGTGCAGAGGAGATTCACCAGGATGTTACCCTGGGCTAGAGAGCTTCAGCTGTGGGGAGAGACTGGAGGTCTGGGGTTGTTCTCCTAAAGAGCAGAAAAGGCTGAGGTGGGACCTGATTGAGGTGTACATCATTATGAGGGACATAGATAGGGCAGACAGGAAAGAACTTTTCCCCTTAGTATAGGGGCAGCACAGTGGTTAGCACTGCTGCCTCACAGTGCCAGGGACCTGGGTTCAATTCTAGCTGTGGATGACTGTCTGGGTGGAGTTTGCACATTCTCCCCGTGTCTGCGTGGGTTTTCTCCGGGTGCTCAGGTTTCCTCCCACAGTCTAAAGACGCACGGGTTAGCTTGATTGGCCAAGCGAAATTGCCCCTTAGTGTCAGAGGATTATACGGGGTTGTAGAAATAGGGCCTAGATGGGATTGTTGTCGGTGCATGCTCAATGGGTCAGATGGTCTCCTTCTGCACTGTAGGGATTCTATAAAATGGCAGCACAGGCTTAAAGTATCAGCCCCCTGTTCCAATTCCTTATGCTATTGTGACTGTTATCAGACACAGGGATGGGGGTGAAGATGGCGTGGGACTGGGATGGGTGAACAGGAGAGGTCGGATTCTCTGCCTCCGCCACCTCCCCCCCCCAGCAACCCCACCCCCCTCACCTAAAACCAAGGCTGGAATGGGGTTAGAATACCCCATTCATTTAATCAATGAAATGGACTTCAACAACACTGTGGATGAAATGGGTGTATATTTAGCATATATATTATGCTTCTCCAGATACCAGATTCTGTGGCACACATAAAGAACTTTAAATTACTTTTAAGCTACTGTCTAAAATTAACAAGAAAACTTTATTCTCCACAATTCCCTCGCCAGTGAAACTCGGTGGCCTCAGCCTGTGCTTGCTTAGCAAGTACCAGGCGGACATGAAGGGCCACAGCAACATCTCAGCAGCAAGGTATTAAAATTTGTGAATTACGCATCTTTTAATATAAAATAACACATGATCCGACTTAATACAGGCAACACCACAGGAATCTGCTCATAATCCTAAATTTTATTAAGGGAAATCTCTGTACACTTGTTCACATCACTCAGTCAGCCCTGGCTGCACTGTTTAATATGTTGAAAATGACTCGGAACAGATCTTCTGTCTAGAACTTTCCATCCACAACATAATTAAATCATTTTCCAGTAATACTATGAGTGGGGATTTCTCCTGATTCCGCTGCAACTCAAATTCTTAGCTTTTCATTCCTAATTGTTTTCTTCTCAAGCAGACGGTGCCTAAAGAAGTAGGCCTCAAGTTTGCCTTTCCCGATTCCCAAATCACATCTAATTAAGGATCACCGGCACAGTTAGGAAAAAAATGGATGTTTCATTGGACCAAATCAACTAATATCTTGTTGGAACAGGTGGTGTCCAGCACCAACCATTTTCTTATTTTCAATTCTATGCATGAACAAACAGGCAGGAGAAGACCAGCTGGTCCATCAACTCTGCCCTACACGCTTGAGAATCTTGATGGGACACGCCTATCTAACGAGCTGAGGTTCTTAAAACCAGGAATCATAGAGTCATTAAAGCTGTCACAGCACAGAGGGAGGCCATTCAGCCCATCATCCCCGTAACTCTGCTTTGTGCCCTTTTCCAAGACTGCCGTGTCACCCATTATGTAAGGGTTGCGGGAGCTGGGGGTACAACAGGCTGAAAAACAGGGCACTGTTTCCCAGCTGTGACCCAGCTAGCCACCTGCTGAGCATTTTCAAGCTAGCATCTTCTTCATTCTCAGGGTACATTTGAAATGGTGAAAAGCTGGAAACAGTGGAGGTCCAAAAAGACTTGTCAGTGCAAGTACAGAGACCATTAAAATGTCATGAACATTCTTCATCCATTCATGGGACATGGGCATCGCTGGCCAGGCCAACATTTATTGTCCATCCATAATTGCCTTTGAGGAGGCCTTCTTGAACTGCTGCGGCCCATGTGGTGTAGGTACACCCACAATGCTGTTGGGATGGAATTCCAGGATTTTAATCCAGTGAAGGTGAAGGAACTATGATATATTTCCAAGTCAGGATGGTCAGCAACTTGGAGGGGAACTTGCAGAGGATGGTATACCCTCTGCTGTCCTTGTTCCTCTAGAAGGTGGAGATCAAATGCTTGGAAGGTGCTACTAAATGAGTCTTGGTAAGTTGTTGCAGTCCATCTTTAGTTAGTACACACTGCTGCCATTGTGCATTGATGGTGAAGGGAATGAATGTTTGAGATGGTGGATGTGATGTTCATAATGGTCTTGTCTTGAATGGTGTCAAGCTTCTTGAGTGTTGCTGGAGTAGTATCCACCCAGGTGAGTAGACAGTATTCCATCATATTTCCGACTAATGCCTTATAGATGGCTTTGTGGGCATCAGGAATTAAGTTACTCTCCACAGAATGCCTAATCTCTAACTTGCACCTGTAGCTACAGTATGACTGGTCCAGTTGAGTTCCTGGTCAATGGTAATCCCATAATGATGACATCAACAAGTTCCATCCCACCATCAGATTCACCGTGGACTACTCTCCGGAATCAGTTGCATTCTTGGACACATGCATCTCTATCAAGGATGGTCACCTCAGGACTTCACTGTACCACAAGCCCACAGATAACCTTACGATGCTTCACTTCTCCAGCTTCCACCCTAGACATGTTAAAGAAGCCATCCCCTATGGACAAGCCCTCTATATACACAAGATCTGCTCAGATGAGGGGGATCGCAACAGACACCGACAGATGCTGAAAGATGCCCTCCTAAGAACAGGATATGGTGCTCAACTCATCGATTGACAGTTCCAAAGTGTCACAGCAAGAAACCACATCAACCTCCCCAGGCGACACGGGACATGGCGGACAGAGTATCCTTCGTCATCCAGTATTTCCCCGGAGCGGAGAAGCTATGGCATCTTCTCCGGAGCCTTCAACATGTTATTGATGAAGACGAACATCTCATCAAGGCCATCCCCACGCCCCTATACTTGCCTTCAAACAACCGCGCAACCTCAAACAGACCATTATTCGCAGCAAACTTCAGGAGAACAATGACCACGACACCACACAACCTTGCCACAGCAACCTCTGCAAGACATGCCAGATCATCAACATGGATGCCATCGTTTCACGTGAGAACACCATCCACCAGGTACATGTGACATACTCTTGTGACTCAGCCAATGTTGTCTACCTGATACACTGCAGGAAAGAATGTCTCAAGGCATGGTACATTGGCAAGACCATGCAGGCGCTATGACAATGAATGAATGGACACCTCTCAACAATCACCTGGCAGGAGTGTTCCCTTTCTGTCGGGGAACACTTCAGCAGTCAAGGACATTCAGCCTCTGATCTTCGGGTTCGTGTTTTCCAAGGCTGCCTGTAAGACACACAACGCAGAATTGCTGAGCAGAAACTGATAGCCAAGTTCCACACACATTAGGACGGCCTCAACCGGGATCTTGGGGTCATGTCACACTATCTGTAACATCCAAGACTTGACTGGGCTTGCAAAATCTCACTAATTATCCTAGCTTGAGACACTTCATGCCTCTTTAAACTGTGCTTAACCCTCTCTCCACTCCCATTGTCTGCACCTGTAAAGACTTGATTACCTGTTAAAACTCACATTCCAACCATTATCCTGTAAATTGAGTCTGTATCTATATCTGTCCTGTTTGCGAACCCAATCCTCCACTCACCTGATGAAGGGAGAGAGCTCCGAAAGCTCGTGATACCAAATAAACCTGTTGGACTTTAACCTGGTGTTGTAAGACTTCTTACTGTGCCCAGAATGTTGATTATGGGGGATTCAGCAATGGTAATGCCATTGAACGTCTCGGGTCAATGGTTAGAATCTCTCTCGTTGGAGACAGTCATTGCCTGGCACTTGCATGGTGCAAATGTTACTTGGCATCTTTCAACCCAAGCCTGAATGATGTCCAGGTCATGCTACATATGGACACAGACTGCTTCAGTATCTGAGGAGGTATGAAAGCTGCTGAAGTTGGGCATTCATCAGCAAACAAAGCTAACTCTGACCATATGATAGAAGGAACATATATAGAAAAAAGAACAAGAAAAGTAAATGGAATGCTGTCCTTTATATCCTGTGCTGCTTTCTTGACAGTTTTTTTGCCAGTGGTGCCTTCTGTTCTCAGGAACAGAAGACAGTTCCAAGTGTACTCTGTTGGAATGGGAATTGAACCTGCACTATTGTGGTTATTCTGAACCACATCATAAAATGCAGAAGGAGACCATTTGGCCCATCAAACCTGCACCAACCACAATCCCATCCAGGCCCTGTAACCCCACATATTTACCCTCCTAATCCCCTGACACTAGGGTCAATTTAACATGGCCAATCCACCGAACCTGCGTGTCTTTGGAGTGTGGGAGGAAACCCGTGGAGAATGTGCAAACTCCACGAACAGTGACCCAAGCCGGGAATCAAACCCAAGTCCTGGTTAGGCAGCAGTGCTAACCATTGTGCCACCACATGCTACACACCTAGCCAAGTGAGCTGACCAGTCTCCCAGTGGGTAGATAGAAGTGATTTCAGATTGCTGAGGGATCTATGACTAGGAGCCGCAATCTAAAAGCTTAGAGTCAGATCTTCCAAAAGTAAAATTATGAAACACTTCTTTGAGCAAACAGGGGGAAAGTTTGTAACTGACTTCTGGCAACTGATTCTGAGTCAATTGTTAATTTTAAATGTGAGATTGCTAGATTTTTGTTAAATATGCAATAAATAATTGAGGAGTAAGGGACAAAGTTGAGTTACATCACAGATCAGCCATGATGCCATTAACCAATGGAACTGGCTCAGAGGATGAATGGCCTCCTGCTGTTCCTGAGTTACACAGTACGCACATATGTGGCAGCTCATTTTCAGTGGAGAACTCTACATATATATTTTATAGCCACATGATAACTCAACTTTCTTTCCAGAAAGGTAACAATATTACTAAAGATTTTAGTAAGTTTTAGCACTTAACTGCCTTCACGAGCATAATTTCTCAACCCAACCGATTACCAATACTATTTGTTGGTTGATGGGTTTTTGATAAGAGAGGGGATTAAGGGTTATGGGGAGAGGGCGGGAAAGTGGAACTGAGCCACGACAGATCAGCCATGATCTTATTGAATGGCGGGGCAGGCTCGAAGGGCTAGATGGCCTACTCCTGCTCCTATTTCTTATGTTCTTATGTTAACTTCAGATAACTTTATTCCTCAAACAAAGCATTATGTGAAAAGGTCACTCTCTGACCAAGTTTGCACATATGTGAACTAGAAAAGCAAGGAATCAGAAAAGACTTTTCAAGCAAGCCGCTATTCTACAGATCATGTACCATCCAGTCTTTGTAGACGCCATCCAATCTATTTCATTCCATAAAAATGACTTCTGCTAAGATGAGCAGGTTAGTTGGATTGGCCATGCTCAAAAAAAAAATGTCCTTTAGTGTCAGGGGTATTAGCAGGGTAAATGCATGGGATTGCAGGGTTAGGGCCTGGATGGGATTGTTGTCAGCACAAGCTTGATAGGCCAAAAATGGCCTCCTTCTGTACTGTAGGAATTCAATGAAAGGTAAATCAAGTCAATGTTGTCCAACCAGCCACATGTCTCATTATGAACAGATATCTTCATTGGTGTGACATTGGATTTGGAGTTTGCTGGAACATTGTGTTTCTGTGAATCATTTAATTTCTTCAACTTAATTCCAAGACAGTATTTATCCAGCTCTGGTTTAATAGATGCTGACTCATACCATTACTGAAACTCAATATACCCTTATTTGGTGGGGTTTATTAATGCTATGGTCACCCCTGTACTCTCAGTTCATGTCAATCATATGTTTTCATATATGTTATCGATGATTCTGTTCATTTCAACATGCCCCCCTCTTGATCTTCATTTCTCCATTTAAATTATAAGCTCAGTTCATTCACAACCTGGAGGCTTATTTCAAGCATGTCTGCTGATCAAGAGAGTATTTAGACAACAGCAGAAAACAGTTGTAGAAAGCAGTTACAGTGTGATCGCAGAATCCAGAGTCAGCAGATTCCAGAGTAAAACAGATCTTCTCGAGGGCAATAAGGGATGGGAAACAAATGCACGCATCCCGTAAACAAATTTGAAAAAAACACTAGGGGCAGGATTTTCATAGAAATCATAGAAACCTACAGGGCAGAAAGAGGCCATTTGGCCCATCGAGTCTGCACCGACCACAATCCCACCCAGGCCCCACTCCCATATCGCTATATATTTACCTGCCAATCCCTCTAAACTACACTAGTCCCGGTCTGGCATTGCAGCCTGGGCTTGATCTGACGGCGAAAGGGGCATAATGGAGGCATCGATAACAGTACAGCTGTGACTGCCATCGCATCAGTCCCGGCGCTACTGGAGACATACAGAGGAACTGCAACAGGTACAGAGAGGATTTCTAAAGGTGCTTCTAGAAGTGTGTGTGTATATCAGGAAAGGATTAACAAGCTGGGTCTCTTTTCTCTTGAAAAACACATTCTCAGAGGTGATCTCACAGAGGTCTTTAAAATTATGAGCAGCTTTGACAGAATGGATATAGGGAAAAAGTTTCCACTTGTAAAGAAATGCATAACTGGAGGCCAAGATAGTGACCAAGAAATCCAATAGGGAATTCAGAAGAAATTTCTTCACTCAAAGTGTGGTGAGAATGTAGAACTCACTACGGCGGAGAATGGTTAAATTGAAAATCACTGATGCATTAGGGCGGCGCGGTGGTACAGTGAATAGCACTGTTGTCTCACAGCGTCAGGTTTTTGATAAGAGAGGGGATTAAGGGTTATGGGGAGAGGGCGGGAATGTGGAACTGAGCCACGACAGATCAGCCATGATCTTATTGAATGGCGGGGCAGGCTCGAAGGGCTAGATGGCCTACTCCTGCTCCTATTACTTATGTTCTTATGGTCTTATGATCCAGTTTTGATTCTGGCCTCAGGTGAGTTTGCATGTTCTCCCTGTGTCTGCCTGGGTTTTCTCCAAATGCTCTGGTTTCCTCCCACACTCCAAAGATGTGCAGATTGGGCGAATTGGCTAAATTGCCCTTTAGGGTCCCAAGATTTGTAGGTTAGGGAGATTAGCTGAATAAATGCATGGGGTGGGCTTGGGCAAGATACACTGCCAAAGGGTCAGTGCAGACTCGATGGGCTGAATGGCCTCCTTCATATTGCAGGGATTCTATGATTTATTGAAGGGGCAACTAGACAAGCATATGAGAGAAAATGGAGCGGAGGGTTATGATGACCGATTTAAATGAGAAAAGATGGGGGGAGGCAAGTGGAGCATACATATCGACGAGGAGTGGTTGGCTAAATGGCCAGTTTTTGTGCTGTATATCTGCAGTAATGGCATATGATCAGCTCCTTCGAGATTTTCACTCAGTGGCAAGCTTCTGACATGAGAATGAATCAGTCTTGCCATTTTCTACAGGTAAACATCAAACAATCCTTGAAATCTCATGCGGTTCTGACCTCTCACTGTGCAGCCAAATCCTCGGAGTAGCTGTGGTTCTGAGACAGTGGAGTGAGTGTGGCGGGGGGTTCCGTGCTAGCTAGACTATTTTCTGGTGGCTAAAATCATTGTTAAACCCAATTTTGCCAACCATAATTAACTTCCCACCACAGATGTGCAGCTCGCAGCCATCAATCCCGGCTCCCTCTGGGAAAAGTGGCTGGAAACAGGAATCTTGTTGGCAAACTGGCCCAACAAACCTTTTTCAAAAATTTCCTGGTTCACTTGCCTCCGAGGGGCTGGGAAAATTGCTCCGGCCAACTCTGAATTTATCCAACAAAACTTCAGCATTGGTCCACAATGGAACCATCGCTCAGAAATCCACCCAAAGATTGCTAGCTGAGAAGTAGATATTCTAGCTGGTCAGAGCCAATATGGAGAATTAAAACGAATGAAAATGCTGTGGAAAGTTAGTGTGCACTGAAGCTTGGATTGCTGACTCTCCAGGATTACACTGGAGTCCCCAGGAGTTGAAAATCAATCTCCTGGACACTGCTGTGTGTAACCCTGGAGAAAAGCCATTGAGACCTATAAAAAGACGGTTTCCTTTGCCAGTTAAAAAAAACAAAGAGCAAAGAAAATTACAGCACAGGAACAGGCCCTTCAGCCCTCCAAACCTGCACTGATCATGCTGCCCATCTGAACTAAAACCCCCTACTCTTCCAGGCCATATTCCTCCATACCCATCCTATTCATGTCAAGATGTCCCTTAAAAGTCACCATCCTACTACCACTCCCAGCAGTGAGTTCCAGGCACCCACTATCCTCTATGCAGAAAACTTGCCTCATTCATCTCCTTTAAACCTTGCCCTTCGCAACTTAAACCTTCACAGATTTTCAGAGTAACCTCATTGCAGTGTTAATGTAAACCTACTTGCAGCACTAATAAATAAACTTAAAACCTATGCCCCCTAGTAACTGGCACTTCCAACCTGACCCCACCCACTGGCACTGCCAATCTAGCCCCATCCCCCGGCAGTACCAATCTGGCACTGTCAGGGGATAGTGAGAGGGTATAGCCCTATCATGTTCCTGACCACCTATGGGCTATGCTGACCTCCACACCCCCGGTGTGGTCATCTCAACCACTGTAGAGCAGTAGTGATTCCTGCCAGCGTGACATCATACCACTGGGCAGGGAATCATCTGACGTCCCTGGATGGTACAACAGCATATTCTAATTTATTTAGATTGATGGTAATCGGATTCATGCCCTGACTGAGCATGAATCCAATTACACCATTGTGTGGGGAGGGGAGGTGGGTGTGAGGAAGATCTCTTTTCTGAGATCTCCTCATCACAAACCCCACGTGGCCCTCTTACCGGAGTTTCCTGCCATAACGGAATATGCACCCACAACTAATGAGCCCGGAAAATCCCAGCCCCTGTCTTTGACTTTCCACGAGCAATGCCACAGGAGATCCACCAGTGTTAATGGAGATTGAAGGAGTGCAGAGCTCCTAATGGGAAGTTGACCACGAATTCACTGAAGGTGCTCACCATCCTCCGAATCTCTGCACTGGCTCTACATGTCCATTTTACCCACAACTGGACACATATTTCATTTAGGCAACATGATGGATATGGAATTCAAATTAAAGCAGTAAGAGTAAATTTATTTCCAAATCTGTTTCTCTGCGCATCGTTTCAACATTCTGCACTCCCCTCACCCCTCCCCTACCCCCATACCTCCAAGTTTCTTTTCTTCCACCTCATCCCTATTTTCCTGGTGTGATGGTGGTGGTGATGCCATTATTCCATCGTCACTGGTACAAACCATGCACCAAAAGGAGAGATTGGATAGGCTTGGATTGTTATCTTTAGAACAAAGAAGGCTGAGGGGGCACATAATTGAGGTGTATAAGATTGAGGGTACGGACAAAGTAGAGAAGGGAGCAGCTGTTCCCCTTGGTTGGGGCAACAATCACAAGTGGGTCTAGTTTTAGCGTGAGGAGGCAGGAGATTCAGAGGGGATTTGAGAAAAAAAACTTCTTCAGTCAGAGTGGTGGGAATCTGAATGAACGGTGGCACAGTGATTAGCACTGCTGCCCCACAGCACCAGGGATCCGCGGTTCAATTCCAGCCTTGGGTCACTCTGTGTGTGGAGTTTGCGCATTCACCCTCCGGGTGCTCCGGTTTCCTCCTACAGTCCAAAGATGTGTGGGTTAGGTTGATTGGCCGTGATAAGTGTCAGGGGAGATTAGCAGGGTAAATGTGTGGGGTTACAGGAATAGGGCCTGGGTGAGATTGTGGTCGGTGCAGACTCGATGGGCCGAATGGCCTCCTTCTGCACTATCAGGGTTCTATGCATTGCCTGGGAAGGTAGTCGAGGCCGGAAACCTTACAACCCTTAAAAAATACTTGAAATATCATAATATTCAAAATACAGGACAAGTGCTGGAAAATGAGATTAGCACAACTTTAATGGTCGATATTGTCAGTGCAGACTCAATGGGTTTTCTGCACTGTATGCATGATTCTGTGATCCAACTGACTATCATTAAGCCTGAATGAGTTCATACAGCCCATTTCACCAACTGCAACTCACATTTCAGGAGGATCTTGCCTTTGGGAGCCTGAAGAGCAGAAGCCCAAAAGAAATAAGGGCTTCAGTTAGCTGTCCCCCCAACCCAGCACTTCCCCAGCGAGCTTCTCTCTGTAAGAAAGCTAAAACTGCATCGCGTTCTATCTTTCCATTCTTGGAAGTTACAATTGCGACGCTGCAACACCACACCGGATAATCTGCCTTCAAAAAGGGTGTGAATTTATTGGGACAGGGGTCCAACGAGACTAAGACTCAGGCCTTCCTGTTCCAAGGGGAGAGTCTCAGAATTAAAACCGATTTCACCCCATTAAAGAACGACAGAAGGTGCCTGATTTAACTTTCTGGAATGATGTGAAACTCAGAGAATCGGATTAGAATCTGGATGATTAAGGCTGCCATCAGTCTACAGATAATAATATAAAATGAGCGCAGATGCTGGAATCTGAAACAAAAACCGAAAATGCTGGAAAATTTCAACAGGTCCAACAGCATGTGTGGAGAGAGAACACAGATAATATTCTGAAATGGGATAATTATTACCAGTGAGTCAACAGTGATATCTACCACTCTCAACAACTTATATTCATATAACACCTTTAACAATAGTTTGCATTCATATTATACCTTTAACATTTGCATTTACATAGCACCTTTGTCAGCAACTTGCATTCATATAGCACCTTTTTCAGCAACTTGCATTCATGTAGTACCTCTAACAATTGCATTTATATAGCACCTTTGTCAGCAACTTGCATTCATGTAGTACCTCTAACAATTGCATTTATATAGCACGTTTGCCAACAACTTGCATTCACCAAGCAAAACTTCACAGCAAACCACTAAGGTGATATTAGGTCAGATAACCGAAAGCTTGATCAAAGAGAGAGATTTCAAGGAACATCTTAAAGGCGGATTGTGAGGTAGACACCAGAAGAGATTTGGAGAAGGGATTTCAGAGATTAGGACCTTGATAACTAATGAACCACCTACGTTAAAGCAATGAAAATGCAAGAAGCCAGAATTGGAGTGCAGATTGGGGACTGGAGGGGGTTACAGGGGGCGGAGGGGGTTACAGGGGGCCGGAGGGGGTTCCAGGGGGCCGGAGGGGGTTCCAGGGGGCCGGAGGGGGTTCCAGGGGACCGGAGGGGGTTCCAGGAGATCAAACGGAGTTAAAGATGGCTGGAGGGTGTTACAAAGTGCTGGAGGGGTTACAGAGGCCAGAGGAGGTTACAGAGAGCCAGAGGATGTTACAGGAGGGGGTTACAGAGGGCTGGAGGGGGTTACAGAGGGTTGGAGGGGGTTACACAAGGCAGGAAGGGTTACAGAGGACTGGAGGGAGTTGCAGAGGGCTGGAAGGAGTTACAGAGGTCAGAGGGGGTTACAGAGGGCCGGAGGGGGATACAGAGGTCGGGGAAGGTTACAGAAGGCCAGAGGGAGTTACAGAGGACCGGAAGGAGTGACAGAGGGCTGGAGGGAGTTACAGAGGTGGAGAGGGCTACAGAAGGCCGAAGGTCGGGGAGGGTTACAGAGGACCGGAGGGGGTCACAGAGGGCTGGTGGAAGGGGGGCGGTTTACAGAGGGCCAGTGGAGTTAACAGAGGGCCGGAGGAAGTAACAGAGGCCTGGAGGGGTTACAGAGGGCCAGAGGAATTAACAGAGGACCAGAGGGTGTTACAGAGGTTGGAGGGGTTTACAGAGGACGGAGGGGGTTACAGAGAACTGGAGGGGGTTACAGAGAACTGGAGGGGGTTACAGAAGGTGGAGGGAAGGCGGGGGGGGGGGAGTGAGGCTGTAGAGGGATTTGGTAGCAAGGATGAGAATTGCACAATTGAGCTGCTGGCCAATAAAAAATCAGTTCACACCAACAACACTCCCCCAAAAGGTAAAACAAAATACTGGATGAAGATTATACCCAGACAGGTAAGATTTGATGGAGACTATGGCAACACAATACAACATTGCATTTATGGAGTGCCCTTGTCACATTGAAACTGTTTGGAAGGGCTTCCTTCCTGAGGAAAGGCAGTGGCTGTAACATTTTGAAATCTATATTAAATTCGCTTCCCAGCACTAACAGCCCAGTGGAGATGTCCCTGTATCTCGTTGTGTCACCAGCCTGTACTTGCTGTAGAGGGGAACGGATTTTTGCAGAGACCTGCCGGAGCAGGAACTTCCTCCTGAGCGCCTTCTGCTGGGGACTTGCGTTAACAGCAAAAACTTCAGCAAAATGTCAAAGCTTTCAAAGAAACCTCCAAATTTTGTCAAGACAACCCCACAGTGGAAAGGAATCCGCTACAACTAAACTCTGCATCATTGATCAGTAAGAAATAAAGGCTGATATTATTTTTGATAAGGGGGGGGGGCGGGAGAAGGCAATTTAAAAAAAACTAAAATCAGGAATTAAGGGTTCATTGAGAGGGTGCAGTGTGTGCGGTGGAAAATAATCTATTGCAAGGACTGTCGCTTCCAACTCTGGGGGTGTTGGTGAATGTAACGTAGATCCACAGAGGGGGGATTCAGAGTGGAGTGGGGCTAATTCCACTGATGCTTAAACATCCCCAGCCCCATCTGACACAGAGACAATCCTTCTCAATCAACATCCCCCCACCACCACCACCTTTCCCATGTGAAATATACATACCCACATGCAACAATAAAAGGGGGTTATTTCCACCCCCGCCACATACTGATGCCAAATTACTCTGTATGTCACACACGGATCGTGTTGCACGGAGCATTGTCATGAGTCGAGTCTTGTAAGGTCTCCTTACTCACCCACCGTCCAGCCAGTGATCCCAGCTTTCTCCCGGCTCTCTCCCTCTCTGGATGTGCCGGGACTTGGAGAGCAAGTTAGCTGTCAGCCAGTAAAGCTCGGTACTGTAACTCTGCTGTAATCCACCTGCAAGTTCTTTCTGCCACTTATTTGAATGGGAAATAGGCTCTCTCCTCCCTCCTCAGGCGGGGAGGAGGGGGCAAAGGGAGAAGGGGAAAGATTCCCCCTTCACCTAATGAAGGTTCAGCAAGGTAAACGCACCGTCCACATCTTTACACTGACCGAAGTACAGCCCAAAGAGCGTGAAAACCTCCTCTGGGCTCCCCGTGTTTGTCTTAACCAGTTTACACAATGGGTCTCAGTAATCCTGTAATGGTCCTTACCTGTAATCCAATCTCGCTGCAGAAAGCCGACACTTCTTAACCCCTTGTGTGGCGAAGCATCAAACTTGATACAGCCGGCTCCTTCCCTGGGCAATACCCCTGGTATGGTAGGATCACTGCAGCACACACACTCACTGGTAATGGATTGAAGGTTTTATTTTTAAATGGAGGTGTTCTGCCTGTTTAAGATAAAGAGGTTAGTGTCCCTTCTTGAACAACTGAGGTTGCAAATGAATGGGTTAAACGTCTATATTCTAGTCGCACACAATGTCACCATCAATCATACAATCATCGAATCCCTACAGTGCAGAAATGGGGCGGCACAGTGCTTAGCACTGCTGCCCCACAGCGCCAGGGTCCCAGGTTTGGGTTCATTTCCCAGTTTGGATCACTGTGTAGAATCTGTATGTTCTCCCTGTATCTGCATAGGTTTCCTTCGGTTATCCTGTTATGGTTCAAGTCAGAAAGTCCAAAGTGTTTTATGGAATCCGCCTGGATCATAAGTTTTGCACTTTGAATGTGTCTAGGATAAGCATGGTATGTTTCAACTCAGATATGATTCAAATGACACACTAGGGAGCTTTTAACAAACAAAGGTTATTTAAGAATACAGTTAACATGTATAGTGAGAACATTAGCAATAACTGTTACCAACTGCAAACAAAATAAGACAACCACAATAATGTATAACCCTTAACAAATATATCTAAGATGTTCCAATTAAACTAATGCTACAACAAAACCCTTCCACAGATTTAACACAGCAGAGACTAATGCTCACGTGATACTGGAACTGAGTCCTTTGGATGACTGCTGCAGTTCTGATACAGTCAGAATAGTTTGAAGTCAGAACAGTTTCCCAGAACACCAGAGAGAGACTCTGGTCAAGCCACCAACAGCAGATTTTCAACTGTCGAAAGGCAAGAAGCCTTGCTTTCAGCTAACCAGCAGAACTTCCAAAACCCAAGGAGAGAGAGAGAGAAAGAGATTGCTTTCAGTCTGATGTCCACTCCCTTCTAAACTAAACACTGCTACCAACCAAAAACAGAAAATGAAGCCTTGATTTCCCTTGGAATGAAAAAAACTGACCAGAACTCCATCCTAACAATGCAGGCATAAAACAACCCAGAGTAAAAATTAAAAAACCTATTCAAACCACTGAAGCAGCAATAAAAGGACTCGTACAGACAGCCTGGCAACAATGAGAGCTACAGAGAACATGATTTAAAAAAAACTCTTGAAAGTACACTAAGGTGTCTTAAAGACACCTACCACTGTCTGAAAGATGTACTGGCTAAGTGCATTGTCCATGCTAAATTCTCCCGCAATGTACCCGAACAGGCACCGAAGTGTGGCAACTAGAGGATTTTCACAGTAACTACATTGCAGTGTTAGTTAATGTAAGCTTACTTGTGATATGAATAAAAAAAGAGACCATTCAGCTCATTGAGTCTGCGCTGACTTTCTGAAAGAGTATCTTAGCCAGACCATCTCTTCCACTCTACCTGTACCCCACACATTTACCTAAGGGCTAGTCCCATCTAACCTACACATCTTAGGACACTAAGGAGCAATTTAACATGGCCAATCCACCTAACCATGTGAACAAACCTGTATTGTGTAAGTGTATTGATATAACAACCATCAGAAACACAATGAAAAAGGAGGGATCTATTCGGGAGTCCATGTTAGTGTGAAATCAGCAGACTCCACATGGAACCTCAGGCAATAAGTGGGGGGGGGGGGTGGTGGGGGCTCACTGGTGATGGTAATGACATTGAAAATAGTCAATGTTCTCAGGCAATGACATTCCTGAAATTGTCAACAACTTTGGGAGTTCAGACCTGATACATATCGAACTTCCAAGTTCCCCAGTATGGCACTTTGGGTACCCCAAGGATGTGCTGGGGAATCCCTCTCAGAACTTCCCAGGTTAACATTTGCTCCACTGATTCTCCAGAATCGCTAATTCCCCACTGGGCAACTGTGCAGTGAACCATCAGGGAGAAAACAATTTAAATTGTTAAATTTTTCCAAATGGTTTCACCACGGTTTTGCTGTTAGTTATTCTGAAAGAGGTGAGAAGAATCAAAATCTCTTCCAACTTCTGGGTAGCTATTTTAAACATTCAGACAGATCACCACTCAGGGATCTCCACACATCCTCAATCCTCCAAGATACTTCTCCAATCGCCCCTTCCCCCTCGGCCTTAACCAGCCCCATTTCCCATGGATCTTCCCCCCCCATCGCCCCAGGGATTCCCCAATTGTGCCTCCTCACCACTAACCACAACCCTGTCCCCAGGACTTCCCCAGTCCCCAATCCCCAAAGGGATTCCCCCAACTGCACCCCCCCACTACATCACTAACCACCCCCCACCCCCAATTCCCATGGTATTCCCATCCTACAATAGCCCAGGGACTCCCCCTAAATCCTCCATGGGATTCTCTTAGCCCCGTCTGCATGGAATTCCCTCAGCCCTGCTTGAATGGGATTGCCACCCACTCAACCCATGGACCTGGCTCTCTTGCCTTACTTGACTCGACCCAACTCAGCTGCAACTGACCTCCTGCCCACCTCACCCTCCCTCCGCCCCCTGCCACCCCAACCTGGCCAGACACATTCCACTGCGCCAACTGGGCCCCTCTCCTGCCCCAGCTGGACTGCTCCCTGCTCCCTCACCTGACCTCCTCACTTGACCCTCAAACCACCCCCTCAACATCAGACCTCCCCTGGTGTTAGACCCTGCCACCCACTATCCTCCCAATGTCCATACACCCCTCCCCACCCCTATCCTCCAATGTCCAACCATCTGCAGTGTGCAATCTCTCCACAGTGTCCTTACCCCCATCTAACTCATGTCTGTCCCATCCCTACATCTCCAGACCTCCCTACTCTGCTGTATCAGCCCCTCACTGCCTTCCCAAACCCTTGTGTCCAACACCTGTCATCCACCAAAAGGGTTAGGGGAAATGGTGAAACACAAGCACCTACATTTATATGGATTAGAAGATTTGAGTCCATTAATAAGTAAGTATAAATATAAAGTTATATGGAACAATCTTTGCGAGGAGTGGATGATAAGCTTGTGGCCATTACAGATTAATTCCAGTATAGTTGACTTCTGCTGGGGAATATTTCAGTTCAGTTCAGTTCAGGTGTTCTGTGGTTTGGTAGAGATGTTTTAGTCCTTTATTTCCAGCTATAATCTTCATGCTGGCTGGGCGGCTTCCACAGTCAGAGAGAGAGTTTTTAGATATTACTACAAAAGGTGCCTTTTTTTTGCAGGGGTCCTGCCTTTGTTATGGAATCACACAGCACACACACACACACACACATACAGAAACAGATTGACAGACAAATACTGGAGCATTTTAACCCCTTCAGTTAGATTTTAATCCCTTCTTTGTATATTTCAAATGGAGACTGGGATTCACTGGTCTGTCTGTGTAATTACACCCAGAGTCTTCAAGAAGGGTATCAGTTACATTCCTTTGTCTTTACCAGTGATGGTAATCAGTCTTTGGATGCTTTTTAGAAGTACCCTGTCTTGAAATATGGGATGGGGTTCCATTGTCCCTCAGATAAACTCCTGCATCCATTCCCATCAGTGGCTAGCTGTACATTCAGTAAAAAGTCTGACAACACCAGGTTTTAGTCCGATTTATTTGATAATAGACTCACAAGCTTTCGAGGTTTCCCTCTTCGTCAGCTGAATGGAGAGTTCTGGCCTCAGACTGAGCATATAAAGCACAGACAGTTTAGAGATTACTGATTAGAATGCGAATCCTTACACCTAACCTGCTGTTCAAGACCTGAAGTGGCTGACAATGTGAGTGGAAGGAGCACTGATCACAGGTTACAAAGATGTGTATCGTCTCCAGACAGTACAGTGAGTGAGGTTTTGCAAACCCAGGCAAGTCACGGGGGTTACAGATAGTGCGACATGAACCCAAGATCCCTGTTGAGACCGTCCTCATGTGTGCGGAACTTGGCTATCAGTCTCTGTTCAGCGACTCTGCGCTGTCGTGTGTCGTGAAGGCCGCCTTGGAGAACGCTTACCCGAAGGTCAGAGGCTGAATGCCCGTGACCACTGAAGTGTTCGCCAACAGAAAGGGAACAGTCTTGCCTGGTGACTGTCGAGCGATGTTCATTCATCCGTTGTCGTAGTGTCTGCACGGTCTCCCCAGTGTACCATGCTTCGGGACATCCTTTCTTGCAACGTATCAGGTAGACAATGTTGGCCGAGTTGCAAGAGTATTTACCATGTACCTGGTGGATGGTATTCTCACGTGTGATGATGGTATCCATGTCGATGATCCGGCATGTCTTGCAGAGGTTGCTGTGGCAGGGTTGTGTGGAATTGTGGTCACTGTTCTCCCGAACACAACCCTGCCACAGCAACCTCTGCAAGACATGCCGGATCATCGACATGGATACCATCATCACACGTGAGAATACCATCCACCAGGTACATGGTAAATACTCTTGCAACTCGGCCAACATTGTCTACCTGATACGTTGCAAGAAAGGATGTCCCGAAGCATGGTACATTGGGGAGACCATGCAGACGCTACGACAACGGATGAATGAACATCGCTCGACAGTCACCAGGCAAGACTGTTCCCTTTCTGTTGGCGAACACTTCAGTGGTCACGGGCATTCAGCCTCTGACCTTCGGGTAAGCATTCTCCAAGGCGGCCTTCACGACACACGACAGCGCAGAGTCGCTGAACAGAGACTGATAGCCAAGTTCCGCACACATGAGGACGGTCTCAACAGGGATCTTGGGTTCATGTCGCACTATCTGTAACCCCCGTGACTTGCCTGGGTTTGCAAAACCTCACTTACTGTACTGTCTGGAGACAATACACATCTCTGTAACCTGTGATCAGTGCTCCTTCCACTCACATTGTCAGCCACTTCAGGTCTTGAACAGCAGGTTAGGTGTAAGGATTCACATTCTAATCAGTAATCTCTAAACTGTCTGTGCTTTATATGCTCTGTCTGAGGCCAGAACTCTCCATTCAGCTGACGAAGAGGGAAACCTCGAAAGCTTGTGAGTCTATTATCAAATAAATCGGTTGGACTTAAACCTGGTATTGTCAGACTTTTTACTGTGTTTACGCCAGTCCAACACCAGCATACCCACATCATAGCTGTACATTCTCAGCTTTTAGTGTTTTGTGTCCATTTTAAAAAATAAAAGTCTGGAATTTTTAAAGTTCAATATTTCTGTGTATTCTCCATGTTGTGTTTTCTCCATCAATGTGATGACTTCAATCAAAAGTATAAGATTTCACATGCTTATAATTTCCAGCTTTGTTATATGTGGGAATACGTCAATTTGATTGATTGCCAATCTGCTTTCTGATATCACTACTGAATATCCGGATCTCCCCTTGACTTCAACTGCCACTGGGAAAGAGGGAAGTTTCTGTCACAAAAATCACTAAATCTATAACTTTGTGGTCAGCTTTTTTCAAGCCAGCAATGTTTCATTGCTGACTGGGAGACACGGTGGCACAGTGATTAGCACTGCTGCCTCACAGCACCAGGGACCCAGGTTCAATTCCAGCCTTGGGTGACTGCCTGTGTGGAGTTTGCATGTTCTCCCTGTGTCTGTGTGGGTTTCCTCCGCGTACGCCGGTTTCCTCCCAATCTACAAAGATGTGCAGGTTAGGTGGATTGGCCATGCTAAATTGTCCCTCAGCATCAGGGGTATTTGCAGGGTAAATGCATGGAGTTACAGGGCAGGGCCTGAATGACATTGTTGTCAGTGCAGGTTTGATGGGCTGAGTGGCCTCCTTCTGCACTGCATCTTCCCCTAAGATTTATATAGATGATCTGGAGGAGGGAACCGAGTGTAGGGTGTCGAAATTTGCTGATGACACCAAGATTGGGGGAAAGGCAAATTGTGCGGAGGGTGTGGAGAGTCTGCAGAAGGATCTAGATAGGCTGGGCGAATGGGCCAGGAAATGGCAAATGGAATTTAATGTTGGCAAGTGTGAGGTGGTCCACTTTGGTAGGAAGAATGGTAGGAAGGACTATTACTTACGTGGCGAAAAACTGCAGCAGGCGACGGTGCAGAGGGACCTCGGGGTCCTTGTGCATGAGTCGCAAAAACCCAGCCTGCAGGTGCAGCAGGTGGTCAGGAAGGCGAATGGGATGCTGGCCTTCATAGCGAGGGGGATTGAATATAAAAGTAGGGAGGTCTTGCTGCAGCTGTATAGGGCATTGGTGAGGCCGCAGCTGGAGTACTGTGTGCAGTTTTGGGCGCCGCACCTGCGCAAGGATATTTTGGCCTTGGAGGGAGTGCAGAGGAGGTTTACTAGGCTGATACCGGAGTTGAGGGGGTTGAGCTATGAGGAGAGGCTGAATAAACTGGGCTTGTACTCGTTAGAGTTTAGAAGAATGAGGGGAGATCTCATTGAGACGTATAAGATGATGAATGGGATGGATAGGATAGAGGTGGAAAGACTCTTCCCGCTCAAAAAAGACAGTAGGACTAGGGGGCACAGCCTCAAGATAAAGGGGGGGCGGTTCAGAACGGAGTTGAGGAGGAACTTCTTCACTCAAAGGGTGGTGAATCTCTGGAATTCTCTGCCCGTTGAAGTGGTGGAGGCTGCCTCGCTAAATATTTTTAAGAAGCGGGTTGATGGGTTTTTGATAAGAGAAGGGATTAAGGGTTATGGGGAGAGGGCGGGAAAGTGGAACTGAGCCACAACAGATCAGCCATGATCTTATTGAATGGCGGGGCAGGCTCGAGGGGCCGGATGGCCTGCTCCTGCTCCTATTTCTTATGTTCTTATGTTCTTATGTGCAATTTAGTGAGGGTTAGCAGAGTAAAAACACAGGGCTACAGGGATAGGGCCTGGGTAAGTGAAAAAAAGGTGGATAGATGCAGACATGATGGGCTGAATGGCCTCATTCTACACTGTAGAGATTCTGTGATTCTATGACTGGTAAATTCAGACCAATGTAATGCAATGCAGATTGTATAATAAAATCTACTACATCATTGAAAGACACCTTGTAACATTTTAGACAGATGTCTTAGGGTGAATTATTTCCATTTGTTCAGTATTCTTCAAAAAATACAGATCATCAAATGCTTTCGATTCAATTAAGTACTTTTAAATATTTCATCACAGTTGCGCACAGTTTACTCACAGCTAAGGTCCACACACAGCAATATGACAATGAACAAATAAACTGCCTTTGCTGATGTTAGCTGAAGCATAAATATTGGCCAGAACACCAGTGAGGGTTTTGTCACTGTCCTTCGAATAGCATCACAAGATCTTTTATGCCTGCTTGAGAGGGTCTGGGCTGAGCATCCTGGACAAAGGATAGCACCTCTGACATCCCAGCACTCCCTCAGCACTGCACCAAGGGCCAGCCTAGATGATTTATGTGCCTAAAATCCTGGCGCAGGACTTGAACGCATAACCTTCTCGTTCAGAGGTGAGAGAGCTACCAACTGAGCTAAGGCTAGTATGAGGAGTTAAAGCACCTAATACATAATGTATTCTTGTACAATACCTTTGATTCCTGGAGAACAACAGAAACAAAATGCCTGGTGCTTCCTCCATCTGTTTCTCTTGTTCCTACATTTTATTTCTCCTGCCAACACTTTCTAATGTATACTTTCTTCCATTGCTTTTCCTTTCCCTTTTTCAAACTAACTGCGATCGTTGTTCACTTTTGTAATTCTGATCTCTTTCTGTCTATCTGTTTCTAACTTAATCTTTCTATCAATCCCTTTTTGATTATGATGTGGAGATGCCGGCTGGGATGGGCACGTCTTTCACCATCCGTCAGGTACACGTACATACTCTTGTGACTCGGCCAACTGATACACTGCAGGAAAGGATGTCCCAAGGCTTGGTACATTGGCAAGACCATGCAGACGCTATAACAATGGACAAATGGATACTATTCAACAATCACCAGGCAAGAGTGTTCTCTTACTGTCGGGGAACATTCTCCAAAATGGCCTTCAAGACACACGACAGCACAGAATTGCTGAGCAGAAACTAACGGCCAAGTTCCGCACACATGAGGACGGCGTCAACCAGGATCTTGGGTTAAAGTCACACTATCTGTAACCCGCACGATTTGCCTGGACTTGCAAAATCTCACTAAGTCTCCTGGCCTGAGACAATTCACATCTCTTTTACCTGTGCTTAACCCTCTCTCCACTCCCATTGTCTGCACCTGTAAAGTCTTGATTATCTGTTAAAACTTACATTCCAACTATTATCTCATAAATTGAGTCTGTATCTATATCTGCCCTGTTTGTGAACCCAATCCTCCACTCACCTGATGAAGGGGCAGCACTCCGAAAGCTCGTGCTACCAAATAAACCTGTTGGACTTAAACCTGGTGTTGAGACTTCTTATTGTTTGATTATGTCACCTTTTATGTTCTGTATCTCTCCCAGTAAGAGAGAGGGATACAGGAAGTATGAAAGTGCAGCCTAGACTGGGAGAAAAATGCACAAGGAAATGCTACCTGGGGGACGATCTCAAGTCGTGGCATTTCTTCTTTCAAACAGCAAATTATACAGGCAGCTGAGGGCAAAAGGCCAGATGGAAGATTAGAAAGGCCAGCTAGAATAACCATTTAATTCACAGCAAAAACAGAGAATGCTGAAAAACGCAGCAGGTCAGACAGTATTTGTGGGGAGAGAATAGAGCCAACGTTTCAAGTCAGGATGACCTTCGTCAGAGCCGAAGACAAAGAAAATCAGACAAAATTTATACAATGGGGGGGGATTGGGGAGGTTGTAATTAGACAAAGGGAATGTTGATGGTGATGATAAAGGTGCTAAGAGCATCCATTAAGAGATCGGAATGTGTGAACGACAGAACAAAACCATTTAAGTTCAACAACTCCAGAGCATGAACCCTTTCTTCCATCTTCACCCCATTTCCATTTATTTCATTTCATTAATCCATTTTTATTACTTTATATCCTTATTTTTGTTTTCCCACTTCTAAATCTCGGTCACCAACCTGTCTACTAACCGCCACCACACCCCACCCGCCCCCCCCACCCACCTTCCAGGGACAACTGTCACATTCCCCATGTTGTCCTTTGACAATCACAGAATCCCTAATGTGCAGGAGGCCATTTGGCCCACCAAGGCTGCACTGAACACATTTCCACCCAGGCCCTATTCCCATAACCCCACTTCTTTACCCTGCTAAGTTCCCTGGCACTAAGGGACAATTTTCTATGATCAACCTAATCTGCACATCTTTGGACTTTAGGAGGAAACTGAAGCACTCGGAGGAAACCCACGCAGACATGGGGAGAATGTACAAACTCCACACAGTCACCCGAGGCTGGAATTGAACCGGGATCCCTGGCACAGTGAGGCAGCAGTGCTAACCACTGTGCTACTGTGTCGCACTGTGCCAAAATCTACACCTCTGTTCTACCATTCACCACATTTCAATCTTTTAATGGATGCTCTTAGCATCTTTCTCAGCCTTTATCATCATCATTTACATTCTCATTATACAATTACAGCCTCCCCTCAAACCTCGACCCCACGCCCCCCGCCCATCCCACCACCCGCACCGTCATAGTATAAATCTTGTCCGATTTTCTTTGTCTTTAGCTCTGACAAAGGGTCATCCTGACTCGAAATGTTGGCTCTATTCTCTTTCCACTGGTGCTGTCAGACCTGCTGAGATTTTCCAGCATTTTCTATTTTTGTTTCAGCTGCCAGCATCTACAGTATTTTCCCCTCAATCAATTCATTTATCCTTGCCCAGTGGAAGGCTAAACAGATCTGCCATCAGGCTCCACACTCATGTTCAAATGCACAACACACGCAAGAAACAGCCACCTCCAATAAAGAAGGGAAATCAATGGTGACAGTGATGATGTTCTTTACATGATGCAGATACACTGGATTCAGCATGAAGACGACAAATTATTTTATGTAAATAAATGGAGCTGGGTAAATGGAAGTACTTCAGTACTCCCCTTTGGGGATGTTTATGACTTGATTTATTATTGTTATCACGTGTATTAATATACAGTGAAAAGTATTGTTTTTTTGCGCACTATACAGACAAAGCGTACCGTTCATAGAGAAGGAAACAAGAGAGTGCAGAATGTGGTGTTACAGTCATAGCTAAGTTGTAGGCAAAGATCAACTTAATGCAAGTTAGGTCCATTCAAAAGTCTGACAACAGCAGGGAAAAAGCTGTTCTTGAGTCGGTTGGTACGTGACCTCAGACTTTTGTATCCTTTTTCCGACGGAAGTTGTTGAAACAGAGACTGTATGGGGTGCTTAACTATTCTGGCTACTTGCTGAGGTAGCGAGAAGTGTAGACAGAGTCAATGGATGGGAGACTTGTGATTGATTGGGCTACATTCACAACCTTTTGTAGTTTCTTGTGACCTTGGGCAGAGCCGGAGCCCATACGAAGCTGTGATACAGGCAGAAAGAATACTTTATATGGTGTGTCTGTAAAAGCTGGTGAGAGTTGTAGCTGACATGCCAAATTTCCTTAGTCTTCTGTGAAAGTAGTATATGCACTGGAGATAACAATCCATGCATTGGCAGTGAAGAAATAATGAATTTCTGTGTTGGACCAGTACCTTACCTTTTTTAATATAGTGATTGTGGTTTGTTTAAAAGGAAATCTAACAGAAAGTAGGGATTATAACTTTCTTGCCACTGCTCCTGCCCGCCACACCGTGAAACTGTTTTCTTTACAATAAAGCAAATTTCATTACATCGCTGGGGTAAATTATCTGTCTGCACCAGAAGCAGTCTTGATAATACCACTGAGGCACAAGAGGAATGTTTTGCACTGTCTAATCACTTTGCAGTATCCTGTTATGTTATGAACGCTGCTACATCGGGATAAGTAGTTATTTGCCAGTCATCTGCAGAGCACAGAGTGATAATACCTACATAATTCTTAGAGTCACAGACTGGCTACAATGCAGGAGGTCATTTGAATCTGCACTGACTATCTTACCCAGGCCTCCACCCTATCCTTGTAACCCCGTATATTCACCCGGGCTAATCTGTCTAACCCACACACCTTGGGACATTAAGGGGCAATTTTAGCATGTCCAATCCACCTAACGTGCAAATCCTTGGACTCTGGGAGGAAACTGGAGCATCCAAAGGAAACCCATGCAGACACAGGGAGAGTGTACAAAGTCAACACAGACAGTCACCCGAGACTGGAGTTGAACCCGGCTCCCTGGTGCTGTGAGGCCATGTGCCACACACTGTACAACATGGCAACATTTGACCCAGGACAGTAAGGAACATTTGTAATTTCTTTAAAGTATCTGTGGAATCTTTAACTGTTTTGAAGATTGTTTGAAAAGGACCTTTAAAAGTTTGTGTCAGTTGTAAAGGAGTCAATTGTACCTTTCTCCAATAATAAGAAATACTGGCCCATGTGACTTGGTGACCTTTGCCCTGAAGACAGTACCAACAGGAAGGATGTTAAGATATGGAAGCCATGTGCCAGACATAAAGTAGAGCTGCAGACACAAAGGACAAGTACAAGCAGAGGAGCTGTAGGGTGAAGGTAATTAATGTACAGGTACAAATTGTAATACGTCTTTGGAGGCAGAAGTCCCTTCTCCAAAATCCCTTTATTTACAAACTAAGCACACAGAGTGCTAGCGGTTAACATTCTACCTTCAGGAGTGCCAGAGGAACTGACACTGCGGGTTAAGGACAAGACAAAGACTCCCTGATCAGCTCATCAATTTGGTCCTTAATCAGGGAGTTCATACTTCAATAGTCCAGCCTCAATGGCCTGATTGAAGCCATTATACAGACATAGAGAGAAAGCAAACAGAGTCAGAAAGAGAAACATGGAGAATTCTTGTAGGGAGGTGGAGAAATTATTCTTAGGAAGAGGTCAGTTTTTCTGTTTGGCAGAAATGGAGCTCTTGGAGGTAATGTGTGAGCTGGTTAAAAAGGTCTAAAATCTGGAAAGCTGCCTGAGTCGCTCATAGACACTGAGAACTGCCTGTTTGCCCAGATGTGGTCAAACAATGAACCCAGGTGTCATTAGTTGTTTAGTTGAAAAGGAATTCTAGAAAGATACACCTTCAGGACTCTTCAGGAGACAATATTCATAGAGGCATGCCTTTCTGATGCTATTCATACTTAGAACCTCGAGGATGTTGTTGTATATGATTCCTGACCTACACTGCATGAATAAAAAACAGTATATTGTGGAAATATGAAGCTACCTCCTGCCACGTGTGTGTAGTGATGCTGTACATGTGGTCCTGTGAGACATATCTTTATTGTATCAACTAACTAAAGTGAAACTTACATTTTATTTGAAGTATCAGCCACCTGTAAAGTTGTCCTTAATTTCCATTGATCTTCTTAAGTAGAAGTTAGAAAAGTTGAAATCTCGTTAGTAATTACTTCTGTGAACATGATTTGGTTATTTTAGCTTACAGTTCCCCCACAAGGATTATAACAACAATACTATTAATCTGTGGGTTTTTTCTCCTTTTTTATTCACTCATGAGTAGTACTGGTAAGGCTGGCATTTATTCCCCACTCCTTAATACCCCTGAGAAGACTGTGGTGAGCATCTTGAACCATTGCAGTCCACATGGTGCATGTACACACACTACGTTATCAGGAAGGGAGTTCCAGGGCTTTGACCCAGTGACACTGAGAGAACAGCGAGATAGTTCCAAGTCAGGATGGTGTGCGAATTGAAGGGTGACTTGTAGGTGGTGGCATTCCTACTGCACATCCAGACAAGTAAAGAGTATTCCATTTCACTCCTGACTTGTATCTTCTAACTGGTGAACAGACTTTGAGGAATCAATGCTGCTCAGTGAATTTACGGCCTCTGACCTGTGCTTGTAGCCACAGTAATTAATGGCTGGCCTGGTTAAATTTCTGGCCAGCTGTTGATGGTGGGGGATTCAGCAATACCAATACTGTGGAATATCAGTGAGAGGTAGTTAGCTTCTCTTTTGTTGGAGTTGGTCATTACTGAGCACTTGTGTGGTGTGAATGTCACTTGGCACTTATCTGCCCAACCCTGAATATTAGCGTCTATTTTCCTGAAATAAGCTGCTTGACTTTGCGGTTTCTTAAAATCATTTCTCTTTACTTCCAGCAAGGATTTACATTTTTGGATCTCTCAGTTATTCAATTCTAATGGGCACTAAGACAGAAGTTGAAAGTCTCATCAACACCTTGTCTTTCTTTCACATCATCAGCGATTGATCTTACTGTACAAAGAAGTGTACTGACCTTCGTAGGGTTATTCTTAGTAGTATGCACTCCAGTATCTGAAGAGTTTCAAATGGGATTGAGTACCGTGCAATCATCAGCGCTCATCCCTATTTCTGACCTTATGATGAAGGGAAGCTTATTAATGAAGCCGCTTAAGGATATTGCCCCGAGAAACTCCTGCAACAATATTCTGGGACTGAGATGATTGGGCTCCAACAATCACAATCATCTCTCTTTGTGTCTGGTATGGCTCCCACCAGTGGAGAGTATTTCCATGATTCCCAGTAGCTTCAACTTTATCAGGTTCTGATAAGCATTTCACTTCTACATGATGTTAAATGCTCTGATGTACCAGCAAAATCCTAATTACCAAGGGAGCTTTTCCTAACTTTATTCTCAAAATGATTGCATTGCTGAAAACATGGTAGTTAGTCTGCTTTCCTGGGCAACAAGAGAAAGTGATGGAGGGCCACTTTCTTGAAATGAGACTGAGTGACATTTTTTGACCACTTGCAGTTATTAATCAACCACATTGTCACAGGATTGAATCATACGATCAGCCGGACTTGTTAAGGACTACAGGTTGATTCCCTGAAGCATATCAATCAGCCAGTTTACAATCATTCAATGGTTTCAAGGTGGCAAAATTTTCTCAATTCAAATTCTCAAATATGTTTGAATCTGACTTCACAAGTCAATGTCTCATTACATTGTGGGTGAACCTACACTGCTTCAGTGTCTGGTAAGAATCAAAATAGGGGTGGCAAGTTGCTTAATCTCCCATGTTGCTCAAGTGAGTAGTTTTCTACTCTTTATTTCCAACAAGTACTGACACATTTGCACCTCTACACAAAGTTGCAGATTTGTCTCCTTCCAGATCTCCCTTGCTTCTCAGTCATGTAATCTGACCTCATTAATACAGCATTGTGTATGCTTCTGATGTCAACCCATTAGTCCATACCACTCCTGCCCCGCCATGTCTTCATCCTCATTATATTTACGAACTCATCCACCTTCCCTATATCTCAGGTTTCATAGGGTTATTCGCAGAGGTGCTTTGACCAATCTCCTTGACCTCAATGATTTTTTTCTGAGGTTGCCGTCTCTCTGCAAAACTTCCCAGGACCTGTACATGCTGCTACCGTGGTGAGTAATTCTGGGTCGTAATGTGCCAAGATTTCAGAATTGATTAAAACTTGTTGAATCCTTTTAAAAACATTCTGCTGGTCTATATTCCAGCAGCACTGTTGACCCTATCTCAACTGCTACCTTAAAGACTTATTAACCTCTATTAGATTTGCTAGGAACTTGCTGACTTGGTTGGCCTCCCTGAAGAATTTCTGAATCTCATTAATGTTCCTAGGCTGCAGAAATTCTCTGATAACTTTTGCTTTTTGTGAATCAACTGTGATTCCAGTGACTTATATTATGTGGCATTGGTGAGCTCACATTTTTCATGCAAATTGCCAGTAATAGTAGGAGAGGCGGGTACAATTTTGGCTTTTAAAAGGCATTTAGACCATTACATGGATAGGATGGGTATAGGGGGATATGAGCCAAAAGCAGGCAAATGGGACTAGCTTGGTGTTAAAAATAGGTGGCATGGACAAGTTGACTCCATGACTCCATATTCAATGTTAGATCTGTATCCTATAAGATACTTGGGACTGCTTGGAGTCTGTGATCATTTTCTTCACTCGTGGACTCATGTATGTCATCCTTGTGGCATATTACTCCTTCTGTACCTTCTTGAATGTGAGATTGTTCTCTGGAAGATTTCTGGAGGAGAAACTATTCCAAAGGACAATCCAGTGAAGCAATAATGACCAAAGTGTGTTATAAATCTGATTGGCAATCTGGATTCATTGCCCAAAGGCAATTGTCGAAATCCACTGTATCGGATCCAATTTAAGAAATAAAGTCCACTTGGCTAGTTTGGCAAAGCCCTCATCCATTCTAGCCACTGGGCAGATTTCACGTTCCAATGATTTGTTTAGCTGAGTTAATCTCAATACGTTACTATAGCGCCCTTTGGCTTAGGGACCATAACCATTTCTGAACACTATATGTTGGCATGGTGACCATTGAAATAACTTCTTGCCGTTGCATCTCTTCCATTTCACTCCTGACATTGTCCAAGAGTGGGTGAGGGTATTTTCTCAGCGTAAAGAGACAAATTCATTTAGCTTCAGCTCATAAAGTGAAATGGTATTGGGTCTTTAACTTCCACAGCCCAGTAAACAATTTTGGAAATTTGGAATATATTTGAATATATTGCTGCGGTTCTCATACATTCACTTTATAGATTCATCTTAATTTTAAGTGGAGAGCATTCTTGATTGTGAGTGACAGAGAGATATAAGAAATTGTTAATCTTTATATTTCAGCTGTGCCATGTTTTGTTTTTGTGCTTTCCCACAAGGACCTGGCAATTTAACAGATGAGGGTTACAACTGGCAGGATTTTCTATCTCTCCCACAGTGTATTTTCTGGCAGTGGAGAGAACTCACCATTGGTCTATGGTGAGATCTTCCGGTCCCGTCAATTTTACAGTGTTTTGCATGATCTGCACCTTCCGCCGTGAGGGAACACCCCATGGGTAGTCACAAGCATTGGAACTGAAAGATCACACTGATGGAAAGGGCCAGAAAGTTTCAGCCAATGTAACCTGTTTGGGCCATTTGACTTGCTCTGATAGAACACCTTCATAGCGAGGGGGATTGAATATAAAAGTAGGGAGGTCATGCTGTGGCTGTATAGGGCATTGGTGAGGCCGCAGCTGGAGTACCGTGTGCAGTTTTGGTCGCCGCACTTACGCAAGGATATTTTGGCCTTGGAGGGAGTGCAGAGGAGGTTTACGAGGCTGATGCCGGAGTTGAGGGGGTTGAGCTATGAGGAGAGGCTGAATAAGCTAGGCTTGTACTCGTTAGAGTTTAGAAGAATGAGGGGAGATCTCATTGAGACATATGAGATGATGAACGGGATGGATAGGATAGAGGTGGAGAGACTCCTCCCGCTCAGAAAGGATAGTAGGACTAGGGGGCACAGCCTCAAGATAAAGGGGGGGCGGTTTAGAACAGAGTTGAGGAGGAACTTCTTCACTCAAAGGGTGGTGAATCTCTGGAATTCTCTGCCCGTTGAAGTGGTGGAGGCTGCCTCGCTAAATATTTTTAAGACGCAGGTTGATGGGTTTTTGATAAGAGAGGGGATTAAGGGTTATGGGGAGAGGGCGGTAATGTGGAACTGAGCCACGACAGATCAGCCATGATCTTATTGAATGGCGGGGCAGGCTCGAAGGGCTAGATGGCCTACTCCTGCTCCTATTTCTTATGTTCTTATGTTCTATTCCTGTGTCTAGGTTAAACTCTGCCTTGAGCTTAATGCTCCAGTGCTTGTATTCAGTATTATTTAACTCCCCTAAAAAGGTTACTTCCTTTGTTTGTGGTTCATCCATTTCTAGTATGTACCTCTGTTTTAACATTTCCTCCATCTTTTAACAGGTCATCAGTCTTTGCGAGTGACAAGCAATTTTGAAGTGGCCTATTTTGCTACAGTTGTAGCACTCTGTCCACCCTGCTGGACATTCTTTTCACTTGTAGCTTGTTCCAAGATATTTCACAGAATACTACAGTGCAGAAGGGGCCCTTCGGCCCATCGAGTCTGCACCAAAGCATGAAAGGCCCTGACCTGCCCACCTAATCCCACTTGCCAGCACTTGGCACATGGCACAACATAACATTCAAGGCCAAGTGCTCATCCAGGTACTTTTTAAAGGATGAGAGGCATCCTGCCTCCACCTCACTCCCAGGCAGCGCATTCCAGACCATCACCACTCTCTGGGGTAAAAACGCTTTTCCTCAAATCCCTCCTAAATCTCCCAACCCTCACTTTTACTTGTGTCCCCTCATAACTGACCCATCAACTAAGAAGAACAGTTGCTTCTTATCCACCCTGTCCATGCCCCTCATAATCTTGAGCACCTAAATCAGGTCACCCCTCAGTCTTCTCTGCTCCAGGGAAAACAACCCAAGCCTATCCAACTTCCCTTTATAAATGAAAAATTAAGACATTACTTTTACCCATTTTGGCAAGCTTAAGCTTTCTCTCTTGTGAACTACAATCACTGTGGGATTTCTCCTTCCTTGCAAATGAATGCCCAATTCTGTTTCCTAAGTGCTGTTTGCCTCACTACCTACACCGTGTTTCTGTAGTGCTGAACCCTCCCTTGTCTGTAAGAGATCTCATAATGCTTTGTCTAAGATGCAACTACAATTCTATCATGGATCAGTTCATCCTTAATCATTCCATAATCGCAGTTCCCTGCCAGCTTCAAGAGAGTGGAGATGAACGAATCCCTGCTTCCACCTGATTTTTGCTTTGTTTAATTAAATTTAGCTCTCTCAATTATTAAATTCTAATGGGCACCAAAATAGAAGTTAAAAACTTGCAGGACTCCTCCAGGAGAAGTTAAAAGTCTCATCAACACCCTGTCTTGCTCTCATGTCATCAGCGGTAGGTCTTACTGTGGACTGACTTGGTCTCTTTGATCTTTCATGTGCAACCCTGAAGCAGTTCTGTATCAGGTTGGAGAATCTCTTCATTCCAGATCTCGCTTATTTCTCAGCCATGTGGTCTGATATCATTATTACATCCACATTGTGAATACTTCTGATGTTAACCTTTACTCTGCAAACACCACATGGACTGCAGCAGTTCAACAAAGTTTCATCAACACCTCTTCAAGGACAGTTAGAGATAGGCTGGCAATGCCAATGAAGCTGCCATCTCATGAGTAAATAAATAAACAGAAATCATTGCTATTTTGGATTATTAACCCAGTAACATAGCAACCCTTCTCTGCTCCAAGGAAAACAACTGTGCCCCCATGCTACTCATGGGGGCACAGTGGTTAGCACTGCTGCATCACAGCTCCAGGGACCCCGAGTTCAGTTCCGGGTTTGGATCATTGTCCATGCGGAGTCTGCATGTTCTCCCCCCATGGCAGCGCGGGTTTCCTCCGAGTGCTCCATTTTCCTCCCACAGTCCGAAAGATTTGGTGGATTGGCTATGCTAAATTCTCCCTCGGTGTTCCCGGACAGGTGGCGACTGGGGGATTTTCATAGTAACTTCGTTGCAGTGTTAACGTTAGCCTACTTGTGACACTAGTACACACAGACTTAAACTATAATATCAGCAAACCGTGGACAGCAAACTTCTTAGAGAAACAAACGTTTTAAAGTTTTAATTCAGCAATTGATGGCGTAGTTACTTTGATGAATACCTTTTCGTTGCAAACTGGCAGAACATTCCATCAAGCTGCTGCCCTCAGTTGCTGACCCCTCCGACGGAGTGACAGCCATCAGCTATCATGCAACAAACTTCAGTAAACGAGCAAAACTCTGACTGGAAATGAGCAAGGAACCCGGCAGAGTGGGGGCGGGTGCGCTGGGGGACACGACAACACAAAAAGTATCAATCCCTTTCACCGCCAGCTCATAGGTTATTCGTTAAGAATCTTCCTCACTTCAGTGCTTTCTAGGAAGCAGTGGGGTGAAAGGGAGGCTGCACAAGAGCAAAACCTGCCTTTGTCTCAAATACTTCACTGGAACGATATAAAAGCAAATTTCACACAGAGTCACAAATGGAGATATTAGGACAGGAGACCAAAAACCTGATCAAAGAGTTAAGTTTCAACAAATGTATTTAAGGAAGAGAGAGAGAGAGAGAGAGAGAGAGAGACAGAGGTTCAGTGAAGAAATTCCAAACCCAGTATTTACCACTAAAAGCAGGTGATGTCGGTCATTATCGTGCTGTTGCGTGTGAGAGCTTTCTGTGTGCAAATTGACTGCTGCATTTCTGACATTAAAAAAATCGTGACTATACTTCAAAACGGTGGCCCTGATTTCAATTCTCCGCTTGGGTCACTGTCTGTGCGGAGTCTGCACATTCTCCCCATCTCTGAGTGGGTTTCCTCCAGGTGGGTCCGATTTCCTTCCAGTCTGATTAGGTGTACTGGCCATGCTAAATTCTCCCTCACTGTACCTGAACAGGCTCCGGAGTGTGGCACACCACAATGCTCATTCTGAGATTCGCAGAACAGCATTCTCTGTTGGCCTCCAGCACAATCTTGAGCCTCAGGCGGGCGTGCCAGTAAAATTCCAGCCAATGATTCAGTGATAGTAAAGATTTTTGGCCTGAGATTGTGGAAGGCACTATAGAAGTACAATTCTTTTTTTGTTTGAACCTTCTCAATTTCCGAACAATTGGTCTCATTACATCTCAAGATGTTAACAGCACCTTCTGAATGTTGGTATTAGGTCCCCTCACTGCATCATTCTGAAGCAGTGACTGGTAGCCTTGTTTCCATACACAGTTGTGACCCTGACATACCTATTTTCAAATTGCAGTCAATTACAACTTATATCTTGCATTATGGGTGCAGTCCTCCTTCTTCAATCCCGATCGTAGTCTCTCCTAGCCTTGTACCATCTATAACCGCGGATCGCCTGTTCTGCTCCTGGGCTCACACCAATGGTTATGTGAACCGACCGCTAGGGGGCAGCAAGAGCAGTTTGACACCAACTGACTCTGCTGCCATTGCGGCAGTACTGAGATTGGGAACTCAGCAGAAGTTACTTTGACACGGACAAGGGACAATGCACTGGCACCCTAGCATACACCATTACTATGGTGGCCATTCGATGCCACATATAGCTGTCATTATTATTTATGGGTAGCACAGTGGTTAGTACTGCTGCCTCACAGTTCCTGGAACCTGGGTTTGATTCCGGCCTTTGGTCACTGTCTGTGCAGAGTCTGCATATTCTTCCCATGTCTGCATGGGTTTCCTCCAGGTGCTCCAGTTTCCTCTCACAGTCCAAAGATGTGCGGGTTATTGCCATGCTAAATAGCCCTTTGGGTTCCAGGATACATAGGCTAGAATGATGGGCGGGGTAAAATGTGGGGTTATGGAGATAGAGCCTGGATGGGATTGTTGTCAGTGCAGACTTGATGGCTTCCTTCTGCACTATAGGGGTTCTATGATTATTCATTAAAAACCACCACTTAAATGCTCACCAAAGTGAGCGAAAGATTACATCTTAACTAAATCATTTGATATCATAACCTGCTTAAAGCACAATTTGCACTTCACATAATTTGATTTCTTAATCAACCTAAATGTGGAGTAACACACAAAACATAGAATTTGAGGTATGATATTGAACCACTTGATTCAACATCAGTGACATTGGTTTAAAATTCACTTCTGTGGGGAATATCAATGTTTTGTACAATATAATCTAGTTTCTTGCTTTTAGCCATTAATATTACCATGTATATGTTCAATTTTCAAATTAGAAACTAGTGTACTGAACTATTTACTCTTTTTGACGTTGGTAACCATCGTCAGCGCTGAAATGTCATGCAGGCAATATTGAACACAGGATGGGAATTGAATGGTGCGCACAATGATCTGTGTAATTCATAAACTATCCAGTTCTTTTCTCAATATCTCAACTCCCTCCTCTATTACTATGGCTTTCAGTATCATCTTTCTTAGCAAAGACAATTGCAATGTAGTCATTCAGTACCTTAACCATGCCTGCACACATATATAAATTCCCGTTCTGATCCCTAATCTACCCACTCCTCCTCTTGCCATCCTTTTACTATTTATATGCTATCAAAGATGTTAGAATTCCCTTTTATATTTGCTGCCAGTTTCCTCTCATGCTTTCTTTTTGCCTCTCTTAATTCCTTGTTTACTTCTCCTCTGACCTTTCCACATTTAGCCTCATTCTCACCCATAGGACATTTGCCCTGTACGGACTGGTTCTGCTTCATCTCATTGTCCATCTCTCTCATGATCGAGGGAGTTCTGGTTTGTTTGTCCAACCTATCTCCCTCATGCAAATGCACCACAACCCTACCTGAACGATCTCCCTTTTAAAGGCAGCCCATTGTTCCGCCCGACAATCCTTGATTCCAATTCATCTGGAATTCATTTTCATCCCATTAGAATTGATCTTCCTGCAACCGAGTATTTTTACTCTAGACTGCTTCTTGCCCTTTTCCACAGCCAAGTTAAAACTGTTCCTGGATGTTCTCCGACTGACCCTTGATTCCCCTGACTCGTTCCTTTCCCCATCACCAGATTCAGCAATGCTTCCTTTATCATCGGCCTGAGAGCAACCTGATCAAGAAAATTTCCCTGAACACGCTTGTTGCCTCTCGCTGCCTTTTTCAGTCTGACTATCCCAATCGATGGCAGGATAATTGAAGCCCCACTTTATCACTACTCAATAATATTTGCAATTCTGTAATTTGATTGAAACTCTGCCTCTTTGTGATCTTTCCCATTAGTTTCTGGCCTGGAGAATACCCCCAATAGAATCATTGAATCTCTATAGTGCAGATGGAGGCCATTCAGCCCATCGGGTCTGCACTGACCACAAACCCATCCAGACCCTATTCCCGTAAACCCACATATTTACCCAGGTAATCCCCCTACACTACGGTCAATTCAGTGTGGCCAATCAACCTAACCCATGCATCTTTGGACTGTGGGAGAGAACCAGAACACCTGGAGGAAACCCATGCAGACAATGTGCAGACTCTGCACAGACAGTGACCCAAGGCCAGAACTCAACCCAGGTCTCTAGTGCTGTGAGGCAGCAGTGCTAACCACTGTGCTACTGTGCCTCCCCTAGCTGAATGGCACTGTTTCTTAACACTATCCAGATAAATTCTGTCTTTGATACCCCCAGGGCATCCTCTCCCTCCAGCAGTGTAATGCTTCCCTTCATCAACAATGCTACCCTCCTCCTCCTTTCTCTCCATCTCAAACTTGCCTGAACACCTTGAGCCAGATTTTCCTGTAGTCTCGAGAAAATCCAACCCAGTAAATGTCCCATATGAGGTTTGCCCAGGACTTTCATCGGGGGTCAGATTGATGGTGCATTTTGTGAGCAGAGATGGAGTTCATGAGTGTGGGTGCAGAGGTGGGCTGATTAGAAGGTCTGCCTCAATTCTATACCACAATAGACTACCTCCCAATACTGACCCTCGTGCCTCAGTCCTTCCACCATCCCGCACACACCACACCACCCCTTGCCCCCCAGATTGCCCATATCTCCACATATCCCATTCGTGTCCCTTACCCTCCCACCCATTCCTATGCCCCCTTCAGATCCCGCACCCACTGTAGTGTGCACCCAGAATGCATGATGTGTCGACCTCAGGCGCCAGGCAATAGCAATGGGAACTACTTTAAAATTGTTGGAAAGACATTAAACCTCTAACAATCCAACACGATCCTGCATTCAAACACATTATCAGTGATACTGGAAAAAAGATAACCTAGTGCAAACAAAATTATAGTACAATGTTTGAGGTTTGTAAACAAACAAGAAACAAAATCAAAGTCACAATCTGTTATTTATTTATTTACTGTTTGATTAGTGTCATATTATGCTTACATTAACACTGCAATGAAGTTAGTGTGAAAATCCCTGAGTCGCCAAACTCTGGCACCTGTTCGAGTACACTGAGGGAGAATTTAGCATGGCCAATGCACCTAACCAGCACAACTTTCCAACTGTGGGAGGGAACCAGAGCACCCAGAGCAAACTCACACAGACACAGGGAGAACATGCAGACTCCACACAGATAGTGATCCAAGTGTCATAAAAGTTTCAATAATTCTGAAGCCAGTAGTAGTTTTTGAAGCCCAGCCAAGCATTCATAATGGTCATTGTTCTCATGACAAAAGCTTCCAGCTATGTTGCCAAAAACTAACAGGTTTTCCATTTACATTTCAAAGCACAATGTCTATCAATGGATAAAGAGGCACCAATTCAGAGATGTTCTTTTAACTTTCAAAAGCAAGAGTTTTTTTTTAATATATCAGGCAGAGCTGTCAGTTGTTTTAAAAGGTAGCACAAAACATGACAGCAGAGGCTGACAGGATTTGGTTTTACATTTTTAATGCATTTTGGTACCTTTCCCTTGCATGGATATATCTCTGGCTTCAATCCCAGGCAAAACAGAAAGACTTGCAATTAGATCACATTTTTCATGACCACCAGAGTCCTCAATGCACTTTGCAGCCAATGAAATACCTTTGAAGTGTAGTCATTGTTGTAATATAGCAAATGCAGCAGATAGTTTGATAATTCATGAACAAATTTACTTCAAAAGATTAATTTCTACGTAGTGATTAATACATATATATCCTTAAACGAGAAATGACCTGAATGCAAAATACTTACTTGCAATGGGAATAACTCACCAACATTGACATTCATCTCAGTATAACATCCATTGAAGTGTCAGTATAGCACTTGTGAAGACAAGTATTAGTAACTCATCAAGTTTCTTGGTGTCATTAATGTTAATTGAATATCAAGACAGTTCAGCAGCTTGTATATCATCTGCTTCCCATTTCCACAAAAGGACTAGACAGCCTTTCACCAAACCTCTGTGCAAGTGATATCACTGTAATATAACAAACTGCTCAAACTCCAGCACAACTGTCTCGCAGTAAACCTGTGAGGCTGTTCCTGTCCACACAGCTTAACTTCTTTTTCCACACCCGTTGTGCCAATTTTGTGTCATTAAAATTCGCGTGTCTATATTCCTAACAATTTTTGTCCATGTTAATCAATTCTGAGATTGGAGCACTAAGCTAGGGATCGTAGTTTGAGGATAAGGGATAAACCGTTTTGGACTGAGGTGAGGAGAAATTTTTTCACCCAGAGGGTGGTGAATGTGTGGAATTGAAAGTAATTGAAGCCAAAACATTGTCTGATTTCAAGAAGAAATTAGATATAGCTCTTGGGGCTAAAGAGATTTTCCAAATTTTCTGGATCAAAGGATATGGGGGGGAAGAAGACGGGATCAGGATATTTAATTTGCTGATTAGTCATGATCAAGGTGAATGACAGAGCAAGCTCAAGGGGCCGAATGGCCTACTCCTGCTTCTAGTTTCTTTGTTTCCCCACAGATCAGCCAAAAACCTTCCCAACCTGCTGAAGGTCTTTGTGAAAGGGTTTTGGAGGGAATGCCAGAGGAAATGGTTCAAGTTAAGGGGGAGTCCAAAACTGCATTGGGCTGTAACTAAAAGCTGGTCAACTAAAAATCCAGCAGTGAATTCAGCGATTGGTTAAAATGAGGAACAAACTCCATTTTGAATAGTTGACGCTAGTGAAAAATAAGGGAAGCTGGATAAATATATGAGGGATAATAATCTCTCCCTCAATGTCAACAAAACAAGGGAGATTGTCATTGACTTCAGGAAGTGTAAAGGAAAACGTGCCCCTGTCTACATCAACGGGGACAAAGTAGAACGGGTCGAGAATTTCAGGTTTTTAGGAGGCCGGATCACCAACAACTTGCTCTGGTCTCCCCATGCTGACACTATAGTTAAGAAAGCCCACCAACACCTCTACTTTCTTCGAAGACCAAGGAAATTTGGCATGTCAACTGTGCCTCTCACCAACTTTTACAGATACACCATAGAAGGCATTCTTTCTGGTTGTAACACAACTTGGCATGACCCCTGCTCTGCACAAGATCACAAGAAACTACAAAAAGGTTGTGAATGTAGCCCAATCCATCATGCAAACCAGACTCCCATCCATTGACTCTGTCTACACTCCCTGCTGTCTCGGCAAAGCAGCCAGCAAAATTAAGGACCCCTTGCATTCTCTCTTCCACCTTCTTCCATCGGGAAAAAGATACAAAAGTCTTGAGGTCACATATGAACTGACTCAAGAACAGCTTTTTCCCTGCTGCTGTCAGACATTTGAATGGACTTACCTTGCCTTAAGTTGATCTTACCTTAAATTGATCTTTCTCTACACCCTAGCTATGACTGTAACACTACATTCTGCACTCTCTCGGTTCCTTCTCTATGAATGGTATGTTTTGTCCATATAGCGCGCAAGAAACAATACTTTTCACTATATATTAATACATAAGAACATAAGAAATAGGAAATAGGAGCAGGAGTAGGCCATCTAGCCCTTCAAGCCTGCCCCGCCATTCAATAAGATCATGGCTGATCTGTTGTGGCTCAGTTCCACTTTCCCGCCCTCTCCCCATAACCCTTAATCCCCTCTCTTATCAAAAACCCATCAACCCGCTTCTTAAAAATATTTAGCGAGGCAGCCTCCACCACTTCAACGGGCAGAGAATTCCAGAGATTCACCACCCTTTGAGTGAAGAAGTTCCTCCTCAACTCCGTTCTAAACCGCCTCCCCTTTATCTTGAGGCTGTGCCCCCTAGTCCTACTGTCTTTTTTGAGCGGGAAGAGTCTCTCCACCTCTATCCTATCCATCCCATTCATCATCTTATACGTCTCAATGAGATCTCCCCTCATTCTTCTAAACTCTAACGAGTACAAGCCTAGTTTATTCAGCCTCTCCTCATAGCTCAATCCCCTCAACTCCAATAATAAATCAAATCAAGATCAAATCAAATAGATGGTTCTATTGACAGTGTTATGTTATTATAGTGAGATAATACCTTGGGATTACATACGGTGCAAGACACAAATCACTCACAGAGGATTGGGTAAGCAATTGCCTCATGTTAATAAATGAATCCATAAGAACATTTATAAAGCATTAAAACGTGCATGCTGTGTGTCTATTCTCCATTTGAAACAAAAGTGAAACTAAGACTGAATCATATGACGCATTTCCCTCCTAGTGATGTCGGGAGGTATCTTTAATTGCTCACTGCGCCCTGTGGGATTGCCATTCTGTGGCTATTCCTGGATGCATTCCTGGATGCAATAGGATTGTGCAGTGGTTTAGGAGACAGAATGGATTTGATTTGTTCTCAGCTATGTGACCCTTTGTGTGTAATAGTGTCATAGGGCCCTGGTTCTGAACCGTAAGAAATAAGAATACACTGGCCTGCCAAATGTGAGCTCTGTCAGCAATGGAATAGTTGCACTTAAAAGGTGTTGCTCTCAGATATAGCATTGCAATGTGTCAATCTTGCTTAGTCTGGCTACAACGAGGTTGAGGGATTTCACCAGGCAAGTCCTTTGTTCAGCTAAGCCATTAGAATGAGGGTAAGGAGGAGAAGAAGTAGTGTGATCAATATTCCATTTCTCACACATATCTTAAAAATAAGTATCAATAAATTGTGGACCGTTATCTGTAATGATCTCGAGGCACACCGAATAGACTGAAATAGGCACATAGAGTGACCGTCATGGTTATGTTTGATATATTGTGAAGATGTCGAATAATGGGTACTTAGTATTCAACAATGGTGATGAAGTCGGTGCCACAGATGTGAAAGAAGTTCAGATATGATTCTGGGCCAAGAATGGTTAGGAACTTCATGTGTAATCAATGGTGCTTTGTGCTGACTTGGCATATGTTTTTAACATGCCTCATCTGTCATGAAAATTACTTTAATGTCATTTTTATACCCAGCCAATAGACTATCTCTCTTTGATTCTTTTCACCTGATCTACACCCATGTGTGAGTGATGAAGTTGTTGAAGATATGTTCTTATGTTCTTAAGAATATCATGTCAAAAAGATTCTGGTCTGATGATCTGCCTACCTTTAAAAGTGACTCACCAAGAGATATCTAATGAGCCCCAAAAAGGCCAAAATGGTCTCAAGTGTTGATAGACATGCTGCATTGAATCAGGCAATCTATTGAGAATGGTTTTTCACAGTTTCTATGATGTAGTCTTCTGTCATTTTTCTTGTATCTGCTGGCATTACAATGTGCAAAATATACCAGATCCATTTGTAGATCTAAGGATATATCTTGTGTTTTTGTGGGGTTAGGCAATCTGATAAGTGTATCTGATGTGACCATCAGGTTACCTTTCTAACACTGCAGTCATAACTTTGAATCTTTATCATGGGACATTGCAATTTTGGCAGTTCACTGGTCAATGGTTTTTGGCAAATCATCCTCAGTAGCTTGTGGCCAGGCTCTACCACAAATCTTTGCCAAGTAGAGAGGTATGACAACACATGATTCTAACCATCAAAGCCAGTGGAGTAGTTGGGTTGAATTACAGAAAGGAACTTTGAAGCAAATACAATCAGTTTGCCTTTTTGGGGAGGCAATGGCCCAGGGGTATTATCATTAGACTATTAATCCAGAAACTCAGCTAATGCTCTGGGGAACCGGGTTCAAATCCCACCAAGGCAGATGGTGGAATTTGAATTCACTAAAAGATATCGGGAATTAAGAATCTGCTGATGACCATGAAACCATTGTCAATTGTTGGAAAGACCCATCTGGTTGACTAATGCCCTTTAGAAAAGGAAATCTGCCGTCCTTACTTGGTCTGGCCTACATGTGACTCCAGAGCCACAGCAATGTGGTTGACTCTCAACTGCCTTCCAAGGGCAATTAGGGGATGGGCAATAAATGCTGGTCAGCCAGCAAAGCCCATGTCCCATGAATGATTTAAAAAATAATAATAATTTTGTAGCATACACGCTCCCAGATCTCCCTGTGAGGTTCCTCAGGTTCCAATATTCCTATAACTTGACTGTTTTGACATTGGAATAAATGGGAATCAATGGGAATGTTAAATGAAGATTCCTATTGACAGGAAACAATTAACTCTGCTTGACTGTCTAATTTAATATAGAAATTATAATTGATCTCATAGAATGAGAATCTACAGCACAGAAAGAGGTCAGAGGCGTAGCAGGTTCACGTGGGGCACAAACACTACATGAGCCTTCTCCCACCCCACTTCATCTCAACCTATCAGTATAACCTGCTAATTCCTTTCTCCCTCATGTGTTTATCCAACTCCCACTCAAACTGGCCAATTTGCCATGCCACTGTTTTGACACTACATTAAGCCATTTCAGGTAGGTTGACACCTGCACTCAATAGACTGAAGGACATGAAGTACCCAAAGTGTTTATCTGTTAGTGTCACCAGCCGGTCACCTCTAGGCAGGGCTTATGTTTCAAAGGGATTAGCAGGATAAATGTGCGGGGGTCATGGGAATAGGGCCTGGGTGGGATTGTAGTCGGTGCAGATTCCATGAGCAGAATGGCTTCCTTCTGCAGTGTAGGACTTCTATGTTGGAGCTGAATCTATCGTTCATTTTCTGCAGATTTACGATGCAAAGAACACATTTTACAGAAACTGCAGTAGGTTTTGGCTTGGTGAAGAGAAAACAATGGCTGATTTTATTACTAACAGTGGGTTGCAGCCAGAGAGCGCCAGCCAGCAAAAATGGTTTGTAACAGCTCGTTATTAGTGAGGATAAAGCAGCATTAACCTACCCAAAGATCAATCCCGTCTCAAACCCCTATTTTTCAAGATTAAAAGGTAGAGGCTGGAATTCTCCGGCCATTCATTCCACTGAGATTTTCCAGTCGCGCCAGCAGCACTCCCCGCCAATAAGTTTCCCACTAGCGTGGGGTGACGTCAATGGGAAATACCACTGACAGCAGCAGGACTGGAGAATCCCACCGCCCGCAAACAACGCACCACCTCCCGCTGGCGGGAAACACACAGCATGGAGGCCAGAGAATCTTGTCTAAATTATTTGATTATTTTTCCCCCCATGAGAAATAAATCCTGATTTTGACCTGAAGTGGGGTGGGGTGTGAGAGGGTGTTAAGTTGGTAGGAAGCACCCATGACGACAGGGGCGTGAAGTTCAGGCCATCTGTATTTAGGCAGATGCGGAGTGGGGGGGGGGGGCGGCGGTGGTGGGAGTCAGAGGTCAGTGGAGTTGATAAAGTAAAGTGCCTGTTGGGCTGGAGTTGAAATTTTGGGGGTAGCAGGCCAGGGTCCCAAGGGAGCAATCCCCATCACGAAGGTAAAGGACTGTTGAGGATGTGTTGATGGTTTTGGCAAGGTTGGGGTGAGGCGGGGGTGGGTTGGTGTACAGCGGGGAATGCTGGAGACATGGAAAGCTTGAGGTGGTGGAGGACTCCAGAAAACAAAAATATTACTTTTTGGCCCCGTTTCTGAAAGTCAAAAGATTTCTCTGCTGGAGTTTGCATTCGGCACAGCATGGGTAACTCAGGTCTACATTGGACGGGGATGAAGTGGAAAAGGTTGAAAACTTCAAGTTTTTAAGTGTCCAGATCACCAACAACCTGTCCTGGTCCCTCCATGCAGGCACTATAGTTCAGAAAACCCACCAACGCCTCTACTTTCTCAGAAGACTAAGGAAATTTGGCACGTCAGCTATGACTCTCACCAACTTTTACAGACACACCATAGAAAGCATTCTTTCTGATTGTATCACAGCTTGGTATGGCTCCTAGTCTGCCCAAGACCACAAGAAATTACAAAGGATTGTGAATGAAGCCTAGCCCATCACTCAAACCAACCCCCCATCCATTGACTCTGTCTACACTTTCTGCTGCCTCAGAAAAGCAGCCAGCATAATCAAGGACCCCATGCACCCTGGACGTTCTCTCTTCCACCTTCTTCTGTTGAGAAAAAGATACAAAAGTCTAAGATCATGTCCCGACCGACTCAACAAGTTTCTTCCTTGCTGCTGTCAGACTTTTGAATGGACCTACCTCACGTTAAGTTGATCTTTCTTGATACCCTAGCTATGACTACATTCTGCACTCAGTCCCTTTCTTCCTTCTCTATGAACAGTATGCTTTGTCTGTATAGCATGCAAGAAACAATACTTTTCACTGCATCTTAATACATGTGACAATAATAAATCAAATCAAAAAAGTTTCTCCTCAACTCCTGTCTGATTCTTCAGCCAGGCCTCTCCTGAGTTTCTTGCTAAAGGCAAAGCATCAGGGGGTGATTGAAACTCATCTACCAGAGATCATTCCAAAAATAATTCCAACTTTGCAGTGGAGCACTTCAACACGGCCTCTGAAGTCCGAGCCATGGTAGCTACTCTGGTGCCTCATAGCGACGAACAGGAATGAAATGCGGCTATCATGGCGCAAGATTTAACTTGTGTACTTTTTGCACAACCTTTGTACGAGGAAGGGTAGGTAGGTCACATCACCAGCCCACCATCGCTCAGGGAGTGGTGAGTATGATGAGCAAAGCCAGAGGTTTGAAAAGGCTTTCAATTTCATCTCTTTCACCGTTTGACTGCGATTCAATCTATTTTTGAACTCTGTTTGCCCTCTTGGTGTAGTGAACTGCACTGAAGCATTTGCAGCTTCTCCAGTCTGAGGAGATGTTGGTTTGAGCTCAAAGTCATTTGTGGGTGATGGAATAGCAGTTCACAGGGTTACACTCCTTCCCCATGGCACGGCGGTACAGTGGTTAGCATTGCTGCCTCACAGGGCCAGGGATGTGGTTGGATTCCCAGATTGAGTCACTGTCTGTGAAGAGTCTACACGTTCACCTCATGTCTGTGTGGGTTACCTCTGGGTTCTTCAGTTTCCTCCCACAGTCTAAAAGACGTGCTGGTTAGGCGTATTAGCCATGCTAAATTCTCCCTCAGTGTACCCGAACAGGTGCCCGAATGTGGCGACTCAGGGATTTTCACAGTAACTTCATTGCAGTGTTAATGTTAGCCTATTTGTGACAACAATCAAACAATAAATAACAGATTGGGCCTTTGATTTTGTTTACAAACCTAATAAAAATTGCACTTTAATTTTCTTTGTACTGGAATTTTTTTTTTCCCCCAGTATCACTGATGGTGTGTTTGAATTCAGGATTGTGTTGGATTGTCAGAGGTTTAATGTTTTTCCTATGATTTTAAAGTATTTCCCATTGCTACTGGATGGCTCCTGAAGACTACACATTCTGGGTGAATGCTATAAAGAATAGATAAATGGTGGGTGCGAGATCTGAGGGGGGGCATGGGAATGGGTGGGAGGGTGAGGGACATGAGTGGAATATGTGGAGATATGGAATAACATGGGCAACCTGGGAGCGAGGGGTGGCATGACGATGCTAAAAATCTTATCTTGAGAGACACATAGGAGGCTATGGTGCTTAATGTAAATCACATGAAATGGCCACCACTGATGTCGCCTGGCCTCGGCGCTACCAAAGCAGTGCAGCAAGCTGGTAGAATCACCCCCCCATGAAACGCAGTGTAAAAACCCACCCAGTTCACTAATACACGGTCGTGAAGGAAATATTTCATCCTTACCTGGTCTGGCTGACATGTGACACAGCAAAGTTGTTGACTTTGTAATGGCTTTGCAAGCCAGTCAGCTCAAAAGTGGACAATAAACGCTCAACTAGTCAGTGACTCCCACATCTCGTGTACGAATAAAAAAAGGAGAGAATGGAATAAAGAGAGAATGGAATGCACGTCCAGAGTAAGGGAGTACCAATTTTACATCCATAAATGGTGGAGTGAAGGCACTCAGCGAAAGTGGATATCAAATAAACGTTCCAACAGAGTGTGAAAAGATTGAGCTTAGTCAAATGCCAAATGCATTTGATAAAGGCATCACTGCTGCCTCGCAGCACCAGGGACCTGGGTTCGATTCCCGGCTTGGGTCACTGTCTGTATGGAGTTTGTACGTTTCCCCTCTGAGTGCGTGGGTTTCCTCCAGGTGTTCCAGTTTACTCCCACACTCCAAAGACTTGCTGGTTAGGTGGACTGGTCATGCTAAATTGCCCTTTAGTGCCTCAAGATGTGAGGGTTTGGGGGGCAAATAGGTGGGGTTATGGGGATAGGGTCTGGGTAAGGTGCTGTGTTGAAGGTCTGCAGTGCAGACTCGATAGGCCAAATGGCCTCCTTCTGCGCCATAGGGATTCTGTGGCCGGAACTCTACCACCTCGCCAGCCACGGATTTGGCACGGTCGAGGGCCCAACAAGGAAATCTCTGTTGCTCTTGGGTGGGAATTTCCAGTCTCACCTCGGTGAGGCTGTAAAATCGCGCCCATTCTCTATGATAACGAAAGTGCTGAGAAATCTCGGAGAAATGAAGAAGAAGGGGACATGATATTAAAATGATTAGCTGTTAAATTTGAGATGCAAAAGAACTTCACGCTGAAGGGTAAGGGGTTAAATCCGCCTCACCGTGCTCTGTTAGGTCACATTCCGGGCCTGCATATTTGTAATACTTCACTTGTTACCTTCCACTCAAGCTCAGTGTGCATTCCTTTCTTCCATGCCGTTCCTGAATGACAAGACCTTCCACCTTTAAAGAAGGCCAGCAACTTGTACTTATCGGACGCTGCCAACACATTGCGATGCCCCAGTGCACTTTGCCAGACTGTTATCAGACACACATCAGGCAGCCACAGAAGGAGGCATCAGGACGATGCTTCATGGTTTCAGTCCTATTAAATGTAGGACAACATGCTAATCAGGCGCTTCACACACAACCTGCACACTGTTTAATTATTGAAAAGTATTTATCCAGCTGCTTGTCTGTTAACTCCCCCCCCCGGAGGGACAGTCACAATGGAGCGAGCAACCTGCTGACAGCCAAGTTCAAGTGCACTCAATCAGTGCCTCAGTGTTGTCACCGCTCAATTTACAGAATTATTTTAATTTTAGCTGATCAAAGTGCTTGTCCACATGCAGCTATTTAAAACAACACGCATTCAGGTAACACTTTCATCACATCCTCGGAACAAACCAGGATTGAAATGTTGCTTTATAGGGAGACACAACTGAAACTCAGCTACTGAATCAATGATTAATTGGTTAATGTACGCTTGGTGTTGTTGTCTGAGTGAAGAATACTGACCCAAAGACTCGATAAACCTCCCCCGATCTTCTTCAAATAGTGCCATGGGATCTGGGATCAGTGTAAGATGCTGCTCACTGCATGGCAGTCTTGCTTCAGAGTCAGAAGGCTGTGGTTTAAAGGCGCACTTCAGAGACATGAGTATAAAATCTAGGTGTTCTAGTTCAGGGCTAAGGGACTGCTGCACTGTTGGAGGTCTTGGAGGCAGTACTGAGGGAGTGCAGCACTGTCTCAAGTGTTAGAAGCGACACTGAGGGAGTGCTGTACTGTTGAAGGTGATGGGAACATTGCAGAGGGAGTGCTGCACTGTCAGAGGTGGTGGAAGCTGAAAGAGTACTACAATCTCGGAGACGCTGGACGCAGTACTGAGGGAGTGCTGCACTGTTAGATGTGCCAGAAGCAATACTGAGGGAGTGCTGTGCTGTCGGAGGTGGTAGACACAGTACTGAGGGAGTGCTGTACTGTCGCAGGCGGTGGAAGCAGTATTGAGAGAGTGCTTCACTGTCAAAAGGTACCAGAAGTTGTAATGAGGGTGTGTTGGAGGTGGTGAAAGTAACTGGAGGCCCTTAAAATTGTCATGAATGTTGAACTTTATAAAACAATTGTTTTAAAATCTCCCCTTAAACAACGTAAAACAAGGCTTGAAGCGGGGGGATGGTGGTTTCCTGAAATTACCTCTATGTGGAGAAATGTCCACATGATCTCTGGTTGCCATGGGAGCCATTGAGTTGTTGAGTGAGATTTTTGAGGGCTGCTCAGAGGGTCACAAAAGACAAGCTGCGGTTGAGGAGAATCAGAAAAACTACCTGTGTTAAATTAGAATGCTTTCAAAGGGTTAAATATCTGCCCAAAAGAAAGTGAAAAGAATGGGTGGGATTCTTGGAGATTTACAGAATGGAGAGGAATCAAGTTGTGCCTTTCTTGTGACAAATGGATCTGGAAAACCCAGGCAGAGTGGGACAATTGATGAAGGACATTGAAAGTTTCTACTGGACATGGCAGTGTTGGGTCCATTCAATCCTTTGACCAGATGAGTAGACAGCGCTGGCACAGGATTTTGAAATGAATTTCTTTTATTGAACAGAGCTTCAGAAAATTAGCATGACAAAAGCGAAAAGAAAGCAAATTTGGAGACTGGCTTCTGAGCAAGCCTATCCCTATACTGAGATTTAAACACACTGGATCTTGAACTGAACTAAAAATGCATGCATAATCCACAATATATCTCAACGTTTATCTCATTGTCCTTCAAAAACAAGCCTTGCCACAAACAGTTGCTGTTAACAAAAACTTGTTTTGCCTCCATTGTGTGCCCTTTAGGAATGCAGTAAATTTCTAGCGAACCCAGCATGCCTTCTGAGTTTTAAAATGTCGTCAAGATAGCAGTGTCGGTTAGTAGTCTACAGTCTAACATAGGCAGAAATATCTTAAAATAAAATATTTGCATAGATGAAGCAAACAAGCTTAAGCATACATAGGGGGTGGAATACTTCGGCTGCACTAGTCTAAAAGCCAGAAATTCCCACCTGACCGTTAATGGCATTTCACATTCTCTGCAATCCATCTCCTAAATTCCAGTGGCAGGCAGAATGGGAGAATTCTGTCCAGGATCTCGAAGGCAGGGGGGGTGTTAAACTCATACTGGAGAGTTAGCAGTGACTTTGAGACACATCTGCCAGAAATGTGGTGTAAAGACAAGTGTATTGTCAGGCATATTTTGGTTGCATTAGTTAATGCAAAACTGACCTTTTCCCCCTGTGTTAGTTATCTGTAAATCAATGAATGATCTATCTTGATCTATCTTGATCTTAGTTTGTTTGTTACAGCAAAAGTCTTAAATGTGAAATCACGTCCATTGGTTTATTTTTGTTGGTACATGGAGATTCCTTTTTTTCAAAATATTTATCAATCTCTAGGGGAATCGTAACTAAACCTGACAGCAGAAGAGAGCTGGAACATAAGACAGTTGTGTTTTCAAAACCATGCTTCTCATCTTTTAGTTAGCAATGGGGGTTGACATTGATATTTCAATTTCAAATCAGCTCCGTAAAATGGAGCATAATTTCATACTGGCCCTTTGATACTCTCTTCCTGAGAAAGGTGGTAGAAGCAAAGTCTTTGGGTGGGATTTTCCAGCTGCGCTCACCCCGAAACAGGAAAATCCTGCCCAAGGTCGATGGACCTTTCCATGGTCTGCTCCATACCCGCTCCAATTCTCATGGTGAGCAGGATGGGAAAATTTCTCCCGTTGAACATTTTTAAGGCAGTGGTGGACAGACTCTTGGTAAGCAAGGGGGTGATGGGTTTTCAGGAGTAGGTGTTTTCAGGAATAGGCAGAGTGCAGGTAAGAAGTTACTATCAGATCAATGGAGATCTTACTGAATGGCGGAACAGGCTCGAGGGGTTGAATGGCCTACTCTTGCTCTCTATTCCTATGTTCATACCACCTATGCAAAAATTGGCTCTAGGTCTGAAACAAACTCAAATTGCAAGCAATCTTGGATTCAATCCTCTCCACGTTTATTTGGGAAACTGTATTCATGACAGGGTGCTGCAGACTAAGGACTTGCCTTATTCTCACTTCTCAAAACTTTTTTTGACGACTCCAGTCAAAGATTGTAATGTATTCTATTCCCTAGACTTCAAAAACCACCACAAATTGTCAAATCTAACATAACATGGCTTTCATTTATCCTCCGAAAGCTCTTCCTAATTAAATCTTTCAGCTGAATGTTGACTGTCTTGTCATAATGCATTAAATACACAGGGATACGTTGTTGGAATTAGTACATTATGAGTGACAGTCTGGTTTGAGACACTTGTTTACTGGGAAGATGGAGATGAAACAATCACATTGCAAGCCTTCAGACATGTTTGCATTTTGTAAAAACCTTGAAGACACAGGCACCTGATGTAGAATTTGGCCTGTGCTTACTGTGCACTGTTCTTCCCGGAAATGTTCACTGCATCTTGTTATTCACCATCCACCTGGGCAGAAGTCACAATGTCACTGTTTCGTTTTGGTAAGCCGAAAATTCATTTGAATGTTGGGTATAAATAGAACTGTTCCGATATTGTTTTATTCAAAGATGTTTTCTCTCCCCTTTTGCTGTCTGTCTTGCCCTGGATATATCTAGCTATGAGGCAAAAGAGTGACAACGGGCAGAATGCCCTGCTGTACCTCTCCATGGGTCTGTAGAATGTTATTGAAATTGGATCTCTGCGCTTACACGCAAAGCCCCATTCCCTATCTGGCTACAAAATAACGCTGCTCTGTCCCTGCTAATGAATAAGAGCCATTATCAAAGTTTTTTTTAAGTTTATTTATTAGTGTCACAAGTAGGCTTACATTAACACTGCAATGAAGTTACTGTGAAAATCACCTAGTCGCTACACTCTGGCGCCTGTTTGGGTACACAGAGGGAGAATTTGGCATGGCCAATGCACTTAACCAGCACGTCGTTCGGATTGTGGGAGAACACGGAGGAAACCCACGCAAACATCGGGAGAATGTGCAGACTCTGCTTGGACAGCAACCCAAGCTGGGAATCGAACCCAGGTCCCCGGTGCTATGAGGCAGCAGTGCTAACCACTCTGCCACCGTGTTGCCCTGGAATAACTGGGCCTTGTTTAAAGTGATAAGGTATCTTCATCTGAATCAGATTGTTGACTGACTAGTCTAAAGTCTCTGCCACTGGCTGGTCATCTCCACTTGTTTCTCCTCACTCCCCTTGATCCTATCTACAAATTAGCACAAATCCCTCTCACGTACAAGTTACGTAATTTTTCCCTTCCCTCTGTATGATGGGAAAAAACAACCAGGAAGGTTAAAAGAAACAGATTTCGTTCGACATGCAAAACTGCAAGGAGAAATACTTGAGGGAAGATGGAGGTGAGGCAAAGGCCTAGAACAGTGAAGGGCAGCATGGTGGCAAAGTGGTTAGCACTGCTGCCTCACAGCGCTAGCAACCCGAGTTCAATTCCAGCCTTGGGTCACTGTGTGTGGAGTTTGTATGTTCTTCCTGTGTCCATGTGGGTTTCCTCCAGGTGCTCTGGTTACCTCCTGCAGTATAAAGGCATGCAGGCTGGGTGGATTGGCAGTGCTAAATTGCCCCTTAGTGATGTGTAGGTTAGATGGATTAGCCATGGTAAGTATGTGAGTTCACAGGAATAGGGCAGGGGTGAGGGCCTGGGTAAGATACTCTGGGCCTGATTAAACCATTGACTTGTGCCTGTTTTTGGGCACGAAAACTTGGTAAAGTTGGGCGTGAGGCAAATAGCTCAATCCGCGCCCACATCCATGCAGATTTCCACTTTACCAAGGCCCAAAAATGGCCCCGATTGGAACCACGCCTGAAACAGGCGCAACATCAATTTAAAATGTATTTGCATGCATTTAAAATGACTTAAATGAACTGGACGTTCAATCTTACCTGCATTTCCCCCTTTACCATTGCATTCACCTGTCCAGATTTAGCACGAAACAGACATGCTCGGAAAATGACTGTTTCGGTCACTTCAGCTTCTGAAGAGGTAAGTTCAGAGCTCTCAATAGCTCTCTGACTCAGATCGGTGGGGGCGGGGAGTGGACCAGATCATTCTCTGGTTGGGTGGAGGGGGGGAAGAGGGGAAGGAGGAGGCAGGTCAGATGTATATCTCGTGTTGGGGGTGGGGGAGGCCCAATCATTCTCTGGTTGGTTGGGGGGGGGGGGGGGGGGGTGGGTAGTAGGGAGGCCAGATTCATCTCTGGTGTGAGGGGGAGGGGAGGAGGAGGCCGGTTGGGGGCCAACTCTCTGGTTGGGGGCTGAGGGAGACCTGATCATTCTCTGGTGGTGGGGCAGGGGGAGGAGGGATCATTCGCTGGTGGGGAGGAGAGGAGAAGGGAAGGGAGAGGCCAGATGGATCTCTGGTGGCAGGGGCAGGGGTCCACTGCCACTCTGCGGGCGATCGATGAGGGGGGAAGGGGCAGAGGGTCACAACCGTTTTTCAGATTTTTTTTTCACTGCAGCATGCACAGTTCAAGGCTCCGATTGGAGCAGCAGTGTTTCGGGTGCGATAAGCCCCGCCCACAGCGCGATTCAGGCTCGGATTTCTTTTTCAGGCTAAGTGCATATGGGGGTTCTTAGGTACCCCCATATTTCAGGTTTCCAAGTCGGATCTGAATTGCACCCAGATTCAGCACTTAGAATCAAAATGGTAAAATCGCCCCCTCTGACTGAGAGTCGGCGCAGAATTGATGGGCTGAGCGGCCTCCTTCTGCACTGTAGGACTGTATGGTTTCAAGACAGCTGTAATCAAATCTGTATGAAAGGCAGGTACACGAACTCCCATTTTCTATACCAGCGGAAGGAAAGGGGCTGGTTTTAAGTTGCTGCTTCACAAATCACTAAATACCCAAAATAGGAAAAGCATTGATAGATATAGCAGAGCGCAAGCCAAAAATCAATTCTGCCGTTCCTCAATGTGCAAGAGCAGCAGTTTCCCAAAGACACTCTTTCCACAGTTACCAGTTTCCAATATTTGCTGCACAGATGTATTGAATTTTCAAGCAATTAGATACCAATAGGTGATGAATATATATTGTAATTAATGAAAAGCATTTTTAATGAGAGGATTATGAAGTTTTGCTATTGCTACATCAAGCTTAAACAGATTATGCAGATTCATCCATTTAATATTAGATGCTGGGTGTTAAATAGATGGGTTGCGTACTGTATAAACACCAATAGTTTTATAGTAACTCCCACAGGAACAAAACCTCAGCAACTGCTGTACAATTGTAATGTCTGTACCACTGAATTAGAAGGTTGAAGCCCCTCTCCAGAAACAAGTCTAGACTGAGGCCTCTGTGCCAGCACTGAGGGAGTGCCGCACTGCCTACCATACTCTCTCCTGAGTGAAATATAAAACCAAGTATGTCTCTCATTCAGTTTGCCTCAGCCTCCAACTCCACTTCCTGGCTCCTTAGCCAACTTCAAGCTGCCCTCGTCTTTTGCCAAGCTGCCATTCACAAATCCTGGACGTAGCCTCACTGCTTTCTCCCTCGCTCCATGGCACCTGGCTGCTGCCCCTGAGCTTGAAGACTCTGCTCCCTGCAGAGAGGAACCCACAGGTCCTGACCAGCTCCTCTGCTTGGCACACTGCCCCCTCTATCCCAACTCCCTGCCTGAGGTCCTGCGACATGATTAAATAGGTGCAAGAGACAACAAGGTTATGTTTCTGCAGAGTAAAGTGATTGATAGATTGATAGATGGTGGGAAGTCAAGTAATTTGGTTTGATCTATGAAGACGAGACAAGCTTTCAAAAAAAAGAACAACATCCAGCAGAGATGCGATGAATTGAATGAAAATATTCCGTGCTGAGAGATTCTTTGATTCTGTCCCGGTCCCTAAAGACAATATGCTACTAAAATTGAGTACAATTCAATTAAATTAAAAATATTACGTTACCAAATTATGCTGCATAATTGCAACATTGGAACCAGAAAATGGTCCGTTTATCAATTAATTTATCATTTACTGCTGAGATTCAGCTGCAGTGCACAATACGTTACCTCAATACATTGGTGACAAAACCTTTAGTCACAAAGTTTTAGAAATCTTTCCATGGTTTTGTTAACCATTGAGATATATTCTCTGTGCCAGCTAAAAGAAGGACAAAAACAAAAAAAAAGGCACTTCGATCAAATTCTGTTCAAAATTGCTGTAAGGCTGAACATCTCAAGGTTATTTTGCTGTCTCTCCAAGTGTTTTCAAACAGCTGTTACTTCTACCTGGTCGACATTACCAAACCGCTCACCATAATCCTCCAAACCGCATGCAGCAGAGCAGTGAAAACATCTGTCAACCCGTGGAATAAAACCAATGACAGATAAGTAATTATAGAACATGTAAGCCCTTGGGCATGGACTTTTTTTTAAAGTCTTACCCTAACCTTGCTGTCTGAAGGAGCTTGGATGTCATTGCTGTGCTGGGGATTCGTCACTATATGCCGACACTATAGTTAAGAAAGCCCACCAATGCCTCTACTTTCTTAGAAGACTAAGGAAATTTGGCATGTCAGCTACGACCCTCGCCAACTTTTACAGATGCACCATAAAAGGCATTCTTTCTGGTTGTATCACAGCTTGGTATGGCTCTTGCTCTGCCCAAGACCACAAGAAACTACAAAAGGTCGTGAATGCAGCCCAATCCATCATGCAAACCAGCCTCCCATCCATCGACTCTGCCTACGCTTCCCACAGCCTTGACAAAGCAGCCAGCATATTTAAGGACTCCACGCACCCTGGACATTCTTCCGTCAGGAAAAAGGTACAAAAAGTCTGAGGTCACGTACCAACCAACTCAAGAACAGCTTCTTCCCTGCTGCTGTCAGACTTTTGAATGGACTTACCTTGCATTAAGTTGATCTTTCTCTACACCCTAGCTATGACTGTAACACTACATTCTGCACTGTCTCGTTTCCTTCTCTATAAACGGTATGTTTTGTCTGTATAGCACCCAAGAAACAATACTTTTCACTGTATGCTAATACATGTGACAATAATAAATCAAGTCAAAATCAAATCATTTGTTTACACCTAATGTCTTGACTGTTTACAAATTGCAGTTAACTCCAGTGGTTCAGGCCACGAACGAGACTCTCTCACATTTGGGGCAATTCATCACTTTAGCTGGAATCCATCAACATCCTTTAAGGAAAGAGACTATTATGGGCACAGAACATATGGCAGCCTCACCAACGTTATCTGTATTGGCTGCAGCTTGTAATCTATCCCCAAGGTTGTGACAACTACCACAAGTTGTCAGATCAAATGTTATGATGGCGTTAGCGGTTGCTCAATTGGTAACACAACTGCCTCTAAGTCTTAGGATCGAAGCATAAAGTTCTGCTCCAGGTCCTGAGCTCAGAAATGAAAGCAGGCAGTCCGGTGCGGTACTGAGGGAGCACTGCATTGTTGAAAATGGGGGCGGCACAGTGGTTAGCACTGCTACCTCACAACACCAGGGACCTGGGTGTGATTCCTGGCTTGGGTCACTGTCTGTATTAGGCTCTACACATTCTCTCTGCGTCTGCATGGGTTTCCCCCAGATGCTCCAGTTTCCTCTCAGCCCGAAAGACATTTTGGTTAGGTGCGTTGGCTATGCTAAATTCTCCCTCAGTGTGCCAGAACAGGCACCGGGGTGTGGCAACATGGGGATTTTCACAGTAACTTCATTGCAGTGTTTAATGTAAGCCTACCTGTGACACTAATAAATGAGCTTTTGACTTTAAAGACGTCGTCATTCAGGTGCGATGTTAAACCAAGGTCCCGTTGGCCCTGTGTATCTCTGGTGTCCTGGCCAATATTTATCACTCAACTTCACAAAAATAGGTTATCTGGTCATTATCACATTGCTGTTTGTGGCAGCTTGCTGTACACTAATTGGATGCTGCATTTTCTGCATGCGATGCATGTAGAAGCATAACGTAATGAACTGGGGGCTGGTTTAGCTCAGTTGGCTGCACGGTGCTGCAGAGTGATGCATCAGCACAGATTCAACTGATTTGATTTGATTATATATTGTCACATATTAGTATAAAATGAAAAATACTGTTTCTTGCATGCTAAAGAATCAAAGAATTCCATTCATAGAGTACGTAAGTGAAAAGGAAAGGAGAACATGCAGGATGTAGTGTTACAATCATTGCTCCAGTGTAGAGAAAGACTAACTTAATATAAGGTAGGTCCATTCAAAAATCTGATGGCAGAAGGGAAGAAGCTGTTCTTGAGTTGGTGTGACCCCAGACTCTTGTATCTTTTTCTTGACGGAAGAAGCTGGAAGAGAGAATGTCCAGGGTGCATGCGGTCCTTGATTATGCTGGCTGCTTTTTCAAGATAGTGGAAAGTACAGACAGAGTCAATGGATGGGAGGCTGGTTTGCCTGATGGACTGGGCTTCATTTATATCCCTTTGTAGTTTCTTGCTGTCTTGGTCAGAGCAGCAGCCACATCAAGCTGTGATTCAACCAAAAAGAATGGTTTCTATGGTGGTGAAAGTCAGAATGGACATGCCAAATTTCTTTAGCCTTCTGAGAAAGTAGAGGCGTTGGTGGGCTTTCTTAACTTCAACGTCAGCATAGAGGGACTAGGACAGGTTATGGGTGATTGGACATCTAAAAACTTAAAGCTCTCAACCATTTCCACTTTGTCCCTGTTGGTGTAGACAGGGACACGTCCTCCACTATGCTTCCTGTAGTCGATGACAATTTTTTCATTTTACTGACATTGAGGGAGAGATTATTGACATTGCATCAATTCACCAGATTCTTTGTTTTTCCCATGTTCCAAACAAAACAAAGAACAATATAGCACAGGAACAGGCCCTTCAGCCCTCCAGGCCTGTGCCACTCATGCGCCCATTCCATCTTGTCATTGCTTGAGTCCCCGTATGGGCTGAGATTATTCACGATGGCCTACTTTCTCAGCCTTGCCCCTCGCCGGAGGTGTAGTGATCCTCAGGTCACTTCAGACTATGGTTACTTTACGTGGCATATTCATGTTCAGTTTACTGAACTTAAAGTGGAAAAATAATGCTGATTTCCTCCCCATTTGCTATAAGTGACCCTGCTGGAAAGTGTGTGTGTGTATCAAACAAGGATGACTGATTGTGATATCCCCCAGAGTTAAAAGACTCTTGTTTCACAAATGAGCTCAGGATGAGAAGGGATCTGATCAAGATATACAAAACTTATTAAAAAGGATTGATAAAGTAAATGTAGACCAAATGTTTCTTCTTGTGGGGCAATCCAGAGCAAGAGGTTACAGGTGTAGGTTGAGAGATGGTAAATTTAAAACTGAGGTGAGGAGCAACTACTCACAAAAAGGTGGTGAATTTGTGGAACTTGCTGCCCTAGAGCGCTGTGGAGTCTGAATCATTGAATGGTTTCAAGGAGATGGACGTATTTCTAATAACAAAGGGTAAGGGGATAAGGTGGGAAGGTGTATTTGAGACCAGGGAGAGATGGACATAGAACCCACTATACAGAAGGAGGCCATTCAGCCCATCATGTTTGCACTGACTACCAACCCATCCAGGCCCTATCCCCATGCAGTTACCCTAGTTCGTCCCCTGACACTAAGGGACAATTTAGCATGGTCAACCAACCTGACCACACATCTTTCAGACTGTGGGAGGAAACCGGAGCACGTGGAGGAAACCCACACAGACACAGGGAGAACATGCAGACTTCACACAGCCACCCAAGATCAGGAATCAAACATGTGGTCCTGTCGCTGTGAGGCAGTGCTAAACACTGTGCCAGCCCAAGTAACCATACAGAACAGTAAACATGTCCTAAGATCACTGTGTGGATTCAATGAAGCTCCTCGTGCCACCAGCTTTTAAAAATGGAAAATAGCCTCCGATAAAAGGCAAAATACTGCGGATGCTGGAAATCTGGAACAAAAACAGAAAGTGCTGGAGAAACTCAGCAGGTCTGACAGCATCTGTGGAGAGAGAATTGAGCCAACGTTTCATGTCTGGATGACCTTTTGTCAGAGCCGACTATTCTCTCCACAGATGCTGTCAGCCCTGCTGAGATTTTCCAGCATTTTCCGTTTTTGTTTGTCTTTTTTCTGACTGATTTGATACATGGCACGTCTTCTGTACTTGTTATATGGACTCTTGCTACTGAGTGCAAACTTGGATGATGACGAGGTTTTGCAGCCGAAGATGAGGCAGTGTGCCTTTTAAGGACAGACCATTACTCCCTATCTGGGTTATTTTATTACTTCCTATCATTGAGTCTCAGAAGCCACATCTCTTATAAATCATCTTGATTTTCTTGACTTTCTTACAGGAGATCATTGTCATTTGTATCATTCATCCATTACATTCCCCTGTGCCCTGATTGTGAGAATCTTTTGCTTCTAAAGCTTTATCACAAGAAGAAACTACATCCTTTTCAAGAAGAAGATTTAAATCGTTTCTGCCGACATCACTGTCCCATCTTGATCAGAAGCAAAATGTCATGGAGAAATGCCTCGATATTCTTCCAGCTGGTCTCCATGACAGCGAGCTAATCATGATGGTTAGGTTTCTCTCGCAAAAGAAGCCTGTCTTTCTCTATGTTCTCATCAGAAGGTAAACATGGAAGAGCCAAGGTTTTCGTGAATTGGGCAGTGCAGTGTCCTTTCACCTTTGGGATTTGGACGAGGATTCAATGACTACCACTGTCATCTGCAGAAAGTCCAAAGTGAGTGAGATTTTGGAAGAATTCCATGTTCAACACGACTTCATTTTAGGTATCGCCCATAACCGAGTTCTGGGAAAACAGACATTCCTGTTACAAACCAGGGCAGGTGAATGGAGCACCAGGGAGACTGGAAGAAGGAGGGAGAGGGAGGGAAAGAGAAGGGCTGGGGGAGGAGATGAGAGGGGAAACAGGGAAGAGGAAGGAAAAGGAAGGGGAAGGAGGAGGAGCAGAATGGAAAGGAGGGGGGTGGGAGAAAGGAGGGTGAATGGGAAATTGAGAGAGTGAAGTGAACATAGTTGCGGGTGGTGGGGAGTGGAGTGAGCCTTTATCATTCTATGCCAAGCTCTGTAAAAACACAACTAGGTGAAGTGTTGTGGAGGGTCAATGGATCAGGTGGTTACCAGGAGGGAGTCACGAGCATGCAATCACGGGCATACACACACACGCGCACACATGTAAATACATGCAATCACATGCAAGCACACATGCACATACATGAAATCACGTGTACACAATCACACCTGACCGATACACATTCACACACAGACATCCATGCACACGCAGTCGCACACAGTCACATGCAATCAGACACACACATGATGTGGCACGGTGGTACAGTGATTAGCACTGCTGCCTGACAGCACCAGGGACCCAGGTTTCATTCCTGATTTGGGTCACTGTCTATGCGGAGTTTGCATGTTCTCCCCGTGTGTGCATGGGTTTCCTCCAGGGGCTCCGGTTTCCTCCCACAGTCTGAAAGACGTGCTGGTTAGGTGCATTGGCTGTGCAAGATCCTCCCTCAGTGTACCCAAACAGGCGACGAAATGTGGAGACCAGGGGACTTTCACAATAACTTCATTGCAGTGTTAATGTAAGCCCACTTGCAACACTAATAAATAGAGAAAAAGCTTGACTTCTCAGCAAGGCACCTTTCTAAATAACCCGAAAATGGCTGATGTTTTGCATAAATTGCTCAGTTACTCAATAAAAGAGACCTTTAGTAAATCCGTTCTGGAAGACTAGTGAAGACCAGATGAGAAATACGTTTGGGAACAAGGCAATTATTTTGAGAAAAGAGACACAGCTGAAGTGAAGGCACGAGAGAATTTGCTGCAAAGATTGGCAATAATGTTACTGAATCTGCTGGAACACCAGTACTTGCAAAACTGATTTGCAATTAGGTCAAAAGGAATGAGATAAATTTCAATACGATGGCACAAAATGTAAAATAAAATCCAGAGTGAAGTTTTTATTTGATTGATGGCTTCTGGTTAAAAACAAGCACGACTGAAAAGTCATCTGTGAGCTTTGAGAATGGCCACACACAGAGTACAATGGGGTTTTAACCATTCAGACAAACTGCTGGTCAGAAATGCATCAAGCCAATTCATTGGAACATCAGCCTTAGGATTGGATACTGAGTTGAAAATTAAAATGTGCACCCCGTCATTAGAAAGTGGACTATCCCTTATATGTAAGCAGAGGGGTGCCACCAACAAATAACAGATCAAGGTTGAAAAACAACCGGTAGAGAATTCTGAGACCTCAACGCTGAGTCCTTCTGTCACCTCTACTTTCACATCCACGTACAATAGAATGCCACTTTCAGAATTCTCATTTCATCTTCACCCTTAGAATCATAGAATCCTACAGTGCAGAAAGAGGCCCTTCAGCCCATCGAGTCTGCATCGAACACAATCCCACCCAGGCCCTACCCCCATATCCCCACATATTATACCCACTAATCCCTCTAACCTCCACTACCATGGACAACTATGGGGCAATTTCTTAGCATGGCTAAACAACCTAACCCGCACATCTTTGGACTGTTGGGGGAAACCAGAGCACCCGGAGGTAACCCACGCAGACACGAGGAGAATGTGCGAACTCCACACAGACAGTGACCCAAGCAGAGAATCGAACCCAGGACCCTGGAGCTGTGAAGCAGCAGTACTAACCACTGTGCTACTGTGCCACCCTTCTCTTAGTCTCTCCAGAACTTTTCATTGAGAATTGGCACCATTTCTCTGATCATTTGTTAACCTATCCAAAGATGTGCAGGTCAGGTTGATTGCTAAAATTGCCCCTTAGTGTTCTGAGACATGTAGGTTAGAGGGATTAGTGGGTAAAATATGTAGGGATATGGGGGGGGGGGGTAGGGAATGGGTGGGATTGTGGTCGGTGCAGACTCGATGGGCCAAATGGCCTCTTTCTGCACTGTAGGGTTTCTAATGATTCTATCTCCCCTGAAGTTGTGGCATTCTGTTCTCTTAGGTCTCAACATCAACTGCTGACAGGATTGTGGCTACTGTTTGGCTGAATACCAAATCTCTGATACATCTCTTACTCCTGCAACAAAGGAGTACCAGGCTGATTATGGGGATGGTGGGACTAATGAGAAGAGATTGACTAGGTTAGGATTGTTTTTGCTGGAGTGCAGATGAATGATAGGGGGGAAGCTCAGAAACGTATAAAATTCTAACAGGACTAGACATGATAGATGCAGGGAGGATGTTCCCAATGGTGGGGGAGTCTAGAACCAGGGGTCACAGTCTAAGGATTCAGGGTAGACCATTTAGGGTTAAGGTGAGGAGACAATTCTTCCCCCAAAGAGCAGTGAGCCTGTGGAATTCATTAACACAAGTAGTTGATGCCCAAACTTTGAATATATTCAAGAGGTGGCTGGATATAGCACTTGGGGTGAATGGGATCAAAGGTTACAGGGAAAAAGCTAGAGCAGTAAATCCAAACATCCTTTAGTCTCTGTTACCACATGATGGGGTGGAGATTACTTTAGCGCTGAACTTGTTCGCTTCTTGGTATTGGCTAAAAAGCAGGATTAGGCTATCGAGTTGGATGATCAGCCATGATTGTGATGAATGGCGGAGCAGGTTCGAAGGGCCACATGGTCTCCTCCTGCTCCTTTTTATGTTTCTTTGTAGCTGAGACCAAAATGTATCTGATTTCAATGAAAGATTAGATATAACTCTTGGAGCTGAAGGAATCAAAAGGATATGGGGAGAAGGGGAGAGTCAGGCTATTGAATTTGATGATCAGCCATGGTCAGGATGAATGGCAGGGCAGCCTTGAAAGGCCGAATGGCCTCATGTGCTTCTATTTTATGTTTCCCTCTGGACCATGATCCCTCTCTAGAAGAGCAACAGAGCTGACCCCACATACACACCCTGCCCTCGTACTCCTGCAAATCATTCCTTTTCAAATAGTTATCCAACTCCCTTTTTTAGCCCCAAGTGTGTCTGCCTTCAATGCACTCAGGGGTGCATTCCAGATCCTAACCACATGAGCATGCTGAGCATGTCGCGGATAACACGTTTAGTGAGGTGATCACACTGTTGCTGAAGACTGAACAGGCAGGAAGGGCATGGGTGACCATCAGGCAGAGTACAGGGAGGCAGTGGAAGAGCATTTTACAGACAGCCATTATAAACCCATTAGATTCAAGATTGTTAGGAAGAGCACAAGGATGACCAGAAATCCAAGTGCTAAACTGGGAGAAAGCTGATATTTAATAGGTAATTGGTGACGGGACAGTGGGACACATTGAAGAAAGAAATGAGAGAGTGCATGGCCAACATGTTCCAATAAAGAGAAAGGGAGGGACCAACAAATCCAGTGAACCCTGTATATCAAGGGATTAATAGCATTGGACAAAGAAAAAGGAGGCTTATAGAATCACTACAGTACACGAGATCACTTGGCCCATCAAGTCTGCACCAACCACATCCCATCCAGGTCCTATTCCCATAATCCCACATATTTACCCTACTAATCCCCTGACACTGGGGTCAATTTAGCCTGGCCAATCAACCTAATCCACACATCTTTGGCCTGTGGGAGGAAACCAGAGCACCTGGAGAAAACCCATGCAGACACAGGGAGAATGTGCAAACTTCACACAAACAGTGACCCGAGGCTGGAATTGAACTTGGGTCCTTGGTGCTGTGAGGCAGCAGTGCTAACCACCGTGCTGTTCTTATGGTAGAGATCAGGGGCTCAAAACATCAGAAGCTCTAGAGTAGTGAATGTGTAAGAGGGAACTTGTAAAGGAAATTAGGAAGGCAAAAAGGGACTTGAAAGGATACTGGCATGAAGAATAAAGGAAAATCCTAAGTTTTTTTATATGTACATTCAGGGCAAAAGCATAACTAAGGAAAGAGTAAGGCCGCTTAAGAGCCACAGTGTTAATTTGAGTGTGAAGTCAGAGGTTTTATGTATGGTTCTAAATGATTACTTTGTGTCAGTGTTCATTACTGAGGGAGATGATGTGGGTACAGAAATTGGGGAAAGGGACTGTGATACAATTAAAGACATTGATAGAGAGGAGGTTCTGAATGTCCTGCTAGGCTTAAAAGTAGCTAAATCTCTAGGTTGTTGAGTGAGGCTAGGGAGAAAATAACAGGTCTGTTATTAACTAGAAAATAGTATTTAATTCCTCTCTGGTTACAGGAGGAATACCACGGGGTTGGAGGGCAGCCAGTGTGGTACTATTATTCAAGAAGGGATAAATCAGGAAACTACAGGTCAGTCAGTCAGTCTGATCTCAGTGGTGGAGAAACTATTGGAAGCATTTCTAAGAAACAGAATTAATTTGCATTTGGAGGGATAGGGATTAATCAAATACAGTCAGCATGGTTTTGTTAAGGGGAGGTCATGTCTGGCCAACTTGATTGAATTTTTCAAAGAGGGGATCAGGGCTATAGATGAGGGCAATGCATTTGAAGTTCTCTACTCGGACTTCAGCAAGGCTTTCGATAAGGTCCCACATGGGAGACTGATAGCGAAGGAAGGAGTCCATGGGATGCAAGGAAATTTGGCAAATTGGGCCAGAATTGGCTGAGTGGAAGAAAGCCAAATTATGGTTTCGAACTAGAAGTCTGTGTCCCATGGGGTCTCCCAAGGATGTGGGTATGCCGGCGTTGGACTGGCGTAAACACAGTAAAAAGTCTGACAACACCAGGTTTTAGTCCAACCTATTTATTTGATAATATACTCAAGCTTTCGGGGTTAGCCCCTTCGTCAGGTGAATGGAGAGTTCTGGCCTCAGACAGAGCATATAAAGCACAGACAGTTTAGAGATTACTGATTAGAATGCAAATCCTTACACCTAACCTGCTGTTCAAGACCTGAAGTGGCTGATAATGTGAGTGGAAGGAGCACTGATCACAGGTTAAAGAGATGTGTATTGTCTCCAGACAGTACAGTGAGTGAGGTTTTCCAAACCCAGGCAAGTCACGGGGGTTACAGATAGTGCGACATGAACCCAAGATCCCTGTTGAGACCGTCCTCATGTGTGTGGAACTTGGCTATCAGTCTCTGTTCAGCGACTCTGCGCTGTCGTGTGTCGTGAAGGCCGCCTTGGAGAACACTTACCCGAAGGTCAGAGGCTGAATGCCCGTGACCACTGAAGTGTTCGCCAACAGGAAGGGAACAGTCTTGCCTGGTGACTGTCAAGCGATGTTTGTTCATCCGTTGTCATAGCATCTGCATGGTCTCCCCAATGTACCATGCTTCAGGACATCCTTTCTTGCAACGTATCAGGTAGACAATGTTGGCTGAGTTGCAAGAGTATTTACTGTGTACCTGGTGGATGGTATTCTCACGTGTGATGATCATCATCACCATCCACCAGGTACATGGTAAATACTCTTGCAACTCGGCCAACATTGTCTACCTGATACGTTGCAAGAAAGGATGTCCCGAAGCATGGTACATTGGGGAGACCATGCAGACACTACGACAACGGATGAACGAACATCGCTTGACAGTCACCAGGCAAGACTGTTCCCTTCCTGTTGGCAAACACTTCAGTGGTCACGGGCATTCAGCCTCTGACCTTTGGGTAAGCATTCTCCAAGGCGGCCTTCACGACACACGACAGCGCAGAGTCGCTGAACAGAGACTGATAGCCAAGTTCCGCACACATGAGGACGGTCTCAACAGGGATCTTGGGTTCATGTCACACTGTAACCCCCGTGACTTGCCTGGGTTTGCAAAACCTCACTTACTGTACTGTCTGGAGACAATACACATCTCTTTAAACTGTGATCAGTGCTCCTTCCACTCACATTGTCAGCCACTTCAGGTCTTGAACAGCAGGTTAGGTGTAAGGATTTGCATTCTAATCAGTAATCTCTAAACTGTCTGTGCTTTATATGCTCTGTCTGAGGCCAGAACTCTCCATTCACCTGACAAAGGGGCTAACCCCGAAAGCTTGAGTATATTATCAAATAAATAGGTTGGACTAAAACCTGGTGTTGTCAGACTTTTTACTGTGTCTCCCAAGGATCCAGGCCTAGACTAAAGGCAAATATACCATATGCCTTCTTAACCACTATATCCACCTGTCCTGCTACCATAACAGACCTGCGTAAATGCACACAGAGCAGTGGCAAATGGAATTCAATCTGGGCGAGAGTGAGTTGATGCATTGGAAAGGACAAAGACGACAAAAGGAATATAAAATGAATGCAAGGATCAGTGTCGGGACCCTTGCTGTTTGTGCTTTATATAAATGATTTAGACTTGGATATTGGAGGGTCGATCAGTCAGTTTGTGGATGATGCAAGAATTTGGAGGGTGGTGAATAGTGAGGAGGACAGCCTTAGATCACAGGAGGATATAGACAGGCTGATCTGTGGCAAATGGAATTCAATCTGGATAAGTGTGAGGTGATGACTTGTACAGGACAATAGGGCAAGGGAATAGATAATGAATAGCAGGACTCTGGGAAGCTGGTGGGAGGAGTTCAGAAGGCAAGAGAAGCCAGACAAGGCACCCTGCTTCAGCCTTGAGTGGGAAGGGCATTCTGTTACTGTTGGGTTTTCTCCAAAGATATGAGAGACCGGATTTTCCAGCCATGTTCACCCGAAACCGGGAAATTGTGTTCAAGGCATTGGGTCTTTCCATGGTCTGTCCCTCACCTGTTAAAATTCCTATGGCAGGCAGAATGGGAAAATCCGCCCTTGGGGATCTTGCTCTAATAAACGGTCTTGCTGGGAGCAAAGATTTTTCCTTAAAAATACTTCCCATACCTAATTACAGATGAGATTACAGATCACTGGGACAGAGCAATAGTGTCTTCCTTGAATTCTTCTCATTCATCTCCCTCTGAGTAACAACATAGTGACAAAGCTTCTCACACATGCTCAGTAGCTATTGTTAAAGTCATGTTAGAGTTAAGCCTCTACTCTGCATATCCCCCGCCCCCCCCCCCCCCCCCCGTAAGATGCAGCAAACCCATCATTTGGATGAACTCCATTGGGTGCACGGACATTACATTAAATCTGATACCACATGGCCAGTTTCAAGTGGAACAATGGACATTTTAAAGACAGTATTATTTTGAAAGGTTACATTTAAGTAAAATGTCTGCAAACCAGACATTGGAACATACAACACCACCAGACCATCCAAGGAGTGAGTGGGAGTTCTATTCACAAACAGGGCATATAAAGACACAAACTCAACTTACAAAATAATGATTGGAATGCAAGTCTCCACAGGCAACCAAGTCTTAAAGGTACAGACAATGTAAGTGGAGAGAGCATTAAGCACAGGTTAAAAAGATGTGTATTGTCTCCAGACAGGACAGTTAGTGAGATTTTGCAAGTCCAGGCAAGTCATGGGGGGTTACAGATAGTGTGACATGAACCCAAGATCCCGGTTGAGGCAGTCCTCGTGCGTGGAACTTGGTTATCAGTCTCTGCTCAGTGTCTCTGCGCTGTTGTGCATCATGAAGGCCACTTTGGAGAACGCTTACCCGAAGATCAGAGAACAAGAGAAATGGAATATATAGAATAATGCCTCCACTAATGGGAAAACATTTTGCAGTTCTAGGAAACCACTTTGGGACACTTAGCAGCCCATCAGATACCTCCTAAAACAGTTCAGACTCTGTTGTTGAAATTGATCAAATCAGTAAACACTTTGCATTGTATTACAGTGTCTGTGTTTTATTGAATAAATTATTTTTAAATTAACTTTGACTAGTCTCTCTCTCTCTCTCTCTCTCATCAGTCCACCTTGGTGAGTCACTAAAAAGCCAGAATAAAATTCTGGGGTACAGAACCGTAAAGGGACTGAGCACTTCAAAACTGCCCACTCAAGGGGGTCCACTGGTAAGAGTAAACAGTGGTCCCTCTACCTCTCTCATGAAACTGTCTCAGTGTGGTACTTCTGGATTGTATTTTGTACCTACAGGAAAGAGGACACAAAGTCGTAGGTGGCAGCCAGCGCAACTCGTGCGGCATAAGGGTGAGCTCACTGGTCAGGAATAAACAGTGAGTTTTTCCTCCCATTCTCTTGTGAAGCTGTCCCCAGTGTGACACTTCCGGCTTGTGAGCTGAACTCCGGCAGGAGTGAGACACCCACACTTATCAGTGGTATGCGAGACCAGTCTGTGTGGAGTGTAAAAGAACCTTTACACCTCAAGTTAAATTCTTGAGATGGTAGATTTAGATGAGGAAAGCTAGGAAGAAGCTTGTATGGTGCACAAACACCAGCATGCAATGAGTGGGCCAAATAGGCTGTTTCTGTGCTGTGGATGTAATCCTAATGTGGGTATGCCGGCGTTGGACTGGCGTAAACACAGTAAAAAGTCTGACAACACCAGGTTTTAGTCCAACCTATTTATTTGATAATATACTCACAAGCTTTCGGGGTTAGCCCCTTCGTCAGGTGAATGGAGAGTTCTGGCCTCAGACTGTGCTTTATATGTTCTGTCTGAGGCCAGAACTCTCCATTCACCTGACGAAGGAGCTAACCCCGAAAGCTTGTGAGTATATTATCAAATAAATAGGTTGGACTAAAACCTGGTGTTGTCAGACTTTATGATGTAATCCTATCCAGTAACAAGATAATCGACTCTTATCTGCAGTGAAGAATAGTCAGATCAAATCTTCTCCACATCCTGAATATATGGAACGGGTGTTTAGTCAGGAAGAACTGGGATAAGGCAGCAGCTTTTAAACGTCATAGCGGATTCTTCTGCTTGCATTATTCCAGCAGATTTTTCATTTCTCCTCATGATCACATTTCTCACTTGTTATTGGGTAAGTGAGTCTTTTGCCATTGTGTCTCTCCACTAGGCTGAGTGAAGCTGTCCAAAACAGACTCCCTATCCTCATCCTTCCCGACTTCACAGAATACTACAGTGCAGAAGAGGCCCTTTGGCCCATCGTGGCTGCACCGACACACAAAATGCCATGACCTGCCCACCTAATCCCACTTGCCAGCACTTGGCCCAGAGCCTTGAATGTTATGGCATGCCAAGTACTCATCCAGGTACTTCTTAAAAGGATGTGAGGCATCCTGTCACCACTTTCCAGACCGTCACCACCCTCTGGATAAAAACATTTTCCTCAAATCCCCCCTAAACCTTCCATCCCTCACTTTTAACTTGTGTCCCCTCATAACTGATCTTTCAACTAAGGAGGACAGCTGCTCCCTATCCACCCTGTCCTTATCTGTAACCTTTGATACAGCTGATCACACCACCCTCTTCCAGCATCTCTCCATCCTCGTCCAGCAGGGTGCAACATCATTTGACCTAATCTCTAGAATTCCCACCAGAAAACTTCTCAGCTCTCCACCTCTCCTTCCAACTTTAAAAGACGCTCTTTAAAAGCCTACCCTTTAACCAAGCTTTTGGTCATCTGCGTAATAGCTCCTCACGTGGACTGGTGAGATATCTTGTATTATCTCCAGTTTCCTCCCACATTCTGAAAGACATGCTGGTTAGGTACATTGACCCAAACAGGCACCAAACTATGGCAACTATGGGAATTTCACAGTGACTTCATTGCAGTGTTAATGCAAGTCTTACTTGTGACTAATATATAAACTTTTAATGCCACTGTGAGGTACCCTGGGACATTGCATTATAGGTGCTGTTATTGAATGACATTGAGGAACAGGGCAATTTGCTTTCTGAGAAGGATGCTCATGACCTGCTGTCCTATTGAGCACTTGATGAATAAGGCAGTGCAGAAAGGGATTGATCAGAGAAATGATGGGTGTCTGGTGACTAAAATAAGATAGCCATGTCAGATATCTGACCTGGATTGCGTACCTAAAGTTGGCTGGGGAATGGTTTGAACGTCCGTGATAGATGGATTTGCAAAATTCCTGCTTCTCAAGTCTGAGTAACCATGGGAACGAGTGGGAAGGAGAACATTGCCCTGAATCTGATGGTATTGATACATGTCCTGCAGTGTTTCAATGAAAAATGATACGAATGCAATCTGCTTGCCAGGCAGGGTAAGAATCCCTCAACCCAAGATTTAAAATTTGATTCAACTTTACAAACAAAAAAAAAGACAGATTACAAAACTGTTGACTGAGATATTCTGGGATTCTGGAAGGATCAAGAAGATTTTATGATGTTCATACAACCAATCTGTCCATAATTACATGGCTTTGATTCTGATAGTCTGTTAGTTCAGCTCAAAGAGTATATGTTACTGTATACAATAGACATAGGAGGGAACATGTAGCAGAAATACTGTGTCTACATTCACATTACAGCATGGGAATTCTATAGAGCTTTCTCAAGGTAGAAATTATTCCAAATCATGCCAAAGGTTGACTGGATGGATGAATACAGCACCATTTGGTGCAGTGCCACACAGCAGCAGGATCAAGGTGGAACAGTGACCCCCAAAGGCATTCGTTATTGTTGAATTAAGAGATGGTGGGACTGAGGCAATGCGATAGCCAAATGCAAAAGCACTCAAACACTCATTCTGATGCAACGTTGCTCATGAAAAGGGAAAAAAAAAGGAGCAATGAAGTGAATAGGGTGGTCAATGTCTCTGAATACAGTGTTGTCAAGGGCTGTGTTGACTTTAGCAGTAAGCAGCCAAGCTGCTACGCCACAACAGGCAAAGCATTCCAGCACAAAGAACTCACAAACTGCTTTGTGCATTTAACATCATTAACTTTCCACTGGCAGGAAGCTTTTAAAGGAATATTACCCCCTCGCTGTCGTCATAAGAGTTTTGCTGAAGATTTTAAAAGTTTATTTATTGGTGTCACAAGTAGGCTTACATTAACACTGCAGTGAAGTTACTGTGAAAATCCCCGAGCCACAACACTCCGGCACCTGTTATCCTGTGTTCTGCCTTTAAGGAAAGGGCTGTCTCCCTTTAAGGAAATAAAATTGATGAAGAGGGTGCTGACTGCAGAATATTGCAGAGATGGGTACAAATCTTCCAGCATCCACTCAGAGGGCAAAAGAAAACTTGCCCCACCAACTTATAATATATTTAACAATTGAGGAATTAAGAAACTCTGTTCAGAGTTTACAGATGTCTTTTATCAGATAAATGACACAGACAGCTTACAGCCATGTTTTCAAAATATAATGAGAAATATTGTACAGCTATTTAACTGTGCAGTATTATTACACAGCACTTAGAGCACAGGAACAGGTCATTCAGCCCAAACAGTCCAGGTCAGTGTTCACTGCTTCTTCCCACCCTATACCCATCAGGCTAACCTTCAATACAAGTTATTAGAAGCAATTTGTTATTTGCAACTGTAAAAGTTAGGAACAGAAAATGCCAGAAATAAAAGTTAAGTCGCCATAAACCATTGAGGGGGAGATCTGACTAGTGGTGATTTAACCAGAGGAACACCATGCCTCAGTTGAGGTCAAGGTTGAGAAGGTTCTTGAGTAACCTCAGCCATTACAAGAATTGAACCTGTGCTGTTCAGCACAGTGGTTAGCATTGCTGCCTCACAGCGCCAGGAACCCAGGTTCAATTCCAGCCTCGGGTCACTGTCAGTGCAAAATCTGCACTTTCTCCCCATGTCTGCGTGGGTTTCTTCTGAGTGCTCTAGTTTCCACCCACCGTCCAAAGAGGTGCAGGTTAGGTTGATTGGCCATGGTAAATTGATTCTCGTGTCAGTGGGATTGGAGGGTAAATGTGTGGGGTTACAGGAGTAGGGCCTGGGTTGGACTGTGGTGGGGGCAGACCCAATGGGCCAAATGGCCTCCTTCTATACTGAAGGGATTCTATGTTGGCATCACTCTGTATCACAAACAAGCCATCCAGCTAACTAACCCCCAAATACACAGTGAAATACTCAGCTGGTGAACAAAAAAAAATGGTTCTGAACAAACTAAGCCAAAGTGGAGAGAGTGAAAGAGTTAACGGGTTGGATTTAAAGTAGTGCTGTAGTCCCTGCACCCCCAGCTAAAAGGTCAGGGGAATGCGACCCATTTGTGTGGCTACCCGGCTGTCTTTTTGTAGCCCACTGCCATTGATTGGCTTGAGATGGGACTTCTGCCATTCAGGGGCAGGCTATCCAGCCCAGAGAACTGCCAACCAATCAAATGCTATAGTTCTCTCATACCAGCAGCACCACTGGGGGTGGTGGCCACCGCCGGCAGTGCAGAGAGGTCTGCAGGAGCCAGGCTGGTAGACCCTGGCTAGGGGGAGTAGGAAAGGGGGATTGGGGGCCCACAGTAGAAAGGCCAAGAAGGAAGGGAAATCTTGGAAGTGCCCCTAAATACACCCTCTAAGCAGGTTCTACACCAAACCCCTGCTCCATCACCCCCACCAGCCCATGCAGATTAAGCTGATATGCTGGATGCCTTGGTCTCCCACTGCTAGTTAAATCCCAGTAAAATCATAACTTCCTTCAAGCAACTAATAAAAGAAAACTTCAGTTTTGTTGATCTTAGAATAAAACCTATTTTGACAGATGCAAATAAATTACATCTTAACCTTTATCTTAGACAATGTAATAAAAATGCCTTTATTGCAATGTGAGTGAAATCCAATTCATAAAAATGTGAAAAATGGTGTTGAGCCATGAGTGAAATTATGTTACTCGTAACACAGCAATGCACCAATACCAGTGCAAATTCAATTATGTTAATAATGCTTGCATTCCTTTCTGAAAGTATTGTTGTAAATCATAAGAACATAAGAAATAGGAGCAGGAGTAGGCCATCTAGCCCTTCGAGCCTGCCCCGCCATTCAATAAGATCATGGCTGATCTGTCGTGGCTCAGTTCCACATTCCCGCCCTCTCCCCATAACCCTTAATCCCCTCTCTCATCAAAAACCCATCAACCCGCGTCTTAAAAATATTTAGCGAGGTGGCCTCCACCACTTCAACGGGCAGAGAATGCCAGAGATTCACCACCCTTTGAGTGAAGAAGTTCCTCCTCAACTCCGTTCTAAACCACCCCCCCCCCTTTATCTTGAGGCTGTGCCCCCTAGTCCTACTATCCTTTGAGCGGGAAGAGTCTCTCCACCTCTATCCTATCCATCCCATTCATCATCTTATACGTCTCAATGAGATCTCCCCTCATTCTTCTAAACTCTAACGAGTACAAGCCTAATTTATTCAGCCTCTCCTCATAGCTCAACCCCCTCAACTCCGGTATCAGCCTAGTAAACCTCCTCTGCACTCCCTCCAAGGCCAAAATATCCTTGCGTAAGTACGGCGCCCAAAACTGCACACAGTACTCCAGCTGCAGCCTCACCAATGCCCTATACAACCGCAGCAAGACCTCCCTACTTTTATATTCAATCCCCCTCGCTATGAAGGCCAGCATCCCATTCGCCTTCCTGACCACCTGCTGCACCTGCAAGCTGGGTTTTTGCAACTCATGCACAAGGACCCCAAGGTCCCTCTGCACCATCGCCTGCTGCAGTTTCTCTCCACGTAAGTAATAATCCTTCCTACCATTATTCCTACCAAAGTGGACCACCTCGCACTTGACAACATTAAATTCCATTTGCCAGCTCCTGGCCCATTCGCCCAGCCTATCTAGATCCTTCTGCAGACTCTCCACACCCTCCGCACAATTTGCCGTTCCACCAATCTTGGTGTCATCAAGAAATTTCGACACCATACACTCGGTTCCCTCCTCCAGATCATCTATATAAATGGTAAATAGCTGAGGCCCCTGCACTGACCCCTGGGGCACTCCACTAGTCACCATCCGCCAATCCAAATAGCACCCATTGACCCCCACTCTCTGCCTCCTATTTGACAACCAATCCTCTATCCACGCTAACACCCTACCCCCAACTCCATGTCCCCTGACCTTCTGCAATAACCTCTTGAGGTACCTTGTCAAACGCCTTCTGAAAATCCAGAAAGACCACATCCACCGGCTCTCCTCTATCCACCGCCCTAGACACATCCTCATACAACTCCAGTAAATTTGTCAGACACGACTTCCCTTTAACGAAACCGTGCTGCGTCTGCTCTATCAAGCAATTCCCTTCAAGATGCCTCGCTATTTCCTCCTTGATGATGGATTCTAACATTTTACCTACAACAGACGTTAAACTAACCGGCCTATAATTCCCCACCTTTTGCCTGGCACCCTTCTTAAACAACGGCGTAACATTAGCCATTTTCCAATCTTCCGGCACTTCCCTGGAATCCAGCGACATCTGGAAAATAACCACCAAGGCATCCACTATCACCTCCGCCATTTCTTTCAGAACCCTCGGATGCATTCCATCCGGTCCTGGCGACTTGTCCACAATCAGCCCCTCCAGTCTGTCGAGCACCACCTGTCTAGTAACAGTAATGTCATTGAGACCCTCCAGTCCTACCACCTTTCCATCTCTAACATCCGGCAAATTATTCACGTCCTCCTCCGTGAAGACAGAAACAAAAAAGTTATTCAAGACCTCAGCCATATCCCCATCCCCTACCACTAAGTCCCCCTTCTCATCCTCTAAGGGACCAACGTTCACCCTAGCCAGCCTCTTCCTTTTTATATATTTATAAAAACTCTTGCTATCCTTTTTTATATTAAGCACTAGCCCAGCTTCATAGTTTCTCCTACCCTCCTTTATCAACTTCTTTGTCAATCTTTGTTGACATTTAAACCTCTCCCAATCCTCTTCTCAACCACTACTCTTAGCTACTCGAAACGCCTCCGCTTTTAATTTAACACTTTCCTTCACCTCCTTCGTTATCCACAGCTTATTACCTCTCCTCCTACGGTCCTTTTTGACCATCGGAATAAATTTCTGCTGAGCACCAAGAAAGATCTCCTTAAAGATCCTCCACTGCTCCTCAGCAGACCTACCTTCCAACGCACTCCCCCAGTCCACATTCACCAATTCTTCTCTCATCCTGCCGTACTCCCCTCTATTCAAACAAAGGACGCGTGTCCGGGAACCCACTTTCTCCTCCTCCGTCTGCACCAGAAACTCCACCATACAATGATCACTCTCCCCAAGAGGATCCTTCACCACAAGGTCCCTAATTCTACCCGCCTCATTACGTAACACCAGATCCAAGATAGCTCGCTCCCTCGTCGGCTCCAACACACACTGTTCAAGGAAACTATCCCGGCAGCATTCCAAGAACTCCTCCTCGAGCCCACCGTGTCCAACATGGGTCGACCAATCAATATGCAGATTGAAATCCCCCATAACTACGGCCGTCCCATTCCTACACGACACACTTATTTGCGCGTTAACAGCCCGCCCCACCTCCAGATCCTTATTTGGGGGCCTATAGACGACACCCACCAACGGCTTCCTCCCTTTGCTGTTCCTAATCTCTACCCACAACGATTCCACTTTCTGCTCTTTGTCTCCAATATCATCCCTTGCTACCACCCTGATGCTATCCTTAATCAGCAGAGCTACACCCCCCGCCTTTCCTCCCTAAACACTTGATACCCCTGGACATTCAGCTCCCAGTCCCTGTCACCTTGCAGCCACGTCTCTGTAATGGCCACCAGATCATATCCATTTGTGCCGATCTGCACCACCAGCTCATCCACTTTATCTGAATGCACGAAGTATTCAGAATAAAGTGCCTTCATCCCAGCCTTCACCTGGACCCTATCTGATGTAACGTCACCAACCATACTCACGCCCCCTACTCCCTTTATTATTGGGACATCCTTGGCCTCTACCCTTACCTGTACCGTCTCCTTCACTTTAGACCCCGTAATGTCACCTACCCTCGCACCCTCACCCCTCACCCCCCACCCCCCCGCCCCCCCCAATTAGTTTTAAGCCCTGTCTATAGCCCTCTTTACTCGATTCGCCAGCACTCTGGTCCCAGCACGGTTCATACCAACCCCATCCCGCCTGAACAGGGCTTATTGTTTCTCCATTGATTGCAACACCAGCCTCCTGCCTGCTTTATTCCTGCATTGTGACCTCAAGAGTCCTTCCAGAAAAATAGCAGCATTTAAGCAAAGATTGTGCAATAAAAACATTCCCATCAGGTGAATGAAAGCAGCATTGTGGGATATATGGACCACAGCAATTCGAGAAGGTGGCTCGCCACTTCCTCCTCAAAGTTACCCTGACAACGGGAAGCTGTGACCAAGTGACATCTTCACCACATAGTTTTTGAATTGTGTAAAAGGAAACCCATTCTGAAAAAAAAAAATCAAGAAAAGACACCGATTTTAAAAAATGGCTGTCACAAGTCACCCGATGACTGATACTGTAAGTGGATATACTGGAGGGGGTGCACAGGAGATTCAGTAGGTTGATTCCAGAGTTGAGAGGGTTGGCTCAGGAGGAGAGATTGAGTAGACTGGGCTATACACATTGGAATTCAGAAGAATGAGGGGAGATCTTATAGCAACATAAGATTACAAAGGGAATAGATAAGTCGTTTCCACTGGCAGTTGAAACTAGAACTAGGGGGCCTGGCCTCAAAATAAGAGGGAGCAAATTTAGGACTGAGTTGAAGAGGAACTTCTTCACACAAAGGGTTGAGAATCTGTGGAATTCCCTGCCCACAGAAGCAATTGAGGCAACCTCATTGAATGTTTTTAAGGCAAGGATAGATACATTTTTGAATACTAAAGGAATTAAGGTTTATGGTGAACAGGGGATGGGGGGTAGGGGCAGTAAGTGGAGCTGAGTCCACAAGAAGATCAGCCATGATCTTACTGAATGGTGGAACAGGCTCAAGGAGCCAAATGGCCTACTCCTGCTCCTAGTTCTTATGTTCTTACTGCTCTGGAAAGTTTACATATGAATTGTACTGTAGACTTGTTACATGGAATTTACCAACTGGGTGGGGCGGGGGTGGGGTAGTGTGGTGAAGGGTAGTGGATGCCAAGGTTCACTTTAAACTGGGGCTCTCTGGAAAGGAGGGCACTAAAAATACATAGCCCTAGACTTTGATCAGCTGTACTTCAATCAAGGCAATGATAACTGCTAACTATCTAGATACTCACCGGTCATTCAAAACTAGATGAAATAATCCTATCGCCTATTAATTTCTACCTTAAACTGTGTCAAAGGTTTTGGAGATGAAAAGATCAAAAATTGGATTACTTGCGTTGCAAAATGAGATGGGGTTGATTAATTCCTTATTGGGAATATACAGACAGAAGTTTGAAAAACATGTTTTGCCAAGCAAAATCAGGAGAAGGAGGAGAAAGAATCAGCACTGTCATCTGAAAGCATTGCTGGAAGGGAGTAGTAAAGATCTGTCTCTCTGAAGCAAAAAGAATGTTCAATAAGGTGCAGACCTGAATTAGATCAACTCCAGAATTCTATAGGAAACCAACCAACTTCAACTGGCTACAACTTTTAAGATAAGCAAATGACTTCATTGTATTTTGTTTCTCTTTTTATTGGATTCTAACTCCTTACTTCTGAGATTTGTGTTGTGTGATGTCATGTCTTTATTGTTTTTCCTTAGGCTTAGTAACTATTAAACTTACTCTTTCTTTAACTCAAGAAAACCTGTTCTGATTGTCTCCTTATTAACAAAACATACATTCGGATTGGAAAAGGTGCTGACAGGGACAACAAATGTTCAAACCTTTGTCATGACCAACCAAGGAAGCTGAATCAAAGAGGAATAAACTATTTCCTCTCTACCCAATCGTAAGAACATCAGTTAGAACATAAGAAATAGGAGCAGGAGTAGGCCATCTAGCCTGCCCCCCCTCTCAATAAGATCATGGCTGATCTGAAGTGGATCAGTTCCACTTACCCTCCTGCTCCCTATAACTCTTAATTCCCTTATCAATCAGAAATCTATCTACCAGTGACTTAAACATATCCAACGAGGTAGCCTCCACCACTTCAGTGGGCCGAGAATTCCAAAGATTCACCACCCTCTGAGAGAAGAAGTTCCTCTTCAATTCTGTTCTAAACTACCCCCACCCCTTATTTTGAGGCTGTGCCCTCTAGTTCTGGTTTCCTTTCTAAGTGGAAAGAATCTCTCTACCTCTACCCTATCCAGCCCCTTCATTATCTTATATGTCTCTAAAAGATCCCCCCCGTCAGCCTTCTAAACTCCAACAAGTACAGGCCCAATCTACTCAATCTCTTCTCATAAGTTTGAGGTGGACAACAAATGCCTTGCTCGAGATGCCCATGTCTTATGAATGAATAAGTAAAATAATAACAATGCAGCATGAGGTTATTGTGCTTATCATGCCTCTGCCTGTTCTTTCAAACAGCTATCCAATTAGCCCAAACTGACTTGTTCTTTTCCCATAACCCTGAAAACTTTCCCTTTTCAAATTGCATGTTTTAAAAGTTACTATAGAATCTGCTTCCACCCCTCTTTCAGGCAGTGCATTCCTGAGGATAACAACTCACTGAATAAAAATATTTCATTGCCTCTGGCCCTTTTGTCAATTATTTTTAATGCGTCCTCTGTTTCCAATGGTAGGAAGGTCAGGAATCAGTCTCTTCCTACTTACTCTATCAAAATGCCTCAGTTTTGAACACATTAAACACCAACTCTTCAACTCTCAAGGAAACAATCCCAATTTCTGAAGTATCTACAGAAAACTAAAGTCCCTCATCACCCCTCCACTCCCACCATAGCATAGCTAGCAAGTCTCCTCTATACCGTCCCCAAACTCTTGGCGTCCTTCCTTGTGTAGTGTCCAAATTGGACATCATATCCCAGCTACATGACTTTTATTATCTGAGAAACATAACAGAATCATACAACACAGAAGGAGGCCATTCAGCCCAATGTGTCTGTGCTGGCTAACTGAAAGAACTCTCAAATTTGTCACACTCCCATGCTTTTCGGAAATAAAAGCACACAGAAAGTTTTAATTCTTTCTTTTCAGTTTTGGTAGATTAAATGATGAAAGGAAATTGAAATGTGTTTACAATCAGAATCCCTACACTGCAGATGGATGCCATTCAGCCCATTGAGTCTGTACTGAGCCTCCAAAAGAACATCCTACCCCTGATCTATTACCATGATCCTATGTCTTTATCCCACTAATCCCCCTAATTTACACATCCTGGGACACTAAGGGGCAACCCACCTAACCTCCACATCTTTGAACTGTGGGAGGAAACAGGAGCCCCAGAGGAAACCCACAGACATGGGGAGAACGTGCAGACTCCACACAGAGTCACCCGAGACCAGGATCGAACCTGTGTTCTTGGTCCTGTGAGGCAACAGTGCTGACCACTGTGCCAACCTGCCTCCCAATAGCAGGAAATGAAATATCTTTTTACTTCATTAAAAACGCACTGCAAGAAATTGAAGTCTAATAATCTGATAGCAACTTCAGCAATGTATTGAGTATTATAAAAAAGTTAAAGAAATTTTCCACTGCAGCTTGTTGGCTGAAAGAGGAAGAGCAGGCTTGCCCTCTCAGCCAAGGATGTGCCCGTGGTACAGATATTCCTGATATATTGGATCCCATAACTTCTCCATAAACCAAGGGCTTGTTTCCAGCAGGGAAATGGTGGGGGAGGGGCATGTAAAATGAGGTGGGCACCCTTCCCATCACCCCAAAACTCACCCCCATAATAGCAAAATCAGCCTCGAAATTGGCAGCTGGGCTGCCATGTTCAAATGACCAATTAAGGGTCAATTAAGCTTGTTATCAAACCTACTGACCCTAATAATACCCCCCAATGTTGTAATATATTTGATATGAGCACAGAATGTCAAGCCTGATTTTAACCTCAAATGGTTAAAAAGCAGGAAGTGGAGGGAGTCACGCTTCAGGGGATGCCCTTTGCCTATTATGGCGTGTGCGCCATTAAATTGAACCCCTCTTTCTTCCTCCCTACCCGCTGTTAACACCTTCTTCAACCAACTTTTAGTGCTCCTCTCCCGAATATTCCCAAACACTTCCAGCGCAAGGCCCTGGAATCGTCTCTTCAGCTGGTGTCGGGACAGCAGCCCCTGATGCCCACCTGGTGCTGCCTGGACTGATGACTCTCCATCAGGGTGGGACCTCCAGCCTCTGAGGAGTGGAAGCCCCAGACAGCCCTTGTTAATGAGACCTGCAGCATCTAATTGATGTGGGTCTCATCAACATGGATGTGTTTGTCTTCACATTGATGTGGTTTCTGAGGGAGAATGCATAAAATGTTATCCCCTCCCCCATATTATTCTGCCCAGTAGTCCAAGTCAAGGTCAAAACAGGTTCTTGAGAGAAAAAACATCACTTCAGCCAAGATGTATTTCAAAGTGATCCATGCTGCACTAAGTGGAAGATGACCAATTTGATTAACGAGCAGAAAGTTGTCAACCCTAGCTAGAGTGAGGCCAACATTACCTCTGCATCATCATTCAGGTCACCTTGTCGACTAGTAAACTGTCCTCGCGTGTCATATCTGTCGATTTAGCTTATTTATGCATCATATTAACTTCTAAATCAACTACACACATTCACTTGAGTTTGATGCCCCTTTTCAGTAAGCTGCGATTAAACCTTACACCACAAAAATATGCTGTGGAGTTGCCAGCGTTGGGCTGGTGTGGGCACAGTAAGGAGTCTCACAACACCAGGTTAAAGCCCAAAAGGTTTATTTGGAATCACGAGATTTTGGAGCACTGCTCCTTCATCAGCTGAGTGGAGGAGCAGTGCTCCGAAAGCTTGTGATTCCAAATGAATCTGTTGGACTTTAACCTGGTGTTGAGAGACTTCTAACTGTGCACATAAACATGGTTCAAGGTATATACTTGGAGACCTGGGCAGAGTCAGTAGGATGATGTGTGACCTTATACGTGTATGAAGTTATGAGGGGTTTTGGACAGGGTGGATAGGAAGGAGCTGTTCTCCTTAGTTGAAGGGTCAACAGCGAGGGGGCTTAGTTTTAAGTTGAGGGACAGGAGGTCAAGGGGATTTGAGGAAATACCGTTTTACTCAAAGGGTGGTGGGAGTCTGGAACATACTACCCAGAAAACTAGTAAAGGCAGGGAACCTCAACTTTAAAAGGTGTGCGGATAGACATTTAAAATGTCATAACATTCAAGACTGGAAAGTGGGATTAGTGTAGATTTAGTGCAGTTGTGCTGATGTGAACTCAATGAACTGAAGGGCCTCGTCTGTACAGTACGACTATGACTGTGACTAAAATACGCTGTATAAATCGGGAGTGGGAATTGTCATTGGCAATAAGGGCTATTTGCTCTTCCACTCACTCTGGGGATGTTCTGAATTATGAGCACTTCTTTCCTGACCCATTTTTAAGTCTCAAGACCACTTAATGCATTACAAACCATTAAGAATAATAAATCTAGTGCATTTTCTACCTTTCCAGCGCTTCCCACATCCATATCTGTGTTAGCTGAAGAAACATTTAGGATTTCTTCCAGTTAAAGAGATTGATTTCTCCTGCTGATGTTCAGTGGCTAGCAATCAAAGTGTAAATCCAGTAACTGCGTGACCCAGCACTAACTATAACCATCAGATCAGATTATATGCAGAAGCCACTATTAGAAAAAGAAAAATGCTGGTATTTGTATAGCAATCACAATGTGGAGAAAACCAAAGTACTTAACAGCCAATGAAATATTTTTGCGATGTAGTTGTTGCTGAAATTCAGGAAACGCAGAAGTCAATTACTTGGAGACAGGAGCTGAGAAAATCCTGTATAGCAAGAAAGCTGAAGCAAGAATTGCCATGGGGAATTAGCTCAAACAGTAGAGCGCTCGCAGGGGTGGCATGGTGGCATGCTGTTTAGCACTGCTGCCTCACAACATCAGGGACCCAGGTTCAATTCAGACCTCAGGTCATTGTCTGTCTGGAGTTTGCATGTTTCCCCCCCCATGTCTTTGTGGGTTTCCACTGGGTGCTCCGGTTTCTTGCCACAGTCCAAAGATACGTGGATTAGGTTGATTGGCCATGCTAAATTGACTAGTGTCAGGGGCCTAGCAGGTTACAGGGAGAGGGCCTGGGAGGGATTGTGGTCAGTGCAGGGTCAATGGGCTGAGTGGCCTTCTTCTGTAACTGCAAGGATTTTACGATTCTATGAATTTGTGCACATTTGCACCGGGTAAAACAATTAAATTAAAACAAACTATGAGATAAGTAAGGAGGCTTGGCCCCTTAAAAGGGGACATCTTCCCAAAGCAAAAACTGAAGCATAAAGGAGACATAAAACATCAAACCAAAATTGTGATTAATACACCCCAGTCCCTGCAGCACACGGAAGGCTCGACGGTGCCCATGGGCACCACCTGTTCCCTCTCCAGGGACACCCAGCTGCCAATATAGTCATGGTAGAGGGGCAAACAATTGGTCAGATGAAACCCTTGGCCAGGCCCAGGTTCACAAAACGTTTCTCCCCTTCTCCACACTGGGTGCCCGTAGATCAGGAGTGTGGGGCTGAAGTGTAAACAAAACATCAACAAAAGTTTGTTCAAATAACTGGGGTGTCCAGCCTAAAACATGTAACGTGGACATGATCCACGGGCTCCACAAGATCACAGAAAGGGCAAGTGGTTTGGGAGCCCAAGAATCAGTGTGATTTACAGGTGTATGGAACTGCTGCATGTACTACCCACTACCCACTGAGGTCCCCAGTGTAGTGGGGGAGGATTCCTCCATAGAGAGACCTCCACTGGTGACAATATGCACACTGCAAGATCCCAGAAACAGCAACGTGATAATGGTCAAATAACCTGCATTTCAGAGATATTGACTGTCAGCTGGTTGTGCGACAAGTCCAAATCCAAGATTTGAATGCACAAACTTGGGCTGACACTCCAGGGGAGCAGTGAGGGAGTACACCTGGAGACTCTGTCTTTCAGATGAGACCTTACACTCAGACCTTTCAGGTTGATGGAAAACAGGCTCTATTTAATAAGCTGAGTGTGGGGAGTTATCCCCTGGTGTCATCCCTCAATCAACATGACAAAAAACAGATTATCTAGCCAGTATTTCATTACCCTTTGTGGGAGCTTGTTGTGCACAGATTAGCTGCCACATCTCCTTCACCACAACAGTGACTTCACTGTTCTAAAGCACTTGGGACATCTCAATGTTGTGACTGGTGCTATATAAATGCAAGTCGCATTACCTCTGCTTATATCATCTTCTGGCCTTTTAAGGTTCTCTGATAGATTCTCAAGGTATTGGTGAATCCTGAAGACCCTTCAGCCCACATTAGTCCATCATCCCATCCCATTGCAGGATCTAATTATCTCTTCAGTGCATCTATTGGTGATGTCATTAAGAGTCATGGTCATGGGTTGTCATGCCATCATCCTTCCTCCTAGCCATTTTGGAGAAGGTTGGGGTCAGTTAGCTCAGAAGTGGAAGGTTATGCTGATAGGATTGAATGGGATAATGCAGGAGGTGGCTCAGATGGAGCACAAAAAAACAGCCAGGGCCAGTCAGACTGAATGCCCTGGTTCTGGAACTGCAAGTTCTATATAATCCTGCATTCACAAAGAGGGGAGGCATGGTAGCACAGTGGTTAGCACTGCTACCTCACAACATCGTGGACCCAGATTCAATTCCCAGCTTGGGTCACTGTCAATGCTGAGTTCGCATATTCTCCCTGTGTCTGCGTGGGATTCTTCCCACGGATAAAGTGCATTGAACAGGGTAAATTCTCCCTCAGGGTATCTGAGCAGGCACCAGAGTGTGGTGACTAGGGGGTTTTCACAGTAACTTCATTGCAGTGTTAGAGTAAGCCTACTTGTGACATTTAAATCCATTTTAAACTTTTAGGAAGAAACAATATGATGCAATATCTCAGATGAACTCACAGCTTTGCACCTTTTAATTTGATTTGATTTATTATTGCCACATGTATTGGAATACAGTGAAAAGCATTGTTTTTTGCACACTATACAGAGAAAGCATACCATACATGGAGTACATATAGGACAATGGGAAAAGAAGAGAGTGCAGAATACAGTCATCACTAGAGTCTAGAGAAAGATCATAATATAAGGTAGGCCCATTCAAAAGTCTGATGGCAGCAGGGAAGAAGCTGCTCTTGAGTCAGTCAGTACGTGACCTCAGACTTTTGTATCTTCTGCCCGATGGAAGAGAGAATGTCCTTTGTGTGGACAGACATATAATTTTGTTTTCTGTGCATGCATGGGATTCAATAGATTTTAACTGAATGACTATCCCTGATTCTAAGGGGGAACCTGGCATCCTCCCCACTGCGTATTGTAAAAGGATATCCATCATGTCAACACTTACCTGTCTGAGGTTGTAGTAAGTTCTCAGAGGTAGAAGTCCCTTCACCAAGATCCCTTTATTTGCAAGTCTGGCAACAGCATATAGAGTGCTTTCTGTTAGCAATCTACATTAGGAGTTCCAGAGAAACTGATACACCTGGTTAAATACAAAACAAGGAGCTCCCTGACTGGTCCATCAATTTGGTCCTTAATCAGGGAGTTCATTTTCTAACAGGCCCACATCAATTACAGAGGTGTGACATGCTTTCTCTTTCACTCATCCCTAAGTGATAAATAAGTGTGTGAGGGGAGAAAGACGAGAAAAATATGACATGGGGTTAGGTAAAAGGATTGAGAGGAGCAACAGTCAGAATATTTTCTCTCAAGGGCTACTTTTTGGCTTACAGGGACTCCTTGAAGATCAAACAGCTCCAAAGGGCTTGAATTAGAAACCAAACTGTTCTTGAAGTAGGAATTTGCAAACACACTCTGTAGCACCTCCTTTGAAGAATATGACAGAAATGAGGAACTTGGTATAAGGTCACCAAGAACCCAACAGCCATTGAACAGCTTTCCTTCATTCACCCAAAATATGACCCATCACCCTCCTACAATATTAAAAGAAACTCAAGGCCCAGCTGGAAGGTCACGTTCTTCTTAATCGACTGGACTCCCAACTTTATTGGCACGGCGGCACGGTGGTTTGCACTGCTGCCTCACGGCGTCAGGGACCGGGTTCAATTCCCGGCCTTGGGTCACTGTCTGTGTGGAGTTTGCTCGTTCTCCCCGTGTCAGTGTTGCTTTCCTCCGGGTGCTCTGGTTTCCTCCCACAATCCAAAGATACGCAGGTTAGGTTCATCGAACATGCAAAATTGCCTCCTTAGTGCCCCTGAATATGTAAGTTTGGGTGATTATCAGGGTAAATAAGTGAAGTTGGGTGGATGGAACGGGGATGGGTCTGAGAGGGATGTTTTGGTGAGAGTCGGTGCAGACCCAATGAGACAAATGGCCTCCTTCTGCACTATACCAATTCTATGATTCTATGATCAAAACTTGCCAAGAAAAATACCATGCATAATGACAACCAAAGGAAGTTTGTACCGTGCAGGCAGGCGGACTCTTCTGTAGCAGAAACAATTGAAAAAACACTCTAAGGGCAATGAAAAAGTTAAATAGGCATGTCTTCTCTCTTTCTCACCCTGAGGGGTTTCCTTCTCCTAATTACCCCTCTCCTTCAATGTCTCTCTCTTTCACCTTCCTTTCACTCACTCTCTTTTCTCTGCCCCCGCCTCTTCCTCCCTCTTACATTTCCCCACTCGCACAGACACAGTTTCCCCGTGCTAGATCCACCATCATCCTGCCCTTTCGTCTCTCCTCTGGGTATATGGATGGTGGTGCCTATATTCTAATTCTTTTCTTGATCCATCTTGTTGAAATAGCTGAGTTGCAGGCGTCAGGAACACTTCCCTCCCCCACTCACCCTCTCAGTCAAGAACACAGAACTTGAAAAGGATTATAGAAAAGAAATAATTCCAAAGAGAGGGAATGAAGTGTCAACTACCCATTGACTCTCAAGTTCTGCTCTGAAGAGAACCGTTCCTGTTTTTTCCTCTCTCTCCTTTCAATTTGTGGAAATTTTTTTTTTGGGTTTTAATTCCTCTGCCTCTCTCATGTTGGCTGCTCCAGCTCCTCCAATCACTGGGTTGCTCTCTCCTGCCCTTGCTGCTCCTCAAACTATACCGGCTGTGTCTCTGGAGATAGACCTTTTTTTGCCCCCATCGTTGCTTTTACGTGATATCTCAAAGACAAAATTTATCTGCTATTCCCCATGCATTTTGAACTCGGAAAGGACACACATGCTGAGCATAAGCACTCGCATGTTACGTAAAATAAGAGATTTGGAACCTGTATCTGACGCAGAACATTTAAAAAGACTTATTCTCATAATCCTTGTTCACCAGTTAATGGAATAGCGACAGCATGTTCCTTTACAGGTGAAGGTTGTATAGAGGCTTGAAGTCTCGTGACTGCAGTCAGCTCCCGAGAAGGTTCTGGAATAGAAACCTAAGGGTGATTGCCCATCCTGCTCCCCAGTAGGCCCCTCTACCATGGCTACGATTGCGGCTGGGTGTCCCTGGAGAGGGAGCACGCAGTGTCCGCGGGCACAGTCGACACCTCCCGCGCCCGCTGGGCACCGCAGGGGCTGGGGTGCATTATAGACCCCGACAATCACATTTTGATTTGACGTGTCTTAAGTTTCCTTTGTACTTGTTGTTTTTGTTCGGGCCGTTCCCCTTTCCTTTTAGGGAGCCGCCCCTTTTACTTTGTCCTAACGTAATTTGAGTTTGTCTACTTGGTTTGACCTAAAAATAGCTCCCCAATAGGCTCCCTGGATCATGTGACCTTTACTCTGCAGGTCAATCACCGCACTCATTTATTGTCTACTTTGAGTGCAATTGGTCAATCTTTTTTCCAGTTTGACTATTTATTTAATGCTTATCTTTGGGCATTCAATAATTGTGTAAGTATCATAGAATCCTACAGAGCAGAAGGAAGCCATTTGGCCCATCGAGTCTGCACTGACCACAATCCCCTATCCCCATAACCCCATGCATTTACCCTAGTTAGTGGCCCTGACACTAAGCAATTTAGCATGGCCAATCCACCTGACCCACACATCTGTTGCAAAGGGGAATTTCACAGTAAATTCATTGCAGTGTTAATGTAAGCCTGACTTGTGACCAATAAATAAACTTTAAAAAAATCTTTGGACTGTGGGAGGAAACCGGAGCACCCGGAGGAAACCCACACAGACATGGGGAGAATGTGCAAACTCCACACAGGCAGTGACCCAAGCCGGGAATCAAACCTGGTCCTCATAAGGCAACAGCGCTAACCACTGTGCCACCGTGCAAAGAGGGGAGAGTGTTTCCATAGAAGCTAACTAGCTTGGAAAAACTAAAATCATTCAATAACAATTTATCTAAAGTCCATTGTAGAAGCACTTAATTTGCACTGAGGACGTAAGAAATAGAAACGGGATTTATCTTGGCTTCAACTCTATTTTTTTGCCTGTTTTCCCACAATCTTTGACTCCCTTCCCTATCGAACGCAGCCTTGGCTCAGTATCAGCTGCATGGAGAATTTAAAGATAACAGTTGCACTGGTAGCAAGGAATGGTCTCGTTATTGTCCCAGGCGAGCTTTACATCTTGTTCACAGCCAGGCAACTGTGTGGCTTTTATCGAGTCCTTTTCTTTGTGTGTCACACTACTATCTGATACAGATATATCTGCTGGCTGCAGCAATTTATACAACGCGCTGTCCCCATTTCCTCTTCGGTTCTGGGACAAAGCGCTTCAATTAATCACAAAATCAGCTCCTCCTCCCTGAAGTTTTCACCTTCATCTGCCTTACTTTGGCACAGAAAGTGGGCCAGCTGCAGCTGTAGGGCTAAATTTGGTGCCGTACCCTTGAATCGTGCCGCACTTGGACAAAAGAGAAATGTTCCTTCAATGCCCAGTGAAACGTGGTCCTGCTCTATAATTGGAAGGCTCAGGTGAAAGAGTAAAATTAGATTCCTTGGGGAAATGTGGCTGCCATCTCGGATGAGAATGAGAGCGACGGGTTTCTGGGACATTAGGGACTCAGGAATGTGATTTCTCGGGAGGATGAGAGAGTCTGGGTCAAGGGCAGGTAAATAGGATTTCCTTCACGGGAGAATTTACCCACAGGAACCAAATCTACTGTGAAACAAAATATATTTCTCCACAGCTTTAAGATCAACAAGAGATTGAGTTATTTGTTAATGTAAAGCTCATTGTTTCATATCAACTATAGACACATAGCTTTAGATTTGCAACTAGCATATCGTCCATTTAGATCTCAGGCCCATGTTGATTTTTGCCATTGATCATGAAATTGTTTAACAGCACATCATACATTCCCTACAGAGCAGAAGGAGGCCATTCGGCCTATCAAGCCTGCACCAACCACAATCTAACTCAGGTTCTAACCCTCATAAAACATAGAACATAGAAAAACTACAGCACAAACAGGCCCTTCGGCCCACAAGTTGCATCGATGATATCTCTACCTACTAGTCTTACCTATAACCCTCAATTCTATTAAGTCCCATGTACTCATCCAGAAGTGTCTTAAAAGACCTTATTGAATTTGCCTCCACCACCACCGACAGCAGCCGATTCCACTCACCCACCACCCTCTGAGTGAAAAACTTACCCCGATATCTCCTCTGTACCTATTCCCCAGCACCTTAAACCTGTGTCCTCTCGTAGCAACCATTTCAGCCCTGGGAAAAAGCCTCTGAGAATCCTCCCGATCAATACCTCTCAACATCATATAGACTTCTATCAGGTCACTTCTCATCCCTCGTCTCTCTAAGGAGAAAAGACCGAGCTCCCTCAACCTATCCTCATAAGGCATGCCACCCAATCCAGGCAACATCCTTGTAAATCTTGAAAATCCTATCCCCACGTATTTACCCTGCTAGTCCTCCTGATGCTAAGGGGCAATTTAGCAAGGCCAGTCAACCTAACCTGTACATTTTTGGACTGTGGGAGGAAACTGGAGCAGCCAGAGGAAACCCATGCAGACATGGGGAGAACATGCAAACTCCACACAGACAGTGACCCAAGACTGGAAAGGGAGGAGGGGGAAGGGGTGAGGTGGAGGAGGAGGGGGAGGGGAGGTGGAAGGGGGAGGGGGAGGTGGAGGGAGGAGGGGGAGGTGGAGGGGGAGGAAGGAGGGGAGGGAGGAGGGGGAGGGGGATGGGGAAGGGGAGGGAGGAGGGGGAGGGGAAAGGGGAGTGGGAGGAGCAGGGGGAAGGGGAGCAGGAGGGGCGTAAGGGGGAGAGAGGTGGGGATAAGTGGGGAGGGAGGCAGGGGGAGGGGGTAATTAACTTGCTATCCAGAGGCTTGCTGCTCTGCTCATTAATATATTTTGATGAGGTTATGTGCCTCAGATTCTATCTGTCTTCCAGAATTCATGCTAACTGGATGGGTACCTCGGGGCTCAAGAAAGATGGCAGCTGAATGGAGACACGGAAAGATAGAGTGGGCCTTTTCAGCATTGCTCGTGAGCCAGATGGAACAGGAGAGCTTACCCCTTCACTGACCCTCAAGTTTACCAGTTCTTATTCCATGATGCCTGACCTTGGGGAAAATACAAGAAACTATTGTTAAGGAAGTGTTAACAGTGCACTTAGAGAATTATAGTTTGATTAGGCAGAGTCAACATCATTTTGCAAAAGGGCAATCATAGAAAGGAGAGCCAATAGATGTTATATTCCAAAAGGTATCACCAAGATGCCACACAAAAAGTTAGCACGCTCATGGAGTAGAGGGTAATATATTTACATGGGTGGAGGATGGTTAACAGAAAGGAAACAGAGAGAGCGGAGCAGTGAATAATGGAATGCTGCAAAGATCAGTGTTGAGGACTCCGCTATTTACAATCTATATTGATGATTTAGATGAAAGAACTGAGAGTAATGTTTCCAAGTTTGCAGATGATATAAAGCTCAGTGGAAATGTAAACTTGAGGACACAAAGAGACTGCATAGAGATTATAGATGGTTACGTGACTGGGCAACAAGTTGGCAGATAGAGTATAATGTGGCAATATGACAGCTTATCCACACTGGTAGTGAGAATTGAAAGGTAGAATATTTTTTAAAAGGTGTGACATTTAAACACTGATATTCCAAGAGACTTGGAAGTACTCATTCCAGAAACACAGCAAGAAATTAGGAAAGCAAATGGCATGTTAGCCTTCATTGCAGAGAAGTAAAGTACAAGAATAAATAAGTATTACTACAATTGTATAAGGCTTTGGTGAGACCATGCCTGGAGTACTGTGTGCAGTTTTGGACTCCTTGGACTAAAAATGTCATACTGCCATTAGTGGGACCCATTGTCTCTTTCTTCTCATTAATCTTTGTCCTTGGTCCCTTTGACCTCCAACCACAAGAATCTGCCCACCCCTCTATCACACAAACCTGGTGTATCATTTTCCAGCCACCATAATGAATTCTCCAAGGTCATTGCCAACATTACGCTGCAACAGATAGTTAGGAAATGCACAAAGATGAAGACTTGAGGTGTTATGAGTGGGTATGGGAGTAACCTCATCTGGTACAGGACATCGCTCCATCAGTTTGTACCAATGGCAATGATTGCCAACTTAAATAGTGGTGGACAATTGTTTCTGATGGAGAAACTCCTGTAAAGATCACCACCAGGAGCCAAGCACGTCATCTAAAAGACAAGCATTTGTAACCACCAACAGCTATAAGTGCCCAGTGGATGATCCATCTTAGACAATTCACTTCACGTGATATCAAGAAGATGCTGAAGCTACTGGATAAATCAAAGGCTGTGGACCATGGCAAAATTCTGCCTGTGGGAAGACAAGAGCTCCAGAATTAGCTGCACCCCAGCCAAGCTGTTCCAGTACATCGAAAACATTGGTATCGATCCAGATATGTGTAAATTTGCCCAGGTATGTCCCATTCACAAAAAGCTGAACAAATCCAATTCAGCCAGTTGCTGACCCATCTGCCTTCCCTTGGTCACCAACAAAGCGATGGAAGGTGTTGTTCTCAGTCTCTTCATGTGGCACATACTCAGTAATGACCTGCTCACTGATGCTCAGTTTGGGTTTCGACCAGGGCCAATCAATATCTGACCTCATTACAGTCTTAGCCCAAACATGGATCAAGGAGCTGAATGCCAGTGGTGAAATGAGAGTGACTGCCACTTAATTAAGTGTGGCATCAAGATGCCTGAGTAAAATTGAAGCCAGTGGGAATCAGGGTGGAAAGAAATGTCTACTAGCTGGAGTCATACCTGGCACAAAGGATGATGGTTGTGCTTGATGGAATCTCAATCTCAGCATCCCACTGCAGAGTTCCTCAGGATAGTGTCCTAGGCCCAACCATTTTCAGCTGCTTCATCAATGACCTTCCCTTCATTGTAAGGTCAAAAGTGGGGATGTTTGCCACTTTTGATTCACAACTCCTCAGTCTGTGTCTGTGTGCAGCAAGACCTGGACAACATTCAGACCGGGGTTAGTAAATGGTTAGTGACATTTGCACTGCATAAATGCCAGGTAATAGACATCTCCAACAAGATAGAATTGGCCGTCTCCCCTTAACGGACATCCAACGACATTACCGTCACTGAGTCCTCCACCATCAATGTCCTGAAGGTCACCATTGACCAGAAACTGAACTGGACTAGCCATATAATACTGAGGTGACATGATCAGGTCAGAGACAGGGAATTCCACGCATGTAACTCACCTCCTGACTCCCCAAATTCTGTCCACTATCGACAAGGTACATGTCAGGAGTGTGATGGAATGCTCACCACTTGCCCGGATGGGTTCAGCTCCCACAACACTCAAGAAGCTCAACACCATTGAGGACAAAGCAGCCCACTTAACTGGCAGCCTATCCACCATTTTAAACATTAATTCCACCTCCCAGCTGATGCACAGGGGCAGCAGTGTTTACACTCTTTACACAAAAAATTACAGCAACTCACCAAGGCTCCTCCTGTTGCTACAAACCCATGATATCTACCATCTAGAAGAACAAGGGCAGCAGAAGCATGGGAGCACCATCTTCTGCAAGTTCACCTTCAAGTCATGTAGGGTCTTGAGTTGGAAACATCACCATTCCCCCACTGTCACTGGATCAATCCTGGAACTCCCTCAAAACAGCACCATGGGTGTACCCAGACCACAGAGATAGCAGTGATTCAAGAAGGCAGCTCACAACCACCTTCTTAAGGGCAACTAGGGATGGGCAATAAATACTAGTGACACTCACATCCAGTGAACAAATATAAAGAGAAATATTATTTATTCTCAGTTAAGCTATAAACCTAAAGCCCCTCAACTACAGGAAGAACTCTCAACATGGGAGCATAGGAATGTTGGAGAAACAGTAGGCCATTCAGCCCATCAAGTCTGCTCCATCATTCAATATGATACTGGCTGATAATCCACTTCAATGTCTTTTTCCTACATTAACCCCATATTCCTTTCCATCATTGGCATTTAGAAATCTGTCAATCTCTACTTGAAACATACGCAATGAATGAGCTTCCAAGTCCTTTGGGGTAGAGAATTCCAAAAATTCCCAACCATCTGAGGGATAAAGTTTCTTCTCATCTCGATCCTAAGTGGTTTCCCCTTATTTTGAAATAGTGCCCTCTGGTTCTATCAGGGCAACATCTTACCTGTCCATCCCTTTAAGTTTTTCAATAAGTTCACCTCATTCTTCGAAACTCTGGAGAATACAGCCCAATTCCTCTTCATGAGACAGTCCCATCCCAAGAATAAAGCTGGTGAACCTTCTTTGTACTCTTTCTATGACAATAACTTCCTTCCAAAGGTAAGAGGACCAAAACTGAACACAGTGAAGTCGTCACAGTGCCAGGTGACCATAGGCTGTGACTGGTAGTGATTTAACCTGAGGATCACCACACCTCAGGCAAACGTGGGAACCTTTGTGAATAACCTCAGCTGGTATGGGAATTGAACCCATGCTGGTGGCATCACGAACCAGCTGTCCAGCCAACTGAGCAATACCAGCCCCCACAGTAACCCTAGGTATGTTCTAACAATGGCAGCATAGTGGCACAGTGGTTACCACTGCGCCAGGGACCTGGGTTCAATTCCTGGCTTGGGTCACTGTCTGTGCAGAAAATCTGCACATTTTCCCGGTGTCTGCACGGGCTTCCTCCGGGTGCTCCAGTTCCCTCCCACAATATGAAAGACATACTGTCTAGGTGCATTGGCTGTGCTAAATTCTCCCTCAGTGTACCCAAACAGTCACCAGAGAGTGGCGATTAGGAGATTTTCACAGTAATTTCATTGCAGTGTTAATGTAAGCCTAGTTGTGACACTACTAAATAAGCTTTAAACTTTAACTTCTATACAACTGACTCAGGACTTCACCCCTCCTGTATTTGAACCCTTTTGCGATAAAGACCAACATACCCTTCCTGCTGCACCTTCAGGTTAATCTTCAGTGACTTATTATCAGTGACACCCAGGATCCTTTTCACATCTACACTTTCCTTTCTGTTGCCATTTAACAAATACTCTGTGCATCTGTTCCTCCCACCAAAATGGCTAACCTCACATTATTCCACATTATATTCTATCTGCCGTGTTCTTCCCTACTCACTGAGTCAGTCCGTTCCTCTTGAAGCCACTTTACATCTTCCTCACAACATACATTCCCACCCAGCTTTATGCCATCTGCAAACTTGAAAGCATTACATTTGGTCCCCACATCCAAATAATTGACATCTCAGCCCTTTATTTCCTCATTAAAGTCATCCACCCTTGCCTTGTTAGTTGACCACAAGTGTGTAATTTTCATTTGAAGCCTTGGTGTAATCCACAAAGATTTTTCTGCCTCCATGGAGAAAATGTCACAGTTGAATACTTGTGATGAAAACATGGTGAACCCTGTACGATGGCTCCAATTGCTCCATCAGTGCCCCAGCCCACAGGACAGGGGGTGGCACTGATCAGGGTGGCTGCTAAACTGCCCCAGCAGAAGCCAGTAGCAATTGATTTGATTTATTGTTGGGACACAATGACAAGTATTCTTTCTTGTGCGCTATACAGACAAAGTATACCATTCATAAAGTGAACAGGGGAGAAGGAAAGAAGAGGGTGCAGAATATAGTGTTACATATAGGATGTAGAGACAGATCAACTTAATACATGACAGGTCCATTCAGGTCTGATGGCAACAGGGAAAAAACTGTTCTAGAGTTGGTTGGTCGGTGACCTCAGACTTTTGTATCTTATTCCCAACGGAAGAAGGTGGAAGAGAGAACGTCTGAGGTGTGTGGGGTCCGTAATTATGCTGGCTGCTTTTCCGAGCCAGTGGGAAGTGTAGATGGAGTCAGTGGATGGGAGGCTGGTTTGTGTGATGGACTGGGCTACGTTCTGAATACTTTATAGTTTTTTGTGGTTTTGGTCAGAGCAGGAGCCATACCAAGCTGTGATAAATGTTAAATGATTCTATCAGATGCATAGTGAATCTCTTTGTCAGTTAATTTTTGCATGTAAGTATTGGCAATGTCCTGATATTGAAAACCTGGTGACTGCCATTCAAAACCTCTTGCTACAGACGCTCTTTAGATGTATCATCACAATGTAACACACCATGTAATTCAAGTCCATCTGTAACATGTGGAACCATTTTCATTGCATTAAGCAGACGGTTCAATAATGAATTTTTAATCGTGAAACTAATGATTCTATAATAGCAATTCCCTCTTGATAAGATGAGCTGTTGCAACAGGTTTTCACTGCAGGCGAGACTGTCTCAGAAATGTTAGTGGCTCTCTGTATTATTTGGTAATACGCTAGGAATTTCTTAGTCTGGTACATATTTGACATCTGCTGGTAACACATTGAAATGCAGCTCCTTACAAATAGGTGTACAAATCTTCCAGTAAGTTAAGCATGTGTGAATGAGGTTCCACATTACCCGACTAACTCAATGCCCCAAGGAACGTGTGGGATCAGCGCATGAGGAGTTAAAACAGCTTTCTGCTGATCATGGGATTATAAACTATGCATTGTGTAAAGACACTTAGCACAAGCTTATCTGCGTAGATAAGGAAGTGATGAAATATGTGAATGTTGGTTCAGTCATATCGGTGATGGTCTGGAATGTATCAGTTTAGTCACTTGAGCTTACGGGGAATGGAACTGACTTATAGAAAGCAACATAACCAGAGTTGTAAGTAATAAGTGGGGGTGGGGGCACAGTTGTTAGCATTGCTACTTAACAGCGCCAGGGACGCGGGTTCGATTCCCAGCTTGGGTCACTGTCTTTGTGGAGTTTGCACCTTTTCCCTGTGTCCATGTGAGTTTCCTCCGGGTGCTCCGGATTCCTCCCACAGTCTGAAAGACATGCTGGTTAGGTGCATCAGCCATGTTAAATTCTCCCTCAGTATACCCGAACAGGTGCCAGAGTGTGGCGACTAGGGGATTTTCACAGTAACTTCACTGTGGTGTTAATGTAAGCCTACTTGTGACACTAATAAATAAATTGGGAGATTAAGAAGGGCTAAGCGCATTAGACAAGGATTATGATTTTATTTTGCCGCATGTATTTTTATTTCAGGAGGGGTCAGTTAGCTCAGCTGGCTTGATGGTTGTTAAGATGTGATACTGAATAATGCCAATAGCACAGGTTTGATTCCTGTTCCAGCTGAGATAGATAGACCCTCATCTCACCCCTGAGAATGGAAAGTAATGACAAAGCATTGAATGAAACAAATCAGGCAGAAGCATCAATCGATGATGAGTCAAGAACCTGCCTTCAGGCAGAGCCCACATAAATGAATGAATCCTTATCTCGCTACCATTTATTAATGATATACATGGAATGTGATAGCCAGAGGTAAATAATGGTATAAGTGTGTAAATCAATATAGAATAGTACTCATACTGAAATCATGAGAATGAGAGCTCACCAAAGACCTGATCCTGCATTGTTACAACTGTACGTGCACATGTAGTCTGTTATTTAAGATTAACAAGATGCATCAAAGAACAAAAAAAAGCAGTACAGTACAGGACCAGGCCCTTTAGCCCTCCAAGCCTGCACCAATCACGTTTCTTTACCTAGATCAACTGCCTGTATCCCTCTATTCCTCATCTGTTCATATGTCAATCCAGATAAGTCTTAAATGTCCCTAATGTGTCTGCCTCAACCACCTCACTTGGCAGTGCATTCTAGGCCCCCACCACCCTCTGTGTAAAAAACATCCCCCACTTATCTCCAGTGAACCCGTTCCCTCCCTCACCTTGAACTTGTGCCCCCTTCTAATTGTCATTTCTGTCCTGGGAAAAAGCTTCCAACTGTTCACCCTATCGATACTACTCATAATTTTATAAACATCTATCAGGTCGCCCCTCAGCCTCTGTCTTTCCAAGAGAACAATCTCAGTTTATTCAATCTCTCCTCATAGCTAATACCCTCCGTACCAGGTAACGCTCTGGCAAATGTTTTCTGCACTCTCTCCAAACCCCCACATCCTTCTGGTATTATGGTGACCAGAATTGGATGCAGTATTCCAAATGCAGCCTAACCAATGTTTTATATAACTGTCACATAATTTGTCAACTTTTATATACGATGCCCTGTCCGATGAAGGAAAGTACGCCATATGCTTTCGTCATCACCTTTTCTATCTGTGCTGCCAGTTTTAAGGATCTGTGAACCTGTACTCCCAGATTTCTCTGTGCCTCCAAACAAGAAAACGCTCCAACAACGCACAGATTTATTTAGCATCCCCAAGTCATGGGTTGTTAGATTTCTAATCATGTGTCACACAATTGTCTTCACTTCCTAACAAATCTGAAAGTTCCTTTGTAATTCTAGAACCACGAGAACTAAAATCTGTTGACGTGACCTTCCACCCCTACCATCAGAGTCCATGCTTCCGATAGGCTAAACGTGATCATGAACAAAATTATCCTCTGTAGGGATTCTATAAAAAGAAAGAAATAGGATGGCTGCCCAAGAGTTTGTGAAGGAACCTGAGCTTAATGAGCTGAACAGTTTTCCAGGCTGTAAGTGGATAACCCCAATCAACAGTTATACGAGAAAGTGTGGACAATATGGAAAAGTTCTATTCATTAGCATGGAAGAACACATCCTGCCTTCATGGAGCTCGGTATAAGTCATGCGGTCTTGAAACATTAACTCTGTTTCCCTCTGCACTGATGTTGCCAGACCCTAGAGTTCATAGAAACCCGACATTACAGAAGAAAGTCATTCAGCCCATCAAGTCTGCACCAACCACAATCCCACACAGGCCCCATCCCCATAACCCCAGACATTTATCCTAGCTTAGTCCCCCTGACACTAAGTGGCAATTTAACATGGCCGATTCACCTAACTCGCACATTTTAAGATTGTTGGTCGAAACCGGAGCACCCGAAGGACACCCATGCCGGCACAGGGAGAACATGCAAACTTCACAGTCACCCAAGTTGGAAATCGAACCCGGGTCTCTGGTGCTGCGAGGCTGCAGTGCTGACCACTGCGCCGCCTGCTGAGTTTACCCAGCAATTTCTGTTTTTATTTCTGCTTCCATGGAATTGTTTCTATAAAAACGTAATTTTCAGACTAGTGAGGACCACAGAATGTAGTTGAGGCCAAAACGTTGCGTGATTTCAAGAAGAAATTAGAGCTAGCTCTTGGGGCTAAAGGGACCAAGGGATATTGGGGGGCAGGGATCAGGATATCGAATTCGATAATCAGCCATGGTCAAAATGAATGGTGGTGCAGACTCGAAGGGCTGAGTGGCCTACTCCTGCTTCGAGTTTTCATGTTTCTATTAATTACTTTGCTGGGGTTAAGGCGTTTCACTCTACGTGTTGTTTGTTATGTTGGAACAACTGAGCTGAAAGTCAGCAGAGGAGAGAGAAGCCAATTCAACAAATAGACTGAGCATATTTTAAGCAGAAATGTATTTATCTATCCTGTTTCACTGCATTATTCCCAACAGTTTCCCAATCTTGTCCAAAATATCAAGGGAAGATGGGAGAGGATACAAGAGGCACTTCCTCAAACACTAATACAAATTGCTGTGATGAAGAGTTACTGAACTCATTCTATTCACATCCCACGAATGGTATTGCTGGAAACCCGTCTATACTTTTGCTCCTGTGTGTGTATTATGAATTAATTTTGCATGCAATCTCTCATGCAAAATCAATAGCATCACTTCTAGCACTATTAAAACATTGACTCACTTAATGAAGGAACAGCACGCCAAAAGCTCGTGATTCCAAATAAACCTTTAAAAAAAGTTTATTAGGTTAGTAGGTTTACATTCACATTGCAATGAAGTTACTGTGAAAATCCCCTAGTCGCCACACTCCGGTGCCTGTTCAGGTACATTGAGGGAGAATTTAGCATGGCCAATGCACCTAATCAGCACACCTTTGGACTGTGGGAGGAAACCAGAGCACCCAGAGGAAACACACGCAGACACAGAGAAACTGTGCAAAACAGACAGTGACCCAAGCCAGGAATTGAACCCAGGTCTCTGGCGCTGTGAGGCAGCAGTGCTAACCACTGTGTCACTGTGCGCTTTGTACGCTTGCTTTTGCCAGTTCAATTTCCATGAGATTTTGCACTGGAAAGTTGCTTTGCATGGGAGATGCGGCACCCTCTCTGCAGGGGACTTGGGACCTGTGTTTACAGGGCAAACAACTGTGCCGTCCCTTCACTGAACTTACTGAAGTGTTGCAAATACAGAGTCCAAAATGGGAAATGGGAGATAGAATAGTGAAGGCAATGTTAAATTGGTATGGAAATCAAAATAAAGAGAAGGAAATAAAGATGGGGATTGAGCAAGACAGAGGGGAAAAAGTAAAAAAGGTGCAATTTTTAAACGATCCAACAACTGAAAACTGAAAGAATGAGACTTTATATTGGTGAAAGTTAATTTTCAATATCAAAGAGGATGGCAGCTTCCAAGGGCAGGGCTTCCTCTTGTTCAGACCAAAACTTTGAACATCCTCAAGAAGGACTGAAAGGATTAATAGTCACAAAAGTTTAAGAATCACACAAGCTGCTATGAAAAACAAGGTCTTCTAAAAAGAGCCCTCACAGACTGACACCACGTTTATGAGTCTGGGCATAGCTCATTAAATCAGGCATCTGTAACTGGAGGAAGGGAGTGATCCACAAGCTGGACTATGATCATTTGGAGTAATGATGTATTAAGTTTTCATGCTGATTGGATATTATAATGGAGCAAGCGTAAAGTGATTGTGATTGGTATAGGCTAATTACTTGTAATCAAATTTGAAAACTATAATAAAAGCAAATTACTGCAGATGCGGGAACCTGAAACCAAAAGGGAAAACGCTGGAAAATCTCACAGGTCTGGCATCTATAAGGAGTCAAAGACAAAGGGTCATCTGGACTCGAAATGTCAGCTCTTCTCTCCTTAGAGGTGCTGCCAGACCTGCTGAGATTTTTCAGCAAATTTTCCTTTGAAAATTATAATTGCTATCATATGTTAAGATATGCCACTCTGGCTAGCTACAGAGATGTGTGCTGTAGTTTTCCAGCGTCCTTGCTATATCTTGCATTAAAACAGCTGTTTAAGAGAACTCCTTGGCTTGGTCTGATTACTTGAAGGGCACAGTTGTAACCAATTAAAAGGCAACATCAAAGTCTGCAACACGAAATTAGATATAGCATTTGGGGCAAAGGGGATCAGAGGATATGTGGGGGAAGGGAGGGAATCAGGCCATTGAGTTGGATGGCCATAATGAATGATGGAACAGGCTCGAAGGGCCAAATGGCCATCTCCTGCTCCTTTTTCCTATGTTTCCCTGTTGCAATAGATCAAAGCTCACCCATTATTCTATCTCGCCGCATTTTGAATGGTTAAGTTCCCTCGATTCCAGGCAGCAGATTATTCCAGCTGTTTAATATTTTACAAACTCTCACACATTCATGCCTATTATAAATGATAAAATCTGTAGAAAATTGGGAATGCAATTTATGACTGAATTTCTTTCGAATATATTAATTATTGTGAAATTATTTTACATTTTTTTAACTACGAGGCTCATTATAACTTCACCTAACTATGAGGTAGAAAGGAACCAAAAATTTGAAACATCTGCCCCAGATCATCAAAAAAACTCATTCTTCCAGTGGGGCAGGCAGAGAGAGGAGTGATTCTTGTGAGGAGAGCTGGAAAATAAGAGTGCTTGAGTCTTAACTTACTTTGTTTGGAGTTTTTTCCAGAGCAGCAGGAAACTGGAAGTAGGCCGTAGAGAGACCTGGAAAGGTTTTTTGTTTTTCTTTTGAAGGTACTTACCTTCGAGGTTTCAACGTCCTTCTTCCAGCGGAGCACGCAGAGACGGGAGTGATTCTTGTGAGGAGAGCTGGAGGGTAAGAGTGTTTGATTTTTAACTTTGCTTTGGAGTTTTTTCCAAGAGCAGCAAGAAACCAGAAGTAGGCCGTGGAGAGACCTGGGAAGGTTTTTGTTTTGCCCAATAAATTTGAAAGGTGAGAAAGCCTGAGGCACTACACATGCAGTGTCTCCCACCCTCCCTCCTCTTCTAACTGAAAAGAAAAGATTTGGTGTGAAAGCAGGCAAGCTTTTTACTTTTCTTCTTTTCCCTTTCATTTCTTAGTAAGGGAAGTTAGCAGGGATGGCAGTGCAGGCAGTGCAATGTTCGTCCTGTGGGATGTTTGAGGTGAGGGACACCATTAGTGTCCCAGCTCACTAATGCAGCACACCTGCAGGAAGTGCACCCAATTCTAGCTCCTTGAAAACTGTTAGGGATCTGGAGCTGGAACTGGATGAACTCAGGATCATTCGGGAGGCAGCAACAGTTCTGGATAAAAGCTACAGGGAGGTAGTTACTCCTAGAAATGAAGATACTTGGGTGACTGTTAGAAGCAGTTAGTGCAGTGATCCCCTGTGGCCATTCCTCTGTATAACACGTATACTGCTTTGGATACTGTTGGGGGGGGTGTGGAACAACTTACCAGGGGTAAGCCATGGGGTACAGATCTCTGGCATAGAGTCTGTCCCTGTTGCTCAGAAGGAAAGAGGGGGAGAGGAACAGAACATTAGTCATCAGGAACTCCATAGTTAGGGGGACATAGAGGAGATTCTGTGGGAACGAGACTCGCGATTGGTCTGTTGCCTCTCAGGTGCCATGGTCCGTGATATCTCGGATCATGTTTTCGGGATCCTTAAGGGGGAGGGGGACCAGCCCCAAGTCGTGGCCCACATAGGCACCAAAGACACAGGTAGGAAAAGGGATGGGAATGTAAGGCAGAAATTCAGGGAGTTAGGATGGAAGCTTAGAGCTAGGACAAAGAGTTGTTAACCCTGGGTTTGTTCTCTGTGCCACATGCTAATGAGGCGAGGAATAGGGAGAAAGAGCAGTTGAACATGTGGCTACAGGGATGATGCAGGAGGAAAGGATTCAGATACCTGGATAATTGGGACTCAATCTGAGGTAGGTGGGACTGCTACAAACAGGATGGTTTATACCTGAACCTGAGGGGTACCAATATCCTGGGGGGCGAAATTTGCTTATGCTCTCTGGGAGGGTTTAAACTAATTCAGCAGGAGATGGGAATCTGAATTGTAGCTCCAGTGTACAGGAGGTTGAGAGTAGTGAGGTTATGAGTAAGGTTTCAAGGTTGCATAAGTGTACCAACAGGCAGGTAGGTGGTTTGAAATGTGCCTACTTCAGTGCCAGGAGCATCAGGAATAAGGTGGGTGAAGTTGCAGCACAGGTTGGTACCTGGGACTTTGATGTTGTAGCCATTTTGGAGACATGGATAGAGCAGGGAAAGGAATGGTTGTTGCAGATTCCAGGGTTCAGATGTTTCAGTAAGATCAAGGAAGGTGGTAAAAGAGGGGGAGGCGCGGCATTGTTAATCAAGGACAGTATATCGATGACGGAAAGGACGTTTGGTGAGGACTCGTCTACTGAGGTAGTGTGGGCTGAGGTCAGAAACAAGAAAGGAGGTCACCCGGTTGGGAGTTTTCTATAGGCCTCCAAAAAGTTCCAGAGATATAGAGGAATAGATTGCAAAGATGATTCTGGATAGGAGCAAAAGTAACAGCGTAGTTGTTATGGGAGACTTTAACTTTACAAATATTGACTGGAAAGGCTATAGTTCGAGTGCTTTAGATTCAGTTTTTGTCCAATGTGTGCAGGAGGGTTTCCTGACACACTATGTAGACAGGCCAACAAGAGGTGTGGCCACATTGGATTTGGTACTGAGGAATGAACCAGGCTAGGTGTTAGATTTGGAGGTAGGTGAGCACTTTGGTGATAGTGACCACAATTCAGTTATGTTTACTTTAGCAATGGGAAGGGATAGGTATATACTGTAGGGCAAGAGTTATAGTTGGAGAGAAGGAAATTATGATGCAATTAGGTGAGATTTAGGCTGCAGAGGATGTGGAAGGAAACTGCAGGGGATGGGCACAATTGAACAGCTACTCCATGTCCTTGATAAATATGTATCTGTCACGTAGGGAGGAAGTCGTCAATCGAGGGAAGCATGGTTTACTAAAGAAGTTGAATCTCTTGTGAAGAGGAAGAAGGACACTTATGTAAAGATGAGATGTGAAGGCTCAGTTAGGGCGCTTAGGAGTTCCAAGTTAGCCAGGAAGGATCTAAAGAGAGAGCTAAGAAGAGACAGGAGGGGACATGAGAAGTCTTTGGCAGGTAGGATCAAGGAAAACCCTAAAGCTTTTATAGATATGTCAGGAATAAAAGAATGACTAGGGTAAGATTAGTGGCGGGAAGTTGTGCATGGAATTGGAAGAGATAGGAGAGGTGCTAAACGAATATTTTTTGAAAGTATTCACACAGGACAATGACAATGTTGTCGAGGAGAATACTGAGATAAAGGCTATTAGACTAGACGGGATTGCGGTTCATAAGGAGGAGGTGTTAGTAATTCTGGAAAGTGTGAAAATAAATAAGTCCCCTGGGCTGGATGGGATTTATTCTAAGATTCTCTGGGAAGCTAGGGAGGAGATTGCCAAGCCTTTGGCTTTGATCTTTATGTCGTCGTTGTCTACAAAAACAGTAAAAAGTCTGACAACACCAGGTTTTAGTCCAACCGATTTATTTGATAATACTCACAAGCTTTTGAGGGGACTGCCTCTTCGTCAGGTGAATGGAGAGTTCTGGCCTCAGACAGAGCATATAAAGCACAGACAGTTTAGAGATTACTGATTAGAATGCGAATCCTTACACCTAACCTGCTGTTCAAGACCTGAAGTGGCTGGTGTTGTCAGACTTTTTACTGTGTTTGCGCCAGTCCAACGCCGGCATTCCCACATCATGACTACAAAAATAGTGCCAGAAGACTAGAGGATAGAAAATGTTGTCCCCTTGTTCAAGAAGGGGAGTAGAGGCAACCCTGGTAATTATAGACCAGTGAGCCTTACTTCTGTTGTAGGCAAAGTTTTGGAAAGGATTATATGAGATAGGATGTATAATCATCTAGAAAGGAATAATTTGATTAGAGATAGTCAACACAGTTTTGTGAAGGGTAGGTCGTGCCTCACAAACCTTACTGAGTTCTTTGAGAAGGTGACCAAAGAGGTTGATGAGGGTAAAGCAGTTGATGTGGTGTATATGGATTTCAGTAAAGTGTTCGGTAAGGTTCCCCACGGTAGACTATTGCAGAAAATATGAAGGCATGGGATTGAGGGTGATTTAGTGGTTTGGATCAGAAGTTGGCTAGCTGTAAGAAGACAGCGGGTGGTGGTTGATGGGAAATGTTCATCCTAGAGTTCAGTTACTAGTGGTGTACTGCAAAGATCTGTTTTAGGGTCACTGCTGTTTGTCATTTTTATAAATGACCTGGATGGGGGCGTAAAAGGATAGGTTAGTAAATTTGCGGATGACACAAAATTGATGGAGTTGTGGACAGTGCGGAAGGATGTTGCAGCTTACAGAGGGATGTAGATCAGCTGCAGAGCTGGGCTAAGATTTGACAAATGGAGTTTAATGCAGGAAAATGTGAGATGATTCACTTTGGAAGGAGTAACAGAAATACAGAGTATTGGGCTAATGATAAGATACTTGGTAGTGTAGATAAGCAGAGAGATTTCAGTGTCCACGTGCATAGATCCCTGAAAGTTGGCACCCAGGTTAATAGGGTTGTTAAGAAGGCGTACGATGTGTTATCTTTTATTGGTAGAGGGATTGAGTTTTGGAGCCATGAGGTCATATTGCAGCTGCACAAAACTCTGGTGCAGTGTTGCATACAGTTCTGGTCACCGCATTATAGGAAGGATGTGGAAGCATTGGAAAGGGTGCAGAGGAGACTTACCAAGATGTTGCCTGGTATGGTGGGAAGGTCTTATGAGGAAAGGCTGAGGGACTTGAGGCTGTTTTCGTTGGAGAGGAGGAGGTTAAGGGGTGACTTAATAGAGGCATACATGATGATCAGGGGATAGGGTGGACAGTGAGAGCCTTTTTTCTCAGATGGTGATGGCTAGCACAAGATGACATAGCTTTAAATTGAGGGGTGATAGATATAGGACAGAGGTTAGAAGTAGATTATTTGCTGAGAAAGTCATAAGGGCATGGAATGCTGTGCCTGCAACAGTGGTGGACTCGCCAACATTAAAGGCATTTAAATGATCATTGGATAAACATATGGATGATATTGGAATAGTGTATGTTAGATGGGCTTTAGATTGGTTTCACAGGTCGGCACAAGGACCGAAGGGCCTGTACTGCACTGTAACGTTCTATATTCTATGTTCTAGTTTACAATCTGTTACGTGCTGAAACTTTAAAAGGAATTACACAATGGCAGATTCAATTACCTCTGGCGGTACCCCTTAGGGCAAAGAGATGAAAAGCAGCGACACCTTCACTGGTTTCAATGGAATATTCATTGTAAAAAAAAACACCATTCTTTAAGGATAACAAGGGTCTTTCTAAGATGCAATATTCCAATGCTTCCTGCATATATAACACTTCAGTAAAATAGAAAGATGCATCCCAAACTAACCCAGTAATTGGTGAAAACATGGAGCTAGGTTGCATTAACTGTCCACATTGCTGCATCACTGGATGCCTGGGTTGATGGTGTGTGTGTGTAGAGTGGGTTTTGTTGAAGTTTGAATCAATCGTGTAAAGCTCAACACTGGGATGAAGAGAAACCACTCAGAGGATTGTGAACCTTTGGAAATCTCCACTGCCCAGCATTGTGGATGTTCCATCATTGAACACGTTTAAAGTTTATTAATTAGTGTCACAAGGAAGCTTACTTGTAACACTAATAAATAAACTTTAAGTGAGGCAGCACGGTGGCACAGTGGTTAGTGCTGCTGCCTCACAGCGCCAGGGACCCGGGTTTGATTCCCAGCCTCGGATCACTGACTGCGTGGAGCACGTACATTCTCCCCATGCCAGCGTGGATTTCCTCTGGGTGCTCCGGTTTCCTCCCACAGTCCAAAGATGTGCGGATTAGCTGGATTGGCCAGGCTAAATTGACTTTCAGTATCGGGGGATTAACACAGTAAATACGGTGTTACGGGGCTAGGGCCTGGGTGGGACTGTTGTCGGTGTAGGCTCAATGGACCAAATGGCCTCCTTCTGCACTGTAAGGTTTCTATGATTAACATAAAATTGCTGTGAAATTCTCCTAGTCGCCACATTCCGGCACTGTTTGAGTATACCGAGGGAGAATTTACCACGGCCAATGCATCTAACCAGCGTGTCTTTTTGGACTGTGGGAGGAAAACGGAGCACCCAGAGGAAATTTACGCAGACACGGGAGAATGTGCAAACTCCTCACCAACAATGATCCCTGCTGGAAATCAAACTCAGGTCCTTGATGCTGTGAGGCAGCAATGCCAACCACTGAGCCACCAAGCTGCCCACATATAAGGCTGAAGTAGGTGGGTTTTTGGCCTGTCAGGGAATCGAGGGATAAGCAAAGCACACAGTAAAGTGAGGTTTAGGCAGAATATCTACCATGATCTTACTGAATGATGGAGCAGGCCTGAGGGCCCAGTTAGTCTACTCCTGCTCCTGTTTCTGATACTTTATGATCTTCGAACACAAGATGAAGATTAATGAGGCACCCAGCCTAGCTGGCTAGGTATGATTAAGATCACTGATTTCTGTTTTCTCATTTGAAAATAGTGAACGGAATCACAAAACCTGCTGTTTAAAAATACCCGTGCATATCACAGGACACTGCAATAAAAACAGAATTTGATTTTCTCCTTCACAGTAAATCAATGTCCTGGGCTCAGGTAATAAAAAAATTCTCATACATTTTCAAAAAACAGAATTCATAATACATTTCACACATTATAATCACTGCAATACTGAGCTGTAGCAGATCCAAAATGGGGGCTTTACCTCAGGGACTTTACAAAGGTCTGGCTAGGCTACAACTAGAGTATTGGACCAAGTTCTGGTCACCACACTTTCGGGAGGACCAACGCCTCTACTTTCTCAGAAGACTAAGGAAATTTGGCATGTCAGCTACGACTCACACCAACATTTACAGAGGCACCATAGAATGCACTCTTTCTGGTTATATCACAGCTTGCTATGACTCTTGCTCTGCCCAAGGTCGCAAGGAACTACAACAGGTTGTGACTATAGCCCAATCCATCATGCAAATCAGCTTCCCACCCACTGAGTCTGTCTACACTTCCCGCTGCATCGGAAAAGCAACCAACGCAGTTAGGGACCCCACACACTCCAGACATTCTCTCTTCCACCTTCTTCCATCGGGAAGAAGATACAAAATTCTGAGGTCACATATCAATCGATTCAAGTACAGCTTCTTCCCTGCTGTTGTCAGACTTTTGAATGGACTTATCTTGCATTAAGTTGATCTTTCTCTACACCCTAGCCATTACTGTAACACTACATTCTGTACTCTCTTGTTTCCTTCTCTATGTCTGCCATCATGCAACAAACAATAGTTTTCACTGTATGTTAATGCATGTGACAATAATAAATCAAATCAAATCAAATCAGGATGTAAAGGTGCTTGAGGATGTTTACCAGAATGATTCCAGAAAATAAGGGATTTTGGCTCCAATGTTAAGTTGGAGTATCCTTTCAGCAAAGGAAATGGAGGAAAGTTTTGATAGAGCTTACAGAATTATAACAAAGAAAAGGCGTTTCCGTCTAGGGGACAGAGATTTAAGATTATGGGCCAGGAATGCAACGGGAATGTGTGGAATTTTATGACATGCAACTTGATGCCTAAGAGGGTGGTAGAAGCAGAGACAATCAATGGTTTCAATAAGAGATTTGACAGGCATTTGCATGAAATAAACTTGGAAGTCTGCAGTTTTAGAACAGTTGAGTGGGACTAACTGGGTTGCTCCAGAGGGAGCCAGCAGGGACTCCTTCTGCATCATTATGGCTCTATCAGCTGAATTCCACTCTGACCCAGTGCGACAAAACAGAATATTTCTTGGCTATTTATTGTAAGATTCACTGGGGAGGATGTTTAGTCAGGCTTCATCAGCTGAAACTATTCAGTACATGAGGGACTCACAAAGTTTAAGTGTTTAATCTCTCACAAAAATAAGCACATTTCTACTCATACCTCACATCAAAGACAGCTAATCATTTAATAGCCTCTGTCAAACTGTGAACTCAGAACCTCCCACTGTCACTTTTGGAGAGGTAGCTTTTGAATATCAGGCAAGTGTTCGGAAAATGACAGGAAACAATTGCTAAAACTGTTAGAAACAAGTTTTTTAAAACTCTCAGGTGATACCCGCAGCCTTTTTTAAAATTTCAATTTAAAGAGCTTGGGATTTAAATAACTTAGAATAGAATATAATAGAATCCTATAGTGCAGAAAGAGGCTATTTGGCCCATCAAGCCGCACCGATCACAATCCAACCTGGGCCCGATCCCAATAACCCCACGTATTTATCCCGCTACTCCACTGACACTAAGGGTTAATTTAGCTGGCCAATCAACCTAACCTGCACATCTTTGGACTGTGGGAGGTGACTGGAGCACCCAAAGGAAATCCATGCAGACACAGGGAGAACGTGCAGACTCCACACAGACAGTGACCCAAGGCTGGAATCGAACCCAGGTCCCTGGCGCTGAGAGGAAGCGGTGCTAATCACTGTGCTGCCCCCTTCAGAACATGACAGGTCAAACCTACCTTATTAGCCCTTCAAGAGTCCTTGTTTCTCCATAAATTCGTCATTCCCATATTTTGAGCAGGTTTTTTTGGCCTCACTCATCCTGAAACCATAAAATCCCACCTGAGGTTAGCGGACCTTTCCAGGATCTGCCCCCACCTGCTCTGATTCCCATGGCGGACAGGATGGTAAAATTCGGGCCGATGGACTGATTCCCTTCCCTACCAAAATGCAGACTGTCTGTGCTCAACACTGAGTTGCAATGACACTGCTGAGTTCCAGTGCCCATCCCCTCCTTCCCCTATTGGCACAAATTGGATCTGTGGGAAATGGAACCTGGATTTTTACATCCAGGTTGTTCCTGCCATTTTGGAAGCTCTGTGGGGTCTCCACGACTCCATAAAAATCCAGGCCTTAATGTTTACTGTAATTAAAGACAAATTGCTCCCCAGTTAAACCAAACCAACTATAATAATGTCAGAGTCATATTTACAACACAGAATGAGGCTCTTCGGCCCAAAGTGTCAGTGCCAGCCATCAAATACCTGACAATTCCAGTCCCATTTTCTAACACTTGGTCCGTAACCTTGTATGCTATGGTGTTTCACGTGCTCATCTAAATGCTTCTTAAATGTTATGTGGGTTCCTGCCTCTACCAGTCCTTCAGGCAGTGAGATTTCCCATAACTAATATCTATGCTCTCTGGTTATTCATCTGTCTACCAAAGGGAAATGTTTCTTCCTATCCCTGGTCCCTCACAGTTTTATGCACATCAAACAGGTCCCACCTCAGTCTTCTCTAAAAACAACCCCAGCCTCTCTCCATAGCTGAAATGCTCCAGTCCAAGCAGCATCCTGGTGAATCTCATCTGCACCCTTTCTAGTGCAGTCACATCCTTCCTATAGTGTGGCAATCTGGACTGCACACAGTATCTAAGCTGTGACTGAGGGTTTTAGTGAGGCATTCTGCAAATTCCTCACTAAACATGATTTGTGTCTGCATGATCCATTATTTGGACACACACACCTTACACTTCTGGGAATTCTCTGGTTCAACATTTCCATTTGAAAGGCATTTAGAAATGGAAGCTGCCATAGGATCATCAACAAAAAAAAAAATTAGGACTCCTTGTGCTGCTAGGAAATAGAAAATCTCCTGCTGAACACACCTGAGCTGGTTGAATAAAATAAATTTTCATCTGATTAAATGTGCAAAAAAGTTGTTTTCCTTCATGCTTTTCCTGCCCTTATTTCCCGCCTTCAAGATTGCCGACTGCATCTGGTGAAGCAAGGTGTTACACAATCCACATAGGCTGTTCTTAGCAATTGCTTCTCTTCTTTCATCATTTCCAAGGTCACAAAACATTTTGGGTTTATTATACCATTCAGAACTTTCTTGGCAATCCAGCATAAAGATTGTGAAGGTGAAAGGATATAAAATGATCAGTTTATAGAAACAGAGGTTTAAAAATCAAATTCTGAAATTAAGCTTGCAGTCAGCTCCCCCATTCCCATTTATTGATTAAGTTAGTGTCTGGGAGGAAAATAAACGAAAAGCCCACATTTATATAGAGCTGTTCACAACATTGGAATATCCCAAAGCACTTTACAGCCATTGAAGCACTTTTTGCAATACAGTCACTATTAGGAAACATCATCCTCTTTGTGTACTTTTATTCTACATTTATACAACATATACTCCAAGTCCTTTAAAAGTACCCATATTATCATCATTTTTAGTGGAAAAAATAAGCAGTTGCCGTTATCTACAAGTTTTATACAAATTTAACATAATCTCTGTGCTCTCGTACTCTCCATGCTCCTGTTAACAAAGCCCAGAATACTGTGTGCTTTATTGATCATTCTCTCAACCTGTCTTGCCACCTTCAACGACTTAAGCACGTTAAGTCCCTCTGCTCCTGCACGCCCTTTAGAAATTGAACCCTTAACTGTACATTGTCTTCACAGTTCTCTGTACTGAAATTAGTCTTCAGAGGCTTATGTAATTGGATCCCAAAACCTCGCTGTTCCTCCACAGCACAAGGCTTTTTGCCATTTCAAAAGTATTCTGATCTATCTTGGGAGGACCTCGCACTTCCCTATAATGAACTCTATCTACCACAGTTTTGCCAACACATATAATCTGTCAATGCACATTGAATCAATTTTCTTACCGCATCTTTGGGAATTGCATTGGCAGCTTTCCAAGGTCTGATTTATTGCTTACCTACTCACTTATCTAGAGTAACTTGAACATTTTGTTTTAGAATCATAGAAGCCCTACAGTGCAGGAGGAGGCCATTAGGCCCATCGAGCCTGCACCAACAGCAATCCCATCCAGACCCTCGCCCAGCAATTGCACATATCTACCCTGCTAATCCCCCTGCTATCAAGGGACAATTTATCATGACCAATCTACCGAACACGCACATCTTTTCTAAAGTAATATCACCACGACAAAAGGAAGGGAAAATCCCTCATACACAGAATGTGTAACAATCTCTGCAATGGGCTATGTCATGTTTCAGTTTTTCAAGAGAATTTAACATTAGAGTAGAAAAATTGCCTTCCTCTGAAAGCAGTTCCCAGTAGAAGGCAGTCATAATTTTTAGAACATTAGATTTAGGTCAAAGTCGCTAATATGATAGTTCATTATAGAATTTTGACATCAATCCTGAAACTTAAACTGAGATAATAAATCACGTGCAATGCTATTGAAAGCAAATAAACATATCTTACGGAATATAACAAAGTCTACATCCAACTGTGTGCCTCCATAGACAACTGCCAATAAAATCATTAGTCCACAAAAAAACTCTGCTGGTCTGGTTCCAATTAAACAATTATCCTGTCCAACTCGAAAAGGTTACTTTCTCTAAAGGTGCAACATGATTATTTTTAATACTGCAACTTTTACTTTGCAGTCATTATAGCTTTTTAAGATCAATGTTAGATTTCATATATTCAATTTCCCTCCAAACATCCAGTTTTCTCAAACAATCTTTATTAAGCTTCAGCTTGGCTCAGTGGTGACTCTCTTGTCGTTAGGTTAGAAGGGTGTGGGTTCCAATGCTTTTCCAGGACTTTACTGCATTACCAAGGGAGCACTGCATTTTCTGCATGTTCAGTTGTATTTGAAAACCATGTTTCCCAAAGCTTTTCCCCAATGTGACCCCATTTTGATGTCAGAAATTCAGTCGGAGGGAGGGGAGGGGTTTGAGGATTGTTGAGCAGAGTGGGGCAGGTGGGGGGGTGGGGTGGTTGGCCTTCAGTTGTTGAACTAAAGTTTGTGGTACCAAAATAAGACAAGACAGGATAGTGATACTTAACTATTTAGCTACTATAATGTACTTTAAACAGACAATTTTTAAACAAATGGCAATTTTTTTTTAAATGGGTAGACACAAGAAGATAGAGCAAGAGGTGTCCACATATATGAATATTTTGCTGAAGTGAGAGGCTTCGTGTCAAAGCTTTTCACTTTGGACTCATCAGGACAAAACATTCTGTACAGCCAACTGACAGCTTAGACACAGATATCTAAAAAAAAGCATTGATACAAAACATAAATCAAATGACAAATTAAATGTTAGAATTCAACAGTGAGAAAGTGATGTTTCAGCTTGCACAGTCAACTTTACCTGGATACGACATACACTGATACGCCAGAAGGTGATATTAGAACTGAAGGTGGTACAAGGTTCGTCCACTGGAATTATACTAGGGCTTAAAGGCTTCAGTTATGAAGTAGAGATGCCGGCGTTGAAATCACTCGACAATCACCAGGCAAGACTGTTCCCTTCCTGTTGGCGAACACTTCAGCTGTCACGGGCAATCGGTCTCTGATCTTCGGGTAAGCGTTCTCCAAGGCAGCCTTCACGACACATGACAGTGCAGTCGCTGAGCAGAGACTGATAGCCAAGTTCCGCACACATGAGCATGGCCTCAACCGGGATCTTGGGTTCATGCCGCACTATCTGTAACTCCCATGACTTGCCTGGGTTTGTAAAATCTCACTTACTGTCCTGTCTGGAGGCAATACATATCTCTTTAACCAATGCTAATGCTATCTCCTCTCAGATTGTCTGCATCTTTAAGACTTGAATAGCAGGTTAGCTGTAAAGACTTGCATTCTAATCAGTATTCTGTAAACTATGTGTGACTTTATATGCCCTTCTCTGATCAGAACCTTCCACACACCTGACGAAGGGACACCATCTCCGAAAGCTGTGGGATTACTATCAAATAAACTGGTTGGACTCTAACCTGGTGTTGTGAGACTTCTTACTGTACTTCAATTATGAACACAGATTTTCTAAACATGGTTAAAAACCTTGTGTTTAGAAAATGAGTAAAGTGCCTCTATAGGATAGATATACAGCAACAGGCAGCACAATGGCACAGTGGTTAGCACCGCTGCCTCAAAGTGTCAGGGACCTGGGTTCAACTCCAGCCTTGGGTGACTGAGTGGAGTTTGCACATTCTTCCTGTGTCTGTGTAGGTTTCCTCCGGGTGCTCCTGTTTCCTCCCACAGTCCAAAGATGTGTAGGTTTAGGTGGGGTGGCCATGATAAGTTGCCTCTTAGTGCACCAAGATGTGTGGAAAAGGGGGATTAGTGGGAAATATATGGGGTCATGGGGATAGGGCCTGGGTAGGATGCTCTGTTGGCGAGTCAGTGCCGACACGATGAGCCAAATAGCCTCCTGCACTGTAGCGAACCTATGATTCTAAACCACTGGCACTGCTGGAAGAATTCAAAACAAGAAGGGTACCTTAAAATTTGAACCACAAGGACTGACAAAATACCTTTTTCTATATTAAAGCTAATGGAAACCTTCCGCTCAAAAGTTTCATTTTCAAAGCTGAGATAAATTCTTGTCAGGTGTGGGTGGGGCAACGTATATGGGTTAAGGGCAGGTAAATGAGATTGAGGTACACATCAGCCCTGATCTAAATCAATGATCAAAAGGTTTGAAGGACTGACGGAACTTTTATTCTGAATTCTACATTGTACCAGCTAAACATAATTGGTCTCCAGACTCCAGAAAAAATATGGGCAAAGTCTGATGCCAAAACTCAAGGCATTCAACAAAACATTCTCAAATTAAAATGGATACCACTTTGGAGAAAACATTTTTATTTCAAGACAGTAAAAAATATAAAAATGAAGGCAATATAGGCCTATAATTTTTCTCGCAATTAAGCTTCAGAGGTGCCATTGGTACAACTGCAATTAAAATCCAGTCCACGGTGCTTTTGTACACAACTTGTTGGAACGAGGAGCAACTTTTAAGGGGCATCTGGATGAATAGGATTGGAATGGAGGGATATGGTCCCTGAAAGGATAGGGGCTTTGGTTCAGTCCGGCAGCATGGTTGGTGCAGGCTTAGTGGCCGAAGGGCCTGTTCCTGTGCTGTAATTTTCTTTGCTCTCTGTCTCAAGCTAAAGTTTGTGCTATGAAACAGTCAACAAGTACGTGATGCATTTCAACTTTTAATAAGAACTTTTCCTTAAACAAGAAATTAGCTGATATAATATTTTCAAAACCTGTGTTTTTCTACATTGCACCCTGGTTACAAACATCTTGTCATAATCAAGATGAAAGCAACACTGCATTTTAAATTATCAAACAATATCAGTGTTTCTCTTCAACTACCTGTACCATTTCAATTTACAAATACATTTCCAAGCACAAAAATAATCTTTCAGCCTTTCCCAGATGTTCCACCTCTTGGGTGGTAGAGTTAAATAATATTGCTTTCCACATCAGAAAATATACACAATTTTACATAATGCAACTATTATATAATCATCTGTAGCAGAGTAACTTTGGAATTCAATTGCAGGCAAACAGTTACAGTTTTAAACCCAGTTCACAATCTCACCAGCAGTTATAAACATATCTTGACAATACCACTTCATACAATACTCTTAACATTAAAAAAATTTACATAACTGTAATCAGTGTTCAATTTATTAGCAGCTTTCACCAATACAACAGGGGGTAATTTTTATCTAATCCAGAGTTTGGGAAAATGGTGCAGGTTGATTGATTGTTTTGCCTCTTGCCCATCCACTGACTTCGATAGAGAGTGAGAGTACAAAACCAAGATTTCACCCTACCCTGTCCTGTACCAACAGTGGATAGGTTAAACCACACCTACCTCAATGCCCCACCATAACTACGTACATACCGTTCAGCAAAGTCTTTTTTGGTGCACCTATAAAAGTCCCGTTAGGCACATGAACACAAGAATATGTAGTGTCAGAAAATAAGCAAAGACTAAGTAGCGTGACCTGGCCCTTGAACTCATTAGCTTTGAGCAGTACAAACTTCGGCCACGCAGCCACCTCTTGAAGGAAAGCGCTCCTCGCTTTACCTAGGAAGGAGGAATAAAGAGTTGGAGTTAATTTGCATCCACCTCAATAAATCTGAACAAATTCAGAATTAAAGCAATTGGCAAAAAAGTCAGGGTGGAGAAGAGATTTTATTAAGTAACAAATTGTTTTGATCGGGAATGCATTACCTGAAAGGAAGATGGAACAAGATTACATAGTAACACTTAAGAGGGAATTGGACATATATCCAGAGCCAAACCAATGTGGTTCCCTCTCAACTGCCCTCTGAAATGGCCTAGCAAGCCACTCAGTTGCATCACTTGCTCAAGAAGGCAGCTCAACACCACCTTCTCAAGGGAAGTATGGATGGCAATAAATGCTGGCCAGCCAGCAACACCCATGCCCCACAACTTACCAAAAAAAAAGTTAAACAACAAAACATTGCTGGGCCATGGGAGAAGAGAGGAGTGGGACTAATTGGATAGCTCTTCCAAAGAGGTGAGACAAGCACGACAGACCAAATAGCTTTCTTGTGTAGTGATCATCCTTTGACTACTAGCAGAGGCTTTTACCTAAGGTTCCCATGTCACTGAATGCGTGACACCAATTTGTCAGTTGTTGAGCAGAAGGGTATCCACTCCAAAAGAACTGAAAATATTCCCCCATCTAGAATGGGGTGTCACAGCACAAGTGGGATGTTTGTGGTCTCTGAATAACAGGTGCAGAAAAACATGAGCTGGTCTGGTGGACATATATGCCCATGAAGTAGAATACCATGGAAGCAAGGGTAAAGTACTGAGGGAAGCAATATTTTTCAGCAAACTAAATCCACACAAAAATAAATGGAAAGCATTACATACCTTCCGAACCACAACATGCTCACTGGGGTCTATGATCAAGGCTTCACGTTCTTCATCTGATTCCAGTTGTATGGTGTACTCTCTGGGAGGTTGTCTGGCAGCAGGCGTATCAAGACTAGAAACAAAAGAGCAACATGAGCCAAAATCAACTCCTATCCTCAGTAAAATATCTTCAAAATATCCAAAAATACCAAAGGAGAAAGTAAAGCTTCCAGGGGATTCTCTCCTCTAATTTAAGATCAGTTGCTTGAGGAGTGTAGCTTTCTGCAGACTATGGAGTTTTCTGTAAGGGGTTTAGCTGGTGTAGAAAAGGAGAAACTGTTTTCAATAAACAGTTTGCCAATCAGAAGGTACAGAAATATGCTAATTGGTGAAAAAAAAGGAAGAGGGAAAGAGAAATTTATTTTACTTAGCACATTATGACTTTGAATACATTGGCCGAAAGGGTAGTGGAAGCAGATTCAACAGTAACATTCAATGGGGAGTTGGATCACTACTTAAAAAGGAAACGTTCACTGGACTACGAGGAAACAGCAGGAGAGTGAAACTAATTGGATAGCTCTTTCAAAGCGCTGCCACAGGCATGAGGACACGATGGGCTTCTTTCTATGCAGTTTGATTATTCTATTCTTCTGCACACAAACTCAGAGGTCTTTGTCCACAGGGCAAAAACTCAAATACTGCAAGATCACTCTGCTCAGTTGAAACAGACAGCGTGTATTCCAAGATATTGCTCAGCATTTCCATGCAGTAATGACACCGTGCTGACTGATGACCATACATACATGCACATTCATTTTCAAATGCATCAGAACAACTACTTTAAACAATGTAATTTGAACCGGAACAGGCAGGGCAGCGATATCCTTACACGATGCTCCAGGACAATTCAAAATGAAAGAGGGTGAGTTTTAACACTAACCGCTTAAGCATTTCTTCAGCTGCCATCAATGCTTCCTCAGCAGCACTTCTTCTTAGCTCTTCATGTGCTAGCATTTCCGCTAACTGAGACAGCTCCTGGTGAGCAGAATCATTACGTTGATCCGATTCCGCAAGCCTAGGTCATGAGCAACAACAAAGTCTGTGACTGACAAGCAACAGAGAAATACCAGCATTTGGACAGCAACTTTAACCCTTTTATGGTGTCTCAAAGTACCTCACAGCCAACTGTGTATTTTTGCAGTTCAAGCATTGTTATTTTGTCAGCAAACTTGACAGCCCATTTGCAAGTAGTGAGGTTCCACAAACAGCCGTAAGAGGAATGATCAATTAACATAGACATTCTTCAGGCATTGTTGGTTAAAGTTTGGCTGGGTAATCCTTTTCTATGAAGTGTGACATGGGGTCTTTTATGTTGATGTGAACAGGCAGATGGTGCCTCAGTTTCGTGTCTCATCCAAAGGCCAGCACTTCGAGCATTACACCGTACAGAAATGTACGTCAAATTATGTGCTCAAGTCTTGGAACTGGGTTGGAATCAAAGTACTACTGAGATACCACAGAGCCAGACTGATACTGAAAACATTTCTTGAAATTTGCTTTCAAGTGCTGAATATTAAATGGCATAAAATGTATCAATCACTGAGAAACGTATCTCTGCAACTACATGACGCCTTATCAGAGTCACTGAAGTACTTGGGAATTTCTGCATTCTCTAGGTATGTGCAAATTTGAAGTTATTCAGCAGATTTCATTAAGAACTACCAATTTCTAACTTTCAAACATTGTGGATGCTTCACAATAGATAACACTAAAGGTTTCTAAGACAGAGACAAGTGATCAGTGAAACAGGAGTTGGCCATTCAGTCCAACAAGCTTGTCTGCCCTTTTCTGAGCTACGATTTCCACTATTTCCATTGTTTCTTCAGAGGATTGATGCCATGAATGGGCACCCGCAGTGTGAAGAATTATGGAGTTATGGCCCAAACTTTCAATTATTAAAATTGCCAACTTCAGATGGAGCTGGTTCATAATTTCCCAAATAGAGTTCTTTGGAAGTGGGAAATTGCAGTATCAGTACTCACATCAATTATTTCTGATTCGGGTCTCTCTTTTAAATAGTTCATATTGTTCCTGTACTTACAACCTCCCTCACTGAAGACTTTACAACCACATATACACTGCCAGACAGGAAGAGATCCAACCTATCCCATACAATTATGACAGCCTCTGTATTAACATACATACTCTCCCTCTTCCCATCTTTGTGATCCCCTTGGAGAGGGAAAAAAAAGTTAGCAGCCTGGGTCAACATGAGGAAGTAAACTGCGGGAAATTCCTCCCCAACTCCCTTAAATAGTCAAAACAAGGTCGAAGCATCATTCTGGCCCTGTTAATTTTATGTTGCACCTATCTTTTGTGGGAACATATCCTCCCCAGCCAGAATCAGATCAAGTTCCAGCTACAAGAAAATTAGTGAATTGGTATCCACTGCACAAAGGTGGCATAGTGATTAGCACTGCTGTCTCACTGTGCCAGGACCTGGATTCGATTCCTGATATGGGTCACTGTCTGTGCGGAATCTAAATGTTCTCCCCAAGTAGGCTTACATTAACACTGCAATGAAGTTACTGTGAAAATTCCTTAGCTGCCACACCTCTGGTGCCTGTTCAGGGACACTGAGGGAGAATTTAGCATGGCCAGCGCACCTAACCAGCATGTCATACATAAGAACATAAGAACATAAGAAATAGGAGCAGGAGTAGGCCATCTAGCCCTTCGAGCCTGCCCCGCCATTCAATAAGATCATGGCTGATCTGTCGTGGCTCAGTTCCACATTACCGCCCTCTCCCCATAACCCTTAATCCCCTCTCTTATCAAAAACCCATCAACCCGCGTCTTAAAAATATTTAGTGAGACAGCCTCCACCACTTCAACAGGCAGAGAATTCCAGAGATTCACCACCCTTTGAGTGAAGAAGTTCCTCCTCAACTCCGTTCTAAACCACCCCCCCTTTATCTTGAGGCTGTGCCCCCTAGTCCTACTGTCCTTTCTGAGCGGGAAGAGTCTCTCCACCTCTATCCTATCCATCCCATTCATCATCTTATACGTCTCAATGAGATCTCCCCTCATTCTTCTAAACTCTAACGAGTACAAGCCTAGTCTATTCAGCCTCTCCTCATAACTCAACCCCCTCAACTCCGGAATCAGCCTCCTCTGCACTCCCTCCAAGGCCAAAATATCCTTGCGTAAGTGCGGCGACCAAAACTGCACACAGTACTCCAGCTGCGGCCTCACCAATGCCCTATATAGCTGCAGCAAGACCTCCCTACTTTTATATTCAATCCCCCTCGCTATGATGGCCAGCATCCCATTAGCTTTCCTGACCACCTGCTGCACCTGCGGGCTGGGTTTTTTGCGACTCATGCACAAGGACCCCGAGGTCCCTCTGCACCGTCACCTGCTGCAGTTTTTCGCCCTGTAAGTGACAGTCCTTCCTACCATTATTCCTACCAAAGTGGACCACCTCGCACTTGCCAACATTAAATTCCATTTGCCAGTTCCTGGCCCATTCGCCCAGCCTATCTAGATCCTTCTGCAGACTCTCCACACGCTCCGTGCAATTTGCCATTCCACTAATCTTGGTGTCATCAGCAAATTTCGACACCATACACTCAGTTCCCTCCTCCAGATCATCTATATAAATGGTAAATAGCTGAGGCCCCAGCACCGAACCCTGGGGCACTCCACTAGTCACCAACCGCCAATCCGAATAGCACCCCTTAACCCCCACTCTCTGCCTCCTATTTGACAACCAATCCTCTATCCACGCTAACACCCTACCCCCAACTCCATGCCCCCTTACCTTCTGCAATAACCTCTTGTGAGGTACCTTGTCAAATGCCTTCTGAAAATCAAGAAAGACCACATCCACCGGCTCTCCTCTATCTACCGCCCTAGACACATCCTCATAGAACTCCAATAAATTTGTCAGACACGACTTCCCCTTAACGAAACCGTGCTGCATCTGCTGTATCAAGCAATTCCCCTCAAGATGCCTCGTTATTTCCTCCTTGATGACGGATTCTAACATTTTACCTATAACAATGTCTTTCAGACTGTGGGAGAAAACCGGTGCACCCGGAGGAAACCCATGCAGACACAAGGAGAATATGCAAACTCTACACAGCTAGTGACCTTGATAGTCCTTCCCTTCTCTTTAACCACTAGAGATTCTTTTCTTTTGATGTGATTAATTATTTGTCGTAAAGTAGATGAGTAATTGATATCTCCAGAAAACTCTCTTTGCTGAACTTCATAAAGTTCACCAAATCCAGACTCATTTAAAATATACACAAACATTTTTTATACATTGATGAAATTCCTCCTTGGGCTCTGAGTAGGTGAAATAACTGTGCTGTAAAAATGCAGAACAAGTTACACTCACCTCCTCCGTAGTTCAATCAGCTCCAAGTTGTCAATTTCCACTATCACGCTGGCACGCTCCTGGGGAGCTCCTGGAGGAACTTCTTCATTAGCTTCATTCTATAGCACAGCCGCAAAAAGATAAGAATCCAATTTTAATTAACACTTGGATTGCCTATAAAGTTCAGGCTAAGAAAAACTGTGGTCAATTGGCAAAAGAAAAATCCTCCATGGGCTGGAAACATGATTGCGATTGCCAAAGCTTAATCGCTGCTGTTCCGTGACCTGGCTGCAGAAGAAGATTAAAATCATTAAAACATCCTTATTCACACCGAGTTGTGTTCATCCATCACTCCTGAAACACAGTGGCTCCGAGATCCAGCAACACCTCAATTTTAAAATTCTCATCCTTAATGTCAAACCCTCTACGGCCATCAATTAGGTAGGAATTGTAGATGGTACACAGCAAATCTAAGTTTACATTTAGGATTGAGAAGGAATTAAAGGTTAGTACAGTGATTGTCATTTAACATCAACTGAATCCCAACGTATTTAACTAATCAACTACTGTGCCGTTCACCAGTTTCAGGTTCAACACTATTTCAGTAAGAAGTCTCACAACACCACGTTTAAGTCGAACAGCTTTATTTAGAATCATGAGCTTTTTTAGCATTGCTCCTTCATCAGGTAAAGGAGCGTAGTGCGACATGAATCCAAGATCTCGGTTGAGGCTGTCCTTATGTGTGCAGAATTTGGCTTTGATAGCCAAGTTCCACACACACAATTCACACCTCTTTATCCTATGATTATCCCTCTCTCCACTCGCATTGTTCATATCTGTAAAGACTTGATCATCTGTAAAGACTCGCATTCCAACCATTATCTTGCAATTGAGTCTTGTTGATATATGCCCTGTTTGTGAACCCAACTCTCTACTCACAAACAAGAACAAAGAATTTCATCACCTGATGAAGGTGCAGCACTCCGAAAGCTGCTGATTCCAAATAAACCTGTTGGACTTTAGCCTGGTGTTGTGAGACTTATTACTGTGCTCACCCCAATCCAACAACGGCATCTCCACATCATTACCGAACAGTGCACAATTTTACATATTTAAGAACATGTAGTTATGGTGTTTTAATATATCTATCAGAATTGTTTAAAATTTACATAGTTGTCCAACATTATCCTCATCATCTCTGTTCTTTCTCATTCTTTCTAACCTTAAGTTTTAATCTTTCTACTTTGTGCATCTACTTTATCCCTTCTTCCCTTCAGTATTTTGTATTTTAAATAGGGTTGCAAATGAGAACATTCTACAGGACAACCTGCTACTTTTCATAAAGGCAAAATACTGCAGATACTGGAAATCTAAAATAGAAAGAGAAAACCAGGTCTAGGTGCATCTGTGCAGAAAGGAGCTAGCATTTCATATCCACAAGACTCTTGTCCAGAGCTAAAGAGAAGGGGAAAGGTGATTGATGTTATGCTGTTAGAAACTGGATAGAGAAAAATAAAAACAAAATGTTGGTAATAGATGTGAGTAAGGAGTGATTTTGTGAAGATGTTTTGAGCACAAGACAAACAAAGTGTTAAGGACTATAGGAGTTGCTGATAGTGACATTAAGGTAAGATAGCAGAACGTGAAAGCAGAATAAAGAACAAGTCACAGATGGTCCTGTAGGGGAGGAAGGTGGTAGCATTAGGACAAAAATGATTTTGGATTGTAAAACAAAAGGGTCAATGTGGAAAGCAAGTTTACCGTCTAAAGCAGACTGTAAACTCAATATTAAGTCCAGAAGATGTAACATGCCTAACCAGAAAGATGAGGTGTTGTTCTTCCAGTTTGCGCTGAGCTTCACTTGAACACCGCAATGGGCCAAGGACGGACATGTGGACAGGAGAGCAAGATGCTGAGTTAAAACGGCAAGCGACAGGATAGTTGGGGTCATGCTTGCAGACTGATCAAAGGTGTTCTGCAAAGTGGTCACCCAGTCTGCGTTTAGTCTCCCAGCAGAGGAGACCGCAATGAAAATAGAAATGCTGGAAAATCTCAGCAGGTCTGACAGCATCTGTGGAGAGAGAATAAAGCCAACGTTTTGGGTCTGGATAACTCTTCATCAGAGCTGATTGCACTGGGAGCAGCAAATACAGCAGACCAAACTGAAGGAGGAGCATGTGGATTGCTACTTCACCTGAAAGGAGTCAGTAGAACTGACCTTTGTTCTCACTGTAACACATATTGCACCTTAGTGCCATTATAAGCATCTTCTACAGTCCTAAACACTGCCATTAATACTTCCATTGTCTTCTGCACCAAACATCTTTGTTCAATCTCTCCCAGCTCATACCTATTTCACTCCCACCTGCCCCATCCCCTCTCCAACAATTTAAAATCCATACAATTCTCCCTCTTCAGCTCCCAAGAGTCATATGGATTTGAAACATTAACTCTTTATGTCTCTCCACAGATGCTGCCAGACCTGCTGAATCTATCCAGCTACTTTTTATACTCCACCTACTTGATCCTCATTCTGCAATGATGAGCGTATAGCTTGGTATTGTCTTTCCAATCTGTAGTAACGATCCTGGAGATCCCCATAACGTGTCTGAGTATCACGCAGAGTCTGAGAGACTGCTTTTAGTTGGCTAGATAATGTGGCTTTCTCTTCAATGCACTGCATAACCTGTGTTGGTGAGACAGTGAATGATTGTAAAGTTAAAAGTTTATTTATTAGTCATGTGTAAGGCTTCCACTCACACTGCAATGAAGTTACTGTGAAATTCCCCTAGTCACCACAGTTCGGCACCTGCTTGGGTCAATGCATCTAACCAGCACATCTTTCAGAATGTGGGAGGAAATCGGAGCAACCGGAGGAAACCTACGCAGACACGGGGAGAACGTGCAAACTCCATACAGACAGTGACCCAAGCAGATATCGAATCTGGGTCCCTGACGCTGTGAAGCAGCAGTGCTAACCACTGTGCCACCGTGCTGCCCTGTAAGATCTAATCAAACCATAAACACCACAAACAACTATTTAGCACTAGATTTAAATTCATAGTCACCTGAAGCATTGTACATAAATGAACCTAAATTACCTTGCTATTCAGCTGTTGGAACCGTTGTTCTTTTTGGTGAATCTCCTGTAAGTAACCCTGAGTTTCACTCTGCAGTTGTTTCTTTTCTATTAACAAGGATTTCACTTGTTCAGCAACATTCTCGCTGCCCAGCAAGGATACAAGTTCTAATGGCTAAAACAAAAACATAAATCTTAAAACTATTTAAATTGAATGTGTTTGTAGTACATTGGATCCAATAGACAATGCATAAATATACAGGCATAAACTTACACATTTTTCTGGACACAGGGGATGTGCCAGAGAATTAGAGGACAGTTAATGTGACTCCACTTTTCAAAAAGGGTGGTAGAGATAAACCAGGGAAGAACAGACCAGTGAATCTCAGGAAATCAGGACATCATCGGAGAAAATTCTGAAGGAGAGAATTAATCCCCACTTGGGCAGGCAAGGTTTGATCAGAGTTAGTCAGTATGACTATGTCAGAGGGAAATCATGCTGAACAAATTTGAATTTTTCAAGATGGTGATGAGTTGTGTAGATGAGGGTCATTAAGTTGATGTAGTTTATGGATTTCAGTAAAACCTCTGACAAGGTCCCACACGGGAGACTGATAAAGAAGGTAAAGCACATGGAGTCCAGGATAACTTGGCAAGGTGGATCCAAAACTGGCTTAGTGGTAGACAGAGGGTGGTGATAGAAGGCTCTTTGGTGTAACTGGAGGTCAGTGTCCAGTGGTGTACCACAGTGATCAGTGCTAAGTCTCCTATTATTTGTGATATATATATATATACATATATAAACGCAATGAGAATGTGAGGGGGGAATAATAAGTAAGTTTGCAGATGACACAAAGATTGACAGGGTGGCTAATACTAAGGACGAAGGTGGTAGACTGCAGGAAGATATAGACAGGTTGGTCAGACGGGCAGATCCCCATGGCAGATGAAGTTTAACCCTGAAAAGTGAGAGATGATGCACTTTGGAAGGAGTAACAAGTTAAAGAAGTACTCAATGAATGGCAGGGCGCTAGGAAGCTCAGAGGAACAGAGGGATCTTGGGGTGCTTGTCCACACATCCCTGAAGGTGACACGACAGGTAAATATAGGGTAGTTCAGAAGGCATATGGGACACTGCCTTTATCAGTCGTAGCATAGATTATAAGAGTAGGGAATTATGTTGGAGCTGTACAAAACTTTAGTTAGGCCACAGCTGGAGTACTGTTGGAAGTTCTGGCTGCCTCATTATAGAAAGGATGTGATTGCACTGGAGGGGGTATAGAGTAGATATGCCAGTATATTGCTGGGATGGAGCATTTGAGCTATAAGAAGGGACTGGATAGGCTCTGATTGTTTTCTTTAGAGCAGAGAAGGCTGAGGGAGGATCCTGACTGAGGCCTATAAGATTCTGAGCGGTATGGACATGGTGGATAGGTAACAGCTGTTCCCCCTTAGTTGAAGGACCAATAATGAGGGGCAGGAGAATTAGAGGGGATTTGAGCAACTCTTTTTTAAACTTAGAGGATGGTAGGAGTCTGGAATGCAACATCTGGGAGAGTAGTCGAGGCAGGAAACCCAACAGCCTTCAAAAAAAGTACGTGGACAGGCACTTGAAATAGTGTAACATTCAAAGCTGTGGGCCAAGTACAGGAAAATGGAATCAGTGTAGAGTTAGTATTGTTTTGTCAGTGCAGACTTGATGGGCCAAAGGGCCTCTTCTGTACTGTATGACTCTAAAACTGGCCTTTATTGCAAGGTGGATAGATTATACAAGTAAGTGTACATTTCTAGTCTCCTTATTTAAGGAGGGATATACCTGCACTGGGGGCAACTCAGAGAAGGTTCACTAGGCTGAATCAAGGGATGAAGGGGTTTGTCTTATGAGGAAACTTTTGAGCAAGTTGGACCTATACTTACTGGAGTTTAGAACAATAAGACATGATCTTATTTAAACATAAAAGATTTCAAAAGGGCTCAACAGGATAGATGCTGAGAGGATGTGCCCTTTCTGGGATGGGAGGGTGCAATCTAGAACTTGGGGACACTGTTTAAAAGTAAGGGGTCCTCCATTTAAGAAGGAGATGAGGAGGATTCCCTTTTCTCAGAGGTTATTAATCTTTGGAATTCTCTTCCTGAGACAGCAGTGGAGACTGGGTTATTGAATAGTTAAACTGGGCTGGGTTATAGAATGAGTTAAACAGATTTTTGATCTACAAGGCACTTGAGGATTACCAGGGAAGGCAGGAAATTGGAGTTAAGGCCACAATCAGAACAGCCATGATCTTAGCTAATTGGTGGATAAGGCTCGAGGGGCAAACGTCCAACTCCTGTTCCAATTTCTTTTATCTTATAAAGTGCAACTGATGTCTCAAAAACATAAAACCGGTTTGCAACATTTTTTTTCCATACGAGGACTGGTATTCCCATGAATTGCAAAGAAAAAATAATTTGCAAATGTTTCTACTAAGTAGAATAAGTAGGGTGGGGGAACTTGGAACCTGAAGGGGATGAACAAGGAGGGGCAGTGAGTAGCAGTCTTAATTGTAGGTGCAGAAGCTATTTGGGCAATATTTTGGAAGCAAATCCTGCACCAACCTTCCCCAAGGTGCTCCATTTTACAAGTGCATCTCATATAACTCCTGTTTTGTTAATGATAGTACATATTTAAAATTATTGATTGGTTTTAATTGGCACCAGGAGAAGCACTGCTGCACCTCCCACTCCATGCTTAGAAGCAGATTTTTTTAAACCTCATCTTTTCGGTGATAGCACAGGGCCACTGTAACCCCAGATTTGCAAGACAGGCAGAGCTGTCATTTTTATATACACACAAAGGGCCTAACAACTGTTTCAGGCATGGGTCCTGGGCAACTCTTTTGATGCTTATACTGTGCGTTGCTTTTCACAGCATGTGTCTTCAGGCAATTGATGAAAGCAATAATAGCCTGTACTACAAGACTCATGTAACAAGAAGGAGGAGGAAAAACGAGCCTGTTCAGGATTGAAGCAAATATCCTGGCACAAGTTCCCAGAACACTGGGTGGAGATTGAGGGCAATGGTCAATCATTAGTAATTCTCTCAATATTACGATACACAACAGTGGGACTCATGGTAGGTCAATAGGAAAGGAAAGGAACATACACCATACATTGCTGAATTCCAGTAATGCCACCTTCAAGAACATTGTTTTGAATGACTGTCCCAAAAGAAATCGGACATGGGACTTCCCAAACCCAGATTGTTACCCTCCTACCCAAAGATGATGGCTGGCATTTAAGATGCACCAGTTTAAAATGTAGATAGATCTAATGTTTGCTGTAAAGAAAACAAGGATTCCTTCAATGATGATGATTCATAGTTGGGGAGGAAAGTTAAGGTTATCTCAGAGGTGAGTCATCCATTGAAACAAATATGAATGTGTTTTCAAAATGCTTACCTTTACCTGGTGCGCACTATTTACATTTCTTAATTCACTACTCCACACCTCCTGGTTCACTTTCTTCAGTTCCTCAATTTGTCTATCTCTATCTGCAACTGTTAAGAGGCATTGCTCTTTCATAGCACAAGACTCTGAAAGCAGTAAGTTTTTCTCCGATCTAAAAGAAGAAATGACAATGCACTAATTTTGTCTTTAATTCTGAAAATAAAATAAATGTTGCACATTAAGCAATTGATTTCTTGCAACGGATGGAAGGAAAAGTAATATTAAATATGTACTGTCATTAACAAAACAGGAGTTATATGAGATGCACTTGTAAAATGGAGCACCTTGGGGAAGGTTGGTGCAGGATTTGCTTCCAAAAAATTGCCCAAATAGCTTATGCACCTATAATTGATGGTGTTGCAGAGTTTTTTGCTTATTATCTGGCATCTTACAGCACAGAAACAGGCCATTCAGCCCAACAGATCAATGCTGGTGTTTACATTTCATTCAAGCCTTCTCCCACCCTATTACACTGAATCCTATCAGCACACCCTTCATTTCCTTTCTTTCTCGTGTTCTTGTCATCATTCCTCATACATCTTTAACCATCCTATCTTTGGGATGAATATCCTTTAAAAAAAAGGAACATGAAAGACACAGAGCCAAAAGTGCAAGCTGTTTAAAAGCAGACTGTGCAAAAAAAAAATTCTCCTGAATTCTCGACTGGATCTATTGGTGACCACCTTACATTTATGGCCCCTAATTGGTATCCATGATGTGGAGATGCCGGCATTGGATTGGAGTAAGCACAGTAAGAAGTCTCACAACACCAGGTTAAAGTCCACCTCGGAGCCAGGACTTTTAACCTGATGTTGTGAGACTTCTTATTGTCCGTAATTGGTAAGTCAGTGGTAAGGGATTCACAATTCCAAGAGAGCTTGGAGTGAGATGAGGAGTAACTTCTTTACTGAGAATTGTTGGGATTTGGAATGCACTACCTGGAAGAGCGGTGGAAGTGGATTCCATCGGAAGTGTCACCTGAGAGCTTTGAAAGTGATTAATTTAGAGGGCTACAGAGATCGGTCTGAGGAATGGGGTTAGCTGGGTAGCTTTTTCGAGAGCCAGTACAGAAACGACGGGCCAACTGGCCTACTTCTGTGCTGTAAAATTCTATGATTCTAATTCTGGTTTATAGCTCACAGGTTGAAAAATCATTTGTCTGTCCACCATTGCAGCTAATGCGCTGATCTATCACCCATGAATTTCTATCAGGGACACTGCTGCTTATTCTCATTTCAACTGCACTGTTTCAGGGTAGCAGTTCTGCAAGGGACAGTGCACTAAATCAATCAGCACCGACCTTGGAAAGCTGTACCACATAAACACGGATCAGTAGGCCTGGTCCCAAAACTAGACTAAAATCTCCTCCCTATAAAATTGACTTATGGTAATCAACTGTTTTATAATTCAAGGATGTTCCTAAATTGACTAGTCCTGCACAGTAAATTCCTCCGGGATCACACAAAATTTATAACAGCAGCTATTAAGTACTTGCTGGAAGCATGTTCACTTCGGAGTCAGAAACTGACTTACAGGAAGTTATATTCCAAGCCAGTATTCTTTTGCATGTAAAGGGAGAGCTACTTCATTGGAGGTTCTGTTGTCTGAATGACATATGTTTCTACTTGCTCAAGTGAATGGAAATGATCCAATGGCACTATCTAAAGAAGAGCAGGTGACATTCCTCATGCTGTGGTCAACATTCCTCCCTCAATTAGCACCAAAAACAAAATCAGTTGATTCATTTGCTACTTCAAGCCAACATTAAGGGCATTTAAATGACCTTTGGGTAAACATATGGATGATTTTGCAATAGTGTAGGTTAAATGGGCTTGAGATTCGTTTCACAGATTGGCGCAACATCAAGGGCCGAAGCGCCTACACTGCGCTATAATGTTCCATGTTCTAAGTACTTGTGGACTAACTGACTGCCACATTTGCTTACATAAACTACAAAGACAATTCGTTGAAAGCAAGGCACTTTGGGTGTTTGGAGTAGGTCAATAGGGTACCACGCAAATGTAAATTCCTTTTCAAACTGAAATTCTAACGTAAACCGTAACAAACCTCAGTTCGGCCAATTCATTCCGGCAGGAAGAAAGATCCTGCTCAGTGCGCTCTTGCAACTTGGCTTGCTGAAGTAGCTTTTCTAGTTCTTCCACTTTATTTCTGAGCCATGTTATCTCAGAGGGATCATTCCATAAATTCCGATCTTTGGGGCAAACAATCTCTTTTGACTGTAAGGGAAGTAAAAACAGTGTTTTTCAATTTTCTGCAAGCATGAGTGCAAAATATGGTTACAGTGCATCTTCTTAGCCCTTTCTTTCCCTTTAAAAAGCAAATTAACCATAGAAATTTGGCAATTTTACACAGCCTGAGATACAAATCCTGACACCAAACAAGTAATCTCATGACTGAGTTAAAATTTTACATTTAGCACCTTGCAATCGTTCTCTACTTAACCCAATTGTTGCTAGGCAGCCCCATTATTTTGTACATAATTGGATGGCTCCTATTAGAAATGCATTTCCATTAACTAAAATGCAGAAGTCAATTCTAAGATGGGGCTCTGAAGTAGCACAATACAATGAACCTTCATTAGCATTCTACCTCGAGTTCATCTGACTGCTTGATTTGGGGTTGCTGGATGCTCTGTAATTGTCTGTCTTTGTCACTCTGTACAGCCACCACTGCCTTCTGAAAAGATTCTGTCTGAGAAGCAAGCTCCTTATTCTCATTTATGATATCCAAAAGTCTTTGCTCACTCACCAAATCTTTTGGCAACCCAACCGGTTTTTCTTCAGTTCTTCTCTGAACCATTTCAACAGCTTTTTCCGAGATCTTAGCCCTGGTTTCTGACTCCGCCAGACCCTCAACTTCAATAAGTTTGTGTTCAAGTTCCTCCAGGTCGGTTCTCTTCAGATTGATTTCCTTTTTGAGCTCATCACATTCCAGAGTTTTAAATTCAAGTTTCTGTTGAAGCTCGAGAATTAATTTGGTCTCATTTGCTTCAGGTTTATCCTTTATTGTGTTTGAAGTAGCAGCCCTGAGCCCGGTAACTTGCTCCAAAATTCGCTTGTTCTCTGCTTGCAAAGATTTCATGCTTTCGTTGCTTTTTTCAAAAGAGCTCTGTGCTTCTTTCCATTGTTCCTCAAGACTGCTTTTTTCATTCTCAAGATTCTTAATTTGCTGCAGTTGCTTTTGCAGCAGCTCCTTCAATTGGTTATCTTTCAAGGACAAGATCTGGTTAAGCTCCTCCCTGTGCTTAATCAATTGTGCTTTCAGCATTGCGTTTTCAGAATTAAGATCATCCATCTGGTTGAGCAGATTTCTGATCTCTTGCTTAAGCTCATTGTTCTCAGCTGCACTTTCCTGAATAATGCCATCTTTCTGACTTAGCATATCAAGATGGCGCTGCTCCAGTTGCGTATATTCTGACAAAATTCGATCTCGGTCGTCTTGAAGGGAGGCCATGGATTTTGTAAACGCATCCATTTTAGCAACAACTTTGTCTTTCTCCTCTCTACTTTTGTCCATCTGCACCCACAATTCTTTGGCTTCATTGGCTGCTTTTTGGCTATCGTGCTGAAGAATATTCAACTGCTTCTCATAATCCTCCACTTGCTTTCTGTATTGTTCCTGTAATTCTGCTACATACTCTGAAATTTCACCATCTTTTGATGATACGAGTTTCGAGATCTCCATGTCTTTATTGCTGAGCATGAGTTTCAGTTGCTGGGAAATAGCATTCTGCTTCTGTAGTTCAGCATTTAATTTCTCATTTTCAGACTGAAGCTGACAGTTTTCCAATTGTTTTTCTGTCAGGTCCTTTTCCAGCATTTGCTCTGTTACCTTCAACTTGCTCTCAGAGTGGCTCAAGTCAGAAAGCTGTGTGCTTAAATTAGTATTTTCCTGTGACAATTTGCTGAAAGCTGCCTCTTTTTCTTTCAACAATTCCTCCATCTCTTCTATTTTTTCATTGTGTTTGCAAATAGTCTCTTTCATGTTAGCCATTTCATTCTGATGTTTACTCTCTGCATCTTTACCGCTCACTGTAAGTTCATTTATTGTCTGCTCCATCTTTGAAGTTCTGTATTGGAGTGCCTGGAGATCAAAAGACTTTAGCTTGATTTCCTCATGAAGTTTTTGCAACAGTTCTTCCTTTGCTTGCACCTGATTTTCCTTATTTTGGATAGCATCTTGAAATCGCGTTTCCCATTTCTTACTCTCTTCAATGATCCTGTCCCTGTCATCTTGAAGAGAGGACATACATTTTGTGAACGCTGCCAAATTCGCCAAATTGTTATTCAACTCGCCCTGAAGCTTCTTAATCAGCAGATCCCGACCATTTAGTTCAGCCTGCACTTCTAAGAGTTCTGCGACCACTCTGTCTTTGTCGTGCTCCAACAAGTCGAATTTGTCCTGATAATTGACTATTTCTTTTTGATGAATTGTTTTCTGTTGGTCCAAGATCATAAGGAGTTCCCTCTCTTTGTCAGTTATTTGGGCTTTTGTTTTCTCCTCTTTCTTTTGCAGTTCTTCCGTTAGTCCTAAACACTGCGCACGAACACCATCAGCTTCATTTCTGGCGTCACGGAGCAAGACTTTATAAGAAGCAAGTTCTTCTTGAGCTAGCCTGACCTGCTCTTCGGAACTGAAGGCTTTCTTAGTTGCAGACTCAAGTTTCTTTTGCATTTCTTCACAGGCAGATCCTGATTTCTTGTTTGCTCGCTCCAAGTCCAAAATGAGCTCCTGGTACTTGATGCAGTCCTTCTGTAATTGATTTATTTCCTGTTGCTTTTCTTTTAACAACTCTTGCAATTCTTTGGTTTCACCCTTGGATCTGGTTTTCCCTCTCTGAGCAGACCGCAGCTTCTCCTCAAACTCTTTGACTAGCTTTATTTCCTGTGTTTCCTTTTCTTTGACCAACTGACATTTTTCTTCTTTGAAGCCATCTAGTTCATTGACGAGTGAATTATTTTGCACGTGAAGTGTCCTCAATGCTTCTGTTAGCTGATCAATCTTGTCCGCATTTTTAAGTAATTCTGCCTCCAGATACTCTTTCTCATTTTTGACTTTCTCTGACATTTCCTGAACATTCTCAAGTTCTTCCTGGAGGAGGGATTTGTCATCCTCTAAAATCTTGACTTTTTCATTTAAGTTTACAGTCTCCTGCTGGTAAGCTTTTACTTCATGTTGAAGCTCTACAATTGTAGAATCCTTTTCATGGCACTCCACCTTGTGATGCAACTTCAATTGTTGAAGCTTCTCGGACAGCAATGGTCTTGCTTGCTCCACAACTTGAATCTCTCCAGCCTTGGCATCCAGAGATTGCATGCCTGAAGACAATGACTCATTGACTTGGAATTTATCAATTTCAGACTGGCGGAATGCCTCATTGGTTTGTAGCTCTTCTAGGATGGATGCAGACATGCTCAGTTCCTTCAGTAAATGCTCTCTCTCACTCTTAGCTTTATCAAATTCTGACTTAAGCTCTTCATAGGTTTGCTTCAGTGATCTGTTTTCCTCCAGGAGCTGAGTATACTGAACAGACAACTCACTTGTGTGACTCTGATTTGCAGCAGAAATGGTTTGCAACTCGACACTGACTCTTTCAATCTCCCCTTCAAGCTCCTGAACTCGCTGCTGCTTGGATTTTGCAAGCTTTCTCATTTTGTCCTTCATTTTTTCATTTTGATCACTGGCCTCCTCGAGCTGTTTCTCAATATTTTGTCGCTCAGCATCAACTTCACGGAGTCTGAAGACCACCTCTTGCTTTTCCTTTCTGGTCATTTCAACTATCTGCCTCATCTTATCCATTTCATTCCCAATGTTTTCATAGGACTGCAAAAGAGACTCGTACTCATTCTTCAGCTCATCACGTTTGGCCTTCCACTCTGACAGTTCTGCTGCCTGGGAATTCCTTAATGAATCCAGCTCATGAGAAAAGTCCTGTTTCTCTTGAGTTACTGTGTCTAATGTATGCTTTAGACTTTCGCATACAACATTTAAGTCCTGTTTCTCTGCAAATATTTTATCCACTTCAGAAAGAAGCCTCCTCTTCTCTTCATGGTGCGCTGAAGCTGCTCGCTGTAAAAGCTCGAGCTGTTTCTTCATTTCGGCTGCGCTTCTTTCAAGGGTAGAAATCTTGGAAGTAAGTTCGTCTTTCTCAGATGTTAAAGTATTAACATCCTGCTTCAGAGTTTTATTTTCTTTCAAGGCCTCCTTCCGGGATATTAGGGCTGCTTGCAGTTTTCTCTGAATCAGTTCTTTAGACTTGCTCTCCTCAGGATTATCTGCTGCCCTCTGCTGAACTTCGATGACAGGCAATTTTGTTCTTTCCTTTTCCACTTCGTAAGTTATTGTCCGCTTTTGCAATTGTAATTCCAGTTCCTCTAAGAGCTTCTCTTTCTCAGACAACGTACATTCCAAAGACTTTATGGTGTTATCACGTTCCTGTAAACACTCACGCGCCTTCTCTAGCTCTGACTGTGCAAACAATACTTGTGTGCGCAGGTTATCTGCATCTTCACTTCGAGATTGGTGAGCTTGCTTCAATTTTGATTTGACTTCAGAATTCTCCTGCTGAAAGGTGACCAGCTGTGCTTGGATTTGATCTTTCTCCCTGTGTAAATCCAACAGTTGTGTTTTCAGAGTCCCCATTTCTTTGGCTGAGTTTTCCAGCTTGCGAGAATAACTTTCTTTATCCTCAAATGCCTCTTCCAAAGCAATTTTGAGGTTTGCAGCTTCAGCTTGGACTGACTGCCTCTGATTTTGGAGCAAACTGATCTCTGCAGCTTGCTTCTCCCTTTCCTCTTGGTGCCGACATTCCAGGCTGGACAGAGAATGCTTCAGCATTTGAGCCTCTTCCAATGTTTCAGCAATCCGAATTTGCGCACTTCTTAGCTCTGATATTAGTTTTGTTTTATCTTGCTGCAGTTGTTCATTATCACTTTGAAGGCTTTTCACATCAGCATCCTTAACTGCTAATGTGGAAACCATGCTTGCTAATCTCTTCTCGAGGGTCTGAACTTCATCTTGCTGACCTAAGGCAGCAAACATTTTGCTCTCCTGCTCCTCGAGCTGAACTTTAAGCTGTTCTAACATCTTTTCTTTGTCACCGAGCAAGACATCGACAGAATGCAACTGCTTTTGCAAAGTCCCTATTAACTCTCTGTTACACTCAAACTCCATTAGCTTTGTTTGATATGTTTGGTGAAGGCTAGCTAGTTCTTGTTGCACATTTTCTAACTCTTTGGTTTGCACAAGATACATTTCTGAAAGATGGCTGTACTCTTCCCTCTGAAGGGACAGCTGCTCTTTGTGATGTTTATCCTTCTCTTGACCCTTTTTGATAGTTTCCTTCCGAGCTAAAAGAGCAGCCTGAAGTTTCTTTTGTAAATGTTCCTTTTCCTGTTTGAGTGCATTTAACTGGTCAGTGACCTCAGTGATACCAACGCCACCACTTTCCGAAGCTTCAGGTGATTCCGTGTTTGGATGGTCTGTTTTTTTAGATAACGTCATTTTAATTTTCTCAAGATCTGAATTAAGTCGACAACATTCCTCTTCTTTTTCTTTTAAAGCAGACTGGAGTTGCGCAATTGAGGAATCTTTCCCTTGAACAGTTTGAAGCAACTCCACAGACAGGGCTTCAAGTTCCATTTCACATTTACTGACATTTTTCTGCCACTGTTCCACAACAGTTTCTTTGTGAGAAAGGGTCTCGCTCAGAACATTTATATCGGTGTCCTTTTCTACCAGTTGTTGCTTCAGGACTTCCAAGTGTGTCTCAAGCTGTTTCATCTGATTCTGTCGAACTGTCACTTCAGAGTTCAGCTCTTGTGTCCGACTTTCGAGCATTCTGCAACTGTGCTGCAGTTCTGCGATTTGCTGATCTTTTGTTGCGTCAGCGATGGCTCCTTTCTGCAGCTCTTCAACTTTCTTCATCAAATCCCTTCTTGTTAGTAGTGCAGCTTGAAACTTCTTTTTGAGCAAGTCCCTCTCCTTCGTAAGCGTTTGTGTTTGCGAACGCAACTGTTCATTTTCGGTAGTCATGTCTTGGCACTGGATTTCTTTGGTACTCAGAAGAATTTCTTGCTGTTCCAGGTGTTTCTTATGCTCCTCCAGTTCACGTGTAAGCCTGTCTACTTTTTCATCAGAAACACAGTACTGCGCTTTAAGCTTTTCTATTTGATCAGTCAAGTGTTTTTCCTCCTCTGCTGCTTTAACCATTTCCTTTGATATGGATTCCGTAAGCTGCATGGCGGAAGCATCCTTTTCTCTCAGCTGCTGACTGAGAGAGAACACCAACTCTTGCTGTTGGTTTACTTGCATGTTCAGTATGTGCGCTGCTTGCTCTTTCTTTTGCAGGGAATCAAAATGCTGAGCACCTTCCTTGATTGCAACCTCCAACTGCTGGGACTTCTTGTTCAGTTCCTCCTCCAGAGTACGGATCTGCTCCTGTGCTGAACTACTTTGTTGGAAACTTTCATCTAAATCATGTTGCTTTTCTTTTAGTTCAGCTTGTGATCGCTGCAGCGACACCTGAAGATCAGTCACTTGTCTCTGTAAAGCTTCTACTTCCAAATGATGGCTTAATTTATTTTGTTTGAGCTCATTACAGAGTGAAAACTTCTCTTCTTCAGAAGACATTAATCTATCAGCCACGCTGTCTGTGATTTCTGATCTACCCTTTTCACTTGCTGAAAAGCTATTCTGCAAATTTTCAATCTCTTTTTCTTTCTCAGACAGAATTTGCTTTAACTCATCCACTGCAGATTCACTGCTTAAAACCAAAGCTAACATTTCATCCAGTCTGGATTGTTTTTCAACAACTTGCTGTCTGAAGCTTGATGCCAGCACTTCTTGTTCTTTCAGGCAACTTGCACTGGTTTGTAATGCAGATGACTGTTCACAAAGTTTCTCTTGCAAGTTATCTAGTGTCTTTTGCAAACTGTCTATCTTAACATCTTTCAACTCTGTTTGAGTCTCTAACTTGTTGAGTTTCTCTGTTAGCAGACTATTTTTATCAGTTTCTCTACCAAACTCCACCAACCATTTTCTTTCTGATTCCAACAGATTTTGTTCTAATTTTTGAACTTCTAATTTCAGTTTTGCCATTTCCTCTGATTTAAGACTGACCTGCTTTTGAAGACATTCATTTTCATCCTTCATTTGCTGTGCAACTTCAAGCTTCTCCTTAATGTCACACATTGTTGCAAGCTTCTCTTCAAGCACCTGTAATTCATCGGATTTCTGTTGTAACTGCCTCTGGTATGAAGCGCTCACTTGTTCCTTTTCCACCATCAATATGTTAACCTGCTGGTCCAACTGTGAATTTCCATTTTTAAGTTGATCACGTTGCTGATGAAGATTTTCAATCAGTGCAGCCTTTTCTTGACAGTCTTGAGCTGATTTTTCGCTCAAAGTCTTCAGTTCTAACTCAAGTTTTTCAATGTGCTGTGTCTGATCCAAATATTTCTTCTGAAGGATTAGTTCAGCTTGCTTTGAGTCCTGATTAACCATCTCAAGTCGTTCTACCGCTTCCTTATATTGGATTTTTTGTGCTTCTAGAGCTGCAATCTGGCTTTCCATATTCCTCTGATTAATAGCAAACATTTCGTCTTTTTGCTGCAAAGCATTCCCATAGTCAGTTAATGATATCTGACTCTTCTGCAGTTCCTCTTTCAGTGACTTAACTTCGACCACCAAAGCATTTGCATTACTCTCTGTAACTTGAACACGGGCATCCTTTTCACCAAGTACTTTCTGAAGTCCTGCTATTTCTTCCTCCTTTGCATGAAGTTCTCTATTAAGTTCTCTGAACTGTTCAGACTGCGCAGCGTACCTTTCCTGTAGGTGACTAAAAGCAGTTTCTTTATCCTGCAGTGACTCCTCAAGTCGCTTTGAGTCTGAAAGCACGTTCTGCACTTTACTCTGGAGCTGAGAAATCCGCTCAGTGCTCTCACTGAATTGTGATTTCAGCAAATCGCTCTCGCTCGCTTTGTCTTGCCATTTCCTGACAAGTTTTCTTTGCTCTATAATTGAAGCCTCCTTTTGAACAAGGACCTCTTTCAGTTGGCTTAACTCTAAATTCTGTTGGCTTATTTGACTATTAAGTTGTGAAAATACATGTTCAAGATTAATAAACTTTTCATTAAGTGCAGCATATTCAGCTTCCTTTGCCTGTATCTTTAGCATCAACTCTTCATTGCAAGTTGTGGTACTCTCTTTGATCTGTAACAGGGCCAGTTCCTTTTCTTGAATAATACCCTTCAGCTGATTAGCTTCAGAGATGGCAGCAGACAGTTGCGTTCTAAGCTGTAAAACAGAATCCTCGGTTTCAGAAAATGCTGTCTTGACTTTGACACACTCTTCAACTTTACAGGCCAACAACATGTCTCTTTCCTCGATGGTGCGCTTTAGTTCATGAGTTTTCAAAGTCATGTCCTGGATTTGGTTCTCAAGTTTCGAAATGGTTCCCAAACGTTCGTTACATTGCAATTCCAGTGCCCCGAGATCTGCAACCTTTTTCTGAAGCTCTCTGAGTTCACCAGTCTGCTGTTGAAGGGTTATCTCTTTCTCCTGCAGCATCTGCTTAAGCTGAGTGGCTTCGCACATCATAACTTGGACCTGAGCTTGCAACTGTGAGATTATCTGCACGTATTGACTCAACTGCCCTTCCCCTTGCAACATTTTGGCTTGCTGCTGAGGCAGCAACATTGACTGCTGATTGGGTGAGAGTCGTTTCCCTTCAAGCTCCGATATAAAAGTCTCAGTAGCGACATTTAAGGTGCTGGCGCCTTCATCAGAGGAGGTTATCATCCCCACCTTTTGTGACAGCAAGCACTGAAGGGCTGTAATCTCATCTGTTTTACTGTGCAGCGCAGTGTTCAGCTCCTCAAGTTTCTCTTTAAATTTGCGATTTTCAGTGCTGAGAATTTGTGCTTGATCCCGTGCAAGGGCAGCCACAGACTCACAGTCACTGGCTTTTTCCTGCAGCTGACAGTGCTCAGCAGTCCACTTACTTACAGATAGTTGCAGCTCCTTATTTTCACTCTGAAGCCTTTCTTTGTCAATATTCAGTGCTTCCAGTTGTTTCTGCAATGACACAATCATATCAGTTTTCTGATCAAGCTGGCCCCGCAGGTCACGGCTTTCACTGGACTGCGTGTTTATGAGAGATTCTTTATCATCCAACCATTGCCTGAGTTTTTTCTTCTCTTCTGTCAATGCTTGTACTTGACTCTCTAAGCTTTTAGCTGCAAGCTGGCGCTGACTTAGTGCTTGCTGCAGGTCATCGCATTCTGCCAACTTTTCTTTCAAAGCCGCATCCTTGGCCCCAAGTTCAATATTGAATGCTTGAACCTGATCTTGTAGCAGCAACAATCTCTCTTGCCCCTCACAAACCTGGTTTTGGAGTGAGCTGCATTCAGCACTTTTACTGCTCAAAACTTCCTCCTTTTTAGTGTTTATAAGCCTAAGTTCTTCAAGCTGCATTGTCAAAGACTGCAGTTGCCCTTGAATCTGCTCAGTCGTTCTTTGATGCTCCAGGATTTGATCTTTCAGAAAGTTACACTCATTCATCTTTTCATGTAACTGCTTTCCCACTGTTACTTCCTTCTGCTCCAAAGCTTTTAGAAGGTCTAGCTTTGGGATGAATGCTTCTTTTTCTTTTTGAAGCTGAGAGATTGTGCTGGTGTACTGTAAAATCTGTTCTTCTTTGGAAACCATTTCATTTTCTAACTGTTGCACAACATCATTTTTCTTTGAAAGCTCATCTCCTTTATCCTTTAGGATCTTGTTGAGATTTTCACTTTCAATGCTCAGCTCTTTCACCTGGCGCTCCAAATTGGACTTGATTTCCATTGTATTAGCAATTTTTTCATTTGACTCAGACAGAAGCTTGGATTGCTCCGAAAGGCTCTGAACTTGATCTTTCACCAATGCCTGCAGTTGCGCATTTGCTTCGTCGACCATTTTCGTTTGCACTTGTAAGTCAGCAACTAGTCTGGTCCCCTCATCCACCTGCCTTTTTAAATCTTGCCTTTCAGTTTCTTTCAACTGTACTTCTTGCACCAGTTGAGAATTAGTTTGTTCGATACTCTGAAGCCTTTGCTCCAAAGAGGCAACAATGTCCAGCTTCTCCTGCAGTCTCCTGTCAGCTTCTTCTCTGTGTTCAGCAAATTGCTTGGTTAACTTTGACAGCTCCCCCTCTTTAACAATAGTCTCAGCTATCAGGTTATTGCACTGATTTTTCAAGGTTTTCAACTCATTCTCCAAACATTGCTCTTTCTCTTCCTTCTCCCGGAGTGAGCTATCAAGCCTTCCTTTTGCCGAGCTGATTTCAGTCAACTGAGCCTTGAGCTTTTCAATTTCTTGCTGGCTGGCAGCATGAGTTTCTTGAAGCTGTTGGGTGGTTACGGCAACCTTATTTTCAAGCGAGGATATCTGAGTTTGGCATTCCACGAGATGAACTCTGTTCCATGTATTCTCCTGCAATTCTGAACGTAGGCTTTGAATGATGTTGTTATTTTCTCCAACCTGCTTCAATAGAGCTGCAATTTCTTCCCCCTTAGCTTCAATTTCACCCCGAGCATGACTGAGCTCAGACTCCACTTTAGAAAGTTGATCAACAAGTGTAGAGATGCTGTTGTTCATGGTCTGTTCATCAACAGATTGAGTCTTCTTTAGTAATGTGACCTCCATTTCAACCTTTGCTAAGGCTTCTTGCAGTTCTCCAGTCTCCTGCTCCTTAGATCTATTCTGCATTTTCAATACTTCATTCTGCTCTGAATATTCCTCCACGCTCTTAGAGAGGACAGTCAGCCTGTACTCCTTCTCCACAATTGCCTCCTTAAGCGTGTCAATCTCTCTTTCACAACTTTGCAAATCATCAATCAATCGGGCTCGTTCTTCCAAGTGGCTCAAATTAAGCCGTTCGAGTTCATCATTTGTCTGCTCGAGTTCCTGGCGTAGAGCTTCCATTGTGATGTCCTGTTTCTGCACCTGAATATCACAAAAGAAGATATTTATGTGACAGTACAAACACAAGTCAGTTTGGTAGTGTGTACTTATCACAACAATCTGAATTGGAAAAATCAGATTTGATTTTGCACAAATCACACATTCTCAAAACACTTAAAAAAAAAAGGCCAAACTAAATCAGTGGAAGGTCTCCCTCTAATCAAAAATTAAAACTAGGAATATCAAAAATGAGGTAAACTAATTTATCCTGTCAAACCTCATAGCTCTAACCTCTATTCTCACGTGTGCTACATTTAATATCTTCTTACACATCTCAAATAGTTCTATACTAATATCTCATTTAATAGTTTGTTCTAAACATTCATCACACTTGGTGTTCATTTTTTATTCTTTTGCAGGATTTCTCCTAGTGAAGCCAATTTACTGCCCATCCCTAATTACCCTCGAGAATGTGGTGGTGAGCTGCCTCCTTGATTGCCACAGTTCACATGGTGTAGGTATACCCACGCTGCTGTTAGGAGGGGAGTACAGGATTTTGGCCCAGTGACAGTGAAAAAACAGCGAAATATTTCCAAGTTAGGATGGTGTACAACTTAGAGGGGAACTTGCAGGTGGTGGTGTTCCTACGTACCTGCTGCCCTTATCTTTCTAGGTGCTTGCAAGGTAAAAGGAGTCTTGGCAAGTTGCTGCAGTGCATCTTGTAAATGATGCACACCGCTGCCACTGCGCATCAGTGGTGGTGGATGGGGTATCAATCAAGCAGGATGCTTTGCTACGGATGGTAATGAGCTTCTTACTGCTCCTATCCAGGCAAGTGAAGGGTCTCACACTCCTAACTTGAGTCTTATAAATGCTGGAGAGGTTTTGTGGAGTTAGGAGATGAGTTATGTGTCGCAGAGTTCACAACCTCTGACCTGCTCCTGTATTTATATGGCTGATCCAGCTCAGTTTTTGGTCAATGGTATCATCCAAGATGTTGATAGAGGGAGATTAAGTGACAGTTAGGCCATTAAATATCAAGGGGAGATGCTTAGATTCTGTCTTGTTGGAGCTGATCATTGCCTGGCATGAATGTTACTTGCCACTTATCAGCCCAGGTCTGAATGTTTTGTTGCATATGAGTTTGGACTGCTTCAGTATTTGGGGAAACACAAATGATGCAGAACATTATGCTATCATCAGTGCACATCTGAACTTCTGATGGAAAGAAGGTCATTGATGAAACAGCTGAAGATAGCTGGGCCTAAGAACACCACAGTGAGGAACTCCTGCAGCAATGTCCCAGGACTGAGATGAGTAACCGCCAACAACCACAACCAGTAGAGAGCTTCCCCTCCTCATTTTTGCTGGGGATTTGTGTTGCCATACTCAGTCAAATGCTGCCTTGATGTTAAGAGCATCACTTGAATCTCGAGTTCAGCTTTTATCCCTGTTTGAACTAAGGCTATAATGAGGTCAGGAGCAGGATGGCCCTGGCAGAAGCTAAACTGAGCGTTAGTGTGCAAGTTATTGCTGATTAAATGCCACTTGATAGCGCTGTCAACAACACTTTACATCATGCTGCTGATGATCAAGTAGTGTGGAATGGGGTGGGGTGGATTTATCTGGCTCTTTGTGGACAAGACACACCTGGGTAATTTTCTGCATTGTTGGGGAGATGGCAATGTTGTAGTTGTACTGGAACAGCTTGGTTAGGATGTCACCAGTTCTGGAGCACAAGTACTATTGTTGGAATGCTGTCATAGTCCATAGCCTTTATGGCATCTATGTCTTTAATTATTTCTTGATATCACATGGAGTGAATCAAATTGTGTGAAGACCGACATCTGTGATGCTGGGGAACCAGGAGAAGGCTGAGATACATTTACCACTAGTCTTCTATGGCTGAAGATGGTTGCAAATACTTCAATGTTGTCTTTTGCACTGATGTGCTGGGCTCCCCCATCATTGAGGAGGGGGCTATCTGTGGAGTTCCCTCCTTTAGTTAGCTATTTAATTGTCCGCCACCATTCAAAACTGGATGCGGCAGGACTGCAGAACTTAGCTCTGATTTAATTGTTGTGGGATCACTTAACTCTGCTTATCACACACCGCTTAGTTCTTTGGCGTGCACGTAATCAGGTTTTAACATCACAAGGTTGGCATTACATATTTTGGTCTGTTTAAACAATGGTTGTTGCCTGGTTTGGTGGTAATGGTAGATTGGGGGATATGCCAGGTTATGAGGTTTTAGATTGTGGTTGAATACAAATCTGTTGCTGCTGTTAGAACAAAGAACAAAGACCAACACAGCACGGGAAACAGGCCCTTCGGCCCAACGAGCCTGTGCCGCCATCTTAACAATGTGTTTTTCCTCCTCCACCCTTGACCCATGTCTATGCTTGTGGTACCCCCATTGGAAACCCACAGCACTTCATAAACATCCAATTTTGAGTTACATAATCCAAAATTTATCGCATTTAGCATGGTGGTGGTGTCACAAAACATGACAGAGGGTATCTTCAACTTGACGACTGGACTTCATCACTCCAGGACTGTGCGGTGGTCACTCCCACCAATACTTTCATGGATAGATGCATCTGCAACAGGCAGATAGGTGAGGACACACAGATTGTGCCCTTACCCTTACCTAGGGCGCACAGAAACTCCTGGGATTTTGAAAACTATTAAAAAAAAGTAGACTAATTTAAAATAGGAATCATATTGTGCCTTATATATTCCATAAGGAATCACAAAGTGTCTCAAATATCATGCAAAGGTATTGTCTGCATGAACATATATAGGTAGAGAATTCTGAACAAATATTGTAAATTGAAAATGTAGTTTCAAATATTTTGCGAGCTTTGGCCAAGATGCAGCCTGTCTCAAAGCATAATGGGAAATGAGCAGAACTAGACAGGCCGCATTCTTTGGAAACAATAAGGTACAGAATATATTCTCTGTTATCAGTAGAAGACTCCGTAGCTGCAAGCTATCAAGGTTTTAAAATGAATAGAGACATTTAGCTTGTGGTTGTAGAGAACAGAAGTATTCAGCTTCTATTGATAAAGGGTAGCTAACAGACAAAGGAAAACGACCCCCTCTCCGTTCCAATGCTTTGCAGGTGACGAAAACGATCCTTGAACAAGTAAGGTTGCTACGCAATGAGGAGGGGGTGAAAGAACTCCCGGGTCCGTATGACCAATGAGTTCCCAACTCTGCTAGAAGGTAAAATGCTATTGGCCTAGGTAAATTATGTGTATTAATGTAATTAGATCATCCAGTTTGGATGACCATTTGGGCAGCAGAAACAAACCTTTGAAAAAGTAGATCTGTTTTACATGTGTACTGTAATGTCAGAGAGAAGTTGGAAATTTCTAGCTCTCTCTCTCCCAGTTGGTCAATAAAGAACATCTTTAACTGTATACTGTCTTTTGTGAGTCTTTGTATTAGCTGAGTTCTGCTCAGTACATGGCACCAGAGAGAAGTCCCCAGGAAAATCCCCTTACAGCTTTCTTGATAGTTCACTCACCACCTGCTGCAGACCCAATCTAGCAGTTATACCCTTTAGGGCTCCACCACCTCAGGCAGGTCCATCTTGTTGGTGGGAGATGGGACAGGAAATACCTATGGATGATGGTGATGGTGTCTGGAAAATTATCTAAAGATATAATTCTGTGAGTATGACTTTTTCAGGTTGTTGCTCATCTTGTCTGTGGGACAACTCTCCTGATTTTGACACAAGCCCTCAGGTAGTACAGGGTTGGCAGAACTGGGTTTGCCATCGTCATTTAAAGTAACTTCACTATTAAACATTTTTTTAGTGAGTTTTAATACAACATACCGCATTCAAGAGTCCTGATTTTCACCTAATCTTTCGTGAATGTTCATTAATTTTAAAGATGGAGCCTCATCTTTCTTTAAAGGTTTAAGAAAAACTACAATTTCTACAAATATATTTTGAGTTTGTCTAATTCTTTTGATTTTATTAAAACAAATTAAAGTGGCTAAAATCATCACAGTAGTAATGTGTTGTGCAAATTGGATCATGTTAAAGATATTGATAGTCACCAATTGCTATCTGAATACGCAGAAGAAAAACACTGCATAGTTAAATGGAAACTATATAGCCATCCACCATGATACATCAATACATGCTGAATCTTACAAAACAGAAGGTGGTCATTTGACCCAACTTAATTGTGCTGACAATTTTGGAAGAGCTATGTAATTAGTGTCACATTCCACCTCACCCTGCTGCGTTTTCCCCACCTTTTAAATATTAGCAATTTGGATGGTTATATATTTTAGAAAAAGACATGCCTTTTCCTTGTTTGAAGAAAGTTTCTCGGTGAGGTCCAGTACTGTGTTTTTCAGGTCAGCACATTCTACTTCATAAGCAGCACATTTCACGGTAGCTTTTCCGAGCTAGTAGAGAGAGAACAATTCATTCCTAAATACTTTCACCTTTAGCATAGTATGCAAGTAAAAACAATAAGTACTATTAAAAAGAAATTTTGTTCACCTTCAAGTGCAAAAAAAATGATTTTGGGATTTCTCCTGCTGTAGACAAAGTAAAAGGAAGCCCCCACTGTTTGTGAGAAAGAGCTTGCTACAGAAGGGACTAAAGGAGAATCAAACTTGAAAATAAAACAAACGGTACAAGGTATGGGGAGTGAAACCTATAGTAATTTACTTATCAACGAATTGAACTGGGTATCAGATTCAGGAGTGAGACAAATTCTGGTTACAATTAAAGTACTTAATGGAAAATGAATATGGAATTTGTTCAAATAAGCAAACCATTTAAATTATTTTTTGCACTGATTAAACATACAATTCTATCATGAGGCTATGAAAGTACAGAGGGATAAAGGCAATCAAAGAAATCACACTTGAGGAGGTAATTCTGGAGTGCAACTTTCAGTTATGTAGCACATCCCCCATTCAAGAATGTTCCAGAGCATTTAAGTTTGTGAGAGAGGATACTGATTACAGAAAAGAAGAATGGATTGAAGGCACAATCCAAGCCCACTCCAGGATCAAACAGAAGATCTGATCTTTTTACAATATAAGCAGTTCACCAACTGAAAGTCAAACACATATTTATGCTTCTAAAGGCTTCCATTCCTCAAACCAGGCTTTGCTCTGTAATCATACAGCAGAATATGGCCATGTTCGGATACTTACATTTTCCTCAGTATGCAAGAGCTTTTCTGTAAGATCTTGGTTGATTATTCCCTGGACCTTCAGGGATTCCTTTAATTTATCCATCTCTGGAAGTTTTTCTGAGGCTTCTGCCAACATTTTCTCCTTTTCCATGAGTGAATTTTCCAGGAAGTCTCTCTTGTCACTGATTCTATGTTGTCAATATAAAATAATAATAAGAGACCATTCAGTCCATCAAGACTGCATCGACTCTTCAAAACGGCTTCTTATCCTCCCCCACCATCCTGCTCTATCATCATAACCCCACGCATTTAACATGGCTAGTCCACTTAACATACACATCTTTGGACCGTGAGAGAAAACTGGAGTGCCTGGAGGAAATCCAAACAGACACGGGGAGAATGTGCAAATTCCACACAGATATCCAAGACAATGAAAAGCTGTGATTGTTCCCCTGCCAGCAGAAAAGATAAAGGAGATATTGTTCAAAATTACATGGGACTTTAGTGGAGAAAGAGAAACTCCTTCTACTGACAAGTGGGTTGGTAACCGGAGGACATGGTTTTAAGATAATTAGCAATAAAAAGGAAACAAATAAAACAAATACCCACTGGTTCGGCATATGCAACACCTTTGTATGAGCACACCCATTTTAAAAGGCCTTTGTTCCAAACTTGGCCAATCAATGAGGAGTGAAAAACCAATCATTGGGCAAAGTAAAATGACCTTTCCTATGGTCTTTATTCAAACAGGAGACCTACTTGCAGCAACTTGATACCTGAACCAACTACTGGAATTGACGCCTAACAGGGTGAGCTGGATGCCTATGGCTAACACACACAACTAAGTCAAAAAAATTTCAACCTCTGGAAATTTAACTCTTAACAACTCCTGCAGTCCATATCAACCTAAAATACAGAGGCTGATGTTCTTACCCTTTCAACTGCTCATTCAGACTGGAAATCAGATGCTGGTGTTGTTCAGAATCTCGGTTTTGCTGGCTTCGCACAAGGGACAGTTGATTTTGTAAGCGTTCGCATTCATTCTGCAACAGGAAAAAAGTTTTTGGCGGACTTGCAGGCAACATTCATGCCTTCTTCAATGTACAGTAATAGTTTCAGAATTTAGTTTTCCACTTTAGTTTTTGTTTCTCCAAGGTAAAATGTGAGATTACAAAACAGAATCATTCAAATATTCTCCAAGTTCATTAATTTGTATAGCATCAGCTCATTTGAAATTACTCAATTATTAAAGCTTAGTGTAATTTACTGCGTCATTTTTCAACACTGCAAAATATATAACTGCACATTTTAAAAGCTAAAACACAGACACAATAACAACATATAGACAGTCACATCTTCAATTTTTATGAAGTCCCCTCCTCGGCATCTATGACTTCTCATATATGGTTTGTGTCATGGTGGATATTTAGAGGCACTCTTGTTCTTCTGTGTTCCTCGACATTCCTCGAGTGTAACAGGTTTTCTGGAGGGAGGAGTAACAATCCTTTGCTCCACTAAACAATGCATTTGAGGGCTGAACCTGGGATTCTAGCATTCATCAGCAGTGCACCTCTCAGGCACCTTGCTGATTGTTTGTTCATTCATTGACTAATTTTCTAAAATGCACCAGAAGCAAGTATTGCTTCCTGTTGGAAGCTCCCAACTGCAAAACCATCCGTTCTGTTGCTGTGTTCAAACCACCACAAACAGATGCTTCCTTGACTGTCTGAGGAGTTCACATACAGGATACAGGTCTGAGGAGTTCACATACAGGGACACAGGTCATCTTCACCTTGTAAAAGGTGAAAGCATGAAAAGACACTGGAATTTAATGGAAGCTTATTATATTTAAGATGCACGAAATATTAGGACGGTATTGACAAAGTCTGGCAAAGCACAGGGATTCATCTTCTGAAAAGGAAGATCAACATAACTTCCTTCCCTGTAAGGATGAAGAATTCCAGCACAATTGCACGACTGCGTGTTTGTTCTTGTGGAAGGATGAATGCCTTCTAAACAACACTGTCTGTCCAAGATGATCATTTCACCAGACCAGAAATTTGTTACTACAAAAAGTTGGCTAGTTCACAGCTAGCTATTTCGCTTTTAGCTGCAAACAAAAATCAAAGTTTCACTGATAGAATAGCAAGGCCAGACCACTACTTAGGTCAGCTGCTTAACCACTTTTTATCTCTTTTTTCTCAATTTCTTTGGCACTCATGAAGGTCATGAGCATAGTATCATAACTATTCATTTTGCCATATCTCTTAGACCTAGAATCTATCTGATAGCCATTCAGGTATGGGTAATTTGCTTCCAAGCATGGGCAGTGGGAATATTTAGACTCTGCATCTGTAACTATTGGATTTTAGAGGAATGAGAGGTGATCTTATTGAGACATAAAGGATCCTGAGGGATCTTGACAGGGAGATGCTGAATATTTTCTTTCACCAGGAAAACAAGAATTAGAGGACACAGCTTCAAAGTAAGGGTCTCCCACTTAAGTCAGAGATGGAGAATTTCTTCTCTGACCAGGTCATTAATCTCTGGAATTCTCTAACTCAGGGAGCAATGGAGTCTGGATCACTGAAGATATTCAAGGCGAATTCAGGCTAATTTTTGATTTACAAGGCAATCAAGGCAACATAGGGGCAATTAAGAAAGTGGAGTTAAGGCCACAATCAGATCAGCTATGATCTTATTACATGGCAGAACAGGCTTGAGGGGTGGAATGGCATACTCCTGCTTCTATTTCTTATGTTCTTATGCTACTATTAAGTGGCTGAGTCACTAACTACAGAGGTTAATCACCTACTCGATGTATCCCACACGATGTAACAGAAACCTTTAAAGCAAATGGCCTGGCTATGAAACATTAGACAATTTCAGCCTCTTATTGCCTTATTATTCTTCTTGTACAGTCTAGCTACTCCCTGCAAACATGCCGACAGTCTGCATACATTCACCTAATCCCACAACAGGCACAGGATTGAACAGTAACACGGATCACTGGTTAGTGTTTTCCAAAGCTACCTTTAAATTTAGTGGACTGTTAGTGCTTCCTTCTCTCAAAACAAAGGCCTCCCACTTTCATCTCTAATCCCAGTCAGAAGAAGGGAAATTATTCAACAAGTTTTATCAGAGGACAAGCTTTGTGAATCCAGTAATGAATCCAGTCTGATGTAGGAAGGCGAAAGCATGAACACCACCTCATTAAATGAAATACAAACTCAGCTTAATACAAAGGGTAAACATGCATGTGTTTGGGGAAAGAGTAGGATGAGAGACTAATTGGATAGCTCTCACAAAAAGCTAATACAGATATGTTCGGCAGAATGGCCTCCTTCTGTGCTGTATCATTAGACTATGACCTACAAATAATCATGGCCTCAAACAATGTTAGCAACTGGGTGATTACAAGGTTTGTTTTACAAAACAATGTCTTTTTTTTCAAAACAACATCTACTCTCACTGTGCACCTTGATTCTTTCTGCAATTAACTGGAGCCTTTTCTCATTTTCTAAACAAATGGAAAATCATAATTTGATATCCCAGTGACGTGAAATCCTGGCATTGGAAATATCCACTGCTTTACACATTTATCCTCTTTGCATTTGTGCCACCTGCTGTGCCCAATAGTCACTGCAGACTCTTGTATAGAACCCAATTCCTTGGCAACACGAGAAAGAAAATATACGGGATATGCAGTCCTGTACAATAATGGTGCAAAATTGGATCAATACTACTATTTAACACAATATAAAGAAAATACTTACTTACCCAAAAATACAAAAAATAAATTTTAGTCAAAAAGACTTTGTAAAGGCATGACTTAAAGATTAGCACTGTGCCTCACAGCACCAGGGACCCCGGTTCGATTCCTGGCTTGGGTAACTGTCTGTGTGGAGGGTGCATGTTCTCCCTGTGTCTGCACGTGTTTTCCCCAGGTGCTCTGGTTACCTTCCACAGTCTGAAAGATGTGCTGGTTAGGTGCACTGCCCCGAACAGGCGCCAGACTGTGGCAATTAGGGGAATTTCACAGTAACTTCATTGCAGTGTTAATGTAAGCCTTACTTGTGACTAATAAATAAACTTCAAACTTTACTTTCTGTGGGCTGGAATGTTCTGATCTCCCCTGCAGTCAGGATTCTCTGGTCCTGCTGCAGTGAATGGAATTTTGGCTGAACACCAAATTCTCTGTTCTTGCTGGTAGAAGTGGCAGGGCGAACAAGATCAGAGAATCCCAAACTATATTTCTTCTTCAAAAACAAAATTCGAACATAAATTGAAAATTCACTGATTGAGACTTCAAACTTGTATTATAGATAAAATAAAGATGGTGTCTGTTTTATGCTTGACATTCTTTAGGGCAAAAATATTCTAAAATACAACTTCACTGCTTTTTTTCTTTATAAGGTTCTTTAAAGGAATCTTGGGATGAAAAATATAATACTTGATAAATTGTTTACTTCCACAAGACTGTTTTTAAAATTTAATTATACTGGTGTTTACAACTGCCAAGGTAAAATCGAAGAATATGGGAACAGGAGTAAACCATTCAAGCTCATGAGCCTATTCCATCATTCAGTCAGATCAAGGTTGATCTACATAAAATACACTAGACCTTGGTGACTGTACTTTATAAATAGGGAAGGAGCTGAAAAATATATATCAATTGTCATATTTTCTATTTGTGAAACACAGTATGCTTTTATCTATTCCGAACATTTTAAATAGGAGTTTTTTTATAAATGTATTTGAAGTTTTAGACATGACACTGAAGGCATGGCCTGGCAGTGCTGACCAGGCACCCTGGCACTGCCCAAAGGGCATAACTGTTATGGGGAAAGTGCAATGGAGGTGGGGTCTGAGCCTCTTCATTATTTAGGGTATTTTCCACCAGCAAGTCTTGTCATAATTGACTTTGACGTAGTCACATATAACTATAGCACAATGACACAAATTAAAAGCCAAACTTAGGCAAAATACCTACACACATACAGAAACCAGACCCGACAGGACATGACCAAGTGTACACTGCAACTGTAATTCATCAACTCAAAATTGAATCATGGGCAAACACACCTGGGGAACCCTCAGTAGCTGCCCCTCTTCACAGACACCAAAGGTCACCTGTATTAGAAGGCCTTGTTACAAGATCCTTGAATTTAAGTATTTTCACAGTTTCATGATCAAAGGTTTAACAAGATTCAAAAGGTCAACCTTGGGGATTAATCCAAAAGTTTTGAGTTGGACTTTACATCCCGATGAGACACTTATAAGACAATATGAAATGGCATCGGCATGCAGAAAAGTTACAACTCCATCTCTGTAGATAAACAGGAGACAGGGATTATTCAACTGTTCTGCTGGTCATGGCTTCCAAATAGGTTAATTCTCCAAACAGAATTGAAAGAAAAATTCATTTAATCAGCCTGTTTAGGTCAACAATTTTATAATCGAGCGACGCAGTAATAAATTTCTTCAAAAAAAAACACATCACACACGATTTATTATAAAGATTGATATAAAATACTACCAATGTGACCAAACACGTAACGAACCATTATTACCAAACGTTGTAGAATATTATTTGCTAATGAGCTCAAAAGCTTTTTTTTCTAGTTTATATTTATCAAACAACTTTTATGTTGCATACTTGGCCGTATCATTACAATAATTGCCTGACATCAAGCTACTCATGAAACTGGAAAGTGGACACCCTTCACATCCTTACCTGGTGGAACTCTACTCTGGTACGGAGCTGTGCTTTGTCTTCCAAGTCCTGACAACGCTCCTCCAACACCAGGATTTGCTCCTGTAGTCTGTTCCGCTCCAGTTCTAGTTCCTCAACAACTGCCCTCAATCCTGTATAATTATAACTCTGTTATTTCAAAACTTGTGGTAATAAAAACTAAACTGAATAGAATTTATTAAAAAGACTAATAAATATGGATATATTCTCTTTCTCAAGCTATTTTTAATCAAAAACTTTGGGCCGGATTTTGCTGCAGAACTAACGGCAAGGCTATCAGCACTCACCATTGTTAAAGCATTAATTGGACCACAACTTCTGACAATTGTACACGTGCAATTAAATGTGAAAATCAAGAAGTTGCTGTTCGAATTGCCCTGATGCTCCAGAAGCTATGCTATACCAGTAACGCACCCAGACACGGCATTAATGCACAGGGAAGAGCATGAAATTGCAGAACTTAACATGATGGATACCCACTAAACAGGTCAAAAAAGGCTTTTTCATTCCAGTGCAGATAAATTTTTTAGCAACATGATCACTTTTAATTACTGCCAAACAATTTCTCTGCCACTGAATCTCATCCCTTCAGATTTTACATATTGTTGGAGATTTAAAAATGTTTTTATTTTCTTTTTGTCTTCAATCTCTCTCTTTCTCTCTTACTCCTCTCTCTGTTCCTGATTTGACATTGAAGTAAATATTCTGAGACTTTGTGTTTCAAACTCTGCACTGCTCATTAATGGTCTTTATTCTGACTCGTTGTTTGTCCTGCTCACGCAGGTCAAAATCTTAAAAACCATCATAAAAAATTCTCAAGTAAACCTGTGAGCAAGCCCAAGTGTAACGGACAGCTGGTGCTGTTGGCTTGCCAATGAGAGCAAAATCCGTCTATTTGTTTTTGAATATTCTATATTATGCTCATGAGCTAAATGATTTTAAGTTAGATATTCTATAACCTCAACTTTGCTTCACACATTCTATGAACACAGAAATATGCAAGCCAGATATAAGTGCAAATTTTGACATGACACTAGCCATATCACTCCAATGTAACTGTCTCATGCTGCACACTACATGCAAAAAGCTCTCAAAATCCTGGATTTCAGAAACACCATCATCTCCTCTTAAAGAGGGAAAGCGGAGAGAGATGATGGGAGTGAATGATTAGACAGAAACAAAAAAGATCAAGAGAAGAAAGTGCCATTGGAGAGGAAATCAGACACAGTCAAAAGCAGAGCAGGGGATAAGCAGAATTCAGAAATAAAGGAAAATGAATCAAGAGTAGTGGCAGGAGTAATGAGGGAAAAAAGGATACGGAGTTGGGGAACAACAATCCATATCAGACCGTAGGAGGAAGTGACAACGAACGACGGAAGGACAAGATTCAGGTTTTTTTTTTGCGGAGAGGAATGATTTTGGCATTATTGATGATGAAGGAAGGGGAAGGGCAGTCAGAAGATAGAGCCACCGCTGGCATTAGGCCAAGCAGGAATAGTTTCCTGATGAGGGGATGGGCTTGGAGAGAATCCTAGATGTCACAGACGTTTACAGCATGGAAACAGACCTTTCAGCCCAACTTATCCATGCCACCCCTTTGTTTTTAACCGCTAGTCCCAATTGCCCGCGTTTGGCCCATATCCCTCTATACCCATCTTACCCATCTAACTTTTAAAAGACAAAACTGTATCCACCTTTACTACTACAGCTGGTAGCTTGTTCCAGACACTCGCCACCCTAAGTGTGAAAAATTTGCCCCTCTTGGCCCTTTTGTATCTCTCCCCTCTCACCTTAAACCTATATCCTCTAGTTTTAGGCTCCCCTACCTTTGGAAAAAGATATTGACTATCTAGCTGATATGTGCGATGAAGATGATATAAAGTGATAAAGACCAAGGCAAGGATGAGGGTTGAACGTGTTTAAGAAAGAAAAGAAAAAGACGGAGGTAACTGAGCAAATATGTAACCTTCTCACATTTAGCATGAAAATAGAGGACAGTACAGAGGACTTTCAACTGTGCTTACCCTCAGGTTCTAACAGAATGACTTAGGAAAGGGAATGAACTAGCAACATTGCTTTGGATGATCAGGGCAGTTGAATAACTAGACCAATCATGCATTAAGTGAGCAAACATGAATTTTAATGGAGTTGTGTTAGTGAGTGTGGTAGATGGGGAGGGAATGGAAAGGAAAAAGATCAGAGAAATCCATCCCTTGCCACCTCCTTCCCTAGTACACCATTTTCACCAAAAATATCAAAAACAGGAAAGAAAATATATTAAACTTTAATGGTTACAGGCATTGTGCGTGCGTGTGTGTGTGTATATATGTATGTATATGTGTGTGTCTGTGTGTGTGAGCGAGAGGGAAACAGAAAAGTCAAAAACACAAGCGTGAAACAGAGAAAACAGCAAATTAAAGACATCATTTTTTTGTCTTCAAGCAATGCTAGAGGGAAACAGCTAACCACAATAATGGGAATTCCATTATGCTTGAAAATTTGTTAAACACCCTACCAATTCTATGTCAATAATTGCAATCTAAACAATCATTGATGTCCACTCCAGTCCATTTTATACCCTTGCCAAAGGGGGATACTGTCACCTGACATTTACAGATTTGTAATGACATCTGGGTCAGAATGTGCACAGGCTTGCATTACTACACTTGGGTCATATTGTGAGCAAAAAACAGAAAATGCTGGAAAATCTCTGCAGGTCTGACAGCATCTGTGGGGAGAAAATAGAGCCAACGTTTTGCATCTGGATGACCCTTCATCTAGAGTCAAAATGTTAATTCCATTCTCCCTCCACAGATGCTGTCAGACCTGCTGGGATTTTCCAGCATTTTCAGTTTTTGTTTCAGATTCCAGCGTCCGCAGCATTTTGCTTTTACTATATCGTGAGCAGGCTTGCATATCACCTGAGTTAGAATGTAGAGTACATTAAACAAACTAGGGATTTTCACAGTAACTTCATTGCAGTGTTAATGTAAGCCTACTTGTGACACTAATAAATAAACTTTAAAAAAAACTTTAAACTATTTGCAGCTTAATAACTTACAGCTACAGTGATGATGCACCATGAGCAGCATGTTTGTAATGTTAATTGTGCTACAACTTAACTTGTTAGCTACAATCCTTAACCTTTACTTTAGCTGCTCTGGTTTGCAAAATAGCCAACTATACCATTAGTTTCACAATATATTTTAGACAACTAATTTTGCACCAGATCACAAAGGAAGTTGGGAATAGTCAGCTTTTTGGATTAATTCTCAACTCCCTTGTCACGTAACTTTGCAGTTAAGATACCAGTGGGGTCCCTGAAGATTTAAATACTGGGTCAGATGATACCTTGGAAGGAAAGCCAGCCAGTTCATCGAGCATGCTCATGCTTTTTATATTATGGACGTCAATTTATTTCAATGGTATAATTTTACAGGGGGGAGAAAACAAAAATCCAAACAATGCTGACTGAGGTTAGAATGTGCCAATAAACAAAACGAGTTATGTATACAAAAGCTGTGAAGTTCAAAAGCACCACAAAATTGGTAGGTTGTGCATGCTTTCAATAACCTGTCCAGTGGGTATCACACCTGTATGATGGGAACTGTACTCTGGCCACAAACCTCCCAAGTTCTCCCCTTCGGTGTTATCAGTGCTATCCACACTAATGCTCGATTCTTCAAAATGCTGTTTCTCATCATATTCATAGTCACCCTGAAAATAGAACAACATCGCATTTACTTGTTTGTAGATACAAATTACAAAACAATTGTCAATGTCACTTTATTTGGTTGTCAGGCACTGGATTGTAAACATTTTCAACCATCTAATTGTAGTTCCTCAGTTAAAAATAAATCAACATAAAATAAAACAGATCTCCAGCTTCAGAACTGTAATACATATTTATTTACCAAACAGGTTTATTTGTTAACACGAGCTTCTAGAGCGCTGCTCCTTGATCAGGTGAGTGGAGAGTTGGATTCACAAACAGGGCAGATACAGACAGAGACACAATTGCAAGATAATGGTTGGAATGCGAGTCTTTACAGGTAATCAAGTCTTTATAAGTACAGACAATGCGAATAGACAGAGGGATTAACCTTTGATTATCCCTCTCTCCACTCGCATTGTCTATACCTGTAAAGATCTGATTACATGTAAAGACTCGCATTCTAACCACTATCTTGCAATTGTGTCTGTCTATGTATGCCCTGTTTGTGAACCCAACTCTCCACTCACCCGATGAAGGAGCAGTGCTCCAAAAGCTTGTGATTCCAAATGACCTGTTGGGCTTTAACCTGATGTTGAGGGTCTTCTTACTGTGCCCACCCTAGTACAATGCTGGCATCTCCACATTCTTGATTTATTTGGATAATGCACTCATTGCCTGGTTTCAGTGCAAGCTGGGGAACTATGATTGAAATCTGATAGCTTCACAGAATGATACAGTAGAGGAGGCGGCCATGTGGCCCATTGTGCTCGCACCTATCACTGATTGAACTATCTGTATATTTGCAGATAGGAGCAAGATTGACAGAATTACTGGCTGGAATTCTCCGACCTTGCCTGCAGCTAGGAATCTCCAGTCCCTCTGCAGTGAACGGAGATTTGGCTGAGCATCAATTTCACCATTCTCACTGGCAGTGGCCTCTATTATTAAATCCTATCTACAATGTAAATTCTGCAGAGCACTTCCAAAATTATTCTTAAGGTATGTTAGAAACAGAATTGAAAACTCCTTGCTATTGTATCAGACAACTCAACTGATTCTTACTTAGAATAAAGCACTAAAAAATAATTACAGACATTTCACTTTAGCAGATGTCAGTTAACATCTACCTTTTCAAAATGACTACAACCGTACTCAATATTTGCAAAGCTTAAAAGTAAATACAACCACATAGTGCAATGTTGTGGATAAAACTTCACATAAAAGATAGAAATCAGCCTCATTACATACCCCAAGCTTTTGGCCATCTGTGGTGTGTTTCTTCCTTTCTTGGCGCTGTCCTAGTCTTCGAAGTTGCACCAGTTCCTCCTCCAGCTCCTGCTGTCCTGAGACCAAAGCTGGATCAGAGCAGCCAGGAAAGAACCAGTCATCCTCAATCAGTTTTGTGCCACAGGAAGACAAGTCATTCAGACAGACAGCGTGAACACAGACATCCATACACACACCACACACTGATTAGATCGAAGTGACTTTATCACTACCTTGTGACTTCCCCAAAGTAAAATGATGGCTTCAGTTTCAGTTGTGTTAGCATACTGCATAGACTGCTGATATATTAACTCCTAAAGTTTTCAAATACCAAGGCTGAATTCACACTTTGTAAAATTAATTTTTGTTTTGAACTCACACTGGGTATTCTAGGAACAAGTAGTACTAAAACTGATTTATGCACTGCTGTAGGTTTCAAAACCATAGCAGCGCTATCCAATGTTCATACTTATTTTAGTTGTATGGTTTGTATTTGATTCCGAATAAGTATACCTTAGTTTGTATATCTGCATGTAATTTTGCTGCATCCTCAACAGCTTTAGCTTAAGTTTAAAATCTCAATAACTGCGCTGTTGAATAATGTGGAACACACTGAACCGTTCATGATTATCTCAAACCAAGGGAGTTTATCAAGTGGGAGGCAGAAGAGAAGCATTGCTGAGTGAGCCACACAATGATACTGAAAGAAGCTGGCAGCAAGTTATACACCACATCAGTTTGTTCACTGATGTCTGGCATTGGGAAATCTTTACTTTCAAGTAAAACAAAAACAAATTCCCTCAAAATAATAGAGGAAGTGTTTTTGGTTGAACATCTCATCATTTCTCAGACTTCATAGTCGAAAAAGGCAACTTCCTAATCAAATTTGCCTTTAACTGCCGGTTCACATCTACCTTATTGCCTAAAGTAGAAAATACAATGAAATTACTAAATAAAAACTTGTTGCTTTTCATTTATCAAGCATAAAATCATGAAGACGACTGACTCAGATGACTACACTTCCTCACACCCTGCTTCCTGAAAGGATTCTACCTCATTTTCCCAGTTTTTCCATCTCTATTGCATCTGTCCTGATGCACCATCAATACTCATGCTTCTGAAATGTTTTCCTTCCCATTCAACAGAGAATTCAATTCCTCCATGGTGACCAGTGGCCTTGACCAAGTCCATTCCATTTCCCACACTTCTGATCTCACACATGCTCCTCTCTCCCACAATGGATTCCTCATCTTCCACCCACCACATTCAACAGATCATCCTCTACCATTGCTCTCACTTCTAGCTTGACACCATCACCAAACACAGCTTTCGCTCCAACTTCTTTCAACATTCTGAAGGAACTCCATGAACCTCAACCATCATCCCCAACTGCTGTCTCTTTCCAACAACACCTTTCATTCAAACCCAGGAAATACAACAGCTCTCGTTCCACATCATCTCTTCATAACATCCGGGCCCCAAACATTATTTTCAGATGAAACAAGCAATATACTTGCAATTCATGTTAATTTAGAGGACTCTGATTGCTGCTCCCAGTGCAATCACTGGTGATACCAAAGTGGATTGGGTGGTCACTTTGCAAAAACCTGTCCTCAAGCTTCTGGTGGCCTGTCATTTTAATTCTCTGCCCCACTTAGACTCTGCCCTCGCTGCCCTTAGCCTTCTACGCCGTTCCAGCAAAGCTCAGCATAAGCATGAGGAACAGCATCTTATCTGCAATTAGGCACTTTACAGTCTTCTGGACTCAACAACTTCACTGCTCCCATTTTCTTTCAAGAGGCAGCTGATTCTGCTATTGTTAGTTCAACCTTGTTTAAAATTTTCCTTACATTCAATGCCTCAGCGCAACCTGCCCTTCTCTGCCCCTTCACCAGTCCGTGAGCTTTGACAAAGGGTTGTCTGGACTCCTTTCTCTCTTTACGGATGCTGCCATACCTGCTGAAATTTTTCAGCGTTTTCTCTTTCAGTTTCAAATTTCAGCATCCTCAGTAATTTGCTTTTATCCAGATCATCTGTCTTTTGTTCTTAAAGTTGCAATCTCTAACAACTACAATTCGACATCTAATACATTCTCCCTCCCTTCAGTTCTGACAAAGAGCCAAAAGGACACAAAATATGAACTGCATTTCTCTCCTTACAGATGCTGCCAGACTTGCTGCGTTTTACCAGCATTCTCTGCTTTTGTTTCTTTACTTGTCCACTATTATCCCCTTGCGACTGCCCCTTCATTCTTCAATTTCCATCTAATCGCTCCTGCCTTCTTTCCTATCAAAGATCTTAGCTTTTGTTTTTCCACATCTGTTCCCGCCTCTGAACATGTTAAAACCTGTTACACCTATAACCATTTCCAGTTCTTATGAGAAGTTATCAACCTGAAACGTCAACTGTTTTCTCTTTCCTCCACAGATGTTGCCTGATCTGCAGTTTTTTCCAGCATTTTCTTTTTTATTTCAGAGTTCCAGCATCCACAGTACATAAATGAAGTTTTAGGTTCAATATTCCCATCTGTTATTAATATCATATCACAACCTTTAGAAATTTGGTGAGAATTATCTATCTCCAATTCAAAGAAATATTAATTCTACCTTGGGGAAACCACTCAGGATAAGTGTCACTGGCATATGAACACAGACAGATCAGCCTGAAGAGTAATCATTGTCAGTAACAAAGGGATTTTTGACTTTCTGAAAGATTAGTTCTGAAAGACTACTTCAAAGAGTAGTAATTAGCTGAATACCATAGTTATTGGGAGAGTGGGATATAAAATGGACACAAATACACCTGTTATCTAATTCACTTACAAATATTAATGCAAACTTTTTCTGGCAAAAGGAACAGTCCCATCTATTTTGCGATTTTTAGAATGAGCACTGTAAACATATCCTACTTAATTGAAACAAACTTGTCTTCAGCATGCAAAGCAACAAAGGGAACAATTAAATACAGCAACAAAACTCAAGATGATCTCATACAAATTTAGGCCAAACATTCATTTGTCATGAAATGGCAAAGGCCTCCATATGAAGGTAGAAAGGATCAGTCAGAAACCATCTCTTCAGCATTTCTGAGCAGCAAGCGTTCAATTTTAAAAAAATAATTACGTCACAGCACAACAGCTTCTCGAGTGCACTGCTGATGATTTCCAGGTAAGAGTTCTGAAGGCTAGAAATAATCTGCAGTGCACTGCACAGGACATGGTGACATGAACCTGCATGCACAAAACTGATGGGAAACTAAGCTCTTTATGGCTGGCCAAATCACAATTGCATGAGCAGTGGAGGGGGAAGTGGATGGAATCGCTGAGTGCTCATCAGGGAAACGGTAGAGAAAAAGAAATAACAAAGTCATGCTTAACTGAAAGGGAACTACTCAGCAATTTTCCTCAAATTAAAACACAGATCTTTTCATATCTATTTCAGAAACACATCCACAGAAGTCAAGAGTTTTTAAATCACATCACCATGGATATATTTGAAACGGAGGCAAAAAAAAATCCAACTTAAAAAGCAAAGAAGCATCAGACAAGTTAATGTTATGGGCAGGTTTCTATCCAATAATGCCACTTTTCAGTCTAAAACAGTTGTGGGAAAATTTAAGCTAATCCTTTGATTGCACATCTCTTATTTGGTTTCCAAAACTTGTGAAAACTCAAATATATTCTCATTAATTGTGGGCGGCACAGTGGTTAGCACTGCTGCTTCACAGCGCCAGGGACACGGGCTCAACTCTTGGCTTGGATCACTGTCTGTGTGGAGTTTGCACGTTCTCCCCGTATCTGCGTGGGTTTCCACCAGGTGCTCCAGTTTTCTCCCACATTCTGTAAGACGTGCTGGTTACGTGCATTGACCTGAGCAAGCACTGGACTGTGCAACTAGGGGAATTTCACAGTAACTTCATTGCAGTTTAAAGTTTGGCAGCCTTGCACTAAAATCTGACTGTGGAACTTGCAAATGGAACCAAGGTTGTAAAATATATATATTTTTTCCCTAGTAAGCCTTACTCGCGACCAATAAATAAACTTTTACTTTAATACTGCACCAACATCAACTGCTAACGTTTAGCAATACAGATTTATGGACAATGCTAATTGCGCATTTTCAATGGACAAAAATGGCATTCGCAGTATGAAAGGTGCTGAATCCTCAATGTAAAAAAAAAATCACTATTCCAAAAGTGCAAATGATTGGAAACCTCTCACCAGAAAGCACAGTCAATACTAATATGATCAATAACTATGATCAGAGTTTATTTAAATATTCATGCAAATTCATCATTTAAGTGTATTTTTGTCAGAATTTTGTATTTAACACAATAGAACCTTACTTACCAGAATGGCAGCATGGACAAGTTGAGCCAAAGGGCCTGTTTCCATGCTGTCAACCTCTATGACTCTATGACTCTAATTCAACGTCATTAAGTTGGGAATGGCTTGCTGGGCAATAATGGCATTTGAAGAAATAGCAAAAGTATCTCAGTTTGAAATGAGATGGTCAACAATTAACGTTTGTATTGTATTATGTTCCTTCAGTTTAAAGTTTGGAGCCTTGCACTGAAATCTGATTGTGGAACTTGCAAATGGAACTGAAGTTGTAAAATATATATTTTTTCACTAGTTAAGCTGTAGTGAGTCCATCTAAACTATATAAATGAGGTTTAATTAGCACAGATGGTTCCTGCAATGTATAAATGGAGGCTGCTGCACCCAGCAATGTGTAGCTGGAGCTGATAGCATTTTATACAAGATAAGTAACTGATAATAGCTGTGTTTCATGATAAAATATATCCCTAAGTGACAAAATCTAAAACAGATTGGTGAAATTAATTCTCAGTAAAACTATATTTTACAGTAAATTAATCCATGACAGCACTGGCTTCATATCACAATGTTGTGCATTAATGGAGCATTTGCAGTCACAATGGCAGCAATCTTCACAGGCACAGAATTGGTGGGCAAGACATAATAATATCTATAAAGCAGCAAATAGTGGGAAAAAAACATGTGTTCAGACCAATGCATTCTTCAGGTTCAAATGACTATGATTCAAAGGATCTAAGTAATTTGAATAGTTCTACTTGTAGCATACTCCCAAGTGTTCTCACCACCCAATTCAACAGCACTTGAAGTACAACTTGCATCAACATTTAAAAGCTTTAATTAAAAGAGAAAACAGAGCCTGACCAGGCACCAGAGCTAAGCAAAGCCAGCCTCTCCCATGCAGGGAGTTTTATCCCTCTGTGCTCTCAAGTTGGTTCGGACCCAAGCAATAGTTACAGTGTAAATGCAGTCTCTTAATGGCAGAGCATAAATCATGCCACTTTTTCAGCCATTAAGCTTTATTCCTTTATTAATACTATATAGGTATAAATATCCCTCAGTCAAGAATTATTAAAAGCAAATGGGTTCTACTAAATGTAGGGCATATTATGGGGACAGACAAATAGATGGCCATTAGCAGACGGTGCAGCATCAAATGGAAGCAACGATGAGTGAGCTCAATCACACATCAAACGAGAATAATAATGGGTCTTGTTCAGATCCTTTAAGGTCACCCTTATTGCGTTCTAAAGTCTGACTGAAGAATTTTCTCACTAACGTTTAACATGTTTCTTTTTGGCATCTTATAAGCAGTACTGCAATGCACCTCTCAGGTTTGTTTTATAGGCTGTATCTTGTTATAGCAGGTACTGCAATGCACCTCTAGAATAGAGCTACCAACTTTCCAACCCTGTCCTGGTATCTCCTAGAATTAAAGATAAATTGCCAAGACATGGCTACAAGCAACATAAAAGAAAAGTCAAAGTAGCATTAAATAAAGTTTTTTCCCTTGAACATTTGCATTTGAGTTATAAAAATGTTGTGGGGATGGGGAAAAACAGGCCATTGAACTGTGTCAGGAAGCGTACAATCAGGCAGAGAAGAGCCTATTCCTTCTCTAATTGTTGGGAAATAGCGAATACTGAGAGGGTTGATGTGTTGGAGGACAACCAATGGAGGAGCTTTGGGGTGGAGTAGTTGGAGGCTAGATGTTATGCAATGAAACCTTCAGAAATACGTCCAAACACAGTTAGCAAATCCTATGCTGAGGTTGAAGGGATCCGAAAACTTTACATAGGAACAGCTGATGTATTAAATGCTTTGTCCTGTAGTTGTCAAAATACAAGGTCTGGTTCAGATAACCACAAACATTCTACACCTCAATCGGAATTAATAGAAGAAGCTAGACCCTTAAATGCAACTGAATTGCAACACTCACTCAAATCTATTAAACTGCTCATAGTAAAATATATAAATGGTTCAACAACAGAATTGTGTAATTTACCTTCTCTTTCTTCCTCAATTTGTGTCATCCTTAATTCCATGACAGCTCTCTCCTCTTTGGCCTGGCCCCGTGCCGATTCAGAAACCATTTCTTGCCACTCAAGCAAACGACTCTGCAGCTCTTCAGCACTGCCAGATTCACTTGTCTACAGGGACATTACATAAATGTGCAGTCAGCCAGAAGTCTAATTGGATAATTACACATTCTTCTTGTGAATGTCATTATATTGAGAACATGTGGCCATTAGATAAAGCAGTGGTAATTGTGCCCATTTGCATCTCAACTATATTCGGTCAACGGCGCGTCAAATAGATCAAAGACTCAAAGTGATACAGCAAAACTGGCACTACTTTGATGAAGCGAATGGCCTCTTCCTTCAAGTGCTGTCACATATAACCGTAAAATTACTTTCTTTTCCAAAGTGAGTTCATTCATAAAGTATCCGGTCCTCAATTATTCGCTGTTGAAAATTATGCAACAAGTGAATATTCAGTAATTTTTGGATAGCGTAATGCCGGATAGACAGGATTTTTAGATGGCGGAATTTCTCACCCCACCACCAAAGAGTCAGCAGTGAACTGATCCCCACTGATCAGAGGGCAGCCCCATCTGCAGTTCAGCCTACAGAATATTTATTAGCTGGAGACAGTACTTCCACTCCTCACACAGGTGGCAGTCAATCTGATAGGCAGGTAGCTCTGTAGTCCCAGCAGCCTCAGTTGCAGCAATGACCAAGAACAGGACTACAAGCAGTCCCCAGATTCTATGCTGTAGAGTCCAGGACGATGTCAATGTGGGAGTTTTAATAGTGGTGTTATGTTCTCAGTTGGCATTACTACTCCCAGGATCAAACCCTGGTTCAAAAGACTGTAACTTACAATTTGTTTAGAGAAAGTGGCTGAAAAGAGTCACAGGGCTGCCAATTAGCTTTTAATGCCAAAAACAAAATTATTCAACATTAAAAGTTTGATTACAGTATGATACGCCTTCACTCCTACTTATCGTCACAAATGTAAACAATTTTAAGGATAATATAGATAACAAAATGTACCTTAAACTAGAAAATTTTCAATAAACACACAGTCCCTGTAACCCAACAGGCTACCTATGGTCAGACAACAATCCACTCTGAAACCAAGTGGCGAATGCCACTGAATTGGTCTTCCTTGGGATTTCTCCTCAAATCCTGCCCTGCTCCCCCCAGATGACTATTACACTGTGAGCAAACTGATCTCACTGGATTCCAGCATCCACCCAAGTGTTTCCAAACTCCTCTCTCAAACAGACACACCTTAGAATTTTTTTTCAAACAATGTTCTCCCTCAGCTGTTCGCAGCAAGGATTGGCCCTCAGGTTTTCCAACTCTCCTTTCAGTGTTCCTTTGTCTTGAATAGCCTGGAGAGAGAACCTTGGGAGTAAGGTGGTGCCAAGGACCTGATGTAAAACTGGGAACCTTGAGGGAGGTATCCCACCCTTCCCATACAAGGCCAAGCAGGGTGACCAGCCGAATTTCACCCCTGTTGCTGAACTCTTCATGCCATTCTCAAAATTGCAGCTGGGCAGGAACCAGCCCTTAAGTCACTAATAATTGGTTATTTAATGGGCCAGAATTGGGGCATGGCCAGGCCAGATCAACTTGCAAAATTCCAAATCAGTGTCCACAGGATCCAAGCCAGCTGGTGAAGTCAAAACCCTGATGTCATCAACACTTCTTTAATATGATGATTAGAAATGTTAGGTTTATTAAGGGGATACAATGATGTTCTGTTTATGCAAACTCTAAATCTACAGATTTTTCAAAAACAAAATAGCCTTATCATTTTCCATATCAAATTTCATTTGAACTTTTTTCATAGACAGCTCACAGGCAGAGTATTTCACTGGGTAGTACATCTATGTTGATAAAATGGTTTACCCTGGCTATTTTACATGCACTCACCGCTCTCTTTAGTGAGTTTAATACAAATCATCTGTAGATGTCAAGTAAATAAACTTTACTATAACCTTAATACGGTTTTAGACAATCCAGACATTTTAATCAATCCACTCCACACACTTTGGACATGCACCCACTGTCTAATACAGCATAACAGAAGGAGTCGGCAATGAGAACATCCAGTACCATGTAACTGGTGACCAATTACTTCTGACTGATCATCAACTTCCACGCCCAAAGCCTCCATTTCAAAAATTCGGTTATTTTATTTCAGGCAATCCATTGCACAATAACTTTGAGTCACATCTGAAACCTGCGACCATTTCTCCAATATTTCTGGGGTTTGCTCTCCTGCTATGGTTATCCAATTCCTGTTGTTTGTTAGAGCTAGCAGAAGGGGCTCTATCTTCATTTTGTTCATTCTTCTTTCACACTGACACTTGTGTTTCATCTATAAACGGTCTGAAAATGCTGCCAACATTGAATCCCCCATCTTTTGATTTATGCTCAAGGGTAACTCATGGTGCCATGAAAGTGACTGGAAATTAACATTTCCCCAAAAATGTTTTTAAAGTTGCAGATGCTTTTGGGATGGGTGTATCTCATTCTGAGAATAACTCTAATCGACATCAGAAGCCTATTCACATTCAACACTTTAGCATAACATTTTGAAAGTAAACAATGAATAGATTTTCGACAATCCTGTGTATAACCTGCTAAATTTCACGCTACATTCTTCTATGAAATAGCCAACCAACTTTCTAAATTTATCAACGTCTGACCATGACTCATATGTATGTCTTATAAATTTTGTCCATAAATTTTATGTTTATCAAAACCCTTCCCAATGCTGAATTGATGAGCCTCTGGCTCCAAATATACTTTGCACCTGATCCTGCTTTTAATGGAAAGTGCCAGGACCATATCTTGCTTTTTATTTGCTTACAAGATAACCCGTGTCCGTATATCCACTTCATTCTTCCAATGGTCACACAGTTCAGCTTCACAGAACAATGCTGGAAAATCATACGCTGATACTTTACTCTTTGAGCCATTCTTCTCCAGAGTAACTCCAATTACAATCTTCTGCCTGAAAATAAGGCTTAGTTTCCACCCTTCACCTTTAGCCCAGCCATCTTCTGCTACTAAAGAACCAAACTAGTTCATGAAGTCAGAACCAAGACGGAGAATTTTTCCTTACTGAGGGTTTGTAGATTTTGTTTGGTTTCATAGCTCTTCCCACACTGAGCTCTCCACTATTTATAATATTCTGGTTAAACCAATTACGTCCTTTGTCTACACACAAAGTACTTAAGTAAACAATGCCATTCACCTATGAATACTAACAATATAATTAACAGATTGGGGCAGGCAGTAGGGCAGCAGTAAGTCCAACTGTGGAATTGTATGAACCCCCACCATTACCCACGCCCCCCCCCAACACACACACACACACACAACTGCGCACCCACCAGCAAGGACCATACCATTCTGCCCAATAGGTCAAAGAGTCACTGCAGCACATTGGCCTCTTCTGTTCTTTCTATTACTTCAGCAGGTATATCTGTTTCCAGTTGTTACTGATGATCACACAGACAGATTTCTCAAAAACTTACTACAAATGGCATTGTGATTCTGAAGAATATCTTTGCAGCAACAATATAACGGGAATTTAAGTTCACCATCAAAGGTTGACATGACCCAAAACAGACAGGACTTGGATTCACAGATGATTGTATTTATCAGGATTTATCGCCAGATTTTGACTAATATTTTCCCCATTTGCAGCAAATTGTATTATTTAATATCAGCTGCACCATTTTCTCATTCTTGCCAACAGATCTTCATAGTTGATGTTACTAGAACATTAACATTCAAACTGGAATCGTGGAACTCTCTGCAACACTAAAACTAATTAAAAAATGTGGACATGCTCTGTTGTTTCCAATACTACTCAACCCAATATTAAGCAGACAAATGTGTTTGATAATGTACACCAAAGCAGTCTTTCATGGAAGCACAGTGCCCACCTTAACTGCAGATACCAAGTCAGGTAGGCACAAGGAACAAAAAAAATGCAAAGGACAAACTTAGCCATATGCCCCATTTTAAAAAAATCTAAAATAAGCAACAAGAAAACAAAACTCATCAATTCAAAAAATCCATTGACAGTTTGAGGCTGTTCAGATTGTACAAAATCTGTATCATAAGATTGTAAAACTGCACATGGATAAATTATATACGACACAAAGAAGTTTGCCAACCTGGGAAGTTGCCCGTTTGGTCACTTGTTCCAGATCTGCTTGCATTTTCTGTTGTTGTTCTTCATACAGTTCTAATTTTGACAGAAGCGCCTCTGAAAGAAAAATGCAGCATCACTCAATAACAACGACAGAAGGACAGAAAATAATCAAAACCAATTGCTGAACATACCATTTTGTGCCCTGAGCTTTTCAAGATCATTTGTTCTTTGTTCCAATTCCCCTTTTTCCTCCTCCAGTTCAGCAACTCGGCTTTTGAGGGCAATTTGCTCTTGGTGAGAAGTTCCACTCTAAGTGAAGGAGAAAATTTAAATTGAAGCAAAGGATTTACTAATATGAATAATATAAATGTCAATGCACATTAAAATGGAATCAGAATATTCTGCAGTTATTGTGACACGTGCTTTCTACTTCACATTTTCATTCTGTAATTCAGTTCCTGCTGCATGTTCGTGTCAATTCCTGGTTAGGAAAGATTAGTACTGCATCTGTCAGTGCCTGCAATTCTGCAGTAAAATGGCGAATTTGACACAGTTAGAGAGATAGCAGATGAACACAAAGAGACAGGATTAAAAGGATATGCCAATGGGGTTAGACAGAGATTAAGTGGTACTTTGCTCACGTGAATAGGTGGCATCATTTTGTTGGCTTGAGTGGCTTGTTGGTATTGTGCACACATTCTTCATTTGATGCAAAAACTGTACACTGAAATTCAGGTCTGCTGTCCATCACTCAATACCCCTTCACATAACTGATCTGAGACACAAGACTCACTATGCACAGTTGTCACAGTGAAAAAGCTCTCAAGACACCCAATGCAAGAAAGAAGGTTTTAATCATTCATGAAACAAAAAGGTACCATCACAACAACCCCATTTCTATTTCGAGGCTTTGGTCCGAGCATTTTAATTCCATTTCAATAAAAGAAAGACAGGCCTTTTTACAGGCAGTCACCAGATATCAGAAGTCAAGATTTACACGTACCACTGCATTCCTGAGATCTTCTTCAGCCTGCCTGATTCTGGATTTGGACCAAGCTTTCATTTTTAGGAATTTAGCCTCTGATTTAGCAGCCTCTTCCGTTTTAAGTTTCAGTTGTCCTATAAAAAGGATGAAAATACACATATTAATTACACATCTTTAACAATCATTGGAACAATTCAAATTACCATTTAACTCAGCAGCAAAGAATTATGATTCTTCTAATGTAAACATAAGCAGATTTTTACCATGTTTTGTTGTAAATAAGAGAAAGCTAGTAGCATCATTGCGGTTTTTATGTTTTTTCCATCAAGACTTTACTATAATTGATGAAAATACAATACTGTGCCATGAGTAATGTGTTTATATGATGTGTTATTTTTCCCTTCTTGCCTCTTATATGTTCAACATTATCATTCTGTCATGCTAGAATGAGTTGTAACACAAGTTTAAATGGGTACAATCTTGTCAGGACATGACTACATTACAGTGGTGTGCACTGTTATTAATTTAACCTCATATAACTCAGAATCCATAAAGAAATTAATTGGTTCTAGCTTTGTTACCTTATTTTATTTATTTAATGTGGTTATCCTGAGAGTTTTTACCCATCTTTAGTTTCATTCTCATTTGCAATGTTAATTCACAAGGAGTAATGCATTAGTTACTAGCATCAGAGATGCTACTTGCATGAAAACATTCTGCTTTATTTGCCAGGGTGAATAAACCCAGATCTAATCATTCATTATGTTACCAATCAACTGCAGGGCCCACAAGAGATTATGATATTTTAAAGGGCAATCGGGCTATAAAATGATTGATAAAAATGACTGAAAAATATTAATCAAGTGACAATACAAAATAGACAAGCTATAAGTGAAAATTAAAAAGCAAACACTGATAGGTGTAATCAACAATCTTATGACAATGGTAACCTTACATTTATCATATTAAATGCATACATGGGAAAATGAAGTCACGATACTGCCACATCTCTAATTTCATGCCTGCATCCAAAACAGAAATTGTGCTTCACAGCTATAAGAGTTTACAGAGCCAAAGGCAGGAATTTGATCCATCATAGCTGGCTCACAGCTAGAATAATTCAAAACTATGGTTAACATACTCTCTTCCTGAGTCAAGATCTTCCTCTAATTCAAATATGTACCCATTTTACTGTAAAAGATGGAACTCTCTCTGCTTCAACTTCTCCAGTGGCAAAGCTTTCCAACTTCAATAACTTTCTGCAAAAAATGTCTCTTAACATCTATTATATTTTTAATTAAAGATCCTTTGTTCCTTAATTTCGAGAGAAAATGGTCATTCCCTATTTGTTCTATCAAAGCCTTTTATTATTTTAAATACCCCTATTAAATATCCTCTTAAGCCTTGTCTGTTACAGAGAACATAGTCCCAGTATTGTCCCACAATCTCCTTTTGTCATTACAGTTTCTCACCCTTTGTATTATTTTCCCCTTACTATTGTTCAAACTTAAGTAATATAAAATGTCTGCAGAATTATTGAAGCGTCTCAGTTGTGGTGTGGTCTGCAGGCGTTAACACTTACTGGTTAGTGGCCATTTGTAAAGAAACAACTGAGTACCACTCTCCCCGTTAGGACACCACGAATGGAAAGGGCCCCCTAAATTCCTTCATGATGTCAGTCAGGGAGTTTTACCAAAAAAAAGTCAATTGATAATTCACCAAGTTCAACAAAGAAATTAATCACCCAACCTCCCAGGTGACTACCTTCACTATTGGATCATTTCAATGATATCTACAGGTGAAAGCAATAATTGTAACAGGAACTAAATTCTACTGGGTTTATTTTTTCCATGGGTTCTCTAAACTTCACTGTCTATTGATCAAAGGATCTGACCAGGACACAAGAACATTAGAAACAGGAACAACAGTCCCATCAGTCTGTTCAGCTATTGCTGAACTTCAAGCTCAATTTCACTTTCCTGTCCGAAATTCATAACCCTTGATTTCAAAAAATGATCAGTCTTATCCTTCGATGGCTGATTATCCATAACCCTCTCGGCTTGAGAATTCCGATAATTCACAGCCCTCTGAGTGGGGAAAAAATAATAAGAACATAAGAAATAGGAGCAGGAGTAGGCCATCCAGCCCTTCGAGCCTGCCCCGCCATTCAATAAGATCATGGCTGATCTGTCGTGGCTCAGTTCCACTTTCCCGCCCTCTCCCCATAACCCTTAATCCCCTCTCTTATCAAAAACCCATCAACCCGCGTCTTAAAAATATTCAGCGAGGCAGCCTCCACCACTTCAACGGGCAGAGAATTCCAGAGATTCACCACCCTTTGAGTGAAGAAGTTCCTCCTCAACTCCGTTCTAAACCGCCCCCCTTTTATCTTGAGGCTGTGCCCCCTAGTCCTACTGTCTTTTTTGAGCGGGAAGAGTCTCTCCACCTCTATCCTATCCAACCCATTCATCATCTTATACGTCTCAATGAGATCTCCCCTCATTCTTCTAAACTCTAACGAGTACAAGCCTAGTTTATTCAGCCTCTCCTCATAGCTCAACCCCCTCAACTCCGGTATCAGCCTAGTAAACCTCCTCTGCACTCCCTCCAAGGCCAAAATATCTTTGCGCAGTCCTGAATGTCAGTCCTGAATAACTTTCTGAAAGAAAAACTAGAATTTTTATATAGCTCAAGTATTTCTGTAAAGTACATGATGCAGTGATAGAATGCAGGAAATATGGCAGTCAATTTGCGTCAAGTGGAGATTAACTAACTCAGTCGACTACACGGCTAGAGTGTGATCCAGAATGAAGCCAATGGCATAGATACAACCCCCGAATCAACTGTGAAAGTTCGTGGAAGCCTGCTTCTTGCTTTTCCCCGTCCTTGATGGAGTGTGGTGCCTCACTAGCAATATAACCACTTCTTTCTTTCTCACAAGAGAGATCTCCCTTAATCCCTTATGGACTGTGGTTAATTACCTTAAATATTTAATTTGTACAAAGGTCCAATAAAGAGCAATGACTAGGTAATCTGCCTTTTTGTTTGGTTATTAGGTAATAGAACTGAAATGTGTAATAAAATTAAGCTAATACTGATCATCTCAAATTACCATCTATTTGGGTTTCATGAAGAAATCCTGTATAGAGTGGACCAACACTTGCACATCAATAAAGCAATAAAGCTTGAGCAATTACCTTCCAATTCGTTAATCCTCTGTTCAGTAGAATTATCTACAGTAGCAGTTGTCTCTAGTGCTACAGAACCATCACGGGCTTGTAAATCTTGCAATTGTTTCTGAAGTTTTAATTGGTGCTGTTCCTTCTCAGTCAGTTCAGCTTCGTGTTTCTCTTCAATAGCCCGCAATTGAATGTTGTGTTTCTCTTTCATATTTTTCAAGTCCGCCTCATGTCTTTCCATCAGATCTCTTACCTGGGCTCTCATCACATGCTTTTCAGCATCAAGCTTAGCCTCAAGATTGTCTTTTTCTAACTGAAGAATCCTCAATTTTTCCATCATCTCCTGAAAATTTCAAAATCACATACTTCCCTTCAATGAAAAGAGCAAACCAAAATGACCTTTATAAACCTTAAGTATAAATGTAGAAAAACTGTCCTCCTTTGTAACAATATAAAGCGTATGAAATTAAACAAGAACTAAAAGAACAAATGAGAACCTACAACAGTTGATAGGAAAGTGCAGAGCAACATCAGTTACTAAAAGAACAAGAGTAACAGATACCTGGGAATATCACAAAACTGGAGGTTCCCCTCCAAGTCACTCACCATCCCGACTTGGAAATACATCATTATACTTCACCGTCACTGGGTTAAAATCCTGTAACTCATTCCCAAACAGCATTGTGGGTGTATCCACACCTCAGGGACTGCAGTGGTACAAGAAGGCAGCTCACCTCCACCTTCTCAAGGGCAACTAGGGATGTGCAATAAATGCTGGTCTACAGCCAAGTCCACATCCCGTAAGTGATTTTTTTTTTAAATACAAAGGATTGCGAATCTGTTACCTCCTAAGTATATTTTTGGTATGTACTAGTAAATGCTATGTGGAGTTGTTGCTGAGGTGTTACAAAAACATGGCAGTACAGAACATTGATCTACAGTGCCTATAAGTGACTATAATCTGGAATTACAGCGCCACCAGGACCCATTTACATTAGAAATTCTCATTATAACTGATTACATTGGCATTTTGATGTTAAAGTTCAACAAACAAAAGTGAAAACAAGGAATAAAGTGTGGTAACAGGGAGTGTTGCACAAACAAGACTTTATAATATTACATTGGAAGATCCACAGATGTTGTCTGTCACTTTAAATTATATTACCACAGGCTGAAAGAAAATCTGTCAGCTAGTCAATCGCAGAGATCTTTCTTTTACCATCAATTTACAAAGCAGCAAGCAATTCTTTCCTCACCTGTATCTGTTGATCTCTCCCATCAAGCTCTTTCTGCAGCACATCCACAACTTGTGTCCTTCCCAATAGTACCTCCTCCTTCTCATGAAGCTTTTGTTTGAGGGCTTTCAACAACTGCAGGAATCAAGAGTGAACAATAACAATTAAAAACTTTCAACTCAAATACCAACATTTGCAATGAGAACATCCCAATCAGTAGGTTCCCATCTGGCTTTATTTTTATGATGTTAGAAATTGCTATTAATTATACTAGGGGATGAAAGCTCTGCACACCCTTAAGACATTCCTTTGTTTACATTAACACACTTATTTTAAATCATCTAATACCTTTGTCAGATTGCATAAATAGGAATGTCAAATTAATGGACCAAGTATATATTTACTAGCATCACCAACTGTAATTTGTAGTCTAAAGATACTTAATGGTTTACTAATCAAAATGTGTTAATTACTCCAGGCAAGTTTCAAAATCTACTCCTCAAAACACACTGAAGGATAGCCTTATAAGAAATAAAGGAATCTCTAGAGTGTTCTGTAAGAGAGGGTTGGCAGCCAAACATGTATGATGGCTTCAAAACAGAGAAAATGATCACAGATTGGAAAGGAGAAGAAGCTGTAACAGTGCCAAACAGATTTGATAATGCTGGCATGGGGTGATAGGGAGTGGGTAGATGGAAGGGGAAGAAGAAAAAGGGATAAAGAAGCATACTATGTATGCTGGCGTAAATATAGCAATATATTAAACACCTGTACCCACATTAGACGTGGGCATGCCACCTTGAAACAGCACAGTACAGCATCTAAAAATATTTCCCCAATTGAGATACATCCCCTTCGATAATAGCTACGTGGTTTCACAATCCAGCAACAGTTTGGTAAATAATGTACGAAATATTATTTATGATAAATCTCAGCAATATGATAATGCATTGCTACATGCAGTATTTTTGGAAATAGCAATTTGGGGATTTTGCCCATTGCACGCAAGAAGAAAAATGAATCCATCACATGCAATTTCCTGTCTGTCTGTCGAGACATACCAACTGCTTTTGTTATCCTTAATTCAAGAAAAATTAACAAAAACGCTGCATTTGTTGGAGCTGACATACAAATTTACAGCCTCTGTGGATGGATTCAATCATTAGTACAATCTGGATGAATAAGCAAGTTTACTCAAAGTATACTCAAAATCATTGTGAGCAGAAATAAGCTAATCAGCAAACAAAATTCAGAGTTTTTTGGTAGAAAAGGAGGGCAAGGTTACATGCATGTCAGCTTCTACCTAACGAGAGGGCTTTGTCATCTAATAGGAGACACTTTAACAAGGACAGATACCCAATGAAATTGGCCCTAATAATAGCTGGAACCACAAAATTACCTTGGAAAAATTATAATAGACCAACTAATTCATAAGCCAGAGCAAAAACTAATTCTTAACCCAAAGTAAATACTAATTCATAAACCACAGGAAAAGCTAAGTGCAGAACAAACATAAACCGGAGTGTGGTTGACGTTATTTCACAATACGGAAGAATAATAAAATGAGCTAGGACGTAAGAACAGCATGGCGGTCGAACTACAATTCTTCAATTTCTACTCTTGTCAACAAAGAAGTATGGAGATTTCCTTCGCTACTGTGTTACTAGCATAAATCAGGTTTGCGTCTGTAACATCGGAATTAAGGCCGTTCTGTATTAATTCAATGGAAATTCATTCGTGGCCTTAGAATCAGGAATAAGGAGAAGCAAAGGCAAGTTAGTACAGAGTAGATTAGGTGATTTATTATTCCAGACTGCATAATACAGATCAAAATTAACAGGCAATTGTGCAATAATCACAGAACCATTGAATCCCTACAGTGCTGAAAGATTTTATCCAGCCCATCAAGTTTGCATCGATTCTCCGAAACAGCATCCCACCCAGGCCCTCACCTTCATCCCATCCTCATAATCCCACACATTTACCATGGCTAATCCACCTAACCTACACACTTATAAACATTAAGGGGCAATTTTGCATGACCAATCAACCTAGTCTGCACATCTTTGGACTATAGGATGAAACCAAAGCATCCGAAGGAAACCCAAGGCCACAATCAAACCTGGATGCCTGTGAGGCAGCAGTGCTAACCACTGTGTCGTCCCTTAACGCTGTCAAGTTTTTTTTGTGTTGTCAGACTTTTTACTGTGTTTACCCCAGTCCAACACTGGCATATCCACATCAAGCTTTTTTTCTCCCGAGCAAATACAGATTTTAAAAACATGCCAGCAGCAAGAATTTGTCCTTTCAATTAACATTAGAACAGAACTCCAAATAAAAAAAAAGGAAGTCAGCAAGATAGATATGAATGGAAGGAGGCAGAGGGTGTCAGTGAGGCAGGGAAGGAGGGAGGGAGGGAGGGAGGGAGGCAGGCAGGCAGGCAAGGAGGGAGGGAGGCAGGCAGGCAAGGAGGGAGGGAGGGAGGGAGGGAGGGAGGGAGGGAGGCAGGCAGGCAAGGAGGGAGGGAGGGAGGCAGGCAGGCAGGCAGGGAGGGAGGGAGGGAGGCAGGCAGGCAGGCAGGGAGGGAGGGAGGGAGGGAGGGAGGGAAGGAGGGAGGGAGGGAGGGAGGCAGGGAGGGAGGCAGGGAGGCTTTCAGTGAAAGAGGGGATTTCTGAGGAAAGCATATAAGGGGATCTCAGTGAGGCAGAGGGGAACTGAATAGCAATGGGGCCCCAAGGAGGCTTGCTGGGAAGAAAGGTATCTCAGTGAATTAAACAGCCATAGGAAAAATCTGAGTATGGAATAAGAGGAGGAAAAAGAAAAAAAAACAGGTGATTTTACACACAGCCACTGAGCTGCTTTAGTTTTCAGCTCACTAAAGTGTAAAATTCCTCACCCCTAATTTGTGGCACAATGAATTTGCTAAACCTTGTTTCTTCATGAGAAATTTTTCTAAGTAATGCATTTCTGCCATCAGCCAAATGGAGAGAATTTCCTCCTCGCATCTGATTTTTTTTTAAACAATTAAGATTACAAATTAAAGAAAGCTTAGTTTTGCTTCCTGACAGTAGCAATTCCCTGCCTGATTTCAATAGAAGCGCCAATCTCAAAATTGCAAAACCATCAAGAACATCTATAAAATGTGGGGTTTGGTAGCCACTTTTGGTTATTACTTCTTTTGGTGCAATTTCATTCTGGACAAAATCTACTATTAGATTTTTCAATGGGTAATCTGTATTTTAATTTTAACCACTACCCAGAATTTTTATGATTAAAATATTTCAAGATTCAAATTATATATTGCTTCTGTAACTTTCTTCAAATGATGCACTTGGGAAACAGATAGCTGTTTGGCTAGCCAATAAGCACCACAAAATCACTTGCATAAATTACTGCGTTGGGCAGGCTTTTGAATGACTGACAAATTCTTTACTCATGTCTATTCAGACAAGACTGATCAGCCATTTCAAGAACTGCAGATGTGACTTTCAGATCTTTCAACTCGACTGGGATTCTTGCACAAGCAAAAATCTTGGACTCATTTGTCTGTTGTCGCCACCATAATTCAGAACTGACAGATCATACGTGGTTACAAATTTGTGGGTCAACTGGCAGGTTGGACTGTCACAGTCAGCACAATGAGCACTTGATAAGCCTGGAAGGACTCCCTCGTAGGACAGTTAGCAGTCCACAATAAAGGCAGCAGTGGCTCAAACACCTGTGCTTTTAATGACAGCAGAAACAACGTCAGCTTCTATCTGATGTAATCTCTGCTAAATGGTGGCAGCACAGTGACACAGTGCTTAGCACTGCTATCTCATTGTACTGGGGATCTGGGATCATTTCGAGCCTTGGGTGACTGTCTGTGCGGAGTCTACATGTTCTCTCCGTGTCTGCGTGGGTTTCCTCTGGTTTCCTCCCATACTCCAAAGATGTGCGGGTTAGGTTGATTGGCCAGGCTGAAATCCCCTTAAGTGTCAGGGGGATTAAGGGAAATACGTGGAGTAACAGGGATAATGCCTGAGCAGGATTGTTGTCAATGCAGGCTCGATGAGCCGAAAGGCCTCCTTCTGCACAGTAGGAATTCTATGATTTGACTGGCAGCACTCAAAACAACAAACATCAGGTAAAAAGATAAACAGTAATTATGCTCTTTCCCTTTAATTGACTACACTATACCCTTTAAGCTTCTGTTATATTTTCACTCTCAGCGCCAATAGATAGCAATAAATAAATTGAAACAGCAAGGGATTAATAAAAGATGAAGTAAGATCGCATCGCAGATTTTGGAGGAGATATTTGCTCATGTAGAACATGCCTGCCCCCAGGGGATCGAGGCAAGTCTACACGGGCTAGGTGAATAAATTTTCCCTTGTGCAGTCAGTTAACACCAATTGTAAAATCTTGCTCCATCTGCCTTGAGTCATCATAATTGTGAACAAATAAAATACTCTTGCTTACATTAAATACAAGTTACACTGTGCATTGCAAGGGCATCACCATCGCAATATTATACATACCATTATATCATGTACAATGCAGCTTTTTTTGTGTTAAAATATTAATGACAACTCAAGAAGCTTGAATTATGGATCACTTATTATAACTGGTTGACTTCAGGAACCTATTCTAAAGATTTCTCTCCCATATAATAAAGATCCTGGAAAACCCATTAAACTTAGAATTGGACAGGTTTTCCTTGTGTAGTCCTCAGTAATTGGTTGTGACTTGGAATTCCATGGTTAGTGATTAACTTTGGAAAATAAATCATTGTTGGCTAAATGTTGAAATAGAAATTGTGCTGAATATCAACAAGTTTCAGCTGCTGTGGATATACAGTGATTAATAAACACATCACAGAAATGCCAACTCCAGCTGCATGTGCATACTGTGAAGTGAATAAATACATACCTATCATGTATAAATCTTATTTTTCAAACCTTCCTTCAGAGATGTAAGTCAATTCGTCTTTTAAGTTTTGCGGAAATATTTTATTGCCTTGTGGATCCAGAACTGGCTTGCCTGCAGAAGGCAGAGAGTGGTTGTGGATGGGTCTTTTTCTGCATGGAGGTCGGTCACCAGTGGAGTGCCCCAGGGATCTGTTCTAGGACCCTTGCTGTTTGTCATTTTCATAAATGACCTGGATGAGGAAGTGCAGGGATGGATTGGTAATTTTGCCGATGACACGAAGGTTGGTCGTGTTGTGGATTGTCTGGAAGGATGTCAGAAGTTGCAGCGAGACATAGATACGATGCAAGACTGGGCGGAGAAGTGGCAGATGGACTTCAACGTGAATAAATGTGCAGTGGTCCATTTTGGCAGGTCCAACGGGATGAAGGAGTACAATATCAAGGGTAGGACTCTTAGCAGTGTAGAGCAGCAGAAGGACCTTGGGGTCCGGGTCCATGGGACTCTTAAATCAGCCTCACAGGTAGAGGATGTGGTCAAGAAGGCGTATGGTGTACTAGCCTTCATTAATCGAGGGACTGAGTTTAGAAGTCAGGAGGTAATGCTGCAACTTTATAAGACCCTTGTCAGACCCCACTTGGAGTACTGTGCGCAGTTCTGGTCGCCTCACTACAAGAAGGATGTGGAAGCTATTGAGAGGGTGCAGAGGAGATTTACAAGGATGTTGCCTGGATTAGGTGGCATGCCTTATGAGGATAGGTTGAGGGAGCTAGGTCTTTTCTCCCTGGAGAGACGAAGGTTGAGAGGCAACCTGATAGAGGTTTATAAGATGTTGAGAGGTATAGATAGAACATAGAACATTACAGCGCAGAACAGGCCCTTCGGCCCACGATGTTGCGCCGACCAGTTTTTCTAAAAAAAAACACTGACCCACTAATCTAAACCAATCCCTTTTCGTCCATAAACCTATCCATAGATCTCTTAAACGCCCCCAAACTAGGCGCATTTACAACTGCAGCAGGCAGGGCATTCCAATCCCTCACCACCCTCTGGGTAAAGAACCTACCCCTGACATCCGTCCTATAACTACCACCCCTTAATTTAAAGCCATGCCCCCTCGTGCTAGCATTCTAGATAGGGTGGATTCTCAGAGGCTATTTCCCAGGGCTGAAATGGTCGCTACGAGAGGACACAGGTTTAAGGAGCAAGTACAGAGGAGATGTCAGGGGTAAGTTTTTCACTCAGAGGGCGGTGAGTGAGTGGAATTGGCTGCCGTCGGTGGTGGTAGAGGCAAACCCATTGAAGTCTTTTAAGAGACTTCTGGATGAGCACACAGGATTTAATGGGATTGAGAGTTATAGATAGGCCTGGTAGATATGGATATGATCGGTGCAACTTGTGGGCTGAAGGGCCTGTTTGTGCTGTAGTGTTCTATGTTTATGGGTCAACTATAATGTAAGAGGTCTTATAGCCCACAAGCGATAAAAACAGACTAATAGTCCTGCAAGATAAAAGTTATTTTGTAATGAATGGTTCAAACCAACCTGAAACAATTTACTTCAATGGACTTTTAATAGCTTTCATGGAATCTTTTGCACAGAATTTGCCTTGTATCTTTAAGTGTGGACCTCAATTTATTCAATTCCTTTAGTCGTGGATTTAATACAGTAACTTTTCTTTAAATTAAGAGAAAAGGTTAACCTGTTCAAAGTCGGCACTGGCATCTGATTTTGAGGCTACAATAAATAGCTCCTGCTCATGCTTCTGCGCTTGCTCAGCAAGTTTGCTTTCCTTTGCTTGAATCATTTCCTGAAACACGCGAATCTGAAACAAAGATTCCATCATGACAAGGTGACGATAATTAATGAAATTATTGATGTCACAGTAAAAGTGAGGTACATGGCACTTGCCACTATTAACAGGTACCAGTTCATCTGAATTGCTTTCTGATTTTCTTTGATTCCCATGTTAATGGTCAACATTTATCGTTTCTTCCCACTAATAATATGAATCCTGCTGTCGTCAACTAACCATTGTGAAGGTTAGCATGTGAGGCATCATTAAAATGATGAATTTTATCCCTTCTGGGTCCCCCCCACCTGGAAATCTGAGTATACGTTCTTCTAAACCTATTGTCTTCCATATCTTATTTGTTTTTAAGACTTGCCCAACAACGGAATATTTCAACATGGATCGGTTTTTAGCTGTAGACAGCCTGCTTTTACTAAGACCGACCTAACTGAAAACTATCATACCTTAATGCATCTTTTAGCCCATAAACACACTTCGTCAGGTTCCATAATTTCCCTTTATATCACCAGCTTCTTTTGGAGGCTTTAAGAATGCTTTGCTTTGAAATAGCTTGCCTTGCAAAAATGCTTCTTTGTTGTCCCATTCCCATGAGTTGGTCACTCGAAAAATCCTAAAATTTACTTTTCCTGCTGTTGGAGAATCTATTCTAAATTCCTGGTTGTTGAGTTGTTCCTCAACTCACTGACCTACAAGTCTGGCTCTAGCTTTATATATCCCATGAACTTTCTCCATGCAGATCCATCTAAGAGACAATGTTGGCTGTCCTTTGTCTGGCACCTCTGTGTAAATACCAAACTCTCTCCAACTCATGTTCTTTTTGCTTTGTCAACTTTACCAATTTACTATTTAACTTGTTAATAGCCACGAGAGCTTCTCTATCATGAGCGTTTTTACTTCTTGTATCACTCCTCACCTATTCTTTGGTCCTTGCTCCTGTTAAACTATGTCCCTACTAGATCTCCTGTCCCTATCTGGTCTACTACTAAACACGTCTCTCCTGCAACTAGACTCCCTTTCACAAATTTTTGATTTTCTCCCTGGCTGTGATCACCATGTCTGAACTTACACTACATTTGCTGGCTTTCCACATGTCTACATGTTTATCATAAACTACTGGATATTTAACATCCATCAACAGAACCTATTAGATACTAACAATAACTTCAAACAAGTCACCAATCGGCAGTTAATTACAACACTCCCAAAAGATTGCTGCCTGAGTTGCAGAGTTTTGTGGTTACCTATCCAAAATAACATCTTACTGTTTGCCTCTCTGCTGATGCGAAGAGAGTATCACGCAGCTCCTATATTTGGATGGTTCCAAAACAAGCTAAATCTACTACAGATATTTGGGACTATTAATTACAAGTGTAAGTACTCTTTCTCAGTGACTGCAAACGTGGTGCCACATTCATTCAGATTGTGAATTTTTTTTAGGAGATATTAAACATGTCAAATTTAAAATTTCACATTTTTTGCTTACTTTTCATCTCTGCCTCTTTTCTCTTAAGCCAATCCTTCTTTCACTCTCTATTTCTTTCTGGACCCCATTTGAATGAATTCATCTCCTTTAATTGTCTCTTCTTCTCAGTCCTCCCACTGATTATTTCAGAATGTTTAAATCTCATTAGTTGTGGGTATATCCTGTTGGTATCCCTAATTAGTAACGTCCCACTGCCTTAATCGAAAGGTATCTAACTGCTGGGTGGCTTTCCCTGAAACACCAAATGTTAACAGTTAAAAAAAATCTCTTGATTGCTTTTGGCACTCAAATTTTACTGAAAATTTACTCTACCAATAACATATCTTTATCCTCATTTAAAAATAGTTATACCATGCACCAGTCAGATCTTGCAATATTCACTTCATTGTGATACATAAAACTGTTATATATAATAACATTGTTATATTTAATTAAAAATAAATAGTTCCCAAAGAAAACCCAGCTATGGCCTGTGTGTTTTCATGAAGGTAGATCATTTCGTGCAGTATACCATCCCAATTCCATTGTATTTGTACTCACATTTTTCATGTACATTGCCTCCTTCTCTTGATACTGTGTTTTCTCCTTGTTAAGCTGGTCCTTCAGATTTTCTGCTTGTTCCTGGAGAAGGCTGAACCTTTCTTCACTCTCCTCAATCTTTCTGGTCAGACTGTGAACCATTGGCTGCAAATCACTGACAGACATTTCCTTTTCTGCAACCTGATCCTGCTCTGTCTAATTAAGAGAATTAAGACAGGTAATGAGGTTTTTTTTAAACAGTAGTATGATTAGATCTGGTTGTATCTACAATATCTATAACATTTACCCAAAAAGTACTGCAAATGTTCAACATAGCAGGTTCAATCTGTAAACAAAAATACCTTCACACTAGGATGGAAGCAAAAGTAAGTTTGAAAGTAAGAACTTTGTGCAAGGAGACTGAAGTTATGAATGATTACATTGAAGTAGGCATACAAATAAGGTAATCCTGTGAAAATTAAAGATTTTGTTTTATCTTATAAGATAGCAATTAGTACAGGATGATTAGGTATCAAACAAGGTTTTTTGTAAATACTACCTTTCTTTTCCTTTAACTTGCCCTCTTTCCGCTTTTTCCTTCCTTCACCAGTTTTCTCCACAACTCACATTCTTCACTGCACTCAAGCCTAAAAGGTTGTGCCCAACAAATAAAAGTCCGCAGTATTGCTTTTGTACTGTTCCCAAAGATATAATTCAGATACAGTCCAGATACTTGATATGACCAAAGATACACTTTCCCAGTCCTAACAAATGAAGAGGTACTCAGTGGAGCACATAGTTCCACACTGTGCTAACCCAAATGTTTTTACAATTACACACCTCTTTCCTTAAGACCTTACCATGTCTGGTTGATGCTGAGTAAGGACAAGACTGAAAACAAGAAACCTTGCAATTAAGAGATTCCACCCTACTGAGGAAGCTTCAGGCGAATGCTCTGCAAATTGCGGAAACTGAAACAATTGCAACCAAAACAATCAGCATTCTAAATAAAACCCACAGCATTCTTTTAAAAAGTTAAACATGTTCTATCTCCCAATGTTAACAGATCCTTAAAAATATTCCAAGATCTTGATCTACATCTTCACTCGGGCCTGTGTACCTTGTTTTACTGAAATCCATCCATCAGTTTTGGAGAGATATTTTTAAATGGACAAACAGGCTAACAAATGGGACAAAACTATTATTTATGTTTGCCTTCAATGGCAGAGGGAGATGAACCAAAGCGTGATCATAAGTATGAAGAAATGTGGGACCGCAAGTCAGACAAGTGTTGCCAAACACTGGAGCCAACATGGGCTACCGCCATAAGCCCAAGATGAAATCAATGGATTAACAATACAAGTTAATAGCAATAGCTTCAAATGAAAGCGCATTCTTTAACTCACTCCTCAAAAATTATGGAAATCCCGAAGACTTGACAATTCATACAACTTGGGATACACATCCAATGGAATAAAAATTGTAAGAAGTCTCATAACAGCAGGTTAAAGTCCAACATGTTTAATTTGGTAGCACGAGCTTTTGGAGCACTGGCCATTCATCAGGTGATAAAGGGGCAATGTTCAAAAGCTTGTGCTACCAAATAAACCTGTTGGATTTTAACCTGGTGTTGTGAGACTTCTTGCTGTGCCTACCCCAGTCCAACACCGGCATCTCCACATCATGGAATAAACCTGGTGAGAGACAAAATTCCAACAGAATTTTGTGGGACATCCCACCATATATCAATGAAGTAAAGTGTAAAGAAACTAAGACATCATACTGTATATTTTTATAAAATATATATAGATATCCTCATGGCTATTTCTAAAATTTAAAAAATTGAACAAAGACCTTTAAAAATGCTGAATCTATGTCTACCTGTGAGCTCCAAACAAAAGAAGCTACCTGGTAGTGTCAGAGAAACTCGTACACCATTAACTCCAGGGAACGACTAACAATCCCCTGTGGATCCCCACAGACCAAATTCAAAGCCATCTGCATTTCATAAGCCAGGTTGCCAAACTGAAGTCTGCTCATCTGCTAAGACAAAGGGCCTTGGAACCTTCCTTTCAATACTTAATGACCAAAACATTTAACAATCTTGGGGATCCATGCAAGGAATACACACCCCTTTTCAAAGTCAGTGTGGAGAGGTTGGAATCATGTGACATGGGCCTCTGGCTTATGGAACCCGTAATATTGCCTTGCTGAACTAAAAAGCTCACTCTGCTGTTTACCATCTAGCTGGCAGTCTCACAGAAAAGATGCTGTGCCCAAACTAAATACCTGGTTCCATTTACACTGCTTCTGCTGGAATTCCTGTATCATTACCTGCAAGACTGATTCATTTCTACATGTTTATCTCATTGTGTGAAGGCAACACCACCGGAAAAGTGAATTATACAGAATCAGTTTTCAGCCCACTGACCTACAGGAATGAATACCACATACTGGACTCTGGAACCCACGTGACTGCCTCCACAAATCCTCTTTTTCTATACTCCTTCCATCTATTGTCTGAGTTTGGACGCAATGTTGCAGCCCTTCTTTCGTGTTTTAAGTGTGTGCAAATAAACAACACCTTTGAATTCACCGTATCGCGAGTTTACAGTGGGGTTATTAATAGAAAATTGAATCACCCCAAAAAACAAGGGATTGGGAATTACAGCACCACTTAAAGAAAGAGGGAAACAAATTAAAGAACGTGTACGAACAGGTGGTGAAAGAAAAAAATTCTGCTGTTTAAATTAATCCTCCTCCTGTCTGTAAACTGAGAAATGGTTCAAATATTAACTTCTATCTGGCAAATTCTGAACATGATGTGGTCTATCAGACTCAATCACTAAATGCGTACTATTCCAAACTTACACTCCTTAGTGAGTCAGTAACCACAATTAGCGCTGCCTCCCTTCCACTCTGTAATCAATATTAACCATATAACACCTTGGTAAATTTTATATCTACAGCTCAAGAAGAGCATCTGATGATTCACTGGTCCCTAATAATGTCAGCAGAACTTTCAGCACTAACTATAATTACTGTACTGAAACTACAAGCAACTCCGGGAATCTGTGAACATGCAGGATAACAGGATAACTCCCAAGTTGCTGACAGTGATTCTATTCTTCTCTAGGATGCATACTGTTGAAGTTCCCTCAACTGGTTTCAACAGGAAACCTATGAATTGGTGAGAACGTCCAATCTTGTGCTATTAATCTTGCTGTAAACACCCTTGAAGAAGTCACAACTTGTTGAACGACACGGAATTGGTGTTTTACAGTCTACCAACTTCAGCATTACTGTGTAACACCCTCACTGGCCCAGAAAAGCTAATTTTCGGGGAAGTGAAATTTCACCATTGAGCCAAATAATTCCACATACCTTTGAAATAATTTCAAGTTTATCTTTCATCTTAATCCAATCATTGTTACTTTATTTAAAATTTCAGGAAGTAAAATAGAAGTAAATGATTTCAGTTCTTTAATCCTCATTGTTTGCTGTCTGTGAGAAAACGTCAATCTGTTTGCAGACTTCACTGCTATGGCACGCCTGGAGATCCACGTGACTTGGTACCAAATTTAAACTGCTATCAGGAAAAGGGAAATCCATGCGACAGAGATCACTAGATTTTTGTGGGCAACTTTCTCTGATATCAGCAGCATCATTACTTTACTGCAAGATACTTACAGGTCACAATCAGTTTATTTATTAGTTACAAGTAAGGCTTAATGTTGCAATGAAGTCACTGCAAAACTCCCAAGTCACCATACTCTGGCACCTGTTCGGGTCAATTCACCTAACCAGCACGTCTTTCAGAATGTGGGAGGAAACCAGAGTACTCGGAGGAAACCCACGCATCCACGGGGAGAATGTGCAAACTCCACACAGACAGTGACCCAAGCTGGGAATCGAACCCAGCTCCCTGGCGCTGTGAGGGAACAGTACTAACCACTGTGCTGCCATGCTACTCTAAAGAAGCATGGGGCTCGTCTGGGATTTGAACCCGAGACCTCTTGCATTCTGACAACATTCCTAAGCGAGAATCATACCCTCAGACCAAAGAGCAACAATTTCATTACAGTGTTAATGTAAGCCTACTTGTGACACTACGAAACATTAGAATTCTTCCTTTGCAACAGGGCACTGATAGCCTTTAAACCTTTAATAATTTCAACAAAGGACATAATCCATTTAGTTTCTTTAGCAAATGAGTATATCAAACTTCAACAATTCTTCTCTACAAAGCTCAATTTTTAAAACCTATAGAAGTTAAATACACTTCTTAAAACCGCTCAGCCTGTCCGAATATCTCCTCATGTGGCTCAGTGTCAAATTTCTGATTAAATCTCCTCTGAAGGGCCCTGGAATATTCTACCTCAAGTGAAAGTTGTCATTGTCAACTAAACACATGAAATAATTTAAAAAGGAGGATAGGCAACTGATAAAGAAGGTTAATGTGAAGCACAGCATTATCTGCTTTCAAGTGGGGGAGATTTCAACTTTTGCACAAATCTGTAGATTAAAAGAAAAGTAAAATCCTAAATACGACACAGCCGATTTTGCTCACATTAACAGCGTAATAACTGCAGACACTGGATATATCATAGTATTATGAATGAAGAAATAAAATTTCCTCTAAAGAGGCCTAATGAGCAGCTGTGTTAATACAAATGCTGCAATGAATTTTCCTTCAGGCTCACCTTAATTTCCTCACGAGGTATAATTACTTGTTGAGATGCATGATCTGAAGCAGCAATTAGCTGGAGCTCAACAATATAGGCCTCTTTTTCAGCCAACTTCTTATCCTTCTCAGCAAGCATCATGTCCATATTGGAGCCACGCTGCAGCTGGACTTCCAGCTCTGTAAGCTATACATCATTTAAAATTAAGTGACATTATATCTTGTTATACACATATCCCAATACAAGCAAACAAAGCAGATATATTTTTCCAAGTCTTACCGTCTTCTTCAATTCTGCATCTTTTTTGGCAACTTGCGATTCCAGTTCTTCAACCTTTTTCCTCAACATTAAGATTTTACCTCGATTCGCAGCTGCATGTTCCTGATCACCATCACTGGACTGCTACATTTAAATCATTAATGCAAGTTCAGTCCATTTGCTCTCATTAAATATCCACATTTTACTCTCAGTTTACAGTAGAGTTTTATTAAATACTACTTAAATATGCAATGCCTATTTCACTTTCTCCACACATCAAAAATGACAACTTAGAATTATAAAACGCAGAAGGAGATCGTTCAGCCAATTGTGATAAACACTGGCTGTTTGGAATAACTATCCAATTACTCTCACCCCCCTCCTATTTCTCCACAGCCCTACAATGTTTTCTTTTTCATTTACATATCTAACTTCCTTCTGAAAGTTACAATTAAATACATTTCCACTGACTATTCAGGCATTCCACATCATAAGAACTCTCCACGTAAAATAAATTTCTCATATCTCCTCCAATCCTTTTGACAATCACCTTCAATCTACGTCCGCTGGTTAATGACCTTTCGGCTGCTGGAAACAGTTTCACTATCACATAGTATCCTTTACAAAGACAAATGAAAATGCGGGGACATTGCTTTCAAAACCACAACAGTAGTGTAGGTGTACATTTCAGAGAAATCAGGCAACCTTTCAGCACAGAAAGTGGCAATTCGGCTTATTGTGCCTATGCCAGCTCTTTGAAAGAATCCGACCCCCTTGCTCTTTCCCTATTTTGTTCCATTTAAAGTATATATCCAATTTCCTTCCGAAAGTTACTAACAGCATTTCAAGCAGTGCATTTCAGAGTCTAACAACGTATAGCAGAAAGGAATTCCCCACACTTCACCTTTGGTTCCTTTGCTATGCCAAAAATTTCAGCCACGTGGACAAAATATGAATGTACCACTTTCACAAACGTGAACTGTAATTCAGTCAAGAATTTGGCAGAGTAAAATATATATTCCCCCATTTTAAAGCAATAAAATTCAACACAGGATTCTGCTTTGTGTGGTACCTATAATGTATTCATTAATAGGTTGCCATTTTGGTATAACTGACCAGATATCGATAACGTCAGTAACATAACATGCCATACCTTGTGCTTCCCAGTTGTCTGCTCCTTAGCACCAGAAGCACCAAGCTGCTTCTTCAAATCTTCCAACTGAGCAGAAAGTGATGTGACCTTTGCCTTTGTCTGCAGTTTCATTTTGGAAATCTTTGCTTCAAAGGCTTCTTTGTCTTCCTGCAGTAAAATAAATCAAATATAACACTGCGGACACTTTCTACTTTATTTCAAACTGATTGTTATAGGACAATATTTTACCAGGACTCTGATGGACATTTACAAGAAAAAGTATTAAAGGTTACAGAAGCAAGGCTGGTAAAGTGCATGGAGTTGAGATGCAGATCAGCCATGATCTAACAAATGGTTCAAAGTGTTAAATCACCCACTCCTTTTCATATGTTCTTTTGACTTGTTGCTATTACATTAGGGAGGCACAGTGGCAAGCACTGCCGCCTCACAGCTCCAGGGACCTAGGTCTGATTCCCGGAATCTGCACATTCTCCCCATGCCAGCATGGATTTCCTCTGGGTGCACCGGTTTCCTCCCACAGTCCAAAAGACGCGCTGTTTAGGTGCAATGGCCAAGCTAAAGTCACCCGAGTACGGCGACTAGGGGATTTTCACAGTAACTTTATTTCAGTGTTAATGTTAGCCTACCTGCGATACTATTAAATAAACTTTAAAACTTTAGCCACGTTTACAAGGAAAATGCAACCTTGCTAATAAGGATGTGTGACGGTACAAGTACAGCACAGCACGCAGCCCACATCTGGAGTCAAGGCCTAAAATGACATAGCAACAAAGCAGCCTCACTAGATGCAGGAGTTTCAGTTCAGAGTAAATGCTTAACTCAGGGTGTAAAGAAAAAGACCTACTTTTATTCAGTGCCTTTAATGTCAAGGCATTCCAAGAATTTTACAGCCAATAAAATACTTATTGAAGTGTAGTCACTGTTGCAATATCAGAAATGCAACAACAACCAAATTGAGTATAGCCAAAGACATAATGACTACATTAGCAACACTGATTGAGGTATAAATATTGACCTAGGGGGCCCCAGAGATAACTCCCCTGATCTTCTTTGAAATAATGCAATAATGCCATGAGATCTTTTATGTCCACCTGAGAGAGCAGACAGAGCCTCAGTTTAAAGTCTCATTCTAAAGAAAGCACTTTTACAGGTGCAGCATTTTCTCAGTACCACACTGGAGTGTCGACCTAGATTTTTTGCTTGAGTCCCTGGAATGAGGCTTGAACCAATGACCTTCTGGCTCAGAGACAGGTCTGACAGCTCCAATTAACCATGGGTACGTTTATCAGATTAACAACTGAATAAGAAGCATTGTTGACTATTTTTACCCCAAGAACAAATTCCTAGTGAAATTAATAATCATCTAGGGTAGTTGCCTTGTACAGTTTATTTTTGCCTCTGGACTTGGAGAGGTTTTGGCTAAAATTCAGCTGATACAAGTATATAAATAAGGTATAGTGCTTTCAACAACTCACTTAATAAAAAGAGGCACAAAACACATGCAGTTGAATTTTTAAAATTATATTACCTTAAGCAATTGATCTTTCACATGAAGCTGGTTATCCTTCTCCCGAATTAGTTCCTTCAGCTGCAATACCAGTTGTTCGTTCTGGGCCAGCTGCTCCGTTAAGTCTGTTACAGAGTGTTCACCAACATTCTCCCGGGAGCTTGCTGCCTGCAGAATAATTTGTATGGATTGGATACCATTAATAACTACACAGTGAGAAAGCAGCATACAAATTCTGCACTGGGGACCAAAATCTTATCAATATAACCGAGTTCAAATAGTGTTCAATTTAGCAAGATACTGTACCAACAATTTAATTCAAGAGAGTTGAAAGTGACCAGGGAATGGAAACAAATGGAAGATGCACATTAAATTAGATGCATCAAAAAGCACTCTCGTGTATATTTTCAAAAGTGCAATCAAAAGCACATGCAAAAAGCAGCCCACAAATCATTTTTATTGCAACTAAAATGTCAAAATATATCTTTATGTCAAGCTACATACAACTCAGGGAATGTTATGATTGTTTAGGATATATTTACCCCCGATGTTGCTGGGGGCGGCTCGTCTGCAGAGTACCACTTCCACATGGCTCCTTCTTAGATGTGGCTATAAATCAACCAAAGCAATAATTAGGTCATTCCAAAGCACAGCATATTTAAATATAACATTTATGGTTCAACTGCTGACTATACTTGTAGGGAACAGTGCCTGGAGTTTCTGTTGTTGAAGGGGCTCTGAGATGGAGGTGAAAGTTTTGAATAAAAGACAGGAAGCTATGTACAAGTTGTTACTGGAATCTTTCTATTTAAATGAATCTATTCATCTGGGATCAGAAAATTTGATTGTTTAAAATTGTATTTAATTAACATGCAACTTAACTTTGGACAGGGAACTTTGAAAATTAAAATATAGCATAGCTCACCCTAACAACCCTGTTTGAAATGAATCCCCAGGTTTGACATTCTGATGGCAAGACACTCTTTATTTTCCAATAGAAAAAAGCTCTACTTCAACAAAAACTTAAAATAGGATCCACTCAATTTGATCCAGGTACAACAATGAATGGTAATCTATTGTAGCATAAATCTTGCATAGATTTGTGCATACTCTTCCTGATAAGGTAGCCTATTCATCTGCACACAAATGGCAACAAGATGTGAGATGGAAAGTGCTCCAAGAAAACTTACATAAGCCATGTGCAATGTGGAAATGTGCATGAAGGACAAGGAGACTGCATTTGTCTCTGAAAACAAATCTTCAAATCAATGAATTGGAAAATCCCAAGCCAGCATCTGCAAAGTGCTTCGTTTAGCAAAGGGCACTGTTGAGTCAGAGAGAAGATGAGGAAACTGGATGTGCAAAGCACAGAACCAGTTCTCCCTTCATTAGATGAGTTCAAAAAAGCAATGGCCACTGTTTGAAAGCTATGACTATTATTACGTAGAACAAATGATCATTTTGGATTGGTTATCAAAAAAGCAAAAAATATGAGGAAAACAGAAGTAATAAAGAACAATTTGAATGCATAGATTTTTTTGTAAACATAATAAAATGATGCTTACTCAAATTGGTTATTTCTTCATTTTCCTGGTGCAATTACAAGTCTTGCCATGCCATTTTAAAGACCTTTATAGAGTGAGCTTTTCTATTGGTCCCGAGTTTGGGGTGGCACAGAGACACAGTGGTTAGCACTGTTGCCTCACAATGCCAGGGATCTGTTCAATTCCCAGACATTTTTTTTCATACACAGAGAATAGTGGGTGCCTGGAACTCGTTGCCAGGGGAGGTAGTGGAAGCAGATATGGTAGTGACTTTTAAGGGACATCTTGACAAGTAGGTGAATAGGATGGGAATAGAGGGATACGGTCCCCGGAAGGGTAGGGAGTTTTAGTTAAGTCGGGCAGCAGGGTTCAGTGCAGGCTTTGAGGACTGTTCCTGTGCTGTAATTTTCTTTACACTTTGTTCCTGGGTCACTGTCTGTGCAGAGTCTGCTCATTTTCCCCGTGTCTGCATGAGTTTCCTCTGGATGCTCTGGTTTCCTCCCACAGTACGAAAGACATACTGGTTAGGTGCTTTGGCCATGCTAAATTCTCCCTCTGTGTAGTCAAAAAGGTGCCGGTATGTGGCGACTAGAGGATTTTCACAGTAACTTCATTGCAGTCAGCACAAACCTACTTGTGACAATAATAAATAAACTTAAACTTAGATTTATACCATAAAACTTGACTGTCTGCTAGTTCATTTGAGGTTGAAGATTAGAAATGCTGGTGAGGAACAGTTTCAGATTGTTTTGAATCTGTAGTAAATGTTTCATTGATTTTTTAAAAACTATATAATAACATATTACCTTCAATACTACTCATACAAGTCAGAGGATGATCCACTTATATAATGAGAAAGTGTAGGTGTTTGCCCCTTTAAGGCTGTAAAGCTTTACTGGTGTCAAATCATAGATTCATGTAAGGGTTAGCTAAATAAGTATGATGGGGAAAGGAACAGAAGGTTATGTTGAAAGGGTCAGAAGAGGGGTAGGAGGAGACTTGTGTGTAGCCTAAACACTGGTCCAAATGCCTTGTTTCTGAGTTGTAAAGAGTTTCCAATTCTGATTGTCATCAACACCGAATTCACACAGAACGCAATTAAAAGCTAGCCGCAAAGCAACAAATTGGGACAATTTATACAACGTTCTCCACACTTTGTTACAAATGCCAATTAGTACACAGAAGTGGCGCATTCTGACCTGCAGCCACAAATTACAAGCATCTGCATACCTGACTTCACAAGTACCTTCAGTTACCTGCATCTGTCAGTTTAGACTATCTCCCCTCAAGGGAGATCTTGAGCTAGGGCTTGGAAGAAAGGGTCCTAGTTAAAAGCATAGCCCTCATGTTGCAGTTGAACATTGCAATCACACTCCAGAGCAAAGATTTCCATGAAGAATCCCACAACTGATCTGTTAGTTTAAAATAAAACCATTGTTAACCCTGGCTGCAGCTCAATCAGTGTGATTAAGCTCACCAGGCTGCAGTAGATAGAATGTGGAGCTACATGACAGTTTTACTGTAGACACTAACAACTGTTGCTTAATTTAATGAATGACATTTAGTCTTCTTCTTATTTATAGATCTCCTATGCTTATAAATACATTATTTGTGTTCCAGTGAATTGAAAGATGGCACCAATAGAAAGACCTCAGGACATCCTAAAGCACTTGAACTATTTTTGAAGTTTATTCAGAATTGGAATGTAGGGAAAGGTGGCAACCAAATTGTGGACAGCAAGGTTCTATAATGAAATACAATCAATAACTGGAAATTCTGTTTCCATTTAAATACTGGCCAGGAAATTTCTGATCCTCTTTTGCATAATGCAACAAGATAGGATATCAGTTTAATATCTCATTCCAGTTACGGCAACTTAGTTTAGCAATTCCTCAGTACTGCACTTGTCAGCCAAGAGTGGTTCGTGAACCCATGACTGCTAGGCAACAGTTCTACTCTGAACCAAGACTGACACTGAAAGGACAATAAAATGAATCCCTAGCAATAAAATGAAACACTAGCAACTTAAAGCTACTTCCAATTAAAAGCCAAGGAAATTGATTTTGTTTCGATATTGGCATGGACACCACTTTGAAAACATATTCCATATAGTACAAATTTTTGCCACCACAGAACATTTGCTGCAGCTTTTCACTCATGTAGTTTCAAGCATATACAAGGGTCTGCTTCAAAGTTACTGCTGCTGTAGATGTCAAGCAACAATTGTAGTTTTACTGCATTCAGACTTAAAATATTAATTGTGTCTCTCCACAGATGCTGCCAGACCTGCTTGAGTTTATCCAACATTTTCTGTTTTCATTTCTAATTTCTAGCATCCTCAGTATTTTGCTTTTATATTAAGGCTCTTATACCAGACAAATACTTCAGGAGTGGCAGAGGGTATCAAGTGATGCCTCCTTCGCATTTGTGAATTGAGTCATTGCATGCTCCTTTGTCGGTTCTGAGTGAGCACAGCAGCACACTTGAGAACTTTTAATTTTCAAGTACTTGCTTCTACCATGATCTTTAGAAATGAGGTTTAGAGTTGGCCATGAGTTTCTTGGAAGATTGAAGCCAGTGGAACTTCTATATCAATACTTATTTGAGGCGTTTGTGGCATCTTGTAACCTCCATTCAATTTTCCAAGCTTCATTAAGGTTGAAGTCACTTGGTGGAAGGTTAAGCACTTGGATTCAAATGAAATCGAAGGGCATTGTTGAGGTCCTGGTAACCATTGGACGGAGGAGCAGAAACAGGCCATTCAGCCCATTGAGTCTGCTCTGCTGTTCAATTACATCATAGCTGATCTGATAAGATGGGAAAGAGGATTTTATCGCCACAATCCTTGATTCCCTTATCATTTAAAAATCTATCTGTCTCAGCCTTGACCATACTTTACAGCCCAGCCTCCATAGCTCTCTGCTGTAAAAAATTCTTCCGACTCACTACCCTTTGAGAGAAGAGTCTTTTAATATCGTTGATTTGCTGGATCAACAAGTCAAGTATAGCTACTTTTGCTCCATATTGCCATACAGAATCAGTAAGAGTGCAGTGATGTCTGAAGCATTGCTACTGAGGTTCCCAAGTCAGCTTCTGAACCAAGCTTTACAACCGTGAACATAATTTACAAAAGACATCATAGTAGTCTTGAAAAAAAAACACGTTTTGTCGAAGCATTTCATCTTACACACATTAGGACAAACACAAGAGTGCTGACATCAGGAGAACAGCAACTTTATACTTGTTTTCTCTAATGTTAGTATTCTGAGATTGTTCTAATGAATGCAAGATAAAAAGATCCAACAAAATGTTACTTTACCTAGTTCGGTACTACCAAGTGATTATTTGACATCATAGCAAATTAGCTATAAAATTAATTAATTAGCTAGGAAAGAAGTGTTCTTATATTTATTTTAGGATAGTGTTCTGCTGAAAGTTTGCATCAGCAATTTTCCCAGGACTACAGTTTTAATCCCAAAAAACCACAATAAGAATGTCAAAATTAGATGGTCTCGCACAACACTAAATCTAAACATTATGAGTTGCACAAAAAGGTCCAACTCAACAACACTGATCCTCACTTGGCTGCCAAATTGTTCTTCTAAAAAGCAATTTAAACACACACACAGAAATTATATCCTTATCCAACTTCTACCTTTATCTGAGACCACGTAAGCAACTTAACCCACAGTACCAACAAACAGGCAGGAGCTTACACAAAAGTAGGATGCTCCATCAGTTATATGAAATGGCACCCTCTTGTCTTCTAGACAAAATTCAACAAAGACGCTGTCCCCTCAGTCAGAACCATTTTGCCAAAGCTGATTGCATGGCTGCTGCGTAGTTGAAGCTCTACTCTTTTGTCAGGGGAGCTTGCAAGACCAAGTGGCATCCAGAGAAGCACATTCTTGGCTATTTTATGGCCCCACTTAGCCCCTTGAGCCTGTTTCACCAGTCAATGAGATCATGGCTAAGGTAAAGCAAAATACTACAGATGTTGGAATCTGAAAAACCAAAAAATGCTGGAGAAACTCAGCAGGTCTGACAGCATCTGTGAAGATAGAATCACATGGGGGCATAATTTTAGGGTGAGGGGCAAGAGATTTAGAGAGGGTTTAATAAGAAACATTTTTCACTCAGATGATAGTGAGAATCTGGAACGCATTGTCTGGCAAAGTAGTGGAATCCAGAAATCTTACAACCTTTAAAAGGCATTTGGATGAGCAGTTAAAATATCATAACATTCAAGGATATGGGACAAGTGCTGAAAAATGGGATTCACGCAACTTTGGTAGGAGTAATTGCTGGTGGAGACATGATGGTCCGAAGGGCCTTTTCTGCTCTTTATGACTCTATGGCTGTTCTGTGAGCTACACATCTTTGTCCTTAAGAACTTTGATTACCAAAAGATCAACCTCAAATTGATTGATCAACCTTGCATCAACTGCTCTTTGTGGAAGAGAATTTCAAATTTCATTTGGCCTTTGATGTCTTCTAATTTCACTCCTTCTGCTGCTTAGCCTTAACCAGTACTCAATCAATTCCCCTTAATATCTTAAAAATTAAATCGAATTACCCTTCAGCCCTGGCTCCTGATCTAACCAAGACCACAAGAATCTATGGAAGATTGTGAACGAGCCCAGTCTATCACGCAAACCAGCCTCCCATCTACTGATTCCATCTACACTTGCCACTGTCTAGAAAACCAACGAGACTAATCAAGGATGGTATGAATGATATGTTTTGTCTGTAGAGCGTGCAAGAAACAATATTTTTCAGTGTAACCCAATACATGTGATAATAAATCAAATTCCAGGGACTACAGTCTTAGTTTGTGTTGTCGCTTTGCACAATTAATCCTTGGAGTCCCGGTATGGTGGCAAGGTGACACAGTGGCTAGCACTGCTGCCTCACAGCGCCAATTCCAGCCATGGATGACTGTCTGTGTGGAGTCTGTACATTCTCCCCATGTCTGTGTAGGTTTCCTCCAGGTGCTCCATTTTCCTCCCACAGTTCAAAGATGTGCAGGTTAGGTTGATTGGCTATGCTAAATTGCCCTTTAATATGAGGAAGATTAACATGGTAAATACATGGGGTTATGGAGATATGGCCAAAGAAAGGATTGCTGTCAGTGTTGGCTTGATGGGCCGAATGGTCTCCTTTTGCACAGTAGGAAATTCTGTGATTGTAGACCAGGTCTACCTGAAATCAACAGGTCAGGGAAACCCAAAAAGTATGCAGGGATGCCATGCACATTCATAAAAACATAAGAACATAACAAATAGGAGCAGAAGTAGGCCATCTAACCCTTCGAGCCTGCCCCGCCATTCAACAAGATCACGACTGATCTGAAGTGGATCAGTTCCACTTTCCTGCTTTCTCCCCATAACCCTTAACTCCCTTGTCTATCAGAAACCTATCTACCCGTGACTTAAATATATTCAGCAAAGTAGCCTCCACCACTTCAATGGGCAGAGAATTCCAGAGACTCACCACCCTTTGAGTGAAGAAGTTCCTCCTCAACTCCGATCTAAACTGCCCCCCCCCCCCCTTATTTTGAGGCTGTGCCCTCTAGTTCTGCTATCCTAAGCGGAAAGAATCTCTCTACCTCTACCCTATCTAGCCCCTTCATTATCTTATATGTCTCTATAAAGATCCCCCCTCAGCCTTCTAAACTCCAACGAGTACAGACACAGTCTATTCAATGTCTCCTCATAGGCTAGCCCCCTCATCTCCGGCATCAGCCTAGTGAACCTTCTCTGCACTCCCTCCAAGGCCAATATATATTCATGCTGCCAGAACTATCAAGTGAAAACAATATTTGGACTTGAGCATTCAAAATACGATCAAAAGTTGACAGCTTACGAGGAATGCCTTAACAAGGCGTGGTCAGCACGAACAATAACACATTTACCAGGATCCTGTTCCTCCACCAGGTTGTCCCATTGCCACTCAGTGGTGGATGACTGCGCCTGCGCATCTCAGCGCTTACCTGTGTGCGGCCCGACAGCTGCAGGCGGACGTGCGAAGCCGGACTCTCACAGCCAGCAGCTTCAAGGGGGAGCAGAAGAATGAGTTATAGCGCCATGATGGTATCATATAAGTTGTTATAAGCTTAGGCAGAGGTGGATCACCATTGTGGGGGGGTTGGGGTTCAGCCAGCCCAGCCGCTGCTCCTTCGCCGCTGCCACAGCACCGAGGAGCAGCCCGATCCCAGCCCAGCGCCGTCGTCTCCGCGTGATGTCAGCACGCACGACGCTGCCTCCTAGGCGTGGGCACGCACGGGGTGTCTGCCAGGTCCAACGTCCCACCAACTAGGCAGCCTGGTTAGCAATTGCTGGTGGCAGTGACCTGAGACTGGCACACATACCAAATCCATTCAACGTCTAAAAGCTGATTCATTCTTAAACACTAAAATTTTGGTTTGATTTCTCACCACACCAGGTTAAAGTTCCAACAGGTTTATTTTGAATCACGAGCTTTCAGAGTGCTGTTCCTTCCAGTTGTGAGTCTGCTTATATATATATGTCATTACAAAATGTTTCTAATAGCATGAATCCTTCCAATACTGATGCCCTTTCAATAGTTATATAAAGGAAGTCAAGGGCTGTCATGTCAACCCTTTAGCAAATGAATAGTTCAAATGTTGGTCCCCACCATCCCCATTGACGAAATTGCAGGATGCACATTTCTGAAGTTCGTCATCTGTAAAAAGCTAACTTAGGAATAGATATATAGTATCCAGAGGACACAAAAGGGAATATTTGAATGCCAGTTATTCTTTGATGGCAACCAAGCCTGTCTTCTGTGCAATATTAGCCACTCGGCCTTGAGAAACAGTTTGATTCCGTAACCATTTCCAGCAATAGCTTTGCTTCCTGACTCTATGGCTGGAGTCCCATGGCTATGCCATCTTAACTAAGTCTAACTTTTTAACTAACTAATTAATCTCTACAACTAACTGCAGCCTCTTTGTCACACCATCTGAAGAAGTGGGGTCATATTTCACAATGATACTGGTGACATCCAGCTCCATTTGTTATCTGACCATGCTGCTGAATTGTCAAGCTAGCTGCCTGTCCCACATCAATTGTGCATGTGCTACCATTGCTTTTAGCTCAATATTTTTAGCCACCTACAAACTCATTATTCCACTCGCAGATTCCATCCCACCCTCAGGCTCAACCACCTTGTTCACAACCTTAACCTTGGGTGGCACAAGTGCCAGGGACCCTGGTTCAATTCCAGCCTCGGATCACTGTCTGTGCGGAGTTTGCACATTCTTCCTGTGTCTGTGTGAGTTTCCTCCACATTTCAAAGATGCATGGGTTAGGCTGATTGGCCATGCTAAATTGCCCTTTATGTCAGGGGGACTAGCTAGATTAAATGTATGGGGTTATGGGGATAGGGTCTGGGGATGGGGTTATGGTCAGTGCAAACTCTATGGGCCAAATGGCCACCTTCTGCACCATAGCTTCAATGATATTAAAATACAATCCGACCCGAAGATGAACTATCTGCTTTACACCCGCCCTCGGGAGGATCAGCTGCTCCCCCACTCGATCTGCTGCTGAAATTTTCATTCAGCCTGTGTCATCTCCAGATTTCACCATTTCCAATTCTCTCCTGGTTCAGCTCCCTGTACTCCAGTTCATCCAAAAATCATTGCATTCATATCTTCACCTGCAACAAGTCCCACTCAACCACCGCCTCCCTTCTCATGAATCTCTATTGACTCCCAGTTCCACCCTTATGCAGGCCACCTACAGCATCCATTTAAAATGTTCGTCCTTCTGCTTAAATTGGTTCATGGCCTTTCCGCTTTTAATCTCTGTAATCCCTCCCCCAGCTCAAGTAAACTCTTTATTCCTCTGAATCTGCCCCAATTCTTTCATTTCAACATTGACAGCCCTGCCTTGAGCTGTTGAGCTTCTATCCTCACCATTTCCAGCCTAAAGCCCTTTGCCCTTCCCCTGCTTTAAGACCCTGATTAAATCACTAAGCTTCTTTAACCATTTTCTTTGGCTTCGCATCCAATTCTGTCCACATATGCCTTTGTGAAGCGCCACAAAATGTTTTTCTTACATTGTAGGTGCTCTGCATATTGTTGCCTATTTTGTTAGTTTAGTGGCAGAGTGCCCAGATGTAATAACGATCATTTGGTAACCAGCCAGGTCCTCAAGACCTCTATTGTATTCATGTTGTTAATGGAGGAACAAGAAATGTCCTCAAATATGCACAATGAAGCAGGGGGAGTGAAGTGAGAGAGTGATTCACATTAACTGCTGGGGCTGCGATGTCCTGAGGATGTGAGATGCGGTATACTCTTTGTATTCCCTGCTGGCTGCTTTACATCTAATTTACAGCACAAAAAGAGACCAGTCAGATGGAAATAAAACCTTCTGTAATTCATGCTTTAATAGCATTGAATTAAATAATTAAACTGTTGCCTAAAGAAATTCTAGCGATGATAAAGACCGCATGATTCAAAATAAACTAGCTACCAGCACTAACATTTCTCACTTAAAAAGCATATTTTTACTGATGTTTGGGCTCTCAAAGGATTAACAATGTAATAGCCGATTTAGAAATGATAAAGCCAACATATTTTCCTTAAAGGTCCCACACGCACCTCAAAATTTCCTATTACACCGCTACTTTCCTGAGAATGTCAGCTTAGAAACTTAGATAGTAATACAGAAAACAAACTGATGTTAAAGTAGCGTAGAGATGAATGATATACAAAAGCACTAATCATTGACATAATGGCTGGAATTCACTCAAAAGAATCAAAGTGTTGAATTTGCATGAAAACTGGAGTAATTCACATTGTATTTTCCCAGTGAGAGTTCAGAGAAGAATCTGCCACATTCTGTGAATTGCAGCAGTCACTAGCATGTATATCATTAAAAACCAGAGAGTGGGGCCTATCCACGCCAGAGCGGCTGAAATCGGCATGCTGAGCAGGCCACTGCACCAGCACCGATTTGTCAGTGTCGAGATTGGCGCACGCGCAGTGATCCTGCACTGCCAGCCCTCCTGATTGCTGGCCCCCTGATCATTCCCGGGCCAGCCTCAAACCCCCCTGCCTGGTCCATCCCGATCTCCAGCCTCCCCTATTCCCCTTCCCCCGCAGACTTCGACCCCCCACCCCACCCCAGCAGGCTGAACCCCACACCAGCCCACCCTGATCGCTGGCTTCCCTCCTTCCTCCACAGCAGGACCCCCACCCCAACCGATCGTCCCCACCCCCAGGCCTCACCCCCATAGGCCCTGCCCCCTTGGCACTGCCCCATGCCCAATGGGCAATGCCAAGGTGCATTGGCACTTTGCCCCTTGGGCAGTGCCAGGGGCACCGGCTGTCACTGCCAAGGTGCCAATGCCCAGAGGCATCTTCCACCACCCAACCCCCTGGGGGGGGGCCCCCGATTGCCCCATTCACTCCAGTGGGTCGGGCCGCTAGTTTCCTGTTATTGGGGAGCTACTGTACACCCTGCTGGAGTGAACCACTCCTGGCAGGGAGGGGGAGAGGCTAGCATGCCCGATGATTTCTGCCCCCGGGCCCGCTAATTACATTTAAAATAGATGGAAATAATGATGTTAATGAGTTTGGCATCTCCCTGCTGATTTCCGGTGCAGAGCAGATGCTGCCAGAAATCCGGCACTGGGCGATGCCAGTGGGGCAGGAACGCATGGATAAATCCCACGTCTCAGCCACTGAGAGATTCTCCCAGCCCTCTGCGCTAAAAAATTAGCAAAGTGGATGGGAGAATCACCCCCAATATCTTGAACACTAATTTCTAGGCTATCATCACAAAGATAGATCAAGTCAGTAGGTACGTCCAGGTCATCCCTCCATTGATACCAGTAATCCTCTAATGCCACCCCTTCCATCGATGCATGCTTCTTGGCAAAAATAAATAAAATTTTAAAAGTTCTTCTCGGCCTTTTGGCTAAGATCAAACATAGAATCAAGCCTGAGATCAGGTGTAACGGCTGCTCTTAACAGCTTGGATCTGGTGGGCGGGATTTTCTGGCCGACCTCACCCCGAAACCGGGGTGAGGTCCCACCTGAAGTCAACAGATCTTTCTGTGGTCCACCCCCTGCCTGCTATGATTCCCGTAGATAGGGGATTGGGAAAATTCATCCAGTGTGTCTGTTTTGTGGAGACCATGAATTGGATTCAACCTGAATTTGAACTGGATTTTTGAGCAAGCAAGGAGATGGACGAAGGGCTAGCCCAGTCCACTCTGCACATAGGCTTTGTAACTCCGAGAAAGAAATAAAATCTGAAGCAAATCTAGCTCCCTCAGAATGACTCTAAACTTGATCATTCTTTATCTGAATGCTCTCGATCTCAGAATAATTAATTAGCTAACATAATTAAATGGGTATTTATGTACACATTTTGTCACACCATGGTTACATTACAGAGATAAAAGAAATCCAATAAATATTCTATGCAACATATCTTGTGGAAAATAAGGCAATTTTTTTTTTACATAGTAATAATGTTGTGTCTGAATTCAGATTAGCCCAGCTGCCTGAAACAAAATGCATGAACATCGATCCAATCTCACCATTTGAAACCTTACAAGTTACAATAGACAAGCTATTAATTTGGGGATAGGTTCCAATGTTCAGTAGCCTTGACTTTCCCTCGCATTGTTAAACCATATTAAATAGTAATGATGAATATTACTTTACGTGTGCAGACATTTCAGGAAAGTAGTTCACTTGACTACTCACTCAACAAAATGTCATCTGATGGATATAATATACCATCAGACCAATCTTCTTTGTAAGACACATGGGTCACAAACAAAGTATTTTGAACCATTTATTACAGGTAACACGTTTGTGTTCTTGAGTGAGCTGGACACCAAACCTTTTCGGAATTTATCCCTTGTGCAGTTGTTTCTTTTCTTGAGTTTGCTATTGGGATCCCCTGTTCTGAGGCTGCCAACTGACTCCAGGCCAGAGATCCAGGTAAGGTCCTCCGAGAGCCTCTCATTATTTCCTGACAGAATGGTTTTCTTATCCAGAATGGAAAGCTGCCTCATACTACCAAGCGCTCGAGAGGGTTTGCCAACTGGTGGAAAGCTGCCAAGATTCTGAAGAAAAGGCTATGAACACAACAATTATTTTCCTAAGACATAAATGATCATCAATAATTGTTAAACTTCCTACAAAGCAGGTTATTCAATGCAGACATCATTCTGTTATACTTTACATGTAACAAAAACAGAAAATGCTGGAAATAGCTTTTGTTTATTAATTATTGTCACAAGTAGGCCTACATTAACACTGCAATGGAGTTACTATGAAAATCCCCTAGTTGCCACACTCTGGCATCTGTTCAGGTACACAGAGCAAGAATTTAGCAAAGCACCTAACCAGCACGTCTTCCAGACTGTGGGAGGAAACGAGAGCACTCGGAGGAAGCCCACGCAGACAACGTGCAGGCTCCGCACAGACAATGTCCCCAGCCAGGAATCAAACCCGGACCCCAGGCACTGTGAGGCAGCAGCGCTAACCATTGGGCCACCAGCAAGTCAGACTAACTCTGTTTCTCATCACAGTTGTTGGGTGGTATTTCCTGTCCCACTTGGGGATCATAGCACACAGGACACAGACCGTGCAAAGGTCTGTTGGACTCAGGTGGGATTTTCTGGCCTTGGGGCAAGCAGGGCTGGAAAATCTTGCCTGTTATGTTTCAGGTTAATGACCTTTCATCAGAACCTGGTGCTGTCTGAGCTGCTGCATTTCCAGCATTTTCTGATTTTATCCAGATCTCCAACATTTTATTTTCATACACCTTTTATGTTCATTCAGAAACGTCATAAACAGAAAGTGCGATACAAAGTTATGCATTTGCGTGACCTCAATTCATAGCTTCAAATCATTAGATTCGTTCCACTGGTCGGCGCAACATCGAGGGCCGAAGGGCCTGTACTGCGCCGTAATGTTCTATGTTCTAAACCTGTGCTCAAGGCCACCAGTTCTCTGAATATGTCAAAGCCTATTGCACAGGCCGACAGATCACATTCTGCTGTCCCGTCCTCTTATAATTTTGGACTATAGTGTTGCAGTGACAGAATAACTAAAACAATAGCTGGAACCAGCCGTTCCCATCGCGGGATGTTCCGGTCCCTTTGATGGTGAACCCACGCTGTGGTTTTCCCGGTGGAGCAAGGCGGATAAAATGGAACATCCCATTGTCAGCAGAGGGACCAGAAGATCCCACCACCGGCCAATGGCAGGCTTCCTTGGCTATGATGGGAGGTGTGCCCATTGTTTTTACTGCAGAATCTTGTGGATCAGAGTCTGTATTCTGACCATTTCCCTCAGGCTCCACAAGTAATTAATTAATTAGCAGAAGACTTTAATACTTGTTAATTTGTTCGTGTTGCCTGTCCCTATATGTCCTTGAGAAGGTGGTGGTGAGCTGCCTTCCTGAACCATTGAAGGCCATGTGGTGTAGGTACACTCACAGTGCTGTTATGAATGAGAATTGGTTCATTTCACCAATGAAAATTAAGATATTGATCTGGTTAAAAGAAAATTATCCGGAATCCATGCTGGGCTGAAGTTCCCTCCTCTTTACCAGGGATTTTTCACAGTAAGAAACGTGGAAATGGACAATACCAAATCTCTGAAACTGCCCCAGACAGTTGAAGGAAAATATGCCACATTGAAATCTGTATAATGACAACCTGTTTAGTTTCAGATAATAACAAAGCCTTTAATTAATTAAACATAAACACTGTGATTAGAGGAGCAGGTCAAAGGCTAGGTGTAACTCACTTCCTGATTCTCCAAAGCCTATCCACCATATATAAGGCGCAAGTCAGGAGTGTGTAGGAATACTCCCCACTTGACTGGATGGGTGCAGCTCTAACAACACTCAAAATGCTTGACATCATCCAGGATAAAGCAGCCCATTTTATTGGCACCACATCTACAAACATCCACTTCCTCCACCAAATGCTTAGTAGCAGCAGTGTGTACAATCTACAAGCTGCACTGCAGCAATTCACCAAAGATCCTGAGACAGCACCTTCCAAACACACAGCCACTTCCATCTAGAAGGACAAGGGCAGCAGATATATGGGAACACCACCACCTGCAAGTTCCCCTCCAAGCCACTCATCACCCTGACTTGGAAACATATCACTGTTGCTTTGAAGTCACTGGGTCAAAATCTTGGAATTCCTTCCCCAACAACATTGTGATTCAACTCACAGCATTTGGACTGCATCGATGCAGGAAGGCAGTTCCCCACCACCTTCTCAAGGCCATCTAGCGATAGGCAAAAATGCTGGCCAGCCTTTTTGTCCCATGAATGGATAAAAAAAATCCAACACGTGTGAGAAATACAACATGTGTGTATTCTGCACATTAATGTACATTAACCAGGAAACTGTCATGACACTGCTATCAAAATTACACTCATCCCAGCCTCAACTGGTTCTGAATCATGCAACAGGATATTTATTCGTACCTATGGATGTTCTTTGTACTCATAGATCATAGCTCTATTTTAACATTAGCGGAAAGATGGGAAGCTTTTCACAGTAATTTCATTGCAATGTTAATGTAAGCCTACTTGTAATACCATTAAATAAATTTTGAAAAAACTTTAAAAGAAGGGATTCAAAGAGACCCATTGGACCACAAGACCCTGAGTGTTAAATTGGGGTTTATCTGCCTGAATGAACAGATTTGAGACCTGTGGTCCCAACTGAGTAAAATTCCATTCATTCTTGGCTTTGGACACCTTGTGAATGTAATTATGAACCGATGCTTCTTTGCTAAAACAAAATAAGGAATTACAGTCAGAACATCGTAACACACATACATATCTTTGAGAAGGTTCATTCCCTGTGCACCACTTCCTGGTCCATCCTGCGAGGAGATTTTCATCAACTGCATATGTTTGCTTGGAAGACATCTTATACAGTGTTTCAATGGCATTTTCTGTTGGTACTTTAACAATTCGTAAAGGTTCACAATAAACATTTCCTCGATAGTCCGGCCATACCTTCAAGACAATATGAAAAACTGCGCAGTAATGTGTCAGATTTCAGTGTGCTGGCTTTACCAATTTTTGGACATTTACTCAGCTCAACTTCTGAGTACTTTGAGGAGGTAATGGAAGAGATACGATCGTGACTTTTAAGGGACATCTTGACAAATACATGAATGGGATGGTCATAGAAGGATGTGGTCCCCGGAAGAGTAGGGGTTTTAGTTCAGTCGGGCAGCATGGTCGGTGCAGGCTTGGAGGACCAAAGGGCCCATTCCAGTGTTGTGATTTTCTTTGTGCTTTTCTTTGCACTTTAGTTATATTCAATATTCCAATATTGTCAACCTGGCAAAGTCCAATGTCAATTCAGACAAGTGGATTAATGCCCTGATTTTTAAATATCCATTAGGATTCTTTTTTATTTTGAATGTTTTTGTTCGCAAATCTTTACTCTAATGCTTAGCTTGCAGACTAATTCCAGAGTCATAGGAATAGGTGTTGCCTAATTAACACCTCAAGCTTATTCCCCTTCATGTTGGCACTCAGTCTGATTCCAGGATGAACGGTGTGAGGGTCCTTCAAGGTGCCAGTCCTACATCATTTCCTACTGTCCCAGTATGCAGTGTGAACCCAATGTTGTGTCAAAACTAGTTTGCAAAATGTTCTGCATGTCGGTTGAATCATAGAATTCCTCCAGTACAGAAAGAGGCCTTTCGGCCCATCAAGCCTGCACTGACAACAATCCTTGTAACCCCATGTATTTAGCCTGCTAACCCCCTTGACAGAAAGGGTAATACAGCATGACCAATCAACCTAAATCACACATCTTTGGAGTGTGGAAGGAAACCTGGGCACCCAAGGCCAGAATTGAACCCAGGACCTGGTGCTGTGAAGCAGCGGTGCTAACCACTGTGCCATCATGCAGTCCTATTGGAAGGCTACTTGAAGTTATTCACAGAAAGCAAGGATTCTCCACCATAAACATCTAAAAGTGATCTATTGGTTACATGCCTGCACAGGCCAGTCTTTTAAACAAGACGCTTGAAGTTGCAGCCAGGATATAAACAGGGTACTGCCTGGATGAAACCCAATGGCAATTTGAAGTCAGATTTTAGGTGCCTAGATAAAGCTGGTGGAGAGATTATTTTTAAATCAAGTTAATGGGGCAGTAAGGTCACTGTAGTTCCTGATGTCTATCTCTCACACATTTAAGAAAGAAAGAACTTATATTTACATGTCACTTTTCATGATATCAGGCTATCACAAAGCGCATTACAGCCAATGAAACATTTTCAGTAGAGTCACTAATGTAGAAAAAGCAGCAGCCAAGTTGCACACAGCAAGATTCCACCAACAGTAATGTCGTAAAACCAGATTAACTCAGTTTATGGTGTTCATTCAAGACACCTGGGACACCATAGTTAAGAAAACCTACCAACACCTCTACTTTCTCAGGAGACTAAAGAAATTTGGCATGTCAGCTACAACTCTCCAACTCTACAAGCATCCATTCTGGGATGCTTTCAATGGTAGGGTAGGGACTGAGATAGCTTGATCTTGGGTTTGGACATAGCTTGGCACGACATTGAGGGCTGAAGGGCCTGTACTGTGCTGTACTGTTCTATGTTCTATGTTCTATTCTGGTTGTATCACAGTTTGGTATGGCTCCTGCTCTGCCCAAGACTGCAAGAAACTATATGAATGAAGCCCAGTCCATCACTCAAATCAGCTTCCCATCAATTGGCTCTATCTATTCTTACTACTGCCTTGGAAAAGCAGCCACCATAATTAAGGACTCCATGCACCCTGACATTCTCCCTTTTAAATTTCCATTAGGATTCTTTTTTAATTTGAATGTTTTCTTTTGCAAATCTTTACTCTAATGCTTAACCTGCAGTGTAATTCCAGAGTCATAGGAATATAGGAACAGGTGTAAACTAATCAGCACCTCAAGCTTATTCCTCTTTGCATTGGCACTCAGTCCGATTCCAGGATGAACGATGAAAGGATACTTCAAGGTGCCAGTTCTTCCATTGGGAAAAAGATACAAAAGTCAGAGGTCATGTACCAATTGACTCAAGGGCAGCTTCTTCCCTGCTGCCATCAGACTTTTGAATGGACCTACTTCGCACTAAGTTGATTTTCTCTACACCCTAGCTATGATTAACACTACAGTCTGCACTCTCTCCTTCCCTTCTCTATGTACGGTATGCTTTGTCTCTATAGCGTGCAATAAACAATACTTTTCACTGTATACTAATACATGTGACAATAATAAATCAAATCAACTGTTTTGCTGTTCTTTCAAAAAATCTTTTGCATCCATTAGACAGGAATTAATGTCACATCCAAAAGGCAACGCTTCCAACAGGGCAATGCTCCCTCTGTCCTGGTGTATTAGCCAGAATTTTACGCTCTAGTCTCTGGCATGGGACTTACAACTTTCTGAAATACATCTGAAAAAGCTCCCAACTGAGCCACAGCTGACATTAAAAGTTCCACACTAAATTTGGTGGATTTACTCTCAGGTCTGCCTATAGCATTTGGGATTCCTCGAGGAATTGGCAGGTTAGCACTAGTTGCACAAGTCCTCTGCATTAAGAATTGGCACCACCATTCACTGAAATCAATATTAGAGTACTTTTGGCTGTGTTTATAATGTCACATCTTTTTCAATGGAAAGTGGTGTAAATTGGGCATCAAACTTAGTGGCAAACCCCAGAGGTGTGAGATTGCCATCCAGAAGGATGTGTCAGACTGGTTGGGAACTGTCCAAGTCCTTTAAGCATGTCAAATAAAATTACCTCTTATTCGCACAAATTGTGCATGTGTTTAAAAGATCACAACAAAATAAATGGAGTAGAAATAGATTTGCATTTTAGATTAATCAGCAGCTATTTGTTCCAAATGGGACATTTACCTTAATTTTAAAGACTTTAAAAATGTTACTTCCTTTTATTCAGTGTTGCAATGTTTCATCTTCGGAATTAGTTATGCTAAAACAAGCCAAGCAAAGTTGAACTGGTGATTGATTTAATTACTCTCAAGTATCTATAGAGCTCCAGTATTATCTCTTAAGTTCTCAGTTAAGAGGATTATCCTTGCAAACCCTCAAAGAGATGAAATAGATGATTAATTTAGTTGAGTACAAGACTGAAGAACTCTTGCAGGTAAAACACAGCATTTATTTGTGAGACATGGTTAGTAGCATAATTGTGGAAATCCACATGAATCTTAAATTCCTCAAACCAATGGTTGACAAGAATTCATAATGTAAAAAGCAAAATATTTCTCTGGTTTCATACTTACTTTTAATGGACGCAATGAATTTGTGGGATCCTGGGAGGTGGGATACCGAGTAGCTCGGTAGTAATGTGGCTCCAGAGTTCTGAACAGCAAAGACAAACACTTCATATATTCTTGTGCTCAATAAGCCGCATTCAAGTTATTTAGCTATTCTTCTCTGAAGTTGCATAATTATAACAATGTAAATTAAGATGTATAGTAGATATTATTTTTGGTAGGTTTACCATCTAGCATTAGTTTTCCCCTGCTTTGTCTGTGACTATACAAGCCTCTTCACTGAAGCTGGGAAACATAGTTTTTGAACTTTAGTTCATTGTGTAATTAAGCAAAACCATTAACAGGTTTATCTTGCTGACATTTAAAAAAAAAGTCTTACTCACAACTTGTTATGGCAAGATCCTTTGTTGCTCCTCAGCATCATGGCAAGCATCCAATATGAAGATCTATAATAGGATTCAACAGCTCTCTTAGACAGTTTCCTGGTTGAGTTCGCAATCTGGGAAAAGCTGAAATTAGTGTCACAACAGCAGAGGTGGCTGTTCAGCCCATCGACTCCATGCCTGCCCTCTGTGGAGCAATCCAGCCAATTCCATTCACCCACTCTTTCCCCGTAGTCTTGCAAGTTTAGTTCTCTCAAGTGCACCCAATTTCCTTTTGGAATCATTCATCCCATCTCTGCTTCCACCACCCTCATTCTTTCCCTTATGTAAAAGAAGTTCTCCCCCACATCTCTCTTGTATCTCCTGCCCTAAACCTTAAATTTGTATCCCTTGGTACTTGTACCATCAACTAATGGGAACAGCTACTATTTGTCTACCTTATTAAATCTTGTCAATCTGGCACACCTCTATGGAATATCCTCAACCTCCTTTGTTCCAAGGAGAGCAACCTCAGTTGTTTTAATCTAACTTTGTAGCTGACATCCCTCTTTCCTGGAACCATTCTGATAAATCCCGTCTGCATTCTCTCAAAGACCCTCATATCTAACTTAAAGTGTGATGAGCAGAACGGCACATTACTCCAGTCGTGGCCTAAGCAGAAATGTATAATGGTTTAGCATAACTTCCCTGCTATTCAGTAAACTCCTGGATATGATGTAGTTTAAGTACAACGTGGAAAGTTGCACCAACCACATTTGTGAGTAAAGTTGTGAGTAAGCTTTCTCTGCTGATATTAACTACTACTACTAACTGGTGAGGGTTTGTCTTAGGAAGAGAGATTGGGCAGTTTAGGCCCAAACTCCCTGGAGTTTTGAAGAATGAGAGGAGATCTAATTGAGATGTACAAGATGATAAGGGGGATTAACAAAGTAGCCGTGGAGAGGATGTTTCCTCTTGTAGAACAATCTAGAACAAGAGTTTATAGTTCTAGGATAAGGGCTGGCAGATTTAAAACAGAGATGAGAAGAAATTCTTGATAAAGGGGAGGCGGTTTAGAACGGAGTTGAGGAGGAACTTCTTCACTCAAAGGGTGGTGAATCTCTGGAATTCTCTGCCCGTTGAAGTGGTGGAGGCTGCCTCGCTAAATATTTTTAAGAAGCGGGTTGATGGGTTCTTGATAAGAGAGGGGATTAAGGGTTATGGGGAGAGGGCGGGAAAGTGGAACTGAGCCACAACAGATCAGCCATGATCTTATTGAATGGCGGGGCAGGCTCGAAGGGCTAGATGGCCTACTCCTGCTCCTATTTCTTATGTTCTTATGTTCTTATGTCATGAATCTATGGAATACACTACCACAGAGCACAGTGGGTACTGGGACATTGAGAAAACTTAAGGAAAAGGTCGACAGATTTTTAATGAGAAAATTGTTTGAACAGCTATAGAGAATGGGCAGGAAAATGGAGTTGAGGCAAGATGAGGTCAGCTACGATCGTATTAAATGGCAGAGCAGGCTCGAGGGGCCAAATTACCTATTCCTGTTGCTGGTTCTTATGTTCTTATGTACTTCTTACCATGCCTCCATTGTAGAAGGTTAGGGTTGGGATTATTTCAATTTTGCATTGAGATTAAATGAAACTCAGAGATAAAATACCTTCCATCTTTAAAATGGAAAGTGATTCCCGCAAGACACAGAGGTGGCACAGTGCCACGGATCAAGGTTTGATTCCTGATTTGGATCACTGTCTGTGTGGAGTCTCCCCATGTCTGCGTAGGTTTCCTCCAGATGCTCCAGTTTCCTCCCACAATCCAAAAGACGTGCTGGTTAGGTGCATTGGTCATGCTAAGTTCTTCCTCAATGTACCCAAACAGGTGCCAGAATGTGGCGACTCAGGGATATTCGTAGTAACTTCATTGCAATGTTAATGTAAGGCTCCCTGTGACACTAATACATAAATATTAACTAAACTAACAGTCTCATGCGGTTTTACAATACACAATAGCATTATTTGGTTCACCACAGATGTACTGGTGCTCTGGAGAAACTATCCACACAGTCTAGTTTCACTCCCCATTATACATAAAAAGGTCTTGTGGTGCAGTGAATAACATCCCTGTCTAATCTGAATCTCAAGTCCCACTCCTGATGGCCAAGTAAGGTCTTCTCTTCACAGGTTCAGTGTCAACATTCAGGGTTATGCGCCAAAATGGTAGCACATTGGTTAGGAGTGTTGCTTCACAGTGCCAGGGACCTGGATTCAATTGGGTCACTACCTGTGTGGACTTTGCACATTCTCCCCATGTCGCCGTGCGTTTCCTCCTAGTGCTCCAGTTTCCTCCCACATTCTGAAAGACGTACTGGTTAGGTGCATTGACCCAAACAAGTACCGGACTGTGGCAACTAGGAGAATTCCACAGTCACTTCATTGCAGTGTTAATGTAAGCCTACTTGTGATTAATAAATAAAATTTATTTTACAAGTGCTGGCAAGTGGCATTAGGTGGGCAGTCTGGGCTTTTCATGCATCACTACACATGATGGGCCGAAGAGTCTTTTCTGCACTGTAGTATTCTGTGATTTTGATTCTGTGATTCAGTGAACATGTAAATCCTTCCAATGTATGCCAATGGCAGATGGCAGGGCGGCAGAGATTCCTGGTCAGCCATATGATGGGAAGAAATCTGGAGCCACTTCCATCACTATTCATAGCTCCAGGTTATAACTTCTGTAACAGTTGCAAATATGTCACTGGAGTGGTTTACTCCCAGGAATGAATAATAACCCTGAGACCGTGTCATTAGTTTCACTGATCAATTGTTTTCTGTATTAAACGTTCTGCGCCAGGTGCATTGTTCTAGATGAATGGTGGACTGAGGAAAAACGGCACTCAAATTAAAGTACCAGTTTAAAGTTTTCCAATTTCAGACAATTAGTGGCCCAGAACTAATCAATGATGTGTGAGAGTTTTAAATAAAAAGGCTGAACGTTAAATGACCGACCGACAGCTACACCTGGATAAAAGTAAATCACTGCGGATGCTGGAATCGGAAACAAAAACAGAACATGCTGGAAAATGGCAATAGGTCTGACAGCATCTGAGGAGAGTGTTGGACCATCCAGACTCGAAACAGACCTGTTGAGATTTTCCAGCATTTTCTGTTTTTGTTACAGCCTCTGCAGATAGGGAAGCCCTGTCTATTTCCCTTCCCAGTTGGTAAAAGATAGATCCAGACGAAGTTGAGAGGAATGAAAGGACAGTCTGTACATTACAGCTGAGAATAACACTACACAATGAGGAGGTGTTCAAAGAACAGAAATTCTAACTCACAAACTATTCAGACTGGGTTTTTATGTGTATGTCACGATGCACAGTAACCATCGCAAGATGTTACTCACTGTGTGACGAAGGAAAGGTGATTTATCTACCAAAGATAAAGGCAAAACACTGCGGATGTTGGAATCGGAAACAAACACAGAAAATGCTGGAAAATCTCTGCAGGTCTGGCAGTATCTGTGGAGAGAGAACAGAACCAAACGCTGGCTCTTATTCTCTCTTCTTAGGTGCTGCCGAGATTTTCCAGCATTTTCTGTTTTTGCTGTATATACTAACAAATGCATCTTTACCTCAGAGCTTGTAGTAATCGCCTCTGCCACAAAGGCGACAATGGTATTCAGAACAATGAACAGAAACACACTCATTAGTGCCTAACTTTTAACTGGTCAACCTGAACAGAGAATTTAGCATGGCCAGCGTTCCCATGTCTGCCCCCGCCTCTGTCTAATTGTCCTGCGTAATGTCCGCCTTTAGACTGAATGTGAGAAAGGCACCCATTCATTCCCCACCCGTCTCAACAAACAAAAAGATAGCGAGGGTTGACCAACAGGTAAAATGGGAAACTTTTTACCGTCTTTGCTGAAGAACGGTCCCCGTAAGAAGGGCAGAGAAGTTCACATTCTGGGCTGCGAAAAAAAAAATTGCGTTGGCAAATTCAGTAATCCTCTTCCTTAGCAACAATGCTGTTTCTGCAATGCTGCACCAACACACTGCACTATTCTCCTATCAGTGTGTGTGTATTTACATGAAGAAGCCCTGTGGTATGCATTCTGCCACATAATAGACCCTCTGAGAGCACTGTAATGAGCATTTTACTGAAATCCAGATATTGACATTATCATTACAAAGGTTACACCGGATGCTAATGGACCTGTCCTTGTCTTAAGGACTCATTGCATGAGTAACTCGGCTAATTTCCCTTCCCTTGCCCTTATCCCCGTGGTTTCTTTGCTCTTCAGCTGTTTATCCAATTACCTTTTCAGAACCATGATCAAATCCACTGTCACCACACTCACAGTAAGAATTCTCGCAGCACCAGGTTAAGGTCCAACAGGTTTATTTGGAATCAGGAGCTTTCAGAGTGCTGCTCCAAACCTGTTGGACTTCAGCCTGGTGTGGTGAGACTTCTTACTGTGCCCACCCCAGTCCAACCCAGAATCTCCACATCATGGTTACCAGTCTCTATTCCACAGTGTATTTCAGATCCTAACCACTTCAGACATGTAAATAAAAGCAAATTGCTGAGTGCTGGAATCTGAAACAAAAACAAACAAAATGCTGGAAATCTAGGGGTCAATATTAACCCCCCGCCCGCCCTCGCCGCCGCCCACCCCCCTCCCGCAGCCGATGTGATGTGAGGCTGACCTCCCTGATGTGAGGCTGATCACACTGGTAATCCAGGGCCGGTAAGATCACGAGAGGCAAGAAACCAGGCACGAATCCGGTTTTTGCCTCTCTTGCGATCTTACCGGCTTACCACACAGGTCGATCATTATGATGAACCAGCAGTGAGATAGCCCCTATGTCTCGAGCCACAAAGATACCTGAATATATCTGAGGTCACATTGGATGATATAAGGGCAGATGAAACAGGCACTAGACCTGATGTAGAGGCTACTGACGTCCTACCATCTGTTTAAAGACTCCTTCCAGTAACTGGGCAGCAGTGCACTGGGTTTCAGAAACAGATCGAATTACATTTAATCGGTGCAGTGCTCAGGCTTAGCACATTTGCTGCAGCCACCAAAAAATAGGCAAGTTTCTTTTAAACTGTGCCTTGATGTAGAGCCAGAAGGAGCAGGAGTGCATCCCTTTGTTCAACAGCTTTCCCAATAGCTGCTGCCAGCTTGCACCAGCTATCCTCCCATTCTCTACCTTCACTTAAAAGTAGATGGAAACAATTCTATAATAATAATCAAAAAGCAGTTGGGTAAGTGCTTGAAAAGGGAAAACAGTCGCAGGACTCCAGGAAAAGGGCAGGACAATGGGACAAATTGGATAGTTCTTTCAAAGTGCCAGTGGAAGCGTGCTGGGCCAAAAAGTTCTTATGTTGTATCATTCTCTGATTCTAAGATTATTAATGAGCCCAGGTGATTTACTGGACCAAAATTATTGCTGCTTCCAACATTGAGATATAACTATGAACTAAACATATGGTGCAAATGTCAGAAATGTGTAATTGGTCTTTCCTGTATCAAAATGCTCACTTAGAGAGCTGGTACAGGGATGATGGGTCAAATGGCCTACTTGTTTTTCCATGATCTAACAAGTAAAATGTTTCAATTGACCAAATTCTTCAAAATATAAATATCTTTTAGCTTTCATAGACTACAGTGGAAGTGTGTTTGGTTCAAATATATATTCCTGAAGTGAATCAAAATCTATCAACCCATTTGGAAGATTCTTGTTCTGCCATGCAATGTACAAATCCATCCAGGTGTGGACATATCCAAATATTCCCATGTGTTTATATTTAGCTGCATAATATATTATGCAGAAAATTGTCAGCAACTGAAACATTGAAGAGGACAGAGAAGTTTGGAAAATAGTGAAGGATTGTATTTGACGATCAACACATTGGAAGAGAGAGATGGTGGCGATGGATTACACAGAATTTAACTTCAGCTTTGACAAAGGGTCATCTGGACTCGAAACATCAGCTCTTTTCTCTCTTTGCAGCTGCTGCCAGACCTGCTGAGATTTCCCAGCATTTTCCCTTTTGGTTTCATATCCCAGCATCTGCAGTAATTTGCTTTTACTTAGGGAGTATCACCTATATATTTACATATTGAGGAGTTCAGGGCTACTGATGCTGCGGATTCTGAGTTTGTAACTGAAACACTCTTAGGAGTGGAATGAAGTTTGTAAACAAAGGGAATCTGGTAAAGAGACAGTGGACCCTTAGGTGTTATTTCAAAAAGTCTTAATAAACAAGTAAATAGCAATCAAGCTAATAGCAGCACTACATTTTCCTATTGCTGGAATAAAAACTCATTTGACTGCACAATCTCATTAAAACTAATTTGTGGAAATGAATGGTTTATTTTCTCAAGATTATGGAAGTAGTATTGATGCAGCGAGGGCTGATTAGCCAAGCTGGCTAGATGGTTATGTATGGTTCAAAGTAATATTAACAGTGTGAGCTTGATTCCAATTTTGGCTAAGGTAGACTTGCCTCCTTGCCCTGTCCCTGAGAGTAAAACACATCGGCAAACCACTGCTAAAAAAACAGCTTGGGATGAAGCATCAAGAAACATGAAGCAATGACCTGCCTCTGGGTAGGGTGCACATAAATGAATGAATGAATGAATTGCTGCAGAAATGGTAAATTAATGCAACAGAGCTGGATGTAGAAACTAGGTTAGTAGAATATTGCGATAGCACACTGGATTTAAAAGCAAATTAGAAGCAACTCAATCAAATCTACAGATCTGGAGTATTCTTTGGGATGAAGTTTATGGAAGGTAATATTACCTTTAGTTGCAGAATGACAGCTGCTTTTTGTGGAATTATCAATGATGAATATCATTTTTTTTGGGGAGATGGTGGTGTAGATTAGTACTCTGGATTAGGACTCCAGAGTCCCAGGTTAATACACTGGGCCATGGGTTCAAATCCAACTGGTGGAATTTAAATGAATAAAATCTATAATTAAAAGCTATTAATAGTGACCGTTATCGATTGATTAAAAACCTATTTGGTTCACTAATGTCCTTGAGAAAAGAATTCTGCCATCTTTCCTCGGTCTGGCCTACATGTGACTTTTTAAAAAAATCATTTTCGGGATGTGAGCATCACAAGCTAGGTCAGCGTTTATTGCCCATCTCTAATTGCCCTTGAGAGAGTCATGCTGAACTGCCTTCTTAAATGACTGCAGACCCACAGAAATGTGGTTAACTGCCCTCTGAAATGGCCAAGCAAACTATTCAATCAACACAATTAGAAATGAGCAACAAATGCTGTCTTTGCCCAACAACACATGAATGAATTTTTAAAAAGTATAACGTCTACTTAAATTCCACTGTAGTAACCTGCGCTTTCTCTGTCTGTTAAGATTTGCAAACTCAGGGAAAAATGGGCATGATCTTCCCAAAAAAATTTGAAGTGCCCAATGTGTTGGAGAACAGGAGGATTTTCCATCTGTTTTTTTGAGCGAGCTTAGTGAAATGAATTTACGGCACTTTGTGCAACATTTTAGGCTTCCCACTTAAATTTCTCGCCTTGCTACACTACTCAGCAAGTATAGCAGTGCAGGAGAATCATGCCCCAACGACTTTGAGAAGAAAAAAGTCTTCAACAGAGCTCATGAATGGTGTTTATTATCTCAGTACATTCTTTAGTATCTTTTAGACGTCATTCATTTTATGCTGTTTCCTCATTATATTAAGCACTGGATGGTGACAACAACTGGAGTAGGATCTTGTAAAAGGAAAGGCAAGTATAAGAGAAGAAAAAGTAGTAAATTTGATTCAAGAAAGTTTTATTCCATTTATTTTTATTAATTTGTGCATTGTGGACATTGCTAACAATGTCAACCTTTGTCTTCCATGCCTAATTGCCCTTGGGAAGGTAATATTGAGCCACTTGCCTGAACTTCTGCATTATGTGTGGTGTAGGTGCATCCAGAGTGCTGTTAGGGAGAGAATTTGGCACTTTGACCCAGAACCAGTGAAGGAACAGAAATATATTTCCAAATAGGATTGTGTCTGACTTAGGAATGATGTGGAGATGCTGGTGCTGGACTGGGGTAAACACAATAAGAAGTCTCACAACACCAGGTTAAAGTCCAAAGTGTTTATTTGCTGGTAAACCCACTAGCTTTCGGGGCTCCGAAAGCTAGTGGGTTTACTATCAAATAAACTTGTTAGACTTTAACCTGGTGTTGTGAGACTTCTTAGAGACGAACATACAGGCAGCGTTCCCATCTTCCTGTTGCCCTTGTTCTTTTAGGTTATAGAGGCTGTGGAGTTAAGGAGATATAATTGAATCTTAGAAGTTGTTGCAATGCATCTGGCAAAGCATACTGCCAATACACAGGAGCGCTGCAGGAGCGATTATTTAATATGGTAGATTGAGTGCCAATCAAGGGGATTGTATTGTCTTCTATGGCGTTGAGCTGTGAGAGTTGTTGGAAATTCTTTCATCCAGGCAAGTGGAGAGTATTCCATCACGCTACTCAATTGTATTTTGGAGATGTTAGTAGGCGGAAGGATACTGGGGGCACTCTCAGTGTTTCTCTGGTTGTCAATAAGTTAGATATCACAAGGCAGACAACTTTTCTGTCCAACCGCCCAACAACTGATTTACTTTGGGGTTCAGGTGAACATTACTTTGAATATTGCTGAGTAATCTTAAATTGATATTATCTGTGGCATTGTATTTTTAAAGTTTTATTGGATTCTATATTGTATACCAAGATTATATATTTTCATTTTTATGGTCATTAACGCTGCAATGTACTTATCCACATTAAAATGTATTACATGTTAAATATTTCTGTAAGAAATTTGTTTATATTAAGCTGGTAGAGTATAATGTCTCTTGCAATCTACTACACGTGGGAAAAGAATTCAACTTTTTTGCATTTTCTGGAAGTGGGAAGTTATAATATTTAGAGACAACCGGACCCTTATAATGTCCAGGTAGTTATAAATTGTCCAACAAATTACTTATTTGGAAATTACTGACTTACTTGGGTGGCACAGTAGCACAGTGGTTAGCAGGGACCCAGGTATGATTCCCAGCTTGGGTCACTGTTTGTGTGGAATCTGCATGTTCTCTGTGTGGGTTTCCTCCAGGTGCTCTGGTTTCCTTCCACAGTCCAATGATTGGCAGGTTAGATGCATTGGCCACGCTAAATTGTCCCTCAGTGTACCCAAACAGATGCCAGAGTGTGGCGATGAGGGGATTTTCACAGTGACTTCATTGTAGTGTTAATGTAAACCCATTTGTAACGAATAAATAAACCTTAATTTTTAGCAGGCTATCTGGTAAAAGTAATATCTCTTAATAGTCGCTTTCCTTGGAGGAGACGTGGTTCACTTTCTCAGACCCCAAAATAAATGCCTGTGTGAAGTGACTGTCTTGAACTCGGGTGAGGGTGATTGTTGAGGGAGGCTCCCAATCTGGAGTAGTCTATATTTGGGACTTCAACATCACTACAGGTGAGGAAGTATAATTATACTGTGAGTTTACATTCCAATACAAATGTAGACAAAGGAATTTATAATAGAAATACATGAAAATAAGACAAAATATATAATTTAAAAATGAAGACTGAATTTTGTTTGCAGCCTATGATTCAATTATCCCTGGCTCTTCAATTTCTTCATCTAAAGTCTTCACTTGAAAGGGTCCCCATACCTTCCGGAAGGGATTTTACGGCCTTACTTTCCCTGAAACCGTAAAATCCCACCCGAGGTCAACAGACTTTCCAATTGTTTGCCCCCTTGCCTGCTCTGATCCTGTGGCAAATGGGATGGTAAAATTTTAACTCCTTTCAGCAAACTAAAATTGGGCTCAGATTTCTGTGAAATGCCATGGAAGATTGATTGTTTTCACATGTATAGATATCTATTAGATATTCAAAGTCTGGAATCTGTATGCACTTTCCATTGCATGCTACTTACTACAATGTTAAATATTTGTTGTCAGACATTGCAGTTTTGCTCTAAATAAAAGAATGTTAAATCAGTATTGACAAAATAGGGAACATAATGATCAAAATGTGACAACAAATCCCTGAATGAGAAACCACTGAGGATTTATGAAAAGAATTAACTTTGAATCACTGATCAATGAAACAAATACTTTGTTCGGAAAAGGGTAACAAATTAAACTAAACATAATCCTTTTCCAAAGGAAAATTGCCAGCTTCCTTTTTCAGTGACTGAAATTTCTAATGTTTAAAATAAGTTTGTAACATATAGATGTCACAAAATTGCATATTCCACAATAACAATGTTATTAAATACAAAAATCTCTTTTGTATCTTCTGAGGGCTTTTATTTGAACCTCTGAGGTTTTCTCAAAGGTTTGGACTTGGATTTCATTTTATTTGCCTGTGTTTTGACTATTAGCTGAAAACTGAACTTGTGATCTAATCATATGCAACGTTCCAATTACACACAAGAGATAGCAATAGCGCATTGCCAGAATACGCCTGCACTTTAAAAATATTTGAAAATAGGCAAGAGGACAAATTTCATAAGATCTATTTAGGCAGCTTGAGAGTAATCCCTTGTGAGTGAAAGAAAAAGGGAAGTAAAGACACTTGAAGCATGACAGACTGGATCAACAACACATCCATTGCAGCTTTTATTTACCTTTGAATTCCAAACTACCTATTAATACTCTACCTGGGAATGAAACAATAGCCGGAATTTTCATCTGCCAGCGGGAAAGGAGAATTTGGTACTCAGCCAAATCCCCATTCACTACAGTGGGACTGGATAATCCCAGCTGTGTTTGAGTGGGCAAATCAAGCCCAATGTTACTGTCATATCACAGTAAAAAGTCTCACAACACTAGGTTAAAGTCCAACAGGTTTATTTGGTAGCACAAGCCACTAACTTTCGGAGTGCTGCTTTCAAAGCCAGTGGCTTTTGCTACCAAATAAACCTGTCGGACTTTTACCTCGTGCTGTGAGACTTCTTACTGCATTTACCCCAATCCAACACTGGCATCTTCACACCTTTGTACACAACGGTGTTCCAGGTAATATGTTTTCAAATCTGATTTGAACCAAAACTACTCAATGAATTTCAATAAAAATAATAATAAAAATATGATGGATCATTGAGAATCTGAAAACAAAAATGAGTCACTGCGCATCTAAGAAGAAACAAAAGTTATTTGATGCTTCTGTCCTAAAGCACTTCCCAATTCCTCAGGAACCTGAAATGCTGATGTCTGAATTCTCCTTCTACGGATCCTGACTGACTGACCAGCCGATTGTTTCTATCCATTTCTTTTAATAACTTTTGACTAAGTAACTGGGTAAAGACTTGGGTTTTTAAGTAGGACTTTAAAGAGGCGGAGAAGAAGAAGGGTTTAGAGAGGGAACTCCCGCACATAGCACCAGGGCAGCTGGAAATATTAGAATCACCTAGAATTTACAGCCATTCGGCCCAACTACTCTGTGCTGTATTCCACTGGTGCGGTGAAATGTGGGTGGAGGAGGGGATGCACAGAAGGCCACAATTGGACCAACAAAAAGGTCATTTGGAAGATTGTTAGGGCTGCATGAGTTTATAGATAACGGAGAGGAGGGAGCGGAGGAGACTAAGCTCTAACCACATTGAGTAAAACAGTCAGAATATCAAGTTGCAGTTTTATAAAACTTTGGTTAGGTCTCACTTAAGAGTATTGCATTCAGTTTTGGTTGCCACATTACAGAAAGGATGTGGAGGCTTTGGGGAGGGTGCAGAAGAGACTTACCAGGATGCTGTCTCTCTGTGTAAAAAACTTGTCCCTCATATCTCCTTTGAACTTGCCTCCTCTCACTTTAAGTGCATGCCCCTAGTATTAGGCATTTCAGCTCTGGGAAAAAAGATTCTGTCAGCCCTATCTAGAGAGTATGAGCTATGAGGAGAGGCTGGACAAACTAGGGTTTTTTTCCTGGAGCGGTGGAGGCTGAGTGGAGACCAGATAGAAGTTTATAAAATTATGAGAGGCATAGATAGGGTTGACAGAATCTTTTTCCCAGAGTTGAAATGCCTAATACTAGGGGCATGCACTTAAGGTGCGAGGAAGCAAGTTCAAAGGAGATATGAGGGACATGTTATTTACAGAGATAGTGTCTGGAATGAACTGCCAGAGGTGGCGCTGCAAGCAGATTATGAAGGGCCATTTAAGGGGCTTTTAGACAAGCACATGAATATGCAAGGAATGGAGGGATATGGACCAAGGTCAGGCAGAAGGGATTAGTTTTAATTTGGCATCATATTCAGAACAACATCATGGGCTGAAGGGCCTGTTCTTATGCTGTACTGTTCTATATTCTACTTCACAATATCACTAAAGAACACGTACCCATATCCAACTGGATAAAGGGTCTTTAGCCCAAGCTTAGTCAAAACTTTGACAAAGGGTCATCTGGACTTGAAACATCAGCTCTTTTCACTCCTTACAGATGCTGCCAGACCTGCTGAGATTTTCCAGCATCTTCTCTTTTGGTTTCAGATTCCAGCATCCGTAGTAATTTGCTTTTATCCAACTGGTTCACCTTTCATAGAACCTTGCTTTGCATCTTTACTTTTAAAATGGAGTGGGTTAAAATTAACTATGTAGACATATGGCTACATTGAGATTACATTAAGGACTCACTTATGGTTTTACAGAATAAGGTGAAACTTGACCTCCAAAACAATGACACATATCAAGACTAGCATGGAATAAAAATGGAATTTTGCATTTAATCATCCTGAATTTTTATGCTGTATATCGTAAAAGCCTATCTAAATAACCCATCTGCCAGCTCACAGAAGATATTCAAACACTGTAAAATGGATTTTTAAAAAAGGTATTTTGGGAATATGATAGCATTCTGTAAAGAAGTGTGTGCGTGTATGCATTTTTTAAATTCAGCCGGGGGAAGGTTGTTAGAGAGAATTGAGAGATGAAAAGGATAAAGGTGTTCGACGCATGCATTTGTGATGAGAAACTGTGGTGGAGGTGGATTTACAAGTATACTGGGTTTTTTAAAATTGCATTCGAGCTAGATAGGAACTTGACTTTCAGCTTTTACATTTCAAAGAGGAATTTAAGGGACTTTTACAACTTACAAAAGTTTCACAAGGTAATGAGGAAAAGTTATTACATTTTAAATGACCCAAAATTGGAGGTATTAGGAATAAAATGAAATATTTTACAGTTTGGAAAAGTTCAGTTCAAAGAGGTGCTGAGAACAGTGGAATCTGGAATAAAAAGGGGAAAGAATAATTAAGGAATGATATTGAGCTGAGTTCATAGAATCCCTATGGTGCAGAAAGGGGCCATTCAGCCCTTCGAGTCTGCAATGACCACAATCCCACCCATGCCCTCTCCCCATAACCCCATGCATTTACCCTAGCAAGTCCCCCTGACACTTAGGGGCAATTTATTATGGCCAATCCATCTAACCTGCATGGTGGGAGCACACTGGACCACCTGGAGAAAACCCAAGCAGACATGGGGAGAATGTGCAGACTCCACACAGACAGTGACTCAAGCCAGGAAGTGAACCCAGTTCCCTGGTGCTGTGATGCAGCAGTGCTAACCATTGTACCACTGTACCGCCCATTGAGGTGGCTATGTAGGGGAGATGTCTTGAGACCAGCTCTGTGCCGAGAGAAGGTGTGAAATCTGAAACGACCATTAAGTGAGACCAGAAAAGTCTTTATTTCAGAAAGCAGCGTGTTTTGAAACTTTCTTGGATCTTCACAGCAGAGTGGAAGTGTTTGAGAAGTTGTGCGGTATACTTTTACAAAAGTAACAGTAGTTTTCCTTGAGGTTATATTACTGTTTTTTTCATAATTAAAAATCGATAAGGGAGTTGCTGCCAAGAAGTGTTTACTTCTATATTCTAACCAAGTGAACTTTTTTTGGAAAATGTTTTGTTGGACTGTTTTAACTGTGTAACTTCAATCTTGTGTAACTTTAAAATTGTGTAACTTTAATCTTGTGTGCTTAAGTTTGTTTTCTTCTTGTTAAAAAATCTTTTGGCTATTGTTTAAATCCTGAAAGTGAGACTGGAATTCTCTGTTTCTGGGGTCACCAGTTTTTTCCTAGTTTTCAAAATACAAAAAAAAGGTTATGAAGAGTAAAACAAGTTTCTCTCTGGGATTTGCCTTCCTTGACAAATAACATCCGCTGTGGACATAACAACATATGTAAATAAAAATCTTTATCATCTTATAACTTCTATTAATACAGCCTTCAATATTATAAAATGCCACAAGGCATTTCACAGTTATTACAATGTTACATTTGTCACCGAGCTGCATTTGAAAATACAGTGGCAGATGATCAAAGACTTGATCAAAGAGAAAGGTTTTAAGGGCCATCTTACAGGATGAGATGGATACGTTTAGGAAGGGAATTTTATAGTTTAGGGAATTTACAATTCAAGGCCATCAGTTTTAACAGTCAGTTAAAATTGGTGATATTCAAGAGGCTGGAATTCGAGGAACATAAATAGCTCAGAGGATGTGAGGCCGGAAGAGATTATAGAGTTATGGAGGGGCAAGGCAAGGGAGGGATATGATAGCAAGGATGCGTATTTTAAAAATGAGGTGATGTTAATATAGATCAGCAAGCACTTGTGTGATGAATAAATGGGATGGCTTGAGGCAGAAAACTGGAAACAGTTTTCAGTGACTTTAAGTTTATGAAGTGTGGATGGCTATCTTATTTATGCACAACCAAACTAGCAGCAAACTAGGTTAAAATGTGGAATGTCTAAGAAAAGCAGTTATTAAAATACTCAATGAGAAAAACATACCAATAGTATATGAAAATAGCCAGTGTGCAGCTGGCAACAACTAGCTATAAAAAGACAATGAGTGAAGTCCTTCCATATACTTCTGAAGATTCTTTAAATGCTATCTTGATTTCATATAGTGATGAGAGATTAACGCTGGAAAAATGATTCATAGCATACTAATTAATCGAGAATTGATATATACAAGAGCTTTTACCATCTTAGCATGGATAAAGACAATTCCTAATCAGTAAGTACAGTTCTGAAGTGTTGTAACTGTGGCAAAGATGAGCAAAGCTGACAACTAAGTTGTGCACAGGAAAGCCCCAAGAAGGAATGGCCTGTTGCTTTGGGGATGGATGTTAACCAAAATGTCCTCTTTTTTGAAAAAAAAGTGCCATGGGATCTTTTTATATTGATTTAAAAAAACAGGCAGGGTAAAATTCTGTCATGTGGGACTATGTCTCGTGGTGGGTCCAGGAACATGAAGTGTTTCCCGCTGTAAAGATCAGCAGGAAGCCACACCATATCCTCTGGCCCAGCCTCATTAACTAAGCAACTGGGTGTTGTGTGCTATATTTCAAGGTGGGGCAGGCCTGATGGCGCGCGGTCCATTGTTATATCTGGGCACCATATTGAAAAGGCACTTATTATCACTGAATATTAAAGAAAGAAGATGGACCTCATAAGAAAGAGATGGAGTGCCAAGAACATTCTGAGTCTGGGAGATGGACACCAAATCTGGAAAATCCATTTGTAGGTACTCCCTCTGCCCCACCACCCACTACTTTCATGTTCTTGGGTTCAGAATTACTGGCAGCCTCTGTTCCAAACTCCAGAGGCAGCCTTAGGCACTGTTCAGGTAAGTCCTGACATCTGCACACCATGCTGTTCCAGACATGTTTTGCATGGGTAAGTTTTCTTACTAGAACCGCAGGGAATCGGGTGTGGGTGGAAAATTCATCTGCACACCATTAACAGGATGCAAATCAATTTGATGCTGGCCTTTAGTGGATTTTCTGATCTGCCATGGTGGGTACCAGTGGAAGATCCCATGAGCAACTCACGCTAACATGAAAACAAATTTTGCATTCTCCCCTGCGCGGCCCCCCCCCACCCACAAATTTTCCCCCCTTGTTCACCTTTGAACCCACCAGTGGGGCCATGGAAAAATTCTGCCTGTAGTATATAAAAGACAGCACCTCCAATTGAACACTGCATTGTTAGCGTCAACCCAGGTCGGGTTTTTTGCAGTCAGCTTGAATCCATGATTTTCTGCTTCAGGCAAAAGTACAATGAAGTGAGCCAAGGCTGACATATAATGACATAATAAAGATGTAAAAATTTCATGCAAATTGCTGTAGCACTAAGGAAATGCATCTGATGCTTCAATAGCTATTAATATGTGGCTACTCTTAAAAGTTGTTACTGACACTACACGATTCAGGGTTAGTGGTTGGTTAATGGGTACGATTAGTGGTTAGAGTCTTATGATTAATAATTAGGATGTTATGATTAGACATTAGGTTCAGGGAGTTGGGGTTAGAGACAGTTATTTAAATTACTATGGACTTATTGTAAAACAATTTGAACTTCTGATTGTGATTCAATTTTGTATGGTTAGCATCACATTGCCATTTGTCAAAATGTTAGTCCTGCTGTACCTCATTGACCAGATGGGTAACAGAAAAGACAATGGTTAACATTGGGCACTGGGGTAGTGAGTCAGATGTGGAGATGCCAGCGTTGGACAGGGGTAAATATAGTAAGAAGTCTCACAATGTTGGACTTTAACCTGGTGTTGTGAGGCTTCTTACTTAGTGAGTCAGAGCCACCACTGCTAATCTAATGATTGGGATCTTGCTGTACATTCTTTTACAATGTAGGAGGTTGAACATAGAACATAGAACATAGAACATTACAGCGCAGAACAGGCCCTTCGGCCCACGATGTTGCGCCAACCAATTAAGAAAAAAGCAATGACCCTCTAACCTAAACCAATCCCTTTCCATCCATAAACCTATCCACGGATCTCTTAAATGCCCCCAAACTAGGTGCATCTACAACTGCAGCAGGCAGGGCGTTCCATTCCCCCACCACCTTCTGGGTAAAGAACCTACCTCTGACACCCGTCCTACAACTACCACCCCTTAATTTAAAGCTATGTCCCCTCGTGCTAGCTTTCTCCATCTGAGGAAAAAGGCTATCACTGTCCACCCTATCTAAACCTCAAATCATCTTGTACGTTTCAATAAGGTCTCCTCTTAGCCGCCTTCTTTCCAACGAAAACAACCCCAAATCCCTCAGTCTCTCCTCATAGGACCTTCCCTCCATACCAAGCAACATCCTGGTAAACCTCCTCTGCACCCTCTCCAATGCCTCCACATCCTTCCTATAATGTGGGGACCAGAACTGTACACAATACTCCAAGTGCGGCCGCACCAGAGTTTTGTACAGTTGCAACATGATGTTGCGGCTCCTAAATTCAATCCCCCTACCAATAAACGCCAAGACACCGTATGCCTTCCTAACAACCTTATTGACTTGATTTCCAACTTTCAGGGATCTATGCACATATACACCTAGATCCCTCTGTTCGTCAACACTATTCAGAGTCCTACCGTTAGCCCTATACTCTACACATCTATTATTCCTGCCAAAGTGAATTACCTCACACTTTTCCGCATTAAACTCCATCTGCCACCTCTCGGCCCAGCTCTGCAACTTGTCCAAGTCTCTCTGTAAACTATGAATCCCCTCTTCACTATCTACCACTCCTCTGACTTTGGTGTCATCAGCAAATTTACTAATCCATCCTTCCATACCCTCATCCAGATCATTTATAAAAATTACAAACAGCAGTGGCCCCAAAACAGATCCCTGAGGCACACCACTTGTAACCGAACTCCATGACGAATACTTTCCATCAACCACCACCCTCTGTCTTCTATCAGCTAGCCAATTCCTGATCCAATTAATTAAATCACCCTCAATCCCATACATCTGCATTTTCTGCAGAAGCCTTCCATGGTGAACCTTATCAAATGCCTTACTAAAGTCCATATATACCACGTCAACTGCCTTACCCCCATCTACATCTTTGGTCACTTTTTCAAAAAACTCAATAAGGTTAGTAAGGCATGACCTACCCTTCACAAAACCGTGCTGACTATCTCCAATCAATTCATTACTCTCTAAATAACTATAAATCCTATCCCTAATAATTTTTTCTACTACTTTGCCCACAACAGAAGTAAGACTCACCGGTCTATAATTCCCGGGGAAGCCTCTGTTCCCCTTCTTAAACAATGGGACAACATTCGCTATCCTCCAGTCTTCTGGCACTATACCTGTGACCAACGACGACCTGAAGATCAGAGCCAGAGGCTCTGCAATCGCCCCTCTTGCCTCCCAGAGAAGCCTAGGGTAAATCCCGTCTGGCCCAGGGGACTTATCTATCTTCAAACCCTCAAGAATATCTAGCACATCCTCCTTATCTACTGCAATACTATCCAGTTTACAACCCTGTAACCCAGTGCCCTCCACAACTACATTTACGTCTCCCTGCGTGAATACAGAAGAGAAATATTTGTTCAGTGCCTCTCCAATCTCTTCCGGTTCCACACATAACTTCCCACTGCTGTCTCTGACTGGCCCTAATCTTGCCCTAACCAATCTTTTATTCTTAACATATCTAAAGAAAGCCTTAGGATTCTCCTTAATCCTATCAGCCAAAGTCTTCTCGTGTCCTCTTTTAGCTCTTCTTAACTCACTCTTTAACTCCCTCCTGGCTAATCTATAGCTTTCCAGTGCACTACCTGAGCCCTCAAGCCTCATCGTGACATAAGCCTCCTTTTTCCTTTTAACCAGCGAATCAACTTTTTTAGTGCACCACGGTTCCCTAGCTCAACCATTTCCTCCTTGCCTGACAGGGACATACTTATCAAGGACTCGCAGTAGCTGCTCCTTGAATAAACTCCACATTTCGGATGTTCCAAGCCCCTGTAGTTTCCTAGTCCAACCTATGCTCCCTAATTCTCTCCTAATAGCCTCATAATTACCCTTCCCCCAGCTATAACTACTGCCCCGAGGTTCATGCCTATCCCTTTCCATCACTAAGGTGAATGTAACTGAATTGTGGTCACTATCACCAAAACTAAGGTGAATGTAACCGAATTGTGGTCACTATCACCAAAAGGCAAAAGCAAAGCTTTTGAAGGCAAAGCTTTCCAGATAGGATCGCAGAGGGGCACCAGGGGTAAATCAATAGTGTGGAGGAGCTGCAAGAATTTGGGATTTTGGATGAGGGAATGTGATGCTAATTAGATAATGGTGAAGGAAGAGAATACTGATTGGGACAAGTGAGCAGACTGCATACTGATTGGGTGAGGTATAAGGTGATGACTGCTGCAGATTGGAGGTAGAGGAGAGGCTAATGGCTGGTTGGGTGGGAGAGGGTTGAATGCCGATTGGGTAGGAGTGGGCTGAGTGCTGAATGGATGGGGAGGAAGTGAATACTAATTGGATGAGGGAGGGTTGAATGTTGATAGGATGGGGAGTGGACAATGTTGATTGGATAGGGACAAGCTAAATGCTTATTGGTGGCACGGGCCTAAATGCTGATTGGGCAAGAGGGGTTGGATACGAAATGGGTCAGAGAAAGTTTGAATGCTGATTGGATGGGTGTTGGGGAGCTAGTGAAAGAGTTGAATATTGATTAGGTGGAGGAGCTGAATGTTGAATGGTAGGGAGAGAGCAGAATGCTGATTGAATGGGGAGGCTGCTAAATGCTGATTGGGTGGCAGGAGTTAAATGCTGATAGATAGGGAAAGGCTGAATACAGATTGTGTGGGGAGGGGGTTGAATGTTGATTGGATGGGGAGGAAAGTGAACGCGTGAAGGGGTCAGACTACTGATTGAGTGGGTGATTGGAGCTGAATGGTGATTGGGTTGGGAGGAGGGTTGACTGCTGATTTGGTGGGGAGAGGAGTGAATGCAGATTGGGGAAGAGGGGTGACTGCTAATTGGATGGGGGAGGCTGAGTGCTGATTGGATGGAGGATGGGAGTGAATGCTGATTGGGTGGGGAGGGAGTGAATGCTGATTGGGTGAGGGAGGGGTGACTGCTGATTGGATGATGGGAGGGTTAATGCTGATTGGTTGTGGAGGGGGTGAATGCTGATTGGTTGGGGAGGGGATAATGCTGATCGGGAAAAGGGCAGTCTGCTAATTGTGTGAGGGGGCGGAATGGTGATAGGGAGCTGAATGTTCATTGGGTGGGGAGGGTTTGAATGTTGATTGGGTGAGGAGGGGGTGAATGCCGATTGGGTGAGGAGGGGGTGAATGCCGATTGGGTGAGGAGGGGGTGAATGCCGATTGGGTGAAGAGGGGGTGAATGTTGATTGGGTGGTGGGAGCTGGGGGGCGGAGCTGAGGTGGGGCCGGGGCTGTGGTGGAGGGCGGGGCTGTAGTGGGAACCGGGGGGCAGGGCAGCCGTAGGCGTGGAGGAGGGAGCGGTGGGAGCCGGGGAGGGCCTGCGTAGGGGGCGGGGCTATGGTGGGAGGCAGGGGCGAGGCCGTGGTGGAGGCGGGGCTAGATGGGAGCCGGGGGCGGGGCCATGGTGGGGGCGGGGCTATGGTGTGGTCCGGGGAGCAGGGCTGAGGCGCAGGTGGGAGCCGGGGGGCGGGGCTGTGGTGCAGCGGCGGCGGGGCGGGAGGCGGTAGGAGCCAGTGGGCGGGGCTGTGTTGGGAGGCGGGGCTGGGATGGGCGCTGGGGGCGGGGCTGTGGCGGGAGGCGGATTTGTGGTGCGAGGCGGGGCTATGGCGGGAGGGGGCGGGGCTGTGGTGGGAGGGGCGGGGCTATGTTGGGGCGGGGGCGGGGCTGTGGGGGGAGGCAAGGGGCGGGGCTATGGCGGCAGGTGTAGCACTGGTGGGAGGCGGGGCTGTTGTTGGAGCCGGGGGAGGGGCTGTGGCGGGGGCGGGGTAGCGGTGGGAGCGGGGGGGCGGGGCCGGGGATGTGCTGCCCCTGGCGTCAGTTCCTGTCGGCGCGGCTCGGGCTCTGATGCGGGCGGCTGTCGCTGCGGCCGAGTGACGGAGCTGGCGTCAGGTAGAGGCCGGGAGGGAGGCGGCCTGCCCGGGACCACCATGAAGGTGAGAGGAAGCAGTGGCTCTCCCCGGCCTCTCCATCCTCATTTCCCCCACCCCCCCCCCCGCTCACACCCACCCTGACCCCGCGCCCCCCTCACTCCCAGGCCGGCCGGCCGGAGGCTGTGTGTGTGCGAGTAGGCCCGGGACCCCCTTCCCTTCCCCATTGAGCCCGGGCCAGGCAGCACTGTCTCCAACTGTCGGGCTTGCTGTGAGGATAAACTCGAAGATTCTGTGCTGGACTTTCTGGAACATTCCATCATTTATTCCTTGTCTGTAACATTACATTTAAAACTGGCTAAAACATTCTCCTTTAACCTGGACAGAGAGGCTTTCCCGCTTTGTAAGCCCTCAGTTTGACTGCTAGAAAGAGCCCAGGAAAGTTATTGAGACAGTCTGTCTTCCGGTAATTTTTAGGTTGGTAAATGTGGCCAAATTATAGCTGAAGATGTTGAATCTCATTCATTCGTGTCATATGTAGGCTTACATTAACAGCAATGGAGTTACTGTGAAAACTCCTGAGTCACCACACTCTGGCATCTGTTCGGGTACATTGAGAGAGAATTTAGTATAGCCAGTGCACCTAACCAGCATGTCTTTCAGACTGTGGGAGGAAACTGGAGCGCCCAGAGGAAACCCATGGGAAGATTGTGCGGAGTCTGCACTATGACCCAAGACTGGGAATTGAACCCGATCCCTGGTGCTGTGAGGCAACAATGCTAACCATTGTGCTGTCCTATCCTTAGAGAGGCTTTTTCCCTTTGCAAACCCTCAGTTTGAGTGTCAGAGCACAGTAAAGTTGTTTTAAAAAATCCTTTGTCAGATTTAAGTTTATAAACATGACCCAAATGCAGGTGAAGAGTTTATTGAAGTAAAGCTGCATTTTGCTTTGTGAAAAGTGGTGCTGGAACCAAATGTTCAAATATAAATGAAGCCTAATATCTTCATTTGCTTGCTATTGTGAAATGCACTTTTTTAACTGAAATGTAATGTAAAATTTTAGCTAAACATTTGATTGTATGTATTTATCTGTCACCTTATGTCCCCATGCTTCACCTTTTAAAATTCAATACTTTGCTCATGGTATCCTTGTGATTTTAAAGAGCAGCTTTAACCTAAGCATGAAGAACTATACACTGAACCATCAGCAAATTCATTAAAGTTTCTTTGGAACAATGGCTAGAACAAGGAATGTTTGAGTTGAACCCTCGACACAGCTGCTCCTGGGGAAATCACGTCCCAATGTACAAAAATCTGTGTCAGTGAAAGGATAACAATGGTCTTTCCGCAATATATTTCAATTGCATGTACGTTTTCAGCAAGAGGAATAATGGACAAAAACAATGGAATAAAAAGAGTTGTTGTGGATGACCATTTCTCGCAGACAAATCTGATGGTCTTAAGGATCTTCTAGAATACTTGATTGTTTCATAACTCTCACCAAGCCTATTCTACAATCTGTCTCTGTTACACCAATGCCTCAAATGTAAAATTCTTATCTTTGTGTTTGCATCAGTTCCTGGTCTTCCCATCTTTGCAAGCTTATTCTGAGAACTCTGCATTAGGTTTCATACATCCCTATCATTGACTGTGTGCGGCATCTCCAGCTGCCTTGGCCTTTGTGGTTCCTTGTAAACATCTCTCCTTTACCTCCTTTTTAGATGTTCCTTAAAGTGTACCTTCTTGACCAAACTTTTAGTCATTCCTCATAATGTTGTCTTGTTTGACCCTTGTCAATATTTTTCTGATTATTCTCCTTTAATGGCAAGCTTTACTATTTCACAGATACGTTATTAGTGCGAGTTGTTGCATTTGCTCATGGGCCCCAGGATGAAAGGTTTTATTTGAAACTGTTCTTGTTTGTAAGCAGCAGAAGTACTTCAAATGTTGCCTCACCATTTATAAGATTTTTGCTAAGTGTTCTTTCTATTACTATCATGCGATTGCTATAATGAAAGACTCCAGTTAGCTTTTAAAAAAATGCATACTGAACCTTTTGTCACTGTGCTTCCCTTCAGGAACACTGTTTTAAACATATTGAGCTGAGACTCTGGCTTTATGGAAGGTCCTTGCTGTCCCCAGTGGTTCTCATCCACATTCCCTGGGGTCCCTTTGTCTATATGTGTCATTAGCAAACTTCAGTGATTCTGGAGCTTGCCCCATGAATAAATGGACATTGTTCTTGCATTCTTTGTCCACTGTCCTGGATCACACAGTAAAATAGTGCTTTGAAACAAGACTAGATCTTGAGCTTTAAGAAAGCTAAACCACAGAAGAAAATTACAACTGAGTATCTGAGAATTCTGTGTTTCTGCAAAGCATGTAATTCAGTGGGAAAGTTGTGGCTGACTGCTTTGAATGCAAACTTGGATGAGATATTTCCTGTGATTGTTGACACTGTAGGGAAACTCAACAGTTGCCCCATTCTACAAGGGAAAACCTTCTAGCTCCAAAGAGCACTGAATGGAAGTTCAGAATTCAGATAAAGGTGTTATAGTTCAACTTTTCAACTGCAGAGAAAGCAATCAACTGATTTGCTTTTGTTAGACTCAAAGCAAATGAGCATTTACCCCAAAATTACATTGCAGTGGGATCACTGCCTGAAAAGACATTTGCTGCATCTGGAGAGGCAGTGAGACCAGGTACAAAGATGTCGAGGAGTATCTAACAGACAAAATAATCAATGGTGGTCATGTAATATTTGTGCTGTGCTTTTAATATTAACCTCAACTTCCATTGCTATTAACTCTGAAGCCCAGCTGAGTAACAAAACATTCGTTAAGGTTTATATCTTGTAAATGGTCATTTGCTGTAACGGTGACTACACATGAAGTTCTTCCTCATCCAGGGCACTGCTTTTGTGCACATTGCACCTTTTCCTTCTGCAACAGAATCATCGAGTATATTTTCTCCGTATAGTCCTGGGAAATGAAAGGGCTTGATCGTCTATTGATCGCGGAGGAAGGAATTTAGCACCAGTTGCTGTCTCACTTCCCCTCCACAACAGCAAAAGAAGAAACGTTAGAATTATATATATGGAAGAAGGCCACCAAGCCCATCGGGGCTGTTGGCCTTTTTGAAAAAGCTATCCAATTATCCCATTCATTCCCCATGTCCTTTTCGTTTGTCATGTGCAGATCTGGTCCTATTGAAGTAATTTTGGACAGAGCCTGAGGTCGTTGAAGTTTGGGGTATCGATGACTGGATGGAATGTCTGTGGAACTCTACTACTGTGTGAAGCATTGAGCAGCAGTGGCCCAAATTCCAAGCTGATGTCACTGCTGCTGAATTACGAGCTGTGACTTGCCCCCAAAGTAGAGAGAATGCACAATATTGGATAAACATCAATGACTGGCTTCAGGCCTCAAGGCTGAAGATATTGGTTGCTGATCAGGATGATGTAACTGCTTACAGTCTGGAAGCAGGTAATCTACTGGAAAAGATTCTCCAGATCATTGGAACTGTTGCACAGAAAAACACAATGGATGTGTACCCACAGATATCATGCTCATCTTGCAATATTTGCCTGGGTTACCTGAAGGTTTGTTCCTCATGTCATATCCTGTAACTGTTTGCCCTTACCTTGATTTATAAATCACTTTTAGCCATGTAATATTCAAAAATAAATAAACGCAATCTTTTTTACCCAAAGATCTGCTGCTGAATATTTGAATAGTTGTGTTCTAGTCTGATTTACTTCAGGAAGACAGGATACAAGTAATCTAGGCAAGCTCAGCTACTATTTCTAGGGGACAAAATTTGACCCAGTTACACCTGTTTACAAGCAGAAACTGTTGGAAAGAAGTCCCAGTTGGGAGGCCAAACTCCTGTGCTCCCATGGTGTCAACTGCCTAGCACCATGCTGGTTTGGGCTCTGTTTTTAAAATGTATGTAAGAGGTCTAATGTCTGTTTAAAGACCCAAATTATAAATACAAGCAGCAAATACTGGGCCTGTGCGTTCAGAATTATCTGGTCTGTGAGTGGCCTGACCCAAGGTCAGGACTGTGCTCCAAGCTTCATCTGTTTCCCTTTCAGAAATCATTCCCTTCCAATTCCTGCTTGGCTGCACCTCCTCTTTCCCTTCCACCCCAGGATTTGACTTGGAGGTGCAATGCTGAGATTCTGTCTGCATTTGCTCCTCCTCCATATGTTATCTCTGTGATTACAACTGATGTCCTCAGCTTGCTGATACTGCACAGATGAGGCAAGTGGACCATTTTGCCATGTTCCTACTGCCAATCTCATGTGGAGTCTTTATTTCTGTATGAAATGTGTACTCCAAAATAGTCTGTCTTGTGCTTTCTTGGGAAGGTAATCTTTTTTTTAAAAAAAAGGTTCTGAAGATGAAAGGTACAACTTTGGGTTTGAATCGTTGAAATTTTCAGTTCCAGCGTTAGTTCTGTACATGTTGCTTGCAGTTTAAAATTATTATTATGTAAGGAATTCAAAAGCAAGGTTGATTCTCATGTTGCCTGTAAGGTAACACTTTCCTGCCTAATGTTTTTAGACAGTTGAGTTTATGGTACAGATTTTAATTGTTGATTTGGTGCTTAACAGATTTTGTAAAAGAAGGTAGGACTGACTATCCTGATGTGCAGTATTATGGCTCAGGTCAGAAACTCCAGTGTTTTATGGAGCCCGCCTGGATCATAAGTTTTGCACCTTGAATTTGGCTAGGACAAGCATGATAGGTTTTATGTCAGGTATGATTCAAATGACTCACTAGGGAGGTTTAATAAACAATGTTTATTTAAGAATATAGTTAGCGTGTATAATAAGAATAGTAATAACTGTTATCAATTACAAACAAAACAACCACAATGTAAACCCTTAACAAATATATCTAGGCTGTTCCAATCAAACCAGTCCCATAAACAAAACCATTCCACTAGTTTAAAACAGCAAAGGTTAATGCTCACATGGTACTGGAACTGAGTCCTTTGAATGAATGTGGCAGTTCTCTTGATAAGCTCAGAACGGTTTGAAGTCAGGACAGCTTCCCAGATACTAGGGAGAGACTCTGGTCAAACCACCAGCAGCAGATTTTTTATACTCCAGAAAAACTTGTAGCTAACCAGCAGAATTTCCGAAACCAGAGAGAGAGAAAGACTGCTTTCCAGCTTGCTGCCCCTTCCAAATTAAACACTGCTGCCAGCCAGAAACGGAAAATGAAACCTTGGATCCCCTAGGAAGGAAAAAAACTGACTAGAACCCATGACTTTCCTCTCCATTCAGGGCCATCAAACAACCCAGAGTAAAAATAAACCCAATGTAAACATTGAAGAAGCAATAAAAGGATTACTACAGACAGCCTGACAACGAGAGCTACAGAGAACTTGATTTTAAAACAACTCTTAAAGGTACACTAAATCACAGGAATATGTAAACTCCCAAGTGCTTGTATATTGGTAACAAAATTAACCAGACCTTTGGCAGGTTAGACTTGTAAAGGAATATTTGGTTACATGTGCAGCTACAAAAGATAATTTAATGTTTGGCATGTAGTGGCTGGAAAATTATTCCAAAAACTGCATCCATTTAGAGTGATTGTATAAATGTTTTTAAATCATGCAGAGTTGGGGTAATAAAATTAAAACCTAGGGGTGTGTTGGAATATATTGAAATTACTTCATCTTCTCAATGTGAAAAATTTGAAAATTGTAGACAATACCAGAGTCAATGCTTTTTCAACCCTTACAAGCTGAATTTAAACTGCAAACAGAATGTATTGAAGAATTGTGTTGGTGTAGGGGGTAATGTACTAGCATCAATAACAGCTTGGAATCCTAATAGGAAGCAGAGTACAGATAAATGCGTCTTTCTTTGGATTGACAAGATGCATTTAGTGGTGGGTCCTCAACCTTTTGCCATGAATATTCATGATTTTGATGAAAGGACTATGTATGATAACTAAATTTGCCAAACAGTAGGAAATTAAATTCTCAGGAGGTGATCGATATTCTGCAAAAAGGGTATAGACTGATTAAGTGAGTGGACAAAAATCTAGCTGGTGGAGGTAACTGGGTAAATGTATTCTTCACTTTGGCAGGAAGAAAAGAAGAGCAGTATACTGTTTGAACAGAGATTGCAAAACCTGGTGGTACAGAAGGAGCTGGGTGTCCTAGTCAATGAATCACAGCATTAGTATGCAGGTACAGTAAGTGATTAGGAAGGCAAATGAGATGTTGACGTCTGTTGCCAAATGGATGGAATATAGTGTAGACTCAAACCAAATGACCACCTTTCGCACTGTAGGTTTTTAATGTGTTCTAATATAAGAAGGTTGTCTTGCAACTGTACAAGGCCTTGGGAAGACCACAACTGGAGTACTGTGTATAGTTTTGGTCTTAACTGAAAAAATATGTAACTGTTTTAGAAACAATTCATTCCTAGGGTGAAGGCTTTGTATGAAGAAAAGTTGAACCAGTTGCTCTGTACCCATTGAAGGTTAGAATGTGAGGTAACCTTATTGAAACATTCAAGATCTTGAGAGGCCACAATTGCACTTGCATCTTGCTTCCAAGGAGCCAGGTTCGATTCCAGCCTTGGGTGACTGTTGGCGTGGAGTTTGCACATTCTCCTCGTGTCTGCATGGGTTTCCTCCAGGTGCTCTGGTTTCCACAGTACAGAGATGTGCAGGTTAGGTGGATTGGCCATGCTCAATTGTCCCTTAGCCACCCAAGGTTAGGATGATTGGTGAAGTAAATGCATGGGGTTATGGGGATGGTGCTGGTTAAGATACTCTTTTGGAGAGTCAGTGCAAACTCAGCCTATTGGATGCCTCCTGCACTGTAGAGATTCTATGATAAGGTGGGTCACTGGAGAGTGTTCCCTGTTGTGGGAGAGACAAAAAGTAGGGGAGTCGGTTTAAGAATTAGAGGTCACCCATTTCAAGCAAAGATGAGCAGAAATGTTTTCTGACATTAGTCTGGAATTCTCTTTCCAGAAAAGTGTGGAGGCTAAGTTTTTAATTTTATTCAAGGCTGGGTTAGATTTTTGACGGACAAGGGAGTCTGGGTTATAGGAGACAGGCAGGAAAATGGAGACCATAACCACATCAGCCACAGTCGTTGAACGGTGAAGCAGGTTCAAAGGGCCAAATTCTCTTAAGTTGTATTTTCCTGAGGTTACTTTTGGAACTGCACGTTTCACCTGTTGGTCAACACCTCTCCCTCTGCTCTCATCCCCAAATCCTAGAGCTGTACCTTTTACCTTCTAAATGTTTTTTGAATCTCATTTCTAAGTACATGAGTACACATTTTGAAATATAAAGGCATCAAATTGAATAAATATAGTAGCCTTTATTGGGTTTTGAATGTTGAGGTGTATATGACATTCAAGAAGAGTAGGAAGCCTGGAAAGATGGTAGAATAGCACTGATCAAGAATGGCATTCGTTCAGGAAGTCATTAGTTGGGTGGTGATTAGTAGTTGTAGGGGAAAGAAGTCACTAGTGAGAGTGGTCTACCGGCTCCTTGACAGCCACAGTGTGGGACAAAGTATAAAAGAAGAAATATTGGGTGCTTATGATAAAGGAAGGGCAATGATCATGAATGACTTCAATCAACATGTAAACTAGAAAAATTCAGATTGGCCATAGTAGCCTAGATGAGTTCTTTTGAGTGTTTCTTAGAACAGCAGATTCTGGAACCAACCAGAGAACAGGTTATTTTCAACTTAGTATTGTATAATGTGACAGGATCAATTAATGATCCCAGAGTAAAGGCATCCCTAGATAGAGACCACAATATACTTGAATTTGGCATTCAAAAAGGGAGAAAAATGGGTCTAAGATTAATATTTTAAACTTAAATAAGGACAACTATGTGGGCATGAAAGCAGAGCTGGATTGTAATAACAAAATACCTGTCCAAGCAGCTGGTGAAGTAATTATTTACAGGAGAGAAAGACTATATGCAAGGAACATTTAACAAGACAGCATCACCATCAAAATTAGCATTAGGGTCGATATTCTGCAAAAAGGGTAGAGACAGATTAAGTGAGTGGACAAAAATCTAGCTGGTGGAGGTAACTGGGTAACTTGTTGACAGAATTGTTGCTTCACCTAGTTCAAAGCCTCATTGAAGCATCTTCCAAAGCCACCTTTGGTATTTCCTCAGGAGAATACGCAAAGAGCTAACAAGACGTCCAAACTCAGAATGCATTTATCACAATAATTTACCATTCCCAGGCAGGATTTTAGGTCTAGTATTTCTGCGAGCAGATGCTTTCATTTTGGCCTTTCCTTTCTCTTCCAAGGGATACAATCCCTTGGCATCCACCTTATACCCCAAGTTAGCCACTCTACTGACCTGAGAGGTACATTTTCCCTTCTGAAACACACTCCAGCATTCATGAACCTTTTTAATACCTCTTCCAAATCGGCTAAGTGCTCCTCTTTGGTGGAACTGGTAATCAGCATATCATTGAAATAAGTTGCAACTCCGGGTAATCACTGTAATAAATTTTCCATTATGCGATTAAAAAAATCTCGCACTGCAAGGCCTTGAGTGTTGATTGTGACATACCTGCAAGGTAACTCATCCAAATCGAACTGCAATAAGTGTGATTTAGCTCCAGTTTAGTAAGTACCAAGCTGCCGGATAATTTTGGCATCATGATCCTCGATTTTTCAGTATGGGTATGTCTAATTTGGCCACCAGATGATGGTTAGTTTGTAATCAAATGTGGACCGATTTGTCTGCTTTGACAGGAGCAATGATACGAGCGGCATACTCTGCAAGGCACATTCTTCTTAAGAAGCCCAGATCTTCGAGGTGTTTAAAGTTCTGCTTATACCTTGTCTAACATGGGATAAGAGACTGATCTTGCTCGGTAGTACTTAGCGTGGCTTCAGTGTCTCTGCATATCTTAGCCTGGAGCCCCTTCATTTTTACTAGGCTATATTCAGTTGACTTCACACAATCCCCACTCACCAACTGTGAATATGTCCAGTGTACCACAATATGTTGGAGCCAGTCCTGTCTGACAATGACAATAAACAGGAGCTGGGTGGACTGTTGTCTGTATGCAATTGGAGCCACCTTGGTCCTCCTAATTTTAAGTGCCTTTCCTGACTGTGGTGTCTTCCATCCTCATTTGTTGGACCCTATCCTGTAAGTAATGGTAAGTTTCTCCTTGCTGATGGTTGCTGAAGCTCAGGTATTTTTCAAAGTATGTCTATTCACTAGCAATACCGCTGTTATTGAGGCCACTTTGACCATGTCTGTGTAGTTCAATGTCAGTAACAAGTCTCACAACTCCAGGTTGAAGTCCAACAGGTTTATTTGGTAGCAAAAGCCACTAGCTTTTGGAGCGTTTGCTGTTCCTTCACCAGGTGAGTGAGAGTTCTGTTTACAAACAGGGCATATAAAGACACAACTCAATTTACAAAATAATGGTTGGAATCTGAGTCTTTACAGGTAATCAAGTCTCAAAGGTACAGACATTGAGAGTGGAGAGAGCATTAAACACAAGTTGAAGAGATGTATATTGTCCCTAGGCAGGACAGTTAGTGAGATTTTTGCAGGCTTAAGCAAGTTGTAGGGGTTACAGATGGTGTGATATGAACCCAAGATCCCGGTTGAGGCCATCCTCGTGTGTGGAACTTGGCCATCAATCTCTGCTCAGCGACTCTGTGCTGTCGTATGTCGTGAAGGCTGTCTTGGACATCGTTTACCTGAAGATCAGAGGCCGAATGCCAGTGACCAATGAAGTGTTCCCCAACAAGAAGAGAGCACTCTTGCCTGGTGGTTGTCAAACGGTGTTCATTCATCTGCTGTCGTAGTGTCTGCACGGTCTCCCCAATGTGCCATGCCTCGGGACATTCTTTCCTGCAACGTATCAGGTAGACAATGTTCGCCGAGTATGTACTGTGTACCTGATGGATGGTGTTCTTGTGAGATGATGGCATCCATGTCGATGATCTGGCATGTCTTGCAGAGGTTGCTGAGGCAGGGTTGTTGTGATGTTGTGGTCACTGTTCTCCTGAAGGCTGAGTAGTGCTGCGGACAATGGTTTGTTTGAGGTTGTGCGGTTGTTTGAAGGCAAGAAGTGGGGGTGTGGGGATGGCCTTGGCGAGATGTTCGTCTTCATCAATGACATGTTGAAGTTTCTGGAGAAGATGTAGCTGCTCCGCTCCAGGGAAGTACTGGACAACAAAGGGTACTCTGTCCACCTGTCCTCAGTTCAATGTCAACACATTTTGCTTGGGCGACTGGCACTCCTTCATACTGGACCAATGCTGGCTCTTGTCCCTTTCCTGAACTGAATAGGCTTTGTTTGTTTCGACATTTATGCATTAGGTGACCTCTTCTATTGCACCTGAAACACTCTGCATCCCGAAACCTGCACATCTCTAGGCATGGTATTCCCACATCTAAAACATCTGTCAAAAATTCTTGATTGAAATAATTTTCTAATTGTCTCCCTTCCTTTGCTTGACCAGGCACACACTACTCCAGTGATGCCGCTGCAGCTACTTGTGGCCCCTCTTGTCAGCTGGCAGACTTCATCTTCAGGCATGCTTTGCAATTCTTAAACGCCTTTTTTTTGTACTTTCCATGGACAAAGCTATTTCTACAGCTTTTCGAGCAAGGAATGCAGAAACATCTATTTTTTGGGGTTTATTAAAACAAAGTAGATTAGTTTAAAATAGGAACCACAGTTATCACAATGTGCCTCATTTGTAAACTAAACAAAGGTATTGTTTGTATAAGCACATTTATTTTCATTTTTGATCAAATTTTATAGATATAAACTGTATTTTTGTATTTTCTTGAGTTTTGTCTAACCAGCAATTTACCCCTTGGCATAGTGGGAAATAAGTTTAGTTAGATCACATTCTTTTGGAACAATGAAACGTCGAGCCTATACCTATTAGGGAGAAACCAGGCAGTACAAGTTACAAATGTTTTTGAAAATGAATAGAAAGCTTCAGCTTCCAGCTGCAATGAATAGATGCATTTAGCTTCCACTGATAAGGGACAGAAAACATAAAGATGACTCCCTTGTTCCCAGGATTGCAGATGTAAGGAGTGGCCATTGAACCTACCGGATTTACGTAGGGAGGGTAATTAGGCAATGGGAGGGTAAGGGGGGGGTGGATAGAACCTCTGGGTTTGGTTGACCAGTGAATTCCTAATTGTGCTGGAAGGTAGCATGCCGTTGACCAAGGTAAATAAGGTATTAATGTAATTGGATCATTCAGCCTGACTGACAACTTAGATGGGAAGATCGAATCTTCAGAAATGTTTGTGCTGATGTGATGAAACATCAGACCGAGGTTGGAATCCCTTGAATATCTCTCCCCAATACGTATTGGTCAAATAAAAAACGTATTTAACTGCATCACAAGCCTTTGCGTTAGCTGGAATGCCTGAGAAAATCCCCTTTTAAGTTAAGCTCTGACTCAGCTAGCAATTTCTTTTGGATAGCTGCATTATTTATCCCACATACTAGCCTATCCTGTAACGTATCATTTCAGAGATGTTCCAAGTTCTCAGTATTCTGCCAGTTTCCTTAATCTTGCAATGAAATCCACACTCCTGTCAAAATAAATTTATATCATTGGCAAATGATAGAGGGCTTCGGGTGGTAATAGTTTCTGAAGAACTCAGTGAATGATTTTGAATCAGGAGCCTCTGGGTAGCTCAAACTTACTGCACTGTGGGCACTGCAAGCTGTTAGCAAGATAATCCTCTGCTTCTGCTCCCCCTCTAGTGGGCAGCATAGCACAGTGGTTAGCACTGCTGCTTCACAGCACCATGGTCCCAGGTTCAATTCTCCCCTTTCACGGACTATGTGGAGTTTGCACATTCTCCCTGTGTCTGCGTGGGTTTCCTCCGGGTGCTCTGGTTTCCTCCCACAGTCCAAAGATGTGCAGGTTAGGTTGATTGGCCATGCTAAATTGACTCTTGTGTCGGGGCATTAGCAGGTAAATGGATAAGGAAATAGGGCCTGGGTGGGATTGTGGTCGGTACAGATTCGATGGGCCAAATGGCCTCCTCCTGTACTGTAGGGAATCTATGTTGTTGGCTCTGAAAACATGCCGCGTTTTCATTGATTCCAGTCTTCATTTGCATCAAATGAGCTTACCAAAAATGACAGACAATTTGCAGTGGAAAACACTTCTTTTCTTGCAGTCTGCAATCAATGCTGGATCCCACCCTCGTCTCCAATGTAATAATGAACCTCTGGTGTCTAAGCAGCTGGTGAAGTAACAACTACTTATTTACAGGGAGAAGAGGCTATTTACAACAAACTTTTGCAGCAAGACAACAGCACTATTAAAACTAACGTAACGTGTTGTCCAGCTCCCAATGTGGCTCTTAAAGCCCACTCTGCAGCTCCAAATTGCATTTTGCTGTTTCATAGGTCACGGAGACATGTGGCCTAAGAGGTCACAGTAACATCCTTTCCCCTTCAGATTCATTGTGACCTAAAGATCCTCACATCAATACCTCAGTCCTTCAGGGGACTCCTGATTACATAGAAAGCTACAGAGTATCACTGGTAGGGACAGCACAGTGCTTAGTACTGCTGCCTCATAGCACCAGGGACCCAGATTCGATTCCTGGTTTGGGTTCCTGTCTGTGTGGCATCTGCATGTTCTCCCTGTGTCTACAAGGTTTCCTCCGGGTGCTCCAGTTTCCTAACGCAGTTCGAAAGACGTGCAATTAAGTTGGCCATGCTAAATTCTTCCTCTGTACCCAAACAGGTGCCAGAGTGTGACAACTAGGAGATTTTTGCAGTAACTTAATTGCAATGTTAATGTAACCCTACTTGTGACACTAATAAATAAACACAAACTAGGATAAAAGAAACATTCCCACAATAACTGTATATTGAGAGGTGGAGGAGAGAGAGGAAATTGACGTTTTAATCATTAATGAAGCTCTACTGAGTAAACTGATGAAGCTTCAGACTGAAAAGTATCCGGGATCTGATGGGATTTATCTTCGAGTCTTAAAAGAGGTGGCGAATGAAATAGTAGATGTGTTGATAGTTTTCCAAAAAGTGTTAAATTCTGGCAAGGTTTCATCAGACTGGAAAAGCAACAAATATAAGCCATCTATTTAAGAAGGGAGGGGGAGGCAGAAAGTAAAACAAATACACCAGTCAGCTATAGCTGGGCAATGAGACAAGCTCAAGGTAATTGGGAAGAATGCATGCTTTATAAAAAGGGAATCCCGTTCAACCAATTTTTTGGAGTTCTTTGAAGAAGTAATGTACTGTGGGTAGGCGGGAGACTGTAGATGTACTGTACTTGGATTTTCAGAAAGTATTCCACGTTACTCTGAATTGAAGATTGGTTGGTGGAAAACAGTATACGTACATGTCTGATTGGCAAGATGTGGAGTGGAATTCCGCAGGCGTCTGTGCTGGGGTCTGATTTTTTTTAAACAGTTTATATCAATGACTTGGATGAGGGGAGCAGGTGCATGGTAAATTTGCCAACAACATAGTGATAGGTAGGAAAGTCTGTTGTGAAGAAGACATAGTTTGCAGATAGATATGAATCATAGAATCCCTAATCTGCAGAAGGAGGCTGTTTTGGCCCATTGAGCCTGCACTGACGCCAGTCCCACTCAGGCCCCATCCCTGTAAACCCCTGTACTCCCAATGCAAATATATCCCTCAAGTCAGCAGACCAAAACTGTACACCATACTCCAGGTATGTGCTCACCAATGCACTCTGCAGCTGCAACAAGATTTCCATATTTTAAACTCCAACCCCTTTGCACTTAAGACCTGCATTCCTTTTAATTTCCTATTTGCAATACCTGCATGCTAACTTTGATTCATTTAAAAATACACCTAGATCCCTCTGTATTGCAGCATTTTGCTATCTTTATTTAAATAATCTTTTGTTCTTCCTGCCAAAGTACACAACCTCAGATTTTCCTCCATTGAACCATCTGCCATTTTTATTTGTGCACTCTCAACCTATCTATATCCCTATTCAGAGACACTCTGCATCCTCACCGCAAATTAAATTTGACATCATCCTTAACATCCTTAGTTGCGTGGTGGCACAGTGGTTAGCGCTGCTGCCTCACAGCACCAGGGACGTGGGTTCGATTCCTCGCTTGGGTCACCGTCTGTGTGGAGTTTGCATTGCTTTCCTCCAGTTTTCTCTCACAATCTGAAAGACGTGCTGGTTAGATGCATTGGCCATACTAAATTCTCAGTGTACCCGAACAGGTGTCAGTGTGTGGCGACTAGGGGATTTGCACAGTAGTTTCATTGCAGTGTTAATGTAAGCTTACTTGTGACTAAGAAATAACTTTAATTAGCCACTGATGATGCATCTTTCTAATCGTAATATACTTTGGAGACTTATGACACAGCTCCTTATATATCTGTCGTTGTAGCTAGCTCTGCCTCCATACCAGTTTCAGACCCACATTTCTCACCTCAAATGAATTCTGTTATAGTTTGATCACTCTTAACTAGAGGGCTGTTTACTGAGGTCATTCAATTAATCCTGTCTCATTAAACATTAGCAGATGCAAAATAGTGTGCTCCCTGCTTGGTTCCAGAACGTATTGTCCTCGGAACCTGTCTCAAATATGAATATAGAACATAGAACACTACAGCACAAACAGGCCCTTCGGCCCACGAGTTGCGCCGATCACATCAACACCTATCTATAACCCCCAATCCCATAAAACCCCATATACTCATCCAGAAGTCTTTTAAAAGACCCCAGCGAGTTCGCCTCCACCACCACTGACGGCAGCCGATTCCATTCACTCACCACCCTCTGAGTGAAAAACTTACCCCTAACGTCACTTCTGTACTTTCCTCCCCGCACCTTAAACCTGTGTCCTCTCGTAGCGACCATTTCAACCCGGGGAAATAGCCTCTGAGAATCCACCCTATCTATTCCTCTCAACATTTTATAAACCTCTATCAGGTCGCCTCTCAACCTACGTCTCTCCAGGGAAAAGAGATCCAGTTCCCTCAACCTAACTTCATAAGGCATGCCTCCCAGTCCAGGCAACATCCTTGTAAATCTCCTCTGTACCCTTTCAATAGCTTCTACGTCTTTCCTATAGTGAGGCGACCAGAACTGCGCACAGTACTCCAAATGAGGCCTGACAAGGGTCTTATAAAGTTGTAGCATTACCTCCCGACTCCTAAACTCAATCCCTCGATTTATGAAGGCCAGTACATCATACGCCTTCTTGACCACCTCTTCCACCTGCGAGGCCGATTTAAGAGTCCTGTGGACCCAGACCCCAAGATCCTTCTGCTCCTCAACACTACCAAGACTCCTGCCCTTGATAGTGTACTCGTTCATCCCGTTGGTTCTGCCAACGGGATGAACGAGTGAATTCATATGCTATGAATTCACTCTCCAGGCTACTTTTGTCATTTTGATTCATCCAATCTGAATGAAGATTAAAATCTCCCACAAGTATCGCTGTACTCTTATCCTTATTATTTCTTGATTTACTATTTCCCTTCAGTATAGCTATTGGCATAGGGCTATTAACCACTCTAGCCACTGAATTTCCTTTCTATCTCTTCACGTGAACTGATTTTATATTTTGATTCTTTGAAACACAATACTGATATTGATTGCACTTTTTATTTAAAGAGAAATCCTACCTATTGACAAAATCATAGAATCCCATCAGTATAGAAGGATGCCGTTTGGCCCACCAAGTCTGTACTGACCACAGTCGGGCCCCATTTTGATTTGATTTATTATTGTCACAAGTATTAACATAGTGAAACATATTGTTTCTTGCATGCTACGCAGGCAAAGCATACTGTTCATACAGAAGGAAATGCAAGAGTGCAGAATGTAGTATTACAGTCTCAGCCAGGGTGTAATGAAAGATCAGCTTAGTGTAAGGTAAGTCCATTCAAAAGTCTGATGGCAGCAGGGAAGAAGCTGTTCTTGAGTTGGTTGGTACGTGACCTCAAACTTTTGTATCATTTTCCCGATGGAAGAAGGTGGAAGAGAGAATGTCGGGGGTGTGTACGATTATCCTATTCCCGTAACCCCACACTAGGGTAAATTTAGCATGGCCAATCAACCTAACCCGCACATCTTTGGACTGTGGGAGGAAACCCACAGGGAGAAAGTGCAAACACCCTACAGACAGTCGCCTGAGGCCGGAATTGAACCTTGGATCCCTGGTACTGAGAGGCAGCAGTGCTAACCACTGTGCTGCACTTTAACTTTTAACTTTTTTCCTGGACTTCTGAGATATCAAGTACCCTTGAATGTTTAGGTTTCAGCCATGGTCATTTTGCGGCCATATCTCAATGACTCTCCTATCATACTCATTTATCTTTATTTGTGCTACCAATGCATCCATCTGATTAAGGGCATGGAATGCCCTGCCTGTAACAGTAGTGGACTCACCAACATTAAGGCCATTTAAATGGTCATTGGATAAACATATGGATGATGTTGGCCTAGTGTAGGTTGGATGGGCTTTAGATTGGTTTCACAGGTCAGCGCAACATCGAGGGCCGAAAAGCCTTTACTGCGCTATAATATTCTATGTTCTTTGCTGTGTCATTCAGAGAAAGAGCCTTTCTTTGTCCCATTTTTTTCTGCTCTGACCATATTTGCTGGTGCATTCTGTATATGCTTTGCCTCTTCCTACACACTCAGGTTGTAAGTAACGCTATTGTCACTCTGCCCTATTGCCACAATGTTGTGATCAGTTTGTTAATCTAGTTCTCGCTCTCGTCCACACAAGTTGCAAGACTGTTGAACCTGTTGGACATTTGGAAAGGCCAAAGCCCTTCCATTGCTGCTTTCTAGACTCTCTTCGCATATAATCACAGCCTCCTCCTGCTGCTGAGCATAGACCAAATCAAGTGCTGAACCCAGGTCTGTGAATGTCTCCATGATGTGGAGATACCAGCTTTCAGGAAAGCTTGTGAGTTTACTATCAAATAAATCGGTTGGACTTAAACCTGATGTTGTCAGACTTCTTACAATGTCTCTGTGTCCAGATATCTTTCCCCCCACCTCCCTATTGCATGGTAGTGTCTAAAAATCAGACTCCAATTTAACTCTGAGCTGAAAGTATGTTAAGAACCCTGACCTGTAACCTGCAGGATGAAAAGCAGTGCCATGTGCTGTACAAATTAAAATCTCTGCTGCATTGAGTGCTAATTTTGTGATGTAAGTTTTTAATCCTGTAGATGTGGGTGCCAGCTACAAACACACACAACCACTTGCTTCTCTTCATTAGAATGTGAATTCTGTTGGATATTGATGCTGAGAATTTTCTTTTTCTGTAGTGACTTAAGTCTGTCCCCACCCATTCTGAGGCCCAATCTCTTTTTCTCCCAGAAGTATTCATATTGGGAAATCGTGGAAATCTGGCATTTCATTAAAAATGATTATGGGGTAATAGGGAAAAAGCTTCTGTAATTCTGTTCAATCTGACATGCTTCTAATTATTAATGCTGTATCATATTTTTCCTTTACTTCAAACAGGGGCCAGATAGACAAGGTCAAATAACTGAAAGCCTGACAGATCTGACAACTGTGAAAGACAACACTTACGAAGATGTGCCCCCTTATCTTAAAGAGGAGCCCCCAGAAGGTACTATTTCACTACCCTTTGGAGGAATGTTGAATAAAATAAATCTACTGGAGCAAAAGATGAGAAGGAATATTGGTACACATAACTGAAGTCACAAACCTTGGGTATGTGACCCCTGAGGGCATCCTGTAACTCAGAGGTCACATACAGCCCATCTGGCTCCTGAGTGCGGCCCTTGCACGTGATTTTCATCCGCATATTTTTTTCCTACTGGCGTAACTGAAATGTGAGACACCTAAAATAAGGGCAAGTGAGGTGCATGTTGATTGCATACAACGCTGACTGCGCTCCCTCTGCACCCTAAATGTAAAAATTTATTTTGTTTTTATAGTTAGAAGTTGATCGTTCTATAAATATATAAATGGTTAAGTATTTTTTCTAATTTGTTTTGAAATATTTGGTGTGTATTTAATTTTATTCATGGGGTCATGGTTGGCAAACATGCCAGATTGCAAACTTGCAGTCCACTGAGATGGAGGAGGGCCACTTATGTAGCCCATTCACTAACCTAGGTTTCCCATTATAATTAACCCTACTGTTTATTTTGCAGAAGGATTCATGTGACAAAGCAGTCTTCGATTAATACCCCAGTAGCAATAGCTAAGAAGTTGCACAGTTGAGTCTGAGTGCATTATCTACTTTGGTTGCAATGAGAAAACAGCGGTGTTTTTCTGATTTGAACAGAAGGAAAATTGTATGCTAATTTTCAGTAGTTTTTTGAGTTTTGTAATAAAGGTGTGTTTTGTAGCAAGGAAGATTTGACACTGGGAACTTTGAGGATTTTTTTGCAGGTTAGAACGGTTTTGTTTCCATGGTTTCATGACTTGATCTAGATATACAAGAACACTGAACTAAAATGAGTTTGATCACCATTGAAATCAAATGTTACTATTTAAGATATGATATTTTGGTTCTCCAGACTATAGGTCATATTCATTAAGGTCTAGTGTGCAAAAATATTATTGCTATCCAAATCTGGATTGATTGCTTAGTAGGTAGAAACCACTTCCCATTATTACAAGCTTTGGTATCAACTCAACCAAATTAATTTGAAAGGCTTATTAATGAATGCAGAGAAATATTTGAAGGAAATAGTGGAAATCCTAGAATTAAGTTGATAAAACTTTTCTCCCTAGAGAAGGCCTTTGTTGTTTTCCTATGAAATGTTGATAGATGCATTTCGGATTTTCTTTTTCTTCCTAATTGAACTTCCAAGGGTAACTTGGATTTGTCTTGGGGAACGATGCCACCACTTTGTATGCTGTGTTATAATGTCATACACAAGAGGTTGTGGACTGAAATTCCACGAATCATTACAAATGCTTATGTTAAGGTTACCAAGAGTCAGCCAGGCTCAGAATCAGTAAAATTGATTAAATATTGCATACTTTCTGTAATTGAGAAGAAGACCTGAATTGATGGTTTAAAAATATTACAGTATTCTTTTTTTCTACTGCTAAGATTGTGAATGTACCTCTTTTATAGTCAAGTCATAGTTTTATGGTATTCTGCTTTCTGAAGTCTTGGAGATCATCTCATATGACTGTTCCAGTTAGCAAAGTACTGTATCACGATACTGTTTGATCCTTGGGTCATGTTATATCACTGCATACTATATCCTCCATTTTGTAGGAGTGTGATCTTTAGCACAAAGCACAACAAAAATACATGTATAAAATCTTTAAAAAAAAATCATGTAATGGTTTACATGTGATTTTAGTGCAATTGCAAATTTAAAACCTTTTTAGTCTTAATTGTTTCTGTCAGCTTTGTTAGAGTTTTGCAATGATGTCTTATTTTTGCTTGCAAGTTTTTAATGGTTTTATAAGTTTTAATGGTCAGTTAGTGATTGTTTTAATGACCATAATGTTTAAACATTAATCTTTCGTTGAGATGTTCAAGCTTATTTTGTTCAAGACTATGGAAATTTGTTTAACTGCACCATCTCTCTTATGTTACACAATTTAATATTTTTGTTTTTGCTTATGTCTTAATTGCTAGTTCCAAATTTTCTATTGTGCAATTGAATTGAACTTTTCTGATGCTCTGTCAATGGGCATCATGAATATAATTATCAAACATAAGAAAGGTGCATGTATTTACTGAATGGATTTGGATCTAGTTATGTTTTAGCTGTGCATGTGCTTGTTAATGAGCAGAAAAATAAGTCTTCAGCTGGGCAAAAACGATACCATCCTGATTAAACAAGATGTAAAGCCAGTCAAAGACAATACTTCCATGTAATCTGAGTGTAAACATGGGTGTGCTGTATGTCAATACACCAAGATTTGGCTACTGATCATGTTCTTTTGGGTCCAATTTTTAACACACATTCCCTTTCTCCTGAGCAGGGATATAAGCAAACTATTCAAAGGTAACTTGAGGCAGTAACTTGTTGATATGGGTGTATAGATTGTGCCACACCTCTGCACTCCAGGCAGTTCTCCCTAGTTTGATATTTGCAGGTGTCCAAACTTTAAAATTTGCATCTTGTAAGTGACTGAAACAAGTTTGATTTCTAGTCCCTAATGGAAGCCCACTTTGCTGAGTAGTTGCAATTAGGTGTTTGAATGTATTAATATGTTGGAACAGAAAATATGGAATACGAAGCTGGAACCAAACAATAAAGTGAATAGGCTGAGCTTGGTGATAATTGAAGTTCCTGGGCAATTTACATAAATATCCAAAGAAAACAAAATCAAATATTTGGTTAAGTTGTATTTTAGATCATTCAGCTAAGCAATTGTGAAATTAGTTGGATAATTTTGATCACTCCCCTCACTGGTTTCAGTGCCCCCTGCCCCCAGAAGAAGAAAAGCATTCTGATTAAACTAGTTTGTTTGCAAATGAGCAGAAACAAGGTTGGATCATTTGAATTATTCTTGAACTTGGAGAGGAGGAATGTAAATGAAGACAAAAGATTCCACATTGAGGATTGTCAAATATTCTCTTTTAACACATTTATTATTTTTTATTTCTGGGCCTAATTCCCCCTTCTCTGTTGCATCATTCCATGCTTCTATACTTTGTTCATTGCAAAGATCATTTTCTGCCATCTGAATGATATAGTGTTCCTCTGCTCTGCCTTAGTCCATTGATGTTGCAGGCCTTATCCATGCTCTTTACCCTCCAGGCTGAACTGTTGCTGGCCTCTTATTCTCTAATCTTTAGAAATTTAGCCTATCCAAATGTCTGCTGCTTGCCTCCTATCCAGCTGTTCTTTCTGTAGTTTTGATATTTTATACTTCGAGCCAAACTTGGGTTGTCTGAACTGAAGGAAGAACAATGGACTTTTGCTTGTTCCCAGCTCTTCTAATGCTGTTATTTTTTTAAATGGCAAACTTCCCCTTGTTCTTTATTTTAATCCATGCTATAGATTTAGAATAAGATTTAAAATCGTCATTGGTATAGGTGGGTCGTATTTGGAAATAGGTACTCGTGAATGGTGATGGAGTGGTGGGATACACCAATAACTCATTGAATTGTCAGGCTTGGAATCCTACTAAATAAATAGCCCTTCTTCCTGAGATGACATTTAATCAGAATTGAAATGTCTGCTGTCAGAGGCATTGTTTCTAAAATACTTCATGTGGGTTACATAGAGCTTTTCTAAAAGTTCCCTTGTGGCATGAATACAATTGTTCCATTATTCAGATTCCATTGCAAGGACATGTGAAATTACATTGCATATTTTAGAGCAGAACATTTATTTTTAACTATGGACTGGAGACTGTATCCAGGTTGCTGAAAAGCACCTATCCTACCAACTCCTGTTTTCTCAACTTGATGGCTAGCGTTCCAGAAGAGGACAAAGGAAACGCTTCAAAGGAACAAGCTCTCCTTGAATCTTGGCAGTAACAATGTTAATGACTGAGAGGAGCTTGCTGCCGATGGTTCAAAATGGCAACCACTTGTCCATCGAGCTGCATCATGCTTTGAGTCCAAACATCATCATGATGAGGCAGGACAGAAAAGGAAGCAAATTCTCCACTCTGTATCCCACTACCTGGAGGGACATCCTGCCTTGTGAATGAGGATTTGTGGGACAGCAGTCAGCCTGTTCAGTCATATGAAGATCATGACAAAGTTGTGATCATGAATAGATCCTCGAATTAAGGGACAGCTGACAATGGCCGCAGAGGGACAGACCATCTGATCAATAGATCTGTGCCATAATGATTCACACAAGGCTCCTCCTGTCTTAGCTCATCTGACTGGGTCCACTTGTTCATTTATAGAACAATTGTTCTGGAATCTTGCTTTAATTGCCAAAAATTTTTTTTTGATTTTTCCAAATGCAGACATAAAATGAAAACTTCGCTTGAACCAGGCATCCTCCTCCCCTCCAACAGATTTAATTCCTCGACATTCAACGACCTTTCCTAAATTAGATTTGTCCAGCATGGTGACCATCATCTAAGTATTGTGGATAGTCGTTATTAGGGCCTTCCTCTATCATCCTGTCAGTGTCAAAGGAATAAGCTCTGTTGTTTGCAACTATGATGCTCTTCTACAGAACATCACTATCAGCTGTGGGTGAAATAATTCAATGATGGCTAAGTTAATGCATATAGAATCAAAGTTCGTTCCTTTATTCCCCCAAATGTGAAGTACTTGCAAATCAATCTAACGGGGCAGGCTCGAAGGGCTGGATGGCCTACTTCTGCTCCTGTTTCTTATGTTCTTATGAAACAAGGTCTAGTCGTGTATGTGGCTTTTGTGTGCTCACTTCCTGGGTCAGATCCAAATTCCTTCTATAATTTAACACTTCTCCCTACTCTGCGGGAAGCAAGTTTATCAAAATATCCACATATGATAAACTACACAGACATGGAACTGCAGAGGCTGCTTTTGATTGACATGACAGGATGATTTCTGATCATGGCGCTCTTTTTCTTTTTCTGACCTTGTTCTTCCCAAGGTTGCCTGGCCAGTCTTTAATTATGAGTGAGCTAGAATTCGGGAAGCGCTGTGTGAATTCTCTAGCAGGATCTTGACCATGATCAGTTTCTTGACAGAAATGGGATTCTCTGCTGTTTCTCTAAAACTTGTAGGAACCCATTTATATCCCTTCCAAATGAATAAATATTGGCACTTATAACCCACTTCTGACTAAATAAATAGGCTCTTGGAATGGGTGAGTACATGGCAAATTAAATTCAACATCCAGGTGTGGAATGATATATTTTGGTAAGGATGAGCAGAGGCAATATGTGCCACCTGGTTCAACTTTAAAAATGGTTTAAGAGGATGAAGATCTGAAAATGTCAGTGGCCACATAATCAGAGGTGGCAGGACAGGCTAGGGAAATTGTTCCTAAAGCTCGTTGACTTAACAAATAGAGGCACAATGTAGAAAATCCAGGAAACTGCTAAATTTAAATAAAACCAGTTTAATACCAATTAGATAATTGTGTCCGCTTCTGGGCAGCACAGTTTCAGAACTGTACAGTATGAAGACTTTAGAGAGAGTACAGACATGTACTGGCATAGTTCCCGGGATGAGGGATTACAGTTGTCAAGGTGGTAGCATACTGTATTGTCCCTGGACCAGTAATTAGGAGATGTGACTTTAAGTTCAGAAGTGAGGTTGACTCTTAATTGCCAATATTAAAGCCACTTTCAGAAATCTGATGCGAGAAAGCATGTTAAAATCCATAGAGAGGAGGCAGCAAAATCAACTCAGTTGCTCGTCCCTGTAATCCTCCAACAGTTGTAAACATAAACACTGACTAATTTGGGCTACTTTGTATTGGAAACAGTAGGTAAAGCGTCATTTAATTTGTAGAATTGTGGCGAGTTAATGGGGTGAATAGACATGGGCTATCTTTGGCGGTGGGGGAATGGAACTGATGGTTAATTTAAATCCTCAGTGAAGCAAGAGGTGAGGAGAAAATGAATTATGTAGTGAAAATTGTTGGAGTATGAAGTATGTTGCCATAGGGAGCATTGAGGCAGAGACCTACTGTAGCTTTTAGAGAAAAATTTGATGAATATTTGAAACAGGGCAATTGGATTAGTTTCGGATAGCTGCAGCAAAGAGACAGCGTAGTCACAATGGACTAACTGACTCTGTGCTATGAACATGTGGTTTAAAGTGAACTTCAAATTGTTTCACCCTTTTGATTTTAGCCAGAATTTCAGTCCTGTTGCTCAGGTTAACAAATTGCAACAATTATTACCAATATTTTATTAAATTATTAATCACATTTAAACAATCTGTATATTCGGTCACTTCATTTAAGAAAATTCACAGCAGTTCTACAACGTAGGCAGTGCTTTTGTTTTAATAATATGTATTCACTCAACCCTTGCTCCACCTCCATTTCCCTATTTTCTCCAACACTGCAGGATATCAACCAGTAATTAAAGAGCAATATCTTGTGCATATCTTTGTGCACCCCAGTTCCCCACCAGGCTGTGTTCTCAGCCCCCTACAATATATGACTGTGTGGCCAAATTCCCCTCCAATTCGATTTTCAAGTTTGCTGACGACGGCACCGTAATGGATCAGATCTCGAACAATGATGACAGAGTACAGAAATGAGATAGAGAATCTGGTGAACTGGCGCGTCAAAATAACCTCTCCCTCAATGTCAACAAAACGAAGGAGAGTGTCATCTTTTCAGGAAGCATAAAGGAGAACATGCCCCTGTATACATCAATGGGGACGAAGTAGAAAAGGTTGAGAGCTTTCAAGTTTTTAGGTGTCCGATTCCCCCCCATGCTGAGACTATAGTTCAGAAAGCCCACCAGCACCTCTACTTTCTCAGAAGACTAAGGAAGTTTAACATGTCAGCTACAATTCTCAGCAACTTTTACAGATGTACCACAGAAAGCATCCTTTCTGGTTGTATCACAGCTTGGTATGGTTCCTGCTCTGCCCAAGACTGCAAGAAACTACAAAAGGTTGTGAATGTAGCCCAATCCATCACGCAAACTAGCGCCTCATCCCTTGATTCTACACTTCCCACTGCCTCAGCAAAGCAGCCAGCATAATTAAGCACCCCACGCACTCCGGAATTCTCTCTTCCACCTTCTTCCTCTGGGGGAAAAAAGTACAAAATCTGAGGTTATGAACCAGCTGACTCAAGAACAGCTTCTTTCCTGCTGCTATCAGACTCTTGAATGGCATTAAGTTGATCTTTCTGTAGCTATGACTGTAACACGGCATTCTACACATTCTCGTTTCCTTCTCTATGAACAGTATGCCTTGTCTGTATAGTGTGCAAGAAACAATACTTTTCACTATGTTAATACACGTGACACTAAATCAAATCAAATTTAGCTGTTGTGCTTGAACACATGTAAATCTTTCAAAAAAGCACAAGATAGTGATCTGGAATGTGTTGCGACAGGGGCTATGATTTCAGTACACCCTTTGACAACTTTTTAGCAAGTAAACTTTTAAATTTTAAAAAGCCAGACACATTTCTTCATGCGGGTTCTTACTAGCACCCCTGAAGAGCAGTTAAGCTCTTTAACTGCGTTTGTTTCACAATTATGTTTTGTCATCTTGGAGAGACACTGGTTCACTATGGCAACAGAGATTATTGTGCTTAACATAGCACAACACTTGTTGTAAAATAATGCAGCATTCAATTTAACATGAACCCCTTGGGCTGTATGTGCCAGAGAATAATTAAACATAATGAAGCATCAGTGTGTCAATACTGTATAAAAAGAAACTGATCTGTTTTACACATTAAATTTGAACTATTATGAACCTTTATATTTACTAATAAGCATATTTTGGGGAAAGAAATCACCTTGGCGTGGGCAATGCCTTGGGAAATCTAATATGCACTGCACCCAGTATCTTTTTGTAATATGTCACCTTTGAATAATTTATTTTGTCCATTGCTTGAAACAAATTTTAACACCGCATTTTCGAATGTGGAGATGATTCATATTTGCCAAGGATGAAACTTGCAAGAAGTTTAATCTGTTACAGACCAACAGCTACCAAAAGTGAGGAATGAAAGGAGAAACAAACCAAATCATTCCAAAAATTGAATATTCTTCAAAGATGAGATCTGGTGCATGGAAATATAATGGAGATGTTGTGTATAATCTACAAATGGTTAACATGGCTTTATATATACTTTTTTTTGAAATGCTTGTCAATAGTGTCTTCTATTGGAGCCTGTGCCTTTGTCTTACCATGAGTTCATGTAGATAGCCAATACCATCAACTGTTAGCTTGCAAGTTAGAACATGGAAAGTTCTGGGATAGACAGTAGAACTGACATTTGCAGTGTGCTATGATTTGCAGTTTGAGAGCCTTGCTCCTTCCAGTGAGAAATTAACATAACTGCAGGAGGTGCCGGCATTGGACTGGGGGTAAGCACAGTAAGAAGTCTCTCAACGCCAGGTTTAAGTCCAACAGGTCCAGGGCAGAGTAGGAGGTACCAAGCTGTGATACAACCAAAAAGAATGCCTTCTATGGTGCATCTGTAAAAGTTGGAGAGAGTCGTAGCTTACAAGCCAAATTTCCTGTTGGAAATCTGTTTGAAACCTTTAACCTGGTGTTGTGAGACTTCTTAATGAAATTAACATAACTGCAGGGAATGCATTTTTTTTGCACTCTGCAAATAGTGCTGCTTTGTGTGCACAATCTCAGCAGTTCTTAAAATGAAATAGACTTTTCTTGTGATAGAATTTGAGATGGTTTGCAATTGGCATTTTCTGTTCAAGGATTTGATTTATTATTGTCACATGCATTAGCATACAATGAAAAGTATTGTTTCTTGCGTGCTGTACAGACAAAGCATACCGTACGTGGAAGGGAGAGGGTGCAGAATGTAGTGTTACAATCATAGCTAGATTTTAGGGAAAGATCAACTTAATGCGAGGTAGGTCCATTCGAAAGTCTGATAGCAACAGGGAAGAAGCTGTTCTCGAGTTGGTTGGTATATGTCTTCAGACTTTTGTATCTTTTTCCCAATGGAAGAAGGTGGAAGAGAGAATGCTCTGCGTGCGTGGGGTCCTTAATTATGCTGACTGCTTTGCCGAGGCAGTGGGAAGTATAGACAGAGTCAATGGATGGGAGGCTGGTTTAAAGTCTAAATTAGGCTTTACTGAACGGTTTTGTGAATGTGTGGAGTATACTACGTAAGACAGTGGCAATGGGTGGAAGGCTGGTTTGAGTGATGGACTGGGCTTCATTCATGACGCTTTTTAATTTCTCGCGCTCTTGGGCAGGGCAGGAGCCATACCAAGCTGTGATACGACCAGAAAGAATGCTTTCTATAGTGCATCTGTAAAAATGGGTGAGAGCTGTAGCTGACATGCTGAATTTCCTTAGTCCTCTGAGAAAGTAGGGGCGCTGATGGGCTTTCTTAACTATAGTGTCAGCATGGGAGGGACCAGGGCAGGTTGTTGGTGATCTGGACACCTAAAAACATGAAGCGCTCAATCATTTCTACTTCGTCCTCATTGATGTAGACGAAGGCATGTCCTCCATTACGCTTTCTGAAGTCGATGACTATCTCCTTCGTTTTGTTGACATTGAGGGGGAGATTTTTGTGGTTGCACCAGTTCATCAGATTCTCTATCTCATTCCTGTACTACGTTTTATCATTATTTGATATTCGATCTATTGCAGTTGTCATCAGCACACTTGAAAATTGAGTTGAGGGGGAATTTGGACACACAAGTGTATACAGAGTACAATAAGCGGCTGAGGACACCCCCTTGTGGGGCACTGGTGTTGAGGATGATTGTGGAGGTGGTGGTGTTGCCTATCCTTACTGATTGTGGTCTGTGGGGTGGGAAGCTTAGTATCCAGCACAGAGGGAGGAGCTAAGACCCAGGCCACAGAGTTTGGGGATGAGTTTCGTAGGAATAATGGTGTTGAAGGCTGAGCTGAAGTGAATAAATAGGAGTCTGACATAGGGGTCTTTTGTTATTTAAGTGTTACAGGGTTGAGTGCAAGGCCAGAGAAATGGCATCTGCTGTGAACCTCTTGCGGTGGTAGGCAAACTGTGGTGGATCCAGACAATCTGGGAGGCTGGAATTGATTCCTTCTTTTCGAAACACTTCATAATGATGGATGTCAGAACCACTGGCTGATGGTCATGGAGGAACGTTGTTTGGCTTGTCTTTGGTACCGGGATGATGGTGGTCATCTTGAAGCAGACAGGGACGTCTGACTGGTGTAAAGAGAAGTCAAAGATATCTGCAACAATGCAATACGTATGCAAAATGAAGATTGCAAATGGTCAGCTTTCAAAGTGGAAATTGTGTTGAAGATGGATTGCAGCAGTTGCCTTTTTCTGTGAACTTATTTGTATAAATAGGAAGATGTTTGTGGAGAGTTAGTTACAGTGATATGAGAAGGCATTTTTAAAAATACTTTGAGGGAAATTGTGTTGTATAAAGAAAACTTTGCGTGTAAATGATTTAAGTTGGGGGAAGATTAATGGGAAAGCTTTTTGTCTGATAGTGCTTCTCAAAGAAACACGTTCACATTAGGAACGTGTAAGTTTCTCCTTTTAGGCTTGGAAAAACATGAATTAAGTTTATTTATTCGTGTCACAAGTAAGCTTATTGCAATGAAGTCACTGACAATCCCTTTGTCGCCCACACTCCAGTGCCTGTCTGGGTACACTGAGGGAGAATTTAGCGTGGCCAATGCACATAACCCCCACACCTTTTGGACTGTGGGAGGAACCTGGAAAAAACCTATGCAGACTCCACACAGTGACCCAAGCTGGGAATTGAACCTGGGTCCCTGGCACTGTGAGGCAGTAGTGCCTAACCATTGTGCTGCCAAATATCAACTATATTTGGGTGGCATCAAATGGCTCTGTGGTGTCTATCAAGTGAATTGCATTTTACAATAATTACAACGTGTTTGTGCATTTCTTCCCATTGGTGTCACAATACAAGGTTATTATTTCAACAATAGCTTGCATGACTCTGGCCTGAGTGAGTTTTAAATGAGCTTTAATATTGTTCTTGAACAACTCTTAATACAACATTACAATAAATGAAAAGCAATTAATATAACTTGGTTTCCATGTGAACTTAAATGTGACTTCCATCACTTGGTTATGGATGCTTAACAAAAAGATACTGGGTGCAGCATATATTAGATTTCCCATGACATTGCTCATGGCAAGGTGATTTGTTGAGAGCTCTAACTTGTTGGAAGGAGGATGCTTTGCCTTTTTTCTATACAGCTGTTTTGAGCTGCGTATGTGCAATTCTGGCCTTGTCCATTTATCACCCCTCCAAGCTGACGCCATCCTAATCTCGGCAGATTTGTTGTCTTTATCAGTGTGTAGCTTTTCTCCTCTTACCTGTATGTGTTTGGTTCTTGCAACTTGTTCCTGTGGACTGTGAGCTCAATTAGTGCTTCAAGAACCAACAAATCATTTGTACCTTGCAGCTTGCTGAGCATATAGGTATGGTCTGATGGGTAAACGGTAAAGGTTGGTATTTGAACATTGCACCTGGGAATCGACCTAGCGGTGGCAAAACTTCACCCCTCATATCACAACAATCTTCATTTTACAGTCAGAGGCATAGCTGACTGGTTAAAATTATATGCTTGTCTTTTGCGTAGGCTGCAGTGAATGTTAGTTTAGTTGAGTTGGCTGGACAGCTGGTTTGTGATGCAGAGCGACGCCAGCAGCGTGGGTTCAATTCCCATGCTGGCTGAGGTTATTCATGAAAGCCCTGCCTTCTCAACCTTGCCCCTCACCTGAGGTGTGGTGATCCTCAGGTTAAATCAACACCAGTCAAGTCAGTTCTCAACCTTAGGGAGGTCAGCCTATGCTCATGTGGGACACTGGTGGCTTTACTCGAGTGAGAGCTTGCCCTTGAGGCCATAATATGGGTCTGCTGGGGAGGTAAATGAGGAGGGCTAGAGGCATGGTGTAATTGCCGCAAAGGCATGCTGCTTTTGGTGTCATGAGTCGAAGGCATGCTTCTTGAGGTCTGCCTTCAGCTCAGTAAGTCTTTTTAATAATTGTATAAGTTCTCTTTAATTTTTTTTTCTTCCCCAGAGTCCTTTCAGGTGAATAGCAATTTCTAGATTCAAGCAAAGTGGGCCTCAAGGAAATTATGGTGCCATTATGTCCTGGAATCGTCACAAACTTGTTAGTGTTTGTTGCTGTTGAGATCCAGGCTGTTATTTCGATTTGCAGTTGTTACCTTGTATTAGCATGTAATTACATTGTATATCCAGCAGATGGATCCAGAGACTAGGTATTTTAATACCTTGTCAGTTTTTTCACAGTGTAAGTTGTCTGTGTGTTTGTAATCCACATGTCGCTTGGATCATCTCCACTGCCTGTTTGAAACGTCTGTACGTTAAGCATTTATTTAATGGTTGATTTCAGTTTTTTGAAAACTGATCATTTCTGTTTCACAAATCCAGCTAGATAATGTGAAAGGGTTAAGGTTTCTGGTTATTGTTAATTATTGCACAGAATTGTAATTAGGAAAATGTAATTTAGGGGTTAACCATGCTACAGTACAAATGGGAAAATAAAGACATTTAAATGCAGAAATAATGAACTTCATCATTTAACATATTTTAGAAGCAAAGGTTGCATTGTTCATTGCTTCCTCTGATTGAAGTAACCATTTATAATTTTTTTTCCAATGAAGAGAATCTTTCTGTTAAAGATGATGTATTAAGCAATATTCTAGTATGTTTTAAGAGTTTGCTCGAAAGTTTTACCTCTCAATAGCTGGTGGAAGGGCTTGATCTGTGCTTCATGGAGAACTGGTCTAATCTGATCCTTTCTAGAATCTTCATTATGTCAAATTTAGCAGAAGGCCGATTGCTTCCAGCGTGGACACTTATGCCGATAAACCTGACTGTGATGATGTGCATCCTCTGCAAGCACTAGTTTAAACAGAAGAATGAGACTAAATGGAACTTGCTTTGTGTCTCTGTCCGTTCACATGTTGCTAAAACAATTGATTTTTGTATCTCGTTTCGTTTCGCCAAGTGTTCCTCAGCCTGTTGTTCTTCAAAGGATTGGAGAAATATGCATGAGGGAAGAATATCCAGTTCTGACCACAAACATGACCCCATTTTAACACCCTTGGACTGTACAATCATACACAAATTGAGGTTTGAAATAGTGTGAGCACACTCATGAATGTGAGGCATTCAGAATGATTATGGGAGTGTCAATGATTGGTGCATGCAAATGTTTTCAACTGATCTGAAAATTCTAAGTGTGTTTTACTGAAAAAAAAACCTGACGCATCATTCAAATTGTAAGGAAGGAGGTTGGGACAACATTAAAAGTACATTCATTCAAACGCTGCTTCTTCTGAGGAAGTACAAATACAGAAGGACAGGAAAAAATGTGCCGTTGATAGAATAGAGGAAATGAATGAGTGATTTTAGAGGAATGAAATCAATTGTGTGTGAGGTGCCTTGAACAAGGGGGATACGGATGTAAGACAGATGGAAGATTTTTGGGACAGAGAGCAGAAGCTTGAAGGACTGTGAAGTTGTGTAATGCATTGTAAGAGTTGGTCTCTGCTTCAACCACACTCAACATTTAAGAATTGCTTTGTATGATTGAAGGAAGGATATCAATGGATATAGAAAGAAAACAAGTACAGTGGATTGGGACAACTGTTTGTATGGAAGATTGGTTGGAGCAAATGGCTGTTTTTTCTACATGGGCCTGGATTCTGCAGGGATTTTGATGACCCATTCAGTGTGGGTTATCATTACTCTTCTGAATCTGACTGGAAATTCAGGTGCGGATTAATGAAGTTGCATTTACTACTTTGTCCCAGGTTATGTCTTTCTTCCCATCCCTACTTCATGCAGTAAGAGTTTCCCATTATTCATTCTCTCATTGTTAGCAGCAACATCATAAAACATTGCACTTTGTTCAATCAGGTGTATGTAGCTGGCTAACTGAATAGTCTCTGTTTTGTGGTAATACTTCAGTGTGACTGGCTGCTTGGATAACTTGTTATTACTGCAACTCCACACTTGGAATCCGCATTGAAGAACACTGATATTCGCTGCACAGTGAGGGGAGGTGACATTCTCACCCCAGAGATCATTAGAGATCTTTGCGAGGCTTCCTTTGAGGTCTGTGCAAAGCGTCTTTGCTGCTGACCTCCAACACCTCACCTCAGAGGAGCTGTCAAATCATTGCATAGTAAAAAGATGGGTAAGTTTTGTTTGTGCTGCAAGTTTTCATTGAATGTTATAGCATTTGTGCATTGAAGTGACGTGTGAATGTGATTCAGCCATTATCTTAATTTTAAATTCTTGCTCAACTATCTAATAAAATGCTGCGTATGCGCGTTGCCTTAAGTATTTGACAGCTGCACACATCCCCCCCCCCCCCCCCCCCCCACTAGATGGAGCATCAGAAGCTGCAGGACACCAATCTATAGCACGCACTGATGGTGAATTCACTTTGTCCTGACTCATGTCAGAATTTGTGTTGGTCATTACTGAATTTGATTCATAATTTGGATATTGGATAGCTCAGGTGGGAAGGAGGAATTGGTTCATGCTGTTCTGCAAGAGCACTATAGAAAGTTTGATGCCAAAACATGAGTGTTAGGAAGAGCGACCAAAATCTTGGTCAGAGATAGGCTTGATCGAGCATCTTAATGTCAGAGGGAGATTTCACAAAGGAATTCCAGAGCTTCGGGGCCCAGGAAACTAAAAACATGGCTGCTAAAAGTGCACAAAAGGCTAGAATTGGAGGTAGTTACGTAAGTGGCAGAGCAATCAGGTCAGAGGACAGCAGTGATGGGTGAACAGGACGTGATATCCTAAAGGTTTCGATTATAAAGTTGGGTTAGATAAACTTGGCTTGTTATTTCCTTCAGTTTACAAGGTTTCGGGATGATCTAATTGAGGTGTTTAAAGTTATAAACTAATTGACCAGATGCAGAGGAACTATTTCCTTTGGTAGAGAATGCATAACAAGAATATAAAAATCTTAAAATGTGACAGTGCATTTATCAGTAAAACCAGGAAGGTTGTATTTTGTGATGCAGCATCTACAGAGGGGGCACTTCTCACCTGTGTGGTTTCTCCTGCCTGTATTGATATAGCCTGTTTTATTGTATTGATGCAACCTGCCTTGATTTGTATACTACAGGCTATGTGCTTTTGTTTGATCTTCAATAATAGTGAACTTAATGACGGAGGAGGAAGACTGTTTAATAGTAAATACAGCTTTCAAATAATGGAAGGACTTTTCACAATCCAGAATTCTCTTTTGGCAGGATGTTGGATGCAGAGTCAAGTGAATATTTCAAGACTGAGATATGTAAACTTTTAGTTGGTACAAACATGATGATAAAACCAAAGACAGGTAATGAATTTGAAGAATAGATTAATTGTGATGTAGCTGAATGGTGGAACAAACCCACAGGGCTGAATGGCCTGTTCCAATGTTTAACCAATGAATAAAATAAATGTTATTTCCTGTAACTGTGCAAAATAGACTCCTCTGCTTTAATTTCCAGTAGAATTGAAGTGAGAAGTATCTTTCAAAATGTCTTACAGGCACAAGAGAATTCCATAGTATTTAACTAATGAGATCCTGATTTGAATGGCTGAGTGCTTTCTGAAGAGTAGCCTTGAAGTGCTGTCCTGCACACCTGACCGATTAGATGATGTGCCAGTCAGTCCCAGCCTGATCCACAGCAGCACTGGATATTGGTAAACCATTGAGCTCATACTGCAGGGCATTCGGCTAGAGTAGCAAACGCTAGTTGCATTATGTGACCCAGTCAACTACTGTGAGTTGAGCAGCAGTTAAATTATTTATACTGCTAAATACAGAGGATTGAGTGTCTCTGGAACTCTCTTCCTCAAAGGCAGTGGAAGCAGAACCTTTGAACATTTTTGAGGCAGAGCCAGATAGATTCTTGATTAACAAGTGGACGAAAGGTTATGGCGGTTGAGGTTACAATCAGATCAAATCATATTGAATGGTGCAGCAGGCTTGAGGGGCCAAATGGTCTACTCTTGCTCCTAATTTGTATGTAAATCATTATGGATCAGATGGATATGTAAAATCCTAGCCTCTCGAGCAGAGCTGGGCAACCTGTGGGTGGCCCATCAGAGTTCTAAGTGCAGCTTGGGCACATTTTGTTGAGTCTATGTAAACGGAGTTGGCAAGACCACGTGTGGAGCCAGGAGGTGAAAGAGCCTGAGAAAGGGAGAGAATGAGAGTGGACCGATTGGTGAGTGTTTTATTTGTTTACCTCATTTATCTTTTAAAAGCTAGTGAAATTTATCGCTAATGGAAGATTTTTCTTCATTAGATTTTTATCATAGCAATAGTAAAGCTTATTGGGCGCAGTAGGGTTTATTAAAATGAAGTAAAATGTATCTTTTAGTTGTCAGTGGTATTATCTTTGATAGCAAGCTAAATTTATAGGTAAGTATAAAGTCTTCTGTTTTCCTAGTTTACAGTTCCATTATATGAATGATTAAACATTTTCTGTAACATATTATGAAGTATTTGATGTGAATTAAATGTATTTAATCTTACCCAAGGGGTCATGCTTAGTGCATATGCCCAATTTCAATCTTGCGGACCACTAATATGAAGGAGAGCCACTCACGTCCACTCACCAGCCTAAGTTGTCCTTCACTATTTTAGAAGGTCGAGTGCATGGGGAAGAAGAAGCATTTCAAGGTATGTAAAGATGTGAATATGCTGCAAAGCAGCAATGCCAAACTAATTGTGCTGATGATAAAATGATAGGAAAAGATTTAATGTAAGATGGCTTCATGGTTTAGATGTAACAGAAAAAATATATAAATTCATCAACTGGACTACTTTACAAAGTAAGAAGTCTCTCAACACCAGGTTAAAGTCCAACAGGTTTATTTGGTAGCAAAAGCCACGAGCTTTTGAAGTGCTCCTCCTTCATCAGGTGATTTCGAAAGCTAGTGGCTTTTGCTACCAAATAAACCCGTTGGACTTTAACCTGGTGTTGTGAGACTTCTTACTGTGTTTACCCCAGTCCAACACCAGCATCTCCACGTGATGGCTACTTTACAAAGTCATGGTATTTCTGGGCTGTTAAAAATGGTGAATTACTGTTCGGGTTATCTGATCAAAAATGAAGACTTGCTGAATTGCAAATGGTTCAGCCAGTCATCTGATGCCTTGCAGCAGTTTCAAGGTCACAACGGCCATGACAATGAGGAGTTTGGTCCAGCTAATTCTGAACAAAGGAAACTGTCGCAAGTTGTAATCTTCCATCAGGGTTTTAATATCCAAAGCATTAGCAATCATAACAGCTTTGACATGACAGTATCAATTAAGTTAACCCAATACCCATGTCTCCAAAAACAAAAGGGATCCTGACCCCAATTAAACATCTAAATTCCAGCCTTGGGAATATACACACTATGTCCAACATATAGGAGGGTGTGTCACATGATCCCCCTCCTCCTCCAAGCTGCGCTATAATCTTGGCTGTTGGAACCTAACTCCAGCATTTGCTGTTTGACTATCAAAGCAAAGCAAACCAAACTCCAGGCAACTGCCTGTGCTGTCCACCCTCAAGCGGTTGGCAGCAAAAAGACTTCAAACCTGCCAACTCTGAGTTTGTGTCTCCAATATCTTCTCCTGTTGTGTCAGCCACAGTCTGGAAAATTGGGGGCATTCTACAATCGGTCAATCTCCCTATGAAAGGAACATTTCAATTGACTCGTGTCCAGAGTCCAGAATCATGTAAAACCGATACTTGTATTTTTATTGTAGTTATGCCTGGAACCCTCTTCCTTTTTCCTTATCCCCCATTTATAGAAAGCAGAAAAAGGAGTGGATGTTGCTAAACTCCCCCCTTGTGTTTATAAACGAACCCTTGTATTTTCTTCTTTCCTCAAGTTTGCTTTGTAAATCGTTAATAGAGGATTGGAACCTTTCCAAATTAAATGGTTGGGGAAAACATGTCACCGTTTACAAAGGGGGAAAGCAGGATAATAAACATGTTTCTGTTTATTGAAGAGTAGAGTGTGGAAAAATCAGGGCAGTTTCAATTAACCTCCCTCGTGTCTGTAGCAATGATTTTGAAAATTGCAATTTAAACACTCTGTGGTGGCAAGAAGCAGATTCTATAGCAACATTTGAATTTACCCCAAACATAATACCTCAATAAGTTACTAATGACTGCATTTCCATCCATTGTGAAATATGATTTATTTTTCTTGATTCATGCCTTCGCTTGTATGTTAAAATTTAATTTCTCTGTTACTGTTAGAGAAACTCAGTGATTTATGTAATATTGTACTTGTACTTAAGAACTCAGATTACTTTCTCTTTAAAATACGTTGAATCTTCATATAGCACAGAACTAGACACCCTGAAGTGCATTGTCAAAAGAGGAGAGAAGGGATAAGATGGGCACTAATGAAGGAAAATGGAGATAAGGATGAGAAATTGAAATTGGGGTTCTAAAAGAAGATTGCTTGGAAAGCATTTGAAAGCGAGGGAAGCAATTGAGAGATCCTGAAGAATTTTGTTGCATTTGCGGCTGAGTGTAGCTCACTTACTCTTTTTTTTTAGTAGACTGCCTTGCTTGTAACCTATCCTGTGAGACTGTTTTATCCTCTGAAATGTCAGATTTGTTAACATGATAAACCCAATTTTATTTTGAAATAAACGAGCATTGAAACTACAGGTGATTTTGGGCCAGCTTCCAGTAAAGTTGGACTTTTAGAACAAAAGTTACAGAATCACAATCAGAATAGTTCTAGCACAGAGGAAGCCATTTGGCTGGTCATTCCTGCATTGAACTAGTGAAGGAGAAATTCACCTACTGCCACTCCTCTCTGTCTTTTCCTTATTGCCTGGCAAACCTTTCCTGTTCACATAATCCAATTCCTTTTTGAAGTCCTCAATTGATGTTTCCTCTTCTGTACAAATGGGCAGTGCATTCCAGATTCAAACCATTTACTGCAGGAAAAGATTATCATCATGTCAACATTGCTTTTTTTTTTGCCGATTACCTTAAACCTGTGCTGCCTCATTGTCATTCCTTCAACCAGTGGAAATTGTTTCACCCCCTATATTCTGTCCCGATCATTCATTGTTTTGAATACCTCCATCAAATTTCTTTTCAACCTTTGCTCCTCTAAGATCAATCGCAACTGCTCCAGTCTTTCTACATAATTGAAGTTGCTAATCCCTGCAACCGTTCTCCTCTTTTCTGCAACCTTTCTGATGTTTACACATTCTGAAGAGTGGTCCCCAGAACTGGACACACTACTCCAGCTGAGGCCAAACCCATTTAAAACATAAGATCACTTTGAATACCCTTTTGTACTTGATGTTCCTATTGATCAAACTCGAGATGCCATTGGTTTATTTGCGTTCTGATCTTTGGACCTGTCCTGCCACATTCAATTATTTATACACATATGCACCCAGTTGTCTCTGATCCTGCATCCCCTTTAGACTTGTATCCTTTACATTGTCTCTCTGCATTCTTCCTACCAATATTAATCACTTCACACTTGTTAAATTTTATTTGCCACTTGCATGCCCATTTTGCCCGTATATCATGTTTTAAAGTTCTAAGCTATCCTCATAGTTCATAATACTTCCAAGTTTTATGTCATCAGCAGATTTTGGGATTGTTCCCTGTGCATTAAGGCCTAGGTCACTAATATACATCAGGAGGAGCAAATTTCCTAACTGACCCCTAGGGAACTCCACTATGGGCTTTCTTCCAGCCCATAGAACAGCTATTCATCACTTGTTTGTTTCCACACTCAGACAAGTTTGCATCCATGTTGCTATTGTTCCTTTTATCCCTTGAGGCCTAGCTTTGCTCACAAGTCTGCTGCATGGCACTCTTATCAAATGGCTCTTGGAAATCCATGTACACCACATCAGTGGTGATGGCCTAATCGATCCACCTCCGTTAACTCATCAAAAAACTCAAGCAAGTCTGTTAAACACATTTTGCCTTCAATTCCTTAATAAATCCACATTTGCTCAAGCGACTACTAATTTTGTTACACATTATGGTTAAAATTACTGATTATGGTTGCTGGACTTGTATTTATCTCTTAATGAAAATTGAATGTAGCATTTGCTGCTCTTCGGTCCTCTGGTACCATCCATTCCTGAGTCTAAGGGTGTTTGAAAATTTGACTGGAGTCTCAGCAGTTCCCACACTCGCTTTTTTTCAGCATCCTCGAATCCATCTCATCCGATCTCGGTGTCTCATCAATTACCATCTATCCAAAACCATCTCTTCATCAATTTTCATTACTTCAGGTAGCTGAATTATCTCCTTTCATGAACTGGGCAACATTTGTCTCCATAGTAAAGACAGATTCATTAATATACCTCAGACATGCCCTTGCCTCCGCTTGCAAAAATCCCTGTCTTGATCCTTATCGACCTAATTTCTCTACTTATCACCCTTTTACTATTTGAATGTCTCGTAGAAATTTTGAGATTCCCTATCTGCCAGTCTCTCCTCACACCCTTACAATTGCAGTGTTCTGTTTAATTAAGAATCTTTAAAAAAAAGTACACCATGTAGTCTTCATGCCACAAGTTTTCTTAATACACCTACTTTCATGAAGGCAAGATTTTGGGTTGGAACAGAAACTTGCAAACTACAGTAAACTACTTGCAAACTACACTTACAAACTACAGTGAGGTGGTCCACTTTGGTAGGAAGAATGGTAGGAAGGACTATTACGTGGCGAAAAACTGCAGCAGGCGACGGTGCAGAGGGACCTCGGGGTCCTTGTGCATGAGTCGCAAAAACCCAGCTTGCAGGTGCAGCAGGTAGTCAGGAAGGCGAATGGGATGCTGGCCTTCATAGCGAGGGGGATTGAATATAAAAGTAGGGAGGTCTTGCTGCAGCTGTATAGGGCATTGGTGAGGCCGCAGCTGGAGTACTGTGTGCAGTTTTGGGCGCCGCACCTGCGCAAGGATATTTTGGCCTTGGAGGGAGTGCAGAGGAGGTTTACTAGGCTGATACCGGAGTTGAGGGGGTTGAGCTATGAGGAGAGGCTGAATAAACTAGGCTTGTACTCGTTAGAGTTTAGAAGAATGAGGGGAGATCTCATTGAGACGTATAAGATGATGAATGGGATGGATAGGATAGAGGTGGAGAGACTCTTCCCGCTCAAAAAAGACAGTAGGACTAGGGGGCACAGCCTCAAGATAAAGGGGGGGCGGTTTAGAACGGAGTTGAGGAGGAACTTCTTCACTCAAAGGGTGGTGAATATCTGGAATTCTCTGCCCGTTGAAGTGGTGGAGGCTGCCTCGCTAAATATTTTTAAGAAGCGGGTTGATGGGTTTTTGATAAGAGAGGGGATTAAGGGTTATGGGGAGAGGGCGGGAAAGTGGAACTGAGCCACGACAGATCAGCCATGATCTTATTGAATGGCGGGGCAGGCTCGAAGGGCCAGATGGCCTACTCCTGCTCCTATTTCTTATGTTCTTATGTACAGTAACTTCAAATTGTCTCAAAGCATTTATTTTGCTTTTGGATACCTGTACTCCCTAGAGAATTGAATATAACTGCTATATATAGATTTAATAAGAAACTGCCACAGCAGCATTTGTTATAACAAATAATTATGTCCCACTTCATCAAACACTAATTACAGTGTCATGTCCCTTTTCAAGAAATGTCATGAGTGCACAAAATTGTTGTGCACTTCTATTTTGCTGTCAGGTTTGAGTGTTCAGTGGGGGCGATATAATGGATTTTCACTGTTAATATGTTGATTGATTGACATTTCTTTGGTTACTCAAAGGCGGACAGAATATATTGGTCTTCTGATATATAATTTATAATTCCTGGCTGTTTGTCACGCATACAGAGATCAGTTTGGAAGCTGTCAAGTCATTGCTGCATTTACCAAACAAATTTGGTGAAATTAAAATTGAATTACGAATTCCAAAGTGTGCATTCACTGGAAATCTTTTAATCAAACAATTTTGCAATTGCAAATCATTGAAAAATTATGTTCACACAAATTCACAAGTCAAAAATATTAAAGTGCAAGATTGTCTCATTACAATCCTCAAGCTGAAATGGTAAACCAAATTTAGTGTGTGACCTCCACCCCCAAAGGGAAAAGTCACTGACAAGATTCCACATTTTGTAGCTTCTACTTTGATCAGAGCTAATGCAAAGTTCACATGAACTAACCGGCATAAGATACTTCAAATAAAAAGATAAATTTCTCTTTAGATGGTCAACACAACAAATACATATCTCGCGCAAACAACCAAATCACTTGCTGCTGATAGGGCAGTACATGCAGTTCCAAAGTTGTCTAACGTGACCCCTCGTACGTTGGTTCTTTCACTTGCCCACTCAATTGATTTGCCCATGAGTCATGTTCACTAGCTGTATCCTATCCAAAGCTCCCCAAGATGGTCAATTGAATGACACAATCCTTAGCTAGGTTGCCAAGAGCTTTGTTGGCACGGCTTCCCAGGAATTGCATCTCCCAAGTTTCTTGTCTGTCTCTTTAACACAGCGCTGTAGCCTTATGCCATTATAAATATCTTTTGTGCCAGTGATGTTGTCTGATGTTGCAGTTATGCAGTTCATGATGCCACAGAACAAAAGTTACCAATTCAACATTGCCAGCAACATTCTGTGCGTCATCTTGACTGTTGCCATTTTTGCAGTTGGTTTCATTTCCCACTTTGTGCTGAATTCTCGCAGCTTTACACCATCATGCAAAGGTCGCAGGATATCAGGAAGATTGCAACAAAACTCCTGGAGAAAGTTGACATCAACAAAGGCTTGCTGCTAAAAAGGACCTTAACAATCCATCTGCTCACCTGGCATCATGCCAGCCTCTGCTCAGACCACAGTGCCAAGAAAAAACAGCAGAGGTCCCATGGCAGCAGGAATGGAACCAACACACCACCATTAAAAAGCACTTCGTCACCATACAGCCTGCCCATCTGGTTTCAACCTGCAATGCCAACATTCGGCACTCAGCCATTTCCGCACTGACCAAAGCTGTTGTGCAAAAAATGAGCACAAGTATGGCCTTGCCGGGAACCCATACTGCAGCTGTTCCAATCAATAGTTCACACTGTTAAAGACTTCCCCCCCTATATTCAGCAGCGGGCTTGGAAAGCTCCATTTATCCACTGTGGAAGCTATTACCTGTCTTAGTGACTACAGTGCACGCTTACAAAAAAAGCTGAATTGATCTGAAATTGGCAAAGCACACTTGCCTTTGTAACATCTTGGATTGATCCATGTTACACCAATATTATGGAAGCACTTTGCACATACGCAGTGTGCAAAGATTTGTAGCCAGTTTGCAGATTATTTGTATTCTAACCAGGGCCATTCTACATTGAAGCTGACTTTGAACTTGAGTAACTACAGGGAACTCTAACAGTTGGCACTGAAGTATTGATCAGTTTTTGTATGCTCAAGCCTGCTGGACTTGACACATCAACTTCTGCCTCAGCAAGAATGTTACCAATTGAGCCTAGGCTGACAGTGAAGGAGGTTGTTGGAGATTTCCACGTGTTAACTCTGATTTAGAACAAACTGGCACTTATGAAAAGTAGGTTTTGTCATTGTCTCAAGTTTGAGGAGATTAGGTCAATCCAACTTTTTAACTTAAAATTATAGAACATAGAACATTACAGCGCAGAACAGGCCCTTCGGCCCACGATGTTGCGCCGACCAGCTTTTAAAAAAAACAACACTAACCCACTAATCTAAACCAGTCCCATTTCGTCCATAAACCTATCCACCGATCTCTTAAACGCCCCCAAACTAGGCGCATTTACAACTGCAGCTGGCAGGGCATTCCAGTCCCTCACCACCCTCTGGGTAAATTATGTTCAGTTTCACTGTACAGCAAGTTGTTCTGCATCATAAAATAACTGGTTAACTGTTCTTGTTTCATACCTTGAATTTGTAGTAAATTCTTCCACCCAGAAGTTCTGATGTATGCTTCCTATATGAATGATAATCTTGTGACAGATATTTCCTAGATATAAGCTACTCCCTTGTCATTAATATTCTTATGGCTTGCTGTCTTGAATTGTTTTGTCTCAAATTGCTTCACCTCCTTAAGCTTAACATTGTGGGTTCAAGTACCACTTTTGAGTTGAGCCACATTATCGAGGCTGATTGTTCATGGGGAACACTCCATTGTTGGAAGTCTGCTGACTTTTAGATGAGCTCTTCATGATTATATAAGATATATGGAATAGGAACAAGTCATTTGACTCAACCAGACCATGTATGTATGCTCCATGAGCTTCCTTTTATCTCGCCTCATCTAGATCAATGATCACAGCCTTCTATTCCCTTATCTCTCATGTTCATCCAGTCCCCCTTTAAATGCACCTGTGTTATTTTCTTCAACCAGTCTTAGTAGGTTCCATATTCTCACAACTCTAGCTGAATTCTCCATTTGGATTTCTTGGTGACCATTTTATATTGATGGCCTCCAGTTATGTTCTTCACAAATTAAAGCATCCTCCTTGTATCCAACTTTGAAACATTTCACAATTTTTAAGTCCTTCATTAAGACACTCCTTGGCCTTAGCTTTTCCCAAGAGAAAAGAGACCCAGTCTGTCGTTTCCTCCTTGATAGGTATACTCACATATTTCTGGTATCATCCTTGTCAATCTTCTCCTTACCTGCTCTGCACCTTCAAATCCTTTATTAAATAAGAGAACAAACAGAAATGTCAACAAAGATTGACAAAGAAGATGATAAAGAAGGGTAGGAGAAACTATGAAGCTGGGCTTGCGCTTAATGTAAAAAAAGGATAGCAAGAGTTTTTATAAATATATAAAAAGGAAGAGGTTGGCTAGGGTGAACATAAGTCCCCCTTCTCATCCTCTAAGGGACTAAGTGGTAGGGGATGGGGATATGGCTGAGGTCCTGAATAACATTTTTGTTTCTGTCTTCGGAGGAGGACGTGAATAATTTGCTGGGTGTTAGAGATGGAAAGGTGGTAGGACTGGAGGGTCTTAATGACATTACTGTTACTAGAGAGGAGGTGCTCGACAGACTGGAGGGACTGATTGTGGACAAGTCCCCAGGACCGGATGGAATGCATCCGAGGGTTCTGAAAGAAATGGCGGAGGTGATAGTGGATGCCTTGGTGGTTATTTTCCAGACGTCGCTGGATTTCGGGCAAGTGCCGGAAGATTGGAAAGCAGCTAATGTTACGCCGTTGTTTAAGAAGGGTGCCAGGCAAAAGGCAGGGAATTATAGGCCGGTTAGTTTAACGTCTGTTGTAGGTAAAATGTTAGAATCTGTCATCAAGGAGGAAATAACGAGGCATCTTGAGAGGAATTGCTTGATAGAGCAGACGCAGCACGGTTTCGTTAAAGGGAAGTCGTGTCTGACAAATTTACTGGAGTTCTATGAGGATGTGTCTAGGGCGGTGGATGGAGGAGAGCCGGTGGACATGGTCTTTCTGGATTTTCAGAAGGCGTTTGACAAGGTACCTCACAGGTTATTGCAGAAGGTCAGGGGACAGGGAGTTGGGGGTAGGGTGTTAGCGTGGATAGAGGATTGGTTGTCAAATAGGAGGCAGAGAGTGGGGGTCAATGGGTGCTATTCGGATTGGCGGATGGTGACTAGTGGAGTGCCTCGGGTCGGTGCTGGGGCCTCAGCTATTTACCATTTATATAGATGATCTGGAGGAGGGGGCTGAGTGTAGGGTGACGAAATTTGCTGATGACACCAAGATTGGAGGAAAGGCAAATTGTGCGGAGGGTGTGGAGAGTCTGCAGAAGGATCTAGATAGGCTGGGCGAATGGGCCAGGAACTGGCAAATGGAATTTAATGTTGGCAAGTGCGAGGTGGTCCACTTTGGTAGGAATAATGGTAGGAAGGGATTATCACTTACATGGTGAAAAACTGCAGCAGGCGACGGTGCAGAGGGACCTCGGGGTCCTTGTGCATGAGTCGCAAAAACCCAGCTTGCAGGTGCAGCAGGTGGTCAGGAAGGCGAATGGGATGCTGGCCTTCATAGCGAGGGGGATTGAATATAAAAGTAGGGAGGTCTTGCTGCGGCTGTATAGGGCACTGGTGAGGCCGCAGCTGGAGTACTGTGTGCAGTTTTGGGCGCCGTACTTACGCAAGGATATTTTGGCCTTGGAGGGAGTGCAGAGGAGGTTTACTAGGCTGATGCCGGAGTTGAGGGGGTTGAGCTATGAGGAGAGGCTGAATAAACTAGGCTTGTACTCGTTAGAGTTTAGAAGAATGAGGGGAGATCTCATTGAGACGTATAAGATGATGAATGGGATGGATAGGATAGAGGTGGAGAGACTCTTCCCGCTCAGAAAGGATAATAGGACTAGGGGGCACAGCCTCAAGATAAACGGGGGGCGGTTTAGAACAGAGTTGAGGAGGAACTTCTTCACTCAAAGGGTGGTGAATCTCTGGAATTCTCTGCCCGTTGAAGTGGTGGAGGCTACCTCGCTAAATATTTTTAAGACGCGGGTTGATGGGTTTTTGATAAGAGAGGGGATTAAGGGTTATGGGGAGAGGGCGGGAATGTGGAACTGAGCCACGACAGATCAGCCATGATCTTATTGAATGGCGGGGCAGCCTCGAGGGGCTAGATGGCCTACTCCTGCTCCTATTTCTTATGTTCTTATGTTACAACACTTGTAGTATGGTCAGTACAGGTTCAATGAAGCTTCCTTCTCTTTCAATTCTATTCCAGAAACAAGACCTACTGCTTGGTTTGATTATCTTCTGGTTTTGCTAACCTGTGCCACAACTTTGAGATTGGTTAAATTGTATTCTGAGATCTTTGTTCCTCTACCCCACAAACTTGCACATTCCAAGTTTAGTTTTACTCATTCAGAGGATGCTTGTCATTTAATACACAACTAGCTCAGTCTGTAGTGATGCTGCCAAGAAACTCTTGGTGATAGACATTGAAGTCCCCCATTCAGGGTGCCTGCTGTGCATTTTCCACCCTCAGTGCTTCCTCCAAGTGGGATTCAAAGTGGAGAAGCATTGATTCATCAGCTGGAGTTTTCCTTATCCATGTTTGGTCTGATGCCATGAGACTTCGTGGGGCCCAGAGTCGGTGTTGAGGACAACTCCCTCCTGACTGTATATCGGTGCTGGGTCTGTCCTGGTGATGGTGATGTCTGGGGCATTATCTGTGAAGTATGATTCCATGAGTGTGATCGTCAGCCTATTGCTTGACTAGTTTGTGAAACAGCTGTCCCAATTTTGGTACCAGCCCCCAGACGCTTGTAAGGAGGACATTAGTGAAGCAGATGGTCATCCAAAGATTTCATGGTTATCCACATTTTTAGTGAATTTAGATTTCACCATCTGTTGTGCAGTTTGGACCTTGATCCCCAGAGCATTATCCTGGGCCTCTGAATTATGGCACAGTGATTCACGTTGCTGTCTCTCAGCACCAGGGACCTGGGTTCAATTCCCGACTTGGGTCACTGTCTGTGTGGAATCTGCATGTTCTCCCCATGTCTGTTTTGGTTTCCTCCAGGTGCTCCGGTTTCCTCCCACAATCCAAAGATGTGCGGGGTAAGTGGATTGGCCATACTAAATTGACCTTTAGTGTCAGGGGGACTAGATAGGGTAAACGTATGGGATTATGGGGATAGGCCTGGGTGGAATTGTGGTTGGTGCAGACTCTGTGGGCCGAATGGCTTCCTTCTGCACTGTAGAATTCTAGGATTGAATTAATCCAATGACTGCCACTACCCAATACCATCACCTTATTCGTCCTACTAAAATGTACTATCTCATATTTGTGACCTTTCATTGCCCAGTCTGCAAGTTGTTTCTGTTCCTCAGGAAGTTTTTACAGTTCTCTCGTATTGACTTTCTCTTCCCCCGTTCCCCCTTGGAGTTCTGCCAATATATATTGGGTTCCTTTCTAATCCAATATGTGAAAGCCCAGCACAAAGCTTCCCCATTACTACATCCAACAGCAAAGAAACCAGAGCAGATAAGAAGAGTAAAAATTGGGGCAATTGTGACCATCAGCTTTAAGTTTCTTGAGGGCTGTTTCCTGCTCAGCCTCAATTTTTAGGCTGGCCTATGGGATGAAAGCTCAGGAGGCGGTAACCCAAAAGTGACGTGTCAGATCTTGGGTGGGCCCTCCACCTGAAGCCCCCTTAAGGCCTAGGGTCCACTCACGACTGCTGGCTAATCTGGTTGACAGCTCTCCAAGGCAGGACTTCTAAATGAGGGGAGGAAGTTCCACTTTGTGCTGGTAAATACTCTTTAGAGTGTAATATGGCAGCTGGGCTGTAGGAATCGGCAGAGATGCGTTCCTGAGCTACTGCTACCTAAAGATTCAGACACTTGAGTTTTAAGTCTTTACCACCTCGCTATTTACCCTCTTCTCATCCCAGTTCATGAGGAGCCATTCCAACAGCACAATTCGTTTCTGTTGCAGGATGGATCCACATGACCTTGCTATGAACAGTTGCATCAAGTAAGCAATGTCATGACAGCTTGACCACTTGTACCAGAGGAAGTATGACCATGATGGAGGAAACTTCTTTTTACCTAAATCAATATTTTAATCACCTGGAAAGAGAAGAAAATTGAAATGCTCAAATACATTGGACGAAATTCCGATTTTGGAGCATTGTGCGTTCTAAATCTCTGCAGTAATCGAAAATGAACACAAGAGAATGTGTTTCCCTCAGCTCGTCAGTCAAAATCTTTATGACCTTGATTGAAAGCTAAATAAAACAAGGCACGGAAGCTTGTTGACCAAGAACATGGCAGAAAAATGAAAATAAGTTCCTTCGAGACCTGACTTGACATACACAACCACAATTGTTTGAGATATCAGTAGGAGCTGCTCTCAACTATATTAAGCTGGACAGCAACTTTACAGTGCTGTAAGCAGGAGCTTGCTGCCATAGATGAAATTGTTTATTCTGTTGCAAGGATTAGGTTGGGAAAGAAAGATTTGGAAGATAATAGATGAGCCTAATCAAGTTGATGAGAATGCAATCAGTGAGACTTGACTATATGCTCGATGACTTCTAAATTAATTCTAGTTTAATGCAGAAGTTATAGTGCCTTGCAATGTACATTATGTGCATGCTGCACAATAAAAATAGTAGAGCAGTAAGATTCTGAAAACTCCCCCAGGACGTTAGAAGTTGGCTGCATAAGTGTAAGCTTTAAGTTGTAGTGAACTGGTCCCTACTCGAGAAGATGAAACTCATTGGCCAACAACAAATTGGAGGTCAATTATTCCACAATGAAGAATAGTTCAGGTAAGCTTTCAAGGTGAAGTAGTGTTAAATAATCAGTATCCAGATTTAGTACTATGGATGTAGTTAATGAGCAAGTGGCAGTGGTTAGATGGTTTCTTGGAGACAAGATACAGCAGTTGAATAAAAGCTGATTTGATTTATTATTGTCACATGTATTAACAGTGAAAAGTATTGTTTCTTGTGTGCTATACAGACAAAGCAATACTGTTCATAGAGGAGAGAGTGCTGAATGTGTGTCACAGTCATAGCTAGGTGTAGAGAAAGATCAACTTAATGCAAGATAAGACCATTCAAAAGTCTGACAGCAGCAGGGAAGAAGCTGTTGAGTCAGTTGGTACGTGACCTCAGACTTTTGTATCATTTTCCCGATGGAAGAAGGTGGAAGAGAGAATGTTCGGGGTGCGTGGAGTCCTTAATTATGCTGACTGCTTTGTTGAGGCAGTGGGAAATGTAGACAGAGTTAATGGATGGGAGGCTGGTTTGCGTGATGGAATGGGCTACATTCATGACCTTTTGTAGTTCCTTACAGTCTTGGGCAGAGCAGGAACCATACCAAGCTGTGATACAACCAGAAAGAATGCTTTCTATGGTGCGTCTGTAAAAGTTGGTGAGAGTTGTAGCTGACATGCCAAATTTCCTTAGTCTTCTAAGAAAGTAGCGGCGTTGATTGGCTTTCTTGACTATAGTGTCAGCATGGGGGTACCAGGACAGATTGGTGATCTGGACACCTAAAAAACTTGAAGCTCTCAACCCTTTCTACTTAGCTCCGTTGATATAAACAGGCACATGTTGACAAGAGGCATGCGACGTTTCGTGCATGGTAGGTTGTTGCCAAAGGTTAAATCTCACGGGATCCGGGGTGAGGTATCTAAATGGATAAAAAAAAAGAGGGTGGTTGTAGAGAGTTGTTTTTCAGACTGGAGGCCAGCGACCCATGGTATGCCTCAGGGATCAGTGTGGGGTCCACTGTTATTTGTCATTTATATTAATGATTTGGATGAGAATATAGGGGGCATGGTTAGTAAGTTTGCAGATGACTCTAAGATCGGTGGAATAGTGGATAGTGAAGAAAGTTATTTCCAATTGCAATGGGTTCTTGATCAACTGGGCCAATGGGCTGACAAATGGCAGATGGAGTTTAATTTAGACAAATGCAAGGTGATGCATTTTGGTAAACTGAACCAGGGCAGGACTTACTCAGTTAATGGTAGGGCATTGGGGAGAGTTACAGAACAGAGATCTAGGGGTACGTGTTAATAGCTCCTTAAGTCTTTCCTCATAAGCCAACCCTCTCAACTGTGGAATCACCCTAGAGTGTCTCCTCTGCACCCCCTTCAGTGTCAGTATATCCTTTAAGTAAGGAGACCAAAACTTTGCAGTACTCCAGGTGTGGTCTCACCAGTAGCTTATACATCTGTAACATACCTCCCTGTTTTTAAACTCCACCCTTCTAGCAATAAAGGGCAAAGTTCCATTTGCCTTCTCTCTACCTGCTGCACCTGCAAACCAACTTCTTGTGATTCATTCACAAGGACACCCAGAACCCTCTGCACAGCAGCATGCTGCAATTTTTTCCATTTAAATAACAGTCCATTTTGTTGTTATTCCTATCAAAATGGATGACCTCACATTTACCAACATTGTACCCCATCTGCCAGACCCTTGCCTACTTACTCAAACTACCTTTATCCCTTTGCAGAAATGCAGTCTCCTCTGCACACTTCGCTCTACCACTCATCTTCGTGTCATCTGCAAACTTGAATATCCTAAACTTGGTCCCCAACTCCAAATCATATATGTAAATTATAAATAAATGCCGCCCCAACACTGATCCGTGACGCACATTACTAGTCACTGATCGCAATTGGAAAAACATCCATTTATCCCCACTCTTTGCTTTCTGTTAGTTAACCAATCCTCTAACCATGCTAATACATTATCCATAACACCATACACTTTTATATTATGCAGCAGCCTTTTGTACGACACCTTGTTGAATGCCATGGGTTCCACCTTGTCCACCGTGCTCATAAACGTCCTCAAAGAATTCCATTAAATTTGAATTCTAATTCTATCTAAATTATGAATGCATCCTTAAGGCATTACTTGTGGAGCCTTCCCTTGAACAAGGAAAGGCTTTGTAGAAAGTGTTCTTACACAGCCCAGGTAGCTCAGTAATGGGGTCCTTAGACCCAGGGTCGTGGTATTGAGTCCCTTGTTGGGTGATGAATTTTTAAATCTATTTTTATTTAAAACACTGAAAAAGTATGTTAATCAAATTCACTGGATAGATTCCTTCAATTTAAATTTGGCATGGAAATTCTCAATTGCCTAAAAATCTGATGATGCCAATGTCAAGGTGAACTAATATTGAAACAACCATTTAAAAAAAAATTAGCATTAATTTTGACAGTTCAAGAAAATTACTGTTAAGTTGGTGGTTGTTTGACTGGTTGCATTTTTTGCCATTTACTGATTTGGTTGGAAAGGAGACAGTTACGGGACACAAGCTTTCAAAATTGCAGAATTCAGCAGCAGAAAGAGCTGCCCTTAAAAACATCTCACTTTAAACAGTCCACTGTTTGAGACACAGCACTGTACATGTACAGGAGGCACTTCCCTTGGTGCTATGGCATAAATAAATGCAGTCATATTGCAATTTACAGGTCCATTACCATTAGAATAGTGAGAGCGGTTACCTTTGTCACAGTGACCAGAAATGAGGTGAATGGACGTTGTGCACTTAATTCTTTGGTCTGCATATCTTTGTGCTTGTGTGAAGCAATGTCAACAAGGCTGAAAATAGTCTTTGTTTACAGTCTTCAGCTTTAATTCTGCGTCAGACTGATGCCCGAAGTTTTTAATCTTCAAAGCTGTGCAATTAGCTACGATTATCCACACTTCCCTGTGATCTGGAGAGAACAAATTTGGGGACATTGTGAATCTTGCAGTCGTTTCCTGAGGAAATTAGTACTGCTGCAGTTGGTTTAAAAGCAATGAAAAGCTTTTTTTTCCCAAAAGTAATCACTGTCTGCTGTTCAAACTATAATTTCATTGTTTTCAGCCATCCCCCCTCCCATGCTCAGGAATAGGTCTTTGTTCTGAATGTTCCATCATTTTGACAGTTTAAGTGCATGTCAGTTTGACAAGTTGATGCCCAAGGATGATAGATGTGTCCTCTGAACGAAAACCCTTGAGGAAGCACTGAAAATATTTGCTGAGAATGGTGCACCTGAGAAGTGTTCAGGCATTTTCAGATGAGCTGACTTTCCCATTATTAAACCTCCTGTTAGCTTTACAATAGGTTCCTTCTATCAAAGTTGACTTATCCTGACTCTTATTTTACAAGTCACCTTTTCACTTATTAGACTCTGAATAACTATCAAAATTCTTAACTGTAATCATTGGAAAAGTCTCAAAGAAAGACATGTCGAAGTCATAGTTTATTGATTGCTTGAAGGAATTGCTGCATATTGTCTAATATGGTTGTCAAAATGTAACATTTGTATTGTGCTTAAATTATCATCTCTTTATACAACTCATTTTGAGATATTAAGGGGTTAGTACTTCATGCAACTTCAAGCTTTTGTAAAAACTGGCTAAAACAGCAGCTCAGAGTGCAAAGGGCATAAACAGATAACTAGAATTTGCAGGGTGTGGCTAACAGCACCATCTTCCATGATAGGCTATATTGATGTATTTTGCTTGCCACACTTTAACCCCACCTACCACCTCCTACATTGTTTCTGTGTTATCTCTGCTATACTCACTGGAATATGAAGTGTGTTTTTTGGCAATTATTGTGGTCATGACAGGATAGCGTGTAATTACACTGATGCAACCTGTTCTTGTCTTGCCAGATAAGGTGCAGTTGACAATATGGTATTGAAATGATCTTTTCTGTTGTTTCCCGATTATGTAACTGTCTTTGAATTATATCTGAGGGGGCCTGCCTTTTGCTAACCAACCTCCAGCACTGACTGAGGGTTGAGTAGCGAAGGTCAGCTATTTACATGTACGAAAATAAAGGGTTGTGTTAACCGAGACACTTTTGGTGTTTCGCTTTTGTATCAAGGACGGGAGAGTCTCGTGAAAATGAGCATAAGTTTCTCTTAAAACAATTTGAGTTCAATCTAGTTAACTTTTTCAGTTTGTTTCTGTACTAACTTCGCTATTTACTGAGAAATTTTGTGCTATTGAAACGAGAGAATTAGGTTACAGTTTTATTTTAGAAGCTTTGTTAGATGGATGAGGGAAAACTGTTTGTTTGTCAGTGTCATAAGGAAGGCTTATGTTAACATTGCAATGAAATTACCGTGAAAATTCCTTCATCATCACACTCCGTTCGGATACACTGGGGAAGAATTTAACATAGTTAATGCACCTAATCAGCATCTCTTGTGGACTTGATCTATATCACAAACATGGTGTTTAACCATCTGTATGTTTAAACCTAAAACAATTTTGAAAAATCTGATTTGAAAATTGACTATTGCGTAGCGATTTGTTTTTAAATACGAGAATGGTCAAAACATAACTTCTGAAAGTAACCTAATGCCTTCATTATTTTTGAAGACTTTGGCTCTTTAAAACTCTGCGCATTGCCTGACTGGAAAGTTCCAGTTGCATGTACCTATACTTATACAGTAAGAAATCTCAACACCCAGGTTAAAGTCCAACAGGTTTATTTGGTAGCACAAGCCGCTAGGTTTCGGAGTACTACTCCTTCATCACATAAGTGGGAGTTCTGTTCACAAACAGGGCATATAAAGACACAAACTCAACTTACAAAATAATGGAATGCGAGTCTTCACAGGTAATCAAGTCCTAAAGGTACAGGTAATGTGAGTGGAGAAACAGTTAAGCACAGATTAAAGAAATGTCTATTGTCTCCAGCCAGGACAGTTAATGAGATTTTGCAAGCCCAGGCAAGTCGTGGGGGTTACAGATAGTGTGACATGAACCCAAGATCCCGGTTGAGGCCATCCTCGTGTATATTTCCCTGGAGCGGAGAAGCTACGGCATCTTCTCCGGAGCCTTCAACATGTCATTGAAGATGAACATCTTGCCAAGGCCATCCCCACACCCCCACTACTTGCCCTCAAACAGACCATTGTCTGCAGCAAACTATCCAGTCTTCAGGAGAACAGTGACCACAACACCACTCAACTCTGCCACAGCAACCTCTGCAAGACATGCTTGATCATCGACACGGATGCCATCACATCAGAATACCATCCACCAGCTACACGGTACATACACTTGCAACTCGGCCAACGTTGTCTACCTGATTCGCTGCAGGAAAGGATGTCCTGATGCATGGTACATTGGGGAGACCATGCAGACGCTATGACAACGGATGAATGAACACCCCTCGACAATCACCAGGCAAGAATGTTCTCTTCCTGTTGGGGAACACTTTAGCGGTTACAGGCATTTGGTCTCTGATCTTCAGTTAAGCGTTCTCCAAGGCAGTCTTCATGACACTTGACAGCGCAGAGTCGCTGAGCAGAGACTGATTGCCAAGTTCCGCACACACAAGGACGGCCTCAACCATGATCTTGGGTTCATGTCACACTATCTGTAACCTTCACGACTTGTCTGGGCTTGCAAAATCTCACTAACTATCCTGTCTGGAGACGACACACATCTCTTTAACCTGTGCTTAACCCTTTCTACTCACATTGTGTGTAGCTTAAAGACTTGATTACCTGCAAAGACTCGCATTCCAACCATTATTTTGTAAATTGAGTTTGCCTTCATATGCCCTGTTTGTGAACAGAACTCTCACTTGTCTGATGAAGGAACAGCGCTTTGAAAGCTCGTGGCTTGTGCTACCAAATAAACTTGTTGGACTTTAACCTGGTGTCATGAAACTTCTTACTGTGTTTACCCCAGTCCAACGCTGGCATCTCCACATCATCCTATACTTATATCTATGATCTTGAATGAGCAGCCCTACTACGGATGTTTTCTGCGACTTCTCTAGCCCTTCAAATTCGCCATACCTCTGGAACTAAATCTTAACACAAGGAAATAACTGTCCAGAATTCAGGAGTCATAATTTGAGGATTAGAACTGAGATGAGGAGAAATTTCTTCACCCAGAGGGTGGTGAATGTGTGAAAGTCACCACTACAGAATGTAGTTGAAGCCAAAATGTTGTCTGTAAATGATATTTCTTGAGCAAAATCTTCAAGGGAGCAGCAGGCACCATTGAATTGGCAGTCTGTTAGAGCTCTGCACTTCTAGCCCAGACTCTTGAACTACAGAAATGCAGAGCATACCTCTTTCTGGAGTGCTCTTTCGTGTGCAGGATTGCCAGGTGAAGCTAAGTCATGCCTTTTTGCAGATTCTACAATGTTGAAGAGGTTTCTAGACAGATATATGAATAGGCAGGGAATGGATGGATATGGAATATGTACAGTCAAGAAAATATTAGATTAGAGAGCCATTAAAGTCAGCACAGGCTTGATGGGCATTCACTAACACTGAAAAGTTTTGAGAAATTTAGCTGCATTTTCAGTATGAGTGTGAGGTCAGGTTGGGGATGGAGGAGTCAGAGGGTAGTTTTTCTGTCAGATGTGGATGGTGAGAGGTGGTTGGTTGCATAACTTCCCAGATGTTTAGAGATGGCTTTTTTCCTGTCTAATATTCCCAGATAATTCTTGGGTAAATTGGTCAGAATATTTAAGTTTCCAATTTCTGACTCAGATTCTTAATTGAAACTTCCCAGGTAATTTCTACAGAGTCCTGGTGATGGGATTTCATAGTGTAAATTCTGGGGCAATGCCTGGTCTCTAACCATTCAGAGCCTGGAAGATCTGGGCCCTTATTTGTGACACTGGTCATGGACTTCTATTGATCCAAATAATTGTTAGTTGGTAAAACAAATCCATTCCTCCCTCCTTATAAATATACTTTAACAGTGAGGAATTGAAACGGAACAGCACAAATAAACAGTAATTTAAGTTGGTAAAGTAATTTGCCCTGTACACTTCACCTCTTATAATAGGAAAAGTCTGCTTTTCATTTTAGTACTTGTGATTTATACATCAGATGTGAGCAAATAAAATGCTACTCTGCTAAAGAGAACACATCCATATATCGTCTGGTTTGATCTCTGGATGCTAATGTTGCATCATGTGTATAAAAGATAATTTTATTTATGCAAGGTTGTTAGGGAGAAAAATACAGTTATTTGGTCAGACTGTGCTTCACTCTCCCCTTGGAAAACCAGACAGATTTGGAGTTTTGGACACGGCCTTTATTATGAATTTTCGTACGGGCTGGTCCCAATGCTCCAAATAGTGACAGCCCTGATTCAAGGATTATGCAGACAGTTGTAATTAAGATTCAGTTACAAGAAATTAGCATATACCAGTCAAAGATATACATTTGCACAGAGGTTATCTACATCCACTCATCAATTTATTAGATTTTTATCATGCATAAGATACAAGTATAACTGACCATTTACAACATATACATGTCCACTTGATTATGGTATCCAATTAGAGCAAGTGCTCATGCATGTTTCTGATTTACTATTGACTACAGTTCTTACCATAACTTGTCAGACTTGTAGCTGTCAATTATGAAATCCCAATACTAAAACTCCTTTCTCTAGGGTTAATGGTGCTTAATGAATTTCCCCAAACTAGGGAGGTTCAATAGACAATCCATTAATTATGAGCTGTAGATAGTATTGTCTCCCTATGTTATCTTTAGACTATTTCGTTGTCAGAGCAAATGGGAGAGCAATCCCACATTGTTGTTTCAGACCTTGAGATCATAATAGCTATGTTGTCCTGCTGGAAACTAGCCCCTGGCTGATAGCACCCTGGGGTGCCTCCTCACAATTAACAGCTTGCCCCTCTCAGAGCAAACTCAAGATTTCGACCTCTTTAGTAAACAGTGGAGATAATAACACGTGTACTAGTTGTGAACTAATTGTTCAATAAAATGCAACACTCCCCCCCCCCGTGATTTTGATTTCTGTTCCAGTGAAATATCTGAAGGTGCTTCACATGAAGGATTTTGAAGCATGCTCCCTGTTTGGACAAATGCAGTAGCATTTGTAGTGTATGGCATTGGCTATCCTGAATTTTTTTTGGTAGTTTAGGTGTGCAAGGCTTCGGTGAGATCAGAAAGTGAATAGAATTTGACCAGTTTATTATCACTTCTATTGGTTTGCATCAGAATAACCTGAAATCAATGTGAATGGCCACATAACTGCACTTTTACAATCAATAAAATGGATTAAATTTTCTGTTGAGCAGAATAATAGCAATTACATTTGCTATTTGTTCAAGGCTTGAGAATCTCCCTTGTTGCCTTGCAAAGATGGTAAAAGTTTGTCTTGAGCTTCTGCAGGCCTTGTGATGTCACTTCCACAACAGTGCTTGGTAGGTCATTGCAGAATTTTCACAAGGTGATGAAGGGATGGCAACATGTTCAAATCAAAATGGTATGTGAATAGGTAATGATGGGATTAGCTAATGATGGTATTTGTTGCTGCTGTTCTTCACAGTGAAAAAGACCATGGGGCTGAGATGCTTTCCAAAATTATTTTGCTAAAAACAAACTCCAGCCATGTAGTAACTTACAAAACGTACTAATGTTCAACACACACATCTGAGCAACATGCCACAATTAGGTCATAACATGAAACAATTGAGGGTGCTTCCATCATTGATGTGATATCCCATTTCAAGGCAGAGCCATAGAAAAGTCATAGCAGAGGAGGTCATCATTTGGCTGACCTTGTCCATGCCAGCCTGAGGGCATCTTTCTAATCCCATCTCCCTGCACCTAATCCACAGTCCCTTAGCTTACAGAATTTAAGGTGCAGATCCAGGAGTTTAGGGTCTCTGTCTCTACCACTAACTCAGGCAGCAAATTCCAGAAGCGCCCACTCTTACGAAAGAAAAATTCTTCCTCTTGTCCCCCCTATACCAGTTATCTTGAATCGATGTCCCCTGGTCCTGGAATTCTCCACCAAGGCAAACAATTTTATCCTGCCCGTTGCATCTCTTCCCCTCATAATTTTGTACAGCTCAGCCTTCTTTGTTTTGAGGAAAATAACCACAACTTATCCAGTTGCTCCTCATAGCCACGCTTTTCGAGCCCTGGCAACTTGGAACTGAATCTGGCTGCAAAGAACAAGGCTTGTGATCTGTATCACTGTTAATTGAATGTGACATCGAGCATTTCAAAGTTTAAAAAAATGTTGCAGCATTGCTTTGTGATTACTTCTATTTTGTAGTTTGTGGCTATTTAAGATTGATTATTTATCCTGGTTTTGCAGAAATTAACTTTGCACTTTTTTTTGCCGAATGAGTACTTTATTGCATTAAAATCTTGGTTTTTATTTTTCCTCATCTTAAGTATTTTTCATTCAGCCTTTCATTATATATGAAGTATCTAAATCCTGGATTGGTCTTTGCCCTTTAATTTGTTTCCTTTGTCTTCATTTTGAGCTTGTAAAGGATCACCACTGCACAGATAATGACGGTGAACATTGGAGAGAGAAATAATTTGCTTTGCAGGCTTCAGAAGATGTCAAAGTGCTTCAGTAAAATATTTTGAAGGGTATTCATGGTCATATTGTGGAAACCAGAGTCGTCAATTTGCTTATCTCAGAGTTCTACTTGAAGCAATTAAATGAAAATATTTTTCTGGTTTTTGAGTGGTAACTGTTTGTTAGAATACCAGGAGAACTCCCTACTCCCATTTCCTTTTCCAAATATTGGAAATTCTATGTCTACCTGAGAGGGCAGACAGGATCTTTATTTAACTTCTCATCTGGCTCATGACATTTAGCTCATCTTCCATATAAGCTCTGTTCAATACCGCAAGAAACTACAAAGGGTCGTGAACGAAACCTAGTCCATCATGCAAACCAACTTCCCATCCATTGACTCCGTCTACACTTCCCGCTGCTTCGGAAAAGTTGCCAGCTTAATCCCCACGCACCGCGGGCATACTCTCTTCCACCTTCTTCCAGGGAAAAGATACAAAAGTCTGAAATCATGTACCAACCAACTCAAGAACAGATCTTCCCTGCTGCCATCAGATCTTTGAATGGACCTACCTTATATTAAGTTGATCTTTCTTTACACCCTAGCTATGGCTGTAACATTACATTGTGCACCCTCTCCTTTCCTTCTATATATGTATAGCATGCTTTGTTTGTGTAACATGCAAGTAACAATACTTTTCACTGTGTACTAATACATGTGACAATAATCAATCAAACCAACTCTATTCTTGTCTCCTATTTCACTACATTTTAAATGCTTCTGGACATTTTTGCCCCCGCTACCCTGATTCATCACTTTCTAATGTATAGAAAAGCTTTTTGTATGATAATATAACAGAGCTTGCAAACTAGCTGAATAAATTGGAGTTAGTGTGCACTACAATGTTAATGTTATACAGTTGCAGGAAGAAAATTTAACCCATGCAATAAAAATAAATGCCATGTATTACCACCCATAACAAATGGAGGGTTACTAAAACCCTTACAACTTTTCTACAGTGCTGGTTAATTAATGCAGTAATTAATCACTGGTCATCTTTCAATCAATAAACTAATGGAGCAGCAGGCGTCATTAAATGTGTTAATTGGTGGAGCAGTGACAATGCCGGCAATTTGGTGAATTAAAGGAGTAGCAGAAACCAGTGACTTAACACAGTCAATTTCAACAAATCTAATACAGCAGCAGGTGCATGGCAAATAATTAATGCAGAAAATTAATATATTTCTGGAAAAGTAGACTACACAATTAATAAATTAGTATAGTAGTGGACACTAACGAATTAACATGGTGCTATCAAATTTAAGCAAGTTATGGGCAGTGATGAATTAATAATTAAGCAGCAAGCCTCACGTTAATTTGATTAATGGAGCAACATTTGCTTGAGACAACAAGTTAATGCAAAAGTAGACACCAGGGAATTAATGGCCAAATTGAGGAACTGTTAGCAGCAAATCAAAACAATGCAGCAGAGGTTGAATAAGTTAATAGAGCAGCACACTAGAAACTGATCAAATTGATGGTATAACTTTTTGAATCAGTTTGTGCTGCTATTGGGAGTTCATGCTAATATTGAGTTACAGACAGAACCAGAAGGAAAGATTGGAAGACTGGGGAGAGAAAACTTTATTCCTGGCAACAGGGGAATTATTAATGGAAAATTTACACCGGCAGATTCCACTTAAATTAATAATAGAGATATAGCAGTAGGTGAATAATAAAATGGGAATTAAGATGATGCCCTGGTCCAGTTGTTCTCTGCCGTCTCATCGCCCTTCATTTGGTAATTCTATGAGAAGTAAGCCGCTTAGTTCGATGTTCTCAGTAATGATTCCTCTTTCAGAATTAAATATTGCTTTGTACATTTTTAGCTTATTTAAATGCAGGCTAAATTTCCACAGTATTAAACAGTGGCCGATTATTAATGCCAGCTTCAGTATTATTAGGTAACTTCGTCGACGGACATGTCATGCCAGTTACTCAGTTGGATCTTGCCTACAAAAAGATGCCACAGAATCCTCTCATTTTCCTGCTGAACGTGACAGATTTAAATAATCTCTACAATCAAAACAGATGAATTCAGAACAGTGGTTTTAGTTCCTTGATTGCTGTTAAACAGTGGCAGATCAGCTTAAAGCATCTCTGCCATCTGGATGAATTGGTAAATTATGACAGTTCATTAATTTTGCCTTTGTGCTGCAATATATAGGAAACTAAGGAGGATGACTATCAATTTTGCAGAATGACATTTTTGTAATGACAGTTGGAAATTTCCAGCAGAGCTTAATTACCTGGAGATCAAAGTCGTAGATGAAACATGTGGTTGGGAATGTCAGAGCCATACTAATACACCAGGGGAAAAGAAGGTATAGAGAGAGCTTGATCACCCATGACAGGATGTGCAGAGTTATTAGCAAAGTGTGTTGTGCTTCTGGTGTCTAATGAGAAAACCATGCAAGATGACAAATGAGGAAATGAAGAAACGATGAATTTGAATGTTGAAATGACAGCTATTGTTTGCAAAGTTGAGCTTGCAGGCTTTCATGAACATTAATAATTCTATGAAACAGTACGCCTGTGAAAGAGATGTCAGTTTTTGGGGAGAGTATTGATATGAAAATATTTTTAAAATACGGATGTTGATTTGCCTCCACTTAACGTTCTTGGTGTTGTAAGGTCTTTAATGTCTTGCTCCACTAACTTCTGTTCAATATTTTTATTTCTTGTGGTGTGCCACTTTTTTATTTATGCTTTGTTTCTGTTGTAATCCTGAAGATGCTATGTTTTAATGTGCAGTTTGGTGATCGAATTTTTCATGAAACTTGCAAACAGTGTTTTAATATTGCAGCCCTGTACCAACACCTTTTATAACCAATAAATTCTTGGTTTTTTTTCTGCAGTCAACAGCCTTGTGTTATTTCCTGATACCCTAAGGCAAGAAGACACTGGTGAAATGGAACATTTAATAAAAGTAAATTGAATCAACTTGTTTTTTTCTGAACTGATTTAGAATCTCATTCAGATAGGGAACAGTGACATTCATTAACATATATATGTATTTTACGGCATCCATACTTTTTAAACTTGTCTTGTTTTATGTTTGTGGTAAAATGGAGAGATTAAACATGAACTTGCTGTTTGATGTTTGATCTTCATTTTGAGGTAGGTGGAGTGAAAGACAATGAGAGGTCCTGTTTATGTACATGCAGCCAGTCTTTAAAGTGAAGGTAGAGTTTGTGAACACAGTGCCAACTTTATTGTACCTGAAAGTGAAGATTTGTGCTTGTAATCAATAACCATGTACATATGAAAACATGTTGTTCAATGCAACTCTGTAAACTGTGCATTTAAATGTTATGCAAAAAGATCAATATCTGGTTTCCCTTGCGTGTTGTACAGCTGTGGGAGAACAGTCCCATCTAGCTTCCATTCAAACTGGCCATTGAAATTCAAGATATCAAACAAATATTTTACAATGACCTAAATGTCTCTAGTTATGCATCTTTTTCAGAAAATCTTGACTAGTTTATTGCATATGTGGTTTGCCTATTAACTTGCCTATTAACGCCACTACAGTTGTGCTGTTTAGTTGCATTGCAATATGTACATGGCTGTTGTGCGCAAAAAACATGCGAGGCAAAGAAAGCAGCCTTCATTTGTATAAGGGGGTAGACTCCCCCCACCTTACAAAATGAAGATCAAACAGAAGTTCTCGCTTAATCATTCCATTTACTTTTTAATGGTGTTCATTCGAAACACGGATTTTCAAAGCAAACCAAGTGCAGTGCCAGCTTAGTGAATATTGGATCTAGTCTAATTTGCAGTTTCTGGAACATTCCATTGATTGTCGCACATGTAAGCAAGAGTGTTGGGCATTATTGTCTCTGCTTCATCTGTTCGTGTTATAGTTCCAAGTACATACAGAAAATCAAATGTGCTCTTTCAGGCACTTCCCCCTCCTGAGGATCAAGTTGCTTCAAATTTAAAACCCAAAGCACTGTTCAAATCTTCAATTTCCAAAACAAGGATATTCTTGCAAGCAAAATATTGCAAATGCTGGAAATGTGAAATAAAAAGAAAACCCTGGAAAAGCTCAAGTCTGGCAACATCTGTGGAGAGAAAAAAAAGTTAATGTTTAGAGTTCATATGACTTCTGAGCTGAAAAAAGATAGCAATATATCGGTTTTGTACGGTTGAAAAGTTATACAAACTTGGAACATGAACTCTACTTCTCTCTCCACAGATTCTACCAGACCTGCTGAATTTTTCCAGCATTTTCTGTTTCCATTTCAATATTCTTACAAGAATGTTTCTTAAAGTGGGTATTAAGTGCATTTGCAGTACCTTTTTATGGGTGTGTTGTTTAATGTTGAATATTTTTTCACTGCTCTATCCTGTATTGTATAATTTCCATGCCTGGGATCATAGCTAAATTAGCTTTGAGGTGGCTGCATCCAGTTTTGGTCATGATTTGATATTTCCATCTCGCTATTGTGTCTGTGATCACTCTTTTGTGTGGTCTTCTGAAACCAAAGGTATTTCTGTGTTTCGAAGATGTCAGCATGAAGCAAGTATTTTTTAAATGGTTGTAGACTCAAACATAAATCTGATGGGTATACCTTCAGCACAAGTTGGCAACCAGCTTTCCCTGGTTTGTTCTGCTTGGAGGGGAATCTCCAAGTGGTAATGTACCCAGGTATCTGCTATCCTTGTTCTTCTAGATGGTAATGGTCATACATTTGGAAGGTGCTACTTAAGGAGCCTTTCACGTGTTCCTTCAGTGTTAAAAAGTTTATTTATTAGTCCCAAGCAAGTCTTATATTAACATTGCAATGAAGTTGCTGTGTAATTCCCCTAGTCGCCATAGCCTGGGGCCTGTTGGGGTCAATGCACCTAATCAGCACATCTTTCAGAATGTGGGAGAAAACCAGAGCATCTGGAGGGAATCCATGCAGACGCAGAGAACGTGCAAACTCCATACAGACAGTGACCCGAGCCAGGAATTGAACCCAGGTCCCTGGTGCTGTGAAGCAGCAGTGCTAACCACTGTGCTACAGCGCTGCCCAGTGAATCCTGTAGAGGGTGCATACTGCTGCCACTGTGTGTCAGTGGTGGTGGAGGGAGTGAATGTTTATGGAAAAGGTATCAGTCAAGTGGGTTGCTTTATCCTGGATGCTGTTGAGCTTCTTGAGTGTTGTCGGAGTTGCACTCATCCAGGCAAGTGGAGAGTATCCCATCGCACTCCTGACTTGTGCCTTTTCGATGGTGAACGAATAGGGTTGGGTTTGCTGTTATCATTTCTGGTCCTTGAGTTGATACTGGGTGGCCCTTGCAGATTATTTCTTTATGACTCTGTAGCAGTTTGATGCAACTGAGTGGCTTGCTAGGTCATTTTAGAGGGCATTTAAGTGTCAACCATTGCCGGGGGTCAGGAATTGCATCTCGGCCAGATCAGGTGAGGATGACAAAAGAACAAAGAACAACCCAGCACGGGAAACAGGCCCTTCGGCCCAACGAGCCCGCGCCGCCGCATCCTCCTACACCTACCCTGCCCTGAAGGATACAGGTGAACCAGAGATGTTTACAACAAACAACAGATTTAATGGTCATCATTAGACTTTTAATTCCCAGATTTATTACTGAATTCAAATTTTGCCATCTTCCATGGTGGAATTCTGAGTCATTGATGCATAACCCTGGGTGTCTGGATTAGTTGTCTAGTTTTTGATGCAAAAACCTATCCATTTTTTGAAGTATTGTACACCTTCCTGGTTGACGGCCTCCAGGCAGATAGGAGAATGTCAACAGTTTCTGTTGGAAAGGCCTCATCTTGCAGGTTTTACCTGATGACCAGTAGGATATAAGGTTAAGAAACTTGTAGAATGGGTGGCATAATGTTGAAGTAAGTTGAAAAATTAAATGATTTATTTTGGGAGGAGTATCACTGGTTGTTGCACTGATAAATTTAACAACCTTGCCAACTATCACTGTGTTGGCCATCTTTGTATTCTCGTGGAACCATCAGCTTCCTCACTTTCAGTTTTCTGTAAGCATCTAATTTTCAAGAAAAATAGAGCAAATGCATAAATAGCTTAAGCAGGTGATTCAAAAAGCATCTGTTATCATGGTACCTGGCTCTCATAGCCAAAAAGCATGCATTTAAATGTTATGCAGAAAGATCAATATCTGGTTTCCCTTGCACGTTGTACAGCTGTAGGAAAGTAGTCTCATCTAGCTTCCATTCAAGCTGGTCATTGAAATTCCTTTTTTTAGCATGTGTGTTTCAAGATATCAGACAAATATTTTACAGTGACCCAAATGTGTCTAGATATGCATCTTTTTCAGAAAATCTTGACTAGTTTATTGCATATGTGGTTTTGTTCCCCTCGTCTTGCTTATTAATGCCACTGAGTTGTGTTTAGTTGCATCGCAATATGTACATGGCTGTTGTGTGCAAAAAACTTGCAAAGCAAAGAACGCAGCCTTCAATTATAATTAATTTTATTTCTTTCCGCTTGTGCTTTCTCTTCAACATTCCACCTTCCTCCAATGTATGTGGTACAATTGGATGCAACCCACCCTAAGCCTGAGGCATTGAGTGTATTGTTGACACCGTCTTATCAGTATTCTTGACTGTGGTTGACACAATCAAACTACCAAGTTAACTCACTAAGGGTTTTTTTTGTCAAAATGTCCTTTTATTTTCTTTGAAAGTCCACGTTTTTCCTTGTAGCTCGATGTAGTACAATGGCCCATATTGTATATTGGAGAAAGCAGCCATTTATTTGCCAATTACAGGAAACATATCGTACTGATGGTGATTGGACCAGCAAGCACTTACAAAAACATATTTTCTCAGAGTTTGCTTCAGTGAGACTGACTTGCACTGTGGGAGAATTTGGTATAAATCCTTACTCCCTATATAAGGCATTTCAAAACTACACAGGCAGTTGATTTTCAAAACTAAAATAATGCCTGATACATCTTCCATGGCTTAAAATATGATTGTCCTGAACTCAGACCTATGGTTTTCTGTCTCATCTTTTTCCCAAAGTCATAATAGCTCACCTGAACTTAAGACCTAATATTTTTACAACTCGATTCTTTTTGAATCTCTGTGCAAGTCTGTTCATTGCTGGTCTTAAGAACATAAGAAATAGGAGCAGGAGTAGGCCATCTGGCCCTTCGAGCCTGCCCCGCCATTCAATAAGATCATGGCTGATCTGTCGTGGCTCAGTTCCACATTCCCGCCCTCTCCCCATAACCCTTAATCCCCTCTCTTATCAAAAACCCATCAACCCACGTCTTAAAAATATTTAGCGAGGCAGCCTCCACCACCTCAACGGGCAGAGAATTCCAGAGATTCACCACCCTTTGAGTGAAGAAGTTCCTCCTCAACTCCGTTCTAAACCGCCCCCCCCTTTATCTTGAGGCTGTGCCCCCTAGTCCTACTGTCCTTTCTGAGCGGGAAGAGCCTCTCCACCTCTATCCTATCCATCCCATTCATCATCTTATACGTCTCAATGAGATCTCCCCTCATTCTTCTAAACTCTAACGAGTACAAGCCTAGTTTATTCAGCCTCTCCTCATAGCTCAACCCCCTCAACTCCGGCATCAGCCTAGTAAACCTCCTGTGCACTCCATCCAAGGCCAAAATATCCTTGCGTAAGTACGGCTCCCAAAACTGCACACAGTACTCCAGCTGCGGTCTCACCAATGCCCTATACAGCCGCAGCAAGACCTCCCTACTTTTATATTCAATCCCCCTCGCTATGAAGGCCAGCATCCCATTCGCCTTCCTGACCACCTGCTGTACCTGCAAGCTGGGTTTTTGCGACTCATGCACAAGGACCCTGAGGTCCCTCTGCACTGTCGCCTGCTGCAGTTTTTCTCCATGTAAGTAATAATCCTTCCTACCATTATTCCTACCAAAGTGGACCACCTCGCACTTGCCAACATTAAATTCCATTTGCCAGTTCCTGGCCCATTCACCCAGCCTATCTAGATCCTTCTGCAGACTCTCCACACCCTCTGCGCAATTTGCCGTTCCACCAATCTTGGTGTCATCAGCAAATTTCGACACCATACACTCGGTTCCCTCCTCCAGATCATCTATATAAATGGTAAATAGCTGAGGCGGCACTCCACTAGTCACCAACCTCCAATCCGAATAGCACCCATTGACCCCCACTCTCTGCCTCCTATTTGACAACCAGTCCTCTATCCACGCTAACACCCTACCCCCAACTCCATGTCCCCTGACCTTCTGCAATAACCTCTTGTGAGGTACCTTGTCAAACGCCTTCTGAAAATCAAGAAAGACCACATCCACTGGCTCTCCTCTATCCACCGCCCTAGACACATCCTCATAGAACTCCAGTAAATTTGTCAGACACGACTTCCCCTTAACGAAACTGTGCTGCGTCTGCTCTATCAAGCAGTTCCCCTCAAGATGCCTCGTTATTTCCTCCTTGATGACGGATTCTAACATTTTACCTACAACAGACGTCAAACTAACCGGCCTATAATTCCCCGCCTTTTGCCTGGCACCCTTCTTAAACAACGGCGTAACATTAGCCGTTTTCCAATCTTCTGGCACTTGCCCGGAATCCAGCGACGTCTGGACAATAACCACCAAGGCATCCACTATCACCTCCGCCATTTCTTTCAGAACCCTCGGATGCATTCCATCCGGTCCTGGGGACTTGTCCACAACCAGCCCCTCCAGTCTGTCGAGCACCACCTCTCTAGTAACAGTAATGTCATTGAGACCCTCCAGTCCTACCACCTTTCCATCTCTAACACCCGGCAAATTATTCACGTCCTCCTCCGTGAAGACCGAAACAAAAAAGTTATTCAAGACCTCAGCCATTTCCCCATCCCCTACCACTAAGTCCCCTTTCTCATCCTCTAAGGGTCCAACGTTCACCCTAGCCAGCCTTTTCCTTTTTATATACTTATAAAAACTCTTGCTATCCTTTTTTATATTAAGCGCTAGCCCAGCTTCATAGTTTCTCCTACCCTTCTTTATCAATTTTTGTCAATCCTTGTTGGCATTTAAACCTCTCCCAATCCTCTTCTCGCCCACTACTCTTAGCTACTCTAAACGCCTCTGCTTTTAATTTAACACTTTCCTTCACCTCCTTCGTTATCCACAGCTTATTACTTCTCCTCCTACGGTCCTTTTTGACCATCGGAATAAATTTCTGCTGAGCACCAAGAAAGATCTCCTTAAAAATCCTCCACTGCTCCTCAGCAGACCTACCTTCCAACGTGCTCCCCCCAGTCCACATTCGCCAATTCCCCTCTCATCCTACCGTACTCCCCTCTGTTCAAACAAAGGACACGTGTCCGGGAACCCACTTTGTCCTCCTCCATCTGCACCAGAAACTCCACCATACAATGATCACTCTCCCCAAGAGGATCCTTCACCACAAGGTCCCTGATTCTACCCGCCTCATTACATAACACCAGATCCAAGATAGCTCGCTCCCTCGTCGGCTCCAACACACACTGTTCAAGGAAACTATCCCGGCAGCATTCCAAGAACAACTCCTCGAACCCACCGTGTCCAACGTGGGTCGACCAATCAATATGCAGATTGAAATCCCCCATAACTACGGCCGTCCCATTCCTGCACGCCGCACTTATTTGCGCGTTAACAGTCCTTCCAATGAAGGAGATCCAGGTTGTGTTTCCTTCCATTATCAAATTTCAGCTGCTGCGTTTAAATGAATTATTTTGAGGCATTGTTGGGAATTTGGAAGTTAATGAGATTAACAATGAACTTGAGATGAAAACAAAAATAAGTAATAGGATTGGTAGAGGTGTCCAGAGCAATGTGGAGATGGAATTTGTCCAGTATCAAAATTAGATGTGTCTAGAATGATTAAGGTGCAAGTTGGCATATCAGAAACATCATTCCCCAGAGATCAGTGGGGCTATACAAAATTTATAACTTCTACAGGCAATAAATTTGAGAGATAGACAGCCAAATCCACTAGGTGGAATGCCAAAGCAGCTGAATAGTATAACTTTAGCACCCTCATTGGGGAAACGGGTTAGTTTTCCATCCACAGTCAGACAGACCAGTTCCATCCATGATCAGAGCTATACAGAGGCCTGTTCCATCTGACGTTAAACCATGGCAGATTTCAGGTATTCTCCTTATAAGCCATAGTTTCTTACCTTTGCTGAACCAGGAAAAGATGTTATCCCAGATTTGGTCATCTGTGCTGTGTTAGGTGGTAGCTATTAGCTGGATCTGACTTAGTTATGAAAGTGGATGTTGTGTGCGAAAAGGGAGTGTCTCAGTTCAGGGAATGTGGGTAGATTTTGGGAATAAGAGATGATTTCACGTTGTGATTAGTTAATAATATACTTAAGTGTCATAGTGTACTGTATATCAGTCCTGTGTGTTTTTATTTTACTTGATTTGTAAAGTTACAAAGCCAGTGTGCAGAATGGACAGGACAGACCCAAATCCATGCTCCAAAAACCAACTTTCATGGTCTCCATAAGAGACATATAAGGTCCAAGCTGACAAATGGCATTGCACCTGACCTTGGGCTTGAATTGATAAAACGGTGTGTTTAATTATTGGTATACAGAGGTGTCATAATGTATACTAGTCTGTCTTGTGCTTTGCTTTTCTTTTACTTTAATAAATCTTCTTTATTAATTGTTCACAGTGACTGGACTTATTCCTCACTGTGTCGTACATGGTCCCTCACTTTATTCCAAACAAATTTCCACCAGTGAGAACCAGTGTTTCATGTTATCCTTCAGGTTTTGAGACACTCGCAGGTAATGTTAGTGGGGTTCTTAACATCGTTACATTAATATTTAATTCTTGGACTGCTTTGTTTTATTTTGTTCTTTCCCTTCACTACCACTCATTTATTGCTCATTCTTTATTGTCTGCAGCATTCTCCATTTTAATTTTGGATCATGCTAGCAGCATGGCTGCCTCCACTGTCACACAAATTTGACTGCTGTTGATTTGAATGATCGTGAAATAGGGTAACTTCAGGTTTTTATATACAAGAAGGTAAGCAATATGTTTAAAACTCCCAATGGGTGCAAGTTTGCAGCACAGCTAATCTATAAGTGGCTGCAGCTAAAATGGTATTCTCAAAGAAACTACCATCGTGGATACACCATAGAAAATGGAAATGTTATACATCCTCTCCTTTCCTCCTGTATGAATGGTATGCTTTGTATAGCACACAAGAAACAATACTTTTCACAGTATCCTAATACATGTGACAATAATAAATCAAATCAAAAATAGAGCACAAATAAATGAGAAAATATGGTAAGTTTGAACAACATTTTTATGTAATATAAAACACTTTAGGAATGAGCATGATTTTCATTATTCTCTCATCCATAGTGTTTGCAGGGTTTCAAATCAAACGGATGTAAAGCAGACAATAGAACATTGACTGCCTGACTGAAGTAGGTAGCTAGAAATATATCAGTTACAAAAAAAGCTGGTTGTTCTGACCAGCCAGTCCATATCAGCGTTTAATCTCTGAGTAATCAATTCTAATTACATTTACTGACCCTGTATCTATATCCCTTCAACACTTCATTTCATCCACTAATCCAGTTTGTGTTTACACTGCTTGTCTCAGCCACCAATGCTGAAAGCCATTTGACTGCGAAGATAATCCATAGAATCCCTCCAGTAAAGGAGCAGTCCATTCAGCCCATCAAGCTTGCACCAACAACAATCCCACCCTGTAACTTCACGTATTTACCCTGCTGATCCCCCTGACACTGTGGCAATTTAACATAGCCAGTCAACCTTTGGACTGTGGGAAGAAACCAAAACACCTGGAAGAAGCCGTCACACTGGGAAAGCATGCAGACTCCACATAGACAGTGACCTGTGTCTGGAATTGAACCTGGGTCCCTGGCGCTGAGAGGCAGCAGTGCTAACCACTGTGCTACCATGCCACCCATTCTTCTTCCGTCGTGTTTAACTTTCTATCCATACCCCTGATTTTGATCGCAATTTTTCATAAATTTAAACTTTTATAGTTTTCTCTGTATGAACAGAAACATCATTAATTTTTCAAGTCTTTCTTCAGATTTGTATTTCCTCATAACCAGACAGCAAAGAACAAAAGCAGCCCAGGAAACAGGCCCTTCAGCCCAACGAGCCTGCGCCGCCGTTTTAGTATTACCAGTCCGTCCCCGTCTCTCTCTCTCCCCCCCACCCCCCAACCCACCCATGACCCCTATCTATTGTTGTTATGAGGGAAACTAATTTAGGGACAATTTATTACTTCCAGTCAGCCTAATAGTGCATCTTTGGGGTGTGGGAGGAAACCGGAGCACCCGGAGAAAACCCACGCAAGCACGGGGAGAGTGTGCAAACTCCCAGAGACACTGGCCCAAATCCATGTGTCTGCACAGCAAACAGTGATAGTCACTGAGCTGTTGTGTTGCCCAGCACCTGGTCCAGTTTAAGTGCACACTAACGACATGAAGCACTAGGCCAATTTTGAACATTTAAGAGCAGCCCAAGTACGACCCATCACGTGTATGCCCCTCATTGGACAACAAGGCTGACCGACTTAAAACCTGTGAATTAAAAGAGAAAAAACATAATTATCATCCCATATCCTTTTACATTACCAGAGTCGTCCCACTGCTTATGAACTTTATTTAAAACAATCTCCTATATCCTCCCATCTCCAACCCACTCGTGTCTGCCTAAGTTACGCTTAAACAACTCTAGCGTGCCTGCCTCCACCACCTTACTTGGCAGAACATTCCATACCCCACTACCCTCTGTGTGAAAAACCTCCCTCTAATATCTGTGTTATACCTCTCCCCCCTCACCTTCATCCCAGTGAATCTGTATTGCACCTTCCCTGATGCTTCCATGTCCTTCATTTAATGTAGAACATAATGCTACCCATACTGTTCTCATGATGGTCTTTACGTTTTATTTAGTTCATGATTACCTCTTGGCATTTATGTTGGGTGTGCACTGAAACAGGCCATTTGATAAATCAATCCATTCTGGCTTTTATGCAGCATTGGGCATCCCCCCACTTCTTCCCTCACCTAACCATCAGCATAACTCACTATTCCCTTTTCATGTACTGTCTAATTTCTTAGATGCACCTGTACAATTTGCTTCAACTGCCCTCTGTGGTAGCAAATTCCAAGTTCGCACCACTTTTTGAATAAATAAGTTCCTCCTGAATTCCCTATTGGATTCCTTAGTGAGTATTTTATATTGACAGCTTCTAATTATGCTCTTCCCCATAAGAGGAAACATTCTTTCTATACTCACTCTCTTTCATAATTTTAAAGATCCTTGATCTGTCTTTTGTATTCCGTACAGCAATTGCATTTACAATTTGCTGTTCCTCAGATAATGAATAAGAACTGGACAACATCCAAGTTTAACTGAGTGGAAAGTAATGTTCATGCAAATATGTCAGACAATGGCCACTTCCATTACCCACCTCCATTTGATATTCAATATTATCACCTAATCCCCAATTATTAACATCATTAACTAGAAACTTAACAGGAGCAGTCCCTTTCTCATGACAGCTACACCAACAGAACAGATGCTGGGTGCTCTGTGGCGAGTGATTCAATTTCTAACTCTCCAAAGCTTTTCTACCGTCTGAGGTAAAGTCAGGACTGTGGCGAACTCTCCACTTGCTCAATAAGTGCAGCTCAGTCAGCACTGCAAGTTCAACACAATCCTGGATAAACCTGCTCACTTGATTGGTACCCCTACCAACCTTTATGCTTGGTATGCACCATCTACAAGGTGACATTATGTTGGGTGTGCACCGCAACAGGCCATGCAACAATTTACCAACTTGTCTTTGACCACACTTCCCAAGCCTGCACCCTGTACTGCCTAGTCATTTGAGGACATCATCTCCAAATCACATGTGTTGACTTGGCAAATTTTCCTTCAGTGGCGCAAAATTGTGGCATTCTCTACCAGGTACTGAGAGGGTACTTCACTATGTGAACCACAGAAGTTCAAGCAACGAGTTCAGACCAGCTTCTCCTAGTCATCAGGTATAGTCAATGAATATTGTCTGTGTCAGTGATGCCCATGTTGGCAATGAACAAATAAAAAACAATTTTTGTAATCAAATCTAAAATTCTCTTTTTTAAAAATTCCATATCAACCCAAGGTGCTGTCTGGTAAACATATGCAACCCCTCTCTGCTTTTCCACAGTATTGAGCCTACTTCCTTTCTGTAGAATTGCTACTTATTCTTAAAATATATTACCTCACACTTGTCAGACAGAATTCAATGTCACCACTTTTATCACATTTCTCCTCCTTTAATGTCCCTTTGCAATTTTCTTTGCTTTTTTATAAGAATTAACTATACCTCCTATTTTGGTATCATCGGCAGATTTCCCTCTAGGCCTATATCCAAATCATTGATGTATGTAGTGAACAGGAATGCCTCAAGAATTGAACCCTGTGGGACAACATGACCCACTTGCAACCATGCTGAAAAATTGTCCTTAATTTCCACACTCTGCTTTCTCCCTTCTGACCAATTATGAAGGAAGTGATACTTGAGGCACTGCTCTTCTTTCTTTACTTTTCTCTCTACAGGCACCTTTCATTTTGCATAGAGTCATAATACCCATTGAAAAAAGGAGAGATCAGACTGTATTTTAACTAGAGACCAAATGTATGTTGCAAGCCCCTCAAAGACATGGGTCCTTGGAAGTTGAATTTATTTTGAGAACATGCAAATACAGTCCATCTTGTGACTTTGAATTAATGTAAAATATTCCAGGTAGAAATCAGTAGAATGAAATTTGGGGTTACTTTCATAGAATCCCCACAATGCAGGAGGAGGCCATTTGGCCCATCAAGCCTGCACAGACAATAATCCCACCCAGATCCTATCCCCATAATCCCACGTATTTACCCTGCTAATGCCCTTAACATTAAGGGACAATTTATCATGGCCATTCCACCTAACCAGTACATCTCTTGAACTGTGGGAGGAAACCAGAACACCCGGAGGAAACTCACGCCAACACGGGGAGAATGTGCACACTGTACACAGTCACCCGAGGCTGGAATTGAACCCGGGTGCCTGGTGCTTTGAGGCAGCAGTGTTAACCACTGTGCCACCGTGTCGCTCCAAAATTTTGTTGGGGTTGGGAGGGTGTGAATGTTAAATGCTGATCTCTTGAGAGGAGGAGAACTGAAATGCTGGAGTCCATTGGTCGGTTTAGGGTGAAGAGTGTGTGGCTTAGAAAATGGGAATCTCATGTTTTATAAAAGTTTTGGTGTATATACTTTGAAGTAATTGGAACTATTTTTTAAATACACCTCAACTATTCTCTTGTTGCAAATGTAACTTACACTGCACCTGACTTGGGAGTGCTTAATAATGACAGTGTAAAAATTGAATAACACTCCATTTTGAAGCATTAATATTCCTCATAGTGACGAGTGTAAAGTAAACACTTGAAACTGCCCCATAATTTCACACAACTGGCAGGGTAATAGATCGCTTAACCAGAGAGAGACAATATGTGAAAAGGTGGTGATTTTGCACAAATTAAGAGTGTTCCCTTCAGAGCATCTACATGACTTCAAGGTGTATTGAAACTGTAAGAGATGAGTGCGGATTTTAGTTGCACTCTCCCAGAAGTGACAAGCACTCTTGACAAACATTGAGAGAATAGAATTTGAACTGAGCAGCTTTTGTTAGATTAGAAAGGGCACCTGGGTGTCTCAGGCTGGCAAGGACAAGATGGGTCAAATGGCCTCCTTTACTTTCACCTTTCTGTCATTCTAAACTGAAAGCCAGAAGCGCAACAAGGAAAACCCAATGGTCAATTACTTTTGAAGATTACTTCCCTTCTAAAAAAGATATAACCTCAAATAACACATTAGATGAAAATATAATTTTCCCAAATCCTAGTGTTTGTAATTTATCTCTTGGTGTTCTATTGAAAATATGTAAGTTTCAATGTAGAATGTAATATATTGATTTTACTCTGTGTTCACTATATCTAAGTTGCTCTGAATAAGGTGATCTGTCTTTTGGAGAATTGGTGAGGGATGAGAAGTGAACTATATCAAACCCAGTTAGCTAGTGCATGAAAACTCAACCACTTTGTTTTTTTGTCTTTAATCTTAGGTTTCTGCAACTTAAATTTTACTAGCCTGAAGGTTCAAAAAGTCTATTTTAGGCATAGATCCCTTGAATAGCAATACCAAGATGTTAAAGTTGGCATCTTGATGTACAAATTAATAGGAATAATCACTTAAGCATCATGTATGGTGCATTATCCACAGTTGAGTGGCTCTAAAGACAGAATTGGCTCTCAAAATCAGAACGCATGAATTTGGCATTTCTTTAGATATCTTGAAGATTTCTTAAGCATTTTATACAACTAACGACAAGTAATGCATGAATAAAAAGTATTGCTGAAAAATACAAGCTGGCTAAGCTTTTTGTTTTGCACTCATTAGGAAATGTGCTTGATTGCTAAATTTCATAGGGAATAACAACTTATTAGTAAAGGGTGCTGATTGATTGGCAGATTGGCTCTGATCGAGGCATTGCCATGGAGAACGCACCAGGGAGCTATTGTCCCTCACACTTTTTTTTAATGCAAAAAAGCTGTATTAGCTGAACATTTGATTTGATTTATTGTCACATATATTAACATCCAGTGAAAAGTATTGTTCCTTGTGTGCTATACACACAGCATACCGTTCATAGAGAAGGAAAGGAGAGTGTGCAGAATATAGCACACTTTGGATTGTTCATTACGTACTCTCCAATTGAGGTCTCGAGTCACAAATGTGTGTGGAGTCTGCATGTTCTCCCCGTGTCTGCGTGGGTTTCTGACAGGTGCTCCGGTTTCCTCCCACAGTCAAAAGATGTATGGGTTAGGTTGATTGGCCATGATAATTTTGCTCCTTCGTGTCAGAAGGATCAATATGTGGGGTTATAAGGATGGGACCTGGGTGCAATTGTAGTGGATGCACGCTCGATGGACTAAGTGGCCACCTCCTACACTGTAGATTCTATGATAGTACTCTGTCTGTTGTAAGATGGTGATATGATTTGCCAGTTGTTGGAATATACAGCCTATGTACCTAGCATTGTTTTGGCACTGTCATTCCAATACCATGTTACTGATTTGTGTGCCTTTCTGATCTGATGGCAACATTGCTGTTAGTGGAAAATACCACTTGCATTGATACTGTGTAGTAGCAGCATGAAATGGATAGCTTCACCTGTTGCTCAGTTTTGAAGCCCTGCCCTTCCAGGATAATTTGTGGTAGACCGAGCACTTTCAAATCTCAAATACTCAAGAAAGTGGAAGCCTTAGGCCTCTTTGTGAATACGTGCAATACATTGCAAGCAAATTATCTCTTGGGGTAGCCATTATCTCGTGGGCTAGCTTTAATGTGCCCTATGTTGGCATCAGGTGTAGTGAGCAAATAGTGCTGGCCCTTTTTGAGATTGTCCAGGATCCTATATGCCTTTTTAACTCTTGTCTTAAACTGCCCTGTCACCTACAGTGATTTGTCTGGCATATCCCAAAGTGTCTCTTTTCCTGTACCCCCTTTGTTGAAATTGCATCTCCTCATTCTTCCTCCAATTCTTCACATCCTTGGTGTTAAATTCCATCTGCCAAGTGTTCACTCATTCAACCAACTTGTTTTTTAAAAATTTTTAAACAAAGTTTATCTATTAGTATCACAAGAAGGCTTACATTAACGCTGCAATGAAGTTAATGTGAAAATCCCCAAGTCATCACACTCCGGCACTTGTTCAGGTACACTGAGGGAGAATTTAGCGGGGCAATGCACCTAACCAGCACATCTTTCAGACTGTGGGAGGGAACCGGATCCATCTGGAGGAAACTGACACAGACATGGGGAGAGAGTGCAGACAGGCATTCCAAGCCAGGAATCAAACCTGGGTCCCTGGCACTGAGACAGCAGTGCTAAACACCATTTCTCCCCTTATCTTTTTGAAGTCTATCACTATTCTCTTGGTTCATAGTATATCCTGTTCTGCTATCTGCAAATTTTGAAGTTACTCCCTGTAAACCTAAGTCTAATTTGTCAAAATAGATCAAGCAAATATCTTAATATTGAACCCTGGAGAACCCACTTTTACCAGTCCAAACAGTTTCCTGTCACTTAACCAAATATGCATCCATATGGCCTCTGTCTCTTTTCCGTGAGTTTCAATTTTCTCGGTCAACTTAATATAATTGATCAAAGTCGGCTGAAAGTCTATGTAACACCACATCACCTTCATAACTCTCATCAACTCACTCTGTTACCTCATCAAAAAAGTTCAATCAAGCTAGTTTAAAAACAGTTTTCCAATGACATATCCAAGTTGACTTTTCTCAATCAACATTTGTCCAAGTGACTTAATCCTGAGCCAGATTATCTTTTTTAAAAGTTTTTTCACTGCTGAGGTTCAAGATATGCTTAATACCAGGGTCTCTGGCTGAAACTGGGGAATGCACAAGCATAATGTATTTTTCTATTCTTCTGCTTGAATACTACTTGATGGGTTTCGGATCATAACGACTCTCCCATCGTTAAGGTCGAGAACCTCTTCAGTATGCAAGACAGGTCGGCGCTGGCTGGTCTCTGTTGGCTTTCGACCGTGGTAACCTGGGCTACATCTCATCAAACCTTTTTGCACGCTGAAGCTGTGTGTTAATTTCAAGTGTTCAATTTTACATTGGGCCTAGTTATTTAGGTCATTGGCCACTTGGCCACAGTTTCCATTGCTAACATATCTTATATAATGATCACTGTTCCCTAATGTGCTCTGACTGACAATTGACCCACCTCAGTTGCCCAGAATCAGATGCAAAAATGCCTTTTTCCTTCCTGGTCCAGAAACACACTGATCAAGGAAAATTCATCTGACCGTTTTTAAATGCAGTCCCTCCTCTCTCTCTCTCTCTCTCTCTCTCTCTCCCCAGCCACCTACATTCCCTCTTAATTTTCTTTATCCCTTTCCTATTAAGTCGTGGCCCATAGAATCTGTCTATTAGCATAAATGTATCCCTATTGTTAAACCAGATGGATTCAATCTTTTATTCCTGTAGTATATTCTGCTGCTTGCATTGTAATACTCTTAAAACTACCACCAATTCTCCTTTCTTTGTTTTTGTATCCTTCCAGATTTCCCAGTATTCTGAAATATTTAGTCCTGCCTTTTTTTCTGAGCCATTTTAATTCACAGGTAGTCCTCGGACTCGAAAAACAATTGGTTCCTGAAAACCGTGTAAATTGAAATGTCATGACTCAGAACTGATTTCCCCCCACAGGAGCATTGGTATAAATGGGGGGATTTTTTCTGAACCAAGGCTGGAAATCACTTGTGGGGTGTCCAACGATGTAAAATACACTGTAAAAATGTCCTGTAAAGTTGCTGATGTTTGCACGCCGTACCAAAGCGTCTTGGTTAGTGTGTGGGATATAATGAAGTCAATCAATCACTGTTAAAGAGGGCATATTAAATACAAAAGTATTTAAGTGCTGTTCATCGTAACTCAAACTTAGTTAAGTCAAGGAATGCATGAATTCAGTTAGATCTGTGGATACATAAGGAATAGGAACAGGAGGGGGGCCATTCAACCCCTCGCATTTGCTTGCCATTCAGTAAGATCTTGGTTAATCTGATCGTGGCCTCAGCTCCACTTTCCAACTTGCCCTACTGACCTTGTAGATCAAAAATCTGTGCAATTTAGCCCTGGATATATTCCTCAATGTGACCGTGCCTCCATTGCTCATCCTGATAGAGAATTTCAAAGATAACAGCCTTTTGAAGAGAAATAATTCCTGCTCACCTGTCTTAAATGAGTGAGCAGGAATTATTTATGGGACTGCTTCCTTGAATCAGGACCTCAAAATTGTAAGTACAGTGTTAGCAACACCCGTCCAGTTGTAGCAAGACTTTCCTGTTATAGCACTCAGCAGAAATTCATTCCACTGAAAAAGAAAGATACTAGGGGAAGAACTTATTATCCGTAGCTAACTAAAGAAGTTAAAAATAGCATTTATTGAAAGAAACAAAAGAATTCTGCAAAGTTTACTGGCAGGTTAGAAGATTGGACAGAAAATAAAAAAAGAGCAAAGAATAACTAAAAAGGTGAGGAAGAAGTTAGAGTACTAGAGAAAGCTAGTTGGAAATATAAAAACAGGAAGAGTTTCAACAGGTTATCAAGTAAACTGAACTTGTCCATTAGAGTGCCTGGGGAAGGAAATGACGGATGAATTGAATAGATATTTTGCATGGTCTTTACTGTAGAGGATACAAATAACATCCCAGAAATAAATGTGCTTTGAGGGATGCAGGGAGGGAGGAAATTAAAACAATTACAATCACTGGGGAAAGGGTACTGAGAAAATTATTCATAATAAAAGTTGACAAGTCTCCAAGTCCTGACAGGCTTCTTCCTATGATTTTAAACTAAATAGCTACTGAGATAGTAGATGCATTGGTTTTAATTTTCCAGAATTCCCTAGATTCTGAAAAGGTCTTATCAGGTTAGAAGATAATGAACGTAGCTCCTCTGTTCAAGATAGGAAAGAGATAGAAAGTGGGAAACTAAAGGTTAGTTAGTTTAACACGTGTCATGGTGAGGATAATGCTGGAATTCACTTTCAAGGAGGTAAGAAAAAGTTGACTATGTTTTGTGAAAGGAAAACCGTAATTGACTAATCCTAGATGACTTTGAGGACGCAGCAAGCAATACGGGGAAAGAGCAATCTATTGATTTGGTGTACTTGGATTTCCAGAAGACATTTGAAAAGGTGCCACATAAAACCATAGAATCTCTACCGTGCAGAAAGGGATCATTCTGCCCTTTGAGTTTGCATAACTCTCCAAAACAGCATCTTACCAAACCCACCTCACGCTATCATTGTACTCCACGTATTCACCATGGCTAATCCACCTGAGCTATGCATTTTTAGAAACTAAGGCAATTTAGCACCACCAATCCACCTATCCTGCACATTCCACCAGAATGGAAATTCAGGAAAATAATCGGGTCTTCTTTTCCTTCTGTTTTTTGTCTTTCCATTTTCACTTTATATTTTGTTCCCATCCCATCACCATTATGTAAACATGCAGCAAAGTGTTCCCCAACCAAGATAATATACTCAGGAAAGGAAAGTTTGGCACTACTCAGCTGGTTTGATAGCATCTGTGCAGTGTTAGTTGGCATGTTCACAATCTATGAAATCTACTGTTGGAAGGTATGGCCTTACTAATCCACATTGAGATAAGCCTAGAATGTGTTGGAGAGAACTGTTGAGGTACAAAACAAGGCTAATATATTAGTGAATAATGTTGTTGAGCTACTAAAGGAGCATTTTTGTTCCAGTGGATAGTTTATTTCTAAGTCATTAAGATTGTATCAAATAATCGGTACGTATTTCCAGGAACTGAAAATACTGAATTGAGCTTTCCTGGGAGTGTGGCTGATGAATTATGGGTTTGAGTTTATGACTGTCTCTATATTAATTATCCTTCTGGCCTGTCTTGGTGAGATTGCCAATTAGTGCTGAATTAGTGGCAGTTTGGTGCTAGTGGCCTGTCGTAGCTATAACTGGGTTAGAACTATCCTGACTTTTTAATGTACAAACTTTACATGCCATCACAGTTTCAGCAATGTTTGAACCTAGGTTTCTAATACCGAAGAACTAATCTAATGTAATTATGTTCAGAAAGTTTTAACTGGTTTTAAAACTTTATTGTCCTTGATAACACTGTTATGGTCCTGTAAGAGGCAGTTAACATTTTAAGAAATCCGAAGACCCAGCAATTAACTGACTGGACTGCACTGCAAGGTTCCATGGCTTTAAACAAAAACTTTATATAAAGTTTCTGGCTAAGCAATCCTCCAGCTTTCTTCACAGACACCTCATGATTGTGGACTCATCAGCTTCTTGGCCTGGCTTTGGACGTGTATTGAATGCTTTTCCCCAGTCTGTTTCCAAACTTTTGCATAGCTGTTTGCAACTATTCAAACTGACTGCTTTCTGCCACAGGGCAGACTGTAGATTTAGTCCTCTAGCTTTGAACAAGACAAACCTTCCAGCCTCCCGAATTCCAAACTGAGTTTGAGCCCCCATCCACATTGCATAGTGAATGATAAAGTTGTTATTTTCTGTGCTTAAATGCAAGCCTGACTATCTCCACATATGGTGAGATTGGATCTGGAACTGCCTGTGTCCCCAAAACGAAATGTTTATTTCTGTCAGTGACCACACAAACAGAAATCAAACAAGTGCATCTTCTAACCAAGATTCCAGCCTGAATCATTACCTTTCTGGCAGTGTGGCATGCTTTAGGTTGTCCTCAAACAGAAATGTGAATTAATTATTTTAGCTTCAGCATAAATATTTGATTCTGTAACCCACATGAATAACTTATTTCTTATGGATGTAATTGCCCTTCCCCCTGACTCCCCAGTTCTATTACAAGCTTAGAGATGGATCATTAATTACTACAAGTTTTTTCATGGTCATCTTTGACCATAAGATTAATAGAAGCTAGCTTTTAGCTGTAATTAACTCCAAGCTTGTTTGAACTGCATTTATTTCAGGGATTCTTTTCAGTTTCTCAATCAAATGCCCCTATTTTCTATTGTTCAAACCTGAATTCCTAAAACTAAAAATTGTATTCTAAAACGTAGGAATTATCAACTAGGTATTTGCAACAGTATTTTGAGGTTAGAAATAACTCCATCCATATTAAGAACATAAGAACATAAGAAATAGGAGCAGGAGTAGGCCATCTAGCCCTTCGAGCCTGCCCCGCCATTCAATAAGATCATGGCTGATCTGTTGTGGCTCAGTTCCACTTTCCCGCCCTCTCCCCATAACCCTTAATCCCCTCTCTTATCAAGAACCCATCAACCCGCTTCTTAAAAATATTTAGCGAGGCAGCCTCCACCACTTCAACGGGCAGAGAATTCCAGAGATTCACCACCCTTTGAGTGAAGAAGTTCCTCCTCAACTCCGTTCTAAACCGCCTCCCCTTTATCTTGAGGCTGTGCCCCCTAGTCCTACTGTCTTTTTTGAGCGGGAAGAGTCTCTCCACCTCTATCCTATCCATCCCATTCATCATCTTATACGTCTCAATGAGATCTCCCCTCATTCTTCTAAACTCTAACGAGTACAAGCCTAGTTTATTCAGCCTCTCCTCATAGCTCAATCCCGTCAACTCCGGCATCAGCCTAGTAAACCTCCTCTGCACTCCCTCCAGGGCCAAAATATCCTTGCGCAGGTGCGGCGCCCAAAACTGCACACAGTACTCCAGCTGCGGCCTCACCAATGCCCTATACAGCTGCAGCAAGACCTCCTTACTTTTATATTCAATCCCCCTCGCTATGAAGGCCAGCATCCCATTCGCCTTCCTGACCACCTGCTGCACCTGCAAGCTGGGTTTTTGCGACTCATGCACAAGGACCCCGAGGTCCCTCTGCACCGTCGCCTGCTGCAGTTTTTCGCCACGTAAGTAATAGTCCTTCCTACCATTCTTCCTACCAAAGTGGACCACCTCACACTTGCCAACATTAAATTCCATTTGCCATTTCCTGGCCCATTCGCCCAGCCTATCTAGATCCTTCTGCAGACTCTCCACACCCTCCGCACAATTTGCCTTTCCCCCAATCTTGGTGTCATCAGCAAATTTCGACACCCTGCACTCGGTTCCCTCCTCCAGATCATCTATATAAATGGTAAATAGCTGAGGCCCCAGCACCGACCCCTGGGGCACCCCACTAGTCACCAACCGCCAATCCGAATAGCACCCATTGACCCCCACTCTCTGCCTCCTATTTGACAACCAATATTTATTCAGCCTTGGTATGTATCCAAAGGTGTTTCAAGAATATTGCATTTGGAAGCCGACTGTTGAGATTTGTTGGTTTAACACAAGAGAATAAGCTCTGAAAGTCTAAACTTGAGCAGAACTTGTGTTAACTAAATAAACTTGAGTTTTTCTGTAATTTGATACCAATGACAAATTAATCATGACCATAACCGGTCTGTACTGAAGTTGCGCATTGAAAAGTGATTTACAGATCTAGTATAATGAACTAGATGTTGTGTTGGTCACTGAAAAGACAGATTTTCTGGTGGCATTTATTTTTGCACTAAAAATGTGTGAAATTTCAAACAAGTATGTTACTTAGAGTGCAGTTAAAATTTTATTGATTTTTCAATCTCGCACAGGGCACAGATTATGCCTGCAGGTTCAATGTTTTGTACCTGAATGCTCGCAGCATTCAAAACAAAATGGATGAATTAGTTGCACAGAGACATAAAGGGCATGATATAGTTGGCATTATGGAGAGTTGGCTCCAAGGTGAGCAAGGATGGGAACTAAACATTGAGGGCTATTTGATGTTTGGGAAAGACAGACAGAAAGGAGGTGGTGTTGGAGTGGCATTCTATTAATGATATTGATACGAAATTGAAGAAAGGTATTAGCATAGATCATGTGAATTCTGTATGGGTCAAATTAAACAAAAAATGGTAGAAAAAACATTGCTGTGGGTAGAATACAGATCACCACACTGTAGTGGTAAGTTGGGAAAAGCATTAGAAAGGAAATCAGAGATGCATGTGTTAAAGGAACATCTGTGATTATAGGTGACTTTAATCTATATACAGATTGGGAGAATCAAATTAATCACAGTACAATAGAGGAAGTAGTTCTGGAGTGCAGACAGATTGTCTTTCTAGAGCAATACATTGAGGAATCAACAAGGGAGCAGGCCATCTTGGTTTAGATCTTATGCAGGGATAAGAGGATTAGTTGGCAATCTAGTTGAGAGAGAACCCTTGGGGACAAATAACCATAACATTGTAGAATTCTTTTTCAAGGTGGATAATGATGTAGTTGATTCTGAGACCAGGACCTGAATCTCAATAAGGGTAACGATGATGGCATGAGGCATGAATTGGCCATGATGGACTGGGAAGCATTACTGAAAGGAAAGATAATGAACAGGCAATGGTAGACATTTAAAGAACAAATAAGTGAACTCCAGAAGTTGTTCTTGTTTGTCACAAGAGTTGTAAGGGAATTGTGGGCGAATCATGGCTTACAAAGGAAATTAGAGATAGTATCAGATTCAAGGAAGAAGCATACAAATTGGCAAGGAAAAGCAATAGGCCTGAAGATTGGGAGCAATTTAAAATTCAGCAAAGGAGGACCAAACGATTGATGAAGGGAAAATAAAATATAAAAGTAAGCTAGCAGGGAATGTAACTGGCTGTAAAAGTTTCTACGGATATGTAAGGAGAAAAGGATTGACAAAAACAAATGTAGGCTCCATACAGTTAGAAACAGGAGAATTCACAACGGGAAATAAAGAAATGACTGAGGAATTAAATTTGTACTTTGCTTCAGTCTTCACAAAGGAAGATGTGAATAATGTACCAGAAGTTCGGAGAGAAACATGTTTTATTGAGGAGCTGCAGGAAATCAGCATTATAAGAGAAATGGTTTTGGGATTGATGTGATTGAAGATGGATAAATGTCCAGAACCTGATAATCTTCATTCCAGAATACTTAAGGAAGTGGCCCTGAAAATAGATCCATAGTATTTTCCAAAATTCTTTGGACGCTGGCATAGTTCCTACAGATTGGAGGGTAGAGAGAAAATAGACCAGTGAGCATAACGTTGGTACTGGGGAAGTTGCTAGAGTCTATTATCAAGGATTTGATAACTCAGCATTTGGGAGGTAGTGGTATAATCCGACAAAGCAAGGATTTACAAAGAGAAGTTATGCTTGATGAATCTGTTGGAATTTTTTGAGGATGTAGTTAGGAGAGTTGACTGAGAACTGGTGGACATGGTTTATTTAGACTTTCAGAAGGCTTTCGACAAGGTCTCACCGAACAGACTACTATGTAAAGTTAAAGTGCATGGGTTTGCAGATAATGTCTTGAGATGGATAGAAAGCTGGTTAGCAGATAGGAAGCAGAGTTGGCATAAATGGGTCTTTCTCTGATTGGCAGTCTGTGACTAGTGGGGTTCGGCAGGGATCTGTGCTAGAACCACAATTGTTAACTTTATATATTAATGATTTGGAAGAGGGAACTGAATGTATTATCTCCAAATTTGAGATGGGTGGGAGGGTGAGCTGAAAGGAGGACGCAGAGATGCCTTAGCATGATGTACACGGGCTGTGTGTGGGCGTGTGCACAGTAGATGCAGTATGATATGCATAAATGTGACGTTGTCCACTTTATTCACAACAGTAGAAGACAGATTATTGCTTGAATGGGTGCAAATTGAGAGAGATGGATACTCAGAGATCTTGGAGTCCTCGTGCATCAGTCGCTGAAAGTAAGGGCGCAGGTACAGTAGGCAATAAAAATGGCAATTGGTATGTTGGCCTTCATAGTGAGAAGATTTGAGAATAGAGATGTTTTCCTGCAATTCTAAAGGGTGTTGGTGTGGCCACATCTGAAATACTGTTTACTGTTTTGGTTTTCTTATCTGAGGAAGGATGCCCTTGCTATAGAGGGAGTACAACAAAGGTTTACCAGGCTGATTTCTGAGATGGCAGGTCTGTCATATGAGGAGACACTAGGTTGGTTAGGATTGTATTCACTGAAGTTAGAAGAGCGAGAGGCGATCTCATAGAAACTTATAAAATTCTAACAGGATTAGACAGGGTAGATTCAGAAAGAATGTTCCCAATGATAGGAGAGTCCAGAACTAGAGGTCATAGTTTGAAGATAAGGGATAAACATTTTAGAACTCAGGTGAGGAGAATTTTTTTCTCCCAGAAACTGGTGAATGTGTGGAATTCACTACCACAGAATGTAGTTGAGTCTAAAGCCTTCTGTTTTCAAGAAAAAAAATTAGATATGGGGCTTAAGGGATCCATGGATTTGGGAAAAGGGGAGGATCAGAATATTGATTTTGACACATAGCCGTGAACAAAATGAATGGTGGAGTAGGCTTGAAGGGCCGAATGACCTATTCCTGCTTGTAGTTTCTATGTGATAAATATTTGTATGAGAGTTTGTGCCAAGTGAGCTAAGGTAGGCAGGGAAATGGGTGATATGGAGCAGAAAGTCAGCAGACCTTTGTGCTGGAGAGATTGAGAGGTTAAAAATTTGGCTCCGATGCCAGGGTTAAGAACAGTCTGATTCAGTTTGAAATAATAGCCAGAATGGGAGGTAAAGCAATTGTTGTGGTGAGATATGATGCTTTGTGAAGTTTAGCTTGAGAAAGTTGTTGCCCGTCCAAGATTGCGTGGCAGACAAATCAACCATCACTGTCCAGGTTGTTCGGTCAGTTTGGTGAAAAGTAAAGTTAGATGGACCACAGGTTTTAAATAAGCATAGATCGATAAAAAGTATTGTGGTGTTAAAACAACAGATCAAAATGCCATGTCCAAGAAAAATTTAGTGTCAACATGTAAAATTGACTTGTGAACACTATTTCAGCATTTTACATTTTCCCTCGGTTCCCTGTGCATTTTTAAACTGCTCACACGTCCATAAAGCATTAAATATGAGGGAAAAAAAGCAAGCATTAATAAGACTGTGTTTCTAATTGCTAAGCAAAACTCTGCATCTCCCTCGAGGGAGTGAACATGGAAGTTCATCAAAATTCCTCATTATTTTGGCAGGGTTGGGGTGGAGGTGGTGATGGGTGAATTCTAATCTGTGGTGTGAAATTAGCTGTCTAATGATTTACTAATTAGCAACCCTGGCCTGGCAGCATGCTAGAAAATTGATTTGCAAAATACTAATGAGAGTCATGAATACGGATCTACGTTTATGTGGCTGCTATTCCCCAACAGTCACTGAAGGAATAAGGATTGTATAGAACTTTGGGAAGTTTTCCATCAATATTTTTCAACATTATGTCACGCTCATCAAGTATGCAAAAACTAGTTGGAAATCGATGATGCAAAACTTGGGTATCAGAGCAAATTAAAACTTCGTTATAGAGTTACATAGATGTTACATCGGCCTGGGTTCAAATCCTGCCATGGTAGGTGGTGGAATTTGAATTCAATTAAAAATAGCTGGAATTAAGAATCTCCTGATGACATGAAACCATTGTCGATTATTGGAAAAACCCATCTGGTTCACTGATGTCCTTTCCTGGTTTGGCCTAGATGTGACTTCAGAGCTGCAGCAAGGTGGTTGACTCTCAACTGATGTGGCCTAGCCAAGGGCAATTAGGGTGGGCAATAAATGCTGGCCTGTCAGCAATGCCCATGTCCCACAAATTAATAAAAAAAAGTCATGCATTTTCAGCATGGGACCACAAAGCTTATGCTGTGGATTTCTTGAAAAGTGCCTCTGCTGGAATCTACTTCTGTTTTTTGACCTTGTTAATAGTGTCATGATGTTGCCTGTTATCTCTTCCGTGGAAAATGGGGCACTTAAATAAGAAAGGAGCAAGTACTGACAAGATTAGGGAAAAATGCATGGAAATCAACTTTGTTTTTTCGTCTGTTCCCTAGCCCATTGCACACAAGGCAAACTAATTTGGAATCTTTCCTTCTTCCCTAAATGAGAGCAACAATTAGAGAACTGCATCATTTCCATTTGGACCTCTAATAGCATCATGCAAAAACAAGCATGTTTATTGGAAGCAGCAGCTAGGGATGGTATTTCAATGTAATTTGTTCAGCCCCTGTGTTAAATAAAGAAATAAAGTACTTTACATTTCTGTAGCGTCTTTTACATTCTCACTGCTTTACAACTTATTCAAGAGAATTTTACATGTAAGCAAGTAGCCAATTTGCAGGAATGAGTTGAATGATTTTAATTTGTTTTGAAAACTAGAAAATTCTCTTCCACAAAATGCGTATATTGATTATCTGCTCAGAACAGATAGATAAGACTTCAGTTTAATACAAGAAAGCACCTTTTCAAGAATGTAGTACTCCCCAGCCTAGATTATTTCAAGTTTGGGCTCTAGAGTTGGATTTTAATGTTCTGACTAATGAAATAATCCTGTCATTGACCCAAGCGTTATTGGGGGATTTATCCATAAGAGAATGTTGCTGTAAACTGCTTGTTCTAGCTGTTGAGGTTCTGGGAACTCAGTGGTAGTAAGAGCAGCGTTGGTGAGAGATTCTTACATTGCCATCTTTCTAAGCCTTGATTTATGGCCTCCTCTCTGTTAATAGTGGTTTAGCGTTGGCTCCTGTGACTTTTCCTACGTCAGAGGAATTGACCAAACAACTGAAATTTCTCCCCCTTGCTTAGCGTGAAATAGTGAATAAAACAAAGTAGTCAAATTCATTGATACACCTGTGCACTTTCATACTATGTTTTTGGCTGGTTTTATATATGATATTTTTTTTGTGGGGCAATACTTAGAAATTGTGACTTATACTTGATCTTCATTTAGAATCATGGAATCTCGCAACGAAGGAGGAGGCCATTCATCCCCTTGCATCCATGTTGACTCTTTGAAAGCTATCCAGTTAGTCCCTCCCACCTTTATTTTCTCCCTTTTAACTGTACACACTTTTTCCAAGTAGTTATCCACTTCCCTTGAATAGTAAAATTGAATCTCCTTTCACTGCTCTTTTCAGAGAGTGCATTCCAAATGACAGTTTGCTGAATAGAATAATATTTCCACATGTCACCTTTAGTTCTTTGCCAAACATATTAGCTCTGTTTCTGCTGGGAATAGTTTCTGTATTTATTCTATCAATCTCTTTGATTTTGCATACCTTCATTAACTTTCCTCTTAACCTTCTCTGTTTTAAGGAGAGCAATCAGAGCTGCTTCTGTTTTTCCACTCAGCTGAAGCTAGTTATCCCTAATACTAATCTTCTCTGCACCCTCTCCAAATCGCCATCATTCTTAAAGTATTGTGCCCAAAACTGAATATACTACTCCAGCTGAGGCCTAACTCGTTATTTTATAAAGGTTAAATATTCAATTCTTCCTGAGGTGTGGTTCTTTAGCCCCAGAGTAGGTGCAAAGCACGCTCACCAACATGCCTAGAGACAGAGAATCCCTGCAGTGCAGAAGGAGCCCATTTGGCCCATCAAGTCTGCACTGACTCTCCGAAAGAACATCTTGCCAAGATCAAAGAGGACAGGCTGCTTCTAACGGAAGGATGGCATTAATCAGTGCTTAAACTCTGTCAGGTCCTGTGTCAGACTTGTCCTGTTGAAACAAGCAATCTCAATCTCTCTACAATCTGACCACCTAACTCCACCTAATAATTGCAGAGCTAGACCAGATGTCAGCAGCTCCCAGGGAGTACTCCCTGCAAATTAAAAGATTTTCCTTGTTTGAACGAGGCTATATATCTGACACTAGTTAGGGGTGCAAGGAGGGCTTTGAAAAGCTGACTGAATTTGCAGTTAATCAGCACTCAGGAAGGGTGAAATGCTGACATGCCTCATGGCATGCAGCCCTTCTGTGTCAGCTCCTCCATGGCTCCAATGTTTGCTTGTCAGCTTTTGCACGTCCAGAGTAGACAGCAGGTAAAAAGGAGCAATTTATTCTATCTGCTGGCAGATAGGAGTATAATGTGGAAAAGTGAGAGGTTATTCACTTTGCTAATAAAATCAAAGGGCACGTTATTTTGTGATGATGTTTGGAAAGATATGGATGAACAAGGAACGTACAGTTAACACACAGGTGCAGCAAACAGTTAAACCACATGTTGGCCTTTATTTCACAGAGATTGGAATATGCATGTGTTGTTACAGTTGCACAGAGCTTTATAACCACACCTGGAATATTGTGTGCAGTTTTGATTGCCATGCTGAAGAATTTCCTTGCATTGGAAGTGGTACAGCAAATCTTCACTAGATTGATTTTGGAAGTGAGGGTTGACCTATGATGAGAGGCTGAGTAAATTGGTCACATATTCTCTGGAGTTTAGAATTATTGGTGGTCTTATTGGAATATACAAACACCACTCAGGTGCTTAACAGAGCAGACACTTATCAGGGTAAATGAAGAGCATGTGTCCCGTAGCTGCAACTTGGTCACGGTCTCAGGATAAAGAACATTTAGGAATAAGATGAGAAATTTCTTCACTGAGTTTGGAATCTTTGGAATTATTCCCAACAGAGGGTTATGAATATTTCACCATTAAGCCAACTTAAAGCTGAGATGGGGTTTTACAATCTGAGAATCAAGGGACAGGGAAATGGGGTTGAGGCTGATGATCAGACATAATTATATTGACTGGTGGCAAAGTCTTGAGTGACTTTTCTGTCTACTCTTCTATTATGTTAAATTTTTATCTAGCAGTTCCTTTACAGCTCACGTGCATGTCTGCCTCACTTGCTTTACTGTATGCATCTCAGTTTAGCTTGTACATCTACAGTGTACTGGGTAAAAGGAAATGCTTTGAAATTACAGTTAAGTCCTGGTGTCAATCCCAGTTGTGAGGGTTTGTTGAATATGAAAGGCTTTGTTCGTGATAATAGAAAGAATTTTCAATATAATCAGACTTGAATAAAGGAAGCCAGAGAGCTGGGTCAGGTTTTAATGTGGAACTGGGCTTGTTGGGAAAGTGGAAACTATTGTTAAGGAGGAATCCATCTGTCTGGAAGTTGATTTTGCACACAGCTTCATGTCAGGTCTATGCGCAACACAGGCCTTCAAAACGCACGAGTTTTTCTATTTCCGACTTCTCAGTGCCGGTGAGCAGGATGACCATAATCAATGACACTGGGCACAGATCTCATAGTTGGTCTTAATGGCAGGATCTTGCTTAAACAATTGGATGAAAACTCCTTGACCTAATGAGAAATAATTATCAATGGGAATTAATTAGCAAGAGGCCGCTGTGAAGGAGCCTTTGGGGAAGGTCCTGACAGTAACAGGATGGGAGCAAGGGGAGCAATGTGTGGAAATTGAGGCCCTGATTGAAATTAGAGGAAGATTGTTGCTAGGTATGTGGTGAAGAGCAAACAAATGGTATTAAGTTAAATTTAAGGAGCACATTCCACCCCCTCACCTCCCCAACCGTCTCTCTTCCTACTTTTTTTTTCTCCCCTCCCCTTTGTCTCATTTGAGTCTAACTTGGGGTATTTTGACTCACCTCTCTGATCTCCTGTCTATCCTCTAATACATCCCCTCATTGGGTGGGAGTATGTGAGATTAAAATCACCATGACTGAAGAGTAATAGCAGGAATAGTAACAAATCTCTGAACTTTGACTGGAATATTAAGGTGCAGTGAAATTCACAACATGGTCAACTAGGAGGGCCCACCAGAACTTCCACGTGACCTAAGTTGTCTATACCTGCTCAAGGGATCTGGGCTAATCCAGCGGAACCCAGGTCACATGTCTCACTTCCCAATCATTTGTTTGGGTGGTAGGCACAAAAGCAGGCTTGGTCAGAGCAGAGAGGAGAATGGATTACTGAGGATCTCAATTATGGTATCGGGAAATATAAAATGGTGATAAGGATTGAATGGGAATGAGTTCAGATTCAGGGTCAAGAACCAACCAGTGCATTCTCAAATGGAGATTGTCTGTCTAGCCTTTCTGAGATTAGCAATCTAACTTGCATCACTCGACACATTAGCTTCAGTTTTGCATGTCTGTTGTACTGGGAGATACTTGATGTTGAGACAGGATTCTGAGGATGAGGCCGCTTCAGATGGGATTGCAGGTCAATCAAAATCTGTTTGGAAGAGCAGGCAGGAGGGGCTAAATAGCCTACTCCTGTTCCTATACCAGTTGGGGAGATGGGGATGGAGGCAGAAAGGTCCTCCTGATCAAGAAAATCATGCTACCCAAGTAATTGAATGGTGTCAGTTGTCTTCCGTTGAGGGTTGCTCGTGCGATATTATGTTTTTATTTGTCAGACTAGAGGTCTCATGGTCAAAGATTTGCAGACTTCGATGAAAGTGTCCATAGAATCAGATAAGGGTGTTTGTTCTGTTGCCCACAAAGTCTAGGTTTGTGCGCATGTTGCTGGCTCCCATAGCCACTGTTTCTGTTAATTTTGTGAATGAATCAGCATTAGGCAAAAATGAAGTTGAGAATGCAGCCTTGACATACTATAGCATTGATCTTGAAAGGCTTGGGAAACCTTTTTGTTAATATGAACCCTGTTACTTATGTGGATATGTAGACCTCTGATATAATTTTAATAGGGATTGTTAATGATTTTAATAGGAGTCACAAGCAAACTATTCAGTGAGGCAAAAGTTTTTAAAATTGATGTTGGCACTGTAGAATGCCTCAATATAATTGTGACTGGCTACCACTTGTCTTAATTTGATGGCAGACCTATTGTCTGCTGCTAGCATGTAGCTTGCATGCAGCATTTGTCTGTGGGTTCATGATGTGAGTACAATATCAGTCAAGTGAACACTTCAGTCTCCATTGATAGTTGGTAATGTCCCTGTAGTTGTTATTGTTGCCTTGTGTCCTTTATCTTTGTAAAAAAAAATACACAAGGCTGCGGTGGCAGGGAATAATTTCATCAGTCCTTGTGTAAACAGTTGGTGCAGGTAACAGCGCCTTCATTAGCTTTTTTTCACAGATTCTGGAACAACGCTGTTTCTGCCCAGTGCTTTCCACTCCATTTCTGAGTGTGCCTTTAATTTCTAAGGGTGGGTTGCTTCCATTGTAATCTTTATTGATGAGCTCAAAGATAGAACTGTTGTTACGAATTTGAGAAGCTCAAGCTGCACTCCTATCTGCAGCAGGTCATTACAATTTTTCAATATATAGCCCTTGGCTACTCGAGGGCTGGACATGTTTTTTTTCTATATTCTTTCCATTTTGTTTGACTTTTTGCTCTAGATGTTTAAAATAAGGTCCAGACAGATTTCCAGTCATTCTCTGACCATCCATAATAGATGTGAAGAAGCTGGCGTTGGACTGGGGTAAACACAGTGAGAAGTCTCTCAACACCAGGTTAAAGTCCAACAGGTTTATTTGGTAATAAATTGTGTCTACTACCAAATAAACCTGTTGGACTTTAATCTGGTATTGTGAGACTTCTTACCATGTAAAGTAGAGGCAGTGGAGATTTAGTAGCTGTTTTTGGGGGTTACATTTGGAGTTAAATTGCACTTTCACTTTGGTAGCTTATGAACATCCAAGGCCAGGATGAAATCTGGGGTGGGTCCCAGCCAGTTTGCTATTTAAATGCATATCATATGAACTCGGTACCTCAGAATTCTGAAAATTTCAGACACAGCCATGCAGGCCACCACACCAGTGTTGTGTAATCCATACAAAGAGATGTCTGTTCTAACTTCAGCTCCCTGCACTTTCCCTGATAATTCCCTTTTTCAAAGGCTTATTTCATTCCATTTTGAACTAGGCAAAATAGTAATAGAACCATTTTGGAAGTCCAGGCTGTGGCTTATTATAAAATGCAGTTCTTCATGTTTTACAGCTCAATGTATTGAATCAAAGTTCGCTGGTCAGGCACAGATTGAACAATACTGATATTTTACAGTGAGACACTTGGATATGTGTTTGCATATGCCTTCCACCAATGTGCCATCCTACTCTACCTCCTTCCAGGAGTGCCAACATCTAGCTATTTTGGCAACATGTAGAGTGTGCACATCCTGAAGGCTGTGGCCCTGATGGCACACCCCAGAGGAAGAAGTCTCAAACACCCGGTTAAAGTCCAACAGGTTTATTTGGTAGTAAACACCACTAGCTTTCGGACCGCTTCTTCATCAGGTGAGTGGGGAGTTCTAATCACAAACAGGGCATTTAAAGGCACACACAGTTTACATAATACTGATTAGAATGCAAGTCTTTTCACCTAATGAAGTCTTAAAGATGCAGACAATGTGAGAGGAGATAACATTAAGCATAGGTTAAAGAGATGTGTATTGTCTCCAGACAGGACAGTAAGTGAGATGTTGCAAGCCCAGGCAAGTCATGGGGGTTACAGATAGTGTGACATGAACCCAAGATCCTGGTTGAGGCCGTCCTCATGTGTGCCCAACATGGTTATCAGTTTCTGCTCAGCGACTCTGCTGCTGTATGTCGTGAAGGCTGCCTTGGAGAACGTTTACCCGAGGACCAGAGGGTAAAGCAGATTATGGACAGGTGTGGAGGTCACAGGGAGTTGTCATGAATGACTTTAACTTTCCAAATATTTGACTGGAACCTTTATAGGCTGAATAGTTCAGATGGGGTAGTTTTTCTACAGTGTGTACAGTCGGGTTTCCTGATACAATATGTGGATAAGCCGACAAGAGGTGGGACCACGTTGGACTTGGTACTGGGTAATAAACCGGGCCAAGTGTTAAATTTGTTTGTGGGAGAGCACTTTGGAGATAGTGAGCATAATTCGGTGCCTTTCATTATTGCAATGGAGAGGGATAGGGCCATACGGCAGAGCAAGATTTATAATTGGGGGAAGGGTAATTATGATGCGATTAGGTGAGAATCAGGGAGCATAAGATGAGAACAGAAACTATCAGGCAAAGGCACAAATGAAAAGTGGAGCTTGTTCAAGCGATTATTGGATAGGCACATGGAGCACACCAGAATGATAGGGAGTGGAATAGCTTGATCTTGGTTTTGGACAAAGCTCAGCATAACATCGAGGGCCAAAGTGCCTTTACTGTGCTGTACTGTTCTATGTTTCTACGTCTATGTTTCTATTTGCTGGTGGTCACCTGGAGTTTTTGTTGTTACAGATGACATATTTTGTACATAATGTTCCTGTGGAGTGCTTTGGTATATTTTATGTTCAAGGTGCTATGTAAATACAGGTTGATGTTATTATAACCCCTGCAGGAAATAATACATGCAAGCATCAGGTAAAGATAGAATGGAGTTTAGTTACGTGTGCGATATGAATGCTACCCACCATTTACGAACCGATGTCTGGATATCCCCCATTCACTGCTGGAGATTGGCACAGGTTGCTTTATTATCAAAGTTTGAAATAAAGTTGAATACAGTACAATCAATATGCAGACAAACACCTCAGTATAATCAAGGGAAAGTCAAGAAGGCAGCAGCTAAAGATTAAGATGAGGAAATTCTGCATTAATGTCCTTTGGCTACAATAACTGATCACTAACAACCACAGTTATCTTAATTTCCTTCAGATATAACTCCAACCTTGGCAGTAATGCCTTCAGTTGTTCGGACCCCTAACTTTTGGATTACCTCCTTGCAACTCTACCTCAGTGTCCTTTAAGGCACACCTTAAATGCTATCTCTTGGACCAAGCTGATCTAATATCTCCTGTGAAACCTGGGTGTTGAGGCAAACCTTGCAGACCATGTGACTTATTGTCCAATAGGATGGGAGGGCACACAGTTTAAAGCAGACTGCTTTAAATCCCTCTGTGCAGAAGGATGCCATTCAGCCCATCGAGCCTGCACCGGCAACAATCCCACTCATTCCCTATCCCTGTAATCACCAACACTAAGGAGCAATTTAGCATAGCCAGTCAACCTGATCTGCACATCTTTGGATCACTTTCAGATCTTAGTCAGCATTTTTGATGGTGCTATGCTCAAATATTGTCTTACTGTTGTGTATAGCTCATTCTTTTTTCCACCTCCTTCCATCAGGAAAAAGATACAAAAGTCTGGTCATGTACCAACTGCTGCCATCAGACCTTTGAATGGACCTACCTTGCACTAAGTTGATCTTTCTCTACACCCTGGCTATGACAGTAACACTACTTTCTGCATTCTCTCCTTTCCTTCTCTATGAACAGTGTGCTTTGTATAGCGTGCAAGAAACAAATACTTTTCACTGCATACCAAGGCATGTGATAATAATAAATCAAATCAAATTTAGTGTTTGACAGACAGGTAAAGTCCACAGACCTGATTCAGGCTTGCAGTGGTGTGCAGTAGAGTTGTCAATCCTTCAGGACTGGCTTGGAGTCTCCAAGGATTGAAAACCGACAGAAAAATCCTTAAAATTGTAAAAAAAAGGCCATTTTTGCCTGATGGTCAAGCATCAGTTGGATGATGAGTTATTTTGCTTTCCAATTGATGCAGGTAGGCAGTGTGTCATGGGAGTGATTTGCTGGCTGATGAATGGCTAGAGCATCAGGACAAGTATGAACCTAGGAATACATTTAATCACAGATGGCAACCTTAGGCTGAAGCCGAGTCAGTTCTGGTGAAACCTGAACGTTAATAAGTAGGTCATTGCTGAGGTGTCTTCAAAGCATTATGATGACTATCACTTTTCTAATGATTGAGAAAAACAGACAAGACAACATTGGATAAATTTTATTTTCTGAGAATGGTATATACCTGGACAGTTTTTGCAAAATATCCAGTAGGTTCCAGCATCATGACGACACTGGAACAGTTTGGCTTAGGGAACACCCATGTTTCACAGGAGATATTAGACCAGCTTGGTCCAGGAAGTAGGATTTAAGGTGCTTCAAGACACCAAGATAGAGTTGCAAGGAGGTAATATGAAAGCTAAGGGTCCGAGCAACTGAAGGCATTATTGCCAATGGTGGAATAACTAAAATCGAGGATGCACAAGACCAGAATATTGAACAGAAAAGTCTTGGAAGGATTGAGAGGTCTGAGGAGATCGTAGAGATACGAACGGGTAAAGCTATGAGGGATTTCAAAATAAGGATCAGAATTTTAAAAAGGTGCTGCTTGACCAGAAGCCATTTTAAGTCAGTGAGCATGGGGTGAGCCAGACATGAGAGTTAAAACATGGTCAGCAGAGTTTTGGAAGTTTACCATAGAAATCATAAAAACCATCCAGTACAGAAAGAGGCTATTTGGCCATCAAGTCTGCACCTACCGCAATCCCACCCAGACCTTACCCCCATAGCCCTACATACTTTACCCACTAATCCCTCTAACCTACGCATCTCCGGACACTAAGGGCAATTTTTAACATGGCCAATCAACTTAACCCTCACATCTTTGGATTGTGGGAGGAAACCGGAGCACCCGGAGAAAACCCGCGCAGACACAAGGCGAATGTGCAAACTCCACAAGACAGTGACCTAAGCCAAGAATCAAACCCAGATCCCTGGAGCTGTGAAGCAGCAGTGCTAACCACTGTGCTACCATGTTGGGTGGCCAGCCAGGAAGGAATACATTGAAAATAATCAAGTCCAGAGGTAACAAAGGTGTGAATGAAAATTTCAGCATTAAACAAGCTGAGATGGGGCAAAGTTGAGTAATATTACTCAGGTGGAAATAGGTGATCTTAGTGATGGCACACTTTGATAGAATGACCCCAAGGTTACAAGCTCACTGGGCTGATCTCAGAATGGGTAATCAAATGGAAGCTCTGGCTGATTTATTTATTGCACTCCTTTCTTGTTTTCTTAGGGCTTTGTCAGTTTCTGCTGATTTATTTTTCCCTTTTTCCATGGCCTAGTATTTCAGATCGGTGTCTTGGCTAAAAATCAAGTTAATTCTTCAACTGGTTTTATTCATGTGAATGGTGCCCCTTTAATCCTGCGCAAGATATTTGGAGTTTGAAACAAAAGACTTCAGTCACTTTTATTTTTAATTTCAAATGCTCGCCTGAAGAAATGATGAGCACCTGGTTAGGAATCGTTTGCTCAGTATGAAGCAATTAAATGAGAACTGCAACACAGTAGGCTTTGCTTTTTGCAGTAATAGTCATATTTGCTAGTACTCCAGCTGCTTATTAAAATGCTAGTATGCTGAGCATATAGCAGCAATAGCATCATTATAGAAGACCTTATAGTCATTACAAGACTGCTGGTGTCTATTATCATCCACAGCTTAGTGATGATGAATAATAAACGCCAAGGGCTAATGATTGCAATGTGTGGGGAAAAAAACAAGCTTGATTTCAGTGCGAAGTCTTTGTGAATTTGCATTTCAGCTTGTAATAGACAGTGAAGTTATACTAAGTTACCAAAGAACTGTGAAACAAAATGTGCAATTCTGCACTTTTAAGTTAGGTTTGTGTAGCTCAATTGTAAATAGGTTGAAGGTTGTATTATTTTATTTGTTAAATGTATATTTGAATTTACACAGCTTATACTTATACAGCATCTTTAACACATTCAGAAGTAGAAAGGGAGTGGGTGAGGGCAGGAGAGAGATCTGAAATAAGCAAAATGCTGCGAATACTGGAATCTAAAGCAAGCAGACAATACTGGAAAAACTCAGCAGATCTGGCAGCACCTGTAGGGAGAGAGAAAAGAGTTAACGCTTTGAGTCCTAATGAATAGCCAACGGATGCACAATGTTAACTCTTTTCTCGTTCCCTGTCAGACATGTTGAGTTCTTCAAAATTCTCTTTTTGCCTCTAAATGTATTGAGCAGGGTGACCGTAAGTTTGGTTAAAGAACTGGGTTTTAGGGAGAGGGAGGTACTGACCCGAAGAAGCTTAGGAAGGGAGCTTTAGAGTGCATGGCCTCTAGTGGTTGCAATAATTTAATTAGGAGGGTTACAACTGTGAACAGATTAAAAATGAACACTTTGAGGTATTGAGGAAGCAATGTCGATCAATAACTGCATGATGTGGTGCAGGATAAATAAGATGGTTTAGAGGTTGCAAGAACATCATTGGAATAGTGATTGGAGACAACAGAAGTACCTATGAGTCTTCATTGGTGATGGAGTATGTGGATTCTGAGCTCAAATGTAGAAAATATTAGAAGATAGAAGAACAAAAAATGCTCAGAAGAAATATGAATTACCAAAAGTAAAAGGCCAGCTGATATTGCCACAAGAGTGCAAACAAAGTATTAAAGTTCCTTTCTAAAGGAATCTAAAGCTCAGAGGCAATGCTAAGTAAATTACAAAACCATTATTTTGAATGATTTGGAACACAGCACAGTTCTGGTCACCATATTACAGAAATTTAATTATGCTACTAAAGCACTTGAAAAAGTGCAGGATATATTTACAAGGAAGTAATCAGAATTGAGAGGATGCAACAATTGGAAAGTTTGAACATGCTGAGACCTTTTGGAAAGGAGAGGATAATATGGCTTAATAAAATTTAAGGGGAATTGCACAGAATGACAAGAATGTGGATCCACTGCCAAATGGAATGGTTGAAGCTGACAGTAATGACCTATTTGGGGAATGCTAATACACACATGAGTGAGGAATATGGGAGCAGAGCGAGAAGTTACTTGGATGGAGCTAGTACAGAGCATAAGCAGCAATATCGGTTTGGGCATGTGGCCTGTTTTGTGCTGTAAATTCTATGCACAGGATGCTTGGATTACCAGCAGTCTGAATCTGCTTAAGACTGAGAGAGCTCAAGTTTGTGGTGTGGATATGGAGCTTGGTGGGTGCCAAAGATGACTTTGACCTTTACAATGATTATCTAGATGAAATTAAAGTTAATTTATTAGTGTCACAAGTAGACTTATATTAACATTGCAACAAAGATAATGTCACACTCTGGCATCTGTTTGGGTACACTGAGGGAGAATTTCCAGCATGACCAATGCACCTAACCAGCATTTCTTCAGACTCATTGTTAGAAATTGGGAAGTTTATAGGTTAGCAGTTGAACGTGAGATGGAAACAAAATAACAGGCAAGTAACAAAATCAGCAGGTGTCTAAAGGAATAAGATGCAATTTGCCCAGTAAGATTAGCAGGCGTCTAGAGAAATTGAGGTGTGAATTGCCTAATGAGAATCATTGTTTGCCAGAGATCAGTGGGGCTATACAAAATTGATAACTTCTAAAGGCAATAAATTTGAGAGATAGACAGCCAAACCTATAGGGTGGAATATTAAAGAAACTGAAACAGTATAATTACTAACACCCTCATTTGGGGAAGCAGGCTAGTTTCTATCAGACAATCAGACAGACCAGTTCCCCAGCTATGATGATAACCACAAAGGCCTGTTCCATCTCTCATTTAGGTTTTAGCTGCTGTCTTCTAGCAGGCGCAGTTTTGTGCCTTTGCTCAACCAGGAAAAAATGTTTTCCCAGATGTAGTCATCTAAGCTATGTTGTGTGGTAACTGTTGGCTGGATTTGACTTAGTTACTAAAGTGGATGTTGCTTGAGAACAAGGGGTCTCAGTCGTTCAGGCAATGTGAGTATATTTTGGGAATATAAGGTAATTTCATATAAGATGGTATAATTAGTTATTAATAGACTTAAGCGGCATTGTGTATATTTATCTTGTATGTTTTTTTACTTTAATAAATCTTTATTAATCATTTATATAATGACCAGACTGGTTTCCCATTGGGTTGTACATGGTTCTTCACATTCCAAAGAAATATGCACCTCTTAGAGCCAGTGTTTCAAGTTGTCCTTTGGGACTCTCCTTTGAGACATTCTCAAAGGTAACATCATGCAAGGCTGGATGTCAAACAGTATGACAAATGTGAGACACAAGACTTGAGGTGGCAGGGAGCACCTGGAAGCAATTAAGTAAGGAAAATTAGTGATTTCTTTAACATGTCTGTGGAATCTTTAATTTCTTTGAAAGAAGGTTTGGAAAGGACTTGGCATTTGCATTAATTGAAAAGGGATCAATTGCAATTTTTTGGGGAAAATAAATACTGGTCTATGTGACCTCACATTGACTCTTGACCTGGAAGCAGTGTCAGCAAGAAGTTGTCAATTTGTATAGCAGTGGCACAGATGCAAGAGGAAGTAGTAGGCAGAATGTCATTGATTAACTTACACCCAATTCCATGAACTCTTGTATTGCCTTTGTGACACCCTGTTGAATGTCTTAGAAATGCAATTGTATTGCAATTGCTGGTTCCCTTTTATCTATCCTGCTAGTTGTTATCTCAAGAAACTCTAAATCTGTTGCGCAAGATTTCCCTTTAGTAAGATCACATTACTACCATCTGACATGTTACAACATATCGAGAAGTGATGAAGAATTAGGGCTCTGTATGATCGTGTACTTGTGGAATCTGACTATGCCTGGATAATATTATCAAAGAGCAGCATGTAGATGAGGATGTGTAGGGAACCAAGCAGACATCCTTCGGGAATTCTGGACATAGTCCCCAATGAGAAGAGTGGCTATTGTTGGTACTCTTTCCTTATTCATTTGTGGGATGTGGGCGTCGCTGGCTGGCCAACATTTATTGCCCATCCCTAGTTGCCCTTGAAAAGGTGGTGGTGAGCTGCTGCGTTGAATCGCTGGAGTCCACATTCTGTGGTTGACCCACGATGCCGTTAGGGAGGGAATTCCAGGATTTTGATCTAGCGACTGCGAAGGAATGACAATATATTTCCTAGTCAGGATGGTGAGAGGCTTGGAGAAGAACTTGCAGTGATGGCGTTCCCATTTATCTGGCATGCTTGTCCTTCTAGATGGAAATTGTCATTCCTTTGCAGTCGCTAGATCAAAATCCTGGAATTCCCTCCCTAACGGCATCGTGGGTCAAGCACAGAATGTGGACTCCAGCGATTCAAGGCAGCAGCTCACCACCACCTTTTCAAGGGCAACTAGGATGGGCAATAAATGTTGGCCAGCCAGCGACGCCCACATCCCTTGAATGAATAAGAGTACCGACAATAGCTACTCTTCTCATTGGGGTTTGGAAGGTGCTAAGGATCTTTGGTAAATTGCAGACATCCCATCAGCATACAGGCAAATATGCAACAACAGATGGCAATTGCTTGGAGATGGGCTTCAGAGGAGGAAGCTTTGGAGATGGATGACACATCCATTTGTGTCAAATGTTACAGAGGACAAGGACAAATAACTCACTAAAATAATGGTGAGTGTTGTCTGAAACCTTGATTGGCGCAATTTCATGAATCAAATTTGGAAGATTGATACTGAGTTGCAGGAGCTAATGATTAGGTTCAAGCATGGTGAAGATGCGAGTAGCCCAACAAGGACATTCTGTAAGGCAGGGAATTGTGCATATTTGAAGAAAATTGAACAGTCCCTGAGGAGTGGTGACCATTTAGAATGTAAACAGATTAATTCAGTAATACTATAACCAGGAATCATTTGGATTCACCAAATTGGCACACAAGTTAAGACATTTGTCATAAAGTTCTCCCCACTGCTTACTCAATAATGCATGACTAAAATCAGTGAAATTGCTGTTATCTCTGAAGTAATAGGTAAATGCTTAATGGTGGTGAATCTACACAATTGACCCTGACCTGCGCACACTAGTTTATGAAGTGCATTTCTAATGTACTGTTGTCCTCAACAGGCTTAATTTGGTTAATTCAAAAAGATCCTGCACCTGACTCTCGGACTGCCCTGCTGAGTCTCGACAACATTATAAACAATTGAGCCATGCTCCACTCAGTTTCATCTTTGTGACAGTTTTGTGTCAACAACAATGAATGGAGCCCATTAAATACACCACTATTCTTTATATAGCACTAATACTCTGAGTGGCACATTGGTGAGGAGAGTCTGAGCAGTGATTTAATCAGCTGTATAAATTGCTGCTGAGGAATACATGTTGAATTATTATTTCTGGTGGCTGCGTTAGTGAAAAATCACAAGCAGGTTGCAGCAGATAATCCAAATTCTCATTTTATGCTAATGTCTCGAGGCATGGGGAAGAAAATTGTTAAGCCTAATGAGTAACCATCTGAGCTTTGGATTTTGCTGGTGAACATTCCAAAATAGAGATCATTTTATTGGCGAAGTGAAATTGTTCAAAATGAAATGACCCCCGCCCCCCCGCAAATGCTAGCATTGGAATACATGTCAGATTGTAAATTGGAAGAAATTGCTGCTCCCAAAGAAGTCATCTCACATGATAGCATTTTCATGGTGTGGAAATAGTCAATATCATAAACACATAGGTATACAGCTCATTTTGAAATGGCTATAGGTTCAGAATAGGGCACGTTAACTGGAAGCAAAATGAACAACCAGCGATTTTTTAAAAATGATTAGCGGAAATATTATTCTGGAAGTTGAACACCATCTGAGATTTAGGAAAAATCTGAATGTATATTTGCTATTTGATATAGCAAAGATTTGGTTGGTGGTGTTGTGTATTTTAATTTCCATAGAATATAACTGGAATATACTTGATGTGCACAAAACAACCATGCACAGTATGCTAGAAAACTTGAACCTCTTCGGACTGCTAGTGAATGTTGTGATGTGGATATGCCGGAGTGGGACTGGGGTAAACACAGTAAAAAGTCTGACAACACCAGGTTTCAGTCCAACCGATTTATTTGATAGTAAATTCACTAGCTTTCGGGTTAGCCCCTTCGTCAGATGAATGGAGAGTTCTGGCCTCAGATCGGTTGGACTGAAACCTGGTGTTGTCAGACTTTTTACAGTGAATGTTGTAGCAGAGCTTCCAACAACCTATTCTGTCATTTGTAAATCGCTCCTTAGTGTCCCAAGATGTGTAGTTGGGTGGATTGGCGGGGTAAAAATGTGGGGTTACGAGCATGAGGCTGGGTGGGGTTCTCTGTCAGAGAGTTGGTGCAGGCTTGATGGGCTGAATGGCCTCATTCTGCACTGTCAGAATTCTATAGAAGTACGTGACAGGGTAGTTGCCAGTGTCGTAGCTGTACTAGCTTGTCTCGGTGTGCTGAGTTTGGAGCGCAAGTCTTCACAAAGTGTTCAGTTGTATCTCACTGTTCTGCACTTCAACTTCTCACTTGCCATTCTGCTGGGGTGTTCAGGATGCGAGACAGAATTCCATATTCATGGCCATTCATTGGACTGGAGTGGTGTTTGCTGTGATTTCTGCTCAGCCGTGGGATGGTTTAGATTTTTTTTGTGGAAAAACAGCATTAATATTTACCTTTCTACTAAAGGCTTAAAGTTCTCAGACAACGCTGCTGGCATTTTCAAAGCTGATTTTTATCTTTCAGTCAAAGGCTGCATTTGCTAAGGATTATTGAATTCAAACTGTAATGATTCCTTCACAGTGCTGTCTGCTTAATTAGACTGGTGCAAGGAGGCAGCAACCAGCAATTTTTTTCCTAAGTGCCTAAGGACAATGGTTCAGTTTGCATGCTGTCATGTAACATCAGAAGCTGCCCTATTGTTTGTTCTCAATTAGTCACTGCTGTTTATAGTTCCACATTCAGCTTCTGTACTTTTTGGATTTCAGAAGCCATTCACCATTTTCAATTCATAAACATTAAATCCTGCAAGAAGATGTCTGTTGGTTCCTTTACCATATTGGTACAAGCTTTTGAGAGCAAAAGCTTCAAATGGTTATATACACAGCAGTGAAACAGTAGAACAAAACTGTTATAGTGGTTGAGACCATTTTAGTTAAGGTCACTACTTGCTGCAATCCTCTCATTATCCAGTATAAACAGTGTCACTGTTTTAACTTCATATTTCAGTTTTTAATCAATGTTCCACAAGGAAATATTTCAGGACATTTATTCTCAGCCCACGATTAAGAGAAGTGGGGACAAGCAACACATTTCAGCAAAAGCTGTAAACTGATGAATTGTGGTTGATTACAGGTGTTAAATCCCTTTCTTGTGGAACTAAAGCCGAAAGATTGATGTTAAAATGCCTATAATGCCACACTGATGTCTTTTGCTGAGATTAGGTTTAATGCAGAATGAGTAATAACGTTCATATATTTATTGCAGTTCCAGATTTTCCAGCAGTGGGAAAAAAACGATTGACCAATGACCCCCCAACTGCAGAGTGCTTAAGTTGATGAATGCTACATTTAGGCTGCCCATCTCGATCAGTGGATATGGGAATCAGTTTCAGATCAACTTCTTTTCAACACTTAACTTTTAAAAGCTGGCATTAGTTGGAAAAGACTGGTTCAGTAAGAATTCTCCACTTGATTTGCATAAAATATATATACCCCTTTGCGATTTCAGTGGTTGCAAAGAACAAGAAATAGAAATGTTCATAGTAGATGGCAGTATTTGGTTCTCTTGCCCTCTCAGGGTTGATCTCATGGTTCTGTTTTTTTTTTGACATTTCTCCCCAACTCCCAGCAAACTCTATTTATCTGCCATCTCTCCTATACTTGCCTATTCATTAGCTGATTATTGAACATCTTTTAGCGTGCTGCCTAAAGTGTAAAAGGAGGAATTTGCAAGGAAATGCAATGTATTTTATTTGGATAGAAATAGCATTACTGGGCAACAGAACCTGATTCAGAGGAAGAAAATTATAGTAGCAATCCAATTACAATGGCATAATACCATGTAAGCATTAATTTAAGTACGATAGGTTCAAATGGCTAGCCTTTTAAATGTTTGGATAAAATGTTCACATTTGATTTAGGAAATCAATGTTCTAGTCAGGTTTGACGATTCTCGTGTGAGAAATTAGTACAGGAATATATTTCAATACCATAGTTAGGCTATGGTATTACTATCCCTTGGGAAATTAAGACACTGAATTCAATATAGCTGTTAATTTATGGGACAGAACTGGGGAGAAAGCATGAAAGACACTGGATGGCCTTAACCCAGCTCATTCCATGATGCCGTTTAAGTAAGTAAACCTCTGCTTCCCCCACCTAATCTGCATGCAGCTGCAGTCAACTCCAACAACACCTTCCAATCAACTTCCCTCATATGATTCCTATCTACATAAGAACATAAGAAATAGGAGCAGGAGTAGGCCATCTAGCCCCTCGAGCCTTCCCCACCATTCAATAAGATCATGGCTGATCTGTCGTGGCTCAGTTCCACATTCCCGCCCTCTCCCCATAACCCTTAATCCCCTTGCCTATCAAAAACCTATCAACCCGCGTCTTAAAAATATTGAGCGAGGCAGCCTCCACCACTTCAACGGGCAGAGAATTCCAGAGATTCACCACCCTTTGAGTGAAGAAGTTCCTCCTCAACTCCGTTCTAAACCGCCCCCCCTTTATCTTGAGGCTGTGCCCTCTAGTCCTATTGTCCTTTCTGAGCGGGAAGAGCCTCTCCACCTCTATCCTATCCATCCCATTCATCATCTTATATGTCTCAATGAGATCTCCCCTCATTCTTCTAAACTCTAATGAGTACAAGCCTAGTTTATTCAGCCTCTCCTCATAGTTCAACCCCCTCAACTCCAGAATCAGCTTAGTAAACCTCCTCTGCACTCCCTCCAAGGCCAAAATATCCTTGCGTAAGTGCGGCGACCAAAACTGCACGCAGTACTCCAGCTGCGGCCTCACCAGTGCCCTATACAGCTGCAGCAAGACCTCCCTACTTTTATGTTCAATCCCCCTTGCAATGAAGGCCAGCATCCCATTAGCCTTCCTGACCACCTGCTGCACCTGCAGGCTGGGTTTTTGCGACTCATGCACAAGGACCCCGAGGTCCCTCTGCACCGTCGCACGCTGTAGTTTTTCGCCACGTAAGTAATAGTCATTCCTACCAAAGTGGACAACCTCACATTTGCCAACATTAAATTCCATTTGCCAGTTCCTGGCCCATTCGCCCAGCCTATCTAGATCCTTCTGCAGACTCTCCACACCCTCCGCACAATTTGCTGTTCCACCGATCTTGGTGTCATCAGCAAATTTCGACACCATACACTCGGTTCCCTCCTTCAGATCATCTATATAAATGGTGAATAGCTGAGGCCCCAGCACTGACCCCTGGGGCACTCCACTAGTCACCAACCGCCAATCCGAATAGCACCCATTGACCCCCACTCTCTGCCTCCTATTTGACAGCCAATCCTCTATCCACGCTAACACCCTACCCCCAACTCCATGCCCCCTGACCTTCTGTAATAACCTCTTGTGAGGCACCTTGTCAAATGCCTTCTGAAAATCAAGAAACACCACATCCACTGGTTCTCCTCTTTCCACCGCCCTAGACACATCCTCATAGAACTCCAATAAATTCATCAGATACGACTTCCCCTTAACGAAACCGTGCTGCGTCTGCTCTACCAAACAATTCTCCTCAAGATGCCTCGCTATTTTCTCCTTGACCACGGATTCTAACATTTTTCCTACAATCGTCTCAATCATCTCCTCTTGTCATCTTACTGACTAATATGCCACTACCATGACTTTTTCTAAACGAATTCTGCGTGAACTATTTTACCAATATCCATGGCCATCCTTTAGTTGGAATTTTGGATTAATCAATCCTTTAAACCCTTTACAATCAAATTTTGAAATGGTCCAAATGTGGACAAAAGAGCTGAACTCAAGGCAGGGTGATATTTCCTGCCCTTGGCATCAAGGCAGCATTTGATTGACTATGATATCAAGGGACCCGAGCAAAATTGGAGTCAGCGGAAATCTGGAAAAACTTCGATGGTGAGAGTCACCCCTCGCACATGGGGAGAAATTCCAACAAAATAGGAATGTAAGATCAGGATATGACCATGATATTATTTCAGGATGGGAAGGTCAGTGGAGGATCCACAAAATTGAAAGGCTTTGTTCAAAATCAGAATAAATTTCTAACTCATTGTCACACTTGCAAATAAACCCACTAGAACTTTAGGGAAAACCAGTCAGATGTACTCAGCTGAGCATGATGTATTGAATCTCTGCTTGAGCAACTTTAACTGTGGATGTGACCTACTTTTATCGTGAGATCTCAGACTATACAATCTATAATTCTAGTAATTGTATGTACAATATTTCTCATAACAAAAAGTCTTCACATAGTGCTTACTGATGTAGATATTAAACAATTGCTTCATTCCCATGTACTGTCAATAATATTAAACGCCGTGCTGTCTCAGAGAGTATGACTATTAAATAGGATACATATCAAGTTGTGTTGAGAAATTAGCTTTGCACTTAAACCGCTAGTAGCACCTATTGATTTTGATACATCAGTGAACCATTTCATGTACAATTTTACTTTTAACATCCATCATGTTGTCAGCCACCATAAATAGTTTTGACCTTGCATCAGTTACTTTTTGTACCACACTGAACTATATAACTGTCCAACTAAGTATATGTATACTATAATGAAACCAAATAATTTACTTTGCCTAAGATTACACTACAACTTTTGACTTAAAAATATCAGAAATACTTTCAAGTATTTTCTTTCCAAGACAATTTCCTACTCCACTGCACACTGTTATGATTCCAGTTGATGTTCCAACTGATGGGAAGATCCCAGAATGGAACCTTGCCTCAAAATACCATACTTTTAGTTTTGTAAGTGTGGAGAAACACAATAATAGGATTGCTAATTAGTTTTAACAACAAGAAATAAAAACATCTATTAAACATGAAAAGTTAGATTATAATACAATGCTCCTTTACTCCCCCTTAGCTTAATACATTCATATAGACTTGAACGTTAACATGATTACGAAATATATCTTGATCTGCAATGGTCTCAATCTCAAAGTTCCTTTAGGCACACAGGCTGTGATCAAATACATTCTCTACTCTGGACTCAAGTGAATGTCTGTGGATTTCTGCACAATCCTCCCCAGATGATTATCGCATGTTTTTAAACTCCACTTCCAAATAACATGCTTTAAGATCTTCTTTCATGCCAACACTTTCCATCAGCGGTTTGCACTCTGAGTTCTAGGTTTTCCAAATTGCTCTTTCAAACAAAGCTTCTGTTCTACTTTTAACAACAAATCCAGTATCAGGTTTTAAGTCTTTAGGATTCTTTTTGTTTTGACTGCTGGACAAAACTGTTCACTCTCAATCCCCTGCCTCTATTAAAATGGCATCAAACTTGATTTACCTCTGAAGTCTGCTTTCTCACTTCAGCTCTGGTTACTATAGCAGCTGTCTCTTTCACTCTCAACACCTATCTACTTCTCCCTTTGAATTATCCTCTGAACATTATCTTGGTCTCTGTTCTCTTAACTACAGTTTTCTTAAGACATTCTTTTTGTCCTAATTCCATAGTTATTAGTATCTGGTTCTTTGGGAAGTTTTCCTCTGCAACTCCCTTGTCCTGTCCAGCTTCTTCTGACAGAGTTAAGAGATATTCAATGTCTGGCGTCCTATCTTCAACAACAAACAAATTCAAGTTGAAACTAAATTTAAAAGCCTTTCGACCTGACAAGGTCCCCTGTTGCTAAGCAATTACTGCTACTTCTGCCAATCTCTATTTATTCTTTGCTCCGTAGCCCCATTTAAGCACAATAGAAACAGTTGGAATTGAAATCAGTCCCCCAAACATAAACCTTTGTCCAGCATAAACTTAACTAAGTTTTACTCTTCCAGGCACAAAGATTAAATTAAACCCACTTAAAATGATACCTTATTTCTAACGTTCAGACAATCTGAATCCCTTAAAATTACCTTTGTTTTCCCAACATGTACGTAGTAAGAGAGAGATAGAAAAATAAGTTTTCCAGCTTGGATTGTAACATTAGAGAAGCACAGAAATGAATATTATTTTGCATGATTTCCAGTGTCAAAGTCCAATGAGGAATTCTTTCATGTAGGAGTTTCAGTTCAGCTGACTGAATACCAGCGTTGTAGAATTTGTTTTAGTTAGTGCAGATGCGACATGATGAAGTTTGTACGCAGAGAATGGGTTGGTTCTGCAGGTGATGGTAGGAAATCTTCCAACAGGCAGGCTTGAGGAGCGTGTTGTTATTCTGCCTGGAGGACTGCTCCTTGATGGTTCACCATATGGATGTTAAACAGCAGACTGCTTGAGGCTAAAAATGTAATATTAAAACTGTTCAAAAAGACCAGAGTCATGTGACATGCATTAATTGCAGCTTAACCATCAGTTACTGTGCTTCTAGCCAAATTTCATTGTTTTTCCTCGAAAGAGAAAGGATAGGTATAAGCATTCATTGCAGTAAAACGTATTTCATTCTCTCTCATGTGATCGTTCCAGTTGGGCAGCCAGTTTATCTGCACTTCTGCTTTTACTGATTACAAGGGGTCAATGCAATTAAGGTGTGATATTCCACAGACTGAAGAATTATTTTGTTCTGGTAACTCCTGCAGGTAGCTCCCAGAACAAAAGAATAAAATTTTGAATAATGTTGGATTTCTCTTCATGTCCTAGGGGCCTAACATAACAGCAATGCATCTTAGTCCCCAACTATAGGAACATTAGTTCCTATGATTTACAGTTTGAGAATAAATCAAACCTTATTTTTATTTAACACTTGGACGTAAATTGGTGGCACAGTGGTTAGCACTGCTGCCTCACAGGTCCAGGGACCTAGATTTGATTCCTGGTTTGGGTCACTGTCTATGTGCAGTTTGCATGTTCTTCCAGTGTCTGCGTGGGTTTGCTCTGGGTACTCTGTTTTCCTCCCGCACTCCAAAGATGTGCAAATTAGGTGAATTAGTCATGCTAAATTGCCTGTTAGTGTCCCAGGATGTGTAGGTTACAGCGATTAGCAGGGTAAATATGTGGATTGCAACGATAGGGCCTAAGTGGGATTGTGGTCAGTGCAGACTTGATGGGCTGAACAGCCGCCTCCTGCACTGTAGGGATTCTATGATGATGAAGTATCTACATTAGTCAGTGGCAGCTGAGGATGTAGTATTAAGTTTAATATAAATAAAAATCATGTCTTAGTGTTATGGATATGCTAATAAACCAATTCAGTTTAATGATTAGGTACATGTTCGACATAAAAATGGAGACAAGTAAGTTGTCTTATTGCAGTAAGACAAAATTGTGTTCTCCATTTCCTCTTCCAACGCATCACTTGCGTGTTTCGTCATCAATAAAATGTGCTCTGGGAATGGAAGGGGTAGAATCATTTGAAAAGATTATGGTTGCTGATGAATATAAGCTGTGGATCAAACAAAAGATAATGAAAAATTCTATCAAAGGAGTTATTTTTCTACCTACAGATGCAGTACACTAATTACTAGAAATAAAATATTAAGCACAAGTATAATTAATGCTCAGTATCCTACAGTCCCAAAAGTAATAGAAACTGCAAAGAGATTAACTGCATCTTAAAGTTTAATCTATTACATACTTTAAAAATATTGCTTTATGCTGTGTTTATAGAAGCCAGATTTCAAGGTCACATTCATAGTAAGACAATCCATTTTAAATGCCTATTAGTATCCATGGTAAAAATATGAAGCTACACTATTATTTTTGACCAATTTCAGTGGAGAATGAGTTTGATTTGCTTTGCTCGTGAGGATCAAATAGCACAAATTAATTTAAAATTATAATTTTAACTTGGCCATTCTTTGTATCACGTCTGCTGTAACAATCAATATTATAGCCCTGTGAACACTGCTGTCACTGAAGATTCCAGGTCAGGCTTTCAAAACAGGGAGTACCTTCCCAAACATCACGACCCATGGCAACTACTATTCTTAGACCCTTAAGAAGAAAGACAAAATAGCCCATCATTTGCTAGCTGTGAAATATTCTTGGTAACTTGTGAGCACTACACACTTGCATTTCCTTGCAGCTTAAAAAGATGACACAATTGACAGTCATGCTGCTCTATTGCTAGTCACTGTGTGAAGCTTCATACTGGAAATTGACGTGCTAGAGGCTCCCATCGTGCATACTCATTTCCTGCTGAGGGTTCCACCTGTCCTATTTGGCTTTGCTGCAGCATCTAATTCAAAGCCGCACCAGCAGGTCGCACAAGGCAGTCCAAATCAAGCAAGGTGTCATGATCATTTTCAATCTACCCGTTATGTTTGAGCTATGAAGTATGAAGCCTCTAGAAACTGCAGGAGCATTTGTAGAATATTTGAGAGCCTACACCTTACAAGAATAGGCATACATTTTCCTCTACTAAGATTTCCGTACTTTAGATGTGCATATTGCATGTAATAAAGGTCAGAATCACATTCGTTACCGGTCTACCATGTACAGAATCAAAACATTTTAACCATGAAATTTGCTAAACTTCTTTGCAATCTAAATATAATACTACCTTGCATTATTTTTATTAGGCCTCCCAGAAACTTTTAATTCTATTATGGATATTGATGGAAAGAGAGATATGTTGCTGAAGCTTTTCATCTTGCATTCATCAGGACAAAAGAAAGGCCAAATTTCAGATGATCACAGAAGATTATACTATAGGAGCGAAGAGTGCAGATTGGTTGGCAAATCAGCTTTGATTAGGCTTTTTTATGTTGAAATTAGTGGCAGTTGTGACACTGTGCCTTTAATATATTTGTCAAGTTTTTGTGCAGGATTTGCTTTCCCAGTCAGTTCTATTTATTGGTGTCACTTTGTCTGTAACTGGCAACCCCCATTGATACTGCAGAAGCATAATTGGCCCTAATTGCTAAAGTGTTTGTTTTAATCTGGAATAATGCAGTTCTGTTATTTTAGTGTTCTCCCCTGGGGTTTTCCAGTGTCGGGCTTGATTAGGTTATTGACAAGAAATATCATGTGACTGGGCAGGACTAGGGTTATAGAGAAAAAAAAGTTCAGTTACTGTTTGGGATCTTTGGAGAGAAGTAGCTTTGTGTTGTTTTTCCTCTCTGGATTTGGCAACTGGGATCTGCCTGAAAATGGGTCTCTTTCTAGAGTTCTGGTATTCGTGGATGGTTATGCTTCACTGGAAGCTGCTGTATGGGAGTCAGAAGACAGATGTCTTTCTGTATCTGTTCAGACTGGTTAAAAGGCTGGAAATGTAGCACCCATATGAACATATCTGCTTTTGTCAACTTATGAAAAGGGATTTATTTCTGTGGGGATATTGCTTACATTGGAACTATAGAGATAGCTTGCTGTTAAGAATTATACCCTATCACATTGAAGTATTTCAATTGGTAAATGTTATGCTGTTCATTTTGTTTTTTTAAACTATTGTCAAATAAAATTGTTTTTAATAAAAGCTTTCTATTGCGTCAATCAAATCAAACTTGGAGCGAATGCTCGCCCTAATGTCAAAATTAAAAAAAGTTGTTATCTAGGCTAACTTCATCATATACCTTGGAATTTCTTATCTGGTCCCTAACATGTAATGAATAAGAAATAATAAATCAGAAATAAATCAGAATACATGATCCAGGTTTGGTTTGGGGAATGAAAACTAGTGGATTCTTAAGTTCCGTTTCAGCTATTTTATTCATTTATGAACAATACAGGACTAGGGAAGGAAGTTAAGTATAACTAATAGATCTAACAAACCTGCAAAGAGCTAGTTCTATGGAAAACCTCCCTGTGTAGGAAGAATTATAACCTTGAAAAGGTACAAAAGCTGAGCAAATATGGAACTTGGAATCTCCTTTTATTTATACTTTATCATTTAATTCATTTTGCCCTCCATCAATATCACAAACCTTCCTTTATCTTGTTCCTCTCCACAGTTCCTCCTTTCCCTGTATCCGTGCTTGCTTAAACCATGTTTTCCTGTTTCTGATAGTGCATCGATGTGAAAAGCTAACTGTTTCTCTGTCCAGAGATGCAGTCGGACCTGCTGAATATTTTCAGCATTTTCTGTTTTTATTTCAGATCTCTGCTATTTTGCTGCTGTACCACTAAATTAATTAGAGAGATCATTCTGTTGAACATAGATAATATTGGCAAGGTGTTAACCAGAACTTCGATTCTGTTTGAGGAGTTTTTTTTATTCCTCCATGGGACATGGGCGTCGCTGGATGGCCAGGGTTTACCACCCATCCCTCATTGCCCTTGGAGGGCAGTTGAGAGTCAGCCACATAGCTATGGCTCTGGAGTCGCATCTCGGTCAGACCACATAAGGATGACATATTTCCTTCCCTAAAAGATATTAGTGAACCAGGGTTTCTATTTTCAAAGAAGAATAGTTTTATGGTCTCATCTTTACCCTATTCTTGGCCAAATGCAAAGGGATTATGTGTTCTACATGCCCAAACAGAGGCCATCAATTGAGCTACCTTTTTATCTTCCTCATTAAGCAGATGTATCCCACCCAAGAATGGTTTTCACCCTATTTCTTAAACCTTCAATCTGTTTTAAGTTTCTCCCCACCAACCTTCTCTAATCCCATCTCATCTATGGGAATTACTTCCTGCTTCTTTGACTCATTCCCATTGAGCTGCGGATCACCCATTTTTTATTCCTGGGCACTTTAAGAATGCTTCTCCTTTCAATGTTCTCATCACCCATCTCACCTTCAACTTTGCTAATGACTATCCACCCTTCACACACAACATTCAACTTAGCGACCACCACTTTTTTCAACAATTGAATGATTTCATGATCATAGTAGATTCTTAATTCCAGTTTTTTTATTGAATTCAAATTCCATCATGTGCCGTGGCAGGATTTGAACCTGGGTCCCAGAAATGACCTGAGTTGCTAGATTATTAGTCTAGCGATAATACCACTGGGCCATTGTCTCCTCTGTAATTTGTTTGTTTGTTTATTTATTAGTGTCACAAGTAGCCTAGCATTAACACTGCAATAAAGTCACTGTGAAAATCCCCTAGTCTTCACACTGGGTCACCATAAGTGGCCCTCTTCATCTTAGTGGGCCTCAAGATTGAAATTGGGAATGTTCACGAACCATGATTAAGATTAAATACATTTAATACATGCCAAATATTTCATAAGTTACAGAAAATGCTTAATCATAAATTAATAGAACTATCATCAACTTCAAGTGGCAAAAACAAAAGAAATATTTGCACTTTACTGGACACAGGGAATGAATGGCTTTCATAGTCAATGTTTTGTATAGGCAGCACGCATCTCATTTCGTGTGCTTTTGCTTTGAGTGTTGTTTCAGTCATGCTGGTAAGAGAAAAACTCCGTGAATGGAAATGAGCAGAATGTGACTGCCCATGTGGGCAACAGTCAGCATGTCTAATGGGCGACCCTCAGAATCCTGATGTGTCCATGTGGCCCCTGAGCTGCAGGTTGCCCATCACTGATTAGCACACTTTTTATTTTTGCTCATTTTGTAAACATTAAAACAGCAAGCGCTAATAACATTATCAAGGCTACCAGTTTGAAGTTCAATGAACCTACGCAGCTGAAGTACTTCTAGGTTAATAACTCCTGTCCCGTTTAAATCAAGTACAAATAAATGAAAGAGTCTGATTAAAATATTCCACTATTTCTTTCAAAAGGAATATTGATAATCCGTTTTTATCTGAAGCAGTGTCTTGATCTTGTGTGGAAAGGACTGGGCTTAACAGTTCCAAACCAAGCTCCCGACTAATCAAACATTTCAAATGTTTTTGGGTGAACTGCAAATAACAGATCCTACCTGCTGCATAGATTGAATTTCCTGTGGAACATTTAATTAAAAAGGAAACGGAAGCAAGAATCGCTCTAAGGATTTAAGAATTAGCTACATTTTAAGCACTGACTACAAAACACCACCCTCTTCAATTCCTCAGAGATGAAAGATTTCTGTTGTGTGATTTAACAGCTCATTAAAGAATAAAGATGAAATACAGTTTTGCAGAACAGTGCCAGCTCCATGCAATTAAAGGTGTATGAGTATGTATATATTTTCGCTGCAGGGGAAGAAAAGAAGTTGCAAATGTCAGTGATCAGTTGATGATGCTTACATGATTTGATATTCCTTTCACCCCTGCCCACAATGAGTATTTGTCAAAGGAAAAGAAATGTGTAACACTTGTTGACAAAACTTTAAAGGCTTTTCAAAAAAAAACAAAATTTAAATACTCATTTCAGTGTTGTATCTGACAGGGTTTCAAAGTCAATTATAAAGCAAGAAGTCAAAAAATATGATATACTGAGCCACAAATGAGTAAGATACAAGTGGTGGTCACTAAGTTGAATGTTGTGTTAAGGGTGGATAGTCATTAGCAAAGTTGAAGGTGAGATGGGTGATGAGAATATTGAAAGGAGAAGCATTCTTAATAAAGTGCCCAGGAATAAAAAATGGGTGATCTGCAGCTCAATGGGAATGAGTCAAAGAAGCAGGAAGTAATTTCCATAGATGAGATGGGATTAGAGAAGGCTGGTGGCGAGAAACTTAAAACAGATTGAAGGTTTAAGGAATAGGGTGAAAACCATTCTTGGGTGGGATACATCTGCTTAATGAGGAAGCTAAAGAGATAGCTCAATTGATGACCCCCATTTGGGGATGTGGAACACATAAGCCCCTTGCATTTGGCCAAGAATAGGGTGAAGATGAGACCATAAAACTATTCTTCTTTGAAAATAGAAGCCTGCAGTTTTCTTCAAGTTGTTCATAGATTAGTGAGCCATTTTGTAAAAGGACAACAAAACAATGGAACATATAGTCAAATCAGATGTGATGATGGATGGTTAAATGAGTTCTACACCCATCTGATTAAATAGCTTGAGAACTGGGATGTCAAGGAATGGTTAGGATGGGAGATTGGAGTCTTGATGGGGACAAATCCAAAGTTAGAGTTGAAAGAATTATTGAGCTCTTCCAGAGAGGTATGGTGCACCAAAAGTCCTCTTACTTTGGGGTTAGAAATTGCGGTAAAAAGCAATTCGGATGAGAGGGAGAAATTTTCCAAGGCAAATCAATTGGGATGTGATAGGAATGAGACTGGATGGATATTGCCTTATTGGTGATTAAGGCCGTGGGGATACAGCAGTTACAGATGATAGTGGTGAAGTTAAAGTCTTGCTGATTGACAAACTAACCAGTTCTATGACAGTGATTATAAGGCTTTCATTAGTTGTGATTTGAAAATGCTTATACTAAACTCTGTTTTTATATTTTTAGTCCTGTGTTTAAGCACCCTGGGTAGAAGTAACATAGTGCAAAACAGGTTTGGGCTATCATTGACCAAATATTTTATATTTGAAAGGTACAATAAGTAACCAAATGGCTGGAAGTAAATTTAAACCAAAAATAAAGTAGGTTTTTTTATTTCACGGGATGTCGATGGCTCAGCCCAGCATTTATTGCTGGTCATCAATTGTCCTTGGAGATGGTGGAGAGCAGCTGCCTTGAACTGCTGCAGGTTATGTGCTTTAGGTGCACAAATAGTGCCTTTGGAAGAGAGTTTCAGGGTGTTCACTAGCGAAGGAATGGCAAATATTCATAAGACAGGACAGTATCTGCTGCCCTGTTTTCATTGATAGAGGTCAACAGCACCTTTCAAACCTGCGAAGGAGCCTTGGTAAGTTGCTGCAGTGCACTTTGTAGATTATAACCAACGCTTCTGTTTGTCAGTGCTGGATGGGTTGTCAGTCAAGCAGAATGCTTTGTCCTGGATGGTGTTGAGTATCTTATGTTGTCGGAGTCAGGAGATAAGTCGCTCGTTGCAGAATTACCAGCCTCTGACCTACTCTTGTAGCCATTTTGTTGGTACAGTTCAGCTTCTGGCCAATGGTATTGCCCAGGAATTTGATAGTGGGATTCAGCAATGGTTACTACCATTGAATGAGATGGGTTGATGGTTGGATTCTCCCTTGTTGGGGATGGTTATTACCTGGTACTTGTGTGGCATAAATCAGCGCAAGCTTCAACGTTAGTCCAGGTCATGCTGCATATAGACATGGACTGCTTCAGTATCTGAGAGTCACAAAACGTTGTGTAATCATCAGCAAATGTCTCTGGTTCTGACCTGTGTTATAGCTTCACTAGCTTGTCACCTCGTTTTTAAGTATGTCGAGTGATGTTCTTGGTATGTTCTCCTGTACTTTTTTATTGAACCAGGATAGATCCCCTGGCTTTGTGGTAATGGTCAAGTGGGGGACATGCCAGGTCATGAAGTCAGAGATTGTGGTTGTATGCAATCCTGCATAAGACCCACAGCGCCTCATGAATAACAATTTTGAGTTGCTAGATCTGTTTGAAACCTACCCATTTAGCATGGTGGTCGTGCCACATAATACAATGGAACCTATGTTTAATATGGAGACAGTATTTCATTTCCAAAGGACTGTACAGTGCTCACTTCTACCAATGATCTCACGGATAGATGCAACTGCAACAGGTAGATTTGTTATGTTGAGAATAAAGTAGGTTTTCCCCTTAAAGACTCCCTGTCTCCCTCGCCACCTATCACAGGCCCAGTCTAACAGCTACATCCTTTTGGGCTCAGTCAGTAGTGATGCCACCATGCCACTTCTGGTGATTGACATCCCCTATCCAGAGTACATTCTGTGCCCTTGCCACTCTCTATGCCTCTTCCAAGTGGTGTTGAACGTGGAGGAGGATTGACACTTCAGCTTTGGTACTGCTGATAACCAGTGGAAGATGTCCATGCCCATGTTTGACCTGATGCCATTGAGACTTCATGGGATCTAGAGTCAATGCTGAGGACTCCCCAGTTTATAGCTTCCCACCTCTGAGCCTCCACCTCTGGCTCTGTTTTGTTGGCAGGACTGGACATACCAAGGATGGTGATGGAGCTTGGGACATTACCTGTAACGCAATATATGTCAGACTGTTTTGTGACTAGTCTATGAGATAGCTCTCAAGTTTGGTACAAGCCTCCGATGTTGTTAAGGAGGACTTTGCAGAATGGATAAGGCTAGATATGCCCTTACCATTTCCGGTGCCGAGGTCACTGCTATGTGGCCAGTCTACTTTCATTCCTTTGTAATGATTTGATTCAGCCAAGTGGCTTACTGGGCCATTTGAGGCATTTAAGAGTGACTGATATTGCTGTGGGTTTGGAGTCTCCTGTAGGTCAGATGAGGTAAGGACGACAGACTTCCTTAAAAGACACTAGTGAAGCAAGTAAGTTTTTGCAACAATTGATGATGGTTTCATGGTCACCGTTAGAGTGACATGAGTCTTTTTAATTTGAATTTCAATTCTACCAGCTACTGTGGTGGGATTTTAAACTGTGTCCCCAGAACATTAGCCTCCACCTCCCCCCACACTACAGGATAAATGTGCCTGTTTTGGGGAGCGTTGTACTGGAAGAATTAAAGCCCCACTTGCCAACATCAGCAGCATTGTTGTTGGAGAAGACTTATAGATGTCAGTAATGACACTCTAAAAGTTTGCTTAACCGTAGGAAAAAAATGCACCGCTTGCGAAATTCATGTAGGCTTGGACATGATGCGAACATATATCTGTTTGATTTAAACCATGGAAATTATGTGTAGAACTTGGGGTTAAAGTCCAGAGGACAAGAAACTATTTTATGAGCCAATTAATTTGAGAATAAGACTGAGCTCTTAACCAATGAATATTTGAAGGGATCCAGCAACAGTGAAAAATTGATTTTTATTTATAAATCTGTTGAATTGAATATGCCTTAATCGTAAGCAGTTTTTGCAATCTCCTGCTGTCACTGTCGTGCTCATTGTTATTCAGCCTGAGGAAGTAACAGTCTGGCAGCAGGGGATTGTGCTGATAACTCCACCGGGTGGGTATTGTAACTTAAATGCTAATTTTGGATAGCTTTGTTTCTTATTCTGGTAACAGAGAATACATAATGATATAACACCAAACACATTTTGCCTAGGCCTTAATCGGACAGCATGTGTTCCAAGAAAGATGTACTCTGCAGCACAATACGCTGAGGAGAAAAGAGCGCATGTAGCAGGAGGAATTCGGGGGTCCGATTTGATGTGCTTAATTATAGGCCTGCGGTTGTCAAATGATCAACTGAAGATAAATTTTGTTGTGCAGTCGGCAAATCCTGTTGTAATCTGGTGCGTTTGATGCACTGTGGTCCATTTCATTTGGGTCTCAAATGTGCTCCAAGTTCAAACCCTTGCTATTTAGTGTATTTTTCTGTAATAGGCTACAGGACTGCATTATAAAACCATAATACTGTGGATGCTGGAACCTGAAACAAAAACCGAAATGCTGGGAGAACTTAGCACATCTGGCATCATCTATGGGGATGGTTCAAGTCCATAGGATTCTGCAGAGCTCTGAAGAATTCATACAGACTCAATGTTTATTCTATTTTCTCTCTCCACAAATGCTACAAAGCTGTATTCCTATTTTAAAGCTGCCATCATTTTTAAATGTTGCAGGGCGTTCTGTATTTGCATGAGTTTTTTTTCAGTAGAAATATCTGAAGGATTGTATTTGCGATAGTATTAGAATTGGCATTGATCAGGGAGTCAATTGACCTTCCCAGGTAAAAACAGGACTTCCCCCTACCATATCATCAGTGGATGCAGAGATAAAACTTTTACAAATCCCTATGATCAGGGAATCACTTCTCGGACTTCTTTATATAGAAAAGCCTGTGGGAATGGATTTAATACGATTGTTGCCTAGCTATTTCTTGAATGGACCAATTACAAAAGCCATCGTTTAACCATCTGTTCCGACTCAAGCCATGTCGAACATTGGAGATCTGGGCTTTCAGTGTTAAGGAGTAAGATGGTTGGAACCTAGATGTCTTGTCTTGAATGCAAGTCAGTTCTTCTCTCTGTCTCCTTGGAGCTAAGTATCTCTCTGTTCCACATAGCAAGTTGCCAGTTTTCACAGCTTGCTTGTGTCGGCCTTTTGTCAATTTGATCAGAAAATGCATGAGCTGCAGTTCTCCAGCAAGACATTAAATTGTTTTTACCAGGATGGATTATTGTACAGGAACTGTCCAATGTAGCAATGAAATTATAGTATACACCCAGTTATTGTGTTTAATCCTCCTTAGTTAGCAAGGAAGTTTGATGAAGGGATTTCCCAGGATTTTTAGACTTTGATCTTTATAGAATCTAATCGGATTGAAGAGAAAGTTGAATTTCTAGTTATTGGTTGAAATCGTGACTGGTCATCCTTGTATTTTTGAAGGTCTTTTACTGTTTCAGTGAGCAAAGGTAACACTATTATTGTTTTCTTTTCATAAGATTCATATACCTTTGTTAAAGTTCAGTCTTTTCTACTTGTACAGCAACTGAAAGCCCCAATTTTGTTCCATTACTCAAACTCTCAAGTAGGCATTCACTTCTTCCTGGAACCAAGTCCAGGTTTTTTCAGTTCTTTTCCTTTCTCAGTGCTACCTTACACTGATAAATGTGCTTGGGGATTTTTCCTCCACCTTTAGCGAGGCAAACCCTCCAGCTATGTTTTCGCTCCTCACGAGGAAGGCTTTCAAATCATGTGGTAAATAAGCTGTTTAAGCTGCACACTTAGCCAATATTTATTTTGCTCTTCCTCTCCTGGTTGGTTGCAGATCACTCAAGACCAAAAACTGCAAGTGCCCTTCTGTCTGTCATAACTCTGGGTTTGTAGGGAAGCCTGTAATCTGATCTCAATACAACTTGCTTTACCACTCTCTCCATTATAGTGGGAAACACACCAACCCTGTATCCAGGTAGAAATTTTAATTGGCTATCTCTGTTTCCATTGCCATTCATCTTAGGAACACAGGAACTGGTTCTTGCACAACTATTTACAGCTCGATACCAATAACACCTTTCTGGACTTAGAAACAGCTGTCATTGTCCCTAGATATTCACAATTGGGACCCCCCCCTTTCAATACCGGCTCTGTCTTTGTCAGGTAGTCAGACTCAAGCATTTTTCATATGATTTCTTACATATAAAGCTACATACCATCTTATAAAAAAGAGAGAATTAAATGTGCAGTTATTTTGTTTAATATTAAACATTTTCTTTGATTAAAGCCTGAAACTTTTTAAACTCATTTAGAGAAAAGAGAAACCACGAATGTACTTTTTTTCTTGGTCACAGTAAAGGGTGACAAATACAGGAGACACTGCAGCAGATGGTGACCATCTGCATAAAAACCTGCTGGACCTGAGTTGGCTGTTCTCAGAGGAAAATTGAGGAAGAAGCCACTGCAGCACTGATCGTTTGGAGGATGAGTTCCTCGAAGTTGGTCTGTTTTTCCATTTGATAAACAAGGAGGCAATGGCCTACTGGCTTAATCAACAGACTATGAATCCAGCAATTGAACTAATGTCCTGGGGACCTGGGTTTGAATCCCGCCACGGCAGATGGTGGGATTCAAATTCAATAAAAAATAATCTGGAATTAAGAATCTACTGATGACCATGAAACCACTGTTGATTATCGGAAAAACCCATCTGGTTCACCAATGCCCTTTAGGGAAGGAAATCCACTGTCCTTATCCAGTCTGGCCTACATGTGACTCCAGACTCTCAACAATATGGTTGATTTGCAACTGCACTTGGACAGCGAGGGATGGCAAATAAATGCCTGCCCAGCTAGCAACGCCCACATTTTATGAATGAATAAAAAAAAGTCCCATATGAAGTCTGTCTTTTTCCAGAAGTCCACTTTGATTCTCCTGGTTGAGCAGCATTCAGATCTTAATTCCACTAAACCTACAAACGCATTGCCTAGTCTATCCCTTGTTGTCCATGAAGAATCATCCAGAGAGAATGCCTCGCTGGTATCTACATCAGAGTCCATAGAAGATCTCACTGCCAAAGAACTGGTAGCTTCAAAGTCAGATGAAACCAGTGCATTAGCCCCAGCTGCAAGTTGTCTTCCCTTTAGAGCAGGATGTCAGCACAAATGCTGTGGCAGTATCTTCTGCCCTTAAACAGCTGAATCCTGTACAGCAATTTTGTGTCCCAATTAGTTGGCTGAAGGAAATTCTTCTTCATTTCATAGTGGAAGCTTATCCCATTATATATGATGATGCTATCCTGTCTCCACATCCTCAGCAATTGTTCCCTTTGCTCAGAGTGGAGCAGCCTCACAGAAGAAAGTATGGATCTCTTATCACTCCTTCAAGAATATCATTGGCAGGTCATCTCTTTTCTTGAAAGGCTTACTGGCATGTTGCTGTTTATTTTCCCATTGTTGTTTATATTAATTGAAATTTCAGTCTTTGATGTAGTAGTAAATGATACTGTCTTCCCTGGAGTTGAAAATCATTCCTTTGTGTATCTTGAGGGAACAAAAAATTCCTCAAGCCCCAATTTCTTCTCTTGCTTGTCCCAGAGAGTCCAAGTATTGAGGCTCTTCAGTCTTGTCTCTTGCGTCAGTTTTTCCTTGAAAAGCCCCAATTGTCCTTGAAGTTTTGAAACCTGTCCTCTCATTTCCAGCATTGCTCCTGAATTGCTATTCCTTTCTGATGTCCTCCAAGAGGAAAGCCCACATGTTTCAAAGATATCTTTCCTAAGGGCAGGGAATACTTTAGGAGACTGAATCCCTTAGTACTGTTCAGAATGGGGGAAGAGCAGGAGTTGGGTCCAGGCTGTAGTTGTTAAAACAAAAAAGGAGTTGCTGAAATAGAAGCAATTAAATATGTAAATTCATTTTGTTGAAAATTGGACAGCGCACATGGGAGTAGTAGTATAAAGGGTTAGAAGATGGGTTCTGCTAATATGACTTAGATGATGTATCACTGACATCAATCATGTTAAACTTATGATTCTTGAGTCTGAAGGGAGATCTGATTTGGGACCAATAACGTTTTGTTTAAAATAGATAAAGGTCATGATTCTAGACACCTGCTTTTGGAATAAAGCCACAAGACTCCACTGGTTTTGCAAAAACCAAAAATAAATTTTACTACACAAGTTCAGAAAAAATAAAATTCGGAATATGTGTCCTAATACTCTTGACATTCAGGTATGAGATATGTGTGAATTAGCAGACTTTCCAAACATACCGCACTATAGAGTAAATGACAGCTCTACATTTTACAAGAACCTACCCAGGTGTCAATACATACCCAATTCATATAATCTTGGTGAAATTCCGTCTCTCAAGATGATACAGAATTTCGCCACTATCTGATGAACGTGTACTTTGCACCCTCCCAGGATTCTCAAGAATACTCAACAGTAGCTAGAAAGCACACTTTCAAATCTATCATCATGCCAAGCAAAACACGACTGCTCCAAGGAGATATTTAATAGACAGGATGTTCCTCCAATTCTTGTGACAGCTCCTACTTGGCAACAAGATGGAGCCCTCTGGAGAGTTTTAATAGATCACCAGATCAGTTCGCGGGTCTGTGCATTGGCTCTTCTTGAGATAGTCAGTCTGAGGCAACTGTTCTATAATAAAGTTAGTGTTTGTACTTATCAATCATTGGAGGTTAATTGAAACTACTACAACCCATTAGCTATGAGGTGAGGTTGTATAAACTTGGCTTGTTCTTACTGAAGCAGCAGAGGTTGAGGAGCGACCTGATAGAAGTCTACAAGGTAATGAGGGGCATGGACAGAGTGGATAGTCAGAAATTCATTCCCAGGGTGGAAGAGTCAATTACTAGGAGGCATAGGTTTAAGGTACGAGGGGCAAGATTTAAAGGAGATGTATGAGGCAAGTTTTTACAATAAGAAGTCTCTTAACACCAGGTTAAAGTCCAACAGCAATTTTTTTTGATAGTAAATACTACAAGCTTTCGGAACGCGGTTCCTTCATCAGGTGAGTGGAGAGTTCTGTTCAGAAATAGCGCATATAAAGGCACACACAGTTTACAGAACACTGATTAGAATGCAAATCTTTACAGCTAATCTGCTATTCAAGTCTTAAAGATGCAGACAATGTGAGTGCAGAATGCATTAAGCATAGGTTAAAGAGATGTGTATTGTCTCCAGACAGGACAGTAAGTGAGATGTTGCAAGTTCAGGCAAGTTGTGGGGGCTACAGATAGTGTGACATGAACCCAGGATCCCAGTTGAGGCTGTCCTTGTGTGCGGAACTTGGCTATCAGTTTCTGCTCAGCGACTTTGCGCTGTTGTGTGTTGTGAAGGCCGCCTTGGAGAACATTTACCTGAAGATCAGAGACCGAATGCCAGTGATCACTGAAGTGTTCACCAACAGGAAGGGAACAGTCTCGCCTGGTGATTGTCGAGCGGTGTTCATTCATCCGTTGTAGTGTGTGCATGGTCTGCCCAATGTACCGTGCCTCGGGGCATCCTTTCCTGCAGCGTACCAGGTAGACAACATTGGCTGAGTTGCAAGATTCTGTGCTGTGTATCTGGTGGATGACGTTCTCATGTGAGATGATGGCATCCATGTCAATGATCCGGCATGTCTTGCAGAGGTTGCTGTGGCAGGGTTGTGTGGTGTTGTGGTCACTCTTCTCCTGAAGGCTGGGTAATTTGCTGCGGACAATGGTCTATTTGAGGTTGTGCGTTTGTTTGAAGGCAAGATGTGGTGATGGCCCTGGTGAGATGTTTGTCTTCATCAATGACACGTTGCAGACTCTGGAGAAGATGTCGTAGCTTCTCCGCTCCAGGGAAGTACTGGACAGTGAAGGGTACTCTGTCCACCGTGTCCTGTGTTTGTCTTCTGAGGAGGTCGGTGCGGTTTTTCACTGTGGCATGTCAGAACTGTCGATCGATGAGTCAAGCGCCATATCCTCTCATCTGAGCAGATCCTGTGTGTACGGGGATGGTTTCTTTAACGTGTTTAGGGTGGAAGCTGGAGAAGTGGAGCATCGTGAGGTTATCTGTGGGCTTGCAGTACAGTGGGGTGCTGAGGTGACCATCCTTGAAGGAGATGCGTATGTCCAAGAATGCAGCTGATTCCGGAGAATAGTCCATGGTGAGTCTGATAGTGGGATGGAACTTGTTGATGTCATCATGTAATTGTTTCAGTGATTGTTCACCATGAGTCTAAAGGAAGAAAATGTCATTGATGTATCTAGTGTATAGCATCAGTTGAAGGTTCTGTGCAGTGAAGAAGTCTTGTTCCAATCACTGAAACAACCAAATGATGACATCAAATTCAACTCCACAGCAAGTTTTTTTACAGAGTGGTGGGTGCCTGGTACTGCTGGGAGAGACAGTGGAAGCAGATACACTCGTGACTTTTAAGGGGCATCTTGACAAATACGTGAATAGGATGAGAATAGAGAGATATGGTCTCCAGAAGGGTAGGGGGTTTTATTTCAGTCTGGCAGCATGGTCGGTGCAGGCTTGGAGAGCCGAAGGGCCTGCTCCTGTGCTGTAATTTTCTTCTTTTTTCTTGTTTGTCAGGTTTTGCTGAGTAGTACCACGGTGGTTTGCACTGCTGCCTCACAATGCCAGGGACCTGAATTTGATTCCTGGTTTGGGTGACTTACTTTACGGAGTCCGCACATTCTCCCTGTGCCTGTGCGGGGTTTTTCCCACAGTCTGAAGGACGTACTGGTTAGGTACATTGGCCATTATAAATTCCTTCTTGGTGTACCCGAGCATGTGTCCTGTTAATATAAATGTGACACTAAGAAATAAACTTTGAAAACCAGTGAATTAATTGAAAAAAAATCAAGAACAAAATTGAAATGGTGACTTCTGGCACGATGAGGAATGTGGCAGTATAGATTCAATGGAAAATGCGAGTGCAGGAAAAATTATGTATTTAAATGGAAGATCAAGTAAGCAGCATCTGAGAAATCTTGTAAAATGCCTGAACTCTGTACTTTTCCAACTCCTGCGTTAATTGCTCCAGACTTTCAAGACATTTCACTGATCTGACCTTTTCAAACTGATAATTTAATTTCTGGCATAATATCTAGATTATTTAGTTAATTAAGGGAAGAAAGAAGGAAGATGTTGAAAAAAGTTGTATCAGGATACGAATTGTGAGAATTTCAGTGATAACCATTGTAATGGCTCTCTTGAACATATTTGGGGATGTGCCCGGACCAATGAGTTGCAGGAGTACATTTCAATGTGGCTTATATTTACAGACGTTTGGTGTAGCACCCACCAAAGTTAGGAAGTTCAGAAGCTTGAATAATTGTTTTGCAACTTCAGGTATAAAATTAGGATGTATGATATGAAGAAACCTATAATGATGTGGGAATATTTAATTTGCTTTTTTGACTGATTGGTTTACAGAATAGGTCCATCAATCATTTGAAAACTGACTACTTGCTTGTTTCAACATAATTCATGAAAGGCAGTATAATTGGCAGCCGATTAACAAGTAATTGGGGAGCAAGGGGAATCTTGTGGTGTCTGCATTTCAGTATTGGAGATTGCTACTCCCAAAGGATGAACTGAATCTTGTGTGGCACAGAAATCCAAATTATTGGTCTTCACTTTTTGTTCAATTGCTACATAATTAATCTCAAATCTGATGGTAAAATTGTTTGCAAATCATTGAGCTGAATTGCAGATTCTGTCACTCCCTCTCTTCCTCCCATACTCCCCTCCTCTTTGACTGCCCCTCCTCTCTTTCTGCTCCACCCTTCACTTCCCTGCCCCTTTTTTGGCCCCAATCATATCTAACAAATTACAATTTTTAAATCTGTCATTCAACTATTTTAGTTCATTTTTCCAAGAAGAACGGTATTGCATTCACTGTAACATTCAGCCCTTACATAATTCCAGGATTTTTGTTGCTTCTGCGCTTCATTTCTGTAAAGAATTTACCTATTCATTTTAAATTTAAAATCATATTAGTCTAGTCTGACCTCATCATATACCTTGGGGTTTCTGATCTGTACTCTGACTAGTCACATTTGAGCTGCTTTTCCAGGAAGAAGAACCCAAATTTCTCATCATTTTTTCTCATGTAAATATGAGTTGTTGTAATAGCTCAAATGGTTTACACTACATACTAACATCACTGCTCTGCATTGTCTCCATTTTTCTGTCTTAAGAGCTACAAGATGCAATGTACTATTTGAATTTTGATCACTATGTCCTCCAAATTGCATCTTAGTACTTTGTGGGGTTTGTAGTTAAGGTTTTGATTTGACTTTGCTGATGAGTGCTGCCTATGTTGAATATTCCTAGATCATACTCAGCTGCTGATTTCATGACTGCCCAGTTGTAAGTTTGTCAAGCGATTATATTAAGAACTGTGAACCACCACTGAAGACAAGTTTTATAAATTATTATACTGTAGCTTGGTGTAACTTTTGTTCAACAATCCAATCTTCACAAAGCTAGCAGAGAGCACTCAACAGAAACATTTAGCAATTGCACAAAATTGATTAGATTCTGAATGATGGCAGTGGTTGTTCAGTACACTTGAATCCAAGCTTATATTTATCACAGATTAATTTCTTGGATCAGTTGGCTGTTTCCAGATGAGGTCAATGTAATCCCTCAAGCTTATATACTTCAACTCCTGCACAGTTGAAAGTGCCCTTTGATTCACATGTATGCTGGTGATTGGTATATTTGCACATGATCAGGCAAGTCATAGAAATATTAACTTTATGTAGCTTAAGTGTCTGTGTTGTCTCTCTGATCAAAAAGTTAGATCAGACATGGAAAGTAATTTTAAGATCAAACCACAAATAACAATTTATAATAGTTATAATATTAAGCAAGAAATGTTTGCTGCTGTCATAACACTTGGGGCTACAACCTGTAAGAGTGATAGCAAACTGACGCGCACAAATTAACAGGCATGGCCGTTCCTACTGACACAAATAAAAAATGTAATGTTCCGTTTGATCCCACAAAATTGGGGAGGTGGAGGGGTTGTGGGGAGTGCATCTGGAACAGGAAAAGTCACCCTGTTAATGGACTCAGCTGGGTTTCTCTTTCCACCATGCTTGATTGTCAGTCTGCCAGAGGGGGTATCACAGCGGCAGCAGGTCCTGCAGAGTATTTTTGGCGAAACATTACAAGGTAACAACATAGCCACAACAGACACAGGTGGAAAGCAGTCAAGAACAAAGTGTGAAAGAGGAAATATTGTTTGGAGAAAAAAAACAGGAAAGCCAAAAGAAGAGCATGACTGGGACAGCTGAAGGAGAAAGCAACCGCAGGTTCAATATAACTGTTTTGCTGAATATAGGAACAAACCAGAAGCAAAAAAATCAACTGCAGATTGAAAAAAATCAACTGCAGATTAAAGTTGAGTAAGTTGTCTATACGATCATTGTTGAAAATGAGCAATAATTTAGATATGGCAAGTGGAAATTTACTCAAATTGAAGCTACCACTTCATTAACAGCACAAGGCATTACATAGCGAAGAGGTGGAGGGTAGAGGACAACCTGGTTTGAATGAAAATGCCAAGCTGATGTGCTTCACCTTCTCAGGATCCTCAAGAGTGCAGCACATCTGCTTGCCTTTGTCATGCGGATGCTTTTATGGAACAATCTGATATCTCACTTATTCACGTTGTGCTATTTTGCTTAAGGAAGAACATTTTCACTGAGAAACAAAAGGGACTGACTTAAAATGGATGCCAACTTTCTTCATGGATATGTGAAGGCAATGGAAGTCTCAAACAATGACATTGTGTGAAAAGTTTCCTTCCTGTTCCATCTGAATTGAAAAATGGGCCATGCAGAAGTTAATGGCTGGAATATTTTTTAAAAATAACCTTGGCCGTAAAGGACAGTGGCAAAGCAGAAGTCCCAGACGTGGTCTAAACAATGCGTGTGTGTGTGTATATATGTGTATGTGTTGGTGTACAACTACTCACGCGTTTACTTAAGTACCTGTCTGGCCTGTTTTATACAGAGCTGCACATGGTTGAATATCAAAGTGGTACATTCTTCAGTCTAGATTTAAAAAAACCCCGAGGTGGCACAGTGGTTAGCACTGCTGCTTCGCGGCACCAGGCTCCCAGGTTCAATTCTGGCCTCGAGTCACTGTTATGTGGAGTTTGCGTTTTCTCCCTGTGTTTGCGCGGGTTTCCTCTGGGTGCTCTGGTTTCCTCCCACAGTCCAAAGATATGCAGATTAGGTGGATTGGCCAAGGTAAATTGACCCTAGTGTCAGATAGGGGAAAAGCAGGGTAAATGCGTGGGGTTACAGGAATAGGGTCTGGGTGGGACTGTGGTTGGAACAGATGCAATGGGCCGAATGGCTGCCTTCTGTACTGTGGAGAGTCTATGGATTCTAGGAGTGGAAAGGTGCCACAGAATCCTTCCACTATTCCTGGTTATAATAGCAAACACCTATAAAGTGCCAACATGTCTCAAAGTGCTTTCAATGTTAACAAAATTTTGTACTGTGCAACAGAAGAAAACATTAGGACAGATGACCAAAATCGTAGACAAAGGGGTAGGTTTTCAGGAGCATTTATAAGATTAGAAATAGAAAGGTAGAGCAGTTTAGGGAGTGTATTCTAGAACTTGTGGCTCAAACAACTGAAAGTATGGACATAAGTGGTAAGGTAATTAAAATTGGAAATGCAATAGAGGACAGAATTGGACAAATCAACACTCAGATCCAGGGAGGGCTAACAACGAACATGAAATACTAGCCATGTGGACAGAAATTCTTCAGCTGAGCTAAAGCTCCACTCACATTGTACCTTTAAGACTTGATTAGCTGTAAAGACTCACATTCCAATCATTATTCATGTAAATTGAGTTTGTGTGTTTATATGCCCTGTTTGTGATCAGAATTCCCACCCACCTGACGAAGGAACTGCCAGTTCCGAAAGCTAGTAGTGTTTGCTACAAATAAACCTGTTGGACTGTAACCTGGTGTTGAGACTACTTACTGCAAATATTACAGGCCATGATCAGGGTCTCAGACAGTTGTGGGCAATGCCACAGCTAGTGGTTCAGTAAGTAACATAAACTTTAATGCAGTGTCAATCTAAACCTACTTGTCACACTAATAAATAAACATTAAATGTTAAAGTTTAATTTCAGTGTGAGCAGTTGCAGTCATTGTTGCTAGCTTTCAGGTTTGCTCATACTCAAGTTTGCATTCTATAAATTAGAAATGTAATGCCACTCCTGCATACAATTTATCTAGTATATTTACCAAGTAAACTAGATTGCTCATTCGGAGGGCAGGCGCAAACACAATAGTTCAGATGGGGCCCCCAATGCTCTTTTGCCACCCATGTTTCATAATCTTCAGCCTGCTGAACAGTTGAGAAGTAATAAACACATGCAAAAGAGGATTCCTAAATTTTATGCACATTTTAATTCCAAAGCCTAATAGTATGTTAGCTATAGATGCCCAGTATTGGAATTATGTAGAGGAGACTCTTTTCTATTGAACCTGGTAAATATCGTCTCTCATAGTACAAGAGCCAGTTTCTAGGGCCTTTGATTCATGTAATCTATTCTTTTGTAGGACTGCCTCACTTAAATATTACCTAGCTGCTTCATTCATCTGAATTTCTGCTGAGGGTTATAACCAAATTGATTTTTTGTGCTTGCTGCATTTTGTTGAAAGTAGAAGAGCTGTTTATTGGGAGATACTGAAGCTCCATGTGAGGTATTTCAAGAGCCACTCAATTTTGTTCAAAACAGTTTCCTGGTTGGAAATCATCATTCAGTATCGATAACTCAATCTGCCAGTTCCTCTCTAAAAATCAGGCCATAGCAGCTGTCTGCCTTCTCATAAAATGTACCCAGAAACAATGCAGTTAGTTCAGTGTTGAAAAAAAGTGGGTTGGTTTCACTGCCAAGTATCTTGCCAAAAATCACCCCCTCCATCCAGACTTATTTCCTTTTGCACTGCAGAAGTAATTGGAACATTTCATCTCTTATTCATTGACAGGGATGTGGGAGTCACTGATTACATCATTCCCCGTACCTAATTGCCCACGAAAGGTGGAATGTGGTAAAGGTGAAGCTTTGGTATAACTAAGTGGTCAGCTGGGCCATTTCAGAGTGCAGTTGAGAAATCATATTGTTGTCCTGCTTTTGTTGGGGTAGTCTCAAACTATCATTCAATGCCTGGTGTTTTGTTTCCTCAAAATTGGTTGATTATCCCAACTTTCAGCTTTGTTCTTAGTTGACCATACTAGAAAGTTCCATCAGCACTTCATCTTTCACACAGCAACAGCATCTTTTCACTTAATCTACCCTTTGTCTTTACCTCACCCCTTGCAATCCATTCACTGTCATTGGAGTTGAATTTTTTTCATTATTATTCATTTGTGGGACATGGGCATTGCTGGCTGGCCAGCATTTATTGCCCATCCCTAGTTGCCCGAGGGCAGTTGAGAGTCCACCACATTGCTGTGGCTCTGGAGTCACAAGAAGGTATGACCAGGTAAGGAAGGTAGATTCCTTCCATAAAGGGCATTAGTGAACCAGATAGGTTTTTCCAACAATCGACAATGGTTTCATGGCCATCAGATTCTTAATTCCGGATTTTTTAAATTGAATTCAAATTCCACTATTTGCCGTGGCGGGATTCGAACCTGGATCCCCAGAACATTAGCTGACTGTCTGGATTAGTAGTCCAGTGATAATGACACTAGGCCATCGCCTCCCTCAAATTGAAATTAGACTGAATATGGTTCCAACATCTGCTTCTAGGACATCTTAATCCATTCAGAGTTTTTACTTATGACATTCCTGTGACAATTTTGGGGTGTTCTGGTGACCCTTATGCTTGTCCTTGTCCACAAACACCCCTAGCAATATTTTAATTTTCACTTGTCATCTCATGTTAGCCTGAAGAGCTCCCTGTTCAGACACAGCGAGGCCAGATGCATAGAAACACTTTTTTTCTGTGTCCGGTGAGTTGTTTTTACTGCCTATTTCAACAGCACCTTTCCAACACACAACGTCTACCTCGAGTAGGGCCAATGTCGCAGATGCATCAGAACATCAGCGCCTGCAAGCTCTTCAAACAGTGTACCATTCAGATTTGGAACATATTGCACTGTTCCTTCACTTTCGCTTCGTAATAACACTGGGTGTGCCTATATCACATGGACATTGGCTCTCAAGCACCTTCTCGAGGATAATTAGGGATGGGTAATAAATATTGGCATAGCAAGTGACGCACATCTTGTGAATGAAAAAAGACAGTAATGTAATCAGGTAAATATTGACACAAGCTAAAGAAGCAGATATTTGGACAGGTAACTAAACTTTATTTAAGAGTTGGATTTTACTGTTGGCCTTCAAGGATGCAAACAGTGGAGAAACAGAGTTATTCAGAGAATGCCAGAGTACAAGGACTTGATAGCTAAAGATGAGTGAGTGTGGCGAGGATCCTGACAAGCTAGCGCCCATGTATGCAGCAGGGAAAGTGTGCATGATGCATTGGTGAATGCAGTGTATCCTGAATGCACGTCTGCAACTGCTCCTGATGCCTGGCTGATCAGCATCAGGAGCTGTGAAAGTAAAATGCAAATCCCAGAGCATTTGAAGAGAACTATTTTAAAGCCGGGGTAGCACTTCCAGGTAATTTTGATAACTGGAGGCTGAGCTAGGCTTTCTCTTGTGTGCAGCTGTCACATTAAATGGGTGAGTGCGTGGAGGAGCAGTGAGCCCAAAATCAGTGGACATTTAAGAGTACTTATGAGATTGCTGTCATCTTGATTTTGTTTTGCAAATAAATACACTAATTTCAAAACTTTGTTATTTTACATTTAGGTTTTAATATTTTTTGTGAAAAATCAATTCAGCCCTTATTATTATGAGCTCCATTGATATTATAACTGAATGAGAAGACCCCAGAATGGAACCCTGGCTCAAGAGACTAATTTTTACGTTTTGGAAAATGTAATTAGTTTTAACAATGAAAGAAACTTTCATTAAACATGAAAAGTTGGACAATGATATAATACTCCTTTACTCACCCCTTAGTTTAACAAATATATACAGACTTTAAGATTAACATGGATTATAAAGTATAACTGCAGTTTAACACACAGTCCCCTTAAACACAAGCAGACTGTGGCAGAACACACATTCCTCTCTGAACTCAAGTGAATATCTGTGGACTTTTCCTCAAAATTCTCCCAGATGATTCCATACAATGAACCACCTTGTTTCACTGTACTCCGGTTTCCAAACAAATGATTTTAAATTCCATTTTCAAAAGAACACACTTTCAAATCTTTTAAAGAGTGCTTTCTCTTAGGATCCACTTAAAGGTTTTAAACCTTCCCCCTTCAGGATTTCTTTGTCTTCACTGTTGCTTCAACTATTGATTCTCTGACTGTGTTAAAATGGCATCTAACATATTTATCTCTAAAACCTTCTTTAACTCTGGTCACTGCAGCTGTCTCCTTAACTCTGCCTTTTCAGCTCTTTACTGAACAGTTCTCTGTTCTAGTATCGTCAATCTCAGGATTCTTGGTAATTTGTCTTCAGTTTCCTTAACTAGCTGGATTTTGGCACTCTGCATTTGTTTTCTGAACCATTATTCCATTGTATGTTTTTTCTTCTATCAAAGCATAGAGAGATGTTCCCTCTCTAACCTGCTAAACCTATTGCTTTTAGGAGTACTGAGAGCTACCCTACTCTCTCATGACATGTTTCCAACTGCAATACATCCAGCTAAAATTAAACTCAAAAGCCTTCCTACCTCAAAAGTACCCCCCAGTTGCCAAGTAGCGACTTCATGTCTCTGCTAACTTTACTTTTCACGCTGTAGCCCCTCTATGCACAATAGAAGGACAGTTCGGATTGAAGCCAAAACCCACATTTATACAAAGACATTTATCCAGCAGAATTCTAACTATAGGTTTAACCTTCCTTAAAACAGTAAATTAAACTTAAAATTATACCTTATTTCTAATATTTACCAATACAGTTATATATCCCTTAAAATTATTTTTGTTTTCCTATCATTATATTGTTTTGTTTCTCATTCCCTCATTAAGGCATTAAGGGGCTGATTCTTGCTGAGGACTGGTGCCATGGGGCTGGCCATTGTTTTGAACCTGGGATCTTCAAGCTGACATAGGCATAGTAGTACATTGAAGAGCACCTTCACCCGCTAGAATGATTATATATTTATATTATCATCTGCTTACGCATGCTGTCAAGTTTAATTCTTACAGCTACATTTATAATGGTATCAAAGGTGTGTGAAACCTCAGTTAAGTGGGGAGGTGGGAAAAGCTAGGGCTGTTCTCCTTAGTAAGAAGTCTCTCAATACATCATGTTCTCATTAAAGCAGGGAAAGATGAGCATATATTTAAGAGTGTTTAAGATGAAGTGTATTGATCAAGTAAACAAGGAGAAATTGTTTCTAGTAGCAGACATATCAGTAACCAGAAAATACAAGTAATTGGCAAATGAACCAAAGGTAGCAGACTTAAAGGCCCAGCAGAAACTTGCAACTACAGTTCTTAGGTGTTCTGCTGGTGGGCAAAGGGTTGAAATGTTGAAGCATAAATGCTGCCTGCTGTGAGTCCCATGAAATGGAGGTCTTCGTGGACAATCTCAGTTTAACTTTTGAGACGTTGTTTGTGTGCTTCTGAAAAGCATCTTCTGTCCCTGCCAGAGGTCCAGCTAAGACTTGGATTTTTAGAAGAAGGATGATGCAGGCAATAGGAAGCGAAGTGTGTTTGTGGTTGTAGATTAGGGTTTTGGGTATCAAGAAAATTGAAAATTAGGAATGTGCTCACTCACAGATGGGCCATCATTTACAATTTGTTCATAACTTGAACAACGATGAGCCCACAGTGTGCCTGAAACAGACCATAGATGCACTTGGTAGCACCTCTTTCAAAATGTGCCATGAAGTTTTAAATTCTAGTTTTAATCATGAGGTAGTGAGTGAATGCAGTGTACTTTCTACAAGATGTGACTGCCTCTAAAATGCCTTTTGGTGTCTCCATCCATAATTTATCTTTACTAGAATTTTGTTTCTTAAGGATTTATGGCAGGCACCCCATAAAATTCCCATACCCTGCAGGGGCCCGCTAGACAAAGTGTTTGCCCACCCATTGAGTGATGGATGCATAAGAGTTGGCATTTGAGGAATTTTTGGAAAACTGTAGACGACAGTAATGAGGAAGGCTGAGGGCATGGAGGGATTTTAAACATGAGGATGAAAATTTTAAAGCTGAGACATTAGTGGAACGGTAGCTAGTGTAGACAAAAACAAATATGGACTAAGTGTGTGTGCGTTAGGATATGGGAAAGAATGAGGGCAAGGGTTTGGCAAGGCTAAACCATTTGAGTTTGTTGTATTGGTGCACTTGAAATATTTGAATTTTCTCCCTATTGTTTGTGGTCTGTCTTTGTGTGCTTCAGATGGCTCTTCCGTTATGTATAAGAATTTGAACTTGTCAGTGAAAATGTCTGAATTTTCAGTGCATCTAGCCTCGCATTTCTACAAGACCTGTGACCAACTCCAGTACCAAGAATTCTTAGAATCATAGAAAAACTACAGCACAAACAGGCCCTCAGCCCACAAGTTGAGCTGATCTTATCTCTACCCTATTAGGCTTACCTATTGAGTCCCATGTACTCATCCAGAAGCCTCTTAAAAGACCCTAACGAATTTGCCTCCACCACCACCGATAGCAGCTGATTCCACTCACTCACCACCATCTGAGTAGAAAACTTACCTCTGACATCTCCTCTATACCTACTCACCTGTGTCCTCTTGTGGCAGCCTTTCAGCCCTGGGGAAAAGCCTCAGAGTCTACCTGATCAATACCTCTCATCATTTTATACGCCTCTGTCAGGTCCCCTCATGTCCTTCGTCTCTCTAAGGAGAAAAGATCGATCTTTCTCAACCTATCCTCATAAGGCATGTCACCCAATCCAGGTAATACCCTTGTATACCTCCTCTTTACCCTTTCAATGGTTTCCACGTCCTTCCTGTAATGAGGCGACCAGAACTGAGCACAGTATTCCAATTCTTTCCCCACTGTTAATTTGGTTCTTTTTACCAGTAATATTTTCTGCTACCTGAATGAGGGAAAAGTTCATGACTGCTTTGAGTTGTATTAGGATTGCTCAAAAGCATCTCATACTGCATTCTTGTGGCCTGAAGAGAAGACATTTTCATTCTATAGACCTGTTCTGGATTCAAATTAAGGATATGAGGTGTGTTTGCTTTAAAAGCTAAGTACATGATTTGATAGTGATGTCATTAGGGTGTTGGCAGATGCTGCTGTTTTATTTCAGTTGTACTCTGTGCAGGATACTTAGAATCCCCAGATTTCTTATAGTGCCTTCAGCCCATCAAGTCTGCACCGACCACAATCCCACACAGACACTATCGCCGTAACCCCATGTATTTACCCTCCTGACACTAAGGGTTAATTTAGCATGGCAATCAACCCAACCCGCACATCATAGCACTGTGGGAGGAAACCAGAGCACCCGGAAGAAACCCACGCAGACACAGTGAATGTGCAAACTCCTCCCAAGGCCAGAATTGAACCTGGCTCCCTGACACTGAGGCAGCAGTGCTAACCTCTGTGACGCCTGTTGTTAGTGTGATGGAATTAAAATGTAAATTTTTAACAATATCTTCTGCAATGACCATCCAATTTGAATGTTATTCAAATTAATAAAAATCTAATGTGCTTTCATGCTGTGACTATCAATTTTTTAAAATAGCTACAGTGCATCTTGCAACAGCCTTAATTCATGACAGCATAAATGACAGCATCCTTGAAGTTTCTGTTGTGATTTGCTTAAGAATCAGGCTGTTAGATCTAGGATTTCTTCAATCAAAGCCACGTCTGATTTTTAAAGATAATTTATGCTGTGTCTTGTAGCTTATGCCTCTTATAAGCAGCTTATGTGTACTGCACAGCTAGCATTATTATACCAAGATCAGTTGGTAACTATGGAAAAATTAAATTGTAATGACTAATTTTATCCAAAAAGCTGGCAGCTTCAATGGAAATGATGGAAGTGACAATTCTCCATTTGTACAGTAGATGTACTGCTTATAGTATGCCTGACTGTTCTGTTATACTGATCTGCTTTCCTTATTTGATGTATCACTCGATTCCTTGCTTCAGCTATCGCAGGATCTTTGAGTGACGTGAATTGAATACCAAACTGACTAGTTGTAAGCTCTGCTTTCACGTCCAAGAACTGGGTTGATTTTCATTTCACAAAGAACTTTCACAAACCTTGGCAAGAGACTGCTTTCCCATCACTCTGGGTTGGATTCCAATGGTGGTAAAGACTTGTGCATATATATATATACATATATATACTTATAGTGCATTACCTGATCAGTGGACATCTCAGAATACTCCACAGCCAATTAAATATTTTTGAGATACAGTAACTGTTGTAGGAAACACAGTAGCAAACTGGCTACAAGAGCAGATCAGAGACTGGGAATTCTGTGGTGAGTAAGTCACATGATGACTCAAAACCAGTCCAACATCACAAGGCACAAGTCACTGTTCACCTGCCCCAAATGAAAGTAGCTCCAACAACAGTCAAACTCAACACCATCCAGTTGCAGTAATGTATATCAAATGATACACCGCAGCAACTTAACCAAGAGTCCTTGGATAGCACCAGAAGAACAGTACCGTTAAATGCATGGGAACACCAGCATCTGCAAGTTCCAGTCCAAATTGCACCTCATCCAGACTTGGAACTCAATCACCATTCCTTCATTGTTACTGCATAAAGTTGCCAGAGTACCCTTAAGAGCACTGTGGGTATGCTTATACCAAATTGGCCGCACCAGTTTACCATCACCTCGGCGCGGGCTCGTTGGGCCGAAGGGCCTGTTTCCCGTGCTGGGTTGTTGTTCTTTGTTCTTGAGGACAATTGGGGATGGACCAATGCTAACATTCCAAAAACCAATATAACAAAAAATTATTGTTACAAGTCAGTTTGGATACTTGAAGGTGATCTACGAAGCTTGACTGATCTGTAACGTTTTCCATCGAATTTGGCTAGGATGAGCATGAGAGGTTTCACTCCAGGTGTGATTCAATTGACCCACGAACTTCTATCAAAAACAAAGTTTAGTTAAGAATGTTGTTGACATGTATGGTAAGACATTTAGCAAGAACTTTTAACAATTACAAACAAGAAGCATGACACATCTGTGTTCCAACCAAAGCCAACATCCAATACACGAAACCTTCCAAGTAAATACAATACAGCATTGGTCAAAGTCCACTTGTTACAGGAATTTGGCCTCCTGGATTGAATGCTGAAAATCCCTTGTGAAGAAACTCAGAAGAGATTGTAGTCAAATCTGTTGCCCAAAACACAGCTTCTTTATGGCAGAGCCAAACAAAGAGAAAAAAGACGGGAAAAGAGAGAGACTGCTTCTTGGCTTGCTGTTAAACTGCTTCCAAAACTCCCCAAAAAACCCTAAAAGCCAAAGGAAAAACACTATATCATCTGACGGCCACAGCTTAATTCTGCCCCCCCGCCATTGGCATTGCTGAATCTGTAAGCTGCATGGGTTTTTCAAAAAAAAATTCACCTGATAGTACGCCTACACCAAATTGGCCGTACCAGTTTACCGTCGCCTTTTTGAGGACAATCGGGGATGAATTAAAATAAAATTGCACTCAGCAAGTTCCCACAAGCAACAGTGCGATGGATAAATTGTTATGATGTTGGTTTAAGGTATAAATATTGGCGAGGACACTGGGAATAGCTCCCCTGCTGCTCTTCAGAATAGTCCATGTAATCTTTTACACCCACCTGAGAAGTCAGACAGGCTCAGTTTAATGTCTCTGCTGGAAAAGAACAGTGCGTTACTCCCTCAGTTTGGCAGTGGAATATCAACTTGGAGTTTTGCGCTCAAATCCTGAAATAGAAGTTTCCTGGTTCAAATCCTAACTCCGAGGCAATTCAAGCCACCACTCTAGTGTCTCAAAGTGAAATATTCACTTTTGTGCCTGAAAATTTGAATATTTCTGAAGTGCTATATCTTCGCCAGACATCTGAGTTTTGACTATAGGCCATATTCATGTAATTAAAATATAAAGCTTTATAAGGACTGTTGCTTGTGCACAGCATAGTTTTGTGAAGGGGAGGTTATGCCTCATGAACTTGATTGAGTTCTTTGAGGAAATTACAAGAAAAATTGACCAGGGCAAGGCAGTAGATGTATACATGGACTTTAGTAAAGCCTTCAGTAAGGTTCCACAGGTAGGCTGATAAAGAAGGTGAAATCACATGAGATCCAAGATGAGCTGGTAAGATGGATACAAAACTGGCTTGGCCACAGAAAGCAGAGAGTAGCAGTGGAAGGGTACTTTTCTAACTGGAGGCCTGTGACAAGCAGTGCTTCTTTTGTTTTATTTATATAAAAGATATTGGAGGAAAATGTAGGTAGTTTGATTAGTAAATTTGCTGATGAGACAAAAACTGGGGGAGTAGCGGATAGTGGGGAGGATTGTCAGAGGATACAGCAGGATTTAAATCGGCTGGAGACGTGGGCCTAAAGATGGCAGATGGAATTTAACCTGGACAAATGTGAGGTGATGCTATTTGGAAGGTTTGCTGCAGAAGGAAAGTATACAGTACGTGGTAGAGCCCTTAGGAATATTAGCATACAGAGTGATCTAGGTGTGTAGATCCACAGTTCCCTGATGGTAACAGCTCAGGTGGACAAATTGGTGAAGAAGGCGTATGGCGTGCTGGCCTTCACCAGTCGGGGTGTTGAGTATAGGAATTGGAAAATCATATTGACTTTGATTAGGCCGCATTTGGAGTATTGTACACAAACCTGGTTGCCACACTACCGGAAGGATGTTGATGCAGTGGCAAGGATGCAGAAGAGATTTATCAGGATGTTGCCTGGTTTGAAGAATATGGACCATGAAGGAAGGTTGAACAAACTTGGACTGTTTTCATTGGAGCATCAGAGAATGAGGGAGAACCTGATAGAGGTTTACAGGATTATGACAGGTTTGTATAGGATGGATAGTCAGAGTCTTTTTCCCAGGGTCGAAGGGTCAATTAATTGGGGCCGTAGGTTGAGGGAGGAAAAGTTTGAAAGAGATGTAAGGGGCAAGTTTTTCCACACACAGGGTAGTGAATGCCTGGAAAGTGCTGCTGGAGGAGGTGGTGGAAGCAGATCCTATAACAACATTCAAGTGGCAGCTGGATAGATACATGAATAAGCAGCAAATAGAGGGAAATGGACCACGTAGATGCCAGAAAATATTAGATTTGAGAGATGTCAGTGTTGGCATGGACATGGTGGGCCAAAGGGCTTGTTCCTGTGCTGTTCTTTGCTCTTTGATAGAGAAACACTATTATTGCGCTTTTAGAACAATAAACAAAGAAAATTACAGCACAGGAACAGGCCCTTTGGCCCTCCGAACCTGCACGGACCATGCTGCCCGCTTTAACTAAAACCCCTAGCCTTCTGGCAACCACATCCCTCTTCGCATCCTATTCATACATTTGTCAAGACGCCCCTTAAAAGTCATTATCGTACTTGCTTCCACTACCTCCCCCAGCAACGAGTTCCAGGCACCCATCGCCCTCTGTGTTTAAAAAAAAATCTGCTTTGTACATCTCCTTTAAACCTTGCCCCTCATACTTAAACCTGTGACCCATGTGTATCATGCATAGAATCACAATCTCTGCAGTGCAGAAGGAGCCCAACGTGCGTGCACTGACAACAATCCCACCTCGGTCCTATCCTAGTAATCCCATGTACCTCTTAGTAACCCTTTCATTAAGGGGCAATTTAGCATGGCCAATCAACCTAATCTGCACATCTTTGGTCTGTGGGAGGAAACCAGAGAAGCCGGAGGAAACCCATGCAGACATGGAGAAAACATGCAAACTCCACACAGACAGTGATCTGATGCTGGAATTGAACATGGGTCCCTAGTGCTCTGAGGCAGCAGTGCTAACCACTGTGCCACCATGCCGATATGCACTGGTGCAGTATCTTTGTGTGCTGGTTAAATTTTGTTGACTTGCAGCTTTCATAATCATTTCCAATCAACCTGATTATCCAATCAATTCAATAAGTTGATTGTCTTTGTACCTAATCAGACTGGTACTTAACTGTAGGAGATCTCCACAGCGGGAGTTCAACAATCTCACAGTTCATTAAATCAAACACAAAGTCAAAACTTTAGCTTGACAATCAACTTTGCTGTTATATGTGTAATGGGGAAAGAAAATTCTCGGCAGATTGGTCTTCTGCCTTGTTAGCACAGGATTTTCTTTTCTGTGGACAAATTATAACATCCTTGATGTGGCTGTATTGCACCTCATAATCTCTAAGTCTTGCTAATGCTTTGGCGTCCATGTATTCTGAGCCCACAGCACAAAGTAATTATTCATGAAATTTGATGTTCTCACTGTTTTAAGTATGCTAAACTTTTATGTCACTACTGATAGTTCTATTTAAAGGGCTTATCCTACACATTATCTATATATCTAACATTTGGTGTGCAGTGCATCAAGGCTTTCAATTATCTATGCTCTTCAGTTTAAGTATTATTTTCCATGACAGCATGGATTATTCGGGCACTGGACTGTGTTGGACTCTGGAGTTAGTGTGGCCTTGTGCCTTTCTACGCAATTGTCATGGAAGGCATTCAGCAACAGTTGCATGCTGTGCATATGCTGGGTTTCATTGGTAAGAGTATCGTACCTGATGTGTGTGACTGCAGGATGAATTCAATGACAGCCTTGAGGGGATCAGAAGTTAAGGAATATACAATAGGACAGAGTGTACTACACAAGTGAAGTTTATTATTTCTGTCAACAGCTATTAGGTTTATGTACTCTTGACTTTATTCAAGGCTGACAATTCCATGAAGGTATTTATTTGAGATTATATGTATTCCTTGAGGGCATGAATATCATTTTAATGGACCCATGGCTCAGGGTAGTACGATGACTGGGGCATAGGATATTAAAAGAGGAACAGGAGCAAGCTGGTCAGTCCCTTGAGCCTGTTTTGTCATTAAATTCAATCATGTAGTGTCTGTACCTCAACTCTCCACCTATCTTTGTTCTGTATCTTGTTTTATGGGAGCAAGTTCCAGTTTTTCAGAGTTTGTTAGGTTTTATTCTTCAGAAATCTAATTACCCTATATCAGTGGTGGGCAGCCTAGATTCACATGTGGTCCATCTGGGTTCTGAGTGCAACCCACAAGACATTGTGTTGACTATTGCCCATATGCAAGATTGTTACATTCTGCAGATATCACATCAGTTATACTGGTAGGAAATGCACGCAGAGCAAGTGAAGTGAGGTGCATTCTAATTGAACACAACGTTGACTGAGAGAGCCAAGCACACTCCCTGCATCTAAAGTATAAACATTTACTTTTTTACCATTTGACATTGATGATCATTCTTCAATATATGTGATTAAGCATTTTCTATAACACTCAAACTATTCGGCATGTGTCAGATGTATTTAATCTTATTCGCAGGGTCATGCTTATTGATCAAATCAGATTTAAATCTTGTGACCTACTGAGATAAAGGAGGGCCACTGACTAGTCCACGTTGCCTATCGCTGCTCTAAATTAAAGAAATGCAACTCTGAGCGTTAAAAAGGAATTTTGTTTATGCCGCACAGTTATGCAGCCAATTTCAATTCTAGTTTGTAACTACTCAGAATACTCTTTAGACAGGACTGACAATAAAAGGAATACCATTTGGTAGTTCAATTTATAGAGGTGACCTATTTATTGGTGACAGATATGCAACAGACTGTAATGTTGAGTTGAGAGAAATATTTTCTCCTGAATTTAACTTCCAGTCCAAAGACGAGATAGGCTGGTGCAAGTGGGTGGACTTATTCAGCTGGAAAATCACAATATATGTTCTTAATGTCTGACTTCCATGATTACAGTAAGAAGTCTCAACACCAGGTTAAAGTCCAACAGGTTTATTTGATAGTAAACCCACTAGCTTTTGGGGTTTGCCCCTTTGTCAGGTCTGGTCACAAACAGAGCATTTAAAGGCACACACAGTTTACAGAATACTGATTAGAATGCGAGTCTTTGCAGCTAATCGATTCTTAAAGGTGTAGACAATGTGAGTGGAGATAGCATTAAGCATAGGTTAAAGAGATGTGTATTGTCTCCAGATAGGACAGTAAGTGAGATGTTGCAAGCCCAGGCAAGTCATGGGGGTTATAGATAGTGTGACGTGAACCCAGGATCCCGGTTGAGGCCATCCTCGTGTGCGGAACTTGGCTGTCAGTTTCTGCTTAGCAACTGTGCGCTGTCGTATGTTGTGAAGGCTGCCTTGGAGAACATTTACTCGAAGATCAGAGGCCGAATGCCTGTGATCGCTGAAGTGCTCGCCAACAGGAAGGGAACAGCTTGCCTGGTGATCGTCGAGTGGTGTTCGTTCATTCGTTGTCGTAGTGTCTGCATGGTCTCCCCAGTGTACCATGTCTCGGGACATCCTTTCCTGCAGCGTATCAGGTAGTATTGGCCGAGTTGTGCCGTGTACCTGGTGGATGGTATTCTCGTGAGAGGATGGCATCCGTGTCGATGATCTGGCATGTCTTGCAGAGGTTGCTGTGGCAGGGTTATGTGGCATTGTGGTCACTGTTCTCCTGAAGGCTGGGTAGTTTGCTGCGGACAGTGGTCTGTTTGAGGTTGTGTGGTTGTTTGAAGGCAAGAAGTGGGGGTGTGGGGATGGCCTTGGTGATATGTTTGTCTTCATCAATGACATGCCGAAGACTCCTCAGAAGATGTCGTAGTTTTCCACTCCAGGGAAGTACTGGGCGACAAAGGGTACTTTGTTCACCATGTCCCATATTTGTCTTCTGAGGAGGTCAGTGCGGTTTTTTGCTGCGGCGCGTTGAAACTGTCGATCAATGAGTTGAGCGTTGTGTCCTGTTCTCCTGAGGGCATTTTTCAGCATCTGGGGGTGTCTGTTGCAATCCTGTGTATACAGAGGGCTTGTCCGTAGGGAATGGCTCCTTTAACATGTTTAGGGTGGAAGCTGGAGAAGTGGAGCATCATGAGGTTACCCGTGGGCTTGCGGTACAGCGAGGTGCTGAGGTGACTCTCCTCGATGGAGATGCGTGTGTCCAAGAATGCAAGCGATTCTGAAGAATAGTCCATGGTGAGTCTAATGGTGGGATGGAACTTGTTGATGTCATCATATAATTGTTTCAGTGATTGTTCACCATGAGTCCAAAGGAAGAGAACGTCATTGATGTATCTAGTGTATAGCATCGGTTAAAGGTCCTGTGCGGTGAAGAAGTCTTGTTCGAGCCTGTGCATGAAGATGTTGGCATATTGAGGAGCGAATTTGGTCCCCATGGCTGTTCCGTGTGTCTGGATGAAGAACTGGCTGGTGAAGGTGAAGACGTAGTCCAGGATGAAACGGATGAGTTGTAAAATTGTATCTGGAAACTAGCAGTTGTTGATGTTGAGTACTGAGGCAGTTACAGCAATGCCATCATCGTGGGGGATGCTGGTGTAGAGTGCCGAAACATCCATTGTGACGAGGAGTGTCCCTGGTTCAACTGCTCCATGTGTGCTGAGTTTCTGCAGGAAGTCCGTAGTGTCGCAACAAAAGCTGGGGGTTCTTTGTACAGTGGGTTTCAGGATGCCCTCAATGTAGCCGGAGAGATTCTTGCACAGGGTCCCATTATCCGATACGATGGGACGGCCAGGTGTGTTTGCCTTGTTTGTCTTTGGGAGGTAGTAGAGATCTCTTACGCAGGGAGTACGTGGGATGAGAGCGCTGAAGGTCCGGATTAAAGGTCTTGATCAGAATGTTGAGTTGACGGGTGTGTTCTTTGGTCGGATCTGCAGGTAACTGTCTGTAGTGTTCCTTATTGGTATGCTTCTTTGCAGTAATCCGCTCTGTTCAGTATGACAATGGCCCTCCTTTGTCTGCTGGTTTGATGGCAATGTTGTAGTCGGTCTTGAGAGCGTGGATGGCGTTGCGTTGTGCTTGGGTGATGTTCAGGGCTGTCTTGTGAGTGCAGTTGATGAATCTGGTGTTGGCGCACCTCCTGATGGCTTGGGCATACGTGTCCAGTCGAGGGCAGCGGTCTTCCAGAGGAGTCCAATTATACTCTTTCCTCTTCAGTTGCTGCACTGTGGATCTCTGTCGGCTGTTCCGCTTCATTGGCTGTCTCATTGTGTTCGCTGTTGGCTTCTTGGGGTTTGTGGAAGAACTCCCACAGCCTCATTCACCTAATGAATTCCTCTGTGTCCGCTGTGAGACTGATGGGGCCCATTTTGGTGGTGGGGCAGAAATTGAGCCCTCGGCTGAGAACTTTGACTTCAACTTGTTGGACTACACACCAACCAGAGGACAATATACTTCCCTGCAGTGGTACTGTTATCTACTGTGCTGGGGGGGGCTTGGTTGTTGCTGGCGGTGATGCCAAGTTTCTCAAATTTCCTGTTCTTGGTGTGCATGTAGATGGTATAGTTTCTTTGTCTCATCTGCTTGGCAAAATTTCGCAGCTGGTCCGCGTCCTGAGCGCAAGTTAAGAATATGAATTCTATCTTGGTTTCCAGGATGCGGCGTTTACTGTAGAGCTGGTGGTTGAGGAGAGAGAGGTATGACGGCAAAGTCTCTCAGCGTAGTCTGTGTTATAGGTTGATCTAAGTGGGTTTGTGATCTGTAGTCCTTTTGGTATCTTGTCTGATTTCTTGCATCTTTGTAAAAACTTGATGTGTCGATATGCGCGATCTTCTTGGAGATCCTCTCCACTTTCATGATTCCATTTTCCATGATCAACAGCAAGACGAGCTATTGAGTGCACAATGATTTTACGTTTGTAAGCCTTGCTACTATCATGTTTGAGCTGCTGGTGGAAACCTAAAGCTACATTCTGGCAGTTGTGTGATGACCAACAGCAGGAAGAAAAGTTGTAGTTGGACGGTAGTTTGCAATTAGAATAATAATTTTGAGAAAATGAGAGATAATTGCAGATATGAAGGAGAGGGCTACAGTATTGTCAGTATTACCTAATTTGAAAGCCAGGAATGAAAGTTGGGCGGCCAACAGTTTATGGGTACCAATCAAGTGGGCTGTTTTCTCCTGGATGGTGTTGAGCTTCTTGTGTTGCTGGCGCTGCATTCATCCAGCAAGTAGAGAGTACTCTATCACACTCTTGACTTGTGTCTTGTAGATGGTGCTTAGGCTTTGGCGAGTTAGGACGTGTGTGCTCCTGTTGCCACAGTATTAATATAGTTAGTCCAGTTTGGTTTCAGAGCAATGGTAACCACCAGGATGTTGATAGGAATAGGGCCAAATGAACAGGAGGATGGTTTCAAGGATCGCATAAGATGGAAGAATGCTTCAGGTAAGAAACAAAATTAGGATTCAAGTTGTCCATTCATTGCACACGTTCTCTCCATTATGTGATTGATTAGCTCCATTGTTAAACTTCAGTTCATATTTACAAATGTTTGATTTTTTAAAAAAAAGTTATGCTGTTGATTACCAATTTGCGTGCATGTCCCTTTCTTTCGATTTGTTCTATTTGACTTTGCTTTATTTTGTTTTCATTTTTTCACTTTTTTTCACTGTGACTATTTCCAGGAAGGCTACATAATCCTTTGTCACGCGCAAGCTGTTCAGACAAAAATGAAGTTGCCACACATTCATAAAAATAACGAGACTGAATTTGACATGTTCAGATGAACTTGAGATGGAAAACAAAATTGCTGCAATGTCAGTATCTGTTTTATGAATTAGAAGGTGGTAGATAAGGCCTTTAATAAAAGAAAAGCTTCAATTTCATAAATAGGAACAAAGACACACTTTCAAAACCTGCAGGTGACAGGAAATTGAAGTGCAGTAAATGCTTAGGAAAGTAGGAATAGAATTGACCGAAAAGATGGTGGAATAGGCCCACACAAGGCTGAAATTCAACGCAAAGGCGTGTGTAGCACACTCTGGTCGGGAGAATGAGGAGAGGCAATACATGTTAAATGGTTCAATTTTTTTAACGGTGATTCAAAAAGAGATCTAAGGCTGCTTCTCTTGGGTAACCTAATGAACTAAATCAACAAACAGAAATTAAAAGCCCCTTGAAGTGATACCACATCAAAGTTAAAATAATGTCAAAGGAAACTTAAATTATCAATGCAAAATGTCATTAAAGGTGTCAATAAAATACCTCAGTCTCCATGGTGCTCACTAGGATGGAAGGCCTTGGTCACAGAGGCAGACTCCCATGTTTGTGCACAAATCTTTAAGGGTCACACGGTCCTACTTTAGGACGTAATGGCTAGGAGAGGTCCAAAAGAGATGTACTATAAAGGCTCCATTGAAATGAGGGATTACGGTTAGGTGGATAGATAAGAGAAACTAATGGTATTCTCCTTTGAACTGAGAGGAGATTTGCTGAGGTTGTTTAAAATCATGAAATGTTTAGATAGATTTTCTTTTCCCCTATTTCCAAAGGCTAAAGAATCAATGACCAGAAGGCACAGATTTAGGTGATTGGCAGAAAGGTAGAATTTAGAATGTGTTGCCTTTTGTTTTATGGAATGGAGAGGGTCCAGAGGAGGTTCATGAGAATGATTCTGGGAATTAAAAGGTTGTTGTACGAGGGGCATCTGAGGACTCTGGGCCTGTACTTGATGGAGTATGTAAAGGTCGGGGGGAATCTTATTGAAACTTACAGAATAATGAAAGGCCTGGATAGAGTGGACATGGGGAAGATGTTTCCATTAGTAGGCAAGACTAGGATCCAAGGGCGCAGCCTCAGAGTAAGGGGATGATGCTTTAGAACTGAAAAGAGGAGGAATTTCTTCAGCCAGAGGGTCATGAATCTATGGAATTCATTGCCACAGAATGCTGTGGAGGCCAGGTCATTGAGTGCATTTAGGACAAGTAGGTTCTTTGGTAAAGGGATCAAGGGTTACAGGGAAGAAGTGGGAGAAGCGGGGTTGAGAAATTTATCATCCATTATTGAATGGTGGAGCAGGCTAATCATTTCACAATCATTTCCCCAATATTTGACCTATTTTTGCTCTTATATCTTATGGTCATAATGTGGGCATCACTGGCCAGCATTTATTGCCCATCCTTAATTGTTCTTGAACTGAGTTGTTTGCCAGACCATTTCAGAGTCAGCCATGTTGCTGTGGATCTGGAGTCACGTAGATCCAGACCTACGTGATCTGGATCTACGCAGATAAGGACGGCAAATTTGTCAACCAGATGCGTTTCTATGACCATCAATAATAGTTTCATGATCATCATTAGATTTTTAATTTAGATTTTTTTCATTTGATTCAAATTTGGTGGGCTTCGAATATGGGTCCCAAGAACAATACCCTGGCTCTCTGGTTTGCTAGACCAGTGACAATACCAGTATTCCACCATCTCCCTCTAGTAGGGTGTTTGGATATTGATTCAATGAAGGCCTCCAATAGGGAAGTACTTGATGGGTATTTAAATTGCAGTGAAATAGGGAAAGAATTGGAAAGTGGAACTAGCTGGATTGCTGCTGAAAAGGGTCAGAGTGTTCTTTAAGGGCCCAAAGATGACCTCTTGTGCTGTGGTGCACTGTATATAATTTATAGGAAATGTAAAGCTTCTCAAGTGAAGAAAGTATTTGGAAATGATTGTGAGGCTCCCTGCTGATGTTGCAGATGTGTAAACTGCATCCCACAGCACGAACACTTATTGCAGAAAGTACTTTAACCATCTACTGCTTGATCTAAGCACATAAATCCATATCCAGCGCTATGACTGTGTGACTAAAATAACATTTTTGTTCATCTCCTTGAGACCTGTCCGTTTCTGTGTAGTATCAGTCATGGATAAACAGCAAGAATGCTTTAACTTGTATTTTTGCAGGAAGCAATGTAATGACTTTCTTGTAGTCTGGATCTATACATCACTTCCACAACCTATCTAAATGACATGTCCACTTTTATTGCCAGATAGGAGCCTGTTTATGTAATAAAATCACTCTGACTAGAAAATGGGTTAAGACCACCCAAGTTCATTTTATATAGGACCTGCATCGCTAACATTTAAAGACTACTTTCAATCCATAGCTCAGTTTATATCCTACTTTCGAAGATGAAAGGCTAATGGCACATCACAGAGAGATAGCTCTATAGCTCTGGTAATAGACATATTTGTATTAAAAAACTCTTCTCCCCAATAGAGACATGCCTTTTCCTTGTATTTGGATCCATTTCGACTCTCAGCTCCAGATAGTCTCTGTGCATCCTACAGAGACCCCATTCACCTATACCGAAGCCTTTGCCTCAGACCAGGTTGGAGGTTGATTGAAAATACACAAGTCAGGAAATTTTAACAACTGGGTGCTTCGAAATCACACTGAAAGGCATTCGGAAACAGTGCCTTTCATTTAATGTAACTGGACAGAACTGTAATTACGTGTTATAAGCTGCCCAGGATATGTGTTTTGCAGCTTTTGATGAAGTGAAGAACCAAAGTTACTCCATGGGTTGAAAAATGTGTTTTTAAATAACAGTGTCTCCCACTTTGTAGGAAAGCATCTACAAATTGGTTTTATGTATAAGTAGAAACGTTCTTATTCCAGATGTTTCTTTTCACCTTTTAATTTTAAATTGAAAATCTGAAATCATTTAATTAGATTTCTAAAGGCCTGCTGTTTCCAGATGAAACTTGGCAGTGGATTGAATGTATTTAACACACTTGAGTAGTAAAAGCAAGTGAGCATTCAAAGTTTGGGTCAAGGTTAAACCATTTTTAAATGTTTTGTGCTTTGCCCAACAATGCTGTAGTTGTATTGTGAATCAGAGTGACTAACCATCCCTGATTTATAAGATTGCCCACACTGTCCAGTATCCCGGGCTGCATTGTGCTGAGATTTTGTTTGTCCTGTAGATTGGAACATTAAATTTCATGCATGTGTGGTATATGCACACTACTACCTGTTTGTGTGGTCCAACAGTTCAGGCAGCAACAACTCCCCCACAAATCCTCCAGTTCATATGGAGCCCCATGGTAGGACAACCCATAATTTTCTTCACAAAAGTTGGTGCCCTGGCGCAAATAGAATATTAGCATTCTAAATATCAGGACAATGTGTTGTGGGAGTTCTGAATGACTGGAGGGAGCAAGAACAAAATGCTGGAAATACCCAGCAGGTCTGGCAGCATCTATGGGGAGAGAAACAAAAGTAAATGTTTTGGGTCAATGACCTTTCTGATGAAATATTAACCTAAAGCATTATTTGTTCCTCTCTGCACAGATGCTGCCAAACCTGCTGAATATTCCCAGCATCTGAGTATTTTGTATTTGGAGCAAGATGAGATTTGTTGTAATGGGAATTCAACATTTGAATCCTGGCCGTGTAAAATTAACTATGTTTAAAAATTTTGCAGCGTTATTCAAAGTAGTAAAGTATTTGTTGCCATTATTAAAGCTATTGTGCTGTAACTCGGACATAATGTCTTAGGAAATGGTGATAAGAAGAAAAGTGTTACTGTAATTTAATATATATTTGCTATCTTGTGAAGCCAGGAGGTGCACATTATTAGTTTATGGTTCTGAAATTTGAATGGAAGTAACATGTGACACTGCACAAATGCTTTAGGGCAGCAAAAATTATCAGTCTTCGTGCAGTTGGATTTTAAATTATTTAATTTTAAAATCAAGTTATAAAGAAATTCCTTCCAGCGTTTAACTATTGAAATGTATGTTGGACGGTAGATGTTTCACTGTAAGGGCTGTTCTTCAGAGGTTCTGGAGTGCAAATAGTCAGCAGCCCAAATATTTATAGTTGCCCAAAGCAACTTGTGCATTGAATTTTTATTGTCCATAACCAGTGTAGATGGGAAGGTTTCCTGAATTCAAAAACCTGTTGTAATGGATTGTCCCTTGCATGGCATGAAGTGGTAATACATGCCCCAGCAGCCTATGAATTCTGTTCCTTTCTCCAAATGTCAATGCTGTGATCTTTACCAGACTAACTGAAAATGACCCAGCATGTATGCAGAGGGGAAGCAAATATAGTAAATGGTTAGGAATCTCACACTGGTGCATATGACACTGCACATAGTGGAATCTTGACATTTTTGATACAGTGATAGCACATTTAAGTTTTATGTCTAAAGCTTGGCATGAAATCAGTCTCCAAGATCAAATTGTATTGATCCTTATTTAAAAACATTGAAGTAACTACCTTAAAAGAAATTTGCAGCTCCACTCAGCAGAACTTGCCTGATCCCAACTGTCGAATTTCCAGGTGGCTTGTTGCACTCTGCAGTTACTGCATGTGCATCATCATGTCACATGTGGAGCCCAGTCTTTCAGCACATGCATTACTGGAGCTGAACTGCTGTTGCCCCTCCCCCTGATTCCTCATCAGTGCATAAAATTTGGTGGCCCCCACATGAAATTTGTGAAGGCAGTGCTACTGCCTCAATGGTGGATCACCCACTAAATTCAAAGTGACCAATCCAGGAACATTGATTTTTTAAATTCTTTCCGTTTAAATTTGTGCATTTGGGAGCCCAGTTTCCCAGGAATTGGGAAGCACCACAGTGATGGAGGCATGAACTGCTGGCTCTGCAATGTGTCTTTTCCAGCATTCTTTGAAGCATTATGGAGGTGTCTCTTCAGAGCCTTGAACCTTTCCTATCCGTATCTTCTCTTATCCGCCTCTGTTGGCCTTATTTCCTTTGCTCTGCATCAGCCTATTCCCTTGCGATTACCAGGTCCACCTCCAAGCATCTTCAGCTCGTACCACTGGATTTCCATGTCCTTTTGCACTGCAGTGCATTATTTAATCTCTCCGATCTTCCATCCTGTTGGACCACCACCTTCCTATTTTTTGCCCCTCCCTATTTCTTCCTCTTCCTGCTTTGTGCCTGTACGTGCTTAAAACCTGCTCCACCTTTACACTTACTGCATCCCTTATGTTTACTGCAATACTACAATGCTACAGAAGTATTTAGTTCACTCTCAAGCACTTTGGACTGTTTTGTGGTCTTGAAAGGAGCTGTAGACATGCAAGTCTGCCTTTTCTTGAACTGTTAGTAATGAAAGGTCATTGATCTGAAAGGTGAGCTTGCTTTGTCACTTAGAAAATGCTGCCAGACTTGATTTCCAGCATTTTCAATCTTTATTTGTAATTTCAGCATTGCGGTATTTTGTTCTTGTAATGTGCTTCAATTGTCTGGGAGTTCCTTTAATTCACTGAGATCTGATCTCGTTCCTTGAGGCTGCACTGTGCTCAGTTGTTTAGACTTCAGACAACAGTTAATAAATTAAGCACCAAAGGCATCAAAACAAAGCATTGGGATAAATGGGATGCATTGGTACAAATCGCCTACTTCAGAGAGACTTTTTAAAAAATTATTTTTTGAGTTTCAAACTTCTCTGCCTGTTTGCGCCCCCCCACCGCCTGCTTGCGTGTCCCCCCACTCCTCCGCACCCTGAATGCCAATTTGACAGTATACATTGTGTGGAGTCGAGGAAAACTAATAAAAAGTGAAGATTTCTTTTAAGTTCATGAATGGTCATGAAATGCTTAAGTGAGTTTTGAAAACTCTTGACATCAAATTGACAGTTTTCAGCAAAGGCAGCATCTGAGAAGCATGGTTTGAGACCAACAGAACCACTACCTGCTTCAATTTTGTGGCATCCTACAAATAAGATTAACCTGAGCAACAGAATCCAAATTAAAGGAACAAATGATTTCTCACCCTGGCTGCCTGATGGCCTTGAGAAAATTGGTGATTGATTTGCTCACATCAGTTGGCTTGCTAACCCCAAGTCCTGAGGACTTTTCTGATTGTGGATCATTCAATTGAACGAATGTACTGCAGAACAACTGAGCATGCCAACCATTATATTGTCCATCCTGGCCAAATCTGACGTTGTATCACCCCATTGTTTGACAGCAAAGAAACAATGCATCATTTTAAAAGCGACCCAGTATTGGAGCCCATCTGGCTTGTAAAAATGGTTTTGCACTTTTGTGGCATAACTTGTATTAATGTAACAACTTAAGTTTTTTTAAAGTTTATTTGTTAATTATAAGGCTTACATTAATACTGCAGTGAAGTTGCTGTGAAATTCCCCTAGTCGCCACAGTACGTCACCTGTTCGGGTCAGTGCACCTAACCTGCACGTCTTTCAGACTGAGGGGAGAAACTGGAGCACCTGGAGGAAACCCATGCAGACATGGGAAGAACATGCAAACTCCACAAAGACAGTGACCCAAGCTGGGAATCAAACCCAGGCCCCTGGCACTGTGAAGCAGCAGTGCTAACCACTGTGCTACCATGCCATGGTTTTAAAAAAAAACTTTAACGTAAGCAACTGGCTCCAGGCAATTGACAGAACCATTGAAAACAAAATATGACATAGAGCCACAGAAGGAGACCTTGGGCCAGATGACCAAAAGCTTGGTTAGAGGAGTAAATTTTAAGGAGGATAGTGAGGCAAAATGGTCCTGTGTGTATTGCACATATTCTTTTGATTGATAGCAGGGACGTGAGTCCATGATGCCTGATGTGTTTTCTGATGTAAATATTGATGTGTTTTCCTGTTGCATTTCACAAGATATGTTGATGAAAAAATCTTTTGCAGAAAATTTTGCAGTCATTGTGCACTGAAGGTGGGATATGCTGAAAGCAATAATTCTCTGGCACAATTTTGTAGTAATGCTTTAACTGTGTAAAAGGTACTTCCAATTGGCATTATTTCAGTAACAGTTAAACTATAGTTGAAGGTGTCCTTTACTCTTAGTTTTCTACCTTTATCAGTTAATTGGTTTTGCTTGAATAGCGTCTATCATTTTAATAATTAAACAAAAGGGGCTTGTGCATGAAAGTCATCTCTCAAGATGTCAACAGTGAAAATTTGCTCAGTTCCATTTCTGTACTGTTCATTGGCAAGATTTTATTAGCCTTTTTGTGAAACTGGAGGTTAGGAGTTTGATAATACTGTTATTTTAGTACACTATGTGTAGAATTTAAATTAGCTGGCTCCTTTCACTGTCTTGTTAATGGCAATCTTATCGAAAGGTCATTCAAAGTAATTTTGATGCATTTCCTGTTGTCCTTTTTTTTCACTTTGATGTACTTTGATGTCAAGAGTTGTCTGATTCACTGGAAGGAAAAGAATACCTGGAGAGGGAATGGCGAATTTGAGAGAAAATGGTGCACTTACATAGAGATGGATGCCCACTGGGATTTTGCCAGCTGCAATTTGTTCTAAATAATTGGAGGAAGGAAAAAATGCTTGCAGTTTCATCTCCGTGGAAAAATCAAAAACAAATTATCACACTCTCTATAGATAGATAATGGAAGTAAATATTCTTCCTGGGCACTGACGATTGAACTTGCAACAATTTATGACTGCATGAATGGACAAATTGAGAATAAATCATTTATAGATAACTATATTTTAAAAATATATAAAGGGAGATGAAATGAGTGTTGAAAGGAAAGGCAAGATTTTTTTTTTGGAAGAACCAGCAAAGATAGGACATTGTATTTAGGAATTGTTGTATTGGGCTTTAAGAGGTTAATGAATAAATGGCGGACAAAATATACAATCAGTCTTGAGCCATGCAGTATATAACTTAAGCAACATTTGTTCTGATCAGTGGAACTTGTTTTGCTGGACAAACAAATATAGCGCATCTAGTTCGCCTACCATCCTGTTCATCATATGATACAATGATAATGGAGTTATTGATAAATAGCAATCAATCTTACTTAATTTACAACAGACCCAGAATTGAGACAAAAAAAAAGTGATGTGAAGCTTTGAAAACCATAATTTTTAAGGCAACATCTTTATCCAATCAGGCTACAGTCTCCACATGTCATGTCTCAGATTGTTCATATACTGCATCCCTAAACTACTTTCAGAAAGAAATCTATCTCCATAGCATTTCAGAGTGTCAAAAAAGCATTGCACCTTGAAAATGATAACATAATGCTTAGGCACGTGAATAGCAAGACTGGGACAAGCTCTACCAGTGAACATGTGAAAAAGGCACAGGAAACTGCCCATTGTCCCTTTTCAGTGCATCCAAGGCTGGATGACGTTCGCAGAGTTCTTTCAGTGTCTGAGCTTATGTCAAAAGTCGGAATGCTACAATTGATGCTGCCCCCCCCCCCCACAACGCCTGCCACCGTATCCCAATATTTCCTGTTCAGAAGTGTGCAGATGTGTGAGAAATGAACAGGGTCAAGATTTGTTTACAAAGCCTCCTGGCCTTAATAGCCTTGTCATATTTCTGAATGGGCAATTGAATGGTGTGTCAGAGGACAAGCAGTACCCATATAAATGTAACAAAAACAAAACCCTGCAGATACAGAAAATGTAGAAAGAATTCAGCAGGTCAGGCAGCATCTGTGGTGAGAGTAACCAAGTTAGTTCTCAGGTTGATGACCTGTATAATCTGACCCACCGTGAGTCAGTATTTTAAGAGGAAGAAATGGAAGGAAAGGAGGAAAAAAATTTTTTTTGAAATGTGGGAAGTGTAAAATTATAAGTGTTGCTGTAGGAATCTATTGATTTGAGGGTCCAATTGGTGACTGTTAAAAGTGGTGATGTTACAGAAAACCCTGATCTTAGAAGTAGGGCGGCATGGTGGCACAGTGGTTAACATTGCTGCCTCACCGCGCCAGGAACCCGGGTTCAATTCCTGGCTTAAGCCACTGTCTGTGTGGAGTCTCCATGTTCTCCCTGTGTCTGCGTGGTTTTCCTCCCACAGTCCGAAAAACGTGCTGGTTAGATGCATTGGCTAGGCTAAATTGTCCCTCAGTGTACCTGAACAGGTGCCAGTGTGTGGCGGCTAAGGGATTTTCACAGCAACTTCAATGCAGTGTTAAGGTAAGCCTACTTATGACACACACAAATAGAGTAATGTTGATTCTAGCAAAATCCACCTTGGGTGGGTAGGTGAGCTGTTAGGAGGATGCAGAGATGCTTCAGTGTGATTTGGACAGGCTGAGTGAGTAGGCAGGTACATGGCAGATGGAGTATAATGTGGATAAATGTGAGGTTATCCACTTCGGTGGGAATAATAGGAAGGCAGATTATTATTTGAATGGGTGTAAATTGAGAGAGGTGGATACTCAGCGTGACCTTGGAGTCCTCGTGCATCAGTCGCTGAAAGTAAGTGCGCAGGTACAGTGGGCAGTAAAGAAGGCAAATGGTATGTTGGTCTTCATAGTGAGAAGTATTGAATGTGAAGAGATGAGGGTGTGGGAAAATTTTACTGCAATTGTACAGGGGGTTGGTGAGACCACACTTGGGATATTGTGTGCAGTTTTGGTGCCCTTATCTGAGAAGGGAAGTCCTTGGTATTAGAGGGTCTTCAGTGAAGGTTTACTGGGCTGATTCCTTGGATGGCAGGTCTGTCAAATGAGGAGCAACTAAATATGTTTGGTTTATACACATTGGAGTTTAGAAGATTGAGAGGGGATCTCCTAGAGGCTCATAAAATTCTAACAGAGTTAGTCAGGGTAGATTCAAAAAGAATGTTCCCGATGGTGGGGGTGTCCAGAACTAGTTTGAGGATAAGGTCTTAAAGCTTTTGGGACTGAGCTGAGGAGAAATTTACTTACTTACGTGGCGGTGCAGAGGGACCTCGGGGTCCTTGTGCATGAGTCGCAAAAACCCAGCTTGCAGGTGCAGCAGGTGGTCAGGAAGGCAAATGGGATGCTGGCCTTCATAGCGAGGGGGATTGAATATAAAAGTAGGGAGGTCTTGCTGCGGCTGTATAGGGCATTGGTGAGGCCGCAGCTGGAGTACTGTGTGCAGTTTTGGGCGCCGTACTTACGCAAGGATATTTTGGCCTTGGAGGGAGTGCAGAGGAGGTTTACTGGGCTGATGTCGGAGTTGAGGGGGTTGAGCTATGAGGAGAGGCTGAATAAACTAGGCTTGTACTCGTTAGAGTTTAGAAGAATGAGGGGAGATCTCATTGAGATGTATAAGATGATGAATGGGATGGATAGAGGCAATGAAAAGCAGTGTAGCTCCAAAGAGCCATGGAGGTCTGGGTATAAAGATCAATAAAATGCCATGAGCAAGTACAAAATATAATCAAAAAGACTAAAAAAAACTGGTCATGACATCAAGAGGACTCAAATGTAAGGGGGTAGAAATTATAATACAACTATACAAAGCCATGATTAGACCACAACTGGAATGCTGGGAGCAGTTCTGGGCAATATGTTTTACAATGGATAAAGTGGCCTTGGAGAAAGTGTTGCATAGATTTACCAGAATGGCACCTCAGCTCTCAAGTTTAAATTCTGAGAAGAGATTGCACAAACTAAGATGGTATTCTCTGGAATTTAGGTGGTTGAGTGATTTCATCCATAAGATATTCAGATCAATAGGGAGAAATTGTTTCTGCTTATACTATACCCTCCAATCTTAAGGAATCTGAGATTGGAGGGTATAGTCATAGAGTCATAGTCAGAGGTTTACAGCATGGAAATGGGCCTTCAGCTCAACTTGTCCATGCTGCCCTTTTTTTTGAAATCCCTAAGCTAGTCACAGTTGCCCACATTTGACCTCAAAAATTAGGGAGCAACCTTTCAATAGTGAAGTTAGGAAGCACTTCTATACACTCTCAGGCTGGTACAAGATTGGAACTTGCACGTGCAAATGGTCATCGATGGTAGGTCAGTTGCTTATTTTTTAACTGATAGATTTATATTAGCTAAAGATACCGAGGGAAAGGTTGGTGTATGGAGTTAGGTCAACTATAAATTCAATTAAAGGTGGAACAGGCTCAAGGATTACAATCCTAAAATGGTTGGATTTAATAGGTATAATTGACTTTGATTCATGCAGGGTTGAAGTCAAGATATTTCCAGTTGAATCTCTACTGTGCTATAACAGTAGCTTTTCAACCCAGTAATTAACATAAGAACATAACATAAGAACATAAGAAATAGGAGCAGGAGTAGGCCATCTAGCCCTTCGAGCCTGCCCCGCCATTCAATAAGATCATGGCTGATCTGTCGTGGCTCAGTTCCACTTTCCCGCCCTCTCCCCATAACCCTTAATCCCCTCGCTTATCAAAACCCATTAACCCGCGTCTTAAAAATATTTAGCGAGGCAGCCTCCATCACTTCAACGGGCAGAGAATTCCAGAGATTCACCACCCTTTGAGTGAAGAAGTTCCTCCTCAACTCCATTCTAAACCGCCCCCCACTTTATCTTGAGGCTGTGCCCCCTAGTCCTACTGCCCTTTCTGAGCGGGAAGAGTCTCTCCACCTCTATCCTATCCATCCCATTCATCATCTTATATGTCTCAATGAGATCTCCCCTCATTCTTCTAAACTCTAACGAGTACAAGCCTAGTTTATTCAGCCTCTCCTCATAGCTCAACCCCCTCAACTCCAGCATCAGCCTAGTAAACCTCCTCTGCACTCCCTCCAAGGACAAAATACCCTTGCGTAAGTGCGGCGACCAAAACTGCACACAGTACTCCAGCTGCGGCCTCACCAGTGCCCTATACAGCTGCAGCAAGACCTCCCTACTTTTATATTCAATCCCCCTCGCTATGAAGGCCAGCATCCCATTGGCCTTCCTGACCACCTGCTGCACCTGCAGGCTGGGTTTTTGCGACTCATGCACAAGGACCCCGAGGTCCTTCTGCACCGTCGCCTGCTGCAGTTTTTCGCCACGTAAGTAATAGTCCTTCCTACCAAAGTGGACCACCTCGCACTTGCCAACATTAAATTCCATTTGCCATTTCCTGGCCCATTCGCCCAGCCTATCTAGATCCTTCTGCAGACTCTCCACACCCTCCGCGCAATTTGCCGTTCCACCAAACTTGGTGTCATCAGCAAATTTCGACACCATACACTCGGTTCCCTCCTCCAGATCATCTATATAAATGGTAAATAGCTGAGGCCCCAGCACCGACCTCTGGGGCACTCCACTAGTCACCAACCGCCAATCCGAATAGCACCCATTAACCCCCACTCTCTGCCTCCTATTTGACAACCAATCCTCTATCCACGCTAACACCCTACCCCCAACTCCATGCCCCGTTACCTTCTGCAATAACCTCTTGTGAGGTATCTTGTCAAACGCCTTCTGAAAATCAAGAAAGACCACATCCACCGGCTCTCCTCTATCCACCGCCCTAGACACATCCTCATAGAACTCCAATAAATTTTGTATCTGAACAGCTATATTGAAGGATGTGGTGAGGAACAGGCGAGTAGAATTTAAATAGGAATCTTGTGGAGAAAAGCACTTCAAGCAGATCAAATAACAGTCTTCGCACTGTACCATTTTGGGTCCCAAATACTCCTCAGCCTTGACCTGGGTTTGATTAATGAGAGCTGCAATTTGAGAGAAGACCTTCTGAAAGTGTCGCCTTCTAGCCTGGACAGCTTTCAGCCTGCCAAGCAGATACAACATGCTCATGGATTGCTACTTCTCGAGCAAGAAATTAGAGAGTTCTTCATGTCAGTGAAAATTCAGACCAGGAATGCAGAAATAGACAGAGCAACTTGGCCAAAGCATTCTTCCTGAAACCAGAGACGAAATTCTAGCAATCTGCTCTTATTGCATTTAGAATTCGGGTAGCTTTCCAGTACAGTACCCTTTAAGAAGCACAGTCATCTGAACGAACAAAGATGAGGTTCTTTTTAAAAAAAACTCTACTTTTGAATATACTCAATGAGCTTAATAATAGCATGCTCTTTTCCTTTTTGATTCCTTTGTAATTAAAATTGAAGTTCAAGGAAAAATAATTTTTAGACGTTCTAATTTGCAGGTTGCCTTCTCCAGACAGCTTTATTGCACCTCAGGTGATCAGTAGGACTTGGTCACAGAGCCTTGGCATGGGATATTTCTGACAGTAGAAATAAATTTTAAAAATGTATACATGCATATATACAAGGCACAGTGAAGAACCTTCCTGTCATTTGAAGAATGACATTTCACTGGAACTAAGCAAAATAGAAAATTTTAAGAATACAGATTTATAGGAATATTTTAACCTTTTTCTTGATCCTTTAAATGTCATTGTATTACAGCTAGCATTGGAAAAGTGACATTTAGATGTAGGGTAGAATTTGACCTTTTAAATATGCTTCACAGATAATGAACAATTCAAACTCAATTTTTCTCTTAAAAACCTGGCTCTTTTTCTATTTTAACGGGACGATATTTAAATGCTAAAATAAATTAGATCATACAATTTGTAATTGAAAGAAGAATTCAAATGTTATTTATTTTTCTACATTCATGCAGCATATAACTTAGCATTGGAATAGCCAAATATAATCATGTCTTAATAACACTACCACCTCACACTCCAGTGCACAGGATATGGTAATTTTGAATCAATGTGCTCTGGCAAGGGCTCAGCTGTAATTTTATCACTTCAGTATAGTATGTAGAGATTTACCATGGGCAGAATGTTATTCATGGTGAATTTGGACTGAATACAATGCAGCTGTTCTACCTTTTTTGGAAAGGTCTGAAACATTGTTCTCCTTGGTGCAGGCAATATCAAGAAGAGATTTAAATTGAGGTTTTATTGAGCAGATAAGGAGAAACAGTTTCCATAGCAGGAGGGCTGGTAGCCGGAGGACACAGATAAAAGAACCAGGGAAAAGATTAGATGTTTTTAAAACATAAAGATCAGGAGCAGGACGGATCATGCTGCTTGCTCAATTAGATCATGGCTGTCCAAATTGTGATCTAAGCTCCACTTTCCTGTCGCTCCCCCCATACCCTCTTGTTGATCAAAAATCTAACCCCGTCTTGAATATACTCAATAACCCAGTCTCTTTTGTTCACTGGGGAAGAGATTGCCAAAAACTAATCTGAGAATAAACTCCTTCTCATTTCTGCTTTGAACGGCAAACCCTTATTTTTAAACTTTATCCCCCCTTTTCTAGATTTCCCCCATAACATCCTCTCAGCGTTTACCCAATCAAGCCCCAGAAGCTTGTGATTCAATAAGATCATGACTTATTCTTAACTCTAATGAGTAAGTGCCCAATTTGCTCAACTTTTCCTCATTAGACAGACCCTTCATCCATGGAATCAGCCTAGTGAACGTTCTCTAAACTGCTTCCAGTGCAGTAAATGATGATCTGGAATGCAGTGCCTGAAAGAGTGGGACACACTGATTCAATAACATACTTAAAAAGGGAATTTGAGATATATTTATAAAGATAAAATTGCATAGCTGAGGAAAGAGCAGGGGAGTGGTGCCAATAAAAGCTCTTTCAAAGATGGACCGAATGACTACCTCCTGTGTTGCATATTGTTAGATGACCAGTTACATATCTTGTCAGCAGTACATATTCTGTCCACAATGCAGATTATGGTGCTTGTATCCCATACCTGCAGAAGTGAAAAGCAAAAGTTTTGGTTCATGGATTTTGAAACAAATGCCAATATTTAATGGTGTCATGTCATCTTTTAAATGATTTAGGTAGGGGAGGATCCAGTTGTCATGGACCACATGGAAACTAATGACATACATAGAACCATCATTGATTATAATTAAGGATGGGATGGACACTTTTGGTGTCTCGGGGAATCAGTTGATGTGGGGAGCGGATGGAAAAGTGGAGTTGAAACTGGAGATCAGCCGTGGTCATGTTTAATGGGTGAGCAGACTTGATGGACCATAAAATCTACTCCTAATTCTTTTATCTGTCCAATTCAGATACTGCAACCAGCTTAATCAAAGTTTTACCCAGGTGCCTTTTATGAGAAGAACAAAGTATGGGCACAGACTTTATTAGATATATTTAACCTGCAATTTACCCACTATGTATACAAGAAATGCCCAGGATTTAGCTATACTACCCATAAAGATGGCTTGGTAGGTTGTCCATGGGTCTTTGTGAAGGTGATTCTCGCTGACTGTTTCTTCCTTACTTCTTCCCTTCCTTCCTTCTCTGGTCTGGTCTCAGTTACCTCCAGTCTCGGGTCTTTGCTCCCAAAATGTCTGGAATGCCTATTTTATCCCCCTGTGGTCATGTACTACTTTTTTCACCTGCATTTGACCTTCTGCCAATGGGATCTCAGGAGGCGGGGCCCAATGATCTAGTTGATGACCTGTTGACAGAACACCTGAGCCCGCCCTGGATGCCTCGGAGTCTGGCCCAATCTAGGCTGCAGATAATACGCCCATGCATATCAAATAGGAATGGTGATCTCTTAATGGGTTATCAGGGGCTGCAGACAATAGGTTGGTGCATATCAACTTGGAGTAATAATCACTTGATGGATAATCGGGGCCTGATCCAGTCATGCCCTCAGCAGCCTGTCTTGAGTTCGAATATTGACCAGGTCTAATTTTTGCTTGAACTGATTGTAGTTTAATTTAGAGTGCCCAAATGTTGAATTTCAAATGTCCAATTTTATTTTGGACGCAGCACTATATTGTGTTGTTGCAAAATCAAACCTTGGGTCATGAACTTTGTGAAATTTCCTTAGGCTAATAAATTTCATGTATATTTTTGATTCAGTTCTTAAATCCTAACCATGTCACATAAAAAAATAAATGCAAACAATGAGCTTTCAGGAGATACAATAAGAAGTCTCATAACACCAGGTTAAAGTCCAACAGGTTTATTTGGTAGCAAAAGCCATTAGCTTTTGGAGCACTGCTGCTTCAGCAGGTGAGTGGGATTTCAGTTCACAAACAGGGCATATAAAGACACAAACTCAATTTACAAAATAATGGTTGGAATGCAAGTCTTTGCAGGTAAGCAAGTCTTTAAGGTACAGACAGTGTGAGTGGAGAGAGGGTCAAGCACAGGTTAAAGAGATGTGTATTGTCTCCAGCCAGGACAGTTGGTGAGATTTTGCAATCCCAGGCAAGTCGTGGGGGGTTACAGGTGGTGTGACGTGAACCCAAGATCTCAGTTGAGGCCGTCCTCGTGTGCGAACTTGGCTATTAGTCTCTGCTCAGCGACTCTGCATTGTTGTGTGTCATGAAGGCCACCTTGGAGAACGTTGACCTGAAGATCAGAGGCCGAATGCCCGTGACCACTGGAGTGTTCCCCCAACAGAAAGAGAACTCTGTTGCCTGGTGATTGTCGAGCAGTATTCATTCATCCATTGGGGAGACTATGCAGATGCTACCACAATGTACCATGCCTCGGGACATCCTTTCCTGCAGCATATCAGGTAGACAACATTGGCCGAGTTGCAAGTGTATGTAGCATGTACCTGGTGGATGGTGTTCTCATGTGAGATGATGGCATCCATGTCGATCCGGCATATCTTGCAGAGATTGCTGTGGCAGGATTGTGTGGTGTCATGGTCGCTGTTCTGAAGGCTGGGTAGTTTGCTGCGGACAATGGTCTGTTTGAGATTGTGCGGTTGTTTGAAGGCAAGAGGTGGGGGTGTGGAGATGCCCTTGGTGAGATGTTCGTCTTCATCAATGACATGTTGAAAGCTCCGGAGAAGATGATGTAGCTTCTCTGCTCCAGGAAAGTACTGGACGACGAAGGGTACTCTGTCCGCCGTGACCCGTGTTTGTCTTCTGAGGAGGTCGGTGCAGTTTTTCGCTCTGGTGTGTCGGAACTATCGATCGATGAGTCGAGCGCCATATCCTCCCCTTATGAGGGAATCTTTCAGCATCTGGAGGTGTCTGTTGCGATCCTCCTCATTTGACCAGATCCTGTGTATACGGAGGGCTTGTCCGTAAGGGATGGCTTCTTTCCTTTGCTGATGAAGGAGCAGTGCGCCAAAAGCTAGTGGCTTGTGCTACCAAATGAACCTGTTGGACTTTAACGTGGTGTTATGAGACGACTTACTGTGTTTACCCCAGTCCAACGATGGCATCTTCACATCTTTGAGGAGACGCCAATGGAATTAATATATGCTTGAAAGTACATGAGTCTATTGTACTTAATTAGTCTTAAATTGGGATCATTAAGTGGGATAGTTCCCCTCGTACCATAAGCTGCCTCACACCTCCTGGCTTCACGTTGATATAAGCAGAAAGTATGGAATCATAGAATATTTCACAGTTGGAGGCCATTCTCACCATCGACACTACTTCTCAAATAAATTTGGTTAGTCTTGTGCCCATGTTCTTGTTGAGATTAAAGTCAGATTAGTCATGATCTCAGTGAGTAGCAATGTAAGGTTGAGGGACCAAATGGCCTACTCCTCTCTCCTTTGTTTCTAAAGTTTGTTAGCGCGAGTGGGCGAAACGACCACTACGGACTCGGTGAAGTTCAATAACAGCACAGCTTTATTTTCTTTTACGTAGAAGGAGAAGCACAGTCAGGACATACAATCAGACTGTCCCGAAAGCGCTCTGCCCGTCCCTCGCAGCAGGCTACAGTTATACCTGAACTTCGGTGTAGTATGTGATTCAAATGCTAATACTTTATTTACAGTATTCGACCTTAGCCATCCTGTCTCAATGTTTCCAAATGTTAAGGAAATTGTTTTAGGTGTGTGTTAATTGTTTTGTCTGGTTATTTAATAGTCTAGAATCTCCGGGGTTTGAACCATAGGTGTGTCATTGATCTCAAGAGGTTTTGAGGGGCCAGGAATGTTTCCTTAACTATGCTCATTTTAGGTGTCTCCATGGGTTGTTTGACTGTTTTAAAGGTGCTGATTTTGATGGGGTGGAGATTTAGTTCCTGTAAGTGCCATTCTGTCCAGCTTCCCTTATGTGCTAGCTCTCATTTGCATTCTAAAAGCATGCTCGCCTACTGTTCGGTGTCTGTTACTTTGTGATTCTTAGTGAAGAGACTCTGAGGGTAACTTTAGTCTGCTTCCATTTTGTGTGCCCAATTTCATAAAATTTGTTGTCCGATAATATGTTTTTCTGCAATCTTTGGCAACTGACAGCCCTCATTCCAGGAACTTTTTTAGTAAATCTTTTCTGTGCCCTGTCCAAAGCCTCCATTTCCTTCCTAAAGCCCAGAATTGGCCATTCTCAAGCTTTTCCAAAGGTTTTTCTTTATTCCAATTCAGTCAAATCAAGTCCAGTTCAGGGTCTGAACAAGTTGGGACATTCCCGATCCAAGCTGACAAGACAGGGCTCTCACCTCCTGTCTTGGGCTTGGTCTACATGATCCAAGCTGATTGGAGTAGGTATTAGCTCTTCCGCCAAGGTTTGATCTCATTTGCATCATAGCCAAAAGGCCGAGATGCCGCTTTTAAAATTTGCTTCAAATGAAGCTGAAATATAACCTAATGACTTCAACCAAGCCCAGCATGTCGATATACACTTGATCTTAGCCAAAAGGCCGTTTGTAGCCATCACGGATATTGTGTTTGGACGGGCAGAGAAGAGGAGGAAGCGAGCAGGAACTGAATGTGTTCAACTCTGATTGCTGTATTTGGCAGATTGCAGCACTGTCATTATGGGAAAGCAGTTTTGCCATGTCTGTTTAGATTGTGCATGTAAATAGTTTGGAAAACTTTGGTGCTTGCAAGACTAGTGCAGACTTGGCAAGGGAGATATTCTGTTATTTTGAGAGTAGCTCAAAGTCCTTTTATTCCCACTGTTATAATCCCTAATCTGCTTTGACTGATGTTTCCTCACTTCGAGAGAACTTGGACTCACTACTCTGAGAGCTAACACCAGAACTTCTACGGTTTTAATTTTCCTCCTTGCAGTTCGGCAGTAGAGCAGCAAAAGACCCTCTTTGTGCTTGAGTTTAATGTCTAGTTTTTTTTTCTCGCCCCGCATTTGTACCAGAGGTGCAGAATGAATTTCAGTGTGCATGATAAATACCTGTAATGAATCTAATTATCATTATTGCTCTTTTCATTATTCCTGCCTGATTGGATGTAGCATTTATGATGAGAAACCTCCAACAAGACGTGGTGTTAATTAATCAGATCCATTTATATATTTCTCTCACCTTTTACCCTTTAGACTAAGAGTCTTTGGCACTGACATCTTTTACCCAGGAATGAGGTATTCCATTACGAACATGTTTGTTGATGTCAGATCATTTATATTGACTTATGGGCAAAGTAAAGTTAAAGTTTATTTATTAACCAGGTAAGGCTTACATTAACACTAGTGAAGTTACTGTGAAATTCCCCTAGTCGCCACACTGCGGCACCTGTTCAGGTCAATGCACCTAACCAACGCGTCTTTCAGAAAGTAGGAAGAAACTGGAGCATCTGGAGGAAATCCTTGCAGACATGGGGAGAACATGCAAACTTCACACAGACTTGCAGAACAAAGGTTCTGTTTTGTGCTTGTTGCAGTTACTCTTGCACTAACCCACTCGTTTTGCTGGTTTCAAACTAACTAGTGTTGGCCACTGTTTTATCCCTTCCCATTGATGAACTGGATGTCCTATTGAAAAATGTCAATCAGTCAAATAGAAAAAGATGCATGTTACATTTATATCTGAAATTCTATCCATTTTTGAATATTTTTGATGTACAGCCAGTATCTATAATATTGGTACAAGTTGATATTTTGACATGGGTAGGACAGTTTCTTGAAAAGAATACTCTAACCAGAGCACCAGGTGTTATTCACCTTGTGATACAAGCAGAAAAGTTCAAAGTGCCCAAGAGAGAAGGTTTCATTGCAGTCTCCCTGCCTGTAGTAAGCTGATCCATATGAATCATTGATGATGACCTTTTAAATGGGGATGCTGTGAACTAATTTTCTTCAACATGCGGTACCCAGAGCAACAATATACTGTGTGGAGTGGTGCGTAAATGCCATTCTCTGGATTTACTTTTTTAATGGGAGCTAAATAATGAATGAAAGTGGTTAGCTTTTTTCATCTCGCATGGCAAGCACCACATAAAACATGTCTTGAGCATCTTGGTCTATTTAGCTCCTGTCAGGAAGATTCATTACTGCTTTAAATAAATGGAGATATCACATTTAACAGAGATAATAGCTTATGTGCTATTGGGAGATGAAAATGCTATAATCTTGACTACACAAATGGAGGCAAAAATGAACAGGCTTTTTTTTTACTGAGAATTTGCTCTATGTTCTGATGCAATGGACGATGCCATTACTGGGCTATACACAAGTGTTTAGAGGGCTAACAGCAGGCTCCTTAGCGTTTAGAAACTGATCACAGCAATTTACTCTATCGTTAAATAAGAAAATGTTAAAATTGTAAAGGTATGTCTGAATTGTCAAACTTGTTTCCTGATCAGATCCTGTTCAATTTTGGCCATTGTGAAATGTACCCAGCCCACATTATACAGACAAAGTATTAACGGGTATATCTCCCAACAATTTCTTCCTTAGTCCAGAAGTACTTGACTGCTTTAACAATCCAACTGAAATCATCAGTTCAGATGATTCATTGTCTAGATTTTCAGACACTCTGAATATTGCATTATAATATTCGTTGAATTATGTAAGTGTTAGATTTATGGAGGTCGGGATTCGACCTCAGTGCCAAGTTCAAACTCTTTGTAGATCTTGAAGTTCATTCCTGGCAGGTGCAAACTTGTGCGAAGACAAAGACCAACATGAACACGTTTTCTCCCATCTTTTGTTCTGAACCTCTGAAATGTGGGAGCATCAGAGTCAGGACTTGGTCATTCACCTTCTTGATCACCTGCCAAATTTCTGGGGGATTTTGCCTCCACCTCTCCCACAACCAAATGGACTCTCAAAAAAGACACATCCCTACCACCAATCAACAACGCTTGAGAACATGTTTCTCTTTAAGTAAAACGTATGTGGTACAAGAGAGTTGATGAAGAGGAAGTAACAAAATATAGAAAAGAGTGAATTAATTGTTTAAAGGAAAAATTTTCAGCATCGAAAATGGAACAACTGGATGTTTGGACAGGAACAAGCATAATTTGTTCACAGAAATTTTTGATTGGTTTTTCAGTATTTCAGAATTTTTAATGCTATCTTGTATTTTTGGTCATGAAATTGAATTATAATTTCATTGGTAGGGTATCGGGGGATAATGCTAAATGATTTTGTCCATGTTTGACGAACAGTTGAAAACGATTCCTGTGAAGTAAAATTGCCAGCTGATGTAGAGATGATATTGAATTGTTGTATACATAGAGGCCTTTTGACTTAATGCTGTTTCTCCATCTGCTACATGACCACATTCAAAGTATCTGTGCCAACTAGCCATGCAAAACAGTTTAAAAATGAAAAAGGCAAAGCCGCCCTTGTATAAAATCATTTTTATTAAACTCGTAGTAATGTAGTCAGTACTCCACATTGTCATTTGGGACGAGAAATCATTTATCTGTAAGGTAAATTGTTGGGCCTTGTTTCCTTTGGATCTTTATTTCTTAATTAACCAAACAGTCACTTATTAGTGTGCATACAGAGCATTGGCTATAATTAACGTATTTATATTAAATGGAAGGAGAACTTTTTTTTACCAGATTATAGCATTGTACTGCTCCTACAATTAGCTTTAATTACCCTATAAAATGATTCTTAGACTATAGTTTATATTTTAAAAATTGAGCAATCTCCCACCTGGTCTCCACTAGTCTTTAATGATTTTCTACTTGTATTCATTAAAAAGTAATTGTTTTGCTGTCATGGTGGACTGAAGAAAATTTTTTCATGTACTCTGCAATTGTTTAAATTTATAGAACATTATAGCACAAACAGGCCCTTCGGCCCACAAGTTGTGCTGATCATATCCATACCTACCAGGCCTATCTATAATTCTCAATCGCATTAAATCCCATGTACTCATCCAGAAGTCTCTTAAAAGACCCCAGCGAGTTCGTCTCTACCACCACCGACGGCAGCCGATTCCACTCACTCACCACCCTCTGAGTGAAAAACTTACCCCTGACATCTCCTCTGAACCTGCTCCCCAGCACCTTAAACCTGTCACCTCTCATAGCAACCATTTCAGCCCTGGGAAATAGCCTCCGAGAATCCACCCTATCTATACCTCTCAACATTTTATAAACCTCTATCAGGTCGTCTCTCAACCTTCATCTCTCCAGGGAGGAGATCTAGCTCCCTCAACCTATCTTCATAAGGTATGGCCTCCCAATCCAGGCAACATCCTTGTAAATCTCCTCTGCACCCTCTCAATAGCCTCCACATCCTCCTTGTAGTGAGGCGACCAGAACTGCGCACAATACTCCAAATGGGGTCTGACAAGGGTCCTATAAAGCTGCAGCATTACCTCCCGACTCCTAAACTCAATCCCTCGATTAATGAAGGCTGACACACCATACACCTTCTTGACTACATCCTCCACCTGCGAGGCTGATTTAAGAGTCCTATGGACCGGGACCCCAAGGTCCTTCTGCTCCTCAACACTGCTAAGAGTCCTACCCTTGATATATTGTATTCCTTCATCCCATTGGACCTGCCAAAATGGACCACTACACATTTATCCGCGTTGAAGCCCATCTGCCACTTCTCCGCCCAGTCTTGCATCCTATCTATGTCTTGCTGCAACTTCTGACATCCTTCCAGACTATCCACAACACCACCAATCTTTGTGTCGTCGGCAAACTTATTAACCCATCCCTCCACTTCCTCATCCAGGTCATTTATGAAAATGACAAACAGCAAGGGTCCTAGAACAGATCCCTGGGGCACTCCACTGGTGACTGACCTCCATGCAGAAAAAGACCCATCCACAACCACTCTCTGCCTTCTACAGGCAAGCCAGTTCTGGATCCACAGGGCAACAGCCCCTTGGATCCCGTGCCCCCTCACCTTTTCAAGAAGTCTTGCATGGGGGATCTTATCAAACGCCTTGCTGAAGTCCATGTAAACCACATACACCACTCTTCCTTCGTCAATGTGTTCAGTCACATTTTCAAAGAACTCAACTAGGCTCGTAAGGCACGACCTGCCCTTGACAAAGCCGTGCTGACTATTTCTGATCATACTAAACTTCTCTAAATGTTTGTAAAACATTTTGTTTTTAAATTTTCTTCTCTCCATTTTTTAAGATGTTGAGCCTTGCAGGGACACTCTCCTTTGCAAGCTGCTGTCTGCTACAAATCTGTGCAAATTTGAATTTAGGTTGAGTTTTGGGAGGCTGTTTTGCCACTGATCCTTGGGTCCAGACACTTCCCAACAGGATGCCTCTCACTGGGTTCCCTTTCCAGTCTCTACCCTAATGCACCTTCGGTCCAGTGGAACAGCTGAGCTGATGACACATTCCCGTATCACTGCTGCTCTGAAACTGTCCAATAAAAGCACAAGATAAATTGAGTCACTGGGCCGGTGTTGTGCATTCAAGTCCTTTGCTTCTCTCTCTCTAAGGAAAATGCCTTAGTTTTGCCTGGCTTGTACTCTGGCCTGAATAAGATTGGATATCTTTCAGATGGGGAATTGCAAGAGAGAGTGCATACTGCGGCTACAAATTGGTATAAGTAGTTCCCACTAATGCAGACTCGTTGTTTCACTTGAATGCCTTTAAATGAATAAATTAACAGTTCTTTATTAATGTTGTCGGTTTCACTAACTTTGTTTGCGGCAGACCACCTTTTCGCTTGTCTGCTCACATCGCTTTTCCTGCAAGTGTTTCCACTTCATCACCCCTCTTTCTCCTGCCACTGGCAACTCAAGGCTACACCCTTTGTTCTTGTCTTTGTCCTGACTGAAGTTAAGGGCTGCATGGTCAGTACCAGTAGTTCTGACTCTTCAGTCGCTACCGATTTCAGCCACCTGCTAATAGATGGGGCCTGGTCAATCTAAAATCAGTGTAGCATGTCCAAAGTTATGGTTGTATTCCTGAAGTGAAACAGCTTTACGTGAAATGTGAATTTCTATAGGAATCCATGCTAAAGCTGCAATCTGGGTCTCCTGACCATTCCTTGCTTAGCCAAAAAAAAATGCAAGTTCAAACACAATACCATCCGAGTGCAGCAATGTGAATTCCTACATGGGATAACATGGAAAATTTTTTTTAAAAATTACTGTGGAGATGTTTGTTTTTGAATTAGAACTAAACCACTCACCTTTCTTTATCACTCTCTCCTTTCCATCATTGCCTTTCTTCCACATTCTCTCTACATTCATACTCTTGGGCAATCTTTGATTTAATTTATTATTGTCACGTGTTAGTATACAGTGAAAAATATTGTTTCTTGCGTGCTAGAAAACAGCAAATGTGACGTCACTGTTTAAAAAAGGAAGTAGACAAAAGGCAGGCAACTGTAGGCCAGTTAGCTTAATTTCTGTAGTAGGGAAAATCCTTGAATTTGTCAAGGAAGAAATACCGAGACATCTGGCTATTAATTGTCTCATTGGTAAGATGCAGTGTGGATTCATGAAGGGAAGATCATGTTTGACTAAGTTGGTGGAATTCTTTGAGAACATTACATGTGCAGTGGATAGTGGGGAATCTGTGGATGTAGTGTGTTTGGATTTCCGGAAGGCATATAACAAAGCGTGGCACCAAAGACTGCTACATAAGATAAAGGTGCACAGTATTACAGGTAATCTATTAGCACGGATAGAGGATTGGTTAACTAATAGAAAGCAAAGAATGGGGCTAAATGGGTGCTTTTCTGGTTGGCAGTCAGTGTCTAGTGGTGACCCTCAGATCAGTGTTGTGGCCGCAATTGTTTACAATTTGAATAGTTGACTTGGAGTTGGGGACCAAATGTAGTGTGTCAAAATTCACAGATGACACCAAGATGGGTGGTAGAACAAAGTGCGCAGAGGATGCTGAAAGTCTGCAAAGGGACATAGATAATCCAAGTGAGTGGGCGAGGATCTGGCAGATGGAGTATAATTTTGGTTGAAATAACAGCAAAATGGACTATTATTTAAATGATAAAAAATTGCAGCATGCTGCTGTGCAGAGACCTGGGTATCCTTGTGCAGGAATCTCAAGGAGTTGATTTGCAGGTGTAGCAGATAATTAAGAAGGCAAATAGAATTTTGTCTTTTATTGGTAGAGAATGGAGTTTAAAAATAGTGAGGTTATGTTGCATCTGTATAAGGTGCTGGTGAGGCCACACCTGGAGCACTGTGTACAATTTTGGTCTCCATACTTGAGAAAAGATATACTGGTACTGGAAGGGGTGCAGAGGAGATTCACTGGGTTGATTCTAGAGTTGAGGGTTGGCTTATGAGGAGAGACTGAGTAGACTGGGACTATACTCATTGGAACTCAGAGGAATGAGGGGAGATCTTATAGAAATGTATAAGATTATTAAGGGAGTAGATAATATAGAAGCAAGGAAGTTGTCTCCACTGGCAGGTGAAATGAGAACTAGGGGGCATAGCCTCAAAATAAGGGGAAGCAGATTTAAGACTGAGTTCAGGAGGAACTTCATACAAAGGGTTGTGAATCTGTGGAATTCCCTACCCAGTGAAGTGGTTGAGGCTATTTCATATATGTTTTTAAAGCACGGATAGATACCTTTTTGAACAGTTAAGGGTTATGGTGAGCAGGTGGGTAAGTGGAGCTGAGTCCACAAAAAGATCAGCCATGATCTCATTGAATGGCTGAGCAGGCTTATGGGACCAGATGGCCTACTCCTGCTCCTAGTTCTTATGTTCTTAAATTCTTATGTTCTATACCGACAAAGCATACTGTTCATCAAGAAGGAAACAAAGAGTGCAGAATGTAGTGTTACAGTCATAGCTAGGGTGTGGAAAAAGATTAACTTAATGCAAGGTAGGTCCATTCAGAAGTCTGATGGCAGCAGGGAAGAAGCTGTTCTCGAATCGGTTGATACATGCCCTCAGACTTTTGTATCTTTCTCGTGACGGAAGAAGACGGAAGAGAGAATATCCGGGGTGTACGGGGTCCTTAAAGCACGCTGGCTACTTTGCTGGGGCAGCGGAAAGTGTAGACAGTCAATGGATGGAAGGCTGGTTTGTGTAATGGATTGGGCTGTATTCAGAAGCTTTTGTGGTTTCTTGTGATCTTGAGCAGAACAGCAGCTGTTATACAGTCAGAAAGAGTGCTTTCTATGGTGCATCTGTAAAGGTTGGTGAGAGTCGTAGCTGACATGCCAACTCTCCAAGCTGTTATACAGTCAGAAAGAGTGCTTTCTATGGTGCATCTGTAAAGGTTGGTGAGAGTCGTAGCTGACATGCCAACTCTCCTCTTCGCCACTCTCGGGCGCTTGTAAACTTTTATATTTAATGTTGCATTTTATTTTGCAAGTTACTTTGTCTGGAATGCAGTAGTTCAACAAACTGTACATTGTTTTCCAGACAAGAATTATCCAGAAGAACCAAAGTCTGGCCTTTGTGCTGATTTCTATGGGAACCTATGATTCAGTTAATCCCATTTTCAGGTCCATAACTGCAACTTTACTCGAGGACTTAATATAACTATATGAAACCAAAAGTGAAACAACATTGTTCAACAAATGTAGGAGAAAATGGTACTGTATAGTTCTTTGATAATAGTGTTGGATTGTTAAGCTCTTCTAGTGAAATTTGCTATAGAGATGCAAGCAGAAACCTAGATTATCAGCAAGGCAAGTTTGATGGTTTAAGCAACAGCACTTATTTTGAATTTCCATGCAAATTTCCTTCCTATTCATCAGTTCCGTATGTTATCTTAGCCTGCTTTTAATTTCTGCACAAACTTCAGTTTATTGTTCCCTTGGTTGATTAATGTATTCTTGGTTCTGCCCCGTTTGGCTTTGTGTATAGTGCTTTAGTTAACTGTATTAGATAAAATAATCTCAACAGAAATATTGTTTTTTTTGCGTATTCCAGTCTGTCCACCATACAGAGAGGCAGTCTGGTTCAAGGCTTTGTTTCTTAAATATTTTTACATATCTTTACATTGCACAGTGAGCTTCTATACCTATCGGGGTTTGGAAGTTGTCGATTTCCACACTATAAGAACATAAGAAATAGGAGCAGGAGTAGGCCATCTAGCCCTTCGAGCCTGTCCCGCCATTCAATAAGATCATGGCTGATCTGAAGTGGCTCAGTTCCACTTTCCCGCTTTCTCCCCATAACCCTTAATTCCCTTGTCTACCAAAAACCTATCTACCCGTGTCTTAAATATATTTAGCGAGGTAGCCTCCACCACTTCAAGGGGCAGAGAATTCCAGAGATTCACCACCCTTGGAGTGAAGAAGTTCCTCCTCAACTCTGTTCTAAACTGCCCCCCACCCCCCCCCCCCCCCCCCCCCATCTTAAGGCTGTGCTCTCTAGTCTTGCTGTCCTTTCTGAGCAGGAAGAATCTCTCTACCTCTACCCTATCCATCCCTTTCATTATCTTATACATCTCTATAAGATCCCCCCTCATCCTTCTAAACTCCAACGAGTACAGACCCAGCCTATTTAGCCTCTCTTCATAGTCTAACCCCCTCATCTCCGGTATCAGCGTAGTGAACCTCCTCTGCACTCCGTCCAAGGCCAAAATATCCTTGCGCAAGTGCGGCGACCAAAACTGCACACAGTACTCCAGTTGCGGCCTCACCAATGCCCTGTACAGTTGCAGCAAGACCTCCCTGCTTTTATATTCTATCCCCCTCACTATAAAGACCAGCATCCCATTCGCCGCCTTGATCACCTGCTGCACCTGCAGACTGGGTTTTTGCGACTCATGCACAAGGACCCCAGGTCCCACTGCACCATAGCTTGCTGCAGCTTTTTGCCCTTTAAATAGTAATCCCTCCTACTATTATTCCTGCCAAAGCGGATAACCTCACACTTGCTAACATGGTACTCCATCTGCTAGGTCCTCGCTCAGCCTATCTAGATCCCTCTGCAGACTTTCCACACCCTCCGCACAATTTGCTTTTCCACTCATCTTTGTGGATACTACATCCAATGTCACTCTAATTAGCTACTGAGGTTCATATAAGTAGCATAGATTGCAAAACTGAGGGGGAAAACCCCAGCTGACTATCTCAAAGTTTGCTTCGGGGAGTTTAACACTTGCAGTTCATTCATTGATATACCTGAGAGCAATTCACTGATATACCTGAGAGCAATTCACTGCTACCAAATGGTCTTTGGAACTGTCATCAAGGAGGCCTCTTCCAAGAAACCACCTGACCTTTATGGTACTTGAGGAAGACCTGGTTGATTTTTTTTCCCCTCGTGATCAAAGCAATGTGAGCAGTAAATTTGTCAACAATTCATACTCTCTCAGGCCTCATGATGAAACACCCAGTGACTGGACATGGCTGCAATAAGAAATTCCTGTGAAAAGTCATCAAGTAATGGTGATTGGCTTCCAACAACCATGATCATCTCTCTCCACCTTTCCTTCCTCACTTCTTAAAAAAAACCTTCATCCAAACCCAGCTCAGAATCCAATCACTGGAAGATTTTTCAGTTGACCCCAATTGACCTCAGTTTTGCTGGAGTTGCTTGCTATAGTGTGAAAAAAGCACTTTGTTCCGGTTGACAGCAGTGATATAATAAACATTCTCGAGAACAGAAGTGGTGCTGGTAGATAAAAACCAGGGCCACCATTGAGTTAGTTGGCTCTTCAGCAGGTGACCCAAAAAGATTGATTCCGCTTCTTTAAAGGGATCAATCTCAATTTCCGTGGGTGAAGATAAACCTTGTACTCGCATTGTGCTTCTTGACTATGGTCACTGAATTTAGAGAGGAAAAATAGAATCGCAGCTTTGAAGTTAACACTTTCCATCAAATTGACCTGCAAAGGGGCATTGAAGTGCTAACATGTTGATTAAAGTTGAGAGCTTTTTCTATCTTACGTGCTTTCAACGGCCAAAGATTCTCTACAAACATTGTAGGAAAGGAAATTTATTTTGGTGTGCTTTACTGTGCTTCAGTGATTTATTTACATTTTCTATCCAAACCAGTTCTGGTCATTCAACTTGAGAGGCATAATATTAAAAATGTTCACTTTCCACTAAGAATTATTAATGTCCATCTTGTATGACTTAGTTTTCAGAAACCAAGGCATAGCAGTTTGTGTGTTATCATGCAATTAAGTTTCTTTCTTATTCATTCTTGGGACATAGATGTTGCTGGCTATCCAGCATTTATTGCCATTTTGGAGGGCAATTAAGAGTCGACCACATTTTGTGGCTCTGGAGTCCACGTAAGCCAGACTAGGTAGGGATGGCAGATTTCCTTCCCTGGTGGACATTAGTGAATCAGATGGGTTTTTCTGACAATTGACAATGGTTTCATTCTCATCAGTGGATTCTTAATTCCAGATATTTTTTAATGAATTCAAATTCCACCACCTGCTGTGGCAGGATTCAAACCCAGGTCCCCAGAACATTAACTGAGTTTCTGGATTAATAGTCTGGCGGTAATACCCCTAGGCCAGTGCCTTGTATTTTCCTACAGGTTCTGGTTCTTGAAAGACAAAACATTGAATAGGAAAAGAAAATCTTGCTGTAGAGTTGGAGCTAGTTGAACTAACATTTGAAAAGAGAAAGTAGGTTTATTTTGACATATGTATACTCAACAGCAAGCTCCAATAAATAAAAACCTTGAACACCTTTGTACAACTTTGAAGTAATACTGTACTGAAGATAAGTTTGAACCTCTAAGCACTACATTGATCTGGATGGCTACTTCAATTCACAAGGTAACTGACTTGACTTGATGTGAAATCAGCAATTATTCTGAGAAAGCTGCATATTGATGCATGCAAATAAAGAGGCCATTTGGCCCATTGAGTCTGCACCAATCACAATCCCTCCCAGGCTCTAAACCCATAACCTCACTTATTCACCCTGCTAATCCCTGTCAGTAAAAGACAATTTAGCATAGCCAATCAACCTAACCCACACATCTTTGAACTTTGGGAGGTAACTGGAACACTCAGAGGCAACCCACATAGACACTGGGAGAATATGCAAACTTCACACAAGTCACCCAAGCCAGGAATCGAACTCAGGTCTCAGGTGCTGTGAGGCAGCAGTGCTAATCACTGTGCCACCCTAATTGGAGGAAATTTATGCTCATCAAGCATTGGATTTTGGATAAACAATCTGATGGTTTAACAACAGTGAGGGATTTGAGAGGTAGCCATCCATTGATCATGTCTAAACTAATTCTGTGCTTTTAGATGATACTGAGAGCAGTCCCGCCCCACTGGATGACAGGGTAGAGACACTGAAGGATTATTGTGTGGTCAACGGTACCAAAAGGCTGCTGACAGGTTGAGAAAGACAAGAAGGGAAAGGTTATCTTTATCATAGTCACATCGGATGCCATTTATGCTATTTCAGTAACAATGCATGGGTGAAAACCAGACCCAGAGTAATTCAAGCATGGAGGCCTGAGAAAAATGGCAATGGGTTTGGGAGGTGATGACATGTTCGAAGACTGTGCAGAGGAGAGAGAGGTTGGCAATGGGAAAGTAGTTTGCAAGGCTGGTGGAGTTGTGGATTTTTTTTAAAGAGGGGGGTAATGAGGGTAGATTTAAGAGAGGGATAGCAGTTGATAGTTTACCATATCGTCTTCCATAGGGACCATGAGGGTAGTTAGATGATCAGTAGTTTATTGCAAATAGAACTGAGGGAGCAGGAGTCTTCTAGATTAAACAAAATCCATTAACACCAGAGTTTCATTGTAGATAAAATCTTCTGTCATCATCTTTGTGTAGCTGGCAATTCACACCAGAAAGCACAGAGGACAGATAAAGATGTGCTGGGGTAACCTTTGGAGATTTTCAATAGTTTGATAGCCTTTGGTTTGTTTTTGAAACAGTTTCAAAATACAAAAGTCATGAAATTAAAAATATATCGTTGAACTCCGAGGCAATTAATAGGGAAAATTCCTGTAGGATGGCATCCTCAATGATGAATCGAGAAGTTATGAATGTAAAATTTCAGTTCCAGCAAGTGATTGCTAAACGCGCAACAGTAGTGTTTTTTTTATTTAAACATGGAGTGCTGCAGGTCAAAGAATGATGGCAAGCCTACAAGTACAACTCATGATCGACCCTATGGAATAGTGAATCTAAGCGTAGTCAAAAAATTTGAAGAATGGTCCAATTAGGAAACACAATCAGCATGCCTGTGTAATGTAAAGCACCTTGTGACTGAAACATGCATTTGTCTGTTCATGAGTTATTTACCCGAGTGCCAGCAATTGGCATGGCACTCTATAATCAAGATGTGCAACCAACTGTTTTGTGGCCTAGCAGAATGTAAGGTCAGGTAATTAAGTCATTATTTATTAAAGTTATAGGCATGTTGGAGATTTTGGTTAAAAGTTCATGTTCATGACAGCTGGTGAAAGTTAATTGGAAATTCCTACTACAGAAGGGAATTTGAATTCATCATGGACTGGCTTGCACATAAAACTGACTCGTTCATTCAACTGGGTTGTTTTATGCTTCAGAACTTGTGCGGACATTATAATCATGGAATAAAAATATGGTTTACGGAACTATGCCACCATACCTGTGGAATAATTTGTTTTGCTACCATTTATTAACGCCTTCTGCACTAGCAACTCATTTTCTATTTCAAAGTAGCATCATCTGTGTCATTGGAAAGGCTAATAATGGAGGCAGATAACATTCAAATCTTGTTCTGTATTGATGCATACCCAAGGCTCCTGCATAACCCAGTATTTGTTGCTAAATTCATTCGGACTCTAGGGAAATGAAGGTTAACAGGTCGAGGAGTAACCTGGGCTGCATTGGAATTCCATTGGTCAAGGCATGTGAATGAGTTTCTTTGTAGTCTTGCTGATGAGGAAAATGCTACGTGACAGACCACTCAGCCCTTCATCCTGTCTTTCCAACTGGCACTCAACTTTAATCCCATTTCCATGGTATTTCAATGTAAACTTCAATAATTTTTATGTATCTCTCACTGCTTTGAACATGTTGATGTTATCTCTGTCTCAGCCACTTGTGGCAAAGCATTCCATGTTGTAAAAATCCTGGCAAAGAGAAAAAATTAAGCGTTTTCATTTGTTCTAATAGTAATCCTGAGTCTTCACCAACTCTTAAACCAGTGGAAATAATTTTTTGCTGTCTATCCCATCGCCTTCATAGCGAGGGGGATTGAATATAAAAGTAGGGAGGTCTTGCTGCAGCTGTATAGGGCATTGGTGAGGCCGCAGCTGGAGTACTGTGTGCAGTTTTGGGCGCCGCACCTGCGCAAGGATATTTTGGCCCTGGAGGGAGTGCAGAGGAGGTTTACTAGGCTGATACCGGAGTTGAGGGGGTTGAGCTATGAGGAGAGGCTGAATAAACTAGGCTTGTACTCGCTAGAGTTTAGAAGAATGAGGGGAGATCTCATTGAGACGTATAAGATGATGAATGGGATGGATAGGATAGAGGTGGAGAGACTCTTCCCGCTCAAAAAAGACAGTAGGACTAGGGGGCACAGCCTCAAGATAAAGGGGAGGCGGTTTAGAACGGAGTTGAGGAGGAACTTCTTCACTCAAAGGGTGGTGAATCTCTGGAATTCTCTGCCTGTTGAAGTGGTGGAGGCTGCCTCGCTAAATATTTTTAAGAAGCGGGTTGATGGGTTTTTGATAAGAGAGGGGATTAAGGGTTATGGGGAGAGGGCGGGAAAGTGGAACTGAGCCACAACAGATCAGCCATGATCTTATTGAATGGCGGGGCAGGCTCGAAGGGCTAGATGGCCTACTCCTGCTCCTATTTCTTATGTTCTTATTTGTTTAATATGAAATATCTTCATTAGATTCCTTAACTTCCAGATCCAGTTGCAGCAATATCTTTTTTATTTATGCACCATGAATAAGAGATTATAGTTCTGAAGAATTATCAGTCCTCTGAATCTTTGTACTCTTCCCAACAATGGCTTAACCCATGTCTTCACCAATGCTAGGTCATCTTTTTTAATCCTTCCATCTAAAGAACAACAATCCATTTAATCCAATCCATTGATCTAATCTATTTCTATTCATAGAATCCCATGTCATAGAGGTTTACAGCATGGAAACAGGCCCTTTGGCCCAACTTGTCCATGCCATCCTTTTTTTGTTTAAATCCTTAAACTAATCCCAATTGCCTGCATTTGGCCCATATCTCTCCATACCCATTGTACCGATGTAACTATCTAAATGCTTTTTAAAAGACAAAATTGTACCCGCCTCTACTACTATCTCTGGCAGTTTGTCCCAGACACTCATCACCGTCTGTGTGAAAAAATTGCCCCTCTGGACACTTCTGTATCTCTCCCCTCTCACCTTAAACCTAGCTTTAGACTCCCCTACCTTTGGGAGAAGACATTAGTTATCTAGCTGATCTGCGTCCTCATTATTTTATAGACCTCTACAAGATGACCCCTCAGCCTCCTACGCTCCAGAGGAAAAAAGTCCCAGTCTATCCAGCCTCTCCTTGTAACTCAATCCATCAAGTCCCAGTAGCATTCTAATTGCACACAGTATTCCAAGTGTGGTATTACCAGTGTCTTGTGCAATTTCAACAAAATATTCCAACTCCTATATTCAATGTTCTGACCAGTGAAACCAAGTATGCCGAATGCCTTCTTCACCACTCTGTCCACCTGTGACTCCACTTTCAAGGAGCTATGAACATATACCCCTAGATCTCTTTGTTCTGTAACTCTGCTCAGTGCCCTACCATTAACTGAGTAAGTCCTGTCCTGGTTCAATCTACTAAAATGCATCATCTCACATTTGTCTAAATTAAACTCCATCTGCCGTTCGTCAGCCCACTGGCGCAATTGATCAAGATCCCATTGCAATTGGAGATAACTTTCTTCACTATCCACTATGCCACCAATCTTGGTATCATCTGCAAACTTATTAATCATGCCCCCTATATTCTCATCCAAATCATTAATATAAATCACAAATAACAGTGGACCCAGCACTGACCCCTGAGGCATACCGCTGGTTACAGGCCTCCAGTTTGGAAAAACAACCCTCTACAACCACCTTCTGGCTTCTAACAAGAAGCTGATTTTGTATCCATTTAGATACCTCACCCTGGATCCCGTGAGATTTAACCTTATGCAACAACCTACCATGCGGTACCTTGTCAAAGGCCTTGCTAAAGTCCATGTAGACAACATCAACTGCACTGCCTTTATCTACCTTCTTGATTACCCCTTCAAAAAACTGAATCAAATTCGTGAGACATGATTTTCCAGTTAAAGCCATGCTGACTGTCCCTAATCAGTCCTCGAGTCTCTACATGCCTGTAGATCCTGTCTGTCAAAAATATCTTCCAACAATTTACCCACCACAGATGCAAGGCTCATTGTCCTGTTGTTCCCAGGCTTTTCCCTGCAGCCCTCCTTAAACAAAGGCACAATATTTGCCACTCTCCAATCTTCAGGCACCTCATCCATGACTATCGATGATTCAATTATCTCGACTAAGGGACCTGCAATTTCCTCCCTAGCCTCCCACAATGTCCTGGGATACACATTGTCAGGTCCTGGGTATTTATCTACCTTGATCCGCGTTAAGATTTCCAGCACCACCACCTCTAATATGTACAGTCTTGAAGACTGTACATATTAGAGGTGGTAATTACAGACTATTTATTTCCCCAAGTTCCCTAACGTCCGTGCTTTTCTCAACAGTAAATACTGATGAGAAATATTCATTTAGGATCTTACTCATCTCTTGGGGATCTGCACATAAATGACCTTGTTGATCCTCAAGGGGCCCTACATAAGAGGAAGTGATGTCTTTGATTATTATCTGTCTGCCAGTAATTCCCATTTTTTAAAAAAAATCCATACATCTGAGTTTGTTCCTTCACACAAGAATCTCGCCATTTAGTGTATACTGCCTTTAATTTGTTTCCCCAGATGCAGTGCTTCATTTTTTTGTATTATTAATCCACGTCTGCCACCTCAATGTCCAATCTGTTAAGTTGTATGTCTTTAAAGTCCCTTAAACAGTTTCCTATAACCTTAATTTAGTATCAGCAGGTTTTGATTTGATTCAAGATCATGAATTAGAAGCAGGATCATTCGACAAGGTCATGGCTAATCTGATTGCTGCCTCAACTCCAATTTCCTGTCTCACGCCCATGACCCTTAATTTCTCTTGATTTCTTAATTATTTGAAGCAGTTTTTCCCTTGTGTGGCCTGTTACGTACGCAGAAATGCAACTCTGTTTCAAGGTCATGTTGCCATAATAGTTATTGCACTGAGAAAATTTGCATGAACTCAACAAGCAGCTATTATTGCACTAACTTTATTTAACCTCCCTAACAGAGAGGGTAATCTAGGAAATGCTCGTATTTACAATATACCACACTCGCTTACTAATTTGCATCTTAATGTAAAAGGATGTTTTACGTGTGCATATTTTCACAGGAATGACTAAACCAATATTAACAAAGTATCTGAAATTTAACAGGTTGACTTGCATATTTGTTGAATTATTGAAAGCACAACCAAAACACACATGACCAGAATGGCCAGTATAACAAAAGCAGTGGGAATTCAAAGAGTGAGAGCCCATAAAGCTGTGTGTTATGTATTTATTCCTATTGGCTCATTGTGGAGCCCTGATGTAGTAATATATGCAAATAGAAGAGATGGCATAAGATGCACAGCCAGACACACACAAGCAGCCGCCCTGGAAGAGATCACACGCCACAACTAAAGGACTCAGTTCGTTTTGAACCCAATGCTTCCAAATGTCATGTCTCCAAATATACAGCAAAAACTGGCTATGAGAACTACAGATAAACACCTGCTGAGCTACTCTAAGAAGAAATTCTAACAAGGAAAAGTCAGGAAAAGTCTTCACGTGCCATAGAGAAACAATGGGCTAGTGTGAACGTGAGGCTGTGAGAAAAGACAGGCTAAAGGTCAAATTAGTACCACGTATGTAAAGAAAACCAAGGTTGTTGCTGGAAGCATGGTTACCAAATGTGTACGTGGGAGCCCTGCGTAAGAAATGGCAGGGGTTTCCGGCATTGTTGGAGCTTTTGATGAAAACGTGGAGTGATGGAGTTCTTGTGTCAAGCATTTTGCTGTTTTCTGCAGGTAAACAAAATAGCTAAAGATATGATAACGCTCACTTTCCTGAGCATTACGAGTGGGAACTTTAATTTCCTCTGCAGTCCAGTGCAACCTGATAACCAGGCACTAAAACATGCAAGCAAATTATAGATATTTTGCAAGCACATTTTTCACCTAAACTCTGATTGCAGAGTTCTTTTGATCCCATAAATGGAACCAAGAGAAGGGGAAATCAATCTCTCAATTTGTGGCATGCTAAAAAGACTTGCAGAATGTTGAGAATTTGGAGACGTGCTGAATGTTATCATTCATAACAGATTAATTTTTGATCGACATAACAAAGCAACATAACGTCTGTTAACCGAGAACAATTGCATTCTGCTGAAAACCATCAAAATCATTGTTTCCATGGAGATGGTTGCAGAAGTCCAGCAATTGAGAATGTAAGTGTACATACTGTAGACTGAATCGACACTCAAAGCGACTAGGGCTCGTATACGTTATCAGTGTCAAAGCCAGGACATTCTGCTGCTGAATGCTGGTAAAAGGACAAGGAATATTGAAGTTTCAGAAAATAAAACAAAATATGAACAGCATGCTGCGGGAAGAAGAAGCAAATTGTAAATAACAATAAGAAGTAAGAACAAGCCAGTTCGGCATTTCTACAAAATAAAAGGAGAAATATCTATGCTATACGATGGGGTCGGAAAGAACAAATAGACTCTGTCAGAGGAGGAACTGTCACTGCATGTGCTAGTCATCGCCTGCACAACACCCACACTAAATCAATATACTGCTGAAGGACAATCAGTAAGAATGAAGTTGGCACCGGGGTAGCAATCTCACTGATGCCACAACTGGGACAGCAGCTCCGTTGGTGCCATAAATGATCTATAATAAGAAATTTAAACACATTCCCTAAGCACCATCAAGGATAGTGCTGAAGACATGCATAGAAAAGGTAGTTCCCTTGAAGGGTACCGTTGAAATGGCTGTACAGCTCAATGGGCAAACTGCAGATTTACCTCTACATGTAGTGAAGAGAAACTACACAGCATTGGGTATTCCATTGTTGCAAAAGATTCAGCTGAAATCAACATCATGACTGATGGAGAATCAGGCCTCTCAAAAATCTTAAAGCGCTCTCTTCCTTTGGATGGAGAAATTGGCAGCATGAAGTGATTAAAGGAAGCCAGTATTTGAAGGCAAGGTCTGTACCATATGCTATTAGACCAAAGATGGAGGCTGACTTGAAGCGACTAGTGAAGACTAATACAGTGAATGGAGCATGCCTATTGTTCCAGTCATCAACAAAGATGGATCTGTAAGGATTTGCGGTGACTTCAGGGTCACCATAAATCCATTGTTATGCTGAACAGTACGCATTGTCTTGCATTGAAGACCTGTTTGCAGGATTGGTGGGAGGTCAGAATTTCAACAAAGTTGACCTGAGCTGGGCCTACTTGCACATGAATGTGGACAAGATTTTCAACGTTTCTGTGACTTCATGATACACAAAGGCTTGTTATTGTACTGAAGATTGCCATTTGGCAAGACGTCTGTTCCTGCATTGTTTCAAAAGACAATGGATTAAATCCTGACTGGAGTCCAGTATTGTCTGGATGAGATCCTAGTTCATCACTGGAGAAGTAAAAAGGAACACCTTCAAAACTTGGATGCCACTCTCCAGAGATTGGAAGACTAGGGTCTGAGATTTCACAAGGACATGTTTTTCAGGGTAACAATTTGCCTCAGGAATCTTTTAAATTGGTAGCTGGGAGAACAGGATTAGTATCTGCAGTTTGTTTTTACATTCAGCTAATACATTTGTGTTAACTTGGGTCTCTCCTGGAATTTGAATACAGTTTGTAATTTGATTGACAGGGTATGAGTTATGTGCTTAATAGGAAGAACCAAACTTGCAGGGAAAAATACAGTTGCTCTTTCATTTTGAAACGAGCAGTTACCATCCAGTTCTAAAAGAAGCAAAATGTATCTCTGTCTCTCCCAGTAGAAGGTGTCTGAGATCTCCGGGCCTGGAACCTAAGTACAAGCAGGTAAGCCTATGTTTTGCTAACTGATTTTGAAGAGGGGCTTAAGTCTGTGAGAGAAATATTGCTTGAATTGGAACTCATAGAGATAGGTTAGCAACTATGTTTAAGTATTATTCAATGGTTAAATTTTATCATCTGTTATAGTTAAACTGTGTTGTTAAAATTGGTTTTTGATTTTAAAAAAAACCTCCCAGTGTGTCAGTACAATTGCTCCTGAAGTGAAACACACTATCCTCACACTAATGCCAAAATAGCAAATTGTTGGGGCCTAATCTGACTTCATAAAATACCTTGGGGTTTCTGATCTGATGTCCTAGCAATGGTAATGGTTGATGCTTATACCATATGGCCAGAGGTGGCTGTGATGACATCTTCTATCTCATCTGAGAAGTTTGGAGAAATATTCCATCACTTTGGATTTCCTGAACAGCTGATAAGCTTCAGTGGACCACAGTTTGTCACACAGGGGTTTAAGAATTTTCTACAAGAAAATGTTATTCAACACATTACTTCCACACTGTATCACACTGCTACTGATGGAATAGCAGAGTGCTTTATCCAAACCCTGAGATACACTTTGAAAGTAACCAAGGAACAAGATTTGTCTATCAAACACTTTAACAAATTCTTGCTGGTCTATTGGGATACCCCACATTCCATGACTAAGATTTCTCCTGTCTTACTCATGATAAAAAGGTAGCTGCATACAGCATTTGATCTTTTAAAATCTCCAAAAACTAAAGAGATTGTGTGACAACAACAACAAAGACAGGTGGTATAGCGGGAAAGCAAGACAAAGGACAAGGAGTTTGGGTTTGGAACTACCCCACAGCAGCGAAATAGATTCATGTCACTACACAGATTGGACCTGTTTCTTACTCTGTCCAGGCCAGGGATAACATGTGGAGGAGGCATGAAAACCAGTTGATGGCTGGAAAAGTGTTATGTATTTGAATTTGCAAGTTGGCTAATTATGGAGGCCTGCTGTAGTAATGTATGCAAATAAAAATCTTGTCATAAGATGTAGGCAGAAAACAGAAGCAGCAGCCATGCAAGAGATCACACACCACAAATAAAGACTCCATTCATTTTCAAACCAGCACTTTGAAAACAACATTGGAATGTCTTCAAGCACAACGTCTACGTATCAAGAAAGAAAATGTTGAATTTTTCTAGTCATGGCTGGCGTGTAGAGAAAGATCAACTTGGGTCCATTTAAAAGTCTGACAGCAGCAGGGAGGAAGCTGTTCTTGTCGGTTGGTACGTGACCTCAGACTTTTGTATGTTCCAAATAGACAACATAGGAGTTCTGGGAGAGAGAGAGCACCCATTAAAACAGCTGGAGTTTGGTCCATTAGGTAGTAGAAGTTCAAAAAGTTGGGGGGGGGGGGGGGGGGGGGGGGTGGGCGGATGTCGGGGGAGAAGAGCACAAAACAGTGGGAGCTCAGAGAGCGCCAATGAAGCAGTGGGAGTTTGAGTGAGCCCATAAAGCAGTGGGAATTCTGAAAGAGAGCCCATAAAGCAGTGGGAGTTTCTGAGAGAGAGAACCCATAAAACGGCGGGAGTTTGAGTGTGAGAGAGCTGGATACTTAGAGATGAAATCTAAGTGATGTTACAGGAGCCCCAGAAGTTGGTTGATTGGTAAGTATAGGCCTTCCCAGATTCTGCATAGGCACAATTGGTCATGACAAGTGAGTTATACAATATTATAGTAAATATTCATATAAAGTTTAAGGTATGACAATGCAGCTCGGCCATGTGGAATGTGCAAAGCCATGAAAGTACAAAGTGCTCTCCGACTACATCCGCAGGAAGCGATACCAGCTGCAGGAACCCAAGCTCTGGATTGCAGAATCTGAATGGTGGCTGGAGTCACTGGTACACCTGCAAGGCTGAGGATTATGTGGATAGCCCTTTGAGGTGGTCATACCACAGAGAAGAAATATACAAGGACAATGGAAATGGGGGACCACCAGATAATCTAAGAGAAACAGGCATATAACGCAGGAATCTCCTGGTACTTTCTCGCCGTCCAACCGCTTTTCCATTTTGGATACCCGTTCCTCAGAGGACTGCGGCAAGAGCCAAACTCATAGTGCCATAAGTGGCTCAGACTGGGAGGACAAAGAGTGCAAGTGCTATTGTGGCTGGGGGGATTCTATATTTGAGGGAGCAGGCAGGCAAATCTGCAGCCACAGATATAATTGCACGTTGGTATGTTACCTTCTAGTCAAGGATGCTACAGAGTGGCTGCAAGGCATTCTTTTGGGGTGTGAGAACAGCCAGAGGTCGTGGTTCACATCAGGGCTATTGCCATAGATGAGGAAAGGGATGAGGTCCTGAAAGCAGATTTTAGGAAGTTGGAAAGGGAATTTAAAAAACGGACCTCAGGATTGCTCCAAGTACCACATGCTTGTGACCATTAGAATAGAAAGATTGAACTGTTCACAGGAGAAGTGGAGTTTGTTTCTATAAGGATAGATTGGAAAAGTTGCGACTGTTTTCTTTGGAGAGAAAAGACAGAGAAGACTTGGTGGAGATATTCAAGAGGCTGAGAGGAACAGGGTAACTAATGGGAAACTGTTCCCATTCAAGCATGATTACCTGGAGGGCACAGATTCAAAATCTTTGGCAAAAGTGATCAGGATTTTTTTTCCAGAGGGTGGCTAGAGCCCTGAATAAATTTCCTGAGTGGGTGGTGAAAGCGGGTTTGATTGAGATATTCAAAAAGGATCGGATTGCTATCTAAAAGGAATGTACGAGGGTACAGACATGATGCAGTTGAGTGGGACTAGGTAAACGCTGTTTCTGAGAGCTAGTGAGGACTGAATGGGCTGAATGGCCTCCTGAGCTACAAAGACTGTATCTACCAACAGTAAGCCTACTATTGTCTAAAGGAATACACCACTGGACTTTTGATCCTGGACTCACATAAAGCTATAATTTTTATTATGGCCTTGCCCTGTACTCATTTTTGTCTGTTATCCTCCTTATTTATAAGATTTGATTTGATTTATTATTGTCACATGTATTAGCATACAGTGAAAAGTATTGTTTTTTGCACACTATACGGGCAAAGCATACAGTTCATTGAGAAGGAAAGGAGAGTGTGTAGAATGCAGTGTGACAGTCATAGTTAGAACATAACATAAGAAATAGGAGCAGGAGGAGGCCACCTAGCCCTTCGAGCCTGCCCCGCCATTCAATAATTCAATAAGATCATGGCTGATCTGAAGTGGATCAGTTCCACTTTCCCGCTTTCTCCCCATAACCCTTAATTCCCTTGCCTACCAAAAACCTATCTACCTGTGCAGAGATTCACCACCCTTTGAGTGAAGAAGTTCCTCCTCAATTCCGTTCGAAACTGCTCCCCCCTTAATTTGAGGCTGTGCCCTCTAGTCCTGCTGTCCTTTCTGAGCGGGAAGAATCTCTCTACCTCTACCTTATCCATCCCCTTCATTATCTTATACGTCTCTATAAGATCCCCCCTCATCCTTCTAAACTCCGAGTATACACCCAGTCTATTCAGCCTCTCTTCATAGTCCAACCCCCTCATCTCTGGTATCAGCCTGGTGAACGCCCTCTGCACTCCCTGCAAGGCCAAAATATCCTTGCGCAAGTGCGGCGACCAAAACTGCACACGCTACTCCAGCTGCGGCCTCACCAGTGCCCTGTACAGTTGCAGCAAGACCTCCCTGCTTTTATATTCTATTCCCCTCGCTATAAAGGCCAGCGTCCCATTCGCCTTCTTGATCATCTGCTGCACCTGCAGACTGGGTTTTTGCGACTCATGCACAAGGACCCCCAGGTCCCTCTGCACCGTAGCATGCTGCAGCTTTTCGCCCTTTAAATAGTAATCCCTCCTACTATTATTCCTGCCAAAGTGGATAACCTCACACTTGCTAACATTGTACTCCATCTGCCAGCTCCTCGCCCACTCGCTCAGCCTATCTAGATCCCTCTGCAGACTTTCCACACCCTCCGCACAATTTGCTTTTCCACTTATCTTCGTGTCATCACCAAATTTCGACACCCTACACTCAGCCCCCTCCTCCAGATCATCTATATAAATTGTAAATAGTTGAGGCCCCAGCACCGATCCCTGCGGCACTCCACTAGTCACCAACCGCCAATCCATCCACTTCAGCCCTAAAAATATTTAAAGATTCTGCTTCCGTTATCTTTTTCTGAGAGAATGTTCCAAAGGCAGATGAACGACCCTCTGAGGGGAAAAAAAATCTCCTCGTCTGTCTTAAATGGGCAATCTCTTATTTTCAAAGAAATGACCCCTAGTCCTATATTCTCCCACAAGAGGAAACATTCTTTCCACATCAACCCCCTCAAGATCCTTCAGGATATAGTATGTTTCAAAGAAATTCTCTCCTTTGAAACCCTTTCCCACCTCTCAAGAACAACCTTGATCTCCAACTCCCTTCCTCCCCCACTTATTTCATAGAAAACAGTGGCTAACTTTCAGACCCCTCCAGAGTTTTGCCCAAACCATTAACCCAAGGAATTTTGTAATCTTAAAGACTAAAAGTACATGTGAGCTTCTACATTTGTGGTGAATAAATTAAGTGGATGATTGCAAGTATCTTTTGTATTTGGCTTAATTAGTTGAATGTAACATCACAGCGATTAATGTCATTAACTGTTATAGATAATGAAATTAATATTTTGGTTTCAAGATGTAGTGACCTATCCATTTATTATTTTGTATTAATTGATTTGCACCACAGAAACTTGGTTCATAGCAGCAATTTTCAGGCATTATCTCAAAGCAAATATGCCTTAAGAATTTACTAATAAAGTTTTCACTTCAACTTTCTCAATTTTACAGGCAGTTGTTTTTAAATCTAACTTTTCTCATTACCTGTCTCTGTCTGTCTCCACATCTTTGCTTTTAATTTTAATGATCCTGTCAGCAGCATTAAAATGCACAGCATCCTGAAGTATGGTTACAAATTGACTGATTTTTATCTGAATTGTGAAGTAGCTGGCAACCTTGGTTCTTAAATTGGTAGTTTTAAATTACTTGTACACTAATTGTGAATACCTTTTCTGTTGTGCAGTGGACAATAATAATGAAATCTTTCCCAAATGCATGTGATCTGATTGCAGTAAAAAAAAATTACCATGTGTTTGGGTCAATAATTTAGGTACCCTGGCTCCAATTTTGAATTACTTTGGAAGTTAAATTGTTGGAGTTTTTTTATGAGCAACTGCAGCAGCCAGTTGGCACACAACAAGATCCCGTAAACAATTATGAGATGAATAGCCAGTTTTTTTCCACTGTTTAGTTGAGGAACAAATGTTAGCCATGACACCAGAGGCCTTTTTCAAGTAACCGTGGCAGGATTGGTAGAGATGATATTGATTAAACAACTTAGCATGTGATGGAAAGTAATATATGCAGTGTAACTGTATAAGGGTATATTTATTGGGTTCATTTTTGTATGCAAACAGAGATTGTAGACAGTTTTGTGGATGATTGGTCAGAGAGAAGTAGTGTCGATCTCCACTTAATCCCACAAATAGAAAATCTGCTGTAGAGAATGAGTTCACAGAACAGTTTATTTGCCAGATAGAATGAGGCGACAATTGCGCACTGTAGTATCAACCAAGTTTCTGTGCAGAGTCTCTGGAGTGGGGTGAATCCACAGCATTTGAAACATGTGGCTGTAGAAGAGAATACTTTTATTTAGTCAGACTCTACTGAATTTGAACCTGAATTCCGGAGGGTTTCCCTATCCCAACCAAAAATCCAAACCTTGCAACTCACTTCAGAACCAGTACCGAGTTCTGAGGCTAACAAGTTTGTCTGATCGACAATACGTTGTTGGCATTTGGCAATCGAAATGTAGAACACGGATGTTTTTGAAGCTAAGTTCCAGTTTGTAACAAAAGATCAACTTATGGTCTATTACAGCAGTACTTGACTTGTCAGTTACATGGAAACGTAAATAATAAGCAAAGTACTGCTGCAATGTCTACAGTTTAGTTGAATTTGGCTGGATATTAAAAGTGCACAGCACATAATTCTATGGTTGTTTATCATTTTAAAACCTGCAATAACTTTGTATGAGTATAATGGTTATTGATAATCTTGTCAATTGAACACATCTCTACTGTTGATCCTAAAGGGCTTTCACAATATTTTGCAACTTACTGAGTTCTACGCAACTGTTCGGGAATATACCAATAAATAACTTAAGCTCTTGTTTCGTGCTGTGGGACCCTCAATTTGAGATGCAGCATTGCGATGTTCTTTTATTTGCCATGGATTTCCCATGGCAATGACCATATAGATCCTTCTTACACAGAATCAAAGCATTGGCGGGAAGGCTAGCATTTGTTGCTTGTTTCTTTTTATAACTTTGAATTTATTCTTGTTGCATGTATTAGTACACAGTGAAAAATATTGTTGTTTGCGTGCTGTATAGACAAAACATACTGTACACTGGGAAGGAAACGAGAGAGTGCAGAATGTAATGTCACAGTCATGGCTAGGGTGTAGAGAAAGATCAACTTAGTGCGAGATAGGTCCATCCAGAAGTCTGATGGCAGCAGGGAAGAAGCTGTATTTGAGTCGGTTGTTACATGACCTCAAACGTTTGCATCTTTTTCCTGACAAGAAGGTGGAAGGGAATGTATGAAAGGGAGTAACATCCAGCAATGACTGATGATGGGAAACCTCATGTAGCAAGGTATTTGGAAGTTGATCCCAAGGTCTTGAAGGAGCATGAAAGGAGATGTCCAATATTTGCAGGGGCTGCTATAGGCCCTCCAGATACAAGTAGGCTGTTGAAGCGGATGTAAGTGAATGTCACCAATTTCACCCCAAGTACTTGGATGCAATGTCTCAAGAAATTTAAAATTTAAGTTTATTTATTATCACAAGTTGGTTTACATTAACATTGCAATGCAGTTACTGTGAAAATCGCCACACTCTTAACGGCTGTTCAGGTACACTGAGGGAGAATTTAGCATGGCTAATGCACCTAACCAGCACGTCTTTTGGACTGTGGGAGGAAACTGGAGCACCCAGAGGAAGCGCAGGCTGACATGAAGAACATGCAGACAATGACCCAAGTCAGGAATCAAACCTGGGTCCCTGGCACTGAGGCAGCAGTCACTGTGCCACCCTGAAGTTAAAATCACCTCGCTTTCTGTGACTGCATTTTAAATACCTTATTCAACAAACTGTACCACCAACCTCAGACAACTGTCCACCTCATAATTTAGCTAACAATTCCCATCGATCAGAATTAATTCACTTTACCTCATTGTCTTACACTTAACTAGCAAGTCTTACTCCCATATCTCTGTTATTGTGTATGTGGCCAACTGTTCACCCTAGCAATCACTGGAAGAAGGTGGTGCACAACTGGAGGCAGCAGTACCTAACCTCCCTGCATCTTCTAACCTCCTGAGAGAATGGGGCTGGCCATTATGCAAAGGGACATTGGTAAATATATGGCCACCAGCAGAGATGAACTGAATGAAGACCTAGTCTTTCTTTTCAAGTGCCAGTTCCCCCCACAATTGACTTACAAGCTGCAAATTGTGCAAGTGTGAACTGTCTATTTTCTCTTTTACCCTTTCCATAACCTGGTAGTATAGTCACCTCAAGTCAAAAGATTGAATTCAGCTTATCACTCCAGAGACTTATCCAAAAAAATTAGCTGAATTCCAGTGTAATACTGAGAGATTTCTGCACTTTCAGAAGTATTGTATTTTAAATGAGGTACTGAACTGAGTCCTCAGCTGTCCCCTCAGATTCAAAGGCGCTATATTGAAGTAGAGTGGGAGCCTTTTTTCACTTGACATGCCCCCTCGTCTTGGCCAGTGGTTCCAATATTTATTTCTGAAGCAAAATCACTAAAACGGACTGGCCACTGTTACATTACTGTCCTTGGGACGTTGTGCAAATTAGTTGCTTCATTATCTAAATTACAACAGTGAGAACAATTAGAACCTGCTTCATTGAAAGTCTTTGAGATGGTGATGCCATAAAAGATGCTAATATAAATAAAAGTTTTCATTGTGTGAATTTTATGCTTGTATTTTGATGACAAAAGTTGCCAGACCTGTATGAGCTACTTACATGGCAGCTGCTAATTCAATATTCTAGTAAGTGAACAAAGCTCTGAATTTGTTGTGGCTGTCTAAGTACAGCCATTGAGCCTACAGTGATTTTATTGCATGGCAAAATTTTGCACACCTCCAAGGGGCAAATCATTATGTCCTGCTGCAACAAAGTAATCTAACAGTTAATTATGTAATTGGATCAAGTATTGATGAATCCAATTTCTTGCTGAAAAATCCATTTGGACCCCAGATTGTCTTCAATTTGAAGGGAAGCCTTTGGCCAAAACCTCCAACCTCATTTGTGGCTGGGGTTCTCTGCCTCAAAGTGAATAGATTTTTAGCTGGAACACCAAATTTTCCATTCTCCCTTGCAACTGGGTGGCCATGGGTGAAATTGGAGAATCTTGCCCTTTACATTTGAAATCCAAATCAATATTCCTCTTGAGATACAGCAGGTTCTTTTTGGCCACTTGTCTCTAATTCATACAGTGCGGAAATATTCTCTATCATTTGAATTTATGTATTCCAGTAGGGTATAATTTTTCATTTCCTTTCTTACAGCTCTGGAACGGCACATTTATATTTTAGGGGGAACTGAACCACGGTATTGAAATAATTCCTTTGATTACGTTACACCTTCCTGTGTCATTGATTTTTAACCATCTCTCCACTCTGACTGTGACATGCCGAGCTTGCTTCTTTGCTTCTTCAGTTGCCTTGATGGCCTTTAATTCTTGCAAAGATTTGTCAGCATATTGGTTTAGATTTTGCAACCAGCAGAATAGCAACAATGCTATCTGATCATTCTGCTAACAGCCACCCGCAAAGGTGAGGACTTTGAAGGGCTTACTTTCTCTATTCAAACAGCCTTTTCAGCACAACATCTTCTGTGGGCAACCTGTGGCATCTGTCCGTGGGACAAGTACCGCAATACCCCTTGAATCAGCTTGAAGAATCCTCAGTGTGATAGAGTCTAAACCAAGGAGGATATTGATTATGTTCAAATTATGTACAGAAAGCAAACTAATGATTGGGAAATAGAAATGGGACTGAGAGAGAGAGAGATAGGAGGCAATGAGTGAAATCTTCTGGACCCACCTCAGCAGGAAGCTTAGTGGACGAGAGAGCTTAATTTAGCACAAGGCAAAAAAACGGCATAATGAATTTTTGTAATTAAACTCTCAAACCCTTAAAGGCATGTTAAGCTTCCTGGTAAACGGTGTCAGGGTGCCATTTTGCAAGCATTTCCATGTCATGTATGCTTATTAAAAGGCCAGTTGGTACCCCCTCCAAATTAAATTTTTGGTAGATATTCTTGTGTAGTTGTGAATTTGAATGCACGTGGTGGAGAGCTGGTGAGTTAGACTTTTTCCTGGAATTAGTAGCTGCTGTTTTGTCTTTGGGGATTTCTCACAAATATCTCTCAAGCTGGGCAAGGGAGGCAGGATCAGCATGGAAGGGTGAAGTGAGTAGAGATAGGGGAAGGGAGACTGGATCGGCAGAGAACATAGAACATTACAGCGCAGAACAGGCCCTTCGGCCCACGATGTTGCGCCGACCAGTTAAAAAACAATGACCCACTAACCAAAACCAATCCCTTTTCGTCCATAAACCTATCCATGGATCTCTCAGGGAAGGGTGGAGTAGAGGCAGAACAAGGGAAATGGATGTGTAACACACATTATAGTTACATTGAGATCTTTTGCACATGCTAAACTGTGCTGCTATACAGACCTGTGCCAAATGCACAGACCAGAACTTGTAAAGCACTCTGTTCCCCTGTAATCTCAGGCAGCTGTCAGCAGAAGTGTAATTTTTTTCGTCACGTCTTCACAAAACTCCACACAGGGCAGATTGAAAACATGATTTTGTTTTTAAATATTGGCAGGGATGTGCTTGTCACTCACATACCCTTATAGCTCTTTCAGGCAGAACCAGAAACATGAATGCACAGGCGAGGACAGCATGAACAGACTATTTGGCCTCATGATTACCCCCTCCTACCTGGAATAGGGAAGTTTGTATATCTGGTTCCTAGTCACCAATTACACTCGGGAACCCCATATGCTGAGATACTTTTTGGGATGATTAGCTTTGGAGTTCACTCACTGGTAGTGCCTTATCCCCACAATGGGATGGGGAGGTCCAACCTCTCTCAACCCACCAATTGCAGTGACTTACAAATAAAGTTCAATGCAGGGAGGTGATTCATTTTGACATGAAGAATATGAAGAAACAGTAAATAAAGAAACTCTAAACGGGGTGCAGGAACCAAGAGACCTTGCTGTATATGTACGTAAGTCATTGAAGGTGGCAAGGCATATTGAAAGCATAGTTAATAAAGCATTTGGTATCTTAGATTTTATTAATAGGGACTTTAATTACAAGAGTAAAGAGATCATGTTGAGCTTATGTAGGCCTCATTTGGAGTACTGTATCCAGTTCTGGGCACTATACTTAAGATGTAACGGCTTTGGAGTGAGTATAGAGGAGATTCACCAAAAATGATTCCAGGGGTGGATGGTGATGAACTGTAGCTGTGAGGATATATTGGAGCGGTTGGGACAATTTTTCTTGGTGAAAAGAAGGCTGAAAAAGATTTGATAGTGGTATTTTGGATCCTGAGGGATACGGACAGGGTAAATAGAATACAGTAGAATCGTACAGTGCAGAAAGAGACCCTTCAGCCCATTGAGTCTGCACTGACCACAATCCCACCCAGGCTGTACCCCCATATCCCTACATATTTTACCCGCTAATCTACGCATCTCAGGACACTAAGGGGCAATTTTAGCATGGCTAATCAATCTAACCCGCACATCTTTGGACTGAGAGGAAACCGGAGCACCCAGAGAAAACCCACACAGACACAAGGAGAATGTGCAAACTCCACACAGATGGTGACCTGGGCCGGGAATCGAACCCAGGATCCTGGAGCTGTGAAGCAGCAGTGCTAACCACTGTGCGAATGTGTCGCCCAAATATTGAGAAACTGTTCCATTCAGGAGCATCAGTAATTAGAGTGTACAGATTCAGAATAATGGACAGAAGGAGTGGATGTGAAGTGAGCAAAAACATTTTCACCCAGTAGGTGGTTGGGGTCTGGAACTAACTTTGAACAGATGATGCCTATGGCAGCTCCTGAGCCCTTCCCAGTAAGTAATTAATGAGTATGGTATCCTGCAATAGGTGGTTGGCATACATTTAGTGCACATGTCCAATCAGCTGCTGAGTTCTGCAACTCAAACTCCTGTCTGACATCCCTCTGCACTCACTATCTGACGCTTTTAATGTGTTACTTGGCAGCAAGTAGCAGATGCCACTTAACCTGGCAGAGTGTAGCAGATTGTTCATCCTTTTATCACGCTGCTGGCCAGTTCTTTTGTGGGCTCCACAAGCACGACCCTCCACCCAAGCCGCCAAGGTCAGATGGGAGGACCTGCTGCCATCTTGCAAAATAGGACCTACTGCCTTTTCTGGAAGGCCTGAAGGAGAACCTGCATGGAGCCATTGCTAAATGTTGGCCAGTCGCGGCAAACTCTTGAACAACAGCCAGGCTTCTCTTGGTTGGCACTGACTGGCTGTCTGGGTGCCCTTTCAGTTTGGTACCCTAAGAAGCGAAACATCTGACCCATCCCATCGCCGAAAGATACTCTGCGCCCCTCACACATGCATGTGTAACAAGCTGAACAGCCCATCCAGCTCTGTCATCATCATCTGTGCCATATTGAAACCAATTCAACCTATATCCCTGAGCCTCTACCATCCAAAGTTTCTCGTTGCTGTGTGTAGAACCTTTCTGTCACTAGTTTGGCTCTTAACTTTTTGAGTGATCCTGAAGATGTGAAAGGTGCTACATAAATGCAAACTCTCTCTTTTTCCTTTCTTTGACATACAGTCAATTCATTTTCAGCACAAAGTCATGTGTTGATTCTATTCATAAGGAATACTGAAATCAAAGCACCAACCTACGCACTATGCTGCTAGAAAAAAAATTGGGGACAGGCAGGGCAGCGATTTTAGGATCACTGCTCCCCAGGCAAGAACCATAATTGAAGTTTGACTAAATGTAGTTGCAGTTGGGGATGATCCAGTTTTACCCTGTGTGTTGCTTAGGAGTAAAGAGGAAAGGAAGCATTGGTGAATAAATAAATGCATTTGAGGTTCTTTTGAGATAGCTGGCTAAAAGAAAATATTGGTCAAATCTTCAACCACATAAGGAGCTAATGGTAAATGGATTGCTACTTTGAGTTGGGAAATCTTTATTATTACTTTTCTCAGTCAACCACAAAACTGAAAGAAAACAGGAAATAAACCTACATCACAGCCAGATCCCTCATTCAGTGAACTAACTGTATATCATTCTGTTGGTACTAATGAAGCAACTCACTCACCCTGCACATCAGGCTGAGAAAAAGACTGATGGTATTGAATAAATTTGTTAAAAATCCAATAGATGCCACAGCATCCATGTTCACTCTATATAGCGGTGAACTTCTGTAGCTACAGTCAGTGTCCTGAAGAATACATTTGACTTGATGCTGTCTGCGCTAACATTAGGAACTTAATATGCATTGATTAAATGATGAAGAAATTCGAGCAGTTTTGTATCCTTACTGTGATTTCCTTTTATTTTAAATTTGTGAAAGTAAGAATAATATACATGTTTTGGAAGTAATTTTCTGATTCCAGTGGGCAGGGGGAAATATCATCAGTATTATCCTAAGTTTGATGCAGCAGGACAACTCCAATGACAGAAACATGCACAGATACATAAAAATCACGAGTTATGGCACATATCAGAGTAATGCTGCCCTTACCCATTCTCATCTGTGCAGTCAACCAACTGCATTGATTGTGGGAAAGAGATACTGGGAGTTAATTTACACTTCCAAAGCTTAAGTCACAAGCATGAGAGATTCTGCAAAATTGAGTTTTTGTATGACTTGACTACAGCATTTGCTCGAGACTTGAATTTATACAATAATCATTTTAAATGAACTGCGGTTAAATTGACCATCAAATGAAATATAAAGAAGTGGAGATTGGAAGATATGACATGAAAGCACTGAATTAGCTAAGTGGGTGTTGCTTAGACTGGAGAAGGCTGGAAATAAGGTCACCCAGGAATCAGTGCTAGATTCACATCTGTTCTCAATATATAGATGACTTGAACTACAGCACAGAGCGCACAATCTAAATCTGCTCATAACATAAAAGTAGAAGGTTTAGCAAATAGAAAGGAGGAGTAAATTTTTTGAGAGAGAGAGAAAGAAGCTGATTGGCAGAATTAATTGAAATTGGTAGATGAGGTAATTTTTTGAGAGAGAGAGAAAGAAGCTGATTGGCAGAATTAATTGAAATTGGTAGATGAGGTAATTCATTTTGGGAGCAATCCCTTCAAACAGGTTCCTGCCCCTGCAGCAGTAAAGAAACAACTTTCGACAAAGACACAAATTACATTCTGTGACAAAGGTAAATTCTCCCCCTCATCTTTCTCGACTCTGATGCCATTGACCATACTATTATCCTCTGATGCCTCTCCTCTGTTATCCAGCAGGGTGGGACTGCTGTCACATGCTTCCATATTTATCTATCTAATCGTAGCTGAGAATCGTTTGGAGTAACTTTGTTCCAGCTCCTGCAACATTACCTCTATTGTCCTGCAGGATCTGGTCTTGCACCCCTCCTATATCTTGTCTACTTGCTGTCCCTTGATTGTGATTTCTTTCTCATCAATGATAACACCCAGTGCTACCCCTCTCAGCACTATCTCTCTCCACTCCCCCACAGTTGCTAAACTATCCAATTGTTTTTCAGACATCTAGTATTGGATGAGTTTATTTCCTCCAGTTAAATACTGGGAAGCCTGAAGTGTCACATTTAACCACAATTTGAACACCCAATCTCATACTTGCAGCATCACTAAGGCAGCCTGTTTCCACCTCAGTAACTTCACTCCATCTCAGTTCATCTGCTGCTGAAAATCTTCCTTCACACCTTCATTTCCTCTAGACTTGGCTATTACAACACATTCCTGACTAGTTTCTCACATTCTGCCCCCTGTAATCTTGAGCTCATCCAAAACTCTCTCTGCTTTCTGAACTACATTGGCTTCCACTTAAGCAATGGATCTTAAAATTCTCATCCTTGATCTCTCTATCTCTAATCTTCTCCACTCCACAATCCTCTGAGATATATGAACTCTTCCAAGTCTGGCCTCTTGAGCTTCCCTAACTTTAATCACTCTATCCTGCCTTCAACTGTGTATGCCGTGAGCCCCGGAATTCCCCCTCTACCTCTCTCTGCTTTCCTCCTTTAAAACGTTTCTACCTCTTTGTTGAACCTTTGGCCATTTCACTTAATGTCTCCTCATTAGGCTGGGTGTCGTACTTTGCCTTGTAATACTCCTGTGACATGAATTGGGATATTTATTACATTGAAGGTGTTATATAGAATGTTTTTGTTGTTTGGAAAAACAAGAAATGGGAGAGTGCACTTAATGGAACGACATTGAAGAGTGCAGATGATCAAAGAACGAAAGCTTCAATCATTTACATCACAAAGTGCAAGTGTGGATGGATGAGGTTGTAAAAAGACCAATAGCATCTTGGATTTCAAAGCAAGAGCATAGTTTGCCAAGTCAAGATAAAACGCCTGGGATTGTGTGTCTGTGGAGAGACCAAACCGAGAATCTTGTTGGTGAGATTTCGTGGGACAGGACATTGACGTAACGAGGCTCCTGCCCAGGAACCTCATTTAAGTATTAGCAAACAATGGAGAGAGCCTCATAATTATATGCCTCTCCTCACCACCACCACTCCACCCCTCCTCCAGCCCAGCCCAACAGTCATGTCAGCAAGGTTTACAACAGGCTTTTAAAACCGGAACTGGGTGAAGGAAACCTGCAAGGAACGCACAGGTAAATATGGCTCCGGAGGGTGGGGGGCAGAAAGACATGCCCAGGCGGTCTCAGTATGTGTTGGTGAGGGGGCGGGTCCTCGTTTTCTAATAGAACCTGATGATGTTGGTTTTTCCAGGCCTTGCCCGCCAGCGTGACAGTGTGGGACGCGCCTCCAGGATTTTAGTGTGGGACAATGTGCAAATACTTAAAGGACTTTTAAACTTTGTGTGAAGAGCAGAGCACCGTAGAATAGTTGCAGCTCAGTGGGGCTTTAGTTTGTTCACCTCCCCAACCTCTTTCCATAGCCCTGCAAATTATTCCTCTTTAGATAATTATCCCTTTTTTGAAAGCTACAGTTGAATCTGTCTCTTCCGTGTTCTGTTCCTGAAAGTCCCATTGAAGGAAGAAACTAGAGCTTATTCTTCAGTCAGTTTACAAAGTGAAACATTGCAAGCTCCCATCACACTTTCAGAAAATGTCTCACTATAAATACTCCAGTAAAACCCCAATTAATGCCCTCCACCTGCATATAATTAAATACAATTTACATAGCACACACTTGGGTCATGCATTCCGGATCCCAACACAGCACTGCAGAATGTTTTTCCTCATTTCACCTTTGATTCTTTTGCTAATCTCCTGAAATCTGTCTCCTCTGCTTCTTTCTGCCAATGGGAACAAACTCTTCCTATCTACCTTCCAAACGCCTTATGATTTAAAATGCCTCCAAATCGTTTCATGACCTTCTCTAAGGAGAACAGCCACAGATTTGCCAATCCATCCTTGCATCTGAAGCTTTCATCTCCAGAACTTCCTTGTAAATCTTTTCTGCACCCTCTCCAATGCCTTCACATCCTTTGTAGAGTATATGATCCTACTGGGGTAATGCCAGGGATGAACTACAGCCTTGAAAAAGAGAATACAATAGGAATGATTCTGATCGAGGTTATAAAATCAGAAGTTTTGGTAGGATGAATAAGACAAGACTATTTCTTCTTGGTGAGATAGCTTAGATAAAGGATTAATGATAATTTATCATAAAGAACAGAAGTTGGGGAAAATGACTGATCTCAATGCTTTGACTCGGCCTACTTGAGGCAGCAATTATTACATCTGTAAAGAGGGAAATAAGTGCTTATTTAAAGCAGAAAAGGGTACAAAGCTATTGACATAGAAAGATGTTTACATCATTCTACGAACGATGCAGCAGAGACATCATGAAAAGAATCATGTCCTCCTAATAAAAGTCTCATTGCCCTGTCCGAATCCTTCCATGGCTCTGCCTCTCCCTATTTATGTAACCTCCTACAGCCCTCAATACAGAAAGCAGTCGATATATTGGGTACTTCATGAGATTGCAAATGGCTGATCTTAAATAATTACTGGCGCAAAAAGAAATCAACTGCACATTAGGAAAATTATTTCCTTACAAGAGGAGAACAGTCATCAACAATAATTAACTCCCCTGTATTTGTAATAGTACATAGTAAGACCTTGTTTGAAATCAGTGTTTTAATCAGCGCTGTGAAATGCAATTGCGTCTAAGTCATTCAGTTTTGAGTTGGGTATTCTTGGCCCGCCATAGACACAAATGTTGAATTGAAATAGAATGCTCTGTGCACTCAATGTAATCCATGTATAGTCATGGATTAATAAAACTAACTGATTTAAAATGTTGGGAGAATACCAGTGGAAGGACAAGTCAGGTGGCAGCTATGACTTGTGCAGTTGTGTGATAAGCTTAAAATGTATTTCAGTGCACTGTTAATTTATTTTTCATTTTCTGTTTCCACAGCAGGTCCAGATCTGGACATGAATGTATTATGAGTGTTATTTCAAAGCTGCCTACTCTTACTTACAGCAATCTAATTTTTAAAATATCATTTCCACAGAACCCAAGAAGGATCTTGGTGTCCAGGAGCCAGGAATGATCTGGAGAATGACCGGTGGCCTTTACAGCATCACAAAGGGAGCGGTGGGTGCCACACTTGGAGGTGTGGCTTGGGTTGGAAGCAAAAGTCTGCAGCTGACCAAAACAGCCGTGACTACTGTGCCAGTGGCTGGCGCCGGCTTGGTGAAGGGAAGTGTGTCAGCAGTGACTGGCGGCGTCAGTGCCGTCGGCTCGGCTGTTGCCAGCAAGGTTCCTTTCACATCCAAAAAAAAGGACAAATCTGACTGACTTAAATTTTTAGGGTACGTTTTCCTTATTAAAAAAAACATTCATCATGATTTAAGTATACCTGGGCATGCTAGGGTATACTTGTATATGCTTGGTATATTTTTTTAAAAAGGGCAGCCAGTGAGATGTGTGTTTCTGGAAAACTTTGCTCTGCACCTCACCCCACCACCTTCAATTCCCATATCTCTTCACTGTGAGTGCTGTCAAAGATAAACTGAGCAGTTGTTCCCATACTACACTGTCCATTAGCAAGGTATAGCTTTACGCTTCTGGACTTCTGCTGGCATAAGTGTTGGCAGCACAAGGACAGTTAGTTATAAGATCCATAAGAACATATTCCCAGTGGTGATTCTTGCAACTAAAATGTCCAGAAGCCTTTTTTTGGAGATTGAGTGGGGGCGGGGTAAAACACATTATTGCCATCCAAAGGAAATGGTCCCCACCACCACCCGCCCTCCTCCAATGTATATATTTATTGGTTTCTGCAGTATTTTGTATGCCTGTTTTGTTCCTGTTAATTGGGGCTAATTTTCAGTATTCAGATTTTGCTTTGTAATCTGTTGGAGTATGACACAATAGGGTGAATGTTGCTTCAAATGTGTCAGTGGCAGAAAAATTTGAATGTCTTGTTCGGAGCAGTCAGCATCCAGTCTTCAAAAGTATTTCCTACAATGCAGCAAGTCAGCTTTTTGCTTGGTTGTGCTAATCTTTCATGTGCCTAACTAGCTCAGTACTGGGAGCAACATGCGACACTATAATGCTTTAGCATAGGTTGCATGTTGCCAGATGTAGCCTTACGCCTCATTATAGTTTTGACTATTGTTACTTGCTATAAATGACTGGCTCAGCAGGTTATTGCAATGAAACGTTGGGTGACCATGATCTTCATTTGCTATTTGTGCTGTTTTTTTTGTTATGCTTTGCATTTACCTTTCCATTACCTTTCTGTACACCTGATATTTCTGTATTGTGTTTATGTATTAAGATTGAAACGGAAGATTAATTGGTTGCTGTTTACCAAAATGCAAAACATTTAGTTTTTGTCTATAATAGAACTATTTTTGCAAATATGACACCTGAAAGCAATGAATTAGACTGTAAGTCTGTATTTTAATGGAAATAAAGTTTGAAAATCTCAAACATATTTAAAAGTGTTCAACTTCACATAATTTGCGTTATCTCCTGAAGATCAGAACATTTACAGACGTGGGGAACATTTTGTATCTATTAATTTGCAGAAAAATCACTGAACTTTAAATTATGTGACTTATATCCATCATTTAATTAGGTTTATTAAAAGCAATCACAATGGATGAGTTATAACAATTATAAGATAGTAAAGGGAATGGCGATGTTAAATCTGAAATATTACTTGATGGAAATGCAAGGAAACATTGCTTGTCAAAAAGCAGAAATTGCCCTGGAAGTATGAAATCCTTTGTAGAAACTGATCCGCGTACCAAATAACCTTCCAGGAGGAGCAATGGAGGTGAAAGCCCTGCAACATTTTAATTAATGATCGGCTGCTGAACTGATGGGAATTTCGGATCTCTCTGGAAGGATGAATTGAGAGAGGCCAATTGACCTTCTTCATCTGTAATTATCTTGTGAAATAAACTAGCTTCAAAAAGTGGATTTTACCAGCACCTCCAGAGAGTGCACTGCCCTCGGCAGCAATATGCTGGCAGAGAGCGACATCCTTTCTACTTACTAACTGGCAAAAATATTCCCATACACAAGCAGATTTTCACTTGCTGGATTGTACATCTTTTTTCATCATCTTGTAGGCGTTTGAGAGCTAGAAATTGAAGTTTCAATCCATTTTAAAACCTGTGTGTGCCGTTTTTGCATGTGCAGTTTTTCCTCTTGCTGTAGAGTGAGACCCATTGTCACAATCAGAAATAATACAGCGCTGCAATGATATGATCTAGACAAGTTGCCTGAGATTGAGAGTTCAAATCCCAACATCACAAGTTATAAATTCACTGAATTGGGTTATTGGTGACATGGTGGCACAGTGGTTTAGTGCTGCTACCTCACAGCACCAGGGACGCTGGTTCAGTTTCTGGCTTGGGTGACTGTGCGAAGTCGGCATGTTCTCCCCATTTCTGCATGGACTTCCTCCCAGGTACTTTGGCTTCTTCCCACAGTCTGAAAGACAAGCTAATTAGGTACATGGGCCACGCTAAATTCTCCCTCAGTGTACCAGAACAGGCACCGGAATGTGATGACTGGGGATTTTCACAGTAACGTCATTGCAGTGTTAACGTAAGCTTACTTGTGACACTAACAAATAAACTATCAACAAATAGTAGCTGCCAAACTTTTTAAACACAACCCAGCTCGTTCACTAATGTCCTATGGGAAAGGACCCTGTTAATCCCCTATGTGAAGTGACCAATATGTGACTCAGGTCTCACCATAACATAAAAAGCACAAGATTGCGGATGCGGGAATCTCAGCCCCTCACCAGGTGGTTGATCTTCAATACCATTCCATTGCACTGTCAAATCCTAGCTGCAACAAGAAGGACAACACTGCTTTCTTGGAGCAGCAGAAGGTAAATGGTATATACTTTGCCAGTGTTTCTCAGGATGCATATACAAACAAATAAGGGTTGGATTCAAGATCTGGTAACATGAATAGTAACACACTGACTTCTGAAACCAGGCTATAATATAAATAGGCCATAACTTACAAAAGTGGATTTTGAATATGTGCATGTGCTTGAAATTTGCACTGTGTACACACACTAGCTTGAAGTAACTCTGTGAGGAATCAAATTATTGTTTTCTGAATTCTAGCCCAGGAAATAAAATCTAACCCAGTGTGTCATTTCTACAGATAATGTAAAGAAGAAAAGATTGACAAAAATGAATGTAGGGCCCTTACAGTCAGAAACGGAGGATTTCATAATGGGGAACGAAGACATGACTGAGGAACTAAATTTGTACTTTGCTTCTGTCTTCACAAAGGAAGAAAGGAATTATGCACCAGAAGCTGTGGGAAACGCATGTTTTAGTGGCAAGCTCAAGGAATCAATATTAGTAGAGAAATGGTTTTGGGGAAATTAATGAGATTGAAGGCAGATAAATCTCCAGATCCTGATAATTTTCATATCAGAATACTGAAGGAAGTGGCCCTAGAAATAGTGGATCCATTGGTGGTTATTTTCCAAAACCCTTTGGGCTCTGGAACAATTTCTACAGATTGGAGGATAGTTAATGTGAGCCTGCTCTTCAAAAAGGGAGGTAGAGAGGAAGCAGGGAACAATAGGCCAGTCAGCTGAACATCAGCAGTAAGGAAGTTGCTCGAGCTCATTAAGAAGGATTTCATAATTCAGCATTTGGAAAGCATAATCAGACAAAAGCAGCATGGATTTACAAAAGGGAAATCATGCTTGGCAAATATCCTGGAATTCTTTGAGGATGTAACTCGTAGAATTGACCAGGGAAAACCAATGAATGTGGCTTATTTAGAACTTCAGAAGCCTTTCAACAAGGTCTCACATAAGATACTATGTAAAGTTAGTGTGTAGTGTCTTGAGATGGATAGAAAGCTGATTAGCATGCAGAAAACAAAAGAGTTGGAATAAATGGATCTTTTTCTGATTTGCAGGCATTAACTAGTGGGGTACCATAGGGATGTGTGCAAGGGTCTCAACTGTTAACATATGATTTGGATGAGGGAACTAATTGTGTTATCTCCAAATTTGCAGTCGATGCAAAGTTGGGTGGAAGGATGAGCTGTGAGGAGGATGCAGAGATGCTTCAATGAGATTTGGACAGGCTGAGTGAGTAGGCATTTGCATGGCATTTGCAGTATAATGTGGATAAATGTGAGTTTATCCACTTTGGTAGCAAAAATAGGAAGGCAGATTATTACTTGAATGGGTGTAAATTGAGCGAGATGGATACTCTGATACCTTATCCTCATGCATCAGTCACTGAAAATAAGCACGCAGGTACAGCAGTCTGCAAAGAAGACAAATTCTAGCTTGGCCTTCATAGTGGCAGGATTTGAATATTGGAATAGGAATGCTTCTCTGCAACTGTATAGGGCTTATTGAAGTCACAGCTGAAGTATTGTGTGCAATTTTGGTGTCCTCATTTGAGGAAGGATGTCTTTGCTATAGAGAGGGTGCAGAAAAGATTTGCCACACTGATTCCTGGGATGGCAGGACAGGAATACACAGTTGGTTAGGATTATATTCATTCAAATTTAGAAGAGTGAGGGGGATCTCATAGAAACCTATCAAATTCTAACAGAATTAGACAATGTAGATTCAGAAAGAATTTTCCCGATGGTGGGGGAGTTCAGAACTAGGGGTCATAGTTTGAGGATAAGGGATAAACCTTTTAGGACTGAGTTGAGAAATTTCTTCATCCAGAGAGTGGTGAATGTGTGGAACTCATGACCACAAAGTAAAGGCCAAAATATTGTGTGATTTCAAGAAGAAACTTAGATATAGCTCTTGAAGCTAAAAAGATTAAGGGATATGGGAAGACAGCCAGATCAGGCTATTGAATTAGGTGATCAGCCATCATCCTAATGAATAGCGGAGCAGTTTTGAAGGGCTGAATGGCTCCTTTTTTCTATGTAATTTCTGAGCTCCAGGTTATAACATTGGATAGGGTACCCCAAAGATGTGCTGGGGAAATCCCCATCTGAAATTCCGAGGTAGGTTTTGCATAGCAATTTGCAAAGTTCCCCTGAACAATTGCCCTCTACTAGGAACCATACAAACTCGGGATGGTTCTGAAAATGTTGCATCAGCAGTTACTAAAATTTTATTATTATAAAGTATTAGAAGAATCGAAACCTTTCCAACTTCTGTTTAACTATTGCACAGAGCCACACTGACCTTCCCATCCGCCACACTGACCTTCCCATCCACCCACTGCCTTGACCTTCTTAGGAGTCTCTGCTATCCTCCAACACCCCAGGGATCTCTCACAACCTTCCTAACCCCACAGGAGTACACCAGCAGGCCAGGAATCTACCAATCCACAGGATACCCCACTTGCACAGGGTCTCTTCCAAACCGACAACTCCCAATGTGTGACACCCCCCCCCCCCACCCCTGTTGCCCAAATCCTGCCCATTTACCTTATACCCATTCCCTTACCTGTCGAGAACCATTATACTTCACTGGCTCTTTAACCTACTGCTTTATGGAACCAATGCCATCGAAAAAGGGCTGTTGCTTCTTTATCTTTGAAAGAGCTAGACCCCAGAAAGGCGCTGCCTGAGTCGGAAAGCCAAGCAAGACAGGATTTCAGATGCTGGGAACAGAATGGCATTCCGAGGAAGTTCGCCCATATTGATTTTGTGGAGTTTTTTAATGCAGTGAAGATGCATTGATGGGACAAAGGATAAAAATGCAGGATACTTTGTTATATGCACTTCCCATCCTGTAAACACTCATAGGAGAGGCCCTGATATTAAGGATAACAGTTAATTTATATTTTAGATTTTTTTGATGCATTTATTTTGTATCTTGCAAGTGTCTCACTTCTGACTCTCTATAATGCCAATAATTTTCCAAGGGTTTTTTTTCTGATGACTTGGTCTCTCAGTAAGGACCGAGTTGGGGTTTTCAAGCAGCTGTCAATATACAGAAACCTCCCTCCACAATTAGTCTTTAATCAAACTCAGCACGTGCTTATCTTTTCCACAACCAAATGAGAAGACAATGATTCCACACACCACCACCAAGTTAGCAGCTATACAGCATAATAATTACCTGCATCTAGATAGCACCTTCACACAGAAACCTTTCAGGGTGTCTAGAGGTACGATTGGTAGAAAATGAATACTGATAATGAAAATATTATGCTTGGATTTGAACAAAACATTTTTGATAAAGGTCCGGAAGGAAGAGAGGAAATTTAAAATAGAATGATAGAATCATAGCATTGCAGGAGGCGGCCATTTGGCCCATCGAGCCTGCACCAACAACAACAACACCCTCCTTCTTTACCCCACTAAACCTTCTGACATTAAGGGACAGTGCAAAAGTTGTTGGCTTTGGTCTTCCAACTTCACTGTTGCTGTGTCAAAATCTTGAAACTTCCTCCCCAACAGTGCTGTGGGTGTGCCTACACCACAGGGAGGGCTGCAGCTCAAGAAGGCAACTCACCACAACTCCTCGAGGGCAATAAATGCCAGCAACACCCACATCCCAAAAATGAATTTTAAAATAATTGGAGAAAATTCTGGCTCGTTTAAGGCAAGACATCAGACAATTGCAATCTAATAGCACATGCACAGTGGAGAGTTCTAGCTATCACTAATAATCGGGTAGAAAAGAATGGAACTAAACAAGGATAATCTCTCTGAACCGGGCAACAGTGAAGGCACAGCAAGAGCATGGCATGGTCAATTGCATCAAAGGATATCAAAATGTCAAGATGTAACTAATGGTTCTTGCCTCTGGGTCAGAAATTTGTCCTTCAAATAGGTTCCAAAGACTTCATGTAACACTGGCACCTCAGTACAGCAGAGGTCACGCTATGGTACCTGTTGAATGTGACATTAAGCTCAGTGCCTCTCTGCTGAAGGTAAGATAGTCCATCTCACAAACCTGATCCACAACTAAATCTTCATTCCAGAGGATCCAATATTCGATTTATAATATTTTCTTCCACTAATCAGGCACATAAATGGCTCAGTCTCTCGATGGTGATTTTTGTATCTGAGACCAATCTTTGGAAATTAAAGCTGGTGTAAGAAAAGTTGTTTATAATAATGCTTCTGTGCCTATTCTCCTGCTCTGCTACAATTATCCAGGAAACAATATCAGGAGAGTCCCAGTACCAAGGAAAAATTGCACGTCAGTTTGCATTTGTTGCATTCCCCACTATTAGTGCTGATAAGCTACCAAGCAAAAGCCGCGCTAATAACTCAAAGGGAGGAAAGTTGAATGAAAATTGAAACAAGGCTGCTTTTTTAAAATTAATTCACGGGATGTGGGTGTCACTGGCTAAGCCAGTATTTATCACCCATCCCAATTACCCTTAAGAAGGTGGTGATGAGCTGCCTTCTTGGATCACTGCAATCCATGTGACCTCGGTGCATCCACAATGCTTTTAGTAGAGAATGTTCCAGGATTATGACCCAGTGATTGAAGAAATGCTGATGTATTTCTAAGTCAAGATGGGGAGTGACTTGGAGAGGAACTTTCAGATGGCGATGTTTTGAAGTATTTGTCCTTTTAGAATCTAGATGGTAATATCGTGGGTCTGGAAGATGCTGCCTGTGGAGCCTTGATGAGTTCCTTCAGCACATCTTTACACAGTGATTCATTTTAAAACAAAAATGATTAAATATCTTAAGAATGAATGGCATAATGGCCCTTGACAAAACTAGATCCAAAGAAAGGCAGTGACATAGTTGTATTGTCACGGGACTGGTAATTCATAGTGCCAGGGTAATGCTCTGGGGACCCGGGTTTGAATCTCACCACCGCAGATGGTGAAACTTGAATTCAATAAAGAATCTGGAATTAAAAGTCTAATGACGCCTGCGAAACCATTGTCATAAAAACCAGTTCACTAATATCCTTTAGGGAAGGAAATCTGCTGACTTTACCTGGTCTGACCTCCACGTGAGTCCCGATGCACAGAAATGTGGTTGATTCTTAAATGTTCTCTGCCATGGCTCAGCAAGCCACTCAGTTTCAAAGGCAATTAGGAATGGGCAACAAATACTGGCCCAGCCAGCAACACCCACATCACATGACAGAATTTAACCAAAAAGAGGAAATGAAGATCAGAAGGTTTACAAACAGAACTCAGACACAAAGGTGCATTGACTTTAAAAGGTGATTGAATTCAATCACATAGTGGGGCGGCACAGTGGCACAATAGTTAGCACTGCTGTCTCACTGTGCCAGGGACCCGGGTTCAATTCCCAGCTTGGCTCACTGTGTGGAATCTGCACATTCTCCCCATGTCTGTGTGGGTTTCCTCCGGGTGCTCCAGTTCCCTCCCACAGTCCAACACAGATGAACAGGTTAGGTGGATTGGCCATGTTAGATTGCCCCGTAAGTATCAGGCAGACTAGCAGGGTAAATACTTGGGTTACAGGGATTGGGCCTGGGTGGGATTGTGGTCAGTGCTGTCTCAATGAGCCAAATGCCTCTTTCAGCACTGTAGGGATTCTAGGATTCTATATCCATCAGCAAGTATTCAAAATTAATTTGCAGGAGCCCAAATTTCTACTGAAATACAACTTCACATAAAATAGTCTTAAACAATTGTGTTGTGAAACACTTAAGGTTTATGACAAAAGGCCTTCATTTCAAAGTATTGACCCACCTTTTTCCTCTTCCAGATACTGATGGATTGGTTGTACATTGCCAATATACTGTTCTTCAGCTTTCCAGCATTTGGAGTATTTTTAATACGGAATTGTTTTCTTGCATTGAGTACCATTAGATGTTTTTAAGTGAGAATAACTTGTACAACAATGATGAATATGGAAAGCAAGTAATAGTTAAGCAGAGTGAAAAAGATGTGCAGATATTAAATTCTAAATAAACAGTGCTTGTATTTATACAGCAAGGAAAATTGTGAAAATACTTCACATAACAGGTTATTTTTGGAGCCACTGACTGTTATGCAGGCAAAGGGATTATATCAACAGTGTGGGCACTAACAGTGATTGTTACATTATCAGCTGAATGCTATAGCTTTTAAGTTGGAAATCCTCTGCACCTACCTTGTATTCAGGCTAATTCATAACTTATCTTGATGTTCTTTTTCAATTGAATGGGATTTTAAATTACAAATGACCAGGCATGAGGCAGGAGAAAATAAAACTTAAAATACTAAATTAAGTTTGAGTGTATGAAGATTTTACAGCGCTGTGATAGTGAATCATAGCTATGATGTTTTAACGATGCAATGAATTATAAAATCACACGTTATTGAGACAAATTTCCCCTCACTGTTTTCAAATGCTCACAGCCCTAATCCGATGGTTAGGAATTAGAAATTTGTACTTGGTGGTCGCAGAGGGAGGCTGTTGCAGCAGAAGTAGAGGTGATCTTGTTACTACAACCACCGAGATCCTTTTCCACTGTGAATACTGAAGTAAAGTATTCATTGAGTATCTGTGCAATTTCTACCGGTTCTATAGAAACCTTCCCACCATCACACTTGATAGGTCCTATTCCTTCACGTCTTTTCCTCTTGCTCTTCACATACTTGTAGAAAGCCTTGGGGTTTTCCTTAATCCTACCTGCCAAGGTCTTCTCATGATTCCTTCTGGCTCTCCTAATTTCTTTCTTAAGTTTCTTCCTATTAGCCGTATACTCTTCTAGATCTCTAGCATTACCTAGCTCCCTGAACCTTTTGTAAGCTTTTCTTTTCTTCTTGACTAAATTCATTAAAGCTTTCATGCACCACAGTTCCTTTAGTCTACCATAATGTCCCTGTCTCATTGGAACGTTGCTATGCAGAACTCCAGACAAATATTCCCTGAAAATTTGCCACATTTCTTCTGTACATTTCCCTGAGAAAACCTCTTTCCAATTTATGCCTCTAATTACCTGGCTGATAGCCTCATAATTCCCCTTACTCCAATTAAACACTTTCCTAGTTTATCTGATCCTATCTCTCTCTAATGCTAATGTAAAGGGGATAGAGTTATGATCACTATCCCCAAAATGCTCTCCCCCTGAGAGATCAGACACCTGTCCAGGTTCATTTCCCAATACCAAATCAAGTACAGCCTCTCCTCTTGTAGGCTTATCCACATATTGTGTCAGAAAACCTTCCTGAACACACCTAACAAACTCCTCCCCATCTAAACCCCTTGCTTTAGGGAGATCCCAATCGATTTTTGGGAAATTAAAATCTCCAATCGCGACAATTCTGCTATTATTACATCTTTCCAGGATCTATTTCCCTATCTGCTCCTCAACTTCCCTGTTACTATTGGGCAGCCTATAAAAAGCACCCAGTAAAGTTAACGACCCCTTCCTGTTCTTATATCTATCACCCCTCAGTTTAAAGCTATGTCCCCTCATGCTAGCCATCTCCATCTGAGGAAAAAGGTTCACACTGTTCACCCTATCTAATTGTCTGATCATCTTATATGCCTCTATTAAGTCACCTCTTAACCTTCTCTCTAACGAAAACATCCTCAAGTCCCTCAGCCTTTCCTCATAAGACCTTCCCACCATACCAAGCAACATCCTGGTAAATCTCCTCTGCACCCTTTCCAATGCTTCCACATCCTTCCTACAATGCGGCAACCAGAACTGTACACAATACTCCAAGTGTGGCCGCACCAGAGTTTTGTACAGCTGCAACATGACCTCATGGCTCTGAAACTCAATCCCTTACCAATAAAGCTAACACACCATATGCATTCTTAACAACCCTATCAACCTGGGTGCCAACTTCCAGGGATCTATGGATATGGACACCGAGATCTCTCTGCTCAACCACACTACCAAGTAACTCACCATTAATCCAGTACTCTCTATTCCTGTTACTCCTTCCAAAGTGAATCACTTCACACTTTTCCGCATTAAACTCCATTTGCCACCTCTCAGCCCAACTCTGCAGCTTATCTATGTCCCTCTGGAACCTGCAACATCCTTCTGCACTGTCCACAACTCCAGTGACTTTAGCGTCATCCACAAATTTGATAACCCATCCTTCTACACCCCCATCCAGGTCATCTATAAAAATAACAAACAGCAGTGGCTCCAGAACAGATCCTCGCTGTATACCACTAGTAACTGAACTCCAGGATGGACATTTCCCATCAACCACCACCCTCTGTCTTCTTGCAGCTAGCCAATTTCTGGTCCAAACTGCTAAATCACCCTCAATCCCATGCCTTTGTATCTTTTGCAATAGCTTACAATGGGGAACCTTATCAAACACTTTGCTGAAATCCAAGTACACCACATCAACTGTTTTGCCCTCACCCACCTCTTTGATCACCTTCTCAAAGAACTCAATAAGGTTTGTGAGACACGACCTATCCTTCACAAAACTGTGTTGGCTACCTCTAATCAAATTATTTCTTTCTAGATGATTATAAATCCTATCTCTTATAATCCTTTCCAAAAACAACAGAAGTAAGTCTCACTGGTCTATAATTACCAGGGTTGTCTCTACTCCCCTTCTTGAACAAGAGACAACATTTTCTATCTTCTGGTCTTCTGGCACATCTTTGAAGAACTGTAACAAATTAGTCAAACATGATTTATCTTTCAAAAGACCATGCTGTCTCTGATAGATTGCATTTTGACTTTCCAAATGCCCCATTACTAATTCCTTAATAATGGATTCCAGCAATTTCCCAGCTATGGACATTAAACTAACTGGTCTATAGTTTCCTACTTTCTGCCTTCCTCCCTTTTTGAACAGGGCTGTCACATTAGTTTTTTTGTCCCAATCCACTGGAAGCTTTCCAAAATATGAGGCAAAATACTGATTCAATGCCTCTGCCATTTCTAAGCTGCCCATTACAGGGTATAGAGGGATATGGGCAAATGTGAGCAATTGGGACTAGCTTAGGTGTTTCAAAAAAAAGGACGGCATGGACAAGTTGGGCTGAAGGACCTGTTTCCAGGCTGTAAATCTCTATGACTCTATGACTATTACTAACTCCACAGTCTCGCTCTCTAAGAGAACAATATTGATTTTAGCTACCCTCTTCCTTTTATATACTTATAGAATCTTTTGCTACCTGTTTTTATATTTAGTGCTAGATTTCGTTCAGAATATTCCTTTGCTTTTGTTTTAGTAAACCTTTGTTGATCTTTAAAAGTTTCCCATTCCTCCAGCCAGCCACTGCATTTTACAATGTGGTATCCTCTCTTACAATCTTCCATCCCCTCTGAAATATATTTCGGTTGGGAAGAATTGAATATCTCCTTAAGTTCTGCGACACTCTTCCAATGAACAATAATCTGAACACTATATTCACATGTACTGCAGAATACCCGAAAGGTTACAAATATTTAGGAGATTAGTGCAAGTGAATTAAACAACTTGGAGACTTGCTATTACTTAGTAAATAACTAATTAATTAAATAAAGTTAGACAGGTATGGCAGCGGTGGTAGTTACTGCAACATGCGGGAATCTGGGAAATGTTTTCCAGTCCCAGACAGACATAAAAACTAGTAGTAGGAGTAGGCCATTCAGCCCTTCTAGCCTGCTCAGCCATTCATTTTGAACGTGGCTGTTCATCAATTTCAATATCATGACCTTGTCTCCCCCCCATATCCCTTGATCTCTTTAGCCCCAAGAGCTACATCTATAGAATATCATATTCCATATTTTCTGTAAATGTTTTAGCTTCAGCTTGAGTTGCTGAACTGGAATCTGAATTGCAGACAATGCAGTTGGTCAGGGAGGGGGAGAGTTATCTGGATATTTCACTCCCGGCGGCAGTCACACACCTTAGTTAGAAACCTAGAGTTGGTCACCGTTCAGGGACAGGTGGGTGTGTAACTGTGGATCAGACAGATATGGGGATCTAACAGGTAATGATGGAGGAGCCTCAGCCCTAGGTTTTGACCAACAGGCGTGAATGAGGTGCTTGTACCTATGTGGATGAGGACAGGGACTGCAATGTTGATGAGCAAACTGAACACTGCCCATTGTGCAGGATGCCACTCAAGTGGGGGGAGCAAAGAAGAATGTGGCAGAACTGGAGGACGGTGTAGCCATGGGATAAATACTGTGGATAGGAAGCATTCCATACAGCTACGACCAGGAGCTCCAAAGTTTGTGTTGCCTACTAGGTGCGAGGAATAAGGACACGTCCTTGTGGCTAGTGATGAACTTAGATTGGGAGGGGAGGATCTAATGCTGTGGACTATGCAGAAACTAACTACAGATAGAACTAGGAATTATGTTCGACTGAGAGATTTTGAAAATTAGAATCCAAATTGCAGCGCAGAATATCTAAGGTAGCTACCTCTAGCATTTGCCTGAAGTAACAATCCAATTGGGGTAGGGTCAGGTAGACCCTAAACATCTGACTCAAAGGGTGGTGTGGAGAGGTGGACTTTTGATTCATGCACGTTCTCTCCGTGTCTGCTTGGGTTTCCTCCGGGTGCCCCCGTTTCCCCCTGCACTCTGAAAGATGTGCTGGTTAAGTGCATTGACATGAACAGGCACTGGACTGTGGAGACTAGGGGAATTTCACAGTAACTTCATTGCAGTATTAATGTAAGCCTTTTTTGTGACTAATAAACAAAACTTTAAAACTTTGGGACACTGACTATCAGCAGTTAGGAAAGAGAGAGCTGTTCTGTTGAGAATTATCTCACTTAGACCAGGACTGGGATCAGTACACTGGTGAATCATAGATATGCTGATTAGGTGGATTGGCCATGCTGAACTGCTCCTTAGTGTCAGAGGGACAAGTTAGGGTAAATGCATAGGGTTATGGGGATGGGGCCTGGGTGGGATTATTCTATGATTCTATGAATCACATAACTAGACTGTGGATAGGGATTTAACTGTATACAACAAACAGGGTACTGCCCCATTAGCCTACTCTCAATCATCAACAAAGTGATGGAAGGTGTTGTTGACAGTATTATCAAGGAGCAACTTATTCAGCGATAAACTTTTCATGATGCTCAGTTTGGGTTCTGCCATAACCACTGAGCTCCTGACCTTATTATAGCCTTGGTTCAAACATAGACAAAAGAGCTGAACTCCAAGAGTGCCCTTGATATCAAGGCAGCATTTGACTGAGTGTGGCATTAATGAACCCCAACAAAATTGGAGTCAATGGGAATAAAGGGTGTAAAGAAATATCATATTTTCCCAATATCACTGTGGTTACTATGAAACAGGCTGTGGGGGCAATGTGTATGTGAGTGTGACTAATTTCATTAAATTGAAGATGACTGCAAGGTTTAAATCATCAAAAGGGGTTAGATGTTAAAATAAGCATTTAAAATGGAAATGAAGAACATTAAGATGGGATACCAAGAAATAAATCAAATAGGAATTTGCATTAGGAGATAAGGGGGTGAGTTGATATTTTGCAGTTTTACTTCAAAAGAAAAATTTACAAGTGGCAAAAATCATAAATGAACAAAGCAAAGTATTAAGGTTATATTTTATCTGAAAATAGAAGCCACAAAGACAACATGAAAGATTTTATTTCCTAGGAAAGATAAGTTCCAAATCAAGAAAAACAAAGTTCAAAGATGAAAGAGGTGAAGAGTGGCTATGTGCTATCTTGAAGAATGTGCTGTGTTTAGAGAGAGCCATGAAAGAAGCAAAGTGAGATCTAACTATCCTCAGAAAAGTGTTAGCCTGTTCCAGAAAATTAAGTTGTTACAATCTTTATATTTCCTTTATTGAGTGAAAGAGGGAGAAGCCTCATGAAATGCCTCCCCTATAGCAACAATGGATGTCTAGTGACAATACTGCTGGAATTTTTATATTATTTTGAATCTATAGCAACTGATGCCTGGAAAGGAACATTTAGTTGTGAGTTTAACTAAGCAGAAAGCTTTTGGGACATGTTAGTGGACTAATTTTAGCTGTCTAATTGTAATCTTGTGTGTTTAAGTTTTCTTTTTGTTAATAAATGTTTTAATTTAATATTTAAAATCTCCAAAAGTGATATTGGAATTCTTGTTCCTGATTCATAATAAAATACAAATTGCAAATCATTGTGTTAGCTTGTTCAAGTTTCCCTTTGGGATATGGAAGCCCAGCAATTATCTCCTGCTATAACATGACAGCAGTGACTGGAGCCTTACCAAGCACAAAGGGAAATGGTTGTGGTTGTTGTAGATCAATCATTTCAGTCCCAGGACATCCCTGCAGGAGTTCCTTCGGGTAGTGTTCTCAACCCAACCATCTTCAGTTGCTTCATCAACAACCTTCCCTCCATCATAAGGTCAGAAGTGGAGATGTTCACTGATGTTTGTTGATGACGGCACAATGTCGAGCACCGTACACAACTCTTCCCATTCTGTCGTAGCCTGTGCCCAAATACAAGACCTGAATAACACTCAAACTTGGGCCAATATGTGGCAAGTAACATTTGTACTACACAAGTGCGAGGGAATGACCATCTTCAACAGGAATCTCCCCTTGGCATTCAGTGGCATTGCCATCACTGAATTCCCACTATCAACATCCTGGGGGTTACCATTGACCAAAAACTGAACTGGATCAGCCGTTGTGGCTACTAAAACAGGTCAGAGGCTGCAAATTTCCATCTTCACTCCCCAAAGCCTACCCATCATCTGTTCTGAGTCTGTAACAGAATTCCGCTGCTATCCAGTGAACACATACCTCGCACCAGGATAGACCAGACAAAGCTTTGGGAGTTTTAAAACTGGCCTTTTATTCAAGTTATAGTGAGGAAGTCTGCCTTCCACAAGGTGGCGTATGGACTTACTGAGTGATAGATGGCATGGATAGATTTTTTTTGCTTATCTTACAAGTGATTTGCATATACCAATCAAAAGTGTACATTTGTTCTGAAATCATTGATTTCCAATTGCAACTAATAGTTCTGATTATTTCATGAATATTGCTAATCAGTTACAGCCACTAAAGTTTATTTATTAGTCACAAGTAAGGCTTATGTTTACACTGCCATGAAGTTACTATGAAATTCCCCTAGTCACCATACTTCAGCGCCTGTTTGGGTCAATGCGCCTAAATGGTGCGTCATTCAGACTGTGGGAGGAAACTGAAGCACCTGGAGGAAACCTATGCAGACATGGGGAGAATGTGCAAACTCCACGCTGACAATGACTGAAGCTGGGAATGGAACCCGAGTCCCTGGCACTGGAGTGCTAACCATTGTGCCACCATGCCTCTCCCTCTATATGCTTGTCTAATTATAATGATTAATCACTAATGAAACATGCCTATACATGGCTACATCATCCAATGGCATAGGCTGTTCTGACTGTGGCTACCAGAATCATCGCCTCCCACCTCCATCCTTTGGTCAGCTTGGATGCGGGGAACCCTGGTAGCCACATTTGTTTGGTCAGCTTTCAGTCCAGCTGTAAAAATGAGAGCATATTCATAGCAACTTCCCAAGGAACTCTGTGCAGTACTCAATATACAGGAAAGCTGCGCTCAATGATTTTAGTGTTGCAATGATTCAGAGTTAAAACAATTGACTAATTAAAATAAATGAAATAACTGAGCAGCAAATTAAAGGGGCAGCCCCTTAAAGGAATACTGTCTAGTTGCCCTTGAAATGAATGGTTTACTAGGCTATTTCAAAGAGCAGTCAACCACATTGCTGTGGTTCTGGAGATGCATGTAGACCAGACCAGATAAGGATGCAGATTTCCTTCACTAAAGGACATTAGTGAATTGGATAGATTTTTCCAGCAATTGACAATGGTTTCATGGGCATCTGTAGATTCTTAATTCCAGACTTCTTTTTTAGTTCAGAGTTCACCAGCTGGATTTGAACCCAGGTCCCCAGAACATTAGCTGAGTTTCTGGATCAACAGTCTAGCAATAATACCACTTGGCCATTGCCGCCTACATTGTCTGCAGCAGTTCAAGGAGGTGGCTTGCCACGTTCTCAAGGGCAATTATGGATGGGCAATGAATGGTGGCCTGGCCAGCAATGTCCACGAGCTGTGAACAAATTTAAAACCTAACGGTGGTGGTGGGTGGGAAGATTCGACTGTGGTGAAATTTAGAAATACAAAGAGAAAAGTGGAAGCAACAAAACAATGTAGCAATGTATATAAGGACAACCAGAGTGAGACAAGAAGCGACAGAGAGTTGAACAACAAATGTGCAGCAGTGAGAAAGGTCCATGCGGGGAATATTAAAACAAAAAGGAAATTTAAGGTTTTCTATCTGAATACATGAAGCATCCACAATAAGGTAGATGAATATCATAGAATCCCCACAGTGCAGAAGGAGGCCATTCAGCTCATCAAGCCCGCGCTGATAACAATCCCACCCAGGCCATATCCCTGTGACCCTGCTAATCCCCCTGACACTAAGGTGCAATTGAACTTAGCCCATCTGCTTATCCTGCACATCTTTAGATGGGAGGAAATTAAATTAGATTGGGAGGAAACCGGAGCAAATCCAAACAGACATGGGGAGAATGTGCAATCTCCACGCAGACACTGATCCAAGGCCAGAATCGAACCCGGGTCCCTGGCACTGAGAGGCAGCAGAGCTAACCACTGTGCCACACAGCACAAATCGAGATTAAATGATTTAGATTTAATCACCATTGCAGAGAAATGGTTACATGGTAACCGAGAGAGAGAAATAAATATTCTAATATCTCAAAAAGAAAGAGAGAGTGTTTAAGAAAGAGGGCTGACTCTGATAGTAAACAATGACGTAAGGGTGTCAGTGAACATAGATGGAAGACTGGTTAACGGACAGAAAGTAAAGATTAGGTAAAAATGGGGCACTTTCAAATTGATAATCTTTGACTTATGATGTGTTGAAAGGACTAATACTGGGAACTCAGTTATTTACAACCCACTTAGTGACTTGGGCAAAGATGTAAAGGTCAATGTCAAGTTTGCTGACAGTACAAAGCTAAATGGAAATTTAAGCTGAGGAAAAGGCAGAGAGGCTGCAAAGAGATGGAGAAAGGCTGAGTGACTGAGCCTTAAGATGACAGGTAGAGAGGGGAACTGTGAGGGGATTCACTTTGATTGTAAGAATAGCAAAGCAGAATTTTTTTAAAAGATGCAAAACTTGTGAATATTGACGTTCGGAGAGACTTGAGTGTGCTCATACAACGAACTCAAAATTATCATGCCGGTACAGCAAGCAATGAAGAAGGCAAATGGCATGTTGGCCTTAACTGATGGAGATGCGAGTACAAAAATAAAGCCAGCTACACTTGTAAAGGGCTTTCGTGAAACTGCCCCTGGATACAGTGGACTCCATATCTGGACTCCATATTTAAGGAAGGATATACTTGCATTGGAGATAGTGTAGTGAATGTTCACTAGATTGGCGCCTGAGAGGCCCCTGGGTGTCCTATGATGAGTTAATTGAGCCTGTAATCACTGGAGTTTAGAAGAATAAGAGGTGATCTCATTGAAAGGTACAAGATTCTGAGGGGTTTGACAGGGTAGACAGCCCTGTTAGCTGGGGAATCTAAAGCATGATAGTACAGTTTCAGGATAAGGGGTTGATCATTTTTGGCTGAGAGGAAGACAATTTTTTTACTCAAAGGGTTGTGACTCTTTGGAATTCTCTAATCCAAAGGGTTGTGCATGCTCCATTATTGAATACATTTAAGACTGGGTGATAGATTTTTGGTCTCTTGGAATAGAGGAGGCAGGAAGTGGAATTAAGGTCCTAGATCAGCCATGTTTGTGTTGAATGGTGGAGCAGACTTATGGTCTCTTCCTGCTCCAATTTCTCGTGTTCTTGTGATAGACATGGGCTATAACTGAAGCTCATTGTCATCAAGCTGATGCTGTATATCGTTGCATTGTGTAAATAAGGAATAGAAGCAGCTAAGGATGCCATCCTGGACTTTACTGAAAGCTGCCGTAAAGAAACGGGAAAAGAAGGCATTGCAAAACAGCAACATGGTGAGAAAGCAGCACGTTGCAGACAACCAATGGATCAGATCAAAGTTCTGCATTCCTGTCATATGTGGTAAATGGTGGTGAGCAATGAAACTGCTAACTGGAGGTGCACGTGGATCTGTGCACATTCCGCTCTTTAATGATAGCGGAGCTCAAGGTGGCACGGTGGCACAGTGGTTAGCACCACTGCCACACAGCGCCAGGGACCTGGGCTCCAATCCCGGTTTGGGTCACCGTCTGTATGGAGTTTATATGTTCTCCCCGTGTCTGCGTAAGTTTCCTCCGAGTGTTCTGGTTTCCTCCCACAGTCCAAATATGTGGGGTTTAGGTGGATTGGCCATGCTAAAATTGCCTTTTAGTGTTAAGGGGAGTATCTAGGGTATATACATGGGGTAATAGGGATAGGGCCTGGGTAGGATTGTGGTCGGTGCAGACTCGATGGGCTGAATGGCCTCCTTCTGCACTGTAGGATTCTATGATTCAGCAGAAATAACAAGACTGAAGACCCTGTTCATGCTGGTCCATCTCAACCTCCTCCTGGAGTCGCCACCATCACAGATGCCAGGCTTCAGCCAATTTGATTCACTCCATATGATGTGATTGGCTGAGTTACATTGGATATAGCAATGAGACCGTAAAGCTGAAACCTCGCTTGGTTTTGCTGCACGTGGACACTGGCTGAAATCATTACCTGAGGAGTCGCAAATGGTACTGGACACTATGAAAGTATGGGCGAATTTCCAGACTTTTAACCTGATGGTGGCGGGAAAGTCACTGATGAAGCAGCTGAAGAGTGTTAGGTTGAGGACATTGCTCCAGGGAGGTCCTGTGGTGATGCCCTGGGGCTGAGGATTGTTGTGGTTGTTGGAGGGCAGTCATCTTCAGTGATAGCTGTTGTGTTGAGAACCTGTTCTCCAGAACTAACCAAACCCCAGTGAAGCTGCTTGAGAAAAGCTACAATCCTGGGATTTAGCTAACAATGTGCCCAAGTATGTCCTATCCATAAAAGCCAGGACCAAACCAAATCAGCTAATTCCTGCCCAATCAATCCACTCTCAACTATCAAAGGTGGCATCAAACTATTATCAAGTGGCACATATTCGCCAAGACCTGTATAGCTGTTAGCACTGCTGCCTCAGAGCACTAGGGACCCGGGTTTGATTCCCAGCTTGGGTCACACTCTATGTGGAGTCTGCACATTCTCCCCATGTCTACATGGGCTTCCTCCGAGTGTTCTGCTTTCCTCCCACAGTCTGAAAGACGTGCTGGTTAGGTGCATTAGCCATGCTAAATTCTCCCTCAGTGTAACCCGAACAGGAATGTGGCGACTAGGGGAGTTTCGCTGTAACTTCATTACAGTGTGAATGTAAGCCTACTTGTGACATCAATAAATAAACTTTATCAATACTCAATTTGGGTTCTGCCAAATCCACTTGCCAGCAGACATCATTACAGACAAATGGACAAAAGAGTTAAGGGCAGTAAGAGTAACTGCCCTTGACATGAAGGCAATATTTAACCAAGTATGGAATCAAAATGAGCTCCAGTACATTGCAGTCAATGGGAATGGGGAGAAAACTCTCTCCACCGGATGAAGTCATACTTAACGCAAAGGAAGATAGTTGTAGTCATTGGAGACCAATCATTTCATCCCCAGAATATTACCACAGGCATTCCTCAGGGCAATATTTCTGCCTAACTATTTTCAGCTGCTTCATAAAGCCAGAAGTGAGGACATTCGTTGATAATTGCAGAGTTCAGTACCATTCGCAGCTCTGCAGACAATGATTTCAGTCCGTGGTCTCATGCTTTCAATACGTTCCACCAACTCAAAATCCAGGAACTCTCTCCCTAATGGCACTGTGAGTGTATCTTTACCGTACATATTGGAGAGGTACTGGCCTAGTATATTATCGTTAGACTATTAATCCAGAAGCTCTTGGAGACATGGGGAGAATGTGCAGACTTCGCACAGTGACCCAAGTCGGGAATTGAACCTGGCACTGTGAAGCAGTAGTGCTAACAACTGTGCCACCGTGCCACCCCTAAAATGGACTGAGGAGTAGATTTGGCATGTTCAAAAACAATGGCTGGAAAGAGGAGGTTAGAGAAACTTAACTCAGGGAAAGGAGAGAGACATTTGCAATCTCATTGGGATAACATCTAAAGCAGATTTGCAAGTATTGTTCAACCCATTGTACTGCAGAAGGAAGACTTATTTATATTTATTTATGTCATACCATTCATAATGTCCCAAAGCACTTAACAGTCAATGAAGTATCTTTTGAAGAGTAGTCAATGTTACGTGGGGAAAACTGATAGCTAATTTTAGCATAGCAGTTCCTAGAGAAAGCAAATTAGTTCAATGACAAATGAAACTGTCTTTGGCGATGCTGGTTATATTGTACAGCACATTGTCTGGTGCATTGCATAATGTTCCTGTCATTAGCTAAGTGTATTTTCTGACACTATGAATAACATCATTGGAGACCTATTAAATAAAATAGTTTAGAACAGACTGTACGGTGGAAAATCTGGCTAGACTCCTGATCAATTTTGCCTTTTTGCTACGCTGATAGTGACATGTCAAGTCTAGAACTGGATTCAAACACCAGAAGAAATCAGAAGGGAAATGACCGGAACTTATTTTCCCTTTAATGATTTCAATTTTTTTCCTCTGCATTTTTTTCTGTACCAAGAGATGGAATGGTTAGGGAAGGAGGGAAATATGAAGGTCTATTCATGATGCCCGAGCCACCATTATGTGAGGAAAACATGGTGGTCTTTTTATCATAGAATTCTTACAGTGGAGAAGGAGGCCATTCGGCCCATTAAGTGTGCATCGACTACAATCCCACCTTAGCCGTATCCCCATAACCCCACATATTTACTCTACTAATCCATCTGACACTAAGGTCAATTTAGCATGGCCAACTAACCTAACCTGCATATCTTTGGACTGTGGAAGGAAACTGGAGCACCCGAAGGAAACTCATGAAGATGTGGGAGAATGTGCAGATTCCACACAGACAGTCACCCAAGGCCGGAATTGAACCCAGGCCCCTGGCACTGTGAGGCAGCAATACTAACTGCTGTGCCATCATGCCGCCCATTTATCAATTTCTAGGATTGACTCATTTTTGCTTGGCCAAAATCCATTTCACAGAATCATAGCATCCTGATTGTGCAGAAGAGGCCATTCAGCCCATCAATTTTGCACTGACTCTCTGACAAAATATCTTACCCAGGCCCTCTCCCCCCTCCTCCCCCCTATCCCTGTAGCCCTGCACATTCACCATGGATTTACAACTCCAATACTTTCCACTGAGTCAAAATCCAGGAACTCGCTCCCTAACAGCACTGTGACTGTTTCTTCACCATATATACTGAAGAGGCAATGGCATGGTCACTGGGCTATTAATCCAGAAACTCAACTAACGCTCTGGGGACCTGGATTTGATTCCCAGCATAGCAGATGGTGGAATTTAAATTCAATAAAAAAACCTAGAATTAAGAATCTACTGATGATCATGAAACCATTGTTGGTGTCAGGAAAAATCTACCTAGTTCAATAACGTCCTTTTGGGAAGGAAATCTGCCATTCTTACCAGCTCTGTCTCTCAAATCTCAACTGCTCCTGGGCAATAGGGGCTGTGGAGATGCCGGCGTTGGACTGGGGTAAACACAGTAAGAAGTCTCACAACACCAGGTTAAAGTCCAACAGGTTTATTCGGTAGTAAACGCCACTAGCTAGGACTAGGGAATAAACCTGTTGGACTTTAACCTGGTGATGTGAGACTTCTTACAATGGATGCTGGCCAGCCAGCAATGCCCATGTACTACGAATGAAGAAAGAAATATTTTCTAGTTTTCCTACCACAGTGGATAACTTTACACCTCCTCACTTTGTATTGCATCTGCCACATTCTTACACACTCACTTACCTGTCTAAATCATTTTGCCGCCTCTTTGCTTCCTCCTCCAGCTGTACGATTGTACAGTTCAAGAAAGTGGCTCACCAGCACCTTTTCACAGTTACTTGATAGGCAATAAAATGCTGACCTTATCTGCAGACGTAGACAAATTTATGAACAAAGTTTTAAAAAATGCTTCAGGGCAATATTACTATCAATTTAAGTCAAGCTAATGTGCATGTGGAATGTAGGATTAAGATATGAAAGTTTTTGAGTCAGGCTTTCTATGTGTGAGGAAACCAGGCACGTATGTAGCAAGTTCCACAACTGAACAGCAGGCCACAGATGTCCATGAGGTCTGCAGTGTGGAAAATTACCAGAGTGATTCCCACTTAAGGATAATGTTCAAGCCCACTGTGTCTACCTAACTGAACTGCAATTCACTTCAGCTTTAGAATGGGCAACCTAACCTCAGGGTGGCATGATAACATTGTGGCTAGCACTCTACTTCACAGCTCCAGGGACCTGGGTTCGATTCCCGGCTTGGGTCACTGTCTATGTGGAGTTTGCACGTTCTCCCCATGTCTGCGTGGGTTTCCTCCGGGTGCTCTGGTTTCCTCCCACAGTCTGAAAGGCGTGCTGGTTAGGTGCATTGACCTAAACAGGCGCTGGAGTTTGGCGATTAGGGGAATTTCACAGTAACTTCATTGCAGTGTTAACGTAAGCCTTACTCATGACTATTAAGTAAACTTTACTAGCATCACCATGTTATCAGGTGAGGGGCTGGAGAGAAACTATATCTAAGCACAACTGTATTAGTCCGGAAACTCTGCGAAGCAAGATGATTTGTTATGATGGAGCTGAATGTCAGTTATGTGTCAGAGCCAAAAATGGCAACTTAACGAGGATGTGGAGAGCAGTGAATGAGATCTCCTTCTCTGAGGTTGTATCACACCATGTTTGACACAGCATGAAGTATAATTGTATCGCAATATCAAAGCTGGTGAAAATCTGTTAGGTTTTGCGGGCTTTGTGCATGCTTACGCAGAGGTGATTAAAATGTTTTGAAAAACCTGGAGCTCCCACGCATGCTGCTAAATTATTCCAACTCCAGCAGCCAAGAAGAGGGTTTTGTGCCTGCACGGATCCAGGGCTCACCTTGCCAGAAGAATCAGATTTGCAGTATAAATAATGTAGTGCCAATCTCAAATCCACACTGTAGCTAATAATCTGATCAGTAGCTCTGGCATAACTGCTGCCTAAAGGTATCAGATTTATTTTTAAACTCAGCGTTTTCGTTGCAGGTGCTAGAAACTATAAACCTTCAAAACTTCTGTGGCATCCCCCAGTTACCATCAACAATGATTAACATCATTAACATTATTAACTATATTTAGCAATTAGGATGCTGGAAGAATTCAATAATCAGTTTAGCAAATGCAAACACAAGTCAATGTGTTGGTTATGTTATGAATGCCTCACTAAGATAATAAAACTTATTTTAGAAATTTTCTGTATCTGGACAATGTTGTAACGAGACCCCTTCAAGGGAGGAGCTCTGATTGCACCATGTGACCTAGTCATCCAATAGGATGGGAGCGCATGTGGTCTAAATGGGAGTGCGGGCTTTTGACCTCAGTGTTTGGACGTGGAAGTTGAGAAGGTAGCACAGTAGTTAACACTGCTGTCTCACAGCTCCAGGAGTCTGCACTCAATCCCAGCCTTGGGTGGCTGCCTGTGTGGAGTTTGTACGTTCTCCCCGTGTCTGCGTGGGTTTCCTCCGGGTACTCAGGTTTCCTCTCACAGTCTGAAAGGCGTGCTGGTTGGGTGGATTGACAATGCTAAGTTGTCCCTTATTGTCCCAAGATGTGTCGGGTTAGATGTGATTAGTCATGGTAAATGTGTGGTGTTACGGGGATAGGGCAGGGACGGGGGCCAGGTAAGACTTTCTGCTAGAGAGTTGGTGCAGAATTGATGGGCTGAATGGCCTCTTCTGCACTGTCGGGATTCTGTGATTCTATGTCCTGTATCGCATCACTTTGTATATAGTTCCTGTTTGTAAATAAATAGCTCACGTTTGATTATTAACTGGTGGTCAGCTGGAGTCTCTATTATTACAGACAACGATCTGAAAGGTTAGATATATTAGGGACAGGTCAGCTGTCAGCATAAGGAACAATTGTATCTTAAACGCACAAGTCAATTGGCCTGGAACACTCAGCAAGCCTTCAACCACAGGCATATTCCATTTTCATTACACACACTTTAGACATGAAGATTTGTTCCACTTACTGATCATAGTTGTCTGTTGATTCCCTTCCAGCTTACTTTCAGTCCCTTTTACTTTATTCTTTTCATTTCGTCCTTCCTTTTAAAGGTTGCATTTCAATATTTGCTTGCATGGAACTTGTGTTTCTGTCTTTGATGCAACAAATAAGGCACCAGTCATGATATCTAATGAACTGTGCTCTCAACACTATTTACTCTTCAGTAAATCTGAACTCATTTTTTTTGTTCTCTCTTCATTTAGTTTTATTCCTTTTTATGCTATTCTATATATTTTCTGTTGCGTAATGCTTTGAATTGTGAATATTAACAGAGCAGAAGATACATGTTTTCTAAAGTCCAAACTGTTACTGAATTGGAGAGATAGAGTCATAGGGGTCTCTAGCATGGAAACAGGCCCTTCAGCCCAACTTGTCCATGCCGCCTTTTTTTTTAATCACTAAGCTAGCCCCAATTGCCCACATTTGGTCCATATCCCTCTATACCCATGAAACTGTTCAAATGCTTTTTAGAAGACAAAATTGTACCCGCCTCTACCACTACCAAGCTCGCTGGGGTCTTTTAAGAGACTTCTGGATGAGTACATGGGATTTAATGGGATTGAGAGTTATAAATAGGCCTGGTAGGTATGGATATGATTGGCGCAACTTGTGGGCCGAAGGGCCTGTTTGTGCTGTAGTGTTCTACGTTCAATGTTCTAACTCTGGTAGCTCATTCCAGACCAATCATCACCCTGTGAAAAAATTGAATCATTTATTAATGGATTGAGGGCTGTGACTCAAACTTTAATCAGCTTCATCGTTCAGCCTTATTTGATACGAATCAAACTCAGCATTAAAAAGCTCACAGACCTCCAACAGTCCAAAAGATGTGCTGGTTAGGTGCATTGACCATGTTAAATTTTCCCTCGGTGTGGCAACGAGGTCGATCAACCATGCTAAATTACCCTTTAGTGCCATGGGGATTAGCACGGATAAATGCATGGGGTTATGGGGATAGAGCAGGGGTGGGATTATATTTGATGCAGATTCGATGAGCCGAGTGGCCTCCTTCTGCACTGTAGGACTCTATGACTAGGGAATTTCACAGTAACTTCATTGCGGTGTTAATGTAAGCCTACTTGTGACACTAATAAGTATAACATATAACTTGCTTTGTAGCCATTCTGATGAAAGGTCATTGATGTGAAGTGTTAACTCTCCCATATATACCTCCATGATCTGCTCTGGGGATTTTCTGGAAAATGTAAGTGCTGAAGCAGTATATTTTCCCCCAAATTTATCCATGGGATGTGACCATTGCTGGCAAGGCCAGCATTTACTGCCCATCCCTAATTGCCCAAGAGAACATGGAGATGAGCTGCCTTCTTAAATCACTGCCATGCCACTGTTAGGGACGACATTCCAGAGAACTCAGCACTTGGGATACACACTCATCAGCAGAAAAAAAGCAACTTGATGAGGAAAAGAGTGAGGGAAAAGAGAATTAGTCGTGAAAGGACCGCTGTCCTTAATGGATTGTTCTAAAATGGATTTTGATTTTTTTTTACACTGAGTGAGAAGGGAATCTCATAAAATTCTAACAGGGTTAGACAGGGCAGATTCAGAAAGAATGTTCCTGATGGTGGGAGAGTCCAGGACTAGGAGTCATAGTCTGAGAATAAGGGATAAACCTTTTCGAACTGAGGTGAGGTGAAATCACTTCACCCAGAGAGTGGTGAATGTATGAAATTCACTACCACAGAATGTAGTTGAGGCCAAAATGTTGTGTGGGTTCAAGAAGAAATTAGATATAGCTCTTGGGGCTAAAGGGATCAAGGGAAATGGGGAGAAGGGGGATCAGGATATTAAATTTGATGATTAATCACGATCAAAATGAACAGTGGAGCAGACTCGAAGGGCCAAATGGTCTACTCCTGCTTCTATTTTCTCTGTTTCTATGGTTTTAAGAATTGAGATACACAAAATGCAATTAAATAACATGACTTGCTATCTTTTTTCCTGTTTTGCTTCCATGTTTAAGACAGCAGAGGTCCTACTCCTTGAGGCAGGTCTAACAACGGTATTTGATCCGTTCTCTGTCGAAGAATAAGGAAAGTAGCAGTTCCAATTCCAGCTCTGAACGAGATTGGCTTTTTTCGGGGAAAGTGCGGGAAAGCAGCTGATTAATTCATATTTGTTGCATCTGTGCACATTCCAGTCACCTTTGACTGATGCATAAACAGCAAATTATTTTCAGAAGAAGGCAAAATATTGCAATACATTGGAAATCTGAAATATGGATAGGGAATGATGGAGAGCAGACCATGGAGGTATGTGTGGGAGAGTTAACACTTCACATCATCAGAATGACCACAGAGCAAGTTATATGTTATACTTATTAGTGTCACAGTAGGCTTACATTAACAACGCAATGAAGTTACTGTGAAATTCCCTAGTCACAGAATCCTACAGTGCAGAAGGAGGCCATTCGGCCCATCGAGTCTGCACCAACCACAATCCCACCCCTGCTCTATCCTCATAACACAGTAAGAAGTCTCACAACACCAGGCTTATTTAGTTTAACCTTTTCAACCCTATTGGTCCTTGCTGTTCAACTCTTCAGCCCAGCACCTGATGCAAACTTAAAATCAGCTTTGCAAGAACTTGCAGCGAAACAGCACTTTTCACAACATGGGGACGTCTCAGAATACTTCAACTGCCAATGAAACACGTGTGATATGTATAGGAACCTTTCTCCGCGGATACCTCTGAAGTGTGTTGATATGTACAATAATTCCTCTCTACAGACACCACTGGAGAATGTGGATATGTACAGAAACTGCTCTCTACTTGTACCACTGGAGTGTGTGAATATGCATGGGAATCCCTCTCCACATATACCACTGGAGTGTATGGATAAGCATGGGAATCCCTCTCCACATATACGACTGGATTGTATGGATATGCACAGGAATCCCTCTCCACATATACCACTGGAGTGTATGGATATGCATGGGAATCCCTCTCCACATATATCACTGGAGTGTATGGATATGCACAGGAATCCCTCTCCACATATACCACTGGAGTGTATGGATATGCATGGGAAACCCTCTCTACATATAACACTGGAGTATATGGATATGCACAGGAATCCCTCTTGACATGTACCACTGGAGTGTATATATACATGAATGGGAATCCCTCTCTCCATATACCACTGGAGTGTATGGATATGCACAGGAAACCTCTCTGCTTATATCACTGGAGTGTATGGATATGCACAGGAAACCTCTCCACATATACCACTGGAGTGTATGGATATGCATGGGAAACCCTCTCTACATATAACACTGGAGTATATGGATATGCACAGGAATCCCTCTTGACATGTACCACTGGAGTGTATATATACATGAATGGGAATCCCTCTCTCCATATACCACTGGAGTGTATGGATATGCACAGGAAACCTCTCTGCTTATATCACTGGAGTGTATGGATGTGCAGGGGAATCCATCTCTATATATACCACTGGAGTGTATGCATATGCACGGGAAACCCTCTCTACATATAACACTGGAGTGTATGTATATGCACGGGAATCCATCTCTGCATTTACCACTGGAGTGTACAGATATGCACGGGAATCTCTCTCTACATACACAAGTGTGTGGATATGTAAGGGAATTCCTCTCTGTAAATGCCTCTGGAATGTGTCGATGTGTGCAGGAACCCCTTTTTGCAAATATCTCTTGAGTGTGTTAAAATGAACAGCAACCCCACTCTGCAAATGCCTCTGGAGTGTGTGGACATGTGTGGGATCTCCATTCTGCAAATGCCACTGGAAGGTTCCTATATGAGCAGGAATGCCTTTCTGCAAAACTCTCTGAACACAGCTGCATTGTGAGTACTCAAACTTGAAATAGCAAGAACAGTTTAAGGTTTTCAGTGAAGCTAGTCTGGCAGAGCCCAGCTTGTTTCTCAGCAGGGGGGTAACTACACCAGCATTGTCAGCTAGAAATTGCAGATGAGCTACGTGACAACCTACATTTTTTATTTCATAAGATGTGGACCTCGCTGGCAAGATCAGCATTTATCATCCATTCCTAATTGCCCTTGAGAAGGTGGTGGCCTTCTTGAACCTCTGCAGTCCCCGTAGTGTAGCTACACTCTCAGTGCTGTTGGGAAGAGATAACAAGGATTTGGATCCAGCAACAGTGAGGGAACAATGATATAACTGCAGGTCAGGACGCTGAGTGACTTGCAGGGGTAGTATTGCCAATGTCTATTGCCCTTGTCCTTCTAGATAGTGTAGATCTTGGGTTCGAAAGGCACTGTCTTAGGATCTCTGGCAAGTTGCTGCAGTGGATCTTGTAGATGGTACACACTGCTGTCGCTGTAAGTTGTTGGTGGAGTAAATCTAAGTTTCTGGATGAGGTGCTAATCGAATAGGTTGTTATTCTCTTGATAGCGGCCATACTTAACTCTGCCCAGAAACAAGCCAACGTGATCTGGTTGTCATGGAGAAAGAAACCCAAACAGAAATCCATTGAAAAATCAAATAATTTGCACAGTAAAGGATGTGAGGGAGTGTATATTCGGTGTGTTTTGAGGGCAGGGACGGGGCCCAGATTGAAGGACTACAACCCATGGAGTGACTGGAGCTCCAGTGTAAAAATCCCAGCCCATTTGTTTCTACAATAAAAAAAGGGATTTGGGGAGATTGGGGAAAAGGTGGGCTGGTGGATTTGAGACCAGGGAGAGATCAGCCATGATCTGATTGAATGGCAGAGCAGGTTGGAAGGGTTGAATTTGCCTACTTCTGCTTTTAATTCCTATATTCCTATGACTAGGTCAGTCAGGAGCTGTAGTGGCAGAAACACAAGTGTTCTTGTTACTTCAGGGTGCAGCTGGGGTCTAGAGAAGCCTGGGAACCGTTTGTAGCTTTGAACACTGAGCATGGGAAATCCCAAGAGCAGTAGTTGCTCAGTGAACTGAGGTTGGTTCTCAGGAAAGCCCAGGAGCTGTTGTTCCTTGGCACTGTGGGCCTGAGGCTTGCGCAGCTAATTTTTGTAATGTTGTATTTTTGTATTTTATTTCTGTTTTGCTCTTGATTTTTGAGCTGATAGTGAATATTTGAAGTTATTTTGTAATTTTGTAAATCTTGTTTGATAGACATTGATCTGAACCCAGCAATGACCATGCTTTGATTAACCAATCAATAATAATCTGTAGTGACCTGTTTTCCCAGACCTTGCTTTCTTTCACATTAGCCAAGCATAGCTGGTATTTCAACCACATTGTTGTTTTCCATTTTTCAAGCCAGAATACTGAAATAAATTGTTATTTATTCATCTGAAGTTATTTTTCTTACTGCATTCAGTGACTCTTGGACTAAAGGCCAGGGATGATGAGTAACCGTACTCGGGGGTGGTTGATCACTGATTGGGGCATAGATCAGCTAGTCAATACTGTCTCCCAAAGGTAGGGTAGTCTAAAACTAGAGGCCATAGGTTTAAGGTGAGGTTTAAGGGAGAGATACATATGGGTCCATAGGGGCAATTTTTTCACACTGTGGGTGGTGAGTATCTGGAACAAGCTGCCAGAGGTAGTAGTAGCGGTGGACAGAACTTTGTCTTTTCACAAGCATTTAGACAGTTACATAGGTAAGATGGGTATCGAGGGATATGGACCAAATGCGGGCAATTGGGATTAGCTTGGAGGTTAAAAAATAAGGGGTGGCATGGACAAGTTGGGCCAAAGGGCCTGTTTCCATGCTGTAAACCTCTATGACTCTATGGCTATAAGTGTCAGAAAGTGGAACTTGATTGATGGAATCACACCTGAAGGATTGCAGATGGGAAGGCGCCATCAAAAAATGCATCAACAACTTGGAGATTGCATGGTCTGCATGGCTGCTGAGAGGAATTGACCAAAACTGAGATTTATTTAGGGAAATTACTGTAAAAGATAAAGTCATTATAGTCCCAGATGAATATAGGCTGCTGTCTCCTGTGGCAGGGAGAGCTGCCTGGAGATAGTATAACATGACGATTACCACACCTCAGGTACCTCAAGGATCTGTTTTGGGGCCACTGCTGTTTGTCATTTTTATAAATGACCTAGATGAGGGTGTAGAAGGATGGATTAGTAAATTTGCTGACGACACCAAAGTTGGAGGAGTTGTAGACAGTGAGGATGGATGTTAGTTTGCAGAGGGACATAGATAAGCTACAGAGCTGGGCCGAGAGGTGGCAGATGGAGTTTAATATGGAAAAGTGTGAGGTGGTTCACTTTGGTAAGAGTAACAGGAATACAGAATATAGGGCTAATGGAAGGACTCTTAGTAGTGTTGACGAGCAGAGAGATCTCGGGGTACATGTGCATAGCTCCCTGAAAGTTGGCACCCAGGTTGATAAGGTTGTTAAGAAGGTGTACGGTGTGTTGGCTTTTATTGGTAGAGGGATTGAATTTCGGAGCCGTGAGGTCATGTTACAACTGTACAAAACTCTGATGCAGCCGCACTTGGAGTATTGCGTACAGTTCTGGTTGCTGCATTATAAGAAAGATGTGGAAGCATTGGAAAGGGTGCAGAGGAGGTTTACCAGGATGCTGCCTGGTATGGTGGGAAGGTCTTATGAGGAAAGGCTGAGGGACTTGAGGTTATTTTGATTGGAGAGAAGAAGGTTACGAGGTGACCTAATTGAGGCATTCAAGATGAGCAGAGGGTTAGATAGGGTGGACAGTGAGAGCCTTTTACCTCGGATGGTGATGGCTAACACAAGGGGACATAGCTTTAAATTAACGGGTGGTAATTATAGGACGGATGTCAGAGGTAGGTTCTTTACTCAGAGGGTAGTAAGGTCGTGGAACGCCCTGCCTGCAGCAGTTGTGGACTTGCCAACTTTAAGGGCGTTCAAATGGTCAGTGGATAGGCATATGGATAACATTGGAATAGTTTAGGTTAGAGGGTCATTAGATTGATTCCACTGGTCGGCGCAACATTGAGGGCTGAAGGGCCTGTACGGCGCTGTAATGTTCTATGTTGTAATGAAAATCCGGTGAAACTTTGGACCCAACCTTATAATGATATTTATCTACCAGATGTACAGTGCAGAGCGAATGAGTTGTGAGACACATCTTGATTGTATTAAGGTTAGTAATTGTGAAAGTAGCTTTGCTTTAGTTCAAGGAATAAAGTGGTTGAGCTGGTGGTGCAGATCGGTGGCCATTACAGAGACGTGGCTGCAAGGTGACAGGGACTGGGAGCTGAATGTCCAGGGGTATCAAGTGTTTAGGAAGGATAGGCGAGAGGAAAAAGGGGGGGGGGGGGCGTAGCTCTGCTGATTAAGGATAGCATCAGGGTGGTAGCAAGGGATGATATAGGAACCAAAGAGCAGAACGTGGAATCGTTGTGGGTGGAGATTAGGAACAGCAAAGGGAGGAAGACGGTGGTGGGTGTCGTCTATAGGCCCCCGAATAATGATCTGGAGATGGGGCGGGCTGTTAACGTGCAAATAAGTGCGGCGTGCAGAAATGGAATGGCTGTAATTATGGGAGATTTCAATCTGCATATTGATTGGTCGACCCATGTTGGACGCAGTGGGCTCGAGGAGGAGTTCTTGGAATGCTGCCGGGATAGTTTCCTTGAACAGTGTGTGCTGGAGCCGACGGGGGAGTGAGCTATCTTGGATCTGGTGTTATGTAATGAGGCGGGTAGAATTAGGGACCTTGCGGTGAAGGATCCTCTTGGGGAGAGTGATCATTGTATGGTGGAGTTTCTGGTACAGATGGAGGAGGAGAAGGTGGGTTCCCGGACACGCGTCCTTTGTTTGAACAGAGGGGAGTACGGTAGGATGAGAGAAGAATTGGTGAATGTTGACTGGGGGAGCGCGTTGGAAGGCAGGTTTGCTGAGGAGCAGTGGAGGATCTTTAAGGAGATCTTTCTTGGTGCTCAGCAGAAATTTATTCCGATGGTTAAAAAGGACCGTAGGAGGAAAGGTATTAAGCCGTGGATAACGAAGGAGGTGAAGGAAAGTGTTAAATTAAAAGCGGAGGCGTTTAGAGTAGCTAAGAGTAGTGGGCAAGGATTGGGAAAGGTTTAAATGTCAACAAAGATTGACAAAGAAGTTGATAAAGAAGGGTAGGAGATACAATGAAGCTGGGCTAGTGCTTAATATAAAAAAGGATAGCAAGAGTTTTTATAAATATATAAAAAGGAAGAGGCTGGCTAGGGTCAACGTTGGACCCTTAGAGGATGAGAGGGGGGACTTAGTATTAGGGGATGGGGAAATGGCTGAGGTCTTGAATAACTTTTTTGTTTCGGTCTTCACGGAGGAAGACGTGAATAATTTGCCGGGCGTTAGCGATGGAAAGGTGGTAGGACTGGAGGGTCTCAATGACATTATTGTTACTAGAGAGGCGGTGCTCGACAGACTGGAGGGACTGATTGTGGACAAGTCCCCAGGACCGGATGGAATGCATCCGAGGGTTCTGAAAGAAATGGCGGAGATGATAGTGGATGCCTTGGTGATTATTTTCCGAACGTCGCTGGATTCCAGGGAAGTGCTGGAAGATTGGAAAGCGGCTAATGTTACGCCGTTGTTTAAGAAGAGTGCCAGGCAAAAGGCAGGGAATTATAGGCCGGTTAGTTTAATGTCTGTTGTAGGTAAAATGTTAGAATCCGTCATCAAGGAGGAAATAGCGAGGCATCTTGAGGGGAATTGCTTGGTAGAGCAGACGCAGCACGGTGGATAGAGGAGAGCCGGTGGATGTGGTCTTTCTAGATTTTCAGAAGGCGTTTGACAAGGTACCTCACAAGAGGTTATTGCAGAAGGTAAGGGGGCATGGAGTTGGGGGTAGGGTGTTAGCGTGGATAGAGGATTGGTTGTCAAATAGGAGGCAGAGAGTGGGGGTTAATGCGTGCTATTCGGATTGGTGGTTGGTGACTAGTGGAGTGCCCCAGGGGTCGGTGCTGGGGCCTCAGCTATTTACCATTTATATAGATGATCTGGAGGAGGGAACCGAGTGTATGGTGTCGAAATTTGCTGATGACACCAAGATTGGTGGAACGGCAGATTGTGCGGAGGGTGTGGAGAGTCTGCAGAAGGATCTAGATAGGCTGGGCGAATGGGCCAGGAACTGGCAAATGGAATTTAATGTTGGCAAGTGCGAGGTGGTCCACTTTGGTAGGAAGGACTATTACTTACGGGGCGAAAAACTGCAGCAGGCGATGGTGCAGAGGGACCTCAGGGTCCTTGTGCATGAGTTGCAAAAACCCAGCCTGCAGGTGCAGCAGGTGGTCAGGAAGGCGAATGGGATGCTGGCCTTCATAGCGAGGGGGATTGAATATAAAAGTAGGGAGGTCTTGCTGCGGCTGTACAGGGCATTGGTGAGGCCGCAGCTGGAGTACTGTGTGCAGTTTTGGTCGCCGTACTTACGCAAGGATATTTTGGCCTTGGAGGGAGTGCAGAGGAGGTTTACTAGGCTGATACCGGAGTTGAGCTATGAGGAGAGGCTGAATAAACTAGGCTTGTACTCGTTAGAGTTTAGAAGAATGAGGGGAGATCTCATTGAGACGTATAAGATGAATGGGATGGATAGGATAGAGGTGGAGAGGCTCTTCCCGCTCAGAAAGGACAGTAGGACTAGGGGGCACAGCCTCAAGATAAAGGGGGGACGGTTCAGAACGGAGTTGAGGAGGAACTTCTTCACTCAAAGGGTGGTGAATCTCTGGAATTCTCTGCCCGTTGAGGTGGTGGAGGCTGCCTCGCTAAATATTTTTAAGACGCGGGTTGATGGGTTTTTGATAAGCGAGGGGATTAAGGGTTATGGGGAGAGGGTGGGAATGTGGAACTGAGACACGACAGATCAGCCATGATCTTATTGAATGGCGGGGCAGGCTCGAAGGGCTGGATGGCCTACTCCTGCTCCTATTTCTTATGTTCTTAGTTGCCTCTTAACCAGTGTTTGGTAAATGCTGATTTTAGTTTATTTGTTACAGTAAAAGTCTTGGTCATTGGGAAATTCATTTTTGAAAATTGAAATGTTATTCTTCTCAGTGAGTAACAACGTGCACTAATTTGATAGAAAATGCAGTACACACAATACGTACTTCAAGTGTATATTTATGCAACAAACCTCTGGCACCATTCAGTAACATTGGAAGTAAAGCACTCATAACGATCAAAATAATCATTTGACAATGCTTTTTGTTGTAGCATTTTACTAACAAACACAGAAAAAGGTTAAATTCACAGTTATACGCTGTGTGATTGCGTACTGAGATCACATACCAATGTTGGTGTCTAGTACTCACTTCTTGAAAGTTACTAATCAGTGATGCAAGTAACCATGTCTAGATTCCAAATCAGCCAAGCCTAGAAGTATTGGACAGCACAATAGTCTGCTCTCCTTTCCCCTTTCCATTTGATAGTCCCTCTTTTCGTTGCGTGCTCCTTGAACTAAGTGCCTCTCTCACACACACACACGCACACATGTTGTGGCACTGAAACTTGGATAATCTGTCACAGTTAACAAACAACATTAAAATCACAAGAGAATCTTGAGGGAGACAACATGGAAAATCGAGCCATTTACAATTGTATGAAAAATACTTCAATACAGAAATGTTGCTTCCTCTTAAGACCAGTTGACATTTTAGAAAGATACAGTAAAAAATATTCCAATAGCTCACTTTTTTTTAATAAACACTTTCATCCGCGTTAAAATATATTTTGGTAGGGACGCTTTGAAAATTATGTTGAGCATTCACCCTTGGCGAACCCTGAAAGCTTGTGCATCTCGAGGGTTTAGTTGCATCAGGAAAGGTTATTTGAGACATTGTGGCCGGAATTTTAACATCCCACCTGCCACGGGAATCAGAGAGGGTGGGCGAGACGGTGGAAAGGTCCGTTGACCTCAGGTTGGATTTTCCGGAAGAGCGAGGTTGTAAAATCCATCCCGCAGTGTGTATTTTGGGGTTGCCAACCTTCCCGGATTGAACAGAATAGACCAGATATAAGCAAGTCCTGAAGAATCATAGAACCCTACAGTGCAGGAAGAGGCCCTTCGGTCCATCGAGTCTGCACTGAACACAATCCCACCCAGGCCCTACCCCCATATCCCTGCATATTATACCCACTAATCCCTCAAACCTACACATCCCTGGACACTAAGGGGCAATTTCTTAGCATAGCCAATCAACCTAACCCCGCACATCTTTGGACTGTGGGAGGAATCCAGAGTACCCGGAGGAAACCCGTGCAGAAACGAGGAGAATGTGCAAACTCCACACAGACAGTGACCCGAGCCCAGAATCGAACCCAGGACCCTGGCGCTGTGAAGCAGCAGTGCTAACCACTGTGCTACCGTGCCCACAAAGGTTTTGGAAATAATTTTTTTTTAAACTCTCTGAGAATCGCACTGCAGACGGAGAAATAGGCTCCGAGACTGGAAACGATGGCTCTATTCTCTCTTATGGGTGCTGTCAGACCTGGTGAGATTTTCCACCGTTTTTTGTTCATGTGGTAGAGAAAAAAGGCAGATTGACTGACAGTGAAAAGTATTTTAATATAGATATGTTGGTTCCTGTTGAGATCCTGTGATATTCTGGCAAAGACGAGTCATTTGCCTTCTGAAAGGATGGAGGCTGGATGTGGGATAACCAACAAGGCGTGTGTGGTCAATTACATTTAAACCGGGAAGGCTGTCACTGGTGTTGGCAACCCTGCTGTATCTGTGGGTAGGCATGACGGGGCCGAAACTCAAATTCAACAATTTAAAAACACTTCTTATATCAAAAATATATCACTAAATGGCACAAACTATTTATGATTACAAAAAGGGTAGAAAGCTCTTGTCTTCGGCTAGACTTACAGACATGTTTCTAAGTTCCTCGGGGGAGTTCACTAGCTTGTAACCTAGCTGGGCCAGCGTCAGGTTGCAAAGGTTCTGCACCAACTCCACCATGTCGTAGCTCAGTTTGAACCTCCAACTCTCGGCGGTGGCGGCGGAGTCCCGCACCGTGGCGTACTTGTGGTTGCCCGAGGCCCCGGCCCCTCGCGTGTTGTTGACAATCCACCGCTGCACGTTGCCGTCCATCGCCACCCCCAGGAAGCGGTAGATCTCCCGCGTCTTCCTCTCGGGCTCCCGCGCCAGGTCCTCGTAGCGGACCAGCATGTACCTGCCCTTCAGCCAGCCGGGGCGCGCCAGCCCGGTGCCCACCGAGTTGAGGAAGTCCTCGCAGGTGGTGGCGAGGTGGGAGGCGTCCAGGTTGTAGGGCCTGCGCCCGCTGTTGCGCCAGATCTTCCAGGCGCGGAAGCTGTCGGGGAAGGTGTCAATGCGGGACGACAGGATGCCGCGGGGGTCCCTCACCAGCTGGACCACCTTGAGGTTGAGCCGGGGGTCCTCCACCAGGGTGCGCAGGTCGCCGATCTCGGGGATCCGCACCGTCTTGATGGCCACGTGATGCCGCCGGCTGCAGGCCTGGGCGGCCAGGGTCAGGTTGAGGGCGCCGCACCGGCGGACGCACTCGCCTTCCTCCCAGCGCTCCTCCCCCGCCGCCGTCCCCGTCCCCGCCCGCTGGGCCTCCCCGCCGGCGCTGGCGGCGGGCGGCGGCGGCGGGGCGGCGCAGGCGGGCGGCGAGCACAGCGCCTTGCTGGCGCCGCGGCGGAAGAGCCGCTGGGTGCGGTGCCTCTCCGGGGCGGGCTTGATGTAGGCCTCCAGGTCGTGGAGCCGGCAGTCGAAGAGGCCGCGCAGCAGGTCGCGGTAGGCGCCCAGCAGCAGGCGGCGGCCGTCGGCGGCCGGCGAGGACGGCTGCCGGCTCCTCGCGCTGGTGTTGATGAGCGTGGTCTGCACGTGGTAGAGGGGTTCAAACAGGTAGAAGACGTCCGCGTGCTGGTTGAGCAGTTGCCCGATGAAGGAGGAGCCGCTGCGCGTGGTGGCCAGGATCAGGATGTGGGTGACGGGCTGGGGTCGGGGGTCACAGGGGGCGGCCGGGTTCGGGTCACAGCCCGTGTGCTTGGGGACGCGGCAGATGGTGAATGGTTTGGCGATGAATGTCCGGATGGCTGTGTATTGAATGGCCAGCGAGGCCACGACCAGCAGGAGCACCGCTTTCCAGGAACACTCCATGGCCGTAGGCTTGGGTCTGGTCATTCAGGGTCCTGTGCTGTACCCTACAAGAACACAAAACTCAGAGGAAGTCAATGCTGCCATCACTTGTCATTTAATTCTCCTGTTGAACACTTCCCTCTCTTCCCTGACCCAGTCTGCACCTTTAACTGTTCTACATTCACATTTAGAGGTTTCTTTTTTTATTGGATTAATGAACAGTGGTAGGTCATTCAGCCCATCCAGCCTGTTCCACCACTCCATCACATCATGACTGATCCATAACTCATGCCCAATTTCCAGCCTTTGCTCCATATCTCTGGTGGCACAGTGGTTGGAACTGCTGCCTCACGTTGCCAAAGACCTGGGTTTAATCCTGGCCTTGAGGTGACTGTGTGGAGTCTGCACGTTCTCCCCATGTCTGAATGGGTTTCCTTTGGGTGCACCAGCTTCATCCCACAGTCTAGAAATGAGTAGGTTAGATGGATTAGCCCTGGTAAATTGCCCCTTAGCGTCTCAAGATGTGTAGGGTTTGGTGTCTAACCATGGAAAATTGTCCTTCAGTATTGAAAGATTAGGGGGTTTAGCCATGATAAATTGCTCCTTAGTGGCTTAAGATGTATAGGTTAGGGGGTTTAGCCATTGTAAGTTGCCCTTTAATAAGACCATAAGACATAGGAGCAGAATTAGGTCACTCGGTCCATCGGGTCTGCTCTGAATCATGGCTGATATTTTTCTCATCCCCATTCTCTTGCCTTTTCCCCATTACCCTGATCCCTTATTAATTAAGAACTTATCTATCTCTGTTTTAAAGACACTCAATGACCTGGCCTCCACAGCCTTCTGTGGCAAAGAGTTCCACAGATTAACCACTCTCTGGCTAAAGAAATTCCTCCTCCTCTCTGTTTTAAAGGATTGTCCCTTTAGTCTGAGGCTGTGCAAACTTTTGGCTTTTTATGGCCATTAAAGAGTTTGTAGCAGTTTTGTAGAGGGGGAGGGGAGCTTCCCCCAATATCCCACCCATTTTATTCTTAATGCAATGTGATGGAAATGGATTATTTGGCTATCAACAACAACACTTTGTTAGTGCTTTAATTTGGTGAAACGTCCCAGAGCTTTTCACCGAGGCATTATCAGCAAAACAGTGTTGATGCTGAACAACAGGAAGATACATCAGGAGAAGTGATTCAAAGCTGGGAACAAACAGATAGATTTTAAGAACAAGAGAGGGATGAGGAAGATGTGTAGGGCAGGAGGACTTCATGGTGATAGGTAAGGGTGAGGAACGGGAGGCATTTACAAACACAGAAGGGAATTTTACAGTTGGAAACTCACAGAATCAGGAGACACTGAATGTCAATAACACGGGGGCAGTGGGTGAATGGAATTCCTATGGGAAGAACAGAGTAGATGAGCAGACATTAACACAGGATGAACTTTGGGAGGCTGGCCTGCAGGGTTTTTAAATAGTCAAAACATAACCAAAGTATGGATTTCAGGATTTCAGCAACATTTCAAGCTAAGGCAGAATGATACTTGAATTGCAACAGACTGTTAATCACACTGTGACACTAACCAGACCTTATATCACACTGTGACACCAGCCAGACCTTATATCACACTGCGACACCAACCAGACCTTATATCACACTGCGACGCCAACCAGACCTTATATCACACTGCGACGCCAACCAGACCTTATATCACACTGCGACGCCAACCAGACCTTATATCACACTGCGACGCCAACCAGACCTTATATCACACTGCGACGCCAACCAGACCTTATATCACACTGCGACGCCAACCAGACCGTATATCACACTGCGACGCCAACCAGACCGTATATCACACTGCGACGCCAACCAGACCGTATATCACACTGCGACGCCAACCAGACCGTATATCACACTGCGACGCCAACCAGACCGTATATCACACTGCGACGCCAACCAGACCGTATATCACACTGCGACGCCAACCAGACCGTATATCACACTGCGACGCCAACCAGACCGTATATCACACTGCGACGCCAACCAGACCGTATATCACACTGCGACGCCAACCAGACCGTATATCACACTGCGACGCCAACCAGACCGTATATCACACTGCGACGCCAACCAGACCGTATATCACACTGCGACGCCAACCAGACCGTATATCACACTGCGACGCCAACCAGACCGTATATCACACTGCGACGCCAACCAGACCGTATATCACACTGCGACGCCAACCAGACCGTATATCACACTGCGACGCCAACCAGACCGTATATCACACTGCGACGCCAACCAGACCGTATATCACACTGCGACGCCAACCAGACCGTATATCACACTGCGACACTAACCAACTATATATCATACTGTGACATTAACCAGATCGTATATCAATTAACTGTCAATCAGTTGCAAGAATTTATTTTTGAGTAGGTGCGAGTGACCAGGTATTGGGCAGTTAAGTCATCCATGTGAAGGTGGAAACAATGTGAAGGACAAGGGGACTGCAGCATGCGAGAATCAGTAGACACTCCTTCCAGTCTGGATGACGACGTGTGTGGGAAATGCTACAGGTTTGACCAACTTGAGCTCCGGGTTTTGGAGAAATGCCAAGGCTGGTTGGCATTTATTTTAACGCAAAGAGACTGGCAAGTCAGGCAGTTGAGTCGAGGGTGTTTAACTCATGGAAATATATAATTGTTATCACAGAGATATGGTTGAGGGAGGGGCAGGACTGGCAGCTCAATATGCCAAGTATAGAATCTTCAGGCAAAATGCGCTGTATTTGGAATATTGTGTACAATTTTGGTCCCCTTTCTTGAGGGGGGATGTAGTTGAATTGGGGGCAGTTCAGAGGAGGTTCATTAGATTGATTCCAGAAATGAGGGGTTTGTCTCATGAAGAGAGTTTGGCAGTTTAGGTCTAAACTCCCTGGAGTTTAGAAGAATGAGGAGAGATCTAATTGAGGTGTACAAGATGATGAGGGGAACTGACAAAGTCAATGTGAAGAGGATGCCTCCTTTTGTGGGGCAATCTAGGACAAGAACTTCAGGATAAGGCATGGCAGATTCAAAACAGGGATGAGGAGAAGTTATTTCTCTCAAAGGGTTGTGAGAATGTGGAATTCAGTACCCCTGAGCAAGGTAGATGACGGGACATTGAGTAAATTTTAAGGAAGAGGTTGTGACAATACTGTGCCTTTAAGAAATGTATTTGTGTCATGTTTCTTGAGTTACTTGAGCTCTGATTACAGTGCCATTTGTCTACAACTGGCTGCCCATATGCAGAGTATGCAGAAGAATAATTGTTCCTAATTACTGCGGTATTTGTTTTAATCTGAGTTAATGCAGTTTTGTTTTTTTTTGGGTTGTTCCCTGGGGCTTCAGAGTAAGGTTTAATAAGGTTGATTAGCACATGATATGCACATGGCAGTGGGTGGAGCTAGGCTTACAGAGAGACAATCAGGCAGTTGCTGTTTGAATTTGAAAAACAGCAGTAGCAGCTCTTTCTCTCTTCCTCTCTCTGGAAGTTGAAGTCTGAGACCTGTTAGAAAATTGGTGTCTCGCTGCTATATTCCTACCAGACAAATCAACTACTTACAACAAAACCCTGCATCTTAAAGCAATTCCCCTTCAAACATAAAATATATTAATAGCACAGTATCATCACAAATGTGATTGCCCCCTTTTAATTTCTAAGTTCAACCTACATGGCCTCATTTGAGGAACATTGAAACCTTTCATCTCTCCTCACTGCAGTAATTGACACTTTGATCAATATTAAATCACCACCTCAACTTGTAAGAGCCCATAAGAACTAGGAGCAGCTAGTTCAGCCCCTCTAGCCTGCCCCACATTTAATACGATCGTGGCTGATCTCATCTTGGCCTCAATTCCACTTTCCCACCCACTCAGCATAACCCATTAAATCCTTACTAATTAAAAATCTGTCCACCTTGTTAGGGACCAGATCAGAAACTCCAAGGTATCTTATGAAGTTAATGTAGACCCCAACTATTTTTGATTTTGACACCAGTATGAGCATAAGGTGTTCCACTCCAGGTGTGATTCCATTGACCCACTGGGAACATTTTGCTGTAACAAATTTTATTGAACAATACAGTTACCAATACTTTTACCAATTGAAATTCTTAAATATGATTAGGTATAATTCTCAACTGCTAGTTATCACTATTGGTTCCAATTTAAGTAAAATTCCTCTTAGATGTAAAACGATCTTCAGAATCAGTTAGCAAAACACACAAACTTACATGTGTTGCTAGATCTCTAGACTTTTAATCCCTCTGGACAGAAATACTGAGAGACACCTAACTTTTGATTCTCAGACAGCAGTCTCCAGAGAACGACTGTCTTCACACAGCTATCCTCACATTAATGCCAAAATAGAAAATTGTTAGGGTCGAGTCTGGCTTCATAATATACCTTTGGGGTTTCTGATCTGGCATCCTGACAAAACATGGGGCTTTTTCTGGGATTAAAAACTAGAATTCCTTGTTTGGTTTTGGATTAGTGAATTTAGAAGTAGTGGGTGTTGAGGAATTTCAGATGGTTGCATTCAGTTGGTTTAAATAGGGAGTGCCTTGTGGGGAAAAATTGGCTCTTTCAGTGGCTAAAGATTTCTGGGTGTGGGAGAGGTCACTTGAATTGGTTTACAAAAGATGGTTAAAACAAAGCTTTTGGATTTGGCAAACCATTTGACGTTGACTTTGAAAGGGCAAGGGAGGACGAGATTATTTCAGCGATGGCTCAGCATTTAAAATTGCCAGAAACACAGTTTGTATCATTGGAATTGACTAACATTCAATTAAAAACGAAACAGCCTGAAATCCCTGGAATCCCTACAGTGCAGAAGAGGGCCAGTTGGCCTATCGACTCTGCACCGACCGCAATCCACCCATGCCCTAACACCCAACACCCTGCTAATCCCCCTGGCAATATGGGGCATTTTACCATGGCCAATCCACCTAACATCTTTGGCCTGTGGGAGGAAACCGGAGGACCTGGAGAAAACCCACGCAGACACAGGGAGAACATGTAGACTCCGCACAGTGACGGCAGAGGGCAGAATGGAACCCAGGTCCCTGGCACTGTGAGGCAGCAGTGCTAACCACTGTGCCACCATGCCGCCCAACAGGATAAAGAAATGAGACAACTTGAGTTGCAGTTAGGGGCAAAAGAAAGAGGGAGACAGAGAGAGAGAGTGGCCTCAGCAGAAAATAAAAGAGAGGAAAGGGAAAAAGAGGACTTTTGAATTTTGCAAACTGGAACTGGAAAGAACGTCAATTTAAAATGATGGAGACTAAAGTTGAGAAATGTGATGAGGAAGAATTAACTCATCTTAACTCAAAATATGTTTAAATGTATTCAAGCGCTGTCAAGGTTTGACAAGAAGAATGTAGAAACCTTTTTTTTGTTTCGTTTGAGAAAGCATGTTAATGAATTAGAATGACTACAGACCATCTGGGTGTTGTTGGTTCAGACAAGTTGGCAGGTGGAGTTGGAGAGGTGTTTTCACCACCATCAGAGGAGATATCTGGGCATTATGAGGAAATGAGAAAAGCCATCTTAAGTGTATATGAACTTGTTGCAGAAGCCTACAGACAGGCATTTAGAAATGGAATGAAGGAACCGGGTCAGACCTAAATAGGATTTGAAAGAATTAAACAAAGGAAGTGGACAAGTGGAAAAGAGCTTTGAAAATAGACCAGCTATATGGCATTCATAGGAAACAATTATTTTGAAGGAATTTTAAAATTCATTTTCCTAAGTAGTGAAGACTTGTGTGGAAGAGCAAATGGTTAAAATTACAAGATTGGCAGCAGAAATGACAGGTGATTTTGAATTAGTTCGTAAATCAAGATTTGGTTGTCGACACATGGCCTGCTCAGCGAGTGCTGCCTAGCTGAGAGGAGTGCTTTTGGAGTTGGGTGAACATAGAGAGTTCAATGTGGTAAGTGATGAAGAGGTAAGTCATCATTAAACTTGCTTTCAGGGTAAACTAAATTAGTTCTTATTTGGGAAGTTAAAAGCTGCACTTTAGGGCATTCCTGCAACAGGAAGCAGCTGAGTCAGCTCTCAACTGAACTTGGCTGGTTGTTTGCGCAACTAGTTAAAACCAGTTTGTTAAAGAGGCAAAGGAAGCCATGGTCGAAACCGAAGAGGTGCAAAAGAACGTGCAGCCTGTACAGAGGTTGGCTGATAAACAAGTGCCAGATCTTTTTAAATACTTTAATTGTGTGGATAAGGATTACTCATGTGTACAAACAGGATTGGGCAAGGAAGTTAAGATCTTAAGAGATAGAAAATCAAGTCAATCTTTTATGGTGAGAGGTGAGGAGATATGTAGTTTGGAAGGAATATTTCCAGAGAAAGTGGTAATGTGTGGAATTAATGGTGAAAAGAGTAATGTTCTGTTATGTAAAGTAAGGTTGGTTAGTCTGGTGACAAGTGGTGGGAGGAGTAATAGAGAAATTGCCCTTTTCAGGGGCACAATATAGTTAGATCACGGGTGGGAGTGGTGCCTACTGTGATTGAAAATCCAGTGGAAAATCAAACAACTGAGGTGTTGCAAGAAGCATATCCTCACATGTTTCCTGACTATGGGAACAAGATTACAAAGCCACAGGTTGTGACAGGAAGAGGAGAAATCAAAGAGTAAAGATAAAGAAGTTGAGGTTCAATTATTAGAAACAATCTTTGACCAGATGGTTGATAAAGAAAGTTGGCAGAACCACAATAGAAAGATGCAAAGATAAAGCAGCTATATCGGAAAGTTTATGCAGAAGAAGATTCTGAGTGTATACCGGAGTGTTATTACATTATGTATAAAATGTCTTAATGAGGAAGTGGAAACCTTTACATATTCACGTGGATGAAAAATGGGTAGAAGTTTATCAAGTTGCATTCTTGTGAGTTATAGAAAGGAGATATCAGGGGTAGCATATGAGGTTCCAGTCATAAGAACATAAGAATATAAGAAATAGGAGCAGGAGTAGGCCATCTGGCCCTTCGAGCCTGCCCCGCCATTCAATAAGATCATGGCTGATCTGTCGTGGCTCAGTTCCACTTTCCGGCCCTCTCCCCATAACCCTTAATCCCCTCTCTTATCAAAAACCCATCAACCTGCGTCTTAAAAATATTTAGCGAGGCAGCCTCCACCACTTCAATGGGTAGAGAATTCCAGAGATTCACCACCCTTTGAGTGAAGAAATTCCTCCTCAACTCCGTTCTAAAACGCCCCCCCGTTTATCTTTAGGCTGTGCCCCCTAGTCCTACTGTCTTTTTTGAGCGGGAAGAGTCTCTCCACCTCTATCCTATCCATCCCATTCATCATCTTATACGTCTCAATGAGATCTCCCCTCATTCTTCTAAACTCCAACGAGTACAAGCCTAGTTTATTCAGCCTCTCCTCATAGTTCAACCCCCTCAACGGTATCAGCCTAGTAAACCTCCTCTGCACTCCCTCCAAGGCCAAAATATCTTTGCGCAGGTGCGGCGCCCAAAACTGCACACAGTACTCCAGCTGCGGCCTCACCAATGCCCTATACAGCTGCAGCAAGACCTCCCTACTTTTATATTCAATCCCCTTCGCTATGAAGGCCAGCATCCCATTCGCCTTCCTGACCACCTGCTGCACCTGCAAGCTGGGTTTTTGCGACTCATGCACAAGGACCCCGAGGTCCCTCTGCACCGTCGCCTGCTGCAGTTTTTCGCCCCGTAAGTAATAGTCCTTCCTACCATTCTTCCTACCAAAGTGGACCACCTCACACTTGCCAACATTAAATTCCATTTGCCATTTCCTGGCCCATTCGCCCAGCCTATCTAGATCCTTCTGCAGACTCTCCACACCCTCCGCACAATTTGCCGTTCCCCCAATCTTGGTGTCATCCGCAAATTTCGACACCCTACACTCGGTTCCCTCCTCCAGATCATCTATATAAATGGTAAAAAGCTGAGGCCCCAGCACCGACCCCTGGGGCACTCCACTAGTCACCATCCGCCAATCCGAATAGCACCCGTTGACCCCCACTCTCTGCCTCCTATTTGACAACCAATCCTCTATCCACGCTAACACCCTACCCCCAACTCCAAGTCCCCTGACCTTCTGCAATAACCTCTTGTGAGGTACTTTGTCAAACGCCTTCTGAAAATCCAGAAAGACCACATCCACCAGCTCTCCTCTATCGACCGCCCTAGACACATCCTCATAGAACTCCAGTAAATTTGTCAGACACGACTTCCCTTTAATGAAACCGTGCTGCGTCTGCTCTATCAAGCAATTGCCTTCAAGATGCCTCGCAATTTCCTCCTTAATGACGGATTCTAGCATTTTACCTACCACAGACGTTAAACTAACTGGCCTATAATTCCCTGCCTTTTGTCACATGTCCTTTAGGAATAAGGAAAACTCAAAGTGTAAATACAAACATTTTTATTATCCTGGACTGCTTAAAGATGTAGTTAAATTTTGCTGTACATGTCAGGTAACAGTAAAGTCTCAAGCAGTAATCAAAACAGCAGCTTTGATAACCATTCCAACATTTGAAGAACCTTTTACCAGGGCACTAATTGATTTCATGAGACCCTCCCTAAAATTAAAAGTGGGAACCAGTATTTGTTGACCATAATGGATGTGTCCACAAGATTTCCAGGGCCATTCCAGCTAAGATAATTGTATAGAACCCATAGAATTCCTACCGTACAGAAGGAGGCCATTTGGCCCATCAAATTTGCACTGACCACAATCCCATCCAGGCCCTATTCCCGTAACTCCATGCATTTACCCTCTAATCCCCCTGACACTAGGGTCAACTTAGCATGACCAATCAGCCTAACCTGCATATCTTCAGAAGGAAACCGGAGCACCCATAGGGAACACACGCAGACACGGGGAGAAAGTGCGAACTCAGCTCAGACAGTGACCCGAGGCCGGAATTGAAGCTGGGACTCTGGTACTGTGAGATAGCGATGCTAACCACTGTGCCACCGTGCTGCCCATTGTAGATGAATTTTTTTTTAACCGGATATGCACTGGGGAGTTTTTTGGGGCGTTTCCAATACCATCATTGTGAAGAGAAGCGCTGAGATTGAGTGGCTTCTATGAAATATTTGTGCCAAATATTGACAGTGCGGTAGCTCCACACATTTGCTTAAAAAGTGCAGGAAATTCCAGTGGACGCCCAAATGTCAGGAGGCATTTGACAATCTGAAAACTGTGTTAACCACCATATAATTGACAACTGTCCAACCTGTGCTTCAGTGGCGATCTCAGTGCCCTACACCAGATGAGGAGGCTGCCAACTGGCTGAAGAATTTTAAATTTGACATCTGATGTTCAGCAGTGCATAAGATAGTCATAATATTGCGATGTTAACCAGATCATACATCACCTTGTGTCACTAACCAGACCATATATCACATAGCAATGCTAACTAGACCATATATTATATTGTGTCACCAATCAGACCTTATTGTCACAAAGTAATGCTAACCAGATCATATATGACATTGTGTCACTAATCAGACCACATATCACATGGCAATGCTAACCAGATCATATATTACATAGCAATGCAACAGTCCATATATCACAAAGCAATGCTAACCAGACTGTATATCACATGGCAATTGTTAGGGATCAGACCAGAAACTCCAAGTTCTATTATGCAGTTTGCCTAGACTCTAACTTTTACATTTGATTTTTGGCATTAGGGTGAGCATAAAGTGTTTCACCTCCAGGTATTATTCAAGTGAGCCACTAGGAAGCTTTTATCAAAACAAACTTAACTTAAGAACACAGAATATAATAAAAAAATTTAACATAGTCTTTGCCAATTAAAATGCTTAAACATGGCAAAGTATAATTATTAACAGCTAGCCATCTCCATTGTTCCAATTTAAAGCAATAGATATACACCCTTCTTACAAAAATAACCTTCCAGAAATACGAGAGGACAGAAAGTCTAGCATGAAGGAGGAATTGAAGGAAATCCATATTAGTCAGGAAATTACTGGGATTAAAGCCCGATAAGTTCCCAGGGCCTGATGCTGTGCATCCCAGTATACTCAAGGAAGTGACCCTAGAAATAATGGACACACAGACCATAGAACCCGACAGTGCAGAAAGAGGCCCTTTGGCCCATCGAGTCTGGACCGAACACAATCCCACCCAGGCCCTACCCCCCATATCCCTACATATTATACCCACTAATCCCTCTAACCTACGCATCCCTGGACACTAAGGGGCAATTTCTTAGCATGGCCAATCAACCTAACCCACACATCTTTGGACTGTGGGAGGAAACCAGAGTACCCAGAGGAAACCCACGCGGACACAAGGAGAATGTGCAAACTCCACACAGACAGTGACCCAAGCCGGGAATCGAACCCAGGACCCTGGAGCTGTGAAGCAGCAGTGCTAACCACTGTGCTACCATGCTGCCCATGGTGATCATTTTCCAGCATTCTATAGACTCTGGAATAGGTCCAGTGAATTGGAGTCTAGCTAATGTAACCCCGCTTTTTAAAAAAGGAGGGTGACAGAAAGCGAAGAATTATAGACCGGCCAGCCTGACATCAGAGGTAGGGAAAATGCTGGAGTCAATTATTAAGAATGTAATAACTGAGGACTTGGAAAATGGTGAACGGATCAGTCCAAATCAGTATGGATTCACTAAAAAGAAATCGTTGCTTGACAAATCTTCTGGAATTTTTTGAGAATGTGACCAGAGTAGACAAGGGTGAATCAGTAGATATTGTGTATCTGGACTTTCAAAAGGGTTTTGACAAGGTCCCTCACAAGCGATTAAAGAGTAAAATTAAAGCTCATGTATTGGGGGTAATGTATTGTCATGGATAGAGAATTGGTTGGCAGACAGGAAGCAGAGAGTGGGAATAAATGGGTCCTTTTCAGAACGACACACAATAACTAGTGATTCAGTGCTAGAACCCTAGCTAGTCACAATATACATTCATGATTTGGACCAAGGGATTGAATGCAATATCTCCAAATTTGCCGACGACACTAAGCTGGGTGGCTGTGTATACTGTGAGGAGGATGCTAAGAGTCTGAAGGGTGACTTGGACAAGCTGGCTGAGTTGGCAAATTCTTGGTAAATGCAATTTAATGTGGATAAATGTGAGGTTATCTGCTCTGGTGGCAAAAACAGGAAGGAAGATTATTATCTGAATGGTGGCAGTTTAGGAAAAGGGGAAGTGCAATGTGACCTGGGTGTCATGATGGAACACTCGCTGAAGTTTGGCATGCAGGTACAGCAGGCGGTGAGCAAATCTAATGGCATGCTGGCCTTCATAGCAAGAGGATTTGAGTATAGGAGTAGGGATATGCAGATCTTGGTGAGGCTTTGAATATTGTGTGCAGTTTTGGTCTCCTAGTCTGAGGAAAGACATTCTTGCTACTGAGGTAGTCCATCAGACTAATTCCTGGTATGGCAGGACTAAGGCTTGTACTCACTGGAGCTTAGAAGAATGAGATGGGATCTCACAGAAACATAAAATCCTGATGGAACTAGATAGGCTCAGTGCGGGAAGAATGTCCCCGACATTGGGGAAGTGCAGAACTAAGGCTCACAGTCTAAGAATCAGGGGTAAGCCATTCAGGACTGAAATGAGGAAGAACTTCTTCACTCAGAGAGCTGTGGACCTGTGGAATTCTCTACCACAGGAAGTTGTTGGGGCCAGTTTGTTAGATATGTTCAAGAGGAAGCTAGACATGGTCCTTGTGGCTAAAGGGATCAAGGAGTATGGAGAGAAAGTGTGAATGGGGATCTGAAAGTTCATAACCAGCCTTGATCATATTGAATGGTGGTGCAAGCTTGAGGGGCTGGATAGGTACTCCACCTATTTTCTATGTTGCTATGTTTCCTCATAATTAGTTTGCACAGAAACAAGCTCAAATGGGGTTGGATTTTCAGCCAACTTCCGGACAGGGATCCATACAGCAGATTTCAGAGCAGAACATAGGCTCAAAACAGCAAAATCTCACAGAACTAAACTTAGTCTCTGACAGCTCCGTCTCCAGATTTCAGAGACAGAAATGGAGACCTCTCTCTCTGCAGCCTTCAAAACAGCAACTCAGAAAAAGATCCACTTGCATACTTCAGAATCTGTAAGAAAGAGACCAACCTTTTGGCAGATTCTAATCTTCAACTACAGAGAAAAGCAAAGAGAGGTACTGTTCTCTCTCAATACAGGAATAACGTCTCAGCTTGAATATTCTGCGTAGGCCTAGCTTCACCTTGTCACATGACCACACCTGTCAATCATCCCAATCAAACCCTACTCTGCAAAATCCCACAGGAAAACACTCAAAACAGCAGAACTGCGTTAGTTTAGATTAAAACAAACATTCTACCAATTAGAGGCAATTTTGTTGCTGCAGAATGCTGGTTGTAGACAGAATGGCTTTGAGTTTTAGAACTGGTACAACAGATCCTGCACATGAACAAGATTTAAATGTATTTATTATAGGCACAGTATCATCATATAATGCTAAACAGATCATTAATCACATTGTGTTACTAATAAGGTCTCGTACCGGAACATTACATTAATGACAACACATATCACATTGTGATACTGACCACACTATATATCATGCCACACTAACCAGATCACATTGTGACACTAACCAGACTGTGTATCACACTGTGACATTAACTAGACCATATATCATGCTGTAACAATACCCAGACCATATATCACACTGTGACACTAACCAGACTATATCACATGGTGACAGTAAGCAGATCGTATATCACACTGCGACATTAACCAGACCATATATCACATGGTGACACTAACCAGACAATCTATCACACGGTGACATGAACCAGACCATACAGAAACATAGAAACGCGAAGCAGGTGAAGGCCATTTGGTCCTTCGAGCCTACTCCACCATTCATTACAATCATGGCCTATCATCAAATTCAATATCCTTATTCTCCTCCCCATAACCCCGCCCCACAAGATGAATACGTGGCTTGATGCTTGGTGCAAGAGGGAGGGATTCAAATTCCTGGGACATTGGGACCAGTACAGGGGAGGTGGACCAATACAAATAGAATGGTCTATACTGGACAGGACTGGAACCAATGTACTGGGAGGGAGTGTTTGCTAATGCGGTTGGGGAGGGTTTAAATTAATATGGCAGGGGGAGGGGAACCGATGCAGGAAGTCAGAGGCAAGTAAAACGGAGACACAAACCACACAGGGTGCGATTTCCACACCCCCCAGAAACCACTCAGAGCCAATGGGTGTGAAAATGAGTGTTTTTCCCACCTGTTTTTTTTTTGGGTGAGAAAGGTTTAGTGATTTTGCAGCACAGAGGCTGTCAGGCGATTTACGCCGATAGGGCTCGGTGTTGGGCCTAACTCCACTGGAGGGGCCAGCACCAGACTGCAGAAGGGGCCCCTGTGCATATAGTATACTGGCAGATCAATTGACATGCGCCTCACCAACAGCCCCCCACCTCCCCGAATCGTCAGCCCTCCAATTACCCTCCCAGACACTCACCCCGATAATGCCAGCCCAGATTCCATCCTACCCCTTCCCTGATCGCCGGCCCTGAACTGACCCACCGCACTGATGGCTGGCCCTGGCCTCAAACTGCCGATCTGACCACCAGCCCCCAATTCCCAGCAGAGTTGGCCCCTTTCCATCACCTCCTATTTCCCCCATTCCCGGTCTGGCTCGGGCCCATCTGGCCCCGGCCTCTCAGGCCTTGCCTCCTTGACAATACCCCGTGCCCACTTAGTACTGCACGTGCCAGGCTCGCAGTGCTAATGTGTCCAGTGGGCAGTGCCAAGGTACAAGGCAGGAACTACCAGGGTAATCAGCCTCACTCGGTTCCCTGGCAATAACCATCTCTAATATCGTCACTCTAACCACGCCATATATCACATAGTGATATTAACCAGACCATTCCCCTGTGACGCTATCATGTGAACAAACTGGTAACTGGACTGTTTTCACTCACTGGGACAGTAACTGGGCTGTTTTCAGTAACTGGGCTGTTTTCACTCACTGGGACAGTAACTGGGCTGTTTTCACTGGGACAGTAATTGGACTGTTTTCATCCACTGGGACAGTGACGAGACTGTTTTCACTGAAACAGTAACTGGATTTTTTTCACTGGGACAGTAACTGGTTTCTTTCATTGGGACAGTAACTGGATTGTCTTCACTGGGACAGTAACTGGATTGTCTTCACTGGGTCAGTAACTGGATTATCTTCACTGGGACAGTAACTGGATTATCTTCACTGGGACAGTAACTGGATTATCTTCACTGGGACAATAACTGGATTATTTTCACTGGGACAATAACTGGATTATTTTCACTGGGACAATAACTGGATTATCTTCACTGGGACAATAACTGGATTATCTTCACTGGGACAGTAACTGGATTATTTTCACTGGGACAATAACTGGATTATTTTCACTGGGACAATAACTGGATTATTTTCACTGGGACAATAACTGGATTATATTCACTGGGACAATAACTGGATTGTTTTCACTGGGACAGTAACTGGATTATCTTCACTGAAACAGTAACTGGATTATTTTCACTGACACAGTAACTGGATTATTTTCATTGGGTCAGTAACTGAATTATCTTCATTGGGTCAGTAACTGGATTATATTCACTGGGACAGTAACTGGATTGTTTTCACTGGGACAGTAACTGGATTGTTTTCACTGGGACAGTAACTGGATTATCTTCACTGGGACAATAACTGGATTGTTTTCACTGGGACAGTAACTGGATTGTTTTCACTGGGACAGTAACTGGATTATCTTCACTGGGACAGTAACTGGATTGTTTTCACTGGGACAGTAACTGGATTGTTTTCACTGGGACAGTAACTGGATTGTTTTCACTGGGACAGTAACTGGATTGTTTTCACTGGGACAGTAACTGGATTGTTTTCACTGGGACAGTAACTGGATTGTTTTCAGTGGGACAGTAACTGGATTATCTTCACTGGGACAGTAACTGGATTATCTTCACTGGGACAGTAACTGGATTGTTTTCACTGACACAGTAACTGGATTATCTTCACTGGGACAGTAACTGGATTATTTTCACTGGGACAGTAACTGGATTGTTTTCACTGACACAGTAACTAGATTATTTTCACTGGGAAAGTAACTGGATTGTTTTCAGTGGGACAGTAACTGGATTGTTTTCACTGGGAAAGTAACTGGATTGTTTTCAGTGGGACAATAACTGGATTGTTTTCAGTGGGACAGTAACTGGATTATCTTCACTGGGACAGTAACTGGATTATTTTCACTGGGTCAGTAACTGGATTGTTTTCACTGGGAAAGTAACTGGATTGTTTTTAGTGGGACAGTAACTGGATTGTTTTCACTGACACAGTAACTGAATTGTTTTCAGTGGGACAGTAACTGGATTATCTTCACTGAGACAGTAACTGGATTATCTTCACTGAGACAGTAACTGGATTATCTTCACTGGGAGAGTAACTGGATTATCTTCACTGGGACAGTAACTGGATTGTTTTCAGTGGGGCAGTAACTGGATTATCTTCACTGAGGCAGTAACTGGATTATCTTCACTGGGACAGTAACTGGATTATCTTCACTGAGACAGTAACTGGATTATCTTCACTGAGACAGTAACTGGATTGTTTTCACTGGGACAGTAACTGGATTATCTTCACTGAGACAGTAACTGGATTGTTTTCACTGAGACAGTAACTGAATTGTTTTCACTGGGACAGTAACTGGATTACTTTCAGTGGGGCAGTAACTGGATTATCTTCACTGAGACAGTAACTGGATTATCTTCACTGAGACAGTAACTGGATTATCTTCACTGAGACAGTAACTGGATTATCTTCACTGAGACAGTAACTGGATTATCTTCACTGAGACAGTAACTGGATTGTTTTCAGTGGGACAGTAACTGGATTATCTTCACTGAGACAGTAACTGGATTGTTTTCACTGGGACAGTAACTGGATTATCTTCACTGAGACAGTAACTGGATTGTTTTCACTGAGACAGTAACTGAATTGTTTTCACTGGGACAGTAACTGGATTACTTTCAGTGGGGCAGTAACTGGATTATCTTCACTGAGACAGTAACTGGATTATCTTCACTGGGACAGTAACTGGATTATCTTCACTGGGACAGTAACTGGATTATCTTCACTGGGACAATAACTGGATTGTTTTCACTGAGACAGTAATTGGATTGTTTTCACTGGGACAGTAACTGGATTGTTTTCACTGGGACAGTAACTGGATTGTTTTCAGTGGGACAGTAACTGGATTATCTTCACTGAGACAGTAACTGGATTGTTTTCACTGGGACAGTAACTGGATTATCTTCACTGAGACAGTAACTGGATTGTTTTCACTGAGACAGTAACTGAATTGTTTTCACTGGAACAGTAACTGGATTACTTTCAGTGGGGCAGTAACTGGATTATCTTCACTGAGACAGTAACTGGATTATCTTCACTGGGACAGTAACTGGATTATCTTCACTGGGACAGTAACTGGATTATCTTCACTGGGACAATAACTGGATTGTTTTCACTGAGACAGTAACTGGATTGTTTTCACTGGGACAGTAACTGGATTGTTTTCAGTGGGACAGTAACTGGATTATCTTCACTGAGACAGTAACTGGATTATCTTCACTGAGACAGTAACTGGATTGTTTTCACTGGGACAGTAACTGGATTATCTTCACTGAGACAGTAACTGGATTGTTTTCACTGAGACAGTAACTGAATTGTTTTCACTGGGACAGTAACTGGATTACTTTCAGTGGGTCAGTAACTGGATTATCTTCACTGAGACAGTAACTGGATTATCTTCACTGAGACAGTAACTGGATTATCTTCACTGGGACAGTACCTGGATTATCTTCACTGGGACAATAACTGGATTGTTTTCACTGAGACAGTAACTGGATTGTTTTCACTGGGACAGTAACTGGATTATCTTCACTGAGACAGTAACTGGATTATCTTCACTGAGACAGTAACTGGATTATCTTCACTGGGACAGTAACTGGATTATCTTCACTGGGACAGTAACTGGATTATCTTCACTGGGACAATAACTGGATTGTTTTCACTGAGACAGTAACTGGATTGTTTTCACTGGGACAGTAACTGGATTATCTTCACTGAGACAGTAACTGGATTGTTTTCACTGGGACAGTAACTGGATTATCTTCACTGAGACAGTAACTGGATTGTTTTCACTGAGACAGTAACTGAATTGTTTTCACTGGGACAGTAACTGGATTACTTTCAGTGGGGCAGTAACTGGATTATCTTCACTGAGACAGTAACTGGATTATCTTCACTGAGACAGTAACTGGATTATCTTCACTGGGACAGTAACTGGATTATCTTCACTGGGACAATAACTGGATTGTTTTCACTGAGACAGTAACTGGATTGTTTTCAGTGGGACAGTAACTGGATTATCTTCACTGAGACAGTAACTGGATTATCTTCACTGACACAGTAACTGGATTGTTTTCACTGGGACAGTAACTGGATTATCTTCACTGAGACAGTAACTGGATTGTTGTCACTGAGACAGTAACTGGATTATCTTCACTGAGACAGTAACTGGATTGTTGTCACTGAGACAGTAACTGAATTGTTTTCACTGGGACAGTAACTGGATTACTTTCAGTGGGGCAGTAACTGGATTATCTTCACTGAGACAGTAACTGGATTATCTTCACTGGGACAGTAACTGGATTATCTTCACTGGGACAGTAACTGGATTATCTTCACTGAGACAGTAACTGGATTATCTTCACTGGGACAGTAACTGGATTATCTTCACTGGGACAATAACTGGATTGTTTTCACTGAGACAGTAACTGGATTGTTTTCACTGACACAGTAACTGGATTGTTTTCAGTGGGACAGTAACTGGATTACCTTCACTGAGACAGTAACTGGATTATCTTCACTGACACAGTAACTGGATTGTTTTCACTGGGACAGTAACTGGATTATCTTCACTGAGACAGTAACTGGATTGTTGTCACTGAGACAGTAACTGAATTGTTTTCACTGGGACAGTAACTGGATTACTTTCAGTGGGTCAGTAACTGGATTATCTTCACTGAGACAGTAACTGGATTATCTTCACTGGGACAGTAACTGGATTATCTTCACTGGGACAGTAACTGGATTATCTTCACTGAGACAGTAACTGGATTATCTTCACTGGGACAGTAACTGGATTATCTTCACTGGGACAATAACTGGATTGTTTTCACTGAGACAGTAACTGGATTATCTTCACTGGGACAGTAACTGGATTATCTTCACTGGGACAATAACTGGATTGTTTTCACTGAGACAGTAACTGGATTGTTTTCACTGGGACAGTAACTGGATTGTTTTCAGTGGGACAGTAACTGGATTATCTTCACTGAGACAGTAACTGGATTATCTTCACTGAGACAGTAACTGGATTGTTTTCAGTGGGACAGTAACTGGATTATCTTCACTGAGACAGTAACTGGATTGTTTTCACTGGGACAGTAACTGGATTGTTTTCAGTGGGACAGTAACTGGATTGTTTTCAGTGGGACAGTAACTGGATTATCTTCACTGAGACAGTAACTGGATTATCTTCACTGAGACAGTAACTGGATTGTTTTCACTGGGACAGTAACTGGATTATCTTCACTGGGACAGTAACTGGATTGTTTTCACTGAGACAGTAACTGAATTGTTTTCACTGGGACAGTAACTGGATTACTTTCAGTGGGGCAGTAACTGGATTATCTTCACTGAGACAGTAACTGGATTATCTTCACTGAGACAGTAACTGGATTATCTTCACTGGGACAGTAACTGGATTATCTTCACTGGGACAATAACTGGATTGTTTTCACTGGGACAGTAACTGGATTGTTTTCACTGACACAGTAACTGGATTGTTTTCAGTGGGACAGTAACTGGATTATCTTCACTGAGACAGTAACTGGATTATCTTCACTGAGACAGTAACTGGATTGTTTTCACTGGGACAGTAACTGGATTACTTTCAGTGGGGCAGTAACTGGATTATCTTCACTGAGACAGTAACTGGATTATCTTCACTGAGACAGTAACTGGATTATCTTCACTGGGACAGTAACTGGATTATCTTCACTGGGACAGTAACTGGATTATCTTCACTGGGACAATCACTGGATTGTTTTCACTGAGACAGTAACTGGATTGTTTTCACTGACACAGTAACTGGATTGTTTTCAGTGGGACAGTAACTGGATTATCTTCACTGAGACAGTAACTGGATTGTTTTCAGTGGGACAGTAACTGGATTATCTTCACTGGGACAGTAACTGGATTGTTTTCACTGGGACAGTAACTGGATTGTTTTCACTGAGACAGTAACTGGATTATCTTCACTGAGACAGTAACTGGATTGTTTTCACTGGGACAGTAACTGGATTATCTTCACTGGGACAGTGACTGGACTGTTTTCACTGGGACAATAACTAGATTATTTACACTCATTGGGACAGTGACTCGACACATTTTCCGCAGAGATGAAATCTTTAAAAAAAATCGCTGAGTGATGGTTAAGTAAATTCTGGAACGGACTGTTCACTTCCCCCTTTACACTCTTTTTAAATGCATTTTGCTGTGAACGTTCTTTGATCTCAATTATCTACTGAAATCCATTCGCTGCATAATCTGCTGATATTTTAGCTGAAGTTTGTGCCTGCGATGGTGTTAGGCTGTCAATGTACTTACTCCTGATGACAAAGCGATCAGACCAGAAAGCATCCGTCCAATTTCAGCCACACCGACATGTTACCATTGACGCTACAAATTTCTTAGTCCAACCTACAAAGTTGACCGTTTCCAACAACCGGGTTTAAACAACCTGAGACCTGAGAGATGCCACCCCGGGGTTATTGGGTTAGTGGAGGGAATCCAGAGGCAGCCTGGAGTGCCCCCGTTACTGTTCCTTTCCTCACACCAAGTGGCGAACAGTCTCAAATTCTGCATTGTCAAGCTGCAGGTAGTATTACGGCCGGTTGCTATAAGGAATATTTACTGCTCCACGTCAAAGGGAAAATTAATTACAACAACCCAACAATTTGTAGCAACTCTGCAAATTAGGATGAAAAAAACGAGTAATGAGCATGTTTTGTGTGTTAGGTTTAGCTGTGAGTAGCGCGTTACACAGGAGATCTCATCGGGACATAGAGCGCAAGTGTGGAAATAGGCTGTTCGGCCAAACTTGTCCATACCACCCGTTTATTAACCACTAAACTAGTCCCAATTGCCCGCGTTTGGCCCAGTTCCCTGTAAACCCATCTTAACCATGTAACTGTCTAAACGCTTTTTAAAGGACAAAATTGTACCCGCCTCTACTACTACCTCTGACAGCTTGTTCCACTCACCCTCTGCGTGTGAAAAATATTGCCCCTTTGGGCACTTCCGTATCTCTCCCCTCTCAGTCCAAACCTATGCCCTCTAGCTTTAGACCCCCCTACCTTTGGGAAAAGATATTGACTATCTAGCTGATCTATACCCCTCATTATTTTTTAGTCTCAGTGAGATAACATGGGGGGACGGGGGGGCCATCCTTATTGCTGAACAAAACGCCGGGTACCTGTTTGTGGAGAGATTAGAGGTAACCCCAAAACTGCCATTTCTGCGGACCAGGAGGCAGCGGCTTCCATTATTAAGGCGTTGGAGGAGTTATAGAATTGGACCTGACTTTATGAACTGGGCTCTGCCTGAATTATTACAGAAACGATATCCCGCCCCCTTTCCCCTCTCCACCCCCACTGGAAAGTAAGTACAGTAATATTACATGCACCAGTCCTTGTCTGAAACTGCATCCCCATTAGATGGAATAATGCTTGCTCTGGGCTGTGAGTATCCCCCACATTTCTCACCATGTGTCCCTGTACCTGGCAGTGGTTTAAGCGGTCTGCCTGTTTAATGGGAGTACACTGATGTGTCTACAGGGTCAGAGCCACGCTCTCTCTCTCTCCCCCAAATGTGATCTTGGATGCTGTACTTTCATTCACTGCTGAGACTGGGCTGAAATCGCCCTCTAGCGAGCCTGATACTCCGACTCCCACATTCCCGGTATATACTGGGAGCCAGGTCAGCTCTGCAAATATATCTCTCCCCAGTACAATTCAAATGCTCAGGTGAAAGCTGGGGAACCTGACAGCCACTCTGACCAAGGCTCAACCTGGCTGGAAACATTATCTCCATTCTCTCCATTCTGCCTCCACAGATATTATCAGAGCCGCTGAGATTTGCCAGCATTTTCTGTTCGGTTTAAAGTGCTGAGGGTTTGTTGAGAGTGGGTTTGTCAGATTCCTGTGTTCAGGGCATCCTGATGTGGATTAGAAACCTTTTCTCTGACTGCTGAGCTGTATCTGGGAAATCTATCCATCTCCCTGCTTCCCCTATCTCTCTGTCTCACACAGAGCTGGCTGCATTCATATTTCGGCTGCTAATGTACCAACTTTCCCACTTTAGCAGGCAGTGCAGTCTCCGGGATCCCAGTGCAGTTTTAAAACAGCTTCTAGAGTGCAAGTTCCGCTTGGACTGAAGCCGGAGCCCGGGTGCGGGAGAGCCGCTGCTCCAGCTCCTTCTCCCCGGCTCTGGCGGCAGCCTCTGCCCGCTCTGTGTGAGGGTGCGTGGGCTGCCCTAACCCCAAAACCATCGCCCCTACAACCGTCCCAGGCCCACAACGCAGCCCGGAACTCAGCGAAACCTCATTGAACTGGTTTAACCAGTTCCGATCTCACTAACACTCCACAAAACACACTCTCCCACTCACCCTCTCCGCAACACACACACTCACCCTCTCCCTAAACACACAGACACTCCCCTCTCACCCTCTCCCTAAACACCCACACACTCCCCACTCACCCTTTCCCCAAACACCCACACACTCCCCTCTCACCCTCTCCCTAAACACACACAGACACTCCCCTCTCACCCTCTCCCCAAACACACAGACACTCCCCTCTCACCCTCTCCCCAAACACACAGACAATCCCCTCTCAACCTCTCCCCAAACACACAGACAATCCCCTCTCAACCTCTCCCCAAACACACACACACTCCCCTCTCACCCTCTCCCTAAACACCCACACACTCCCCTCTCACCCTCTCCCTAAACACCCACACACTCCCCTCTCACCCTCTCCCTAAACACCCACACACTCCCCTCTCACCCTCTCCCCAAACACACAGACACTCCCCTCTCACCCTCTCCCCAAACACACAGACACTCCCCTCTCACCCTCTCCCTAAACACCCACACACTCCCCTCTCACCCTCTCCCCAAACACACACACACTCCCCTCTCGCCCTCTCCCCAAACACACAGACACTCCCCTCTCACCCTCTCCCTAAACACCCACACACTCCCCTCTCACCCTCTCCCCAAACACCCACACACTCCCCTCTCGCCCTCTCCCCAAACACACAGACACTCCCCTCTCACCCTCTCTCTAAACACACAGACACTCCCCTCTCGCCCTCTCCCCAAACACACAGACACTCCCCTCTCACCCTCTCCCCAAACACACAGACACTCCCCTCTCACCCTCTCCCTAAACACCCACACACTCCCCTCTCACCCTCTCCCTAAACACACAGACACTCCCCTCTCACCCTCTCCCCAAACACACAGACACTCCCCTCTCACCCTCTCCCCAAACACACAGACACTCCCCTCTCACCCTCTCCCTAAACACCCACACACTCCCCTCTCACCCTCTCCCCAAACACCCACACACTCCCCTCTCACCCTCTCCCTAAACACCCACACACTCCCCTCTCACCCTCTCCCTAAACACCCACACACTCCCCTCTCACCCTCTCCCCAAACACACACACACTCCCCTCTCACCCTCTCCCTAAACACCCACACACTCCCCTCTCACCCTCTCCCTAAACACACACAGACACTCCCCTCTCACCCTCTCCCTAAACACCCACACACTCCCCTCTCACCCTCTCCCTAAACACACACACACTCCCCTCTCACCCTCTCCCCAAACACACAGACACTCCCCTCTCACCCTCTCCCTAAACACACAGACACTCCCCTCTCACCCTCTCCCTAAACACACACACACTCCCCTCTCACCCTCTCCCCAAACACACAGACACTCCCCTCTCACCCTCTCCCCAAACACACAGACACTCCCCTCTCACCCTCTCCCTAAACACACAGACACTCCCCTCTCACCCTCTCCCCAAACACACAGACACTCCCCTCTCGCCCTCTCCCCAAACACACAGACACTCCCCTCTCACCCTCTCCCTAAACACACAGACACTCCCCTCTCACCCTCTCCCCAAACACACAGACACTCCCCTCTCGCCCTCTCCCCAAACACCCACACACTCCCCTCTCACCCTCTCCCTAAACACCCACAGACACTCCTCTCACCCTCTCCCCAAACACACACACACTCCCCTCTCACCCTCTCCCTAAACACCCACACACTCCCCTCTCACCCTCTCCCCAAACACACAGACACTCCCCTCTCACCCTCTCCCTAAACACCCACACACTCCCCTCACCCTCTCCCCAAACACACACACTCCCCTCTCACCCTCTCCCCAAACACACACACACTCCCCTCTCACCCTCTCCCTAAACACACACACACTCCTCTCACCCTCTCCCTAAACACACACACACTCCTCTCACCCTCTCCCCAAACACACAGACACTCCTCTCACCCTCTCCCCAAACACACACACACTCCCCTCTCACCCTCTCCCTAAACACCCACACACTCCCCTCACCCTCTCCCCAAACACACACACACTCCCCTCTCACCCTCTCCCTAAACACACACACACTCCTCTCACCCTCTCCCTAAACACACACACACTCCTCTCACCCTCTCCCCAAACACACAGACACTCCCCTCTCACCCTCTCCCCAAACACACACAGACACTCCCCTCTCACCCTCTCCCCAAACACACAGACACTCCCCTCTCACCCTCTCCCTAAACACACAGACACTCCCCTCTCACCCTCTCCCCAAACACACAGACACTCCCCTCTCACCCTCTCCCTAAACACACAGACACTCCCCTCTCACCCTCTCCCCAAACACACACACACTCCCCTCTCACCCTCTCCCCAAACACACACACTCCCCTCTCACCCTCTCCCCAAACACACAGACACTCCCCTCTCACCCTCTCCCCAAACACACACACACTCCCCTCTCACCTTCTCCCTAAACACCCACACACTCCCCTCTCACCCTCTCCCCAAACACACAGACACTCCCCTCTCACCCTCTCCCCAAACACACACACACTCCCCTCTCACCTTCTCCCTAAACACCCACACACTCCCCTCACACTCTCTCCAAACACACACACCCCTCTCACCCTCTCCTGAAACGCACACACACTCACTCTGTCCAACTCACACTCACTCACCCTCTCCCCTTCTCCCCAAACACATACCCACTCCCTCCACCCTCTCCCCAAACCCAAACACACTCTCCCTCTCACCCTTTCCTCACACACACACTCACCCTTTCCCCAAACACACACCCACTCCCCCCTCACCCTCTCCCCAAACACACACCCACTCCCCAAACACACACCCACTCCCCGCTCACCCTCTCCCCAAACACACACCCACTCCCCAAACACACACCCACTCCCCAAACACACACCCACTCCCCGCTCACCCTCTCCCCAAACACACCCTCTCCAAACACACACCCACTCCCCCCACCCTCTCCCCAAACCCAAACACACTCTCTCTCTTACCCTCTTCTCACACACTTTCCCCTCTCACCCTCTCCCCAAACACACACCCACTCCCTCTCTCAGCCTCTCCCTAAACACACACACATTCCCCATCTCTCCCTCCTCGCATCACACCCCTCTCACTCTCTCCCCAAAACACACACCCCTCTCACTCTCTCCCCAAAACACACACACACCCTCTCACTCTTTACCCAACACAACCCACCCCTCTCACTCTTTACCCAACACACACACACACCCCCCTCTCACCTCCACCCAAACACACACACACTCCCCTCTCACCCTTTTCCCAAGCATGCACACACTGCCCCCCCCCATCTGCATCTCAAACACACACACACTGCCCTCTCACCCTCTATCCAAACACATACCCACTCCCCTCTCATCCTCTCCCCAAACCCCCACACACTCTCCCCTCTCACTCTCTCCCACTCTCCCCCTCACCTTCTCCCAAACACACACTCATTCCCTCCTCACCATCTCCCAACCCCCACATACTCTCCCTCTCACCCTCTCCTCACACACTCCCCCCTCACCCTCTTCCCAAACACACACCCACTCCCCCTCACCCCCCTCTCCCAAACACACAGACACTCTCCCTCTTCTTCACTTCCAAACACACACACTCCCCCTCTCCCCAACACACAAACCCACTCCCCCCTCCCCCTCTGCTGAACACACATACACTCCCCTTTTCAACTTCTCACTCTTTCCCCAAACACGCACACACCTCCCCCGCTCCTCTTCTTCCCAAACACACACACACTCCCCCTCACCCTCTCCCCAACACGCACACACTCCCCCTCACCCTCTCCCCAACACACACACACACTCCCCCTCACCCTCTCCCCAACACACACAGTCCCCTCACCCCCTCCCAACACACACACTCCCCCTCACCCCCTCCCCAACACACACACTCCCCCCTCACCCTCTCCCCAACACACACACACTCCCCTCACCCTCCCCCAAACACACACACCCCCCTCACCCCCTCCCCAACACACACACTCCCCCTCACCCTCCCCAACACACACACTCCCCCTCACCCCCTCCCCAACACACACACTCCCCTCACCCCCTCCCCAACACACACACTCCCCTCACCCCCTCCCAACACACACACCCCCTCCCCTCACCCCCTCCCCACACTCACTCCCCCTTCACCCCTCCCCAACACACACACTCCCCCTCACCCTTTCCCCAACACACACACTCCCCCTCACCCCCTCCCCAACACACACACTCCCCCTCACCCCCTCCCCAACACACACACTCCCCCTCACCCCCTCCCCACACACACACTCCCCCTCACCCCCTCCCCAACACACACACTCCCCCTCACCCCCTCCCAACACACACACTCCCCTCACCCCTCCCCAACACACACACTCCCCCTTCACCCTCCCCCAACACACACACTCCCCCTTCACCCTCTCCCAACACACACACTCCCCCTTCACTCTCTCCCCAACACACACACACTCCCCCTCACCCTCTCCCCAACACACACACACTCCCCCTTCACCCTCTCCCCAACACACACACACTCCCCCTTCACCTCTCCCCAACACACACACACTCCCCCCTTCACTCTCTCCCCAACACACACACTCCCCCTTCACCCTCTCCCCAACACACACACATCCCCCTTCACCCTCTCCCAACACACACACACTCCCCTTCACCTCTCCCCAACACACACACACTCCCCTTCACCCTCTCCCCAACACACACACACTCCCCCTTCACCCTCTCCCCAACACACACACACTCCCTCTTCACTCTCTCCCCAACACACACACACTCCCCCTTCACCCTCTCCCCAACACAACACACACTCCCTCTTCACTCTCTCCCCAACACACACACACTCCCCCTTCACCCTCTCCCCAACACACACACACTCCCTCTTCACTCTCTCCCCAACACACACACACTCCCCCTTCACCCTCTCCCCAGCACACACACACTCCCTCTTCACTCTCTCCCCAACACACACACACTCCCCCTTCACCCTCTCCCCAACACACACACACTCCCCCTTCACCCTCTCCCCAACACACACACACTCCCCTCTTCACTCTCTCCCCAACACACACACACTCCCCCTTCACTCTCTCCCCAACACACACACACTCCCCCTTCACCCTCTCCCCAACACACACACACTCCCCCTTCACCCTCTCCCCAACACACACACACTCCCCCTTCACCCTCTCCCCAACACACACACACTCCCCCTTCACCCTCTCCCCAACACACACACACTCCCCCTTCACCCTCTCCCCAACACACACACACACTCCCCCTTCACCCTCTCCCCAACACACACACACTCCCCCTTCACCCTCTCCCCAACACACACACACTCCCCCTTCACCCTCTCCCCAACACACACACACTCCCCCTTCACTCTCTCCCCAAACACACACCCACCCCCTCTTACCCTCTCCCCAAAACACACACCACTCCCTCTCTCACCCTCTCCCCAACAGACGCACACATTCCCTCCTCACAACCCTCTCCTCAAACGCACATACCCCCTTTCACAACCCTCTCACCAAATACACAACTCCCCCTCTCATCCTCTCCCCAAACACAAGCACAATGTCCCCCTCACCTTCTCTCAAAACACACATACACTCTCACCACCACCACCACCCCCCGCACGTCCACCTCCCACCCCCGTACACATACGAACCCCTCTCACCTTCCCGGTCCTTCCACACGCAACATCCTAGTGGGTAAGGTAGACGGCTCTCCTGATACATCTCCCGTTGTAAATGTTTGCAGTTTTCTGGCCGATCCTCTCTCGGTGCCGGCTGCCCTGCTCAGTGTAGGAGACGCAAACGGATTCCATGTGACAGCGATGCTGAGAGGGATGTGTTGGGAGCCCGCGCCTTACTCACTGTCTGAGAGAGATCGGAAGGATTAACAATGTGCGTATCTTCCCGCAACACGCTCTCCCAGACATACACACACTGTGAGGCAATTAATGATACACACACACAGTTCGTTACACAATGACACATAGACAGTGAGGCACACCATTACACACACAGTTAGACACACAATGACACAGACAGACCCACTGTTAGACACAATTGTACACACACACAGTTAGACACACAATGACACACACAGTTATACCCACTGTTAGACACACAATTATACACACACACAGTTAGACACACAATGACACAGACAGTTAGACCCACTGTTAGACACACAATGACACACACACAGTTGGACTCACACACAGTTAGATACACAATGATACTCACATATTACATGCACACTCAGGACACACAAATGTGTGCAGACACTGTCACACATATAGTGAGATATACAGAGATACTATCACACATTTGAGCAGATACACAGACACAGACACACTCGCACAGACACATGCAAACACTAATAAAGACATACATAGATACATAAAGACTGACACATGCAAACACAGGGACGCACACTCACATACACAGCTTCTGCCTTCGATGTGGGAGACTAAAGTTCTTGCAGTTACTTTGTGAGACCTGGTAGGTTTCTTCCCTACAATCATAAACTTGCATTTATATAGTGCCTTTCATGATCACCTTACAATGCTGCACAGCCAATGAAGTGCCCTTGAAGTGCAGTCACTGTTGTAAAGTAGCAAATATTTGTCACTTTGATCATGCATTTCTTTCAATGTGTGGGAGGGATGTGGACACAAATATCTTCTTACATCTTACTCTTTGATTGTGTTCCAAAGGGAGAGAAGGAAAGGCGATTGATTCATTTAAAACAGGTTTAGAACAAAGAAATAAAACAAAAAGCAAAAAATCTTATTTTTAAAGTAAGAAGTTAAAATTTATTTATTAGTCGGAAGTAAGGCTTACATTAACACTGCAATGAAGTTATCTTGAAATTCCCCTAGTCACCACATTCTAGCTCCTGTTCAGGTCAATGCACCTAACCAGCACGTCTTTCAGATTGCAAGAGGAAACCGGAACACCCAGAGGAAACCCACGCAGACATGGGGAGAACATGCAAACTCCATAAAGACAGTGACCCAAGCCAGGAATCGAACCCAGGTTCCTAGTACTGCAAGGCAACAGTGCTAACCACTGTGCCACCATGCTGCCCCAATCCAGGGAAGGAATGCAGAAGGAAGAAGGTTGGGAGAATTACTGGAGACTGCCCTTGGAATGTACCACCCAGCTTCACAACCAATGAATAACCACAGGAGTGAATGACCACAGGAGTGACCACAGGTCTTCTTGTGAAATATAAATGAGTACACTCCAAAGATGTGCAGGTTAGGTTGATTGACTATGCTAAATTGCCCCACAGTGTCAGGGGGATGAGCAGGGTAAATACGTGCGGTTAGGGGGATTTGGCTTGGTGAGATTGTTGTTGGTGCAGAGTTGATGGGCCAAATGGCCTCCTTTTGCACTGTACTGATTCTATGATTCCATGTAAATCTGTCTCTCTTCCTATCACACATAAAATGTTTCACATAGACTGCATAGTGTGACATGCTTCCTGTGGCATTTAATCAGATTCAAATTTATTAGCATTATCAGTTTTTTCCCCCAACCTAAATACATTTAGTTTACATATTTTTCAATTAGTTGATAATAACAGAAGATTACCTCCCAGCCATGGTTCTACTTGGGCTCCTGGTTCCAATAGATATGCCCTTGGCCCAGTGGGAACATTGCTACTGGTTGTTTTACTCATATGTATATTAATTATATCATATATAAGGACAAGGGCAGCAGGTACACCTGGAAGTTCCCTTCCAAGCCACAATTGGAAATATATCATCATTCATTCACTGTCACTGGGTCAAAATCCTGGGACTCCATCCTGAACACCACAGGCACTACAGCAGCTCAAGAAGGCAGCTCACCACCACCTTCTCAAGGGCCATCAGGGATGGGTAATAAATGCTAGCCAAGCAGTGGTGCTCACATCCCATGAACGATTTAACAAAAGATATTCATTATTGACAGTAAAGTGATAGAGACCAGATCAGAAACTCCAAGGTATGTTATGAAGTTTGCCTAGACTCTAACTTTTCCTCTTGAGTTTGGCATTAAGGTGAGCATAAGGTCTTTCATTCCAGGTATGGTTCAATGACCCACGGCAAAGCTTTTATCAAAACAAACTTTATTTAAGAACACAGAATATAACAAAGAAGTAGCATACCAAATAAAATAATTAAACATGACAAAGTATAATTCTTAACAGCTAGCCATCTCTTTTGTTAAGCAACACCCCAAAGTTATGAATCCCTTCTTCAGAATTTGTGCTGTTGTGTAGAACGAGTTAGCACCAAAGACAGATATGCTGATGTGGTTGCTAGATTTCTAGCTTCGTAACACCTCTGGACAGAGATCCAGACAGACACCTATCTTCTGATTCTCATACAACTACCTCCCGAGGAAGATCTATCCCTATACCAGCAGAATCTCAGAGAAAGAGACTTATTTCCTGGCAGCCTCCAGTCCCCAATACTAGAGAGAAAAAGAGGGACACTGCTCTCTAACAATTCCAAGCAGCATCTATGCTTCATTTCTATATGTAAGTCTAGCTCCACCCTGATTTTCCTGTCAATCAACCTAATCAAGTCCTACTCTACAACAACCCAGGAGAATGCTAAAAATAACAGAACAGCATTAGTTCAGATTAAAACAAACATTCTAGCAAGTCAGAACAATTATGCTGCTGCAGTAACAATACAGGGCTACTGGATACAGTCACAGACAGGACAGGACTGAAACCTGGTGTTGTCAGACTTTTTACTACAGTTACAGAGCCACTGGTTAGAATAGACTGTTAAAGCAGATCCTACACAAAAACATGACTTAAATACATTTCTTAAAGACACAGTATCTTCACAAAAGAAAGAAGCTGGCTTGTCTCAGGATTTCCCCTGACCTTCCCATCCACACTGTGTTTACAAGACTAGGGACTGCAATTCAAGATTAGCTGCCCGAGGGAGGCAGTTTTTCAAACTCCAAGATTTTGACGCACAAATTCTTTTAAATCTTCAATGCAAGATGTCTTCCCTCACTACACTTTCCAGGCTGTGAGAATTTCATCCAATTCTGCTCCCCCATCAATGACCTCCCTCTTGCCTTTTATTTTCACTTTTCACTTCAACAGCAATGCCTACTTGCACATTTTATAGCACAGTGAGCTGAGTAAAATGCCTCAGGGCAATTCACTAGAGTATTATTAAAACAGAATCAGACACTGAAACACATAAAGAGATATTTAGGCAGGTGACCAACAGCTCAGTCAGTCAAGTAGTTTCTTTAAAAAGAGAGAGGTGGAATTTGTCTGGCAAGAGCACGTGATCCATAATGGGTGAGTGCAATGGCCTAGCTATTTTAGGGGTCATGGTCGTTAACAGAAAAAGAGGAGAGTTGGTTTGCATGCGTAGATTCAAAGTAACATACAACAAGTTTTATTGAAGAGCTGTTCTTCGCTCAGCACAAAACACAAAACTGAATGTAAAACAGCAGCCGGAGCATGCACCCCAATGACATCATCACCAATTGTGTGATCAGCTCTTAAAGCAATCATGCAATCCTTTTTGAAGAAATAACAGTGAGAAACCCGATTGCTGTTGGAACAGACATGCTGAAGTTCTTTAAGCATTCAGCATCCCGTGTCTCCTCAGAGAGCTTGGGCAGGATGATGTGCTGAACCTGTCAAAGGGAAGGTTTGTAATAAAAGGGGCCTGGTCCAATTCAGAATAGCACAACTGGATATGGATTCCAAAAGCCACAGTAACTGGAAAGAGTCTTAGGAAGACATCTACTGAGACTTTCACTCTTACCTGCAGGTCCTATTTGGGCAACTGGGGGACAGCAAAACACAATTATATTTATATAGTACCTTTAATATGATAAAACAACCCAAGTTGCCTCATATTTTGTTTTGAAACATCCTATGACACTTAACTATGGAAGAGTGAGAAAGAGGCCATAAAATCCTCCATAAGTTCCCTTCCAAGGTTAATGACCATTTCCATTGTCCTCCCTTCACCTGTTCCAATTCTGTGGTGGGCAGGGCAGTTGAATTCTGACATCTAGGTCAGATGACTTGAAAACTTGGCCAATGAGTTGGGTTTGAAGGAATGTGGAGAGGGATGTGGAGAGACAGTGTATGTATGAACGCCAGCACTGCGTTTTTGGATTATGTCACCAAGAGATAGCAGGCAGATGAACAGTAGGGAGAGCCAAGGATGTCAAGGGGACAATTGGAGATGCTGAACAAGAAAAGGAAGTCATTGTTTCAATATTCTGGATGGATAATATAGAACCACTTAACAACAGTTCCACATAACTGGCTGACAGTGGGGAGGCTGTGGAAAAGGATGGTGAGTCAAATGTAATGGGGCGACAGGAGGAAGAGTAAGCATATGTGGATCATAGCAGTTGGAGAAGTCAGCAGCATGAGTGTGCTCCCCAACCTGACAACAGTAGAATCATAGAATCCCTACAGTGCAGAGGGTGGCCATTTGGTCCATCAAGCTTGCACTGACAACAATCCCACTCAGGCCCTATCGCCATAACCCCACGTAATCCCACTGACACTAAGGGGCAATTTAGCATGGCCAATCCACCTAATCTACACATCTTTGGACTGTGGGAGGAAACCGGAGCAGCTTGGAGGAAACCCATGCAGACACGGGGAGAACGTGCAAACTCCACACAGGCAGTGACCTCAGGCCAGAATCGAACCCGTGTCCTTGGCACTGTGAGGCAGCAGTGCTAATCACTGTGCTACTGTGCACCAAGAAGACCCAGGCCCTCAGGAGGGCAGTGGCAGATGAGTGATGTAACACTTTCGGATGCCAAGTCCCACATTCTGCCTTTCCCAGCAATCTCCTGCAGAACAGGCAAACACATTGTGTATGAAAAGAGAATGCACAAATCTGGGGAGAGGCAGGGTGCTGGGCAAGGAGGGTTAGGGAGGGTGGAATACCTCTCAGTTGCCTTCCTGTGACAGCCACCTTGAAGGAAACTGGTAATGCATGTCTGCCTACTCTGGAGGTCATATTTCAGGGGACTGCAAATGTCAGCAATCCCCTGCTGCCAAAGACTGAAATTATAGACACTCGGGAGTGGGTTACAGACAGTCTTTTCCTCTCCCTGTTGGAATTCTGCGTCCATTCCCTCTTTCCTGAATGAGAAGGCAGCCAACCCTGCTGCTGATATCTCAGTGGATATACTACAAAAAAACTGGCCATTCGGCCCAAGCTGTCCCTGCTGACATTAATGCTTCACTCCTTCCATCTTTTCTCATTTAACCCTGTCATCATAACCCTCTATTCCCTCCATCCTCATGTGCCTGTTTCACATCCTCATAAATGCATCTATGCTATTTGCTTCAACCACGCCCTTTGGTAGTGAGTCCTGCATTCTTGTCATTCTTTGAGTGAAAAGGTTTCTTCTGAAATCCCTGTTGGATTTCTTGGTGAATATTTGATATTGATGGACTCCCGTTACGCTCTTCCCCACAAGGAAACATTCCCTCTCTCCCCATTCTATCAAATAAACCTATCAGGTCACCCCTCAGTGTTTGTTCAAGAGTAGCGAGACCAACCTGTCAATCCTTTCCCGATATTCCTCGTGACATGTTACAGTTCTCCCGGGGAGTCCGAGTTGCTATGGCAGCGTGCACTTTTATATGCATGTTGTAGATGGGAGCAAGAGCTAGGGCAGCTCGGTGGCACAGTGGTTAGCACTGCTGCCTCGCAGCGCCAGGGACCTGGTTCAATTCCAGCCTTGGGTCACTGTCTGTGTGGAGTTTGCACGTGTACTCCCTGTGTCGGTGTGGGTTTCCTCTGGGTGCTCTGGTTTCTTCCCATAGTTCAAAGATGTGTGTATTAGGTTGATTGGCCATGCTAAATTGTGTCAGGAGGATTAGCAGGATAAATATGTGGAGTTACAGGAATAGGGCCTGGGTGGGATTGTGGTTGGTACAGACTCGATGGGCCAAATGGCCTCCTTTTGTATTGTACAGAAGCTATGATTGTGACAGTAGAAGCTCCAACTTTCTTTCCCTCACATGGCTGACCTGGAACTTCTCCTGCTTTTACCACCTGCTGTTGGTGTGCATTGGAAAGATTTATGGGTTGACACTCAACCTATTTAGCAGTGTTACAAATGCAACTTTCTTGGACATTAGGTCCTGGGACTAGGTCTGTAGTCTCAGTCCTAGACTCAGAGACAAGGGTGTTGCCCATTGAACCACCAGACCTCCTTTCCTGACATGTGTATCCACACATTTCTGCTGGCATCCTTGTAAAATTTCTTTGCCTCCTTTTCCAGTGCCTCTAGATCTTTTTTGCAACCAGCACTGCACACTAGTACTCCAAATGTGATCTAACCAACATTCAACATAGCTTTCACCTAACTCCCCACCTTTTAATTCTATCCCACTAGAAATAAAGCCTGCTACTTGGTTTGATTTTTTATGGCCTTGCTAACCTGTGCCACAATCTGGCGTGACTGTGTACCTTTACTCCGAGATCTCCTTGTTCCTCTTTGCCACCTAGATTTACACCTTCCAAGTAGAAAGTGACCTCCCAATTCTTTCTGCCAAAATGTACAAGCTTTCATTTACCTGTGTTGAGCATTATTTCTCAATTAGTTGCTTATTCTGTAATTTTATTAATGTTCTCCTATAATTTGTTGCACTCCTCCTCAGTATTGTCTGCCATCACAATCTCACCCACGCCATTTGGAGTTGTCTGAAAATCGTGTTTTGCTTCCAAAGCTCACATTGTTGCTGTGAATGGTGAACAGCGGCCCCAGCACTGATCTTCGAGCAACACCACATCCCACTTTCCATCCCGCTGAATAATTACTCTTTATTTTCACTCGCAGCTTTCTCTTCTGAAGCCAGTTCGCAATTCATTCCACCACTTATCCACTGACCCCGCATTCACTGACCTTATTCATTAACTTATTGTGAGCACCTTATAGTAGCTCTTTACAAAATCCAGATAAATTGCCTCGACTTTATTACCATTGTCTACTCTTGCTGCTGCCTCTGAGAAAATTCAAGATGTTTGATCAAGCCAGAATCTCTCTTTCGAAACCCATGCTGACTTTTCATTATGATATTTTTATTTCTAGATGTTCTTCTATTTTATTATTTTCCTAACACTGATGTTAAACTGACTGCTCTGTAATTCCCTGGGAATATTCTGTCCGCCTTCTTAAATATAGGAATTACATTAGCTGCCTGCCAGCCTTCTGTCACGATACATTTTCTAATGAATTATTAAATATGTGTCGTAATGCCTCTATCTCTTCCTCGGATGCTTTTAGAATACTTAGGTGCAATCCATCCAGATTGGGTATTTACCTTCTTTCAGTTTGATTCACTTATTCATTACATCCCCTTTATTTTAAATGCATTTATCACTGTCACTTGTCACTGGACTACTAATCCAGACACCCAGTGTAATGCTCTGGGGATCTAGGTTCGAATCCCACCACCTCAGATGGTGGAATTTGATTCAATAAAAATCTAAGAATTAGAAATCTAATTTAAAAAAATTTTTTATTAAGGGGAGATGGGCGTCACTGGCCAGCATTTATTGCCCATCCCGAGCTGCCCCAGGGCAGTTGAGAGTCAATCACATTGCTGTGGCTCTGGAGCCACATGTAGGCCAGACCGGGTAAGGATGGCAGATTTCCTTCCATGAAGGAAATGAATGAACCAAATGGGTTTTTCCGACAATGGTTTCACGGTCATTAGTAGATTCTTAATTCCAATTTTTGTTTTATTATGGAATTCAAAGTCCAACACCTGACATGGTTGGATGCAAACCCGGGTCCCCAGAATATTAGCTGGGTTTCTGGATTAATAATCTAGAGATAATACCACCAGGTCATTGCCACCCTGAGGGAGGTGATCCCTTAATGATAACCGTAACTGTTGATTGTTGTAAAAACCCATCCGGTTTACTTATGTCCTTTAAGGAAGGAAATCTGTCACCCTTACCTGGTCTGGCCTACATGTGTCTCCACAGCAATGTGGTTGACTCTTAAATGCCCTCTGAAATGGTTGAGCAAGCCACTCAATTGTATCAAACAACTACAAATACAATAAAAAATAATGAAACTGGACAGACTACCCAGCATTGATCTGGGCATGGAAATGATAATAGCAAACCCAGTCCTGGCGACCCTGCAAAGTCCTCTATTAACATCTGGGAGTCAATGCCAAAATTGGGAGAGCTGTCTCACAGACTAGTCTAGCAACAGTCTAACATAATTACATAGATGGCATGATATCTTACAGGCAATATCCCAAATACCACCATCACCATCAAAAGTAGGGATGTCTGCTGATGGATGCACAATGTTCAGTACCATTCACCACTACAGATACTGAAACAATCCATGTCCAAATGCACCAAGGTCTGGACAATATCCAGGCTTCAGCTGACAAGTGCCAAGTAACATTCTGTGCCACAAAAGTCTGAGGCAATAACCATGTCCAACAAGAGAGAATCTAACATTCAAGGACCTTACCATCACTAAATCCCTACTATCAATATCCATCGACCAGAAACTGAACTAGCCATACAAAAACTGTGGTTACCAGAACAGGTCCGAAGCTACAAATCCTGTGGCGAGTAACTCAACCCTATTTCCTCAAAGCCTGTCACTGTCTATAAGACACAAGTCAGGGTGTGATGGAATATGTTCCACTTGCCTGGATGAATGTTGTTCCAACAACACTCAAGAAACTCGACACCATCCACAACAAAGCAGCAAGCTTGATTGGCAGCCCTTTGGGCAGCACGGTAGCACAGTGGTTAGCACTGCTGCTTCACAGCTCCAGGGTCCTGGGTTCAATTCGCGACTCGGGTCGCTGTCTGTGTGGAGCTTGCACATTCTCCCCATGTCTGCATTGGTTTCCTCCGGTACTCTGGTTTCCTCCCACAATCCAAAGATGTGCGGGTTAGGTTGATTGGCCATGCTAAGAAATTGTCCCTTAGTGTCCAGGGATGAGTAGGTTAAAAGGATTAGTGGGTATAATACATAGGAATATGGGGGTAGGGAGCGGGTGGGATTGTGTTTGGTGCAGACTCGATGGGCCGAAGGGCCTCTTTCTGCACTGTAGGATTCTATGATTCCACAAGCATTCAATCCCTTCACCACAGATAAACAATGATAGCAGTGTATATCATCTACAGGATGCACTGCAGGAACACACTAAGGGTCCTTAGGTAGCACTTTCCAAACCCATCTAGAGAGACAAGAGCAACAGACACTTCGGCGCATCATCATTTGGAGGTTCCTCCTCCCAAATCACTCACCACCCTGACTTGGAAATATATCATCATTCCTTCACTATCGTTGGGTCAAAATTCTGGAAATTCCTCCCCAACAGCTCTCTGGGTGTACCTACATCTCAGGGACAAAAATGCGTCTCATCACCACCTTCCCAAGCGCAATTAGGGAAGGGCAATAAATGCTGGCCAGCTAGTGATGCTCACATCCTGCAAAAATCACATTGTCCGTGTCATTGGTCAGTGTCATGTCTATCTCTTCCTGTAAATACTGAAGTGAATTAATTATTGTTCCTGCCATCTCTCTGTTATTACCTGTGGTATCATTCTATCTCTTCACGGTCTACTCACAACCTTTTTTTTATTGATGTGTGTATAAAACACCTCATTATTTTGGTTTATGATTCTTGATTATGTAATTTCATAGATCCTCTGTCTACATAAATGTTCTTTTTGCGACTTCTTTCGAAATCTCTTTATATTCTTTCTGATCATTATTGTGATCTTATCTGTGTACCTTTTTCCTAACTCTTAATTTTTTTTGGCTTTAATTGTCCATGGAACCTTTAGGGTTCAGTTTGGTCTTTCCATTTGGTGGAATGTATTTTTCCTGTACTTAGTTGAGCACCGTTGTAAATGTTTCTGTATATTGTTCTTTTGCAGATATTATTGACCATTTTATTTTCCCAAACCCCTTAAAATTAACTTTTCTCCAGCCTGGTTTTCGTCATACTTAAGTCCTTCTCTATTATCAACTTAAAGTGTATTATATTATGATTCCCACACTTCTACTTGTGTTATCTGCTCTGAATCATTCACCAATTACTGGCACCAATAGTGAATCTTCCCTTGTTGGACTGTTCACATGTTAGGTTAGAAAGGATCCTGTGGACATTGTAGGAACTGTAATCTTTATCCCCTTGACTGACATTGTCTGTCCAATTTATATCAACCAAGGTGAAATCACCCAGGATTATTATTCTCACTGCTTTGCACAATTCCCAAATTATCCGCACACATCCTCCCCTACCCCGCTTCTGTTATTAAGTGGTTTGTAGATGACATTAATTAGTGTGATTACCTTCATCATCTTTTATCTCTATCCAGATGGATTCTATCTTTATCATGATTGCTACTTCCTTTCTTTCTACTGCCATCACACTGTTGCTATTAAGTACAAATACTCCACCTCCCCACTCGCTCCTGCTGCTGTTGTTGCTACTCTTCTTGCTCCACATCAGAGGGGCAAGATTGAGCTCTGGACGTTGCTACGATGCCATAGTGAAAGCAGACAGCAGTGAAGTGCAGCTCAAGGTGAATGGAGGCAGAATTAACTTCCTAGCAGTCAAAGTATACTCTCAGTAGCAAGTGCTACAAACTGCAGCCTCGCACCTCGCCATAGTTGAAGGTCTTCAGTTTGATGTGGAGAGACAATATAAAATTAAAAGGTACAATGATAAAGGGGATGGAAGAGCCTGTTTGTGCATAAATCACTGAAGATTGCAGGGCTGGTTGCCAGAGTAGTTAATAAAGCATACAGTATCCTGGACTTCACTAATAGGGACAGAAGTATAAGAGCAAGGAGATTATGCTAACTTATATAAGTAGCTATTAAAAGTTTATTTGTTAGTGTCACAAGTAGGCTTACATTAACACTGCAATGAAGCTACTGTGAAAATCCCCTAGCTGCTACACTCTGGCACCTGTTCAGGTACAGTGAGGGAGAATTTAGCATAGCCAATGCATCTAACCAGCACAACCTTTGGACTGGGGCAGCAAACCGGAGCACCTGGAGGAAACCCACACTGACACGGGGAGAACATACAGATTCTGCACAGATAGTGACCCAAGCGGGAATTGAACCCTGGTGCTGTGAGGCAGCAATGCTAATCACTGTGCCACCATGCTGCCCACAACTGAATTGAACATAGAACTGTGTTCAGTTCTGGGCATTGTGCTTTGGGACGGGTGTGAAGGGATTAGAAAGGTTGCAGAAGAGATTTGCCGGAATGGTTCCTGGGATGAGGAACTACAGTTATGAAGGTAGGTTGGAGAAGTTGGGACTGTTTTCCTTGGAGAGAAGATGGCTGAGAGGAAATTTGATAAGAGGTATTCAAAATCCCAAAAGGTCAGGTCAGAGTGGATAGGGAGAAAGTGTTGCTGCTCGTGAAGGGATAGAGAATAAGAGGCTGCAGTCAAAAAAAAATTGGTGAAAGAAGCCAAAGTGATAAGAGGAAAAACTTTTTCATGTAGCAGGTGGTTAGCATCTGGACTGTTCTGCCTGAGAGAGTGTGATGGAGGCAGGTTCAATTGAAAAATTTCCAAAAGGAATCAGACTTATCTACAGAGGAAGAATGTGCAAGGTTGGAGAGAGAGGATTGGGGATTGATCCTAGGCATGTTGCTCTTTTGGAGAACTGGTTCAGAGATTTTGGGTCAAATAGCCCCTTCTGCAGTATTATAATTCCCTGGTTTATTATTAAAAGGTTGCCAGATTTTTGGTTTCACTGCAGAAACATTCTCTGTTGTGTACTCACCTCTTTCACCTGGTGAGTTGCCAAAGACTGTAAAATAAGTACATTGGATGCTAAAGCCTGAATGTTTGGTTAAATTGTGCTTAGTTACTGTAAAAACTCAGGAAGCTGACTGGAAAGGAACAGTATTTATTGTAAATCATAAAATAAAGCAACTACTCCGTGGTGTGCACATGTAAGTCCCAACTGGGACGACAGTTCTCACATAAGTCCCAGCCAGGATAATAGTTCTGCAGACGCTCCCTGGTTACTGCTTTCTAAAGGGCCCTGGTAATGAATTCCACCTGGGCAGGCCATTGCCTGTTACCAGGGGAACTCGTATCCAACAACTTCCACAGGGAGATCAATTCGAGACTCTCTATTGGAACTCATGGGGGTTATCACAGTTTCCGATTGACATTGACAGTCATTTACCAGAAACATCCAAAGGGAATTCCCTGTTCTCTGAATACCCAAGGCAGGATTGTGTCCCAACCTGCCATCGTTTTTAAGAGGTTTAACTCACCGTATATGCCCAGACCAGATAAAATCCTGCCTGGAGAGGTGGCGATATTTCGGGAGGGAATTGCAGAGTTTTGACCCCAGGGAATTCAACACATAGCTGCCACTGATGACATGATTAACATTAGGGACGTTTGTGATGCTGGACTTGGAGAAGTGCAGGAATCTCAGGGGATAATGGGGCTTCAGGAGGTTCTAGGGACAGAGAGGGGTGGAGCTATTGAGGGATTTGAAAACAAGGGTCAAGTTTTTCCAAATCAAGGCTTCTCCATATTCTTCTCTTGCTCTGTAACTCCCACAATTCTTCATTCAGACCACTCAGACCCACTGCTGGCCTGTTACCAGCCAACTGACATTCTTAAACACACACACACACTATACCATATATGGAGAAAGAAAGGAGAGAGTGCAGAATGTAGTGTTACAGTCATAGCTAGGGTGTAGAGAAAGATCAACTTAGTGAGAGTTAGGTCCAAGGACTATTACTTACGGGGCGAAAAACTGCAGCAGGCGACGGTGCAGAGGGACCTCGGGGTCCTTGTGCATGAGTCGCAAAAACCCAGCTTGCAGGTGCAGCAGGTGGTCAGGAAGGCGAATGGGATGCTGGCCTTCATAGCGAGGGGGATTGAATATAAAAGTAGGGAGGTCTTGCTGCAGCTGTATAGGGCATTGGTGAGGCCGCAGCTGGAGTACTGTGTGCAGTTTTGGGCGCCGCACCTGCGCAAAGATATTTTGGCCTTGGAGGGAGTGCAGAGGAGGTTTACTAGGCTGATACCGGAGTTGAGGGGGTTGAGCTATGAGGAGAGGCTGAATAAACTGGGCTTGTACTCGTTAGAGTTTAGAAGAATGAGGGGAGATCTCATTGAGACGTATAAGATGATGAATGGGATGGATAGGATAGAGGTGGAGAGACTCTTCCCGCTCAAAAAAGACAGTAGGACTAGGGGGCACAGCCTCAAGATAAAAGGGGGGCGGTTTAGAACGGAGTTGAGGAGGAACTTCTTCACTCAAAGGGTGGTGAATCTCTGGAATTCTCTGCCCATTGAAGTGGTGGAGGCTGCCTCGCTAAATATTTTTAAGACGCGGGTTGATGGGTTTTTGATAAGAGAGGGGATTAAGGGTTATGGGGAGAGGGCGGGAAAGTGGAACTGAGCCACGACAGATCAGCCATGATCTTATTGAATGGCGGGGCAGGCTCGAAGGGCTAGATGGCCTACTCCTGCTCCTATTTCTTATGTTCTTATGTTCTTATAAGAAGCTGTTTTTGAGTTGGTTGGTGCATGTCCTCAGATTTTTGTATCTTTTTTCCGACAGAAGAAGGTGGCAGAGAGTTTGTCCAGAGTGAGGGGTCCTTAATCATGCGGGCTGCTTGCAGCCTTGGACAGGGCAGAAGCCATACCAAGCTGTGATACAAGCAGGGAGAATGCTTTCTATGGTGCATCTATAAAAGTTGGTGAGAGTCGTAGTGGACACGCCAAATTTCCTTAGTCTTCCTTAGAGGTTTTCTTAACCATAGTATCAGCATGGAGGGACCAGAACAGATTATGATCTGGGCACCTAAAAACTTGAAGCTCTCGACCATTTCTACTTCATCCCCATTGATGTAAATGGGGGCATGTTCTCCTTTATGCTTCCTGAAGTTGATAACAATCTCCTTCTTTTAATTGACATTGAGGGAGAGATTGATATCATTGCACCAATTCACCAGTTTCTCTATCTCTTTCCTGTACTTTTTCTCATCGCTGTTTGAGATCCAACCCACTATGGTGGCGTCATCAGCAAACTTGAAAATCAAGTTGGAGGGGAAATTGGCCACACAGATGTGGGTGTATACGGAGTATTACAGGGGGCTGAGAACACAGCCTTGTGATGCACCGGTGCTGAGGAAGATCGTGGAGGAGATGTTGCTGCCTATCCTTACTGATTGCGGTCTGTGGGTTAGGAGGTTCAGGATCCAGTCATAGAGAGAGGAGCCGAGCCCCAGGCCACGGAGTTTGGAGATAGCTGGAACAAGTTCCTCCCCGGCACAATCTAGACTGGAATGTTTGGACATTTGGGAATTCTTTTATGGGAATAATATTGCATCAGTGTCTGAGTCACCTGCATCGTGTCATCCGAGCAGTTCAATCATTTAAATGGCTCTACCGCACTTGCTCACAAGAAGATGGCAGCAATAAAGCTAGCTCCAAGATTCATGGAGAGAGCCCTGATGATTAGATGGTTATAAATAGCATCAGATGGATATGGATATTTTAAAGTGCATTGTGCTCCAACACACTCCTGTCATTATAAAATGGTGCAATCTCTGATTGCCCATCAGCAAGGTGATGTCGGATCCACTTGTCATCATTGTTGGCTGTCTTTTGATTGAAGGATGACATTCACTCAGGGTCACGGGTTTCTGCCATGCGTCTTCATGTGTTTGGATAGATCGATTCTCAGCCCACAGATCTTTGGGAGCATGAGGCAGGGTGTGCCACAGGATAGTGTGATCCGGAATACAGGCTCTGTGTCCTTTTCTTTCCTTCTCTGCCGCCACTTGACCTCATCATTAAGACAGAGTCTCAAAACGTGACACAGTTTAATGGACAATTTGCTGCCATTTTGAACAATTGATAGCAATCTCCTCCCAGTCACTCATGTCAATGATCCAGCTTCAGCGAAGTTTCAAAGTGACATTATCCTCCCCTGGCCAGTGTTGAGAAAATTGTCCCTGACAGGGGAAGGCATTTCTCAGCTGTAATGATACCGTGCCTTTTGGAAATGTATTTATGTCATGGTTCCCATGAGGGGTATGTTTAAAATTCAGCTCTGCTGATATGGGGCCAACTTGTCTACACCAGGCAACTCCATGCTGACAGTGCAGGAAAATAATTGGTTTTAGATAATGGTTATTTGTTTTAATCTGAATTCATGCATTCTGGCTTTTCTCATTTCAGAGTAGAGTTCTTATTAGGTTGATTGACAAGAGACAGAATCATGTGTGAATGGGAAGAGTTAAGCTTGCAGGGAAAAGCAAGCAGTTTCTGCTTTGTTCTGAAAGAAGCAAATGGTCTCTCTGCCTCTCTTTCACTCTTTCTCTCTCTCTCCCCAGACTCTATTGTAGAAAGCATATTATTAAACTATAAAGAGTGCAGAAATGATTTACTAGGATACTACTGGGATTGATGGTTTGATTTATAAGGAGAGGCTGGATAGACTGGGACTTTTTTCTCTGGAGCGTCGGAGGCTGAAATGTGATCTTATGGAGGTCTATAAAATAATGAGGGACATAGATCAGCTAGACAGTCAATATCTTTTCCCAAAGGTAGAGGAGTCTAAAACTAGAGGGCATAGATTTAAGGTGAGAGGGAAGAGATACAAAAGTGTCCAGAGGGGCAATTTTTTCACACACTGGGTGATGAGTGTCTGGAACAAGCTGCCAAAGGTAATAATAGAGGCGGGTACAATTTTGTCTCCTAAAAGCATTTAGACAGTTGTATGGGTAAGATGGGTATAGAGGGATATGGGCCAAATGTGGGCAATTGTGACTAGTTTAGTAGTAAAAAATGGTGGCATGGATAAGTTGGACTGAAGGGCCGGTTTCCATGCTGTAAACCCTCTATGATTGTTAACAGGTAAGAAAACATATGCCTGTGTTGTTTGCTAAACAATTTTGAAGAGAAGTTTAAGCCTATAAGAGGAAAATTGCTTAAATTGGAACTCATTGAGATAGATTAGTTAAGAATTGTATCTTGCCATGTTCAAGTATTTCAGTTGGTATATGTTAAGCTAATTTTTTTTTAATGGTTAAACTGTATTGTTAAGTAAAGTTTGTTTTAATAAAAGCTTACTAGTGTTTCAGTAGAATCACACCTGGAGCGAAGCACCTTATCCTCACTTTAATGTCAAAATTTTAAAAAAATTACTGTGGTCTAGTTGGGCTTCACAACATAGTGTGGGGTTTCTGCTCAGGTACCGTAATACAGCCATCAGGACGTGGTGTCCTGTCCATCAAAATTGATCTTGCAGGGTTTTTGCCTGATATTTGTAGAGCTGGTTTCAAAAAGGGTCCATTGGTTACATTAAAAGCACTATTGCCAACTTCAGCTTTTGGCAATAGTGTAAAACATGCAACGCTGTCCACATGCCTAATTTCTGTATCATATGTAACTGCCCAGTGAGCATTACGGCAACGTGGTCTTGTTAATGGGCTAGTAATTCAGAGGTGGGGACTCATCATCTGGGGTTGTGAGTTCAGCTGCCACTTCCCGCCCCCCCCCAACCCCCTGTGATGGTTTGTGAGTTGGAAACTCCCGAGAACATCCTTTCCATTCTGCTGAGGTTTTGGCTCAAATTTCTCATTGTCCCTCCACTATCCATCTAAGAAGCGTAAATTTAGAGATTTCCCATTGACTGCCCCCTCGTCACTGGGAAACCCAAGATGGGGGAGGGAGGGAGGGTGGGGGGGTGGAGGTGGGGGTGGTGCCATCAGTGGGACCAGATGACCCTGCCGGTGTGAACAGCAGTGAAAATTCCGGTTTTAGTTCCTTCCAATTTGCCCAAATCTTTTAAATTATTTACTGCACTGCTGTTGGAACCCCTGCTGCTGCTGTCTCTCCTACTCTCTGATCTCCAATGCTGTTTCATTTATTTATTCATTAATCTCCCCTTCATTATTTCCTGGCTGCGCTTCCGTCCTTTTTTGGGATGAGCGTCCCATTTTTCTACCCTCTGAACTCTTAAAGTTACTCCTTTTCTTGATTATTGGCCCAGATCTCTGCCATCTGGAAGGGGGGGGGGTGGGGGGGGAGCGGTTCATAGAACGACACTGGTTTCAGTTTCTCAGTAGTTTCGTGGTTAGTGTCCCTGTCTGTCACACGGGAGACCAGGGTTCAATTATCCACTGGGGACGCAACTGTAGTTAAAGCGGCACAGTGGTTAACACTGCTGCCTTCACAGCAACAGGGACGCAGGTTTGATCCCTGGCCTTGGGTCACTGTCTGTGTGGAGTCTGCACATTCTCCCCATGTCTGAGTGGGTTTCCTCCAGGTGCTGCGGTTTCCTCCCAGCGTCCAAAAGATGAACTAGTTAAGTGTGTTGGCCGTTCTAAATTCTCTCTTAATACACCCGAACAGGCATCAGAATGTGGCGACTAAGGGATTTTCATGGTAACTTCATTGCTGTGTTAATGTAAGCCTACTTGTGAGACTAATAAATAAACTAAACTTTGAACTTAAATACCTCCAAGTTCCCCTCCAGATATAGGCATATGATGCCTTTCCTTCATCATCACTGGAACAAAATTCTGGACTCCCCCACCTGGAGGCAGTGTGGGAGTATCCTTACCACACAGACCCCATTAGTACCAGGATTAGGCCTACCGTCACTGGCGCGGGCTTGTTGGGCCAAAGGGCCTCTTTCCCGTGCTGTGTTGTTCTTTGTTCTTTGTCTCATCCTGAGGACAACTAGCAATAGATAATAAATGCTGGTTCTGATAGGTGTATGCATGTGTGTGTGTGTCAATCGATTGCTCAGGAACAATCTGTCCATAGATTCCCGAATGTTGCAGGATTGATAAATAAACTAGTTAAGAAGACATTTTCCTTTATTATCCAGGGCGTAGACTGGAGTATAAAGAGGCTTTGCTAGAACTCTGAAACACTAGCTAAGAGTATAGCTAGATTCCTGTTGATCATGTGGCAGTAAGGATACTTCAGTTGCAAGCAATAAAGGAGCTAACTTCACAAAGTAAATCAAAGAAAAAGGGTTAATAAAGAAACTTCATTACACCAACACTCAGGCGATGCCCTGGACCATACAAACTCCCCACAATCCCCATTTGCTTTCCAGTTATACTGGTCAGCTGATCACCACTGGTTACATTGTCTACCAGGTCAGCTCACAGCATGTTACTGTTGGTTACATTAGAACAACTGTTACAGTTCAGGTCCATATGGAACAGGAAGGACATGCTTGCACAAGACAGAGGAAATTTAAGAGAATATTCCTTGGATTGGAGATTGTAGCTATGAGGAAGGATTAAGTAGGCTGGAATTGTTTTCTTTGGAACAGAGCAGGCTGAGGGAAGATTTAAAAAATTATGTGCGAGTGGATGAGAAAGACCGATTTCTCTTAGCAAAGGTGAATGCCAGAGGTGTGGATTTAAAGTGATTGATTGAAGTGTTAGAGGAATGGTGGAAATGTTTCACTCACAGCATGGTGGAGATCTGGAACTCTGCATTTAAGGGTGGTAGAGATAAAAGCATCATCACGTGTAATAGATGTGTACTTGAAATGACAAAGAGCTGGAGATTAGGATTGTGGGCAGCACGGTAGCACAGTGGTTAGCACTGCTGCCTCACAACACCAGGGACCTGGGTTTGATTCCTAGCTTGGGTCACTGTCTGTGTGGAGTTTGCACATTTTCCCCATGTCTGACTGGGTTTCCTCCAGGTGTTCTGGTTTCCTCCCACATTCTAAAAGACATGCATTGACCCTAACAGATGCCACAGTGTGGCGACTAGGGGAATTTCACAATAACTTCACTGTAGTGTTAATGTAAGCTTTATTCGTGATTAATAAATAAATAACCTTCAGGATTCAGCTGGATAAGTCTTTATCAGCTGGCGTAGATGTAATGGCTGAATGGCCTCTCTCTATGCCAGGCACACAAATTTTATATGTTTCTCTTTTAGTGAGATTTATTTCTACATACTTGTGTTTGTATTCAGATCTGTGTTTGTATATATGTGACTAATTGTTCCACCGGAGCTGGAGACCAGAAATAGCTGAGCAGATGTTCTAAGATTGACTCTTGTTGTAATAGCTCCCTTTTGGGAACAAAAGTAGTTTATAAGATAATATTAAGCTCTGTAGAAACTGCAATAGCCGCACAACAAATTATTTAAAAAGTCTCTGGATTCACAAACAGATTAGGTCCAGCAATGTCCGTGAGAATGTTGAACAAGCTGTCAGGATCCAATGCGCCAGGGCTGGGATACTGGAGCCAGACTGCGTGGGAGTTAGTGTCGGGCAATGTAACTCATTGTGCATTGCTATGAAAATATCAGAATAATGGAAAAGGCTCAATCCCACTCTCAAAGGGATAAACCCAAGAGGCTGTGATTCTTTTCTCCAAGATTCCTGGGAACATCTCAGTGGGTGCATATGAGGAAATGAAAGCACTCAGCAATTCTCTCCTTACATTAAGATTAGCTACTAAAGGCAAGGATGTGGAAAATAGCTCTCTGAACAAGTCCAGATACATGAGTTCACCATATGACTCCTAGCTGTTGAGTTTTCTTCAAAGAAATCATTCATGGAATGTGGGTGTCACTGTCCATGCAGTGTTTGCACATTCTCCCCATGTCTGCATGGGTTTCCTCTGGCTGCTCCAGTTTCCTCCCACAGTCCAAAGATGTGCTGATTAGGGGCACTGGCCACGCTAAGTTCTCCCTCATGTACCTGAGCAGGTGCCGGAATGTGGCAGCTAGGGGATTTTCACAATAACTTCATTGCACTGTTAATGTAAGCCTACTTGTGACTAATAAATAAATGAACTTTATAAACTTTATTTATTGCCCATCCCTAATTCCCAATGAATTGAGTGGCTTGCTAGGCCATTTCAGAGGGCATTTAAGAGTCAACCACAATGCTGTGGCTCTGGAGTCACATGTAGGCCAGACCAAGTAAAAACAGTAGGTTTCCTTCTCTAAAGGACATTAGTAATCAGATGGGTTTTTACAACAATTGCTAATGGTTTCATAGTCATAATTAGATTTTTAATTCCAGATTTTTGAATGGGTTTCCTCCGGGTGCTCTGGTTTCCTCCCACAGTCCAAAGATGTGCGGGTTAGGTTGATTGGCCATGTTAAAATTGCCCCTTAGTGTACTAGGATGCTTAGGTTAGAGGGATTAGCAGGTAAAATATGTAGGTATATGTGGGTAGGGCCTGGGTGGGATTGTGGTCGGTGCAGACTCGATGGGCTGAAGGGCCTCTTTCTGCACTGTAGGGTTCTACGATTCTACGATTTTATGAATTCAAATTTCACCATTTGCCATGATGGGATTCAAATCCTGGTCCCCAGAGTGTTACTCTGGGTCTCTGGATTACTAAGTGTCCTAACTATTAGGGGTTATGGGTTTTAACAGAAAGAAAGGAATGTGGTTTGCACACATAGATTCAAACTAACACACAACAGATTTTACTGAAGAGCTGCTCTCTGCACTGTGCAAAGTACAAAACTGAAAGTAAAACAACAGCCTCTACCAACACTCTAACGACATCACCATCAAATCATGTGATCAGCTCTTAAAGCAACCTGCAACACTTCTAAATATATAACACTAGTCCAATGATAATACAGCCTTCCCTAATCAGGCTCCCCTCACCACTGGTCAAGCTGCAAGCTGTCTGCATGTCCCTTTTGGGCACTGGCAGCTCACCCTGAGTATTTAAAATGCCATTACCACTGATTGTCTGACCACATCTGTTCTCCAGTTGAGGACTGCCCCGTTTATGCTCTGCATTCTCCTCTAGGTCTGGGGTTGTCTCATTTTCTTTCAACCATGAGAATGTGTTTAAGCTAGCACTAGGATTGATTGATGTGAATAGCAGTGGTGTATTTATGGGGAAGCAAGATGAACATAGAAAGAAAGGCAAAAGCAGCAGACGATTATGCAGATAAGGTTAGTCAAGTAGAATGCAGGGAGCCTTGTGTGTAACATAACCAGTAGCTCAGTCCAGTTCATCTCAAAAGCCTGTTTTATGCTATAATTACTATGCAACAGTGACATTAATAGAGGAGTTATTTTGGAAGGATTTCTGAGCCAGGCTTTGTGAGGAGGTGAATTAGTGCCGATGGTCACATTGCAAAGCAGAAGAACTTCACGTGGATTGTGCCTTTCCCACAGGCACCAAAAAGTGCTTCACAGCCAATGTATTGAAGTTGCCCCATCAGCAGATTGCATGCAGCAAGATCCCACAAAGATAAAGAGCCAGCCAGCCCGTTCTGAAGGAAAGATAGTTGCTGCTCGTACATCAGGACAAGTCTCCTGCTCTCCTTTAATTAATGCCAAGGGAGCTTTTGCATTCACCTGAACAGACACACAGATGGGACCTGAGTTTAACGTCTGATCCAAAAGGGTAGAATTGTCTGTCGGCACTGCCTAGAGTGTCAGTCTGTGCTCAAAGCCTCTGGAGCAGGGCTTAAACTTATAAATTACTGATGTCAAGGTGAGAGTGCTGTCACCCTGTCACAGTCACACGGTCGAGAATGTGACTGGCTGTTTCATGCCTTCATCTTCCTCTGTTCCCTATTTTAACACAGGTACCAATTTATCCAGTGCAAAAGCAGGACTGTCATGCAAGCATATTATTGTTGACTTGCTAACATTACCACTGGATGTGTCTAACCTACAGAATGAAAGCATTTGATTATATATGTATCCTGATTATTTGTATTATTTGGATTACGTTTATGGCTATAAAACAGCCAGAGCAATGCTTAATTCCCCCTCAATAAAGTAACAAAAAGTAAGAAGTGTTACAAGTTCAAACCTCAGGCTAATTCTTTAATCCAATCGCAATTTAGTTACAGGATTCTGATTGTTAGCAAAAATGTCCTGATTTCATTGATGACCAAAATCCTTCAGGTCCTCATCCAGCTGATCTTTAACATACGGAGGAATAAATCTGGTGGCTTCAGATAGTGAGAGTCAGAGTAATTTGCTCTTGGTGAAAGATTTATATTGAAGATCTGATTTATACCACTGTCACATCTCAGTATCTCTCTCCCCCAGCACCCTTCTGTTATGGGGTCATACAGCAATGCAGCACAAAAACAGGCCCTTCAGCCCAACTGGTCCATGCTGACCATGGTACCCTCCCAGCAATTGCCCACGTTCGGCCCAATTGCGTCATTGAAAATATCCCACCATTTTCATAGAATCGCTACAGTGCAGAAGGAGGCCATTCGGCCCGTCAGCTCTGCATCGACTCTCCGACAGAGAATCCCACCCACGCCTTATCCCTGTAATACCATGTATTTATCCCGCTAATCGCCCTAACCTTCACACCTTGAGACACTAAGACAATTTGGCTTGGCCGTTCCAGCTAACCTGCAGACCTTCGGTTGTCTTTAGCAACCAGAGGAATCCCACGCCGACACGGGGAGAACGTGCAAACTCCAAACAGACAGTCATCCGAGACCGGAATTGAACCGGGGTCCCTGTCACTGTGGGGCAGCAGTGCTAACCTCTGTGCCACCCCAAGATTCTCTGTTAGGGGGTTATATAACATTGTCGGTGACTGTTCAGATCATGGAAGGGATTGTCCAGCCGCGCTCGCTCCAAAACCGGAGAATTCTGTCCAAGGTCAGTGGAACTTTGTGTGGTCCGTGCCCTCCCCCGGCTACAATAGCCATGGCGAGCGGGACGGGAGAGTCCTTCCCCTCTATAATTGCGATCAGATAAATTCCCCATTAAATTATATAATCTGCTACATTTTATAAAAGGGGCTGTATACTGCTGGACCAGTAAGATAATTGGGTGTTGCAGGCTTGCAGTGTGATCATTTGTCTTGTTTTATGATCAGATTTATTTCTAAGTAGCCAATTATAAAAATAAATTCTCTAAACGATAAGCTACTTATTTGGGTTGAAGGCGGTTGTGGAACAGAGGGACTGTTTGATTAGGATGACTGCCGTCAGTGTCTGCTATTATTGCTGTGGCAGGAACTAAAAAAACAATGGAGGCTGCTACCGATTACCTAAACATATGATTCATATTGAACAGGGAACAGGCACCAGAAAGCTGGCAAAGCAAAAGGAAATTGAACAAGATCACAACTTTCTGATTCCGAATCGAGCTCCTCTGTGTCACCAATTTTATTGAATCATAGAGCGATACAGTACCAAATGAGGCCCTTTGGCCCATTGTGACCGTGCTGGCTTCTTTTAAAGTGCCATCCGATTTGTCCCACTGCCTTGCTCTTTCCTCATAGTCCTGCAATTTTTGTAGAATACCTACAGTGCGGAAGGAGGCCATTCAGCCCGTTGAGGCTGCGCCGACAACAATCTCACCCAGCATCCGTAACCCCACACATTTACCCTGTTAATCCTCCTGACGCTAAGGGGCAATTTAGCATGGCTAAATCCACCTAACCCACGTATCTTTGGACTGTGGAAGGAAACTGGAGCACCCAGAGGGAACCCAGGCAGACACGGGGAAAACAGACGGTGATCCAAGCCGGGAATCGAACCCAGGGCCCTGACGTTGTGAGGCAGCAGTAGTAACCACTGTGCCACCATGCCATGTTCATGTTCCCCTTCTCCTTTGAATATTAATCCAAATAGCTTTTGATAGTGAATAATTGAATCTGTTCATTCCATATCTTACTGTACAAATAAAAGATTCCCCTCATCTTGCCTTTGCCTATTTTGCCAATCACCTTAACTTTGTGTCCTTTAGTTACAGATATTTCTCACACTAGGAACAGCTTTGTTCTATGTGTTCTAACAAAATCCTTCAACAATTTGAACGCTTGTGTTAAATTCTCCCTTTGTGCTCCCAGCTATGAGGAGAACAACCCAGTTTCTCTAGTTTTGACATGGCAGAGCAGGCTCGAGAGGCCGAATGGCCTGCTCCTGTTCCTATTTCTTATGGTCTGCCCTTGTTACCTCTAGACCTGTGGGGGCGAGGGGAGGGGGTGGGGCAGGTGTCCCCACACACAGTGCACAAGTGAGGAATGCACAGCTGAAATCTACGTCCCTGCTCTTGCTGGTAAACCCTCTTCCCTACCTCCCACTCTGTGGGCCCCAGTGTGTTCTCACTGTGTTTGGAGGTCCCTCAGTGGTCCTAAAGCATCTGGTGGATGAATCGCTGGCACCCCCATTGCTCTGGTTCATGTTGCCTACAGTAGACCAACACTGACCTCTGGCCAGTAGCTCGCACGGGAGGGGGTGGGGGGGGGGGCGGGTTCTGGGGTTTATGCTGCAGCCTTCCCACACAGGACCCCGATTCTGGGTAAGTCCTGCTGCTGACCAATTAAGTGTCAAATTGGCATTTCATGTAGTGGATTTTCCTCAAAGGAGGTGACAATGGGTTCCCTGCAGTTCTCAGACCAGTGGCCAGAACCCATTTGTGGGATGGATTGCTGCCCGACTATTCCAATGTTTGCCTGGCCGGCTTCACGTAATGCATCCCCTGAAAACATCTGCTTCTCCGACACTCTGCTATCCAGCTGCTATATCACGCTATCCTGCTCCCTTCTACCCAGTTATTACTGACCTACTTTGCATGCTGGTCCGGCAAAGCCTGAATATTACAATTCTCATCATCCTGCTTTGCAAATCCCTCCCTGGCCTTGTTCCATTCTATCTCTATAATCCCCTGCGGCTTCATAACCTTCCAGCATTACTACTTTCTTCAAACTCTGGCTCCCTGCCTGCCCACGTTCCTCTTTCCTCCACAATGCCTGGCTAAACTCTGGAATTTCCTCCCGAAACTTTCCCATTTCTGGGAAGGCATTGGCAGAACGATATTGCCACTGGATTAGTAATCCAGAGATCCAAGGTAATGCTCTGGGGCCTGGGTTCGAATCCTGCCCTGCCAGGGGGTGGAATTTGAATTCAATAAAAAAAATCTGGAATTAAGACTCTACTGATGACCATGAAACCCATTGTCAATTGTCAGAAAAACTCATCTGGTTCACTAACGCCCTTTAGGGAAGGAAATCTGCTGCCCTTAACTGGTCTGGCCTACATGTGACTCCAGAGTCATAGTAATGTGGTCAACTTTTAAATGCCCTCAGGGATGGGTAATAAATGTTGGCCCAAGCCAGCAATGCCCACATCTCATGAACAAATTTAAAAAAAACTCTCCCTTCCAGTCTGATGTTGCAGTAGCCTGTCCCCTTTAGGAATGAGTTCCTGGAGGGTCATGTGATCCTTTCGGCCAATTAGGCTGGAGCATGCATTGGCACTGGAGCCTGGAGTTGTGGAGTACATTAGTCTTCCTCTCACTCTCTGTAAAGAGTTACTTGCCTTAATAAACTGTTTATTCATGAAGCTGCTGAGAGTAGTCACTAGTTTTTACAAAACATTACTAGGCCATTCTTTAAAATGGACCCCTTCAATCAAGCTTTTAGTTACCAGCCCTTAAATCACCTTTGGTGATTGTAGATCGAATAGAATCCTGACAGTGCAGAAAGAGGCTGTTCAACCCATTAAGCCTGCATCAACATCAATCCCACCCAAGCCCTATCCCCATAACCTCATGTATCCCGCTAAGGGACAATTTAGCATGGCCAATAAACCTAACCTGCACATTCTTGGACCGTGGGAGGAGACTGGAGCACTCGGAGGAAACGGGAGGAAACTCACGCAGACATGGGGAGAATGTGTAAACTCCACACAGAAAGTCACCCAAGGCCGGAATGAACCCCAGGCCCCTAACGCTGTGAGGCAGTAGTGCTAACCACTATGCCACTGTGCTGCCCTTTATTAATAATGGTACTGTGAAATGCCTTGGGTTGTTTTGTTACATTGAAGGTGCTACATAAATGCAAGTTGTTGCTGGTGCTGCGTGTCAGCCTGAAGTGTTACATGGGCGAATTCGCTGACGGAGACTGCCAATACAATCGAGGCAGTGAGGGGTTTTGGTTCTGCCAGTGCAACAAGCTTGTAAAGGCCGTTTCAAATTCAAAGAACATACCTGGGGTGGCCAGCAGTGTGGTGCAGCGATGTCAAAAAACATGCTATTGAGATAAGAAGTTTTCTTGGTAGGAGTTTGGAGGACTGTTCTCAATAACACATGTTTTAATTGTGAGCAGAAAAGCTGAACTCAGTTGCCTGGGCGTAGTTTCAAACAGATAAGAATGATAGCAGCGACCAACAAGGCAGCGTTGTTCTTGGGAAAGAGAAGCAGTATTCCTAAACCTCTGACGGCTGTGCTTAGCCAGCGCCCCAAATTATTCCTTTGTCCCTGCAGGTAAACGATATGTGTGTGGCACTGAAATGGAGATTAGATTCTCACTCACACATCAGTCAGAAACTCAGTAATTCACTAAGCCACTCTCAAGCTATGTGGTTTCTTTATGACGTGAATTAGTTCCCATATTATCTGTCAAGGAACTGGCAGAGCTCAGAGTGCAAGCGTTCAGACTGCAGGTCACCACTATGCCATTGCCTTAAAGCTAAACATTTGTTAGCTTTGCAGATGATTGTGTATCCCACAGACATGTGAGAAAACATCCTCAAGGTTGTATCATTTCCACTCTGTAACAGTGTATGGGTAAATGCATTTCTTTGCAGTTATAGACAAAGGAGGATGTGGGTCAGGTTGATATCTAGAATGGTCAGACCCATTTGAAGTATTGTGAGCAGTTTTGGGCTCCATATCTAAGGAACGATGAACCTCCAGAGGAGGTTCACAAGAATGATCCCTGGAATGAAGAGCTTGTCGTATGAGGAACAGTTGAGGACTCTGGGTCGTTGGGGTTTAGAAGAATGAGGGGGGGAATCTTACTGAAACTGGATACTGCAAGGCCTGGATAGAGTGGACGTGGTAAGGATGTTTCCACTGGTAGGAAAAACTAGAACCAGAGGCACAACCTGAGGCTGAAGGGACAACTTTTAAAACAGAGATGAGAAGGAATTTCTTCAGCCAGGGAGTGGTGAATCTGTGGGACTCTTTGCCACAGAAGGCTGTGGAGGCCAGGTCCACAGTGTCTTTAAGACAGAGATAGATAGGTTCTTGATTGATAAGAGGATCAGGGGTTATGGGGAAGAGGCAGGAGAATGGGGATGAGAAAAATATCAGCCATGATTGAATGGTGGAGTAGACTCAATGAATGTTGTTTTTCAGATTGGAAGAAGGTTTGTATTGGTGTTCACCAGGGGTCAATGCTGCCCTTCCTGATATATATTAATAACCTAGACTGTGATATGCAGGGCTTGATTTCAAAATTTGCAGATGATACAGAGATTGGAATTGTTGCTAGCAACGATGAAGATGGTCTTGAACTCCAAACTGACATAGACATGTTGGGGGAGGGGGTTGGGTGGACAAGTGGCAGATAAAGGTCAAAGCAGCAAAGTGTGAAATGATTCATTTTGGCAGTGTAATTTAAAACGAGAAACCCTAGAGGTGCAAGAAAAAAGGGACCATAGTGTATATGTACATAAGCAGGGCATGATGGGGGAGCAGTTCATAAAGCATATAATACTCTAGGTTTTATTAATGTGGCCATTGAGTACATGAGTAAGGGGGTCATGTTGAACTTGTACAAGGCATTAGTTAGGCTTCATCTGGAGGAAGGATCTGAAGACATTGAAGAGAGTTCAGAGAGATTCACAAGAATGATTCCAGGAATGATTGCAATAAGGATAGATTGCAGAGGTTGGGACGGTATTCCTTGGGGAAAAGAAAACTCGATAGAGACATTCAAGATTCTGAGGGATATGGGCTGGGTACATAGTGAGAAAGTGTTCCCCTTCAAGAGAACATCAAAAAAAAGAGGGCAGAGGTTCAAAATAATGGGCAAAAGAAATAGGACTGCTGTGAGGAAGAACATTTTTATCCAGAGGATGGTTAGAGCCTGGAATGGAGTTCCTGAGTGGGTGGTGGGGGCAGGTTCGATCGAGATACTCAAAAGGAAATTGGATTGCTATCTGAAAAGAACGTGCAAGGTTGTAGTGAGAAGACATGGGAGTGGGACTGGGTAGAATGCAGTGAGCTAGTGCAAACTTGATGGGCTGAATGACCTCTTTCTGCATTGCAAAGATTTTGTGAATTCTGTGGCTATTTCAGTCCCTAAGTAGAATATTGAGATGTGAGTATTTACTTGGGTTAATAATTAAAGTCTCTGCTAATGCTGTGATATGGAGTAAGCTTTTGTAATACTGCATAATATCATGAAAGATCTTAAATGCGGATAATATTCACGTCAAAATCAAACATAGGGAAGCAATTTTACAACAGGGCTGCTGAGGGGAAAGTTCCACCTCCGTGGCTGGAACCCAGTGCCTCCAGACCGTGCACCCTAACCTTCACCAAGGAGCAATTTCCAATGCTCACATTTGTTTGCCTGAGGTTGTCCATTAATTGTCACCTCGTGCTGAAAGACCTTAGCTCTTTCCTTCCGCAGCAGCTGGGATCCTGAACGTCTAAACACTTATCAGCTCTGGACCCTAGCAATCAACAGGCTGGAGAACCTTCACTCAGTCTCTGCTGGTTGAAACACAGGTGAAGGACTACACATATAGTGAAGGTATATACTATATATACCTATTATTTATGAGTGGCATAGTAGCACAGTGGTTAGCACTGCTGCTTCACAGCTCCAGGGTCCTGGGTTCGATTCCCGGCTTGGATCACTGTCTGTGTGGAGTTTGCACATTCTCCTCGTGTCTGCGTGGGTTTCCTCTGGGTGCTCTGGTTTCCCCCCACAGTCCAAAGATGTGCGGGTTAGGTTGATTGGCCAAGCTAAGAAATTGCCCCTTTGTGTATAGGAATGCGTAGGTTAGAGGGATTAGTGGGTGTAATATATGGGGATATGGGGATAGGTCCTGGGTGGGATTGTGGTCGATGCAGACTTGATGGGCCAAAGGGCCTCTTTCTGTACTGTAGGGCTCTATGATCTATGGTTCTATACTCAAAATTCACCTGTTGATGGCTTTGCAAGCACTTTCTTTTTTTCATTACATTTAAATTTCAATGCTTCAATTATGATCTGTTAACTTGGAAATGGAGCTAAAACCTAGTATGATTTTTTGGAGTAGTTTTGAGCAGATTGGAGATTGAGTTTCATGAAATTTGTCCTCTTTTTTGGCCTTGCCCCCACTGCCCCAAACTTTCTGGCTCTCAACAACAACAACATGGGGCAGGATTTTTGGCCATTCCTGATGGCAGAGGTTGCCAACAGCAGGAAGCCCCATTGACAGCAGCGGGACTGGAAGGTCTCACTCGCTGCAGGCCAATGGCGGGCCCCTTCCACCACTGCCAAACATGTCGCTGGAATGGGGACAGGGAAAAAAAATCCCACCCTTTTTATTTGTATAGCGCCTTCTCAGGAGCAATACAAAACAGAATGTGACACCGAGTCATGTAAGGAGATAGGTCAGCAGACCAAGAATATCGGTGAGGTGGTAGGTTCAGAGGGAGTGTCTGAAAGGAGGGGAGTGAGGTAAAGAGGCAGAATGATTTAGGGAGGGGACTCCAGAGTTTAGACTCTAGACAACTGATGGCACAGTCACCAATCTTGCAGCTTCGGTTGGAGATATGGGTAAGAAATGCATCATTCTGATCCTCCAGCTGTGAAATAGGCTTTATTTTATCCCCTTCTCGCCCATCAACGTTGCATGTTTTTGTGCATTCAAAGCTGCCACTGTGGTTTCAGTGGCATGGTGTTCACTTTTACTGGTAATTTGGTGCAGAAGATAACCCCTCAATAGACTGCTCATCAATTGGTTTTGCTAAGGTTAAAGTCGCTATGTGGGCTTTGTACAAGAGGTTTGTTAGGATATAAAATGTGCCAACCATAGGAAGAGTGGATGCAGAGTCCGTAACAGGCTTGGAAACGGGAATGACTAAGTGCAGAGGAGAAAATTGGGAAAGGGATGAGGCTTCTTTCAGTGAACTGTCACAAGACCCGTCCCTTCCTTTCATGCTGCAGAATTTCATATTACTACATCCACTAGATTGCACTGAGTAGTGTAGAGCTGGGAGAATATTCTTATCAACCAGTGTAACCCAGAAAAGAACTCTCTTTATTGTTAGCAGATGGATCAGAATTTGCTAAAGCAGAGTTAAAACTTGACATTTCAGGTCACAAGCTACAACCCATTGCAATGGGTCCCATGCACCTCGATAACAGATGGCCTTAGTATTACTGCAAAGTTTTGTTCCATCATTCTGGACACCTCAACCAAGTTAAGCATCTTCCCTGTTAGAGGTGCTGATGCTGCACATGGATGCCTCTCACTCCTTGGCTTGGTCCAGCATACAGGTCCATTTTACTCTCACTCATCTCATGAACTAAATCTTCAGTCCTTCAATGATGTACTTTGGTTGCAAGCGCATTATGTGAGTCTATTGGCATCCTTGATAAGGAGATGAGCCTGACAAACAACCCCCCAAGTGTGATGTCTGCCAAAAGCTTCCGTCAACTGCATACACTCCTCTTAAAGCCTACAGTCAAATCCCTCTTGTCAAGACGAACTTGCCTATTGCCTCCTTACTGTTAGCCTTCAGCTGCATATTAGCCCTGAATGACAGTCACCAAGGAAGGCTGTTAATTGAATGTGCCCACCACAGCATCCTCCAAAAATGTAGGACAGTCTCTAGCTTTCTACTGTTGAGAAGACAGTGTAGATCTTCACTCGCTCAGTCCGAAAGCTACATCTTGCAGTGCTCCTGTTCCTTGCCACTCATGTAGCAGATTGGTCTCTTTGAGTGTTGGTGCGATCCACCCACATCAGGGCAACAGCAGCAGGAGATGCACATTTCCAGAGGTCAGAACATGGTGAGCTGCACTTGCATGATGAGTGGCCAGGCTGCACACTTTCAAATGAATGCCGGTGCTTAAACATTCTCACGTGGAGTGATTGAGTTAAGACTATGTTGATAATTTGAGTTCAATCCAGACTGCCAATGGCCACTGGCACCTCTGCCTGATGAGGCTGGTGAATGTGTGGAATTCACTATCACAGAAAGTAGTTGATGCCAAAACATTATCTGATTTTAAGAAAAAAATAGCTATAGCTCGTAGAGCTAAAGGGATCAAGGGACATGGGGTGGGGGGAGGGGGAAGGGCAGGATCAGGATATTGAAGTTAATAAATAGCAATGATCAAAATGAATTGTGGGAGCACGCTCGGAGGACCAAATAGCCTGCTCCTGCTTCTAGTTTCTATGTTCCCCTACCTGCCTCTGTGGGTTTTTCCTCCTCAATGATTTGCATTTCACATTGACATTCTGGATATAATGTGAAAACCTAACTGATGCCCATTCTGTCCCGGTCCCCTTGATACTTCACTAGAATTAAGTTTCTCCAATCATCTCTTTGAGGATGGAATTTGGAGTTCTTTCATTTTAACTTCATTATACAAGAGCCAGTCAAAGCTTCTCTGTAATCTTCCTAAAGGACTCAATATCTTTTGTGGAAATTCGGTAACTTGAACTGGCTCCAACTTTCAATGTAACGTATTGTCTCACCAGACTAATAGAGAGACTGAGTACCACCACTGCAATTTTATACTCTGCATCTGATAAGTGCTAATGTTTGAATTAGTTGGTTTAATTGCTGTTCTATATCATGCAAGTGGTTTTAACAATTGACCCTGACTTTGAGTAAATCCGCTTCACTTTTTATTGCAGCAAGGCTGCAGTTAATGTTTTGGGAGATTTATATCAAACGCTATTAGCCCATCATCTGCCCAAGTGCTCCCCAAATCCCTCTGAACGATCTCTACCTTTCCCACGCAGTAAATTATTCCATACATTTTTGTATCATCAGTGAACTGGCTGATATCAGTTTCATCAGGGTTGTCACTGAAGATTATAGAGCCTAGAATGAATGAGAAATGATCTGTGAGGAATTTCACGGGTAAATATGCTCATTTACAAACAGCACCTGGCCAATTTTATCCCTAACTTAAAATGACAAACACAGGCTTAAGACAATTGACAAAAAAAAAATTCGAGGGGATGATAGGGAGAAATTCTTTCGCATCTGTGAGATTACCAACAACCTGTCCTGGTCCCTCCACACCAATGCTATAGTTAAGAAAGCCCACCCACGCCTCTACTTTCTCAGGAGGCTGAGAAAATTCGGCATGTCCGCTACGATCATCAGCTTTTACAGATGCTTCTTACAAAGCATATTTTCTGGATGTATCTCAGCTTGGTATGGCTCCTGCTCTGTCCAAGATTGCTAGCGGCATGGTGGCGCAGTGGTCAGCACTGCTGCCTCATAGCATCAGGGACCCTGGTTCGATTCCTGGCTTGGGTAACTGTGTGGAGTTTACATGTTCTCTGCATGCCTGCGTAGGTTTCCTCCCACACTCCAGTGATGTGCAGGTTAGGTGCATTGGTCATACTAAATACTCTGTGTATCCGAACAGATACTGGAGTGTGGAAACTAGGGGATGTTCACAGTAACTTCATTGCAATATGAATACTTGTGACCAATAAATAAACTCTAACTTTAAGAAACCTCAAAGGGTTGTGAGTGAAACCCAGTCATCACACAAACCAGCCTCCCATCCATTGTCTCTGTCTACACTTCCCACCGCCTCAGGAAAAACAGCCAGTATAATCAAGGACCACACACATACCCCAGACGTTTTCTCGTCCAGCTTCTTCCATCGGGAAAAAGAAACAAAAATACCAACCGACTCGAGCAGTTTCTTGCCTGCTGCCATCAGACTTTTGAATGGACCGACGTCATATGAAGTTGATCTTTCTCTGCTATGACTGTAACACTTCATCTTGCACCCTCTCCTTTCCTTCTCTATGAATGGTATGCTTTGTCTGCATAGCACGTAAGAAGCAATACTTTTCAATAAAAGCAAATTACCGCGGATGCTGGGATCTGAAACCAAAAGGGAAAACGCTGGAAAATCTCCGCAGGTCTGGCAGCATCTGTAAGGAGAGAGAAGAGCTGATGACCCTTTGTCAAAACTTTGACAAAGAAAAAGTCAGCCCTTTTCTCTCCAAGCAATACTTTTTACTGTATTTAATACATGTGACAATAATAAATCAAATCAAAAGCACATGATGATCTGGCATGCACTGCCTGAAAGGATGCTGGAAGTCGTGACTTTCAAAAGATCATTAGATAACAGTTGAAAAGGGAAATGCTTGCGTCTTGGGTAAAAGGCAGCAGGAGTGGGACTAATTGGGTAGCTCTTTCAAAGGGGCGGCACAGATCTGATGGACCAAATGGCCTCCTTTTGGGCTGCATGGTTTTAACGATAACAGCTTGTCGAGCTCGCTTGCCTCTTTCATTTGAATCCAGAAAACTGTGACCTTCCTCCCAAACGGCTTGCAGGGGGACTTTAACAACTGTTTATTGAAAAGTTCAGAGCAAAAATATCAATTACAACCTGTTTGAGGGAGCTCAGTGGTGTAATCCTGAGCACAGCTGGCAGCACACAGATCACATCTGTGGCTCCTCACGCACAGAATGTGTGGCTTCAGTTTTTGATTGCAGCAAGGCTGCAGTTAATGGGGGAGGGGGTTCCACCTCGGCACCGCCTTAGGGTAGCCAACCCTCCAGATTGGTCCTGGCGCCTCTGGCAATTTTTATACAATCTCTGGGACTCCACTGGAAGCAACAATTAAGAAAAAAGTCCTCTTAAAAAAAGAAGTTTTTCTATTTTTTAAAGTTTATTTATTTAGTGGTGTCACAAGTAGGCTTACATTAACACTGCAATGAAGTTACTGTGAAAAATCCCCTAGTCGCCACACTCCGGCACCTGTTTGGTTACACTGGGGGAGAATGATGGTGAATGCATTCCAGAAACATGGTGGATGCACCGAACCAGCATATCTTTCAGACTGTGGGAGGAAACCGGAGGAAACACAGGGAGAATGTGCAGACTCCGCACTGACAGTGACCCAAGCTGGGAATTGAACCCAGATCCCCGGTGCTGTGAGGCAGCAATGCTAACCACTGTGCCACCCCTTTTCATTTCCTTTGGTTCAAAATTAGAAGAAAATATCAGAGATGGGTGCAAGTTGTTATTTGATTGGGTAAGGTGACAGGCAGTCAGGCAATTAAAAGTTCAGGAATACTTCCAGCACAGAGTTGGCAACCCTGTCGCACTCTCCTCTCCCTCCCCTCCACATGGACAGAGAAAGAGAGTTAATCATCTCCTGGTCTTTCGATTTTCTTTCACAATCTTGTGGTCAGTTTCACGGTTGCTGGATGTGGAGCAGACGGTGTGATCACTCCTTCAGCTGAGGATGGTGCCAGGTCAGGCACCCAGGTAATGGGCAGAGAGCAGAAACATCTTAAAAATAGAGAGGGAGATTCACTGTCAGGTAAAAAAAAAATCTATGGGCTTCATGGCTGAAGGACACAGGTTTAGAGTAATTGAAAAAAAATGATCTGGGGGGGAGATGAGGAGAAAAATAATTTTCGCAGCAAGTTATTGATCTAGAACGCACTGCCTCACAGGGTCATGGAAGCAGCTCCAATAGTAACTGTGAAAAGGCAATGGGATATATCTGAAAGGGAAAGTTTATCAGGACTCTGAAAGTAAGATGAGGGGAAAGCAACTCTCTCATCAGCTTTTTCAGAGATTGAAATGACCTCCTTCTGTAATATGAACGCATGAATTAGGAGCAGGAGGAGGCCATTCAGCTCTTCTAGCCTGCTCTGCCATTCGATATGATCATGACAGCTCCAACCATAATCCCACTGTAAAGATACACTTTCAGAGACTTCATTAGTGAACCACAGAAGATTTATTAACAAGGGTCTACAGGGGCAGCAGAATGTCTGAAGCTGGTTCTGGAATGCCTCTTGCCTAGGTGAACTTCTCCCCCTGCAATGATTCCCCACCCTGAGTCTCGATTGGTCATCTAAGTCAGGTGACCCTTACTCTGCTGTGTTGCCCTTAAAGGGACAATCACCACACCCATTTCCTGTCAATCTCATTCCCCCTTGCTTATCAAGAATCCATTCACCACTGCCTTAAAGTTATTGAAAGGTTCTGTTTCCACTGCTTTTTGAGGAAGAGAGTCCCAAAGACTCATCACCCACTGAGAGAAAAACATTTCTACTCATCTGGCTCTTAAATGGGTGACCCTTTTTTTAAAAAAAAGCAGTTCCTAGTGGTCCCTAGTTCTAGATTCTCCCAAGAGGAAACATCCTTTCTACATGAGGGGAGATTTGATAGAGGTGTATAAGATTTTGATGGGTATAGATAGAGTGAATGCAAGCAGGCTTATTCCACTGAGGCTAGGGGAGAAAGAAAAAACAGAGGGCATGGGTTAAGGGTGAAAGGAGAAAAGTTTAAAGGGAATATTAGTGGGGGGCTTCTTCACGCAGAGAGTGGTGGGAGTGTGAAATGAGCTGCTGGATAAAGTGGTAAATGCGGGGTCACTTTTAACATTTAAGAAAAACTTGGAGGGGTTCATGGATGAGGGTGGTGTGGAGGGATATGGTTCAAGTACAGATCAGTGGGACTAGGCAAAAAATGGTTCGGCACAGACAAGAAGGGCCAAAAGGCCTGTTTCTGAGCTGTAAGTTTTCTATGGTTCTACATCTGTCCTGTCAAGACCCCTCAGGATCTCATACACTTCAATGTGTGACTGTATGATGGTACGTTATTCTCAGATCCACAATGCTTTCCAATATTCCAAGCAAATTCATGAAACTTGAGCATCTTTTGCTAAAAGCAACTCGACTTTTTGCCTTCCTTAGCTCAAACTGTCTCGAGAACATGTCTGTAATAATGATCTGCAGAAAGTGCTTCATCAGTTTGCAGGTAATTTCATGGTTCCCCTTTTCCACACCAGTGGAGCATTACTATTTCTAACCCTGTTCTCTGATAAGACATTTCATAAATTTATGCACTGCTTCATGCTCTGCACCAGATTTATTTTGAAGAGGAGTGAGCAGCAGGTGCAGTGGTTTTTTACCAGCAAAGGCAATCTCTGGGCCTAATTTTTCCTGTGTCAAAAATACTGTTAATAATAATCTTGAATAAAAAACAGGTAATGCAGGAAATACTCAACTTCTTTGGGGAGCGAAACAGAGCTAATATTTCCAGGCACTTTCGCCCCTTATGCATCTTTGCTGCCTTTGACCCTACATTAGTGACCACCCACCTTCAATCAGCTAGGCCTTTAGCTCTGGGATTCCCTCCTCAATAATTGAGTTTCCAACCATCTAGCGTTGGCCTGGAGTCTCCAGGAATCGAAAATCAATCTCCAGGACACGGCTGAAGATAGAAAACGTAAGAACTAGGAGCGGGAATTGGCAATTCAGCCCATCGGGCCTGTTCTATAATACAATCATGGCTGATCTCATTTTGGCCTCATCTCCACCCTCCTGCCCTACTCCCCATAACTCTTCATCCCCTTACTAATGGAAAATCTATCTCCTCCTTAAATTTGTTCCGCATCTACTGGTGTAGAGAATTCCGCAGATTCACGACTCTGAAGTAATTCCTCCTCATTTCTGTTTCAAATCTGCACCCCCCCCCAACTCCTTAGCCTAAAATAATGGCCACTTATTGCAGAATGTTCAACAAGGGAAAACATCCGCTCAACATCTACCCTGTCAATCACCTTTAGTCTCTTATATACCTCAACTAGATCTTCTCTCAATTCTTCTAAACCCCAATGAATCTAATCCCAAACTGCTCAATCTCTGTTCACAAGACAAGTCCTTCATCCCTGGAATCAATCTAGTGAATCTAGACAGTGTGTAACCCTGGAGATAAATCATTCAAATATTAAAAAAAAATTACTTTTCTTTATCATAGAATAGAATCATAGAATCCCTTCAATGCAGAAGAAGGCCATTCGGCCCATCAAGTCTGCATTAACCACAATCCCACCCAGGCCCTATTCCCGTAACCCCACATATTTACCCAGCTAATCCCCTGACGCTAGGGTCAATTTAGCACGGCCAATCCATCTAACCTGCACATCTTTGGACTGTGAGAGGAAACCGGAGCACCCGGAGGAAACTCATGCAGACACAGGGAGAACGTGCAGACTCCACACAGACAGTCACTCAAGTCAGGAATTGGACCTGGGTCCCTGGCGCTGTGAGGCAGCAGTGTTAGCCACTGTGCAACCGTGCCATCCTTAAGCTTGTTATTTTCTTTGAATTTGTTTCTTTATCGGGCACAAAAATATTAAATTGGGCAAAGCTGCCCATCAAACATCATCCAGCTGCGTAATGAGTCTTTTTGCTTTCCCTTTGGCATAGGTAGGCAGTGCGTCACAAAGGTGGATTTGTTGGTCAACTAATTGTTGGAACATGGGGACAAGTCATGTGATGAAGCCTCCGGGAACACAACGCTACTTACTTTGGGTGGCACGGTGGCATAGTGGTTAGTACTGCTGCTTCACAGGGCCAGAGACCTGGGTTCAGTTCCCGGCTTGGGTCACTGTCTGTGTGGAGTTTGCACATTCTCCTCGTGTCTGCATGGGTTTCCTCCGGGTGCCCTGGTTTCCTCCCACAGTCCAAAGATGTGTGGGTTAGGTTGATTGGCCATGCTAAAAATTGCCCCTTAGTGTCCTGAGATGCATAAATTAGAGGGATTAGCGGGTAAAATATGTAGGGATATAGGGGTAGGGCCTGGGTGAGATTGTGGTTGGTGCAGACTCGATGGGCCGAATGGCCTCTTTCTGCACTGTAGGATTCTATGATTCTAATATTTATACGTTGGTTGGAAGGTAAAATAAATGAAAGTAGTGACTCAGATCAGGGAAGGTGAAAACTGACCATGAATGTTACATCTTTGATCAATAAACCATGGATTTCAGGCTAATTAATTCCAGATCTTAGATCTTTCGATGGCCAGTACCTTCTCACAATTAGGTGTATGTCAGTTGTGTCACCATAGCTGACGTGCAATGTGCTCACCAAATGTCTTGACAGGCCCCTTGTTGTAAAATGCAATTTCTATCTGTTATGTTTGAGGTCTAGTTATGCACTATAAAGACACCATGAGGTAGGTAGGTGTAAGTCCAACAGGAACAGTTTATTCAATGTTTTAATAGTAGCACAGTCAGTCCAACACTAGCTCCAGCAAGCGCCACCCAGGGCGGACTTGGGCCCCGGATCACCTGACCCTTTCTCTTAAAGGGGCATACGCCCATATACATACATAACGCTACCAGCTTTACAAAGGCTACGAGGAGACTTTAATCTAGCCCCCATCTGATTTGCACTTGAAAAGCATGCTGAGCATCTGGCGGGCAACTTGTACGTTAATTTTCCTGTCGAATTCAACTTTCAGATTCACTCTTAGCTGTGTGTCCAGTGCCCCTGCTCAAAACAGGAGGGAGAACTGCTCGGTTACTGTAGTCTTAGGCTCATTGTAGGGCCCGGTTTTGAAATGTTTAAAGAGAAGTCGGTGAAGTTTACAGAGCTCACCAACCTCCAGATGAGTCCAAGTGTAGGCCTCTAAAAGGTTTTGCATTTCTATAGCACACCTCATCCAAACAAAGTACTTTTTGGAGTCTGGTCACTGTTGTAATGTAGGATTGTAACTTGTGCACTCGAGAAAACTCCCACAAACACCAATGTCATAAAGGCCACATGATAATTGGATTTTATACTTGGCTGAGGAATAAATATTGACAGTCACGCTCCCCTATTCTTCTTCCAAATAGTGCCATGGGATCTTAAATTTACATCATGATAGGACAGGCAGGCTGTAGGAAATTGTAAATACCTTATTTAATTCATTTATGAGGATGTTCAGATTAAAATGTTGTTTGCATTATTTCTAGAGAAGTTTGGAATTGTGATAGTTTGCGATTGTACAGTTTGCAGTTACCAGGAAGCCAAAGAATTAATGACAAAATGAGAACGCAACACACTGGCCACACAAAGCAGCTGTTCATTGTCTTGGAGGCAAATGCTTCTGTGTCACAATGTGTCTCTTTACGGTGCATTACCATTTTGGATAATGAAATGGCAACAATGCACCTGCAGTTAAATGCCCTTGCCACACATAGGAAGATGTAGGATGGGATGGTGGCAGTGGTTGGCATTGCTGCCCCCACAGCGCCAGTGACCTGGGTTCAATTCCCGGCTTGGGTGACTGTCTATGCGGAGTTTGCACATTCTCCCTGTGTCTCTGTGGGTTTCCTCTGGGTGCTCCGGTTTCCTCCCACAATCCAAGGATGTGTGGGTTAGGTGGATTGGCTGTGATAAATTGCTCCTCAGTGTCAGGAGGTAAATGGAATTGCGGGGATGGGACCTGGGTGGGATTGTGCAGACTCCATCGGTCAGCTGGCCTCCTTCTGCACTGTTGGGACTCTAAGATGGCCAGGTGGACAGGGAGCGTGTACAAAAATGCGGGTATTAGGCCGCAGCTGGAGTACTGTGTGCAGTTTTGGGCTCCGTACTTACGCAAGGATATTTTGGCCTTGGAGGGAGTGCAGAGGAGGTTTACTAGGCTGATGCCGGAGTTGAGGGGGTTGAGCTATGAGAAGAGGCTGAATAAATTAGGCTTGTACTCGTTAGAGTTTAGAAGAATGAGGGGAGATCTCATTGAGACGTATAAGATGATGAATGGGATGGATAAGATAGAGGTGGAGAGACTCTTCCCGCTCAGAAAGGATAGCAGGACTAGGGGGCACAGCCTCAAGATAAAGGGGGGACGGTTTAGAACAGAGTTGAGGAGGAACTTCTTCACTCAAAGGGTGGTGAATCTCTGGAATTCTCTGCCCGTTGAAGTGGTGGAGGCTACCTCACTAAATATTTTTAAGATGCAGGTTGATGGGTTTTTGATAAGAGAGGGGATTAAGGGTTATGGGGAGAGGGCGGGAATGTGGAACTGAGCCACGACAGATCAGCCATGATCTTATTGAATGGCGGGGCAGGCTCGAAGGGCTAGTTGGCCTACTCCTGCTCCTATTTCTTATGTTCTTATGTTCTTATGTATGAAAGTAGGAATCTTGAAGACCCTGGCACACAGGAGGAGGAGCCAGGGAAGGAGAGATATCAGAGAGAACCAAAGAGAATATCTCCTGAGGTCAGGCAGCTTTGAGGAGCAAGGATTGAAAGCAGCTCCCCTCTATCGCCAACTGCTGAGTATTTTCTTCAATTGTTTACATCATAAATCCTGGTGAATCATTCCATCAAAATCATTGGGCAGAATTTTACGCTGCCCCCACCTCACCCAAGTCAGTTTCTAAGGGGGCTGCAGGAGTGTAAAATTTAGTGGACTGCAATCCCACTTGGAACCTGCCCATCTAAACCCAGGCACAGTGAGGTGGGCATGGCCTCAGGCACACAACCCACCCTTTCATTTATTAAGTGGCCACTTAAGGGTCTTTTCTTGCCCCATCTCAGTATTTAGATTGGCAGGAGCGGGTGTGGGGAGGGTGGAAAACAGAAAAAAGCTTTTCTCCATCTCAAGTAGGAAGGCGGAAGGGCCTCAATCCAAAGATCTCTTCAGAGTTGGGGCGCACTCCCCTCCGGGACCTTGGCCTACTACATTCACTGGTCTATTTCCCAATGCCACAGTTGTTCCCCTCCTGATTCCCTTAGGGCATCCTCGACCTTGCTGCCGCTGGGACCTCCAGGATTTACCTTTCCTAAGGTTCCAGGACTGAGTTCCAGGTCGAGTGCTGCAGTACCGCTTTTGGTCACTGCAGCACTGTGCTTTGTTCGGTTGGAGGGCTGTTGGCCAATCTAATTGACTGACTGCTGTCACCCAGGTGGGACGACCTTCCAAGGGCAGATGGAAGTCCCGCCCACTGCCTATCAATTTTCAAGTGAGTGCTAAATGGCAGTGGGCTTTCGAGAGTCAGTGGAAGTGTGTTTCGCACTGACTTCTGGGATAGCAAGCACTAATTGCTCACCATCCTTAAAATCCTACCCAATGTCTGTCACCTTTTTGTCTTGTTTCAGCAACTCAGCCCAGGTCAAGAGACCATACAAAGGCTTTGGTGTTTATGTTCTATCTGGAGGGTGCTTTTTTTTTCCTGAATATATTTGTGCTCGGCCTGGCCTTACAAAGATCTCCCTCTTGCTGCCAGCCTCACCCACTTATCTTCCCCTCCATCCCCTTCCCAACCCACACCAACAAGCCTTACTGGTCACTGGCCACCATGGCTGGACCGCCTGCAGGTTGCCGAGAAAGATTATAATCGAGGCAAGATCTGAATCTGGTTCCTCCGTAAGTGTCAGCCTATCACTTGTGTCACATCTGCTACGCACCAAAAATCTCTTTCACCAGCACACACACCCCAGCTACCTGTAACATCCCCAACAAAGCCATCTGCTATTCCAACATTCAAATAACAATTGTCTTTATTAACAAACCTACTTCTAGTGATAGCATTTGAGAAAAAATGTCCAGTGACTATCAAAGTAAATTAACCGAACATTTGGAGAAAAGAACAAACTTGCATTTCGCCCTGGAGGTTGCTTCAAAATAGCCAATGGAATATAGGTGGCATGGTGGTACAGTGGTTGGCACTGCTGCTTCATAGCCCAAGGATCCCGGTTCAATTCTGTCTTCAGGTGATTGCATGGAGTTTGCACATTCTCCCCATGTCTGCTTGGGTTTCCTCCCATAGTCCAAAGGTGTGCAGGTTAAACTGGTTAGCCATGCTAAATTGCCCCTTAGTGTCAGGAGGATTAGCAGGGTAAGTGCATGGGGTTATGGAGATAGGGCCTGGGTGGGACTGTTATTGGTGCAAGCTTGATGGGCTGAATGGTCTCCTTCTGCATTGTAGGGATTCAATGATTCATTTTAAACAGTGTTGCTGTGCTTCCATTTGCAGAAGTAAGAAGAGATTATTTGTTCCATTTCACTAACATACCTTACTAACCATTTCACGTTTTAATTTGCAATTCCTGATAAATATATTTCTTAAGGTGAGTCAATAGCTCAGTTTAACTTGTCCGTATTCACTTCCTTTAATGATTTGAGATACATGCAATCAGAAGCTGATGCTTTCTCCATTTTCCCTTTCAATAAGCACCTACCTGTTAATCTTTATTTTCATTATGTATTTTGCTGGTGCTTTCTGAAATGTGATGGCTGCTTCTGTTGTAATGCTATATATTTCTCCAGGGAATAGGCAGCAAAAGGAAATCATTCTAAGGCTTTATCATACTTTCCTCTCTTAATCACAGTGCCTACTTTCTCTTTTGGTGCATTTGTTTTATGTGCTTTCTGTTGCAAGTATGACAGTCTACAATGAGTAACTCTATCACAGTTGACAGTAATCTTGCTTTAGTTCAAACTCCATGCTACATATTCTTGGCTGGCACTGCTATGCAGTTTTGCACTGTCAGAGAACTGGCCTTCCATTTGGCCACAAAAACTAGACTCTTCAAAAATTCATTCTTGAAATGGGAGTGTCACTGGCAAGGTCAAAATTGGTGTGATTTGATTTGATTTATTATTGTCGCATGTATTGGTATACAGCGAAGAAGTATTGTTGCTTGCGTGCAATATAGACAAAGCATACTGTTCATAGAGAAGGAAAGGAAAGGGTGCAGAATATAGTGTTACAGTCATAGCTAGGGTGCAGAGAAAGATCAGCTTAATGCAAGGTAGGTCCATTCAAAAGTCTGATGGCAGCAGGGAAGAAGCTGTTCTTGAGTAGGTTGATACGTGACCTCATACTTTCGTGTTTCTTTCCTGATGGAAGAAGATGGAAGAGAGTATGTCTGGGATGCTTGTGGTCCTCGATTATGTTGGCTGCTTTTCCAAGACAGTGGGAAGTGTAGTCAGAAGGCAGCAGGAAGTGTGGATTTATTGCCCATCCCTAATTGCCCTTGAGGATTGCTGCAGCCCATGTGGTAGCACAGTGTACTAAGGGAGGGAGTTTCAGGTTTTTAACCAGGTGACAGTGAAAGAATGGTGATATATTTCCAACGTTGGATGGTGTGTGGCTTGGACAATTTTCAGCTGGCAGTGTTCCTGTACACCTGCTGCCCTCTGTCTGGATGTCAGGGGTTTGGAAGTTGCTGTCAAAGGAGCGTTGGTGAGTTGCACACTCTGCTGTTATGGTGCATTCGTGGTGGAGAGAGTGAATGGTATAGGGATGGATGGGTTTGTAAAAGGGAGTGATGATACCTACACTAAGAGATTGTATTCCAGTGGAATGAGACCACTCAAGGCAAGATTCTAACAATGTCACTGAAAAACATGGAATCATAAAAAATTGAAATCAGTGCCAATGAAATCCATCCCGTGGAATTTATTCCCTGTACAAAACCAAATTAGGCTGCCTAATTCACCACCATGTTCCTCCTGTTCGAATCAGACCAGTGTTTTCTTCCCCCTGGATTTAATGTCTTGTCACCCATCACACATGTGTTCTTGAAACATATGTGGCCATTGAAACGGTGTAAAGGATAGGGTACTTGCGCAGCCCAGGGGAATTGTGGGTAAAACCTCTGCCATTATTAAAGGCTGACCTGAAGGTGAAGGCCCACATTTTATAAACTTTAACGAGCATATGTCCAGTGGACAGATATTATTCAGTTAAATTACCTCTCCCAAATTCTTTGCAGGGTTGAAATGTAGACTAGCTGCTGGCTGATGCCAATGGTACTAATTCTAGCTATGACAGAATGTCTGGTGTGGCAGCAAAAGTGGATGATATGTTTAATGCGGTGGAATAGCAGTGTGGGAGCTGGTGGCTATGACAGGCTGGCTGGTGGGTGTTGTGAGACTTCTTATAGTGGGGTAGTGGGCAGGGGGAGGGGATGCTTAGAAATAAACTAAAAATCTTCCAGAATTTGTTATTTATTCTCCAGAACACGACTGATACTAACACAAGTGTAAAGTCCACAATTTTGTTCTGAAATTATTGAGTAGAGAAATGTTTGTCATTCATTGACTTTCGACTATTCTACTTTATAATGTACAATATATTTGTTAAACCTTTGGAAAGAGTGTTTCTTTAAAGCTGTCTTGGAATTGAGAATGTGCTGGTGACTTTATGGTAGCTGGTGGAAAGGCAGTAATAGGTTTGCAGTGTTTAGGGATGGTTGGTGAGTGTGATGGACTGACTGATGTGGCAGCAGTGGTGGTGAACACATTGCCTGATTCAATATGTTCCTACTTTGTTGCATCTTTCTTACTCTCTTCTTCTCATAAGGAGTATTAAGTTTACATTTATGCATTAAGTTCATGTCAATCACTGCTATCTAAATTGGTGTCTTTTTTTAAATCTGAAAATTGTTGCTATTACATTTAAAAAAAAAACAAATGGTTTGGAAACCATTATTAATGCATCACGCTAGCGTTCTCTTAGTGCTATGAATGGCTTTGAGGACTTAGGATCCTAGCACCGTGGCATATGTGGGGGCAGCACAGTGGCAGGGACTTAGGTTCACTTCCCGAATTGGACAACTGTCTGTGCGGAGTTTGCACATTCTCTCCATGTCTGCGTGGGTTTCGTCTGGGTGCTCCGGTTTCGTGCTGGTTAGGTGCATTGGCCATACTAAATTTTCCCTCGGTTTACCCACCAGAGTGTAATGACTAGGGGATTTTCACAGTAACTTCATTGCAGTGTTAATATAAGCCCACTTGTGACACAAATAAATAAACTTTAAAAATCTCTGATCATTCAGCTTGCTGGACAAAACAATTGTCTTTCAAATTTGCATCTTTCCTGCCTCATTTCTAGCAACTACTTGTATTTGTATAGGGTAGAATTTTACAGTCCCTCCTAGCAGGATTTTCCAGTCCCAACAAAGTCAATGGAATTTTGAATGGTCCGCTGCATTTTCTGGCAGCAGGGTCTTACGATTCTACCCATAATGCAAAGTGTGTTCTCCTGGTCCCTTCAAATTGCCTGTAGTCATAATTAATTTGACCTTTCACTTGTAATTTTGCCATATTGCAATGTGCCCTGCTTCAGCATCAGTGCAGGTGTTTACTGCACAGTGATAAGAACTAAGAACAAAAAACAAAAAAAATTACAGCACAGGAACAGGCCCTTCAGCCCTCCAAGCGTGCACCTACCGTGCTACCCTTCTGAACTAAAACCCCCTACCCTTCCAGGCACCATGTCCCTCTTTTCAAGACACCCCTTAAAAGTCACTCTTGTATCTGCTTCCACTACTATATATGATGAGGTGGCTGAGTGGTCAAGGTGATGGACTGCTAATCCATTGTGCTCTACATGTGTGGGTTCGAATCCCATCCTCTTCAATGACGCATTTTAGGGCATAGTGGTTAGCACTGCTGCCTCACGGCGCCAGGGACCCAGGTTCAATTCCCGGCTTGGTTTACTGTCTGTGTGGAGTTTGTATGTTCTCTCTGTGTCTGCATGGGCTTCCTCTGGGTGCTCTTGTTTTCTCCCACAGTCCAAGATGTTCAGGTTTGGCAAATTGGCCATGCTAAATTATCCATAAGTGTACCCAAACAGGCACAGGAGTGTGTGACTAGGGGATTTTCACAGTCTTCACTGCAGTGTTAATGTAAGCCTACTTGTGATTAATAAATAAACATTACTGCTACAAATATTGATGTTGGGTAAATAATCATCATATCACCAATCCAAGATTACTGAAGATAGCTTTCATTTGATTGACTGGAACACAAGTAGTCTATATATATCTATATATACTCATCAGGTCACAAATTAATTCTTCATAATTGCTATCTACATGAAAAGCGAAAGATTAAATTATTTATAGAATTCATATACAAACCCCTACATTACTACAGAAATAAATACATTCTGTGCACAGCAGAGCTCATAATCTAATAGCTTAATACCAGACATGATTAGATCTGATTTATATTGGTTTGGCTTTTCAAACAGTGGTGAGATATCCAAGTTTTCAGATATGCCATCTGCTGGGGATTGACGGCCTTTGTTTTGCATGTAACTGCTCCAGCAATTTGTTTTGATGTGTGAATGGGCCAGGCAGGTTTAACGGGGAAGACAAGCCTTTCACATCAGCACACTGGCCCTTGCCTTTAACACCATGAATGTATTAGTTTGTTTCGGTCAACAGATGACTAAGTGAGCAGTGAAGTTACCCTCGCAATTATGTTCATCTTGTTAATACAGCTCCCAAGCTGCAAACTACACCACCTGGAAGGACAAGGGCAGCAGATGCCTGGGAACACCACCACCTGCAAGTTCCCCTTCAAGTCTCACACTGTGCTGAATTTAGAATTATGTCGCAGTTTCTTCATCAGAGTGGGATCAGAATCTTGGCATTTCCTCCCGTACAGCACTGTGGGTGTACCGATACCACAAAGACTGCAACGGTTCAAAAGGACGGCTCAACACTATTTTCTCAAGGACAACAAGGGACGGGCAACAAATGCTGGCCTTGCTAGTGATGCTCACATCCCCAGAATTAATTGCTTAAAACGTGCCATCTGCTGTATGCAAAACCCTCATAATACAAAGTATGAACTTGATATTTGCATGCATATATGCACACTCCCAACAGAGGGTTGCTGGGCTCAGTTGGCTTGAACATGGTGCAGAATAATGCCAACAGCATGGGTTCAACCCCCTTAACGGCTGTAGTAGATTACAGAGGCCTGCCCCCTTGCTTTACCCCATGGCTGATACGGAGTGTTGCCTCTCAAGCTATATAACAAATTCTCTCTCTAATAGAGTGGGGTGTCCATTGTGGAATCTGGTTAGTTGTCTACCTCTATGTATTATCACAGTTCATAACCTAGCCAAGGTCAAGTTAATAGTTGGAAACAAAATGGTTTCATTCTGGGACTTGTTGATTCTGCCAAAGCATATTTATAGATAGATAAATACAAAAATATTCAGTGACTATTCTGTAATGGAAATTAAGAATTCCAAGTGTTTATTTCTATTGACTAAATGTTGGCATTTCGATGGAGAACATTGTGAACATCCTTTTACTCTGGTTGTCTTTTGATCCTCAAGTCATTTTCTGTTTGTTTTGTTAACCACATTCTGTTTCATTATAAACTTTATTCAGTGAAAAAAAATGATTTTGTTGGACTTTTCCTGATTACATTTATTCACTTTTGGGAAAATATTAATGTACTCAAAACATGTTTTAATTGTTGACACAGTACAGATTGTTTAAACACCTGTATCGATAGTGCTCTCACATCACTTCCCCCCACCCGATCATCACTGCTCCTAACACTCATAATCCCTAATACTGACCTGTGCAATCCCGGAACTGTGTTTCCTCACCTCTCAGTCACTTCCCCCCACGGCAAACCTCAGCTCCGCATGTCTTTTTTTACTTATGATGCGAGCATCATTGACAAGGCCAGCAATAGTTGCCCTTCCCATATTGCCCTTGAACTGAGTGGCCATCTCAAGAGGACAGTTAAGCGTTAACCACATTGCTGTGTATCTGGAGTCACATGTAAGCCAGACCAGGTAAGGGTGGCAGATTTCCTTTCTTCAAGGACATCAGTGAATGAGATTTTTTTTTACAACAATTGATTATAATTTCATGCTCACCATTATTGAATACACTGATTACTGAGACTAGCATTTAAATTCCAGATTTATTAATGTAATTTAAATTACACCAGTTGCCATGTGATTTGAACTCATGCCTCCAGAGCATTAGCCTAGATCTCTGGATCACGAGGCCAGTGACATTGCCATTAGCCCCCCGAACTCCCAACCCTCAACCTGATCCGAGCCAAGCTCCTGTCCTGCTTACCTGTGAGTCCCTGGGACACTAGCACTATAGTCCTAGCATTAGCTGGAATTTGAATTGCAATTTTCTGTCAGTGCAAAAATATATATCTTATTATTCTTGCTTTGGATATACGATGACACATTTTAGATTTTCTATTTGGCCTTTCAGAAATTTTCCACTTTAGTGAACAGATGACCAAAACTACAGTAAACTATCCTAATAACAGCAACATGCCTCCAGAAAAATTCTTTGAGTGGAGATAGCTACATAATACAGATTGGACTGAACCTTACATATGTGGGGAAGGTGAGCTTCAAAAAATCGGTTGTGAACCAATTGACAATCGGTTCTTGATGGTCATTGCAGACACGAAGGGCCAAAGGGCCTCTCTTTATGCTGTAAAACTCTATGACTCTAATAAGAAAGGCTGCTTCATGCAAAGTGATATTGTGCTGTGGACAGCCTTAACAAGTTGGAGGTGAGACGTCCACCCTTCAATGAAAGTCAATCTAATTGGCCGGCAGCTCTAAGGTATCACAGACATGATCATGTAAGTGGGACAAAGGATGCCACAACCTGTCTCACTCAGAGCTCTGACCAATTTTGACCTACAAGGTACAGACTTTTATTTAAATATTACAATAAATTTGAAGTCAATACTTATCAATGAAAATTGATAGACAGGGAGACTTGGCTCCAATAATTTCTGCTTCCAATCTCTCTGGGGCACATTCTTCATTCCATCCTGCATTCTATAGCCTGTGGTCCATCATCCTCTAGATGTGTGTCAGTGACGTCTTGTAACTCCTTTATTTTGTCCCAATCTATGTTCATTTAGCAGTAAGGATACTTCTGTTGCAAGAAATAAGAGAACTAACTTCAGAAAGTAAATCAAGGAAAAAAGTTTAATAAAAAAACTTCATTGCTCTCACACTTGGGGCTACATCCTGGGCCACACAAGCCCCATCTACTTTTTATTTATAGTAAGTCAGCTAGTCAGCTGACCACCACATTGTTTTGCCATTGGCTACATTGCCTACTGGATCAACTGACCAGCTGACCCTCACAGCATGTTACCATTGGTTACATTATAGTAGATTCAATGTTATCATTGGTTACATTATAACAATCCAGAGACCCTTATCATGCCATATTAGACCATAGTTTATCCTGGCCAAAATGATTAGATCAACAGTGATAGTCTGTGGACCCCCTGGGCAGGTAGACTCTTGCAGGTCTTTCCTGCTTTGTTCCCAAAGGTTTTCAGATTCACATTCCTTTTAACAGCTCAACTTGTGTAATTCAGCAGCTTCACATTTACGTCACCCTGCCTTTCTGCTAAGGTTTCCACTTACATCACCCATTGTCCTTAACACCACAGAGTATAGCCTTGAAAAACATTGCCATAATGTTATATATTTAAGTGGTTGCAGATTGCTTTAACAGTTGATCACATGATTTATCAATGATGTCATTAGGGTGTTGTACTGGCTGCTGTTTTACTTTCAATCTGTACTCTGTACAGGCAAAAGGTCCTGGAATAATTGTGTTGCTATTTGTTTGAATCCAGGTGCACAAACCACATTCTTTGTTTTTTATTTAAACACAATCCCTAACACAGTGAGGACGTTACACATGATTAAAGAAAGCATGAACTCAAACAGACGTCAAGATATTGGTGCTCGGAACATATATTTATAACATCTATAGTTCAATTTGTTTAATGGTTCTATCTTTCACCAGCATGAAATATCTTATAATTTATTGTCCCTGGACTGATCCAAATGAGTTAGCATATGAACCTCCTCCTATTTGCATAATTTCCTCTTTTACAATGAGCTACACACACATATTCTAACATTGACAAATTGTTAGTGTTCAGTGAAACTAATCATCATGCTTTGTATTCCAATCTTGACATTACTGTTTCATAAGAATATAGCAGAATGATTATTATAGCCAAACCATTAAATCAACAAAATCTAACAGCCCTTGCAATCCCCTGAACTTAGCAGTGGGTGCTGCTGGGGTCAGCAATAAGTTCCATGGAAGAAGGCTTCATGGATGCCAGAGTGAGGTGAGTCTAGACTTTATGAGCAGGGAGATACCCTTGGGCGATGGCAGGCGGGGCTATAGGGATGATGACTGAAGCAGGGGTTTGGGAGGTCAGGCATTGTACCTGTGAGAGGAGGGGGTATGTTCTTGGAGGAGAGAATAGAATGTGGCTTTGTTGCCTAGATAGTAACACCAAAGGATGTATATCTCCCCTTCATTCTCACTAGATTTCCCACCATCACCCACCTTTCTCTGCCCAGCATACTATGCTAGTGGAGACAGATTAGGGTTATTAGGTGGTCATTAGTTGAGCACTTACAGGACTCAGTGGACCTAATGGGGGTTAGTAGACCTTGCCTATCCCCAAACCTGCCCCATATTACAAGGACATATTTTATGTATGCTCCCCTCCACTCCCTACCAACTCCCCTGCTGAAAACATGCCCAAAGGTAAGGCCATAAACTCCAGGCCACGATGTGGGTGAATCAGTCCCAGCCACCTAGATCAGTGCAGTCTCCAGGCATGATTGTTGGGGACAATTGGCCAATCATTTCTATCTGGGCAGAAACTTGTAACAACAATGTATGCGGACTTCATTTTATTCATCAAACGATGAACTTGCTGTGTAGATTTAAATCTAAATCCATTGTGCACAAAATATGGAGAACCAATTCATGTGACCTTGCCTGCATCCCTGCACCCGTCTCTCATACACTGGCAACAGGGAAGGGGGAAAAGAGAAGAAAAGGAGATTGGGTTTATTGAAGGTAACTCTACTCAAGGAGCTAACAATGAGGTAAACCAAATAGTCCCATCTCTTGCTGTAATTTCTGTGAAAATAAACGTTTGCAATTGAAGGCACATTGGCACAGCGTTTAGCACTGCTGCCTCACAGTGCCAATGGCCCGGGTTCGATTCCAGCCTTGGGCGACCGTATGGAGTTTGCATATTTCTCCCCGTGCCTGTGTGGTTTTCCTCTGGGTGCTCCGGTTTCCTCCCACAGTCCAAAGGTAATGCAGGTTAGGTGGATTGTCCATGCTAAATTGCCCTTTGGTGTTGCAAGATGTGTAAGGTAGGTGGATTGGCCATGGTAAATGTGTGGGGTTCCTGGGACAGTGCGGAGGGAAGGGCCTAGGAGAATGCTGTTTCTGAGACAACGTGCATACTCGATGGGCTGAAAGCTTCCTTCCGCACTACAGAGATTCTATGAAATAAGAAATAAAAACTGAAAATGCTCAGTAGGTCAGGCAGCATCTGTGGAGAGAGAAACAGGGAATTAATGTTTCGTGTTGATGGTCTTTCGTAAGAACTAACAAGCAATAACTTCCACTGAGGTAAGCTGAACATTTTAGTTAATCATAGAATCCCTACAGTGCAGGAGGAGTTGGACCTTCGAGTCTGCACTGACTCACCAAAAGAGCATCTTACCCAGACTCTATCTCTGCTACTCCACGTATTTACCCCATTAATCCTCCTAAACTAAACGTCTTGAGATGCTAATGTGCAATTTAGCATGACCAATCCACCTAACCTGCACACCTTTGGACTGTGGGCGGAAACTGAAGCACCTCGAGGAAACCCACGCAGACAAAAGGAGAACATGCAATCTCCACGCAGACAGTTAACTGAGGCTGGAATTGAACCCACGTCTATGTGAGCAGCAAGTGCTAACCACAGAGACTATGTCACCCTATTCATTTCAAGTCAGTGTGGGGTGGCATTGTGGCACCGGCAGTTAGCACTACTGCCTCACAGTGTCAGGGAGCCAGCTTGGGTCACTGTCTTGTGGAGTCTGCATGTTCTTCCCGTGTCTGCACGGGTATCCTCCAAGTGGGTCCGGTTTCCTCCCACAGTCTGAAAGATGTGCTGGTTTGGTGCATTGACTATGCTAAATTCTCCCTCAGTGTACCCAAACAGGCAACGGAGTGTGGTGACGAGAGGATTTTCACAGTAACTTCACTGCAGTGACAATAACAAATAAACTTCTAAACATCTAAATATCTAATACAGAACTTGGATTCAAACCCATTGGATTTGTTGCCCGATGGAGGTTGGTGGAGATGACAGACTCAGTCTACGCCTGAGTAGGTGAGGGGGGGTTGGGCGCAGTTGCGCTGCATCACCCCCTTACTAATTAAAATGGAGAATAGAATTATAATGAGAACCTAGTTTGCATATCAAAAGATTCAGTTGTTAACAATATAATCCTTTGAGAATCTCTACATGCCTGAAGTTGAAACATTCCCAGCTAGCGCATCTACCAACATGAAGAAAAAGGAAATTTAAAGCAGCAATTTGTAGTCCCATGTGCAGGTGTAGTGCTTCCTGTGAAAAACTATTATCAGAAGCCTCAGAGAGATGTGTGTCAGCGTAATTGGAAATTAAAATACATTTGAGGCCTTGAAGTTCCCATTTAAACTTTATTTAGTTCAATGCTTCTGGAGGAGTATTTGTCATTGGGATTAAGTATTTCTCATATGTTTCTTGGCAACACATCCTAATGGTGCTTTCTGCTGGCAAGGCACAATAATGCAAATCCGAGAAATTGGGCTCAACTAGAACAGATGGGTCATTTTCCATTGTAAACTCTGTGAGAGATGATAGACTAGTCTGGACAACACACTTCCGAAAGGATATAATGGCCAAGGATTGGGAACAGCACAGATTCACTGGGATGATACCTGATCTGAACGTGTTGGGTGAGATTTTACGGCCACACTCATCCCAAGACTGGAAAATCCTGCCCGAGGTCAGCGGATCTTTGCATGGTCTTGTCCAGCCCTGCTCCAATTCCCATGACGGGCAGGACGGAAAAGTTCCACCCGTTAAATTTAGGGAATGAGTTGCATGGACTATGTTTGTGTTTCCATTGCGTATTGACAACTGAAGAGTGAACTAATTGAGGTGTTTAAGGTGATCAGGTGATAGAAACTATTCACTCTAGTGGGGTAGAACAGAACGAGGGTACGTGACCTTAAATTTGGCACCCCCACAAACTCAACGGTCAAATGCTTTGCAAAGTAACTTAATTTGCAGTCCAGCCCATTGCAATAATGAGGTTGAATATTCCTGGATTAGCCAGACATTTACGGATGTGAATCCCTGCCTTGCAGAACAAATGTTAACACCAGGTCATGGAATGATGGGAATCATGGATAAATTAAATGTAAACTTTTAATTTAGATCCAGAACTGAAAGGCATGTGTGCAAATTCCGTTGATAAAGAGAAACCGGATCTGCTGATTGGAAAGTTTAGCATGGATGTAGAATTTAAAACATAGAACTGGACCTCACAGGAATGAAATTAGGAAATACTTCTTCAAGGAAAGGATAGTAGATGTTTGGATCTCTTTTCCACGATGCTATATCAATTGTTAATTCTAAATCTGAAATTGATTGCTTTTTGTTAAGAAGAAATAGATGGCGTGAAGTCAGCCATGTGGAGTTAGGTCACATGTCAGCTATAATCTCACTGGATGGTGGAAGAGCTGGAGGGACTAAGTGGCCTCTTCCTACTCCTATGTTTCCTATGGAAAGGTTTATTCAAGTAGTGATAATGTTACAGGACCCTGGGCAACTAATGCAGAGACACTCACTTCAGCACTTTGAAAATTGCTCTACAGAAAGCTGCAGGGAATGAACGGCTTCCTATCATTTCATTGTGACTCATGACTCTGTGACTGCACGTTCAGGCAAGTACTCTTCATAAGAAAACTTTCTTATTTCATTAGTGGCCTTTAAGGAATACCATTTTGTTTTTATACGTTCACAGGATGTGAGTGTTGCCTGCAAGGAGAGTAGTTATTACCCGTTCCTGATTAGCCTGGAGAAGGTAGTTGGTTGTGAGCTGCCTCCCTGAAATGTGGCCGTACGTCAGTGTATCTTCTTCAAATGTAGCCAGCGCTGCCTCAAGAAAATCCAATCTTGCACAGAGGACACAAAGACATTTTTAACAGCGTGCTAAGTCTTAATTATTACCAAACAACCACACTTTACAAACAAGCTCTTACAAGGTGTAATATTTGCTTCTTTCAGATTTTAATCATTGCAGGCAATTTAAAAAAGACTAACAAGTGGATAATTGTCTTCCTTAATTTCAATGCTATTTCTTTTTCCTTCTCTTTGGGCCTGATTTTACCATCGCATTGTGCCTGTTTTCAGGTGTGAAAATTTGGTAAAGTCTGATGTGAGGCAAGTAGTGCGATCTGCACCTGCCTCCACGCTGGTTCCCCTTTACCAAGGCTCAAAAATGGCCAGGATCAGGACCGCACCTGAAACGGGCGCGACAGTTATTTAAATGCATTAAATTGACTTAATGGCTGTATGCCAACTTTACCGGCACTTCCTCCTTTACCACCGTGTTCACCCATCTGGAATCGGCACAAAACAGACATGATCCATATAAGTCCGATTCGGGCGCTCCATCACTGAGGGTTAGTGAGGAGGTAAATCCCACAGCTCTCTGTTTGAGATTGGTGGGGTTTGGTGGGGTGGGAGGCGGTGGGTCCACTGTCACTCTGCCTGAGATCAGTGGGGGGGAAGGGGGGGGTCTGCTGCCACTCTGCCTGAGATTAGTGGGTGGTGGAGGGAAGGATGTTCTGCTGCTACTCTGCCTGAGATCAGTGTGGGGGAAGGGGGGGGGGCCGCTGCTGCCACTCTGCCTGAGATCAGTGTGGGGGAAGCAGTGGAAGAGCCTGCAATTGGTTGGATGGTGGGGGGGGAGGAATAAGGTGTCAGTCATGTTGGGGGAATGGGGTAATGTCTGAGGGGGCCAGGAGGAGGCCTTACCTGGCCCGGGTGGGATGTGGCAGGGGACCAGCGTTCTATCATTTTATCTACGCATGCAATGTTGGAGATTCCGATCGGAGCTGCAGGGTTTTGAGCGCGTTAAGCTCTGCCCACAGGCTTGTGCAAAGCAATTTGGAATTGCGGATATTTTTGCCGGCAAAGTGCATATAGGGGTGCCTGAGAACGGGTCTAAAAGCCGAAACACTCCCAGTTTCCAGTCTGCCCAGCACATAGAATCAAAACGGTAAAATAAAGCCCTTTATTTCAGTTTCTGCACTTTGATTCAGCATTGAATTAAATTTTCTAACTTACATTTCCTGGTTTATGTTTGCGTGGTTCAGTAAGAATGCTTCAAGCTGAATGTTGATGTAGACACCCCATTGCTTCCCCTGTTCACCCAGGTCCAAGATCTCCTGTATGGAGACTGTACTATTCTAGCTCTGAAATCACTGCACGTTCCAGTGCAGAAGCCCACTGAGAGTCTGTGGGCAAATGCAAGTGTAATGAATGATGAGTGACTTTCATGTGCCCCTGACTGCAAATGCGGGGCTTTTTGTTTCTCATTTGGTGAAGCTACGTGTTAGTTTAAAATGGATTATGCTTCTGTAAATGGTACTGAAAACTACACTATCTCATTTGCCTCATTTCCATTATAAGGACACATTGTCCAACTTCAGTGACACGTTTTACCTTTCAATACAAAGATCAGAGTTTCCAAGTTTTTCAAAGATAGGTGTCGCATGAAAATTTACATAGACATATTGATCCACAACTTCTGATTAGCAATGAAAAGTCATGGGCCATCAAAAATAGAAGTTTTTTTTCCACATTTAGCTGTGTTCAAAAATTGCATTCCAACTCCTGATGGGAGCAGCAGATGTTGGCCTTCAGCACGGTTAATTTAGCATGGCCAATCAACCTAACTCACATATCTTTGGACTGTGGGAGGAAACCAGGGCACTTGGAGAAAACCCATGCAGACATGGGGAGAAAATGCAAACTGCACACAGTGATCCGAGGTCGGAATCAAACCCGGGTCCCTGGTGCTGTGTGGTAGAAATGCTAACCACTGTGCCACTGTGTCATATGTATAAAAGAATATAGGTTTTGTCATTTGTTTTACATCTATGAAACCACTATTTAGATCTATATTATGTTGTTAGATAACTCTACATATGACACGCTTTCAAGTGTTCTTGTGTTTTAATGTGGAATATGGAAACTGTAAATGTAATTGGGAAGAAGGGAAGTCAGAACTTCTTGGACTATAATTTGGATCCTTGCTGCACAATATTGAGCAAAGGAATGTTTATCATTAGTATTATTCTGCCTTGCTTACTTCATTTATAATTATCTCATATTTAACTGTTCTGTTGATTCAATAAAACATTTGTATAAGTTCATGTTTAAATGTTTTGTTTTACTGTTTCAATAAGGCATTAGTAAAATTTTGTAAAGTTTAATGGAAAACATTTAATATTAAAATAATGTGATAAATGCAAAACTTTGTTACCATGTTAATATTCGATTAAACATTTTACTTTAGCAGCTGCTCTGTGACATTCCATTTAACTGCTGCATCTTTTCAAATTTCTTGCAGTAAATATATTTTTCTTTTGAACTCAACGATCAATAGAATATTTTGTTACTTTAACTCAACGGTTCTGTAAACGAGGAGGTATGGGAGGGAGGGATGGATGTGAGAGGGTAGAGACAGGGAGGGAAGGGAGGGGGAGGGAAAGGAATGGGGGAGGGGAGGAGGAAAGGGAGAGCGAAGGAGAGAGTTTGGACCAAAAATTGTACACTTAAATATAGATTGACTCTTCTCCCATGATCTCTGCACTAACGTTGAAGCCTCAAAAGAAATTCAGTGATTTTAAGAAGCCAAGCTAAAAGTGTGATGTACCAGCGAAGGTGGAACACGACTCCAGATTTTCAACCTGCACGGGATTCTGCAATACATAACAGAGGGGTAGTTTACATCAGCTTACAGGAGACTTGCATATGTCATCTTAAAGAATACACTTTCTTAAAGCATTTGAAATAGCCAAGTTGCATACTTTGCACTATAAATGTTGAACTCATTTCATCCTATATCTCAAGAGGCTGCGAAGGATCAGCATTTCATTGGAGAGACTAAAAATTGGGATAAATAACACTGCATAAAATACATAGCAAAATCCAAATGGACTTCAGCTGAAACTTGTTATGGAGACTGCAAATCCATTTTGTTATATATGAACTTGGATTGATCGGTATAGAGGGATTATGGGCCAAATACAGGCAATTGGCACTAGCTTAGGGGTTAAAAAAAGGGGTAGCATGGACAAATTGGGCTGAAGGGCCTGTTTCCATGCTGTAAGCCTCTATGATTCTACAACACACTTTCCACTGGAATTAGTATGAGATCACAAAGTTGTAAGAACATTTTAAAAATATCTTTCTTTCGTTTTCTGTGCATTATATATATTTTAAACATCTTTTAACATCATTTACAAAAAAAAAAGCTCCTCTCTGATCCCCCCCACCCCCCCCACTCACTTCAGGTAGATCTGAAAAAAGTATGCACTAAATAAGTGGAAATATTCACCTACTATCGGGGCAAGTAAAGAAAGATAGAAAGAGACTTCAGCTCAACTCCTTGAGTCAGGATTCAGGCTGGAAATTACAGGCTATTAATAGCCAATGAAGACAACATTATACAAATGTAATCTATTTTCAGATCTGATCACAGAAATTTATGACACGGGAGATCATTTGGCCCATCATGCTTGTTGTGGTTGAAAAAGAGTTACCTGGTCTATTCCACTTTCCAGCTCCTGGCTGGAATTCTCGGATCTCACATGGCCTGCTACAGCTGCCAGCAAGGATGGAGAATTTGGTGCTCAGCCAAATCTATGTTTTCTGCGGCGGGGCTGGAGAATCTCAGTGATGTTAGAGAATTCCGGCCACTTTCATTGCCCTGTAGGTTACAGCGTTTCCAATCCATTTCCATGTGTTTCTTTTCTAAATATAATAAGGGTTTCTGTCTCTGCCACCTTTACAGGCAGTGAGTTCCAGACTGCCCCACCATCCTCTGTGTGAAGAACATCCCTCCTCAACCCCCCTGTAACCCTCTCCGCCAATTACTTTAAATCTCTTCCCTCTCGTATAGGCCCCTCTGCTCAGGGAAATGGGTCCCTCCCGTCCAATCTATCTAAGCCCCTCAAAATTTCATACACCTCAATTAAATCTTCCCTCAATCTCCTCTGTGTGATCACGTCAGCCTATCCAATCTTTCCTCATAACTAAACATCTCCATTCACGGCAATATCTTTGTAAATCTCTGTACCATCTTCAGTGCAATCACTTCTTTCCTGTAACGCAGTGACTAGAATCGCATGTTATACATTAACTGAAGCCTAACTGGTATTTTGTACCGTTTTAGTAGAACCTCCTTGCTCTTACGTTCTATGGCCGGAATTCTCCAGCCAGTTGGAGGCTGCTGCCAGCGGGAATGGAGAATTTGGTGCTCGGCCACATCCTCATTCACTGCAGTGGGACTGGAGAATCCCAGCTGCAGGCGAGGTTGGAGAATCCCGCCCTTTGAAATTTCCAATCCTACCTGCCACAGGAATCGTAGCAGGCGGGACCGGATCGTGCACAGGTCAGGCAAGAGTTTTCAGTCTTGCGGACGGCGTGGCTGGAAAATCCCACCTTGTGTCTTGACAAATGGAGGAAAGTAGCTCATTGACCTTCTTAACCGCCTATCTTCAGGCATTGTGTGGGCATGCATAAAACATTAGATTGGAGTCGTGGGTGGAGAGGGGGACTGGTGGTGTTGAGATGGCGACACGGGCTCGTTGGGCTGAAGGGCCTGTTTCCCGGGCTGATTTTGTTCTTTATGTGCTTCCTGTTCCCTCTGTCCCTCTATGCTTCTCTTCCCTTGCATGTTCTGCCTTTCCCAAAAACAGCACCTCACATTTCTCCAGACTGATTTCCTTTTCCCACTTTCTTGCCCATTTGACCAGTCCATTGCTACCCTCCTGCTGTATGTAGCGATCAACCACACAGCCAATTCTTGTGTCATGGGCAAACCTTTTAACTGTGCCACAACTTTTCATTGATTGGTGAAAATGTAAGAACCTTTGCCACAAAATCGATAATAGTGCTTTCTCTTACACCTTACTGTTATACAAAGAAAAATGGATAACGCTAAAGTAATGCAATAAATAAGGCTCCCATGTAATGACACTAAAACTAGCAAAGGTTAATGGATATTTGAAAACTGTCCTCTGCAATAAGCTGTGATGTTTGTTTTAAATTAACTTCAGTTATTTTTTTCTCTTGAACTTAATGTTTTTTTTTCTTTTAGACTCTGTGGCGAATGTTGCCAGAAATTCACTCCCAAGATTGATTCATCTGAGTCATTAGGCAAAACCTCCGTGACTTCAGTAAAGAAGTACGTAGAATGGGTGAAAGAAGAGATCTGCCTGGTGAGACAAGAATGACAGATTGTAATTAAAAGATGTTGAAAGCTATTTCTGAAGGTAGGGGAAATTAAAACTTCAGTCATAATACAATCACTGCTGTCATGGAGACTGTAGGGCTTTGTGACTTTTATTGTTGGCACCTTTAGATGTTTTCTGATTTGCAAAGAATCTCTGGAAATACTGAATTGTCACGGGTTCAGATGGAGTCACTTTTTTTTATTAATACCTAGTTGTTTTGCATTTTCCTGTATAGAGTGGGAGGGCTCAGATGGAATTATATCTTTTATGTAAGACTTGTGATCCCTTCTGCTGGAGTTTCTCACAGTGTCCTGCCCAGTGAAGTTTTCTCATAAGTTCATTCATTAGTGTCACAAGTAGGCTTGCATTAACACTGCAATGAAGTTACCGTGAAAATCCCCTAATCTCCACAGTCCGGCACCTGTTCGGGTACATTGAGGGAGAATTTAGCATGGCCAATGCATCTAACGAGCATGTCTTCAGACTGTGGGAGGAAACCGGAGCACCCGGACAAAACCCACGCAGACACGGGGAGACTCTGCACAGACAGCGACCCAAGCTGGGAATCGAACCCGGGTCCCTGTCTTTGTAAGGCGGCGGTACTAACCATGCTGCCATCACGCTACCTAAGCAATGTTTAAGCTCCCAGTTGGTGAAGGCTAGGACTGATTACATCTATTTGCATCTGTTTTGATATATTTTTAGACAATGTAATTACATATGATAGCTCTGATTCAGTTGGTAGTACTTTTGCTTTGGGATCAAGTCAAGCAAACAGGAAAAAAGTGGCTGTATAAGGACTTTGCTATGCTTACAGCCATGAGAGAAATTCATCAAAGGAATGTCCAAGAAGATTGTTTGCAGAGTTTAAGACATTTACTAAATTGAGCTTTTAATCTCTTACTTTTGATTTGAATATGATGTAGAATTGAAGATGCCAAAATCAAGGGCCACTTAACAATAACGTAAATTAGTATCAGACCACCACATTGAATGATCAGCTAGACCTCTCACTAGACTTCAGGACAGAATGGGATTGGGGTCAGATTTTAGGACTAGGAGTCATGGTGGCACAGTGGTTAGCATTGCTGCTTCACAGCGCCAGGGACCCAGGTTCAATTCCTGGCTTTGGTCTGTGTGGAGTTTGCGTCTTTTCCCTGTGTCTGTGTGGGTTTCCTCCCATACCCCAAAGATGTGTGGGTTAGGTTGATTGGCCATGTTAAAATGTCAGGCAGTTAGTAGGGTAAATAAGTAGGGTTATGGGGATAGGGTCTGGGTGGGATTGTGATCGCTGCAGACCCGATGGGCCGAATGGCCTCCTTCTGCGCTGTAGGAATTCAATGTTTCTATGAGTCGGGAATCAGAAAAAAGAATGACCACTGAACAGCAAAGGCAGAAGTCGCACCTACATTTCTGTCTCTGGTTATTTTCAGCAGTACAGGATAGGGGAAGAGTCGGAATCCTCAACATGCTCCTCATTAGATGTTGAGCAATGACTTTATGCTTCTGCCAACTTAATTACTTTTCACGCCATAACTCTCTCTAAGCACAATAGAAGCACAGCCGGAACTGAAGCCAAACTCCCATGTGTACAAACAGTTTTGTCCAACATGGATCTACCTATCGGTTTACCCTTCCTTACTCAAAATATGAAATTAGACCCACTTAAAATAATACCTTATTGCTCATATTTATCAATACAAGCATAAATCCTTTAAAACTACCTTTGTTTTCCTGGCGACTGAGATTGATACATTTTGTGAGATAGAAGTGTGAAGGGTTATGGAACCAAGGTGAGTAGATGGAATTATGATGGTGATTAGCCTTGAACGGACAAACAAATGTTTGATTTAATTTGATTTAATATTATCACATGTACTGAGATACAGTGAAAAGTATTGCTTCTTGCACGCTGTACAGACAAAGCATACTGTTCATAGAAAGGAAAGGAGAGGGTGCAGAATGTAGTGTTACAGTCTTAGCTGGGGTGTAGAGAAAGATCAACTTAATGCAAGCTAGGTCCATTCAAAAATCTGATGGCAGTAGGGAAGAAGCTATTCTTGAGTTGGTTGGTACGTGACCTCAGAGGTTTGTATCTTTTTCCTGATGGAAGAAGGTGGAATCATGCTGGCTGCTTTTCCAAGACAATTGGAAGTGTGACAGAGTCAATGGATGGGAGACTGGTTTGCGTGATGAATTGAGCTACATTCATGACCTAATGTAGTTTCTTGCAGTCCTGGAGCCATACCAAGCTGTGTACAACCAGAAAGAATGCTTTCTATGGTTGCATCTGTAAAAGGTGGTGAGAGTCGTAGCTGACATTCCAAATTTCCTTAATCTTCTGAGAAAGTGAGGCATTGGTGGGCTTTCTTCGCTATAGTGTCAGCATGGGGGGATCAGGACAGGTTGTTGGTGATCTGGACACCTAAAAATGTCTGACAGTTGTTCCTTTGTTATTACAATATAAACCTTGTTCTTTCATTTGCTTCCACGCTGAGCATAACCATTAGTAACACTGAACCAATTCAGTTCTGAAGGGTGCCCAACCCCAGAGAAGAGTCTGGTGGATTGCTGAACTGGATTTATTATTTCCTTAGTGACACTGACGTCAGCAGGTTGTACAGTAATCATGTCTTACTGTGATGCCAGTACAAGGCGTTCCCCACTTGGCTTCATTACGATTTCTTCAATAATACCCATCATTAAAAATGAGATCATTCTTTCTGCTTTTTGTATTAAAATTCTCAGAAGCTGGCACTTTGACACTGCAGTTAGCACTGCTGCCCCACAACGCCAGGAACCCAGCTTCAATTCCTATCTCAGGTGACTGTCTGTGTGGAGTTTCACATTCTCGCCGTGTCTGCGTATGTTTCCTCTGGGTGCTTCGATTTCCTCCTGCAGTCCAAAAAGATGCAGATTAGGTAGATTGGGCATGCAGAAATTGCCCCTTAGGGGGATATGTGGGTTATGGGAATAGGGCCTGGGTGGGATTGTTGTCGATGCAGGCTCGATAGGCTGAATGGCCTCTTTCTGCAGTGTTGGCATTCTATCAAATTCTTTTATAAAGAAGGGTCCTCTGGGGCAAGTTTACAGAGACTGCTTTCCCTGGCTGGAGAGTCTCGTATTAGGAGCCTTAGTGCGTGACCTTACTAGCCATTCACGCCACGCTCCCACCGCAATGGAGTCGGAGATTCAGCCCAGCTGAATCTCTGTTCACCGTAGCGGGATGGGAAAATTGCACCAACGTGACTGGCTGTAACATTCCAATCATAGTCTTTGGCTGGGGAGGATCAGCCTTTTTGGACCGAGATCATAGGAAATCTCTTCACTCAGAGCGCTGTGAAACATTGGAATTCTTTACCATGGACAACCGTACCACGTTTAACCAATACAGAGCACCTATCGCCTGCAAGTTACTCTTCACACCACACACCATCCTGACTTAGAAACATCGCCATCCCTTCATTGTCACTGGATCAAAATCCTGGAACCTCCTCCCTAATGTTCATCCAGAAAGAACTCTTCAAATGTAGACAGTAAAAATATAACAAAATTTACTCCAACTTATAAATCAAATAAGAACATAACATAAGAAATAGGAGCAGGAGTAGGCCATCTAGCCCTTCGAGCCTGCCCCGCCATTCAATAAGATCATGGCTGATCTGTCGTGGCTCAGTTCCACCTTCCCGCCCTCTCCCCATAACCCTTAATCCCCTCTCTTATCAAAAACCCATCAACCTGCGTCTTAAAAATATTTAGCGAGGCAGCCTCCACCACTTCAACGGGCAGAGAATTCCAGAGATTCACCACCCTTTGAGTGAAGAAGTTCCTCCTCAACTCCGTTCTAAACCGCCCCCCCTTTATCTTGAGGCTGTGCCCCCTAGTCCTACTGTCTTTTTTGAGCGGGAAGAGTCTCTCCACCTCTATCCTATCCATCCCATTCATCATCTTATACGTCTCAATGAGATCTCCCCTCATTCTTCTAAACTCCAACGAGTACAAGCCTAGTTTATTCAGCCTCTCCTCATAGCTCAACCCCCTCAACTCCGGTATCAGCCTAGTAAACCTCCTCTGCACTCCCTCCAAGGCCAAAATATCTTTGCGCAGGTGCGGCGCCCAAAACTGCACACAGTACTCCAGCTGCGGCCTCACCAATGCCCTATACAGCTGCAGCAAGACCTCCCTACTTTTATATTCAATCCCCCTCGCTATGAAGGCCAGCATCCCATTCGCCTTCCTGACCACCTGCTGCACCTGCAAGCTGGGTTTTTGCGACTCATGCACAAGGACCCCGAGGTCCCTCTGCACCGTCGCCTGCTGCAGTTTTTCGCCACGTAAGTAATAGTCCTTCCTACCATTCTTCCTACCAAAGTGGACCACCTCACACTTGCCAACATTAAATTCCATTTGCCATTTCCTGGCCCATTCGCCCAGCCTATCTAGATCCTTCTGTAGACTCTCCCCACCCTCCGCACAATTTGCCATTCCCCCAATCTTGGTGTCATCAGCAAATTTCGACACCCTACACTCGGTTCCCTCCTCCAGATCATCTATATAAATGGTAAAAAGCTGAGGCCCCAGCACCGACCCCTGGGGCACTCCACTAGTCACCATCCGCCAATCCGAATAGCACCTGTTGACCCCCACTCTCTGCCTCCTATTTGACAACCAATCCTCTATCCACGCTAACACCCTACCCCCAACTCCATGTCCCTCGACCTTCTGCAATAACCTCTTGTGAGGTACTTTGTCAAACGCCTTCTGAAAATCCAGAAAGACCACATCCACCAGCTCTCCTCTATCCACCGCCCTAGACACATCCTCATAGAACTCCAGTAAATTTGTCAGACACGACTTCCCTTTAATGAAACCATGCTGCGTCCGCTCTATCAAGCAATTGCCTTCAAGATGCCTCGCAGTTTCCTCCTTAATGACGGATTCTAACATTTTACCTACCACAGACGTTAAACTAACCGGCCTATAATTCCCCGCCTTTTGCCTGGCACCCTTCTTAAACAACGGCGTAACATTAGCCGTTTTCCAATCTTCCGGCACTTCCCCGGAATCCAGCGACGTCTGGAAAATAACCACCAAGGCATCCACTATCACCTCCGCCATTTCTTTCAGAACCCTCGGATGCATTCCATCCGGTCCTGGGGACTTGTCCACAATCAGCCCCTCCAGTCTGTCGAGCACCGCCTCTCTAGTAACAGTAATGTCATTAAGACCCTCCAGTCCTACCACCTTTCCATCTCTAACACCCGGCAAATTATTCACATCCTCCTCCGTGAAGACAGAAACAAAAAAGTTATTCAAGACCTTAGCCATATCCCCATCCCCTACCACTAGGTCCCCTTTCTCATCCTCTAAAGGACCAACGTTCACCCTAGCCAGCCTCTTCCTTTTTATATATTTATAAAAACTCTTGCTATCCTTATTTATATTAAGCGCTAGCCCAGCTTCATAGTTTCTCCTACCCTTCTTTATCAACTTCTTTGTCAATCTTTGTTGACATTTAAACCTCTCCCAATCCTCTTCTCGCCCACTACTCTTAGCTCCTCTAAATTCCTCCGCTTTTAATTTAACACTTTCCTTCACCTCCTTCGTTATCCACGGTTTAAGAAAAGGTTTAATAAAGAAACTTTATTACTCCAAACTTTAGGCCTTATCCTGGGCCTTTCCAAGCTTCCCACAAGTCCCAACATGTTCTAATTTATACTGAGTCAGCTGGTCAGTTGATCATTACATCATTCTGTCATTGGTTACATGATTTACTAGGTCAGCTGACTCTTACAGCTTGTTCGCATTGGTCACATTACAAGAGATCCAGTGTAATCACTGGTTACATTCTAACACCTAACAGCAATGTTGCTTTATCTATATCACATGGACTAAGTGGTTCAAGGAGGTGGCACACCACCACTTTCTCAAGGTCAAGTAGGGGTGGACAACAAAGGCTGGCCTTGCCAGTAATACCCACATCCCAAGAACAAAAAACAAGACATAGGGAGTTCATTGGTCTGTAATATAAGAACAAATGGAATAGGAGTAGACCATAACACCTCTCAAGCCTGCTCCAATCAATAACATCAAGGTTGATTATCAATCGCAACACTCTTCTGCCCTATCTCCATGTCCCTTGATTCCTCTGACCTCCAAAAATCAACAATCTCAGCTATGGATATGCTCAACAACTGAACATCCACAGCACGGTAGCAGAGTTGTTAGCACTGCTGCTTCACAGCGCCAGGGACCCGGATTCAATTCCCGGCTTGTGTCACTGTCTGTGTGGAGTTTGCATGTTCTCCCCATGCCTGTGCGGGTTCCCTCCGGGTGCTCCAGTTTCCTCCCACATTCTGAAAGATGTGCTGGTTGGGTGCATTGACCCGAACAGGCTCTGGACTGTGGTGACTACGGGAATTTCACAGTAACTTCATTGCAGTCTTAATGTAAGCCTTACCTGTGACTAATAAATAAATTTCATTTCATTAACAGTGTGTGACCTCTTCTATGGCTGCTTCTTTTCTCTCTGGTTCCAACGCTAGCTCTATCACATCATTTCTGGTATATACAACGTAGCTCTAGTGAGCCAATAGGAATAAATACCAATACACAACATTTTCTTCCTGCTTAGATTGAACGAGATCAAAACAAGTTCAACATGAACAATAATCAATCAGTCAGATGGTCTGTTGAAATGGTTGATGGTGAAACTCTGGTGTCTTCTTCTGTTTGTATATTAGATACAGCTCTTGGGGTTCAAAGAATCAAGGGATATGGGGAAAAGGGGGTTCAGAATATTGAATTTGATAATCAGCCATGATCAAGATGAATGGCAGGGCAGGTTTGAAGGGCCAAATGGCCTACTCCTGCTTCTAGTTTCTATATTCACACTGATGGGCAGCTCTGGATTTTCATCTTTGCACTGATGTCACCGGTAAAACACGTCGAATTAACGGAGGATAATCCCAAATAGGATCCACATTAGTAACTCTGAACTGTCCCATTCAAGATTCACTGTCTGCTGCCTAACTAATTGCGGATCGATATTTTGGGCACCTCTGTTCTAGATGATGGAGATCAGGAGTTTGGAAATTGCTCTTGCACGAATCTTGGCAAGTTACCACACTGTAGATGGTACACATTGCTGCCAAAAAACACTGGCTGTGGAGGCAGTGAGTGTTTAAAGTGCTTACCAACTGGGCTGCTTTGTAATGGATGGTGTGAAGAGCCTTGTGGTTATTTGACCCTGTCCATCTGATTTTCTAGTTCGCCTTTTGCCTGGATGATTTCTTATGGCTATGAGTTAAAGGAAGAGAACCCATTGTTGTATCTTTCCAGACTCTGCATGCTTGATTCCAGAGAAGACTTGATGATGGTGAGTTTAGTTAACAGGAAGATTTTGAAGTACTAATGCGATCAGCCTTGAAGGCTGGTTCAGGTGGTTTCAGGGATTGAAGAGTAAAGGACAAATGGCTAGATTTAGGGAAATAAAAACAGGAAGAATGGGGAGGTGGGAAAAGATGGCCAGGAAGTATCAAAGCACAACCAAAACAGAAGGTCTGAGGTACTATGGTATGTAGCTATGCTGGGGTCGAAAATTTCAACCTTTTAAAGATTAGTCCACTGTTTGTGAAGAGTCTTTTTTTTTCTTTTTCTCTTCCATTCTTTGTATTTTTTAACAACCATTCACCCATCCCTCCACTTAACCCTTGGTTCATCCATCCAACCCTCCATTCATAGAATAGAATAGAATCCCCACAGTGCAGAAGAAGGCCTTCAGCCCATTGAGCCTGCGCTGGCAACAATCCCACCCAGGACCTGTCCTGTAATCCTATATATTTACCCTGCTAATCCCCCTGACACTAAGGGGCAACTGAGCATGACCAATCCACCTGACCCACACATCATTGGACTGTGGGAGGTAACTGGAGAACCCGAACTGTCTATGTGGAGTTTGCACATTCTCCTCATGTCTGCGTGGGTTTTCTCTGGGTGCGCCGGTTTCCTCCTACAGTCCAAAGATGTGTGAATTAGATTGATTGACCATACTAAAATTGCCCCTTAGTGTCCTGGGATACGTAGGTTAGAGGGATTAGCGTGTAAATGTGTAGGGATATGGGGGTAGGGCCTGGGTGGGATTGTGGTCAGTGCAGACTTGATGGGCCGAAGGGCCTCTTTCTGCACTGTAGGGTTCTATGATTCTATCATTCTATGAAGGAAAGCCATGCAGACACGGGGTGAATGTGCAAACTCCACACAGAGAGTGACCCATGGCCGGAATTGAATCCGTATCCCTGGCGCTGTGAAGCAGCAGTGCTAACCACTGTGCTACCATGCCGCCCACATATCATGGACCATATCCACGTACACAGTAGGTTTTAGGAGCAGCTGGGAGAGGGCCTAAGATACTAAGGTGGATTTCCTTTGGGTTTCCAAATGTCCAGGCACAGCAAGTTTCAGAAAAGAATCTGCTCAACTCTCCGCCATTCACATGGATGGAAGAGAAATGACTTGGATTCTTTTCCTGGAGCGTGCCCTGAACCTCAGTATTCACTATTGATTTTGTGTACCCAGCTACAGGAATTTCTTCCTTGTGGAAGATCGCTGCAAATGGCAGCAGTGAGGTCGGAGGTCAGCCAGGATCATATGAATGGCGGAGAAGGCTTGAGGGATGTGTATGACCAACTCCTATTATTTCTCAGGCCCTTGTGAGAGGAAGATTGGACATATTTTGGCTGCCTGCGATTGCACAAACAAGGAGTTGACAGACCATTTGATACATCCCCTGATTTTTGGTTTCAGGACTGCCAATTCACGAACACTCATTTGAAGTTATCGCTGGAAGTCCAAATTACCCTCAATCAGTGAAGATATACTGGACATCAATGAACAGTATAGGCTGGAAATTGCTTTTGGCAATCAATAGCAACTGAACACTCTCTGTCCTCTATTTTATTGCTGGGTCAAGTGTGTCAATTCTATTAAATGTGGAGAGAGGAATATCAGACAAATGTATTAAGTATTCACCTGCTAAGATAACCAAATCATCTCTGACTTTTTTAATAAACTGAGTGTTTCATTTACATTCGCTGAGTGATAAGCCGGAGAATTCATCTAATTTTCCCTGTATTGGGCTCTAAGTGGTGAAGATCTATGAGCTGCGTAGCCGCTTCCTACAACTGGGCGCCAACACTTACTGAAATAGCTGTGTAATCGCTATGAACTACTCTCCAGGGTTGTGTGGGGAAGTGGGGCAGTCATTCTGAGTGTGAGAAAACACCAAGGAAGATGCAGTACAAGCTAAGAGACTACGGGCTGGCATCTTACTGTCATGCCAACCCTGGAATCAGGGTGGGTGAAGATCGCAGAATGGCATTCTTTGTTGGTCTTGGGCGGGATCTTATGAGCCCTGGGGAGTGTGGGGGGTGGGGAGTGGGGGGGGGCGCTGGTAAAGCCTACTACTTAAATGCTCAATGAGCAGTTCTGTTTTGACATGAACAAATGAGTTTTATTTGCAAAGTAGCCATAGGAAGTAGGAACAGGAGTAGGCCATTTGGCCCCTTGAGCCTGCTCCACCATTCGGCATTCCTCACATTCACTTTCCTGCCCATTCCTATAACCCATGATTCCCTCACTGATCTGAATTCATCTACCTCAGCCTTAAATATGGGGCGGCACGATAGTTAGCACTGCTGCTTCACAGCTCCAGGGACCAGAGTTCGATTCCCAGCTTGGGTCGCCGTCTGTGTGGAGTTTGCATGTTCTCCTTGTGTCTGCGTGGATTTTCTCCGGGTGCTCCTATTTCCTCCCACGGTTCAAAGATGTGCGGGTTAGGTTGATTGGCCACGCTAAAAATTGCCCCTTAGAGGCCTGAGATGCATAGGTTAGAGGGATTAGCGGCTAAAAGTGTAGGGATACGGGGGTAGGGCCTGGGTGGGATTGTGGTTGGTGCGGACTCGATGGGCCAAATGGCCTCCTTTTGCACTGTATGGTTTCTATGATTCCATGAAATATCGTAAGGACATCATTCTGTGTGGCAAGGAGTTCCAAAGTTGCACAACCTTCAAATAAGAAATTCCTCTTCATATCAGTCTTAAATTGAAACCCCTTTATTCTGATCCTTAATTCTCCCATAAGAGGAAACATCCTTTCAACATTGACCCTGTCAAGCCCGCTCAGAATCCTATATGTTTCGATGAGATCACCTCTCATTCTTCTCGGCTGTGAACCTCCTATCCCACTGCGCTAATTTTTTAGCACAGCGGTTGGGGAGATTCTCACATCGACTGATTCACAGGGTCCAAGCTTGCGTTCCCGTAGTGATAGCATCTCCCAGCGCTGGATTTCCAGCTCCACACCAGAAATCGGCAGTGAGACGAAGAAATCATTTAAATATTTATTTGAATCTCATTTAAATGAGATTAGCGAGCCTGGGACTCAAATCTCCAAGTCTGCTAGCATCTCCCCCCAGGGGAGGGCAATTGGCATCACCCACAGGGTTGGGCGGTGGAGGTGGTGCCCCCTGTGCATTGGCACCCTGGCAGTGCCAGCATGGGCCTCTTGGTGCTGCCCAAGGGACAAAGTGGCAATGCCCAGGGGGCACCTTGGCACAGCTCATCAGCCATGGGGCAGTGCCAAGGGGTGGAGCCTATGGGGGGGCCTGGGGGGGTAATTGTGGGGCAGTCGGGGGAAGGAGGAAGGCCAACAACTGGGGTGGACTGGGGTGGAGGGCTTGGTGGGCAGCCTGCTTGGGGGGGGGGGGGTTGGGTCTGTGGGGGTTGGGGAGGGTTGGCATTGCGGAGGGGGGTGGTCGATGCTGCAGGGGGGTCAACTGTCGGCGGGGGCAGGAACTGGAGATTGGGGTGGCCCAGGAGGGGATGGTTTGGGGCTGGCCTGGGGATGGTCGGGGGAGGTAGTGATGAGGGGCAGTTACAAGTCCTGCAATGTAGAGTTTGCGGGTCTGGTCAATGAATGAGCAGTTTTTGGAAGTTTTCAGATTTGCAGGTAAAGAATACTTGATGTATACTTGTGGACAAGATTGCTTTATTTATCACTGAGCTATCTTGAATGGAAGAGCTACAGTTTGTCTACACCTTTGACGTAATGGTGTAGGTATCACATTGTCTCAATACGTGGATTGAAATAGAAATTGGACATGTCAGTGATGTGACAAATGGATTAAAGAGTTTTCAGACATTGATGGATAAACTATTTTCTCTGTAGCTGCGTTCCCTGGCCAGCGTAACAACAGTGCTGAGAATGTGCTGATAACCCAGCTTTACAACCAAATAAAATCAGGAAGATACTAGAACTGGATGGGTTTCAAGTCCATGGGGTATGGTGCACGGGTTTTTTTGTTCTTGGGGCATGGGCAGGGCTGCCATTCATTGCCCAAGAACTCCAAACATTCATGTGTCCAATTATGGAATGCCTGTCCACCACCTCCCAAACCCACGACCTCTACCACTAAAAAAGACAAAGTAGCTGATGCATGGGAACACCAGCAAGAATCCCCATCCAAGCCAATCGCCACCCAAACTTGGAAATATATCACCGTTCCTTCATTGTTGCTGGGTTAAAATCCTGGAACCCCCACCCAAGAGCGCTGTGGGTATCCATACAACACATGGGGGCAAATTTTCCCATTCTGCCTGCCACAGAATCGCAGCGGGTGAGGGGCAAATGGAAAGGTTTATCGACCTCGGGTGGGATTTTCTGGTTTCGGGGGTGAGCGGAGCCGGAAAATCCCGCATATGGACTGCAGTAGTCCGAGAAGGTGACTCATGTGATGCTAGTGTACCTTTAATTTTTTTAAAATCATGTTCTCTATAGCTCACAGCCTTAGTTGATGTCATTGTTGCCAGGCTGTCTACAAGAGTCTTTTTATTGCTGCTTAAATAAAGATTTGTTTATTTTTACTGGGATGTTTATGACTCTGCATTGTCAGGAGGGAGAATGATTGCAGGTCAGGTGACAGGAACGCTTACATTTTCAGTTCTGTGCTGCGGGGGTTACTTTTTAGAAGGGACAGCAAGCTGAAAGGTGTGTTTCTCTCTCTCCTTGTTTTAGTTGGAAATTCTAGTGCGTTATCTGAAAACAAGGTTTTGCCTTTCTAGAGTAGACAATCTGCTGTTGGTGGCTTGACTAGAGTCTCTCCCTGGGGGTCTGGGAAACTATTCTGACTTTAAACTGTTCAGAGCCTGTCAAGGGAATGCAGAATTCATCAAAAGGACTCAATTCCAGTATCACATGAGCTTGCTGTATTGAACTAATTTAAAGGGTTTTGTCAATGGAAGTTTGTTTCTGATTGGAACATCTTAGATATATTTGTTAAAGGTTATACATTATTGTGGTTGTTTTGTTTTTGTTTGTAATTGGTAAAAGGTATTACTAATTTTCTTTCTGTACATGTTAACTATATTCTTAAATTAAACTGTGTTTGATTAAAGCTCCCTAACAGGTCACTTGAATCATACCTGAACATCATATCATGCTTATCCTTGCCAAATTCAAGGTGGAAAACTTATGATCCAGGCGGGCTCCATTAAACACTCACCATAACACTCATCACCACCTTCTCAAGGGCAACAAATACTGGCCAAGCCAGTGAGGCCTGCATCCTATGAACAAAAAAAATTAATTGCCCTTGGGATAGTGAGCCACCTTCTTGCACTGTTTGGATTCACATGGTACAGGTATTCATCCAAATTAGACTCAGCACATTTAAGAAGGTGCAATTTGTGGAAAGCTCTTCACTTTTTACAGTGACTCTCACTGGTGTTATAAAAAGCATTAAAAAAATTAGAAAATACATTGTGGGTCTTAATTTTAAAAAATGCTTATAAGTCACCAGAAACTTGGCATAGTTTCTTTTTGCACCTAAAATTCAGGATAGTTTTTCATCCATTTCTGAACCAATGTTTTTGCAGGAGATTTCCTTAATGAATCACGAGGTTTCTGTGTAACAGGACTCTATGAACAGATATAAAAATGGGACAAAAAAACTTATAAGACCATAAGACATAGGAACAGAATTAGGCCACTCACTCCATCGAGTCTGTTCTGGCATTCAATCATGGCTGATATTTTTCTTATCCCCATTCTCCTGCCTTTTCCCCATGACCCCTGATCCCCTTATTAATCAAGAACCTATCTATATCTGTCTTAAAGACACTCAATGACCTGGCCTCCACAGCCTTCTTGGGCAAAGAATCCCACAGAATCACTATTCTCTGGCTGAAGAAATCCCTCCTCATCTCTGTTTTAAAGGATTGTCCCCTTAGCCTGAGGTTATGCCCTCTGGTTCTAATTTTTCCCACTGGTAGGAACATCTTCTCCACATCCACTCTATCCAGGCCTCACAGTACTCTATAAGTTTCAATAAGATCCCTCCTCATCCTTCTAAACACCAACAAATACAGACCCAGAGTCCTCAACCGTTCCTCATACGACAAGCTCTTCATTCCAGGGATCATTCTTGTGAACCTCCTCTGGACCCTTTCCAAGGCCAGCATATCCTTCCTTAGATACGGGGCCCAAAACTGCTCACACTACTCCAAATGAGATCTGACCAGAGTTTTATACAACCTCAGAAGTACATCCCTGCTCTTGTATTCTAACCCACTTGTAATGAATACTAACATTGTATTTGCCTTCTTCACTGCCGACTGAACCTGCATGTTAACCTTAAAAGAATCTTGAACAATGATTCCCAAGTCCCTTTGTGTTTCTGATTTCCTTAGCATTTTCTCATTTAGAAAGTAGTCTATGCCTCCATTCCTCCTTCCAAAGTGCATAATCTCACACTTTTCTATGCCCAAATTTTCATGATGCTTTTACACTCTATGCCTGATTGCATGTGCTGATGATTCGCAGAAACTTATGGAGGTCTTTTGTCCCATCCCACCTGTACTAGCTCATTGCAAGAGTGGGCGTTCTTAGTCCCACCTTGCCAATACTTTTGTCCTGCTCTGTAAGTTTCCCAGTCTCAAGCCCCTGTACAATTCTCTCTTCAAATTATTTGTGGAATGAGCTTCCACCACTTCCTCGGTTAAATCATTCTGGATCCCAATGACTCCCAGTGAGAGGAAAAACCTTTCTTTTCATCATCGCGCTCAGATTATCACACAGCCTGGTTGTGGTGTAATGTAAACAGAGTTTGAGATTGGGAATTTGGTAGAAGAAGGGATTTTGGTGCTGTTTTTAGCCTCCAGTCTACATGTTTCCCTTTTAAGTTGGGACAACCGGTTGTGCTGAAGAATAACAATGTTGGAGGGCAGTCACAAAGCATAAATTATTTACACATATAAAATTAAACAGGGCTAACAACACATAACTATTTAAATTGTGCAGAATACTGATTGAGTTGCAGTTGCTGGTGCATAGCCCATCACGTCTCCCCACACTTTAATTTTTTAAACAGACTCCATTTGTAGACTAGTTCATCGGATAGCCCTGTAACCTTGGATTTAGTGCCCGAGTGTGTGATTGTATCATAGAATCCAACAGTGCAGAAGGAGACCAATCGGCCCATTGATTCCGCACCAACCTCAGTCCCACCCAAGCCCTATTCGCATATTCCCATGCATTTACCCGAGCTAGTCCACCAGACATGAAGGGGCAATTTACTATGGCCGATCCACCTAACCTGCACACCTTTGGATTGTGGGAGGAAACCGGAGCACCTGGAGGAAACCCAGGCAGACATAGGGAGAATGTGCAAACTCCACACAGATAGTGACCCAAGCTGCAAATTGAACCCATGTCCCTGGAATTGTGAGGCAGCAGTATTAGCCACTGTGCCACCATGTCGCCAGTTGGCTCTGTTTGAGATGTCCGCGGGTTGTGGTCTTCAGTGTGAATGGCATCAGATTTCCTTGCAGTGTACCCTGAGGCCGCGTTGGCCTCCTTTGGAGCCGCCATTTCCATTGGCGTGGAGGGCCTGGAATGTAGACTGAATGCATAGGGTACCATAGTGGTTGAGGACTGTGGTTCAGATAGATGCAGTGGGTGATAATAGTCACATGTACTCTGAACCCCATAGGAGGAAATCACATAGCTGTTTGGCTGTGGAGATGACCATGTACCAACGTCAGTTTGTCATGGTCGTGTGTGGTTTGGATCCTGACCATTTGTCCAGGTTATAGAGGACAAAGTGTGCAAGCATTGCGGACATAATATCGCTTTCTCCTTTGTTGCCGCTTCACTGCTTTCAACCTTTGGTGGCAAGAGTGACTTAGCAATAGGAACTGTGGTCCTGGTGCAGTTAGAGAGCATGCACTGTGTGCACAATGGCAAACCTTGCCTAGGTATGTTTCACATCTCGAGGAGTATAGCATAGTAATCTGCGGTCTTAGACACATTTCTCAAGCAGGTACTTGGCTGAACATGCTGCCTTTCTGCCAGGATTGCAGATACAGTGGACTACTGATAGTGATCAAAGTCACTGCTTGCGCAGTGCCCCCTGAGCTCCCTGGAAACCATGGTAACCCATGCAGCCAGCCTGCAATCCAGGCCCTCCGCACCAATGGAAATGGAGACTCCAAAAGAGACCAATGCAGCAAGCCCTGGGGTACACCACAAGGATACCTGTTACTGTGTGTGGTTGATTTCAAACCAACCAGAGTACCAGTCAGGAAGGACCAATTACTGATTACTGTCCCATTCAAAAATGGGACGAGAACAACTATGGGAGATCGTGGACCTCAGGTGGGTGCAATCGTCCTTTGGTTTGATGTGGATCGTGTACATTGCAAGGTGCACACCTGGATACTTTTGTCTCCATGTCACATACATTGATGGCCAGTATTGGATTCCTTTTGCCCCGTACCTGGTTGCCTCCAATCCTGGGTGCCCCTGATGGAGTTTCTGGGCGTAGTATCTCTGCAAAGAGGTGGAGATGATGAATTGCTGACCACGCAGTGTTGATCCTCCTTGTACAGTTAGCTCCTCTCTCATAGAGAAGTATGCGTGGAACTTGTGGGGAAGCTGCTTTGAGAACTCAAGCTAGCCTTTCATAATGACTTTATGGATTTGTCTGCCAATGAAATCCACTTGTTGGGCATTCTCAAGTCTCTTGATTCAATGAAATGCGAGGAACCTGTAAGGTCATGATGACAATGTCCTCCCCATGATCTGGTGGGTCAGTGGTGGTTTGGAAGGTTCTGGAAAGAGCATCAGCAAGGTTCAACTCCTCACCGTGCTTGTAGACGACACTGAGGTCAGAGCGCTGTGGCTCCTTTGATTTGTTGGATAGGCCGGCATCGCAATGGATGCAATAATCCTTTTCAAATTTCGTCCAGTTGCCTGCGAAGTTTCTGCTGAACACGAGTGGGTCAATGCGGCAAAGTCCCTGTGCCACTCTGTCAAATCCTGGCACCATGTAAATATATCAGGTTCCAATAACTGGCAACCAGGACTAACAACAGTAGATGTTTTAGTAACAGTAACTGAGCAGCCCTTATATGCTGTGTGTCTGCCCACATTCCAGGAGTTCTCCCACGCTCTTGACACAGGACCTCATTTGTACTTGCGTCATAGAATGCAATCATAGGATCCCTGAAGTGTGGAAGGAGATCATTCGGCGCATCAGGCCTGCACTGATAACAATCCCACCCAGACCCTATCCCTGTAACTTCATGTATTTAGCCCACTAATGCCCCCTAACCTACATTTCTTGGGACACTAAGCAACAGTCTAGCTTGGCCAATCCACCTAGCCTGAGCACCTTTGGACTGTAGAAGGAAACCGGAGCACCTGGAGGAAATCCACAAAGAATATGCAAACTCCACACAGACAGGCAGCCAAGACTGGAATTGAACCCGGGTCCCTGACACTGTGAGGCAGCAGTGCCAACCACTGTGCCACCCTCCAATATCTGGTTGCAGTTTCAAATGGAAAAAAAACTGCAATAAATAACTCAAACATCAGCAGTTATCTTTCAGATTCAACACAAGAGAGCATGATTATCGGCCATTGACACAGGGGAAAGCCACAGGTCAGAGTGAACGTCAAACAGGGTACATTTTTCTCATTGTTGAGCCGACTGCATCGCGTCCCGATTAGTGGCCAGTAAATACTGTGAGGAACAGACGGAAACACTGTTTAAGTTCGCCCTGCAAAATTGCTGCTGTTGTTTACTGCAATTTTCCTGGAGGAAAGTACGTAGCTAATGAAGCATACAGAGGTGATATCTCACACGGCGGATGAGTGAATGCATTTTCCATTGCCATATAAGTTTAATTATCACCTCTGTACGATCTGCGCTGCTAACAGGCATGTGCCTTTTCTGATGATTCTCAAAATTCATTGGCTCCCCGTCACCTCATGGGATCCAGATACAGATGTGAGAAAACAAGCTGGGCTTCAATCTCAGAGATCTGCCAGAATCAGGAAGGTACATCCACCAGGCTTAATGATTCTCTTATAATTTTGTGCACTGCCACATAATGTACCATCACCCATTGTGTTATCATGTGTTGTAAAATCAATTTATTGCTGTTTAATTGGGATTGTTTTGTCGGTCTGTGAATGGCTCAGCGATCAGTGTGCAGTGGTGTAAGAACAAATGCTGCCTTGATTCATATTGTTTCACCACTCTATCAGCTGTCGGTGGCCCTGGGCTGTCCCTTCACATCTATCAGATGTGAAGGAAGCCCAGAGAGCAATGAGAAAGGAACAGGTAGGATTTGGGTTCAAGGGGTCAGTTTTGCAGTTTAATATGAGCTTGCGGAATGTTATAAAGATAGATCTTACACTGAAAATAAAACGTTTAAATCAAGGAGCAATACTTATGGTGCCACAAGAGCAGAATTAGGCCATTTGGCCCATCGAGACTGCTCATCCATTCAATCACGGCTAATATTTTTCTCATCCCCATTCTCCTGCCTTCTCCCCATACCCCTTGATCCCCTTATTGATAAAGAACCTATCTATTTCTGTCCTAAAGACACTCAATGATCTGGCCTCCATAACCCTCTGTGGCAACGAGTTCCACGGATTCACCATCCTCTGGCTGAAGAAATTCCTCCTTGTCTCAGTTTTAAAGGAGCGTCCCTTCACTCTGAGGTTGTTCCCTCGAATTCTAGTCTCTCCCACTAGTGGAAACATCCTCTCCTGGTCCATTCTATCTGGGCCTTTCAGTATTATGCGAAGTTTCAATTAGATTTCTCCTTAATCCTTATAAACTACATCAAATATAGATCCAGACTTCTCAGCCGTGCTGAAACAAAGAATACATCCATACACTAAAATCAAAGCAAAATACTGTGGATGCTGGAAACCTGAAATGAAAACAGAGAATGCTGGAAAAGCTCAGGAGGTCTGGCAGTATCTGTGGAGAGGGAAACGGGGGCAGGATTTTCTTGCCGCGCACGCCCCCACACCAGAAATCCAAAGTCAAACGGGCCATTACATGGTCTGCCTAACTTTCTGGCCCACCCACCACGATTCCTGCAGCGGGCGGGATGGGAAAATTCTGCCCGTCAATGGGTGGAATTCTCCAGACCCTCCACACCAACCGCGGCCTAATTTCCCACGGCGGAGGTATCATGCCTTGGCTGCCGAGGGGATCTTCAGGTCTCACCGTTGTCATGAGCAACTTGCAATGCACATCCGTCCCGCTATGAGGGAATCCACGAAGGAGGTCAACTTTGGCGGGATGCCACCAAAAGGGAGGGCTGGAAAATCCCACTCAGAGCTGTTTTTTTATTCATTCATGGTTCATGGGCGTCGCTGGCTGGCCAGCATTTATTGTCCATCCCTAGCTGCCCTTGCTCAGTGGGTAATCGAGAGTCAACCATATTGCTGTGGCGCTGGTGTGCCATATAGGCCAGACCAGGTAAGGGTAGCAGATTTCCTTCGCTGAAGAACATTAGTGAACCAGGTGTGGTTTTTCCAATAATTGACAACGGTTTCCTGGTCACCAGTCGATTCTTAATTCTAGATAACTTGTATTAAATTCAAATTCCACCATCTGCCTTGGTGGGATTCGAGCTCGGGTGCCCAGAACAGACTGCCTGGATTAATATTCTAAGCAATAACACCACTAGGCCATTGCTTCTAGGGAGGAGTCACACCAACTAGAAATATTAACTCTGTTTTTGTTTTAAGCTCAAAATCTGCGGTGAATGTGCTAATGATTTGTCTGGTCACAAGTAAACATGTAATTGTTATTAATAATAGTTATTATTGCATACATTTACAATGGAAGTCGATAAATCTCAATTATTTTGTGGGATAACATAAAATGCTGAGGAAGAGCATTCATTTCCTCACAGTAAGGTTGAGCCAAGCTGACAATTATCCCTGGTTTCTCTGCACAAACAACTGCAGATCAATAGAACCCAGTTCTCATACTTAAAACAGCTTGAGTTAAAACCTAGAAAATGAATGTCTTATCTGCCTGAGCCTCTTCTTTCAAATCTTACTATCATATTGATCCATACAAATTTTCATTAAATTGCAAAAAAAAAACCCGTTCTTGGAATTCCTGTGGGGAAAAAGAGTAATGGATTAGTCTTCATAAAATATCTGTCTGAATGCAACGCTGGTGTTTTATTGCTTAGTATCAGATTTTTAGCGCTGGGCGGCCCAGCTTTGATGTACATGCCATCGGTCCAATCAATCATCCAAACGCGCCTGGCCCGTTTTGAAAGCCGGATTGCGCTCCCATGAAGAAAAGCGACTGCAAAAATAACCAGCACAGAGGGCGAAATCCTGTTCATGTCGAGAGGCTGCATTAAGTACAGAGGATGCAGGGAATACTCAGCAGGGCAGGCAGCATCGGTGAAAAACACAGAGTATAACGTGTGAGCTCGGCCACTTTTCATCAGAATTGGTGACAGTGAATCAGTCACTCTTACACACGCTGCCCGATGTCACTCTTCCACTGATGGAGGTCATTGATCTGAAATGTTAGCTTTCTTTATCTCTCTCTTCACAGATGCTGCCAGATCTGCTGTATATTTTGTAACTTTTTTTTGCTCGGAATTATTATATCCATAAGTCAATATTTTTGTGAATCCAACAGGAGTGTAAACTCCCAACCCACTGGTGGGATAATACAGGCGCTCGATCCTGTGTCAGCCTTAGTGAAACGAGGAATCCTGCCATTTATTGTCTTGACACTCTGTCTACTCCTGACCCATTCCTTCTGCAGTTGGATGTCAGGTTTGTGGAACCTTTCTGTTTAATCTGCAAACATGGCCACGAGCTCTGCCAACCCTTCCCGCTTTATTTCTCTACCTTGTTCCCACTCTGACCTTCCTGTCTTCAGCCTGCCAAGCTTTTCCAATGAGCCTCAGTGTAAGCAATGAAGGACACAACTTCATCCTCACACTTTACCGCCTTCCCAACCACCATTAAGTTCAAAACCTTCGGGTAATAACTTCTGTCCCCATTTTGTTTCCCCTTTTCTTTTCCAGCTTAGCTTTCTCACTCTTGTTTCTCTCCTTGTTTTATTTCTTTTTGCTGTTGAGTGAATCATGATTCTGTCATTCACATCTCTTCTAGACAGAACATTACCTGTCATATTACCATCCCCTTTGGCCTTACATCACACAGCCTTTGTTATTTAATCTCTCCTCTCACCAACTCTATCTCAAAGTTCCCTTTAATCATTCTTTTCCAACCTCCTTTCTTTCACTTCCTTGAAATCTATTAGAGCTAAAGTTTAGTTTAAAGTTTATTTATTACTGTCACAAGTAATGAAGTTACTGTGAAAATCCTCTAGTTGCCACACTCCGGCGCCTGTTCAGGTACACCTAGGGAGAATTTAGCATGGCCAATGTACCTAACCAGCACGTCTTTTGGACTGTGGGAGGAAACTGGAGAACCCCAGAGAAAATCCACAGCAACCAAGGGGAGAATGTCTAGGCTCCACATGCAGAAGGATCTAGATAGGCTGGGCGAATGGGCCAGGAACTGGCAAATGGAATTTAATGTTGGCAAGTGCGAGGTGGTCCACTTTGGTAGGAAGAATGGTAGGAAGGACTATTACTTACGTGGCGAAAAACTGCAGCAGGCGACGGTGCAGAGGGACCTCGGGGTCCTTGTGCATGAGTCGCAAAAACCCAGCCTGCAGGTGCAGCAGGTGGTCAGGAAGGCGAATGGGATGCTGGCCTTCATAGCGAGGGGGATTGAATATAAAAGTAGGGAGGTCTTGCTGCAGCTGTATAGGGCATTGGTGAGGCCGCAGCTGGAGTACTGTGTGCAGTTTTGATCGCCGCACTTACACAAGGATATTTTGGCCTTGGAGGGAGTGCAGAGGAGGTTTACTAGGCTGATGCTGGAGTTGAGGGGGTTAAGCTATGAGGAGAGGCTGAATAAACTAGGCTTATACTCCTTAGGGTTTAGAAGAATGAGGGGAGATCTCATTGAGACATATAAGATGATGAATGGGATGGATAGGATAGAGGTGGAGGGACTCTTCCCGCTCAGAAAGGACAGCAGGACTAGGGGGCACAGCCTCAAGATAAAGAGGGGGTGGTTTAGAACGGAGTTGAGGAGGAACTTCTTCACTCAAAGGGTGGTGAATCTCTGGAATTCTCTGCCCATTGAAGTGGAGGAGGCTGCCTCGCTAAATATTTTTAAGACATGGGTTGATGGGTTTTCGATAAGCGAGGGGATTAAGGGTTATGGGGAGAGGACGGGAAAGTGGAACTGAGCCACGACAGATCAGCCATGAACTTATTGAATGGTGGGGCAGGCTCGAAGGGCTAGATGGCCTACTCCTGCTCCTATTTCTTATGTTCTTATATTTTCTTATGTTCTTAAGCCGGGAATCAAACCCAGGTCCCTGGTGTTGTGAAGCAGCAGCTCTAACCACTGTGTCACTCTAATTTTTCCCAGTTCTGATGAAAAATCGAATGTTCAAGTGGTTGGTCTCTCTCTCTCTCTCTCTGCACAGGTGCTGCCTGACCTGCCGAGCATTTCCAGTGTTTATTTCAGATTTCTAATATATTCAGTGCTTTGATTCTTTTCATATGCAGTTGGATGGCTCACTGAATGTTATGTGCCTTGAAGCGTAAATTGTGTCGTCAACAGACTAAGCTTCTGTCTGTCTGTCTCTCCCTCTCTCGCTGTCTACTTCCAACACATTAGAGGTTCGGTGATCAAAGACAAAGGGGGTATTTTCCCATCCCACCTACTATGGGAATCATAGCAGGCAGGCTGGGGTGGTGGGCGGCCAGACCATGCAAAGGTCTGTTGACCTCGGGTGGGGTTTTCCAAATTTGGGGCGAGTGCGGCTGGAAAATCTCATCACTTCCCAGTACCGCTGCCAGGATCAAACGTTCCTGATGTTTCATTTGTAGAATGAAACACCCGACAGCACTGTGGGTGGACCTACACCTCAGGGACTTGCAGCATTTCAAGGAGGCAGCTCACCATCACCTTCTCAGGAGCAACTAGGGACGGGCATCAAATATTGGTCTGACCAGGGATGTCCACACTCCATAAATGAATTTAAAAACAATTTGTGGAAGGCCATGATTAACAACCATCAGACGAGAAAGACATTACATGAAGAGGGAATCATAGAATCAGGAATCTAAAGCTGCAAGAGTAACTCAGTGAGTCCCACTCCCTTGAACCTGCCTCCACCTCATTCTCAGGCAGTACATTCCAGATCATAACCACTGGCTGTGGAAAAACCTTCTCCTCACACTGCCATTGCTACTTACACCAATCACATCTAATGGATATCTGCTGGTTCTTGACTGCCCCCCCAGTGGGAACTGCTCCTCCCTGTCTATTCAAAATCATGGACAGAACAGGTCTATCTCCCCTCTATGGGGAACAGCCCCAATCCTCCACGCTGAACTCTTTCACACCTGGAACACTTCTTCTAAATGCTTCCTGCACTATCTCTCACGTCTTGATATCCTTCCAGGAATGTGGTGCCCAGAAATTGATATAAGTTTCAGTCACAACTAAACCAATGATTTACAAAGGTTTGTCATAACTTGTTTGTCCTTTGTACTATTGCACCCATTTGTAAAGCCTGCGATCTATTATGCATTATTAACCACTTTCTCAATTTAGAATCATAGAATTCCTACAGTGCAGAAGGAGGCCTACACTGACAACAACCCCATCCAGGCCCTACTCACTCAATACCAAGGGGTAATTTAGCACAGCCAATCCACTAACCTGCACATTTCTGGAGTGTGGGAGGAAACTGGAGCACCTGGAGGAAACCCACGCAGACACCAGATACAAACTCCACACAGTCACCCGATGCCGGAATTGAACCCGGGTCCCTGGCGTTGTGGGGCAGCATTGCTAACCACTGTGCCACCATGCCATCCACTTGCCCTACCACCCTCAATGATCTGTGTATGAAACCCATCACACCCCTCTGCTCCTGCGCTCCCGCTTTAGATTTATTTTGCCTTTCCACATTCTTCCTGCTCAAAAGTAGAAGAAGCTCAGCTCACAGCTTCTGCATGAGTTTCAAACACAAGCAAAACACTCATCTGTGATTTGAAACACTTGTATTTATTTTGCATGTTTCACACATTCATTATAATCTTTAGAATCAACTTGATCAAAGATCTCGGTTCTTTTGATTTTCTTTGTGTGAAATTTTCCTGCAGCTTTGTCTGTAATCTCCAGAATTGCCAATTAATAGTTGGCCGAGGAAGAATTGGGTTGAAAGTTTCATGTAAAGAACAAAGGGTTTTCTAAACACTTGTCACACTCGCAGAATCTACACAGGTACCTCCCACTGTTCCTTTGTTATGTAAATACATCAGAATCTACCATACATTGTAGGCTGAAAGGGAAATTGCATTTTGATAGTGTTACGATAGTACAGTGGTTAGAACTGCTGCCTCATGGCACCAGGGACCTGGGTACAGTTCCAGCCTTAGGCGACTGTGTTGAGTCTACATGTTCTCCCTGTGTTTGCACAGGTTTCCTTCAGGTGCTCCAGTTTCCTCCTACACTCTAAAGATGTGCAGGTTAAGTGGATTGGCCATGCTAAATTGCCCTGCAGCACCACAAGATATTTGATTTATTATTGTCACTTGTATAGAGTGAAAAGTATTGTTTTTTGCGTGCTATACAAACAAAGCATACCATTCATAGAATACATAGAGGAGAAGGAAAGGAGTGGATGCAGAATGTAGTGTTACAGTCATAGCTAGGGTGTAGAGAAAGATCAACTTAATATAAGGTTGGTCTATTCAAAACTCTGAAGGCAGCAGGGAAGAAACTATTCTTGAATCAGTTGGCATGTGATCTCAGAATTTTGTATCTTTTTCCCAATGGAAGAAGTTGGAAGAGAGTATATTTGGTGTGCGTAGGTTAGGGGGATTAGCAGAGTAAATATTTACTCTGTTGATCCCTTTAACCTATGCATCCCAGGGCTCCAGGATAAGTCTGGGTAAGAATCAGTGCAGACACGATGGACTGAATGGCCACCTTCCACACAGTAAGGATTCTATAATTCCTGGACTTCGGAATATTTAACAGCCGGTTGTAATTCAGCGAAATGCCAGTTTTCCAACACCAACACCCTTTATTGTGAACCAAAGGACAGGGAGGTGCCCACAGCTTATAGTCAGGTAGACTTCACCTCGGGACCTACAACCCAGGTAAAAACCCCTACTGACCACTCCCCATTGGGCAGTCCTCGCTCGCTCGCTCAATAAGGCATCTTGTATTCCACAAAGCCCACAGGGAAATTTATTGATGATCCCCCATGACTTTTGTAAGCCATCATAAAACAGCCAATGCAGAATTATTGGAGTGTAATCACTGTTGCGATGGAGGTAAGTGAGAACCAGTTTGCGCACAGCAAGCTCCCATAAACAGCAATGTGGTAATGAGCAGAAAATCACGAGGGGCCCAGGAAGAATAGGTGGAAGCTGTTCCAATCAGTTGAAGGATTGAGACCCAGAGGACAATTTAAGGTGCTAAGCAAAAGAAGGAAATGCACATCAGGAAAACAAAAAACCCGAGAATGACAAATTGGCTCAAGATCAACATTATTATTGTGCAACTTGTCAAGCAACTCCTAACATTCCCTGTGATTTGCACAAACCAGAACTCCCCCACTGGCTCCCAGTGCATTTCCGATTGTTACTGTATTTGTATCCAACTGCCCTATAATGTAAGTACTTTTTTTTTGAAGTTCTGATGAAACTCTGATGAAGGGTCATCCAGACTCAACACACTGTCTCGATCCTCTCTCCACAGATGCTGTCGGACCTGCTGAGATTTTCCAGAATTTTCTGGGTTTTTTTCCAGATTCCAACATCTGCAGTAATTTGCTTTTATCTTTTTACTTTGTTTAGTGATTTGCTTTATGTTGCTGCAACGTCAATCAACCCCTCCAGCCCAGAAAGGGAATAATTTCAACTGCAGAGTCCCATTCCTGCACGTAGTAAATTATTATTAATGGGATTTCTAAAGTTTAAAATTAAAAACCAAATTTTAATTTTCTTTTCTATCTCTGTCTTACTTTTGAATCCAATCTTGCTCTCCCTCTCTCTAATTCACTTTCTGTGTGTAACTTAACCCTAATTCACATCATTTCCTTCTCCTGTGTTCCCCTATCCCATACTTCATTGGTTGAGGAGATAGTCTGAGGGCGGACTTTTCCCATCCCACCCGCCCCGGGAATCATAGCAGGCTGGACACGGACCGAGAGCACAAACGAAAAGTCCCGCCCTGCCAGTCCCATTGTCCACTAACAAAGAACAAAGAAAATTACAGCACAGGAATAGGCCCTTCGGCCCTCTAAGCCTGCACTGACCATGCTTGCTGGGCTGTTTCAGAGGGCAGTTGACAGTTAACCACATTGTTGTGGCTCTGGAATCACATGTAGGCCAGACCAGGTAAGGGAGGCAGATTTCTTTCCCGAAAGGACTTGAGTGATCCTGATATTGGTTACATTTGTTATAAATTTGTGGAACTCCATGTTGAAATTACTTTTCCTGAATATTGGGTTTTTACAATCTTTTGGGCTAGTTTTTTAAAAATTGTATTAGAAAATGCTTTCTTTTGCAAAATTCACACAGGCGCGGGATGGATTAATGGGATTTTCCACTATTGCGCTCGTTTGAAGGCCTTCACATAGTCTCTAAAAGTTAGGCTGGTTCTTTCAGTCACAAAGATACTGATGAGCATAATTTAAAAAAATTTTGAATGTAATTTTTTTCATTCACTCACGAGACATGAGCATCGCTGACAACCAGTGACCTTTTCAGTTCCACCTGTTCCACCCCCTCCTATACAATACAATAACTCAACACATTTCTCCGTCTCTTCAGCTCAGAAGAAGACTCGAAACATTAACTCTGTCTTCTCTCCCCACGAATGCCTCTGGACCTGCTGAGTTTTCCTAGCATTCTCTGCTTTTGAACTGGCACCCATGTCCCTTTTTGTTATTCATGCAAAGGACATTGGTGTCACAGGCTGGCCAGCATTTATTGCCCATCCCTAGTTGCCTCAGGGCAGTTGAGAGTCAACCACTTTGTTGTGGGTCTGGAGTCACATGTAGGCCAGACCAGGTAAGGATGGCAGATTTCCTTCCCTTAAGGACATTAGTGAACCAGGTGGGTTTTTCCAACAATGGCCATCAGCAGATTTTTAATTCCAGATTTTTTTTATTGAATTCAAATTCCACCATCTGCTATGGGGGGATTTGAATCCAGATCTACAGACAATAGCTGAGTTTCTGGATTAAGACTAGCGATAATAACTTGCCACTGCCTCCCCCTAAATTTATGTTTTAATTCCCTACGAAACTGATTACCAAACTCTAATATTGATAGCAAATTATTTTGTGCACTTTTAGACTAATTTTCAGTCATTTGAGATCAGTTCACTCACAGGGGGTGATTTGATTTGAAATGATAAACCACTTTCAACTACATTAATCAATCTATGCCAAGTTACCATTCTTAACTATATAAATATAGTAAGGAATACTTTGTAAAGAGTTATGATCCTAGTTGGTGTTACTATAGGAGAATCAGCCCCAGAATTAAACCCTGGCTTGATTGATTATACTTTTATTTTTGGTTCAGAAACATGGATGAACAGAGTCACGCACAGCCAATTGATTTTAACGAAAGAATAAAACCTTTGTTAAGCAACAAAAGATACACTGTAATACACGATTCCTTCACCCTATTCCAATTCCACTCTTGGAGAACATGTTTGGAATCTTTTCCCAAACCACGCTTTCTCTCAGATGTCATCACTAAGGATCCATTTCCAGGACTTCTATCCCTTAATTTAGTGTTCTTCTGCCTTGTATTGCTATGTGCATCCAAACTTCTGCACAATCTCCCAAGTACCCAGCCACACCTAAGGAGGTCTACTGCTTCAATAGATGGTATTAAGTTGTCACAAAACTTTTGATTTACTTCAGATGTCTGGCTTCTCTCCCAGCCAAGTTTAAATCTGGTTCTTGTAACTGTCTCTTTAACTCAGAGCATTTTTTTCTGCTTTTTACTTTAACTTCACCAAACAGGACTCTGTTCAACTTCTTGTTCTTTGTTCCTGTAAATTTAACTGTCTTCTTAAAACATACTTTTGTCTAAACTCGCTGGTTTCTGCGAATTTTCTTTTGTCATTTCAGGAAGTCTGCAGATCCTTTGTCCTGATGGCTTCCCCTGAGTATAGCTTAACACAAGGTCAAAAGTTCTTTCCCTCCTCCTTAGGCTGGCCCCCGGTTGCTAAGCAACAATCTAGTTTTCCTTAAAGTCCTGTCTACTTTCACATTGTAAACCCTCATTGCCATGTATCTATCAAAACCAAACTAAATTCATTAGCACTTTGAAATACAGAAAAACAAAACTGAACTTACTTAAAGCTATACCTTATGTCCAATATCCACAAATACAGATATAAATTATTTAAAACTGCCCCTGTTTCTCAACAAAAGCAAAATTTTATACATTTGCAAGTTGCACTGGTGCATGGCAGATTTTGTTGTTTGGTGAATGTGAATGATTTTAAATGGTGACTCAAAAAATAAACATTATTTAAACTGATGCAGTTTTAGGTGCAATTGGAGTCTGGAATCCTTTAAAAAAATTAATTATGTTAGAATGGAAATCTTTGAATGTTCTGAGCAAAATTTGACACAACTTGCCCAAAAAAGTGTTTGTCAGCAAATTGTTGTAATTGACTAGTTTAAAAGTCAAAGAACAAAGAAAATTTCATCAAAGAAAACAAGCCCTTAGGCCTTCAAGCCTGCACCAATCATATTGCCTGACTGAACTAAAACCCCCTACTCTTCCGGGGACCATATCCCTCCATTCCCATCCTATTCATGTGCTTGTCAAGATGCCCCTTAAAAATCACCACTGTATCTGCTTCTTAAAAATCACTACCGTATCACTACCATGTTTTGTTGCAAGAGTCAATTTACCTAGGAAAACAAGCAGCAGAGCAAGAGTGCAAATAATAGCTGATAGGAATGTATTACTTTGTAGAGCTAATAGACCTTTTGTTTATTTAAGTTCTCCTGGTATTTTAGACTAGGTATGCAGAGTCTTGTGAGTTTTGATCAGGTTGATTGACAAAGACGCTCATGTGATTAATGGGATTAAAGATTGGTTTCATTTTCATTTTAAAATTGAAGCAGTTGTGGCCTGGGCCTGTAAGAAGAAATAGGTGTTTTTCTGTTTCTCTCCCCAGAGGTTTCCTGAAAGTTTTTGGGCTGTTAAGTATACCTATGTTTTGATAACTAATTATAAAGAGGAGTTTAGGTCTGTAAGAGGAATTTTGCTTGATTGGAACTGATAGTGGTAGGTTAGCAGTTAAGAATTGTATCTTGTTGTGTTTAAGTATTGTTCAATTGTTAAAGATTGGGGTAAATTATTTGTTATAACTAAACAGTGCCACTAAATAAAATTTGTTTTGATAAAAGCTCCCTGGTTTGTCAGTAGAATCATGCCTGCAGTGAAACATTCTGTCCTCATATTAATGCTATTTTTGTGGTCTAGTCTGGCTTCCTAATATACCTGGGGTTTTTGATCTGGTACCCTAACAGCTACAAGAGAAAAGAGCTCTAGCCTTTTCATCCTTTCCTGGTAGGTATAATTTCTCAACCTTGCAAATTCTTGCTGACCCTTCTCCAGTGGCTCCACAATCCTTTGCAATATGGAGACCACAACTGGACACAAACTAATTGCCCTGGAATTCCTGTGGAACTGATTGAAGTACTGGCTGATACACCAGTGGGTTTTCATCGAATTGTAGGATCCCTACAGTGCAGAAGGAGGCTATTCAGCCCCTCTGGACTGACTCACAGAGCATCTTATCCAGGTCCATCCCCCACCCATCCCCTTAACCATTCAACTACCCTGCCATGCCCTCTAATGTACACAACTTGGAATACTAAGGGGCAATTTAGCATGACCAATCATCCTAACCTGCACACCTTTGGACCGTGGGAGGAAACTAGAGCACCTGGAGGAAACCCACGCAGACATGGAGAGAATGTGCAAACTCCACACAGACAGTCGCCCAAGGCCCAAATTGAACCTGGGTTCCTGGCGGTGAGAAATGACGGTGATAACCATTGTGTCGTGAAAGTTAATAGAATGAGTGAGATGTGAATGAGAACATTACAGATCTGCCTGCAGTCTGGAATAGGTTAAACAAAATATTAGAAATCCTGTAGCGTAATCTATGTACTAAGTCTCAGCAGGGATTGCATTACAATGAAATACAAGACAATACTTTCAGTTGGTATGTTGGTCAGTTGTCAATCACCATAATGAGATACTCAAGCTTAATTTCTTTATACAATATTTTCCCTTAAGCTCCGTGGCTCTGTGGTAAAGCATGAAATAACTCTTTTGAAATAAATCCCATTTTAATTACCTTGACTGAATTAATAAGAAATTCTCCACTTATCTTGCATTTTTCCCTGGGTAGAGCACATTTGATCTTCACCATATGCCAATTCACTAGATACTCCTCACTTCACAAATCTTATAATTTAAATGGCTCTAGGCTGCTCATATTTAAAATGCTAACTTAGGTGTTGTGAAAAATACAGTGAAAAAATTGCATCTTTGGTTCATCGCTTGTCTTTCACAAATTATTTACAGTCAATATTAATCTGTTTCTCGCTTGTTGTTGCATTAATAAAAATATGTTAGGAATCCATAAAATCAGAAAGGAGATAGGTAAACATTCAGTATACCAGGATTCGATTTGAGTTATAATTGTCACATGTATTAGTATACAGTGAAAAGTAGCATTTCTTGCACACCATACAGACAAAGCATACTGTTCATAGGGAAGGAAAGGAGACAGTGCAGAATGTAGTGTTACAGTCATAGCTAGGTGTAGAGAAAGATCAACATAATGCGAGGGAGGTCCATTCAAAAGTCTGATGGCAGCAGGGAAGAAGTATTCTTGAGTCAGTTGGTACAATGGAAGAAGGTGGAAGAGAGAATGTCCGGTGTGCATGGGGTCCTTAATTACGCTGGCTGCTTTTCCGAGGCAATGAGAAGTGTAGGCAGAGTCAATGGATGGGAGGCAGGTTTGCGTGATGGATTTGGCTACATTCACCACCCTTTGTAGTTTCTTTCAGTCTTAGGCAGAACAGGAACCATACAAAGCTGTGATACAACCAGAAAGAATGCTTTCTATGGTGTATCTGGGAAAGTTGGTGAGAGTCGTAGCTGACATGCCAAATTGTCTTAGCCTTCTGAGAAAGTAGAGGCATTGGTGGATTTTCTTAATTATAGTGTCAGCATGGGGGGACCGGGGCAGATTGTTGGTGACCTGGACACCTAAAAATTTGAAGCTTTCAACCATTTCTATTCCGTCCCCGTTGATGTCGACAGGGGCATATTCTCCACTATGCTTCCTGAAGTTGATGACAATCTCCTTCATTTTGTTGACACTGAGGGAGAGATTATTGTCGCCGCACCAGTTCACCAGATCTCTATCCCTTTCCTGTACTCTTTCTCATCATTGTTTGAGATCTGACCCACTATGGTGGTATCATCAGCAAACTCGAATATCGAGTTGGAGGGGAATTTGGCCACACAGTCATAAGTGTATAAAGAAGTAATAAGTGTAAAAGAAGCTAGCACCACACATTTTCAAGGGTATGATTGTATCATCTGATGTCAAAGATGTAATACTACCCTCCCCATGCGGCTGCTAATCACAGATCTCCCTTTAATAATATTATGGGACAAAATTAAAAGCCTGACCTCAAGAGCTGGCAAAGGATTGAATCAACGCTCTTGGCATCATTCTACTTCACACTCCAGCAATCTGAGCTATGATGCTGCTAGTGTGGTAGGGAGCTCTTGATATCGCACTCCCAGTGGATGGTAACATGTGAAAAATGACTTCCATGTATAAAGCATTTGTCAGGGCTACTGGACATCTCAAAATGCTTTGTAACCAATATGCTGTACATTTAGAAATGTAATCACCGTTGTAATGTAAGAAATGCAGCAGCCACTAAATACTCAAACACCAAGCTCCCAAAATCAGCCATGATACAATGAACAGATAATCTATTTTTGTTTTGTGATGTTGATTGATGGATAAATATTGACCAGAACAATGGGGATAACACCTCCGTTCTTCTTTGAAATTGTGCCATGGGATCTTTTACATCCACCCGGGCAAACAGGTTGGGCCTTGGGTGGAGGAGAGCTAGAACATTCTGGCTGTTCATGAAGGCGGGCTCTTCTGGACTCGCCGATGGCTCACTGCCCTCTGTGAGTTTCCCTGCAGTGACACGTAGTCAACTGGAAATCCCATTGACAGTGGTCTAATCAGAAAATCCCACCACTGGCAAATGCCACACCACCTCTTGCTGAGAGAAAAGAGCCCCACACAAAGCTTTTGAAAGAAGGCAACTCTAACAGTACAGCACTCTCTCCTCGAACAGTGCAGAGGACTGAGGGGGGGGGGACCTAATTGGGGTGCATAAAATTATGAGGGAAATAGATAGGGAAGATCGAAATAAACTTTTCCCCTTAGTTGAGGGGTCAATAATGAGGGGGCATAATTTAGTTTAAATTGTTTACTCTGTTCTTAAAGTTACACATGTACAAAGTTACTCAGAGTGGACCAGGTAAACCCCAATCCATGAGACAAAAACAGAAAATGCTGGAAAATCTCAGCAGGTCTGGACAGCATCTGCGGGGAGAGAATAGAACCAAGGTTTCGAGTCTAGATGACCATTTGTCAGAGCGAACCCAAATCCGTTCCTTGCTTGCTGCAAAAACCAAATTCAAAACCCAATTGAATCCAATTCAATGTCCCCACAAGAGAGACAAGCAAGATCCAAGCTGACAAGATGAGGTATTGCACCCCAGGGTTGGCTTAATCTGATCTTAGCCAAAAGGCTTAGAAGTGATGGGGATGTAAGTTTAAGGAGCAGGAGATTTAGAGGGGATTTAAAGAAAACTCCTTCACCCAGAGGCTGGGGGGAATCTGGAACTCGCTCCTGAAATGGTGGTCGATGTGGGAACCTTCACAACATTTAGATTGAGCACTTGAAATGTCATTGCTTACATATGGACCAAGTGCTGGAAAATGGGGTTGGAACTGGTAGGTGCTTGATGGCTGATGCAGAAATGATGGGCCAAATGGCCTCATTCTGTGCCGTAGAACACTACCACTGTTCCGAAACAAAGGTTGGCAGTTGCTTGGAACGTTACTTGTCACTTATCATTCCGTATCTGAATGTTATCCAGTTTTTATTGCAACTGGAAATGGACTGCTTCAGTGTCTGAGGTGTTCTAAATGCAACTGAATAGCGTGCAATCATCAGTGAATATCCCACTTCTGACTGAAGTATCAATGAAAATGGTCCCAGGGTGTGTTTATCACAGACTGTAGGAAATGAGGCATCCAGGAACTTTCAAACATTTATTACCTATACACACTGATGGATAAACATGAGGTTCCTTCCAGAGCTATCTTTCTCTCAGCCGAGGTCAGACCTGACATTACTGATAATGTAGATTGACTATCAGCATAAGAGCCATTAACCCTTCATGGTAAATCTCTCCCCAAGTCTTTCATTCTATTCATTAAATATTTGCACATCTAATTACCTCCCCCCACTCCCACAAACTCTCTGGAAGTCAATGTCACCATCCCTGAGTCAAAGGAAAAGATGGTTTGACCAGACTGGCAGATCATGTTCTTGTTTCCTTTCGAGGAAGTCAGGGAACATAGTCTTCCTGTGTAGGAGCCATGAACCTTCTAGGTTGGTTCTCTGTTGTCTTCTTGTTTCTTTGGGTATCAATCCAGTCTCATAAAGGTTGTCAACTGGTGCATACCAGTGTAAATCTGCTCCACTAGTGAAAGCCATAGTCAGTGTGCGGATAACAGGAGAACAAATGAATGGACTGACTCAAAAATCTGGTCGAGCTACTTCTTGACTCTGATCCAGACAGACTCCCCCCTGGTGTAACGATACAGTGCCTTTAAGAAATATATTTGTGTTATGTTTCTTGTGAATGAATTTTTCAGCAGTTAGGTCTATTTACCAGTGCGATTTTTCCTTTAATGAGCAGCCTACATGGTGGTGTTACAGAAGCAGAATTGATCCTAATTGCTAGAATGTTTATTTTAATCTGGGCAAATTCAGGGTTGTTGTTTTTGTATTTTCTCCTGGGGTTTTTCAGAGTAGGGTTTGACAGGGAAAAAAAAACCATGTGATTGGGCGGGGCTAGGATCACAGGAAGACACAACCTTAGTTGCTGCTTGGGATTTTTAGAGAGAAGTAGCTTTCTATGTCTCTTTCTCTCTCTGGAGATTGTAGACTGGGACCTGCCAGAAAATAGATCTCTTTCTCTGAAGTTCTGCTGCTTGAAGGTAGATCTTTCCCTGGAGGTTGCTGTATGGGAGTCAAAAGACCATGTGTCTTTCTGCATCTCTGTTCAGAGGGGTTAAAAAGGCTGGAAAGGTAGTGCCCACATGAGCATATCTGCTTTTGTGCTAATTGATTCTGAAGATGGATGCATGTCTTTGGGACTCTGCTAAATTGGAACAATAGAGATAGCTAGCTGTTAATAATTATACCTTGTCATGTTTAAGTATTTCAATTGATAAAAATGTTGCCTGGTATGGAGGGGAGGTCCTATGAGGAGAGGCTGAGGGATTTGGGGTTGTTTTCGCTGGAAAGAAGGCGGCTAAGAGGGGATCTTATTGAAACATATAAGATGATTAGAGGTTTAGATAGGGTGGATAGTGATAGCCTTTTTCCTCTGATGGAGCAATCTAGCACGAGGGGGCATGGCTTTAAATTAAGGGGGGGTAGTTATAGGACGGATGTCAGGGGTAGGTTCTTTACCCAGAGGGTGGTGAGGGATTGGAATGCCCTGCCTGCTGCAGTTGTAAATGCGCCTAGTTTGGGGGCGTTTAAGAGATCCGTGGATAGGTTTATGGACGAAAAGGGATTGGTTTAGGTTAGTGGGTCATTGTTTTTTAACTGGTCGGCGCAACATCGTGGGCCGAAGGGCCTGTTCTGCGCTGTAATGTTCTATGTCCTATGTTATATGTTCTAAAACTGATGTTAATTCTTTTTGTTATATTTAAACTGTGATGCGAAATGAAGTTTATTTTAATAAAAGCTTCCTAGTATCACACCAGGAACAAAACACACTGGGGGGGATTTTATGGCCTCGTTTGGTCGAGACCGGAAGTTCCCGCCTAAGGTGAACAGAGATTTTGGTTGCCGGACCCTCGCCCAGTCCAATAACAGAGTGGGTGATGTAGTAGAGTTCTGGCCACTTTGCTCACACTAATGCCAAAATCAAAAAACGTTGAGGTCTAGGCTAACTTCACAATATACCTTGGAGTTTCTGATCTGGTCCCTCACACTGGCATCACTGCCTGGTTCGCGTGGTAGTGGTCCATTATTTACTGCACCTTTTCTATCTCTGTCACCTTGAGACCAAAGCTATATGGGAACTAGGTGTGTGATCTCCTACCAATTAAGAATTTGGATGGAGACAGATCCCTTTCCGCAGTGGTGGGAACTCAGTAAAGCTGGGTCAATCTTGTATTTTTCTATAACAAGGATTTGACAATATGGACCCTTCTCTTGATCTCTCCAACAGCCTAAAGATATCTGGGGGAGCTGGTGATGTGGATAAAGCCATCTGTCTCAGTAAAGCGTTTTAACCGTCACTGCCAGCCTCGATCAGAGACAATTAAATCAGGGATGCAGTGTGTGGTGAAACTTACTTGAGCTTGGCAATAATCGCTGCCAAGATTGGCCCGTGTAGCAGAGTAATAATGACAATCCCTGAAGACATTTCGAGTCACTCCCATGATTAGGATTGGAAGGAGTAAGCCATCAGTCGTTCCTTTTATTTTGGCCTATAGATGGCACAGATAGCACAATTGGAAATGATGTCCTCGATAGCTTTGGAACGATCTTGCCACCAAACTGAATTACATACATACAGTGCAGAAGGAGGCCATTCGGCCCATCAAGCCCAGCTCAACAACAACTGACCCTATCCCTATTAGCATATGTATTTACCCTGATAGTCCCCCTGACACTAAGGGGCAATTTAGCATGGCCAATCAAGCTAACCTGCACATCTTTGGAGTATGGGAGGAAACTGGAGCACCCGGAGAAAACCTGCGTGGAACGGGGAGAATGTGCAAACTCCACACAGACAGCGATCCAAGGCCGGAATTGAACTCAGGTCCCAGGCGCTGGGAGGCAGCAGTGCTAACCATTTGCCACCGTGTCATCTGTGTGAGAATTATGGACTTTAGCCCTGTACTTGGGGATATTCAGATGCCCCTGATGTAATCTTTGGAGAATGTCCAGCTTTAGCACTCAGGGAATGAGAATTCAGTTATCGGTGAATAAGTCATCCATTAGACTAAGGTGATAATACTGTTCAAATCAATTACTTAGAATACAACTGCGAGGAATATATACAGACCATCTGGTAACACAATATTCTGATATCTGTGGACCCTTGGCATTAGCTTTCTGGGCTGGGTCGTTGCATTACCAGTGATACTACTCCTTGTTGTAGCATGGGGTGAATCTTGTGTCACACCTGTGGGGTGAGACCTCTCTTAGTTTAACACAATGGCTTGACATTTGGCTCCAGGGTAATCTGGTCAGCCCTTTGGAGCTTCCCCAAACCTGTGAATAGTTTCAGAAATTCCCTCTTGGATTTACCTGGGTTCCCTGTTCAGCTCCACCACCCTGTAAATGAGATATATATCTGAGCAGGCTTGGACAATGTTAGACCCTTCCTTGACTGCAGAAAATCAGATAAGGCTTCATCAAGCACTCCCACCATAATGCGGTCTTGGATGATTTTATCCTTTAGCACCCCTTACTCAAAGCTATCAGCCAAACGATACAAATCATGAATGAAAATGCTAATATGTTTTCTGGCTTCCTGAAAGATCTATTGGATTTCACGCAGTCTATAATAGTATTCCACTGAAGATGGACATGCAATCTGAAAGCCTTAATAACCTCTGCGTAAGTTACTTTTTAACCACTGTCTTATTAATATGTCACCGGTACTGCTGCCAATGGAATAGAGGAGTGTGCTGACCTGTTCATTTTCTGTACTAACCCCGAAACTGAGTAGTTTTTCTTTTCAAAGTGTCAGCACAGGCAGTGATGGACCAGATGGCCTCTTTGTGTTCAGTAAGAGTTTAGGATTCTGTGAAACTGGTTAAGCATTCATAAAGTTACAAGTTTTAATTCACAACTCTTTTTTATATACAATTAATAAGGTTCCTTTTGAAGAAACAGATGGAAATTAGCAGCTAAAACGTTTTCTCATGGATATGGCTGGCAGATAACTTGGAAGTGTTACAGTAAGGGTCACGTCTGATCTTTGAGTGTGCTACAAATTCCAATTTGGCTATTACTGGATATCAGAGAATCTTGGATCGCAATCAAGTGTTAATGGAAAAGAGGTTTTTTGAATTAAGTCATGTAGATTTTTACGTTGTATTGCACACCCTAAAAATTTATTACTTTCCAAATACAGATAAGGTAATATTGTCACCCTCTGGGTTCATATGTTTACATTAATTAATACTCATTTAAAAAGCATTGATATCATTACTTTCACTTGGGCTGTTTGAGATGACGAATGAAGACAATTGAAGTTCTTGCCTTTGAAGCCTTCAAAAATCACCTTATGTTTGTGGGTTGTATGGTGACACAATGGTTAGCACTGCTGCCTCACAGTGGCAGGGACCCAGGTTCAAATCCAGTCTCAGGGGACTGTGCAAAGTTTTCACGTTCTCCCTATGTCTGCATCGGTTTCCCCCCACACTTCAAGAATGTGCAGATGAGGTAGATTGGCCGTCCTAAATTACCCCATAGGCCAGATCGCTACCATCTCATCCGCCACAAAATCGGCACGGGCAAGGGTCCAACAGCGGAAATCTCCACTGACCTTGGCCGGGAATTCCTGGTCCCACCCGAGAGAGGCCGTAAAATCATGCCCGCAGTGTCAGGGGGTTGGCAGAGTAAATACATGGGGTTACAGGATAGGGCCTGGCTGGGATTGTTGTCGCTGCAGGCTCGATGGGCCGGATGGCCTCCTTCTGCACCGTAGGAATTCTATGAATAAAACTGTTGACATGCCTGGTATAGGTGGGCTGATCATGAAGATTATCTATGATAATCAGGCTACGTGTCCTGATGAACTGGCATTTTAGAAGGTCTTTACTGGCCCATCGACAAAAGAATTACAGACTACTGACTCTGAAACAATGCAGAGTGGACCATATACAAGTGAGAGAAACTCTGTACAATGACACAGCACAGAAGGAGGTCACTAGGCCTGTCATGACTGTGCTAGCAGTTTGAAGGGGCTCTCCAATTAGCTCCATTGCCATCGCCCCCAACTCGGGCTCTTTTCCCGCAGCACTGCGTTAACCTATCAATTCCCTTTAGAAAACTCTCACCCACCAGGGGAATCATAGCACGTGGGACGGACAAACTGACGGACCATTTAAAGAGGTCCATTGACATTGGGTGAGAATTTGCAGTCTTGGTGGGGGGCGGGGTTGTTGTTACTGAAAAGTTCCGCCCTCTTTTTCCTCCCTTCACAGATGCTGCCAGACCTGCTGAGTATTTCTGTTGCAATTCCGAATCCCCAGCATCTGCAGTATTTCGCTTTGACACTCCTGCACTTGCACTCATTGTTCAATCTGCAGTCGGCCATTTCAAAGCAAAAATAAATCTCGTCACTCCTCAATGAGCTGATTTGCTAAGCGTAGGAAATGGGATAATATTCTGACTGCCTGCTGTGACATTGAAATCTATGTTAAGGTTTATTTATTAGTGTCACAAGTAGGCTTGCATTAACACTGCAATGAAGTTACTGTGAAAATCCACTAGTTGCCACGCTCTGGCGCCTGTTTGGGTACACTGAGGGAGAATTTAGCATGGCTGATTCATCTAACCACCATGTCTTTCGGGAGGAAACCGGAGCATCCTGAGGAAACCCACACAGACACGGGGAGAATGTGCAGACTCTGCAGAGGCAGTGACCCAAGCCGGGAATCGAACCCGGGTCCCTGGCGATGTGAGGCAGCAATGCTAACCACTGCGACGCACCGAGGGACAATCAAACAGATATTGCTCGGGATTCAAATTATTTTCTTCGAAAGGGATTGTTTCCTACATAAATAGTAAAGAGCCTTGCAGGACAGACATTGCTGGGTCGGAGACACAAGGTGAAACGGTGGCATTGCGAACGGGTAGCTTGAAATTTCAGTGGAACAGCAACAATAAGATATTTCACAAGGGGAAAAAGAGATGCTTTGCGCGAATCAGCTAAATAAAATGTGAAAGTGGCTGCAGGTAATTATGATTCTGGATAAATTCCCCTTGTGCACTGAACAAAAGTCCAAACCTGTCTTATTGCTTCAGAGAAATGACAGCGGCTCCTCAAGTGCTCTAAGAGTGTGCTGTTATAGCAGAAACCCACTTAAAACAATGTCTTGGCAGTCAACTGACAGGATCCTGTGTGTGTGGCAAGAATAACAATGGGGCTTGAAAGACACTCATTGCTCCCCTGTGCGTTTATATTTTTCGGTGCCAATTTCTGACCAGTTCCAAGGACTGAATATTGTATAACTAGTAATTACCATTCGTGGGGTGCAGCTGTCACCACTAAAGATAGCGACACAGGTTAATAAAGCAGTGATAAAAGGCAAACAGTATGCTGGGGTTCATTTCTGAAGGGATGGAATTGAAAAGCAGAGGTTATGTTAAACTTGTACTTGGTTATACCACAGTTGGAGTCCTGTGAACAGTTCTGTTCTTCATGTTATAAAAGGAATATAAAAGTACTGGCGGAGGTCCAAAAAAAGATTTACTAGAATGAGCCCAGATTGAAAGATCAGGAAAGATTGAACAGACTGAGGCTGTCTTCTACGAGACTGATAGAGGTCATTAAGATCATGAAAGGCTTTGTCAGAGAAAGCCCCCGTCCCCAGATGTCCCAACGCAAGGACTCTGTGGGAACGGCACGGGAAGTTGGAATTTCCTATGGGCAACTCCCTTGCTCCGAAAAGGTCTCTCACTCTGAATTAGTGTCAGGGACTTAGGAAGATTCAAATTTAGCAGGAAAAGTTAGGATAAAAACTTTAGTCATTTGCTTCTGGGTAACTACACAACTGAACCTCACATTGATCCTTGAGGATCTCCCACCACTTAACCTGACTAGCCCCTAACATGGCAACCCCTCCCAATCCAATCATCATCCAATTCATAGAAATCATAGAAACCCTACAGTGCAGAAAGAAGCCATTCGGCCCATTGAGTCTGCACTGACCATAATCCCAGCCAGGCCCTACCCCCATATCCCTACATATTTTACCCACTAATCTCTCTAACCTACGCATCTCAGGACACCAAGGGGCAACTTTAGCGTGACCAATCAACCTAACCCACACATCTTTGGGCTGTGGGAGGAAAAACACAAAGAAATCCCACAACACCAGTTTAAAGTCCAAACAGGTTTACTTGTAGCAAATGCTGCAAGTGGCTGACGAAGGGACAGGCTGTCCCGAAAGCTTGTGGCGTTTGCTACAAATAAACCTGTTTGGACTTTAAACTGGTGCTGTGGGATTTCTTTGTGTTTTACCTCAGTCCAATGCTGGCATCTCCACAACTGTGGGAGGAAACCAGAGCACCCGGAGGAAACCCACGCAGACACAAGGAGAATGTTGAAAGTGCACACAGACAGTGGCTCAAGCCAAGAATCGAACCCAGGTCCCTGGAGCTGTGGGTGGAAAGGATACGAAAAGCACAAATTAATTCCTCAATTTTGAACTCCCTCTGGGGTCTTCTTGGACAATAGCAAAACAAGAGTTTGGTTCTAGGCCAGTTGCAGCAAAACATTTTGAAGCAATGGGTTGGCACATTTGTGTAGATCTTGATTCTGTGAACAGCGATAAGTCTGCAACTTATTCTAAATCTGTCCAGATATTTTATTTTCATATTTACTTTTGAAGTAAGTGGAAATGAAAATCAAAAGAGTTGTAAAAGGGACTGCTAGGTTGCTATCACTCATTTTTATTCTATCACTAGGCGATGACCTAGTGGTATTATCCCTAGAATATTAATCCAGAAACTCAGGTTCAAATCCCATCATGGTAGATGGTGGAATTTGAATTCAATTAAAAATATCTGGAATTAAGAATCTACTGATGACCATGAAACCATTGTTGATTGTTGGAAAAACCCATCTGGTTCACTAATGTCCTTTAGGGAAGGAAATCTGCCATCTGTACCCGGTCTGGCCTACATGTGACTTCAGAGCCACAGCAATGTGGCTGACTCTCAACCAGGGGCAACTAGGGATGGGTAATAAATGCTGCCCAGCCAGAAACGCTCATGTCCCACAAATTAATAAAAAAAGACCTTAAAGGTCCAGATAAACCTAATTTGTCTCTTCACTCCCAGCAAGGATTCAAGTTCACTCCAGGCCAGAAAAATGATTGAAGTATGTTCAGAATCTCCATCTGGTTCCTGGCATCCATTGTATAATTCCTGAGCAGTAAGGCCAAAGGGCCTGATTCTGCAATGCACAGCTCCAGCATTATTCACATGAAACAAAGCCCAGAAACTCACATGTTAAACAAAGGAGTAATAACTAAGGAAGCCAAATGGGAAGGAACAACTTTTATTTGTCAAAGTAAAAGCTAAACTTAAGCCTGTAGTGCACATATATGAGTCCCAGCCGGGATGATAGAGTACCAGACCCACTCAGGGGTCTGCCTTATCGAGGGCTAGGGATGTGAGTTCCACCTGACTAGACAATTGCCTATCACCACTGGAACTGGTATTCCATGAATCCCACTGGGAAGTCAATCAGGCATTCCCTATGTAAGTCCTGGTTGTTATCACAAAAGGTTTTCATTTATATAGCATCTTTCGTGACCTCAGGGTGTCCCAAGGTGATTTACAGCCAAAAAAGTACTTTTCAAAGCCCAGCAGTTGTTGTAATGTAGAAAACACAGTGGCTAAGAACAAAGAGAACAAAGAAACGTATAGCACAAGAACAGGCCCCTTGGTCCTTCAAGCCTGCATCAACTATGCTGTCCATCTGAACTAAAACCCCTTACCCTTCCAGTGACCATGTCCCTCTATTCATGTATTTGTCAGGGCCCTCCTTAAAAGTCACCACTGTATCTGCTTCCCCCGTCAGTGAGTTCCAGGCATCCATCATCCTCTGTGTAAAAAAAACTTGCCTCGTACATCTCCTTTAAACCTTGCTCCTAAGTTGTGCATTGCAAACTCCCAGAAGCAGCAAAGATAATGACCAAATGATGTTTTTAATTTAGCAATGCTTATTGAAGAACGGATATTGGCCGGGACATCAGGAATATCTTCCCTACTCATCTTCAAAAAAGCGCTGTGGTGTCTTTACTACCCACTTGAGAGGACAGAAAGGTCCTTGGTTTAATGTCTCACTAATGTTTAATTGGAAAGCTAGCACCTCGTTCAAGCTTCTACCTTGAGAAGCACGAGCGCTATCAACTGAACCACATGATTGTACCCTCAAAATTTGCCTCCCATATTAGGCATTGTGAAATTACCCATACAATTGTGGAAAAGAAGATAAACTTCTCATTGCTGTTCTGATAAAAGATTGTCAATCTGTAATGTTAACATTGTTTCTCCCTCCACAGATGCTGCCTGACCTGCTGAGTACTTCCAGCCATTCCTGTTTTATTATTTCCCGCTCCTGTATGTGTGTTTTGCTGAGATTTGAAGTTGCTTTCAATAGCTTCTGGTCAGTGTTTTGCCTGAAGCCTTTAGCTTTCTCACTTAGAACTCCAAAAGCTACTCAAATTGTTTTGCGTGATCTGCAGGTAGCAGAATGAGAGGTAATTGTCATAAATGTTGGGGCATAGCCCCTTTAAGAGATCAGGTCATGTGACGTGGAGTGTGGGGCATGTTGGCCGGGAAACGTCCTGAGAAGCAGTTGTTGTTTGGAGTGTGGAGCGAGTAGACCGAATAAAGATCTGTGTTCACTTGCATCTGGCTGTGGAGAAGTTTTTGAGGGGAGAATGTAACAGTAATCAAAACTCTCTGCACATTTTAACATCTTGAGGCATTCCAGTTCACACAATGTTTACACTTACGTTGTATCTAGGCCGATACAAGGAAAGGCCAGTACAATGGCAGGTATGAATGTTGAATCCATTTGGGTGGAAATTAGAAATAGTGAGGAGAGAAAGTCACTAATAGGTGTAGGCTATAGGCCACCAAATATTGACATCATGATGGGGTGAGAAATAAACAAAGAAATAACTGATGCATGTAAAAATGGTACAGCGATTATCATGGGGGATTTTAATCTACTTATCAGTTGGTCAAACCAGGTCTGTCAAGGCAGCCTTGAGGAGGGGTTCATAGAATGTATCTGTGATAGCTTCCTTGAATAGCATGTAATGGAACCTACGAGGGAGCAAGCTATCCTAGATCTGGCCTTGTGTAATGAGACGGGAATAATTAATGATCTTGCAGTTAGGGATCCTCTTGGAAGAAGCTATCACAGTATGGTTGAATTTAAAATACAGATGGAGTGTGAGAAGATAAAATCCAATACCAGTGTCTTGTGCTTAAACAAAGGATACTACAAAGGGATGAGGGAGGTGTTGGCTAAGATAGACTGGGAGCAAAAACTTGATGGTGGGACAAATGAGGGACAGTGGAGGACTTTCAAAGCCATCTTTCACAGTGCTCAGCAAAAGTATACACCCCTGATAAGGAAGGACTGTAGAGAAAGAGATAATCAGACACGGATAGTAAAGGAAATAAAGAAGGGTATCAAATTGAAAGAAAATGCATACAAAATTGTAAAGATTAGTGAGAACCTAGCGGATTGGGAAATCTTTAAAGGTCGAAGAAAGCCATGAAAAAAACTATAAACTAAAGTAAGATGGATTATGAGAGTAAACTGGCTCAGAATACAAAAACAGATAGCAAAAGTTTCTACAAATATATAAACTGAAAAAGAATGGCGAAAGTAAACATTGGTTCTTTAAAAGATGAGAAGGAGGATGTAATAACTGGAAATGAGAAAATGGTTGAGGCATTGAACAGGTATTTTGTGTCAGTCTTCACAGTGGGAGACACAAATAACATGCCAAAAATTGATGACAGGAAGATTATGAGGACCTAGAAACTATCATTATCACAAAAGAGGTAGTGTTGGGCAAGTTAATGGGGGCTAAACATAGACAAGTCTCCTGGCCCTGCTGGAATGCGTCCCAGCGTACTAAAAGAGATGGCAGGAGAAATAGCAAATGCACTAGTGATAATTTACCAAAATTCGCTGGACTCTGGGGTGTTCCCGCAGATTGGAAAACAGCAGATGTGATGCCACTGTTTAAAAAAGGAGGTAGACAAAAGGTAGGTAACTATAGGCTGGTTAACTTAACATCTGTAGTAGGGAAAATACTTGAATCTATCATTAAGAAAGAAATGGCGAGTCATCGGGATATAAATTGTTCCATTACTAAGACGCAGCATGGATTCATGAAGGGAAGGTCACGTTTGAAAATTTGGTGGAATTTTTTGGGAACATTACACGTGCAGTGGACAATGGGGAGCCTATGGATGTGGTGTTTCTGGATTTCCAGAAGACATTTGACAAGTTGCCGCACCAAAGGTTGCTACATAAGATAAAGTGCGCAGTGTTACGGGTAATGTATTATCATGGATAAAGGATTGGTTAACTAACAGAAAGCAAAGAGTGGGATAAATGGGTGTTTTGCTGGTCGGCGATCAGTGACCAGTGGTGTACCTCAGGGATCAGTGTTGGAACCGCAATTGTTTACAATTTACGTTGATGATTTGGAGTTGGGGGACCAAGTGTTGTGTGTTAAAATTCACAGATGACACTAAGATGAGTGACAGAACAAAGTGCGCAGAGGATACCGAAAATCTACAAAGGGACATAGATAGTCTAAGTGAGTGGGTGAGGGTCTGGCAGATGGAGTACAATGTTGGAAAATAGGAGGTCATCCATTTTGGTAGGAATAACAGCAAAATGGACTATTATTTAAATGGTAAAAATTTGCAGCGTGCTGCTGTGCAGAGACCTGGGTATCCTTGTGCAAGAATCACAAGGAATTGGTTTGCAGGTGCATCTGGTAATTAAGAAGGCAAATGGAATTTTGTCCTTCATTGCTAGAGGAATGGAATTTAAACAGAGCGAGATTACGTTGCAGCTGTATAAGGTGCTGGTGAGATCACACCTGAGTACTGTGTATAGTTTTGGTCTCCTTACTTGAGAAAGGATATACTGGCACTGGAGGGGATGCAGAGGAGATTCACCAGGTTGATTCTGGAGTTGAGAGGGTTGGCTTACGAGGAGAGGTTGAGTAGATTGGGGCTATACTCATCGGAATTCAGAAGAATGAGGGGAAATCTTGTAGAAACATACAAGATTATGAAGGAAATAGATAAGATAGAAGCAGGGAAGTTGTTTCCACTGGCAGGTGAAACTAGAGTTAGGGGGCACAGCCTCAAAGTAAAGGGGAGCAGATTTAGGACTGAGTTGAGGAGGAACTTCTTCACACAAAAGGTTGTGAATCTGTGGAATTCCCTGCCCAGTGAAGCAGTTGAGGCTACCTCATTGAATGTTTTCAAAGCAAGGTTAGATACATTTTTGAACAGTAAAAGAATTAAGGGTTATGGTGAGTGGGCAGGTAAATGGAGCTGAGTCCACAAACAGATCAGCCGTGGTCTTATTGAATGGCTGAGCAGGCTCGAGGTGCCAGACGGCCTACTCCTGCTCCTAATTCTTATCTTATATTTTATTTATACCGAGTTTCTAGTGATACAGGAAATCCAGCTTATGTTGAAAATATGGAGAGTTACCACTGATGTGCTGGATAATGCATGATGTGGAGATGCCGGCACTGGACTGGGAAGTGCATGGTAAGAAGTCTCACAACATCAGGTTAAAATCCAACAGGTTTATTTGGAACCACGAGCTTTCGGAGCGCTGCTCCTGTATTTGGTGAGTGGAGCCTACTCACCTGATGAAGGAGCAGTGCTCCGAAAGCTTGTGATTCCAAATAAACCTGTTGGACTTTAACTTGGTGTTGTGAGACTTCTTACTGGATAATGCAGATGGAGTGCAGGAGGTTCGAGATTGGGATCCGGGCCTAACAAATTGAAATAGGCGAAAGAAGATGGAAGTCCTGCAGCAGGGCTAAAAAAAAGAAACAATTAAACATGTTGATTGAGAATACCGCATACACTCGTTTCATAACATAGCACCGGGACATAGCTTTAAATTGAGGGGTGGTAATTATAGGACGGATGTCAGAGGGAGATTCTTTACTCAGAGGGTAGTAAGGGCGTGGAATGCCCTGCCTGCAGCAGTTGTGGACTCGCCAACTTTAAGGGCATTCAAATGGTCAGTGGATAGGCATATGGATAACACTGGAATAGTTTAGGTTAGAGGGTCATTAGATTGGTTCCGCTGGTCGGCGCAATATCGAGGGCTGAAGGGCCTGTACTGCGCTGTAATGTTCTATGTTCTATAAAATGGATGGGACTCTGCCTCTTGGCAAGAATGCACTGTAGAGGGTTACGTTTCTTTTGAGCATGCCCACAATTAACACCACCCCTACTGACTCTGCACACTAAAATCCCAGTTGATCCACATTATTTGAATCGTTCTTGACTTGTGGATGTACACAATCCCACCAGCAAGCAGACAATCAAAATAAAACTACTCCTAGCCAAGAAATGCACATGATAGTGCCAGATCCAACAGGAAAGTAAAGTTTATTTATTAGTCACAAGTAAGACTTACATTAACACTGCAATGACATTCCCCTAGTTGCCACTGTAGGCACCTATTCAGGTCAATGCACCTAACCAGCATGTCTTCCAGAATGTGAGAGGAAACTGGAGCAAACCCACACAGACACAGGGAGAATGTGCAAGCTTCACACAAACGGTCATCCAAGCTGGGAATCGAACATGGGTCCCTAGAACTGTGAAGCAGGGTGCCACCGTGCCACCCAGGAAGCACTCAGTAATAAAGTGGCTGAAATCACTCGCTGTGGATAAAACTTACACATTTGTGGGTGAAGAGTCTTTTGAAGATAAAACCAGAACGATATGCCAAGACTGAACAAATGTCCAACCCTCATTTCTATTCTCTCTAAGTATAATATTTAACCTGACTGCTCACCATCTACAGACTTGTAAAGAACATGTTTTTATTTTGGATTATTTTTGGATCTAACCCCAGTGTCACACCACTGTGTGTTGAACCTAAGGTCAATATCACAGATATGATTCTCAGTACAATCACTGCAATCAGCTGACTGAAACCCAGTCAATCTTTACAATGTGTTGATTCACATAAAGCATAAAATGCAAAATAAATAACATTCGATCAATGATGATATTTAGATGAATGCTGTTGATAATAATACAAATTTTATGCCTCTTTGTGTCATTTCCCCTTTATGCAGAAATGACCACATTCTCAGAACAAGCTCGTTGCTCAGAAATATCTGGTACCTTGCTGCAGAACTGCACACTTTACAAGTGAATGCAGAGTGTATATAATCAATATTGTTATGGAAAAGCTTTGCAGCTCTTTTGGGGATGTTGAATTAATATGAGAAATGCGAGAATCATTGGCTAAAGTCATACCAGATGATATAATAGCATTTTCTGTCACAGAATCATACAGCATGGAAGGAGGTCATTTGGCCCATCATGCCTGTACTGTCTCTTTGAAATGAATTTCCCCTTCAAATGTTATTTTTATAAACCTTACTTTCCTTTTGGTTTGCCACGTTGTGGTTTCAATAATCATCTGATCATTTCATAGAATCATAGAATCCCTACAGTGCAGAACAAGGCCATTTGGCTCTTCGAGCCTGCACCAACAACAATCCCACCCAGGCTCTGTCCCCTTAACCCCATGTATTTACCCTGTTAATATCCCTGATGCAATTTAACATGGCCAATCAACGTAGCCTGCATATCTTTGGACCATGGGGAGGCAATGACTTAGTGGTACTTTTGTTGGACTATTAACCCAGAAACTTACTTAATGTTCTGGGATCCTGAGTTCAAAACCCGCCATGGCAGATGGTGGAATTTAAATTCAGTAAAAATATCTGGAACTAATAAGCCACTGATGACCATGAAACCATTGTCAATTATTGGAAAAATCCATCTGGTTCACTAATATTGTTTAGGGAAGGAAATCTGCTATTCTTAGATGGTTTGGCCTATATGTGACTCCAGAGCCACAGCAATGTGGTTAACTCTCAACTGCCCTCCAAGGGCAACGAGAGATGGGCAATGAATTCTGGCCAGCCGGCGACGTCCGTATCCCACAAATAAGCAAAAAAAGTGGGAGGAAACTGGAGTACTCATAGGAAACCCATGCAGACACAAGGAAAACATGCAAATGCCACATAGACAGTTGCCGAAACTGAACTCAGGTCTCTGGCACTGTCAGGGAGTAATGCTAACCACTGTGTCACCTAACGATGGCCATCGGTTTGGTAAGAAGTCTCACAACACCAGGTTAAAGTCCAACAGGTTTATTTGGAATCACAAGCTTTCAGAGTGCTGCTCCTTCATCAGATGAGTGACTCCAAAAGCTCGTGATTCCAAATAAACCTTTAACGTGGTGTTGTGGAGACTACTTACTGTGTCCACCCCGGTCCAACATCATGGCCAAGATGGTTTGGTATTACTTGAGGATTAGGTTTTGTTCTTACAGATGTGAGACTAATTAAACATTGGATAGAATAGGGAAAAAAACAATTACTTAAAAGTACATTTTACTGACGCACTCTACTTTTTTTTGTCATTGCGAAGATATTGGGCCTGGGTTGATGGGCTGAATTTAAATCAGTCCTGAGTTTGGTCTGCCCAAGGCAGACTTTTCTCTCTCACATTTAGGGTTGACACGCTTTGACTGACAGTTTTAAAGGTTAATCATTTCCCCAGACTGGCAGACTTGTGGGATTTTCTGTCAATGATGGACAAGCTGCATGCAAAATTACTTTCCACCCAGAGAGTTGAGCAATTTTACAATTCAGCCTGTTAAGTCCAGTGACACCAAAAAACAGACAAGTGGATCAGAGCAGAGAGGATTGCATTATACTGGAAACCCGTGACAAATGTGGAACTATTACTGAAGGGCAGAGACAACGACACAAGAGTTAGCGTAATTCATATGCATTTCAGTTTTGCTTAGCAATCTGGTTTTCCTAACATTTGTAATGTAGCAAGTGCTCAGAAGGCCCCAGAGTGAAATGATATCTTTTGTTTGCTTGTTTAAATACAGTGGTGTCTTTTTCATCTGCTTCTAATTCCTTTAGTCAGAGAATTCTGTGCTGTTCACTTACTTCAGAAACAAAACTGTTGTGGTGTCTGGAAGAGATTCATGTAAAAATATGATTGTAACTTTTTCAAAAAAAATGTGATTGTATCATTTCGATTGCATCTCTCTTTTTGTTTTAAAAATGCCGAGGTCAAATGAAAACTTCTCCTGCCTGAATAATCCGCCAAACTGTCAGGGGAACCCAGCATGACAGGACTTTTTTTTCCTGTTTGGTAATGCATTGTTGCTTCTCGCCTGAGAACAGCTAAATTCAGCGGAGCAAAACTCAGAAAATCTGCATCAGGGGCCACAAACCTCTTAGAGCTTGGAGGGATTTGTTAAAAGATACAGAATCATAGAATCCCTACAGTGAAGAAGAGGCCATTCGGCCCATTGAGTCTGCATCTACACTCTGAGAGAGCATCTTAGAACATAGAACATTACAGCGCAGTACAGGCCCTTCGGCCCTCGATGTTGTGCCGACCAGTGGAACCAATCTAGTGGCACTCTAACCTAAACTATTCCAATATTATCCATATGCCTATCCAATGACCATTTGAATGCCCTTAGAGTTGGCGAGTCCACAACTGCTGCAGGCAGGGCATTCCACGCCCTTACTACCCTCTGAGTAAAGATCTTACCCAGGTCCTCTTCTCCACCCTATCCCAGTAACCCCACACTTTTTACCATGGCTAATTCACCTAACCTGCACATTTTGAGACACTAAGGGGCAAATTAGCACAGCCAATCCACTTAACCTGCATATCTTTGGACTGTGTGAGGAAAGCAGAACACCCGGGGGAAACCTACGCAGACACAGGGAGAATGTGCAGATGTCACACAGATAGTGACCCAAAGCCGGAATAGAACCCAGGTCCCTGGCGCTGTGAGGCAGCAGTTCTTACCATTGTGCCACCATGTCGCTCCCACAGAATGTATCTACTTTTGCAGGAGTGTGTCTATGTTGTACTGAGAGAGTAGCACAAATGAGATGTTGAATCAAGATCTCACGACACCATTCAAAAATGAGGAGAAGATTTATCCTAATGCCCTAGACAGCAATTCTCCTCTGAGCCACACTACCCAGCAGATTCACTGGGCCTTTATCTCCTCTGCTTCTAGTGGAGCCACGCTGCCCACAAATTTCCCATTGTTGTTTGCCTGCAAAATAACAGCGCCTCCACTTTAAAGAAATTTTCACTGCAAGATTTAATTTGAACTGCCTGTCTGATTGAACAGAACAGCAGTGGATTCCTCGAACTGCTTGCTGAGTTCAACTGTGCAGAGGTTTAGAAGGCAAGGAACGGTGACCCAGTCTTGGGATGTTTAACAATAAGGGTAGAGACACATTTTAGGAGGAGAGGCCATGCCTGGAATACTGTGTGCACATTCAATTGCTGTCATAGGGTAACAAAGAGCAAAGAACAGTACAGCACAGGAAGAGGCCCTTTGGCCCACTGAAGACCTTTGCATCTACACGGTTTGTACTCCTCTATTCCCTATCTATTCATGTATCTGTCAAGGTGCCTCTTAAATGTTGCTATTGTATCTGCTTCTACCACCTCCTCTGGCAACACATTCCAGGCACTTACCAGCCTCTGTGTAAAAAAACTTGTCTCTCAAATCTCCTTTAAACTCTTTCTCTTTTACCTTAAATCTATATCCCTTAGTAATTGACATTTTTACCCTGGGGAAAAGACTCTGACTATCCATTCTATCAACGCATCTCACAATTTTGTAAATTTCTATCAGGTCACCCCCTCGGCCTCTAACGTTCAAGCGAAAACAAACCAAGTTTGTCCGATCTCTCCTCGTAGCTAATACCCCTCAAATCAGGCAACATCCCGGTAAACATTTTCTGTACCCTTGCCAATGTCTCCACATCCTTCTGGTAATGAGGCGACCAGAACTCTACGCAATATGCCAAATATAACCTAACTAAAGTTCTATACAGCTGCAACATGACTTGCCAATTTTTATACTCTATGTCCCAACTCATGAAGACAAGCATGCCATACGCCTTCTTGACCAGCTTATCCACTTGTTTTGCCACTTTCAGGGAACTGTGGACCTGTTCGCCTAGATCCCTCTGTATGTTAATGCTTCCAAGGGTTCTGCCATTTACTGTATACTTTCCTCCTGCAATAGACCGTCCAAAATGTATCACCCCGCAATTGTCCAGAATAAATTCTATCTGCCATTTCTCTGCCCAAGTCTCCAGACTAACTATATCCTGCTGTATCCTCTGGCAATCCTCCTCACTATGTGCAGCTCACTCACTTTTGGTATTGTTCACAAACTTAGTAATTAGACCACCTAAATTTTCCTCCAAATCATTTTATATATATTACAAACTACAGGGGTCCCAGCACTGATCCCTATGGGACAGCACAATTATCACAGATCTCCAGTCAGAAAAACACCCTTCCACTGCTACTCTCTGTCTCCTGTGACCAAGCCAGTTCTGTATACATCTTACCAGCTCACTGCGGTTCCCATGTGGCTTCACCTTCTGTATCAGCCTGTCAAGAGGGACCTTGTCAAAGGCCTTGCTAACATCCATGTAGACAACATCCACTGCCCTGCTCTCATCAATCATCTTTGTCACTTCTTCACAAAACTCAGTCAAGTTTGTGAGACGCAACTTCCCCAGTGCAAAGCCATGCTGCCTATCATTAATAAGTCCATTTTTTTTCCAAATATGAGTAAATCCTGTCTCTAAGAATCATCTCCAATAATTTCTCTACCACTGATGTAAGGTTCACCAGCCTGTGATTTCCCAGGTTATCCCTGTCACCCTTCTTAAACAAAGGCACAATATTGGTTATTCCCCAATCCTCTGGAACCTCTCCTGTGCCTAAAGAGGATACAAAAATTTCATATCATAAGAATCATAAGAACTAGAAGCAGGAGGAATTTAGCCCCTTGAGTCTACTCTGCCATTTAATCCGATCATGGCTGATCTGATTTTGGCCTCAACTGCACTTTCCTGTCCATTCACCATATCCCTTCAAACTCTTACTAATTAAAAAGCTGTCTACCTCTTCCTTAAATTTACTCAACGTCCTGGCATCCACCTCGTACTAGGGTAGTGAATTCCACAGATTCATGATACTTTACGAGAAATAATTTCTCTTAATTTCTGATTTAGATCTACCACCCCTTTTCCTAGAACTATGACCTCTTGTTCTAGATTGTCCCGCAAGGGGAAACATCCTGACTGTGTCTACTTTGTCCATCCCCCTTATCACTTGTACACTTGATTAGATCGCCTCTCATTCTTCTAAACTCCAGGGAGTTTAGGCCTAAACTGCCCAATCTCTCCTTGTAAGACAAACCACTCAGGTTTGGGATCAGTCTAGTCTACCTCCACTGAACCGCCTCCAATGCAAATATATCCTTCCTCAAGCAAGGGGACCAAAACAGTGCACAATATTCTAGGTACGGTCTCACTAATGCCTTGTAGCAGCATTCACTGCTTTTATATTTTATTCCTTTAGCAGTAAATGTCAAGATTCCATTTGCCTTCCTTATTACCTTCCTTATTACCTGAAAACTGCGCACCAGTTTTCTGCAATTGAGATAGATTTTTGATCAATAAGGGAATTAAGGGTTATGGGGAGCAGGTAGGTAAGTGGAACTGAACCACTATCAGATCACCCATGATCTTATTGAATGGTGGAGCAAGCTCGAGGGGCTAGATGGCCTACTCCTGCTCCTATTCCTTACGTTCTTATGATTCATGCATAAGGACGCCCAGATCCCTCTGCACTCTGAAGTGTTGCCCCATTTGGGCAATGATTTGCCTTTGCATTTTTTCTCCAACCCAGAAAACCTCACACTTATCCATGTTAAACTCCATCTGCCACATTTTGCCCCATTTATCTATCCATATCCAGTTGTAAATTTCTTACTTCATTATCGCAACTTACTATCCCATCTATTTTAGTGTCATCTGCAAGTTTGGCTACGGTGCCTAGGTACCTCGGCATCCAGGCATTACAGGCAGCGTAGATAGGACCAACCAAGCTGCTATTAGCTTAAGGCATCTGAACTGCAAGAGGAGGATGAGACTGCTATTGTTTAATCTGATGAAGGAAAGCTTCAGGGTGTGATATTATTGAAGAACTGAAGATTGTTAAGGGAATAGACAAATTGAAACTCAATAACATGTCTGAGATTGCTGCAAATTCCAGAGACAGGGGACACAGGAGAAGAAGAGAGGCAGCTTAAATGTAATTACTTTATGCAGAGGTGAAAGTGGAAGGAACAGCGCAGGGAGGTAGTAGAAGCAGATAATGTGAGAAATATTTAAAGGGAATTGGAAAGGTTGTTGAGGGAGTTGATGATTGATAGATATGAATTTTTGGGAAAGGCACACGGATTTCAGAATTGCTTGTGGGTCCTGTGTTATGTCTTTCTGTTCATGACAGGTCGACTCGAACAGAATAATATTCAGCTTTTTAATTCTTCTCCTCCCTCCCACCTTCTTCCCCCCCCCACCGCCTTCCCATCTCCTTTCCTGCCCTCGCTCTTTCATCCCTCCCTCCCTCCATCCCACACTGGCCTCTCTGTCCTTGACCTGCACACACTGTTCCAATTAAGGCCAATGTAAGCACAAGAACGGTCCCCGTCTTTTTTTTGAGGCACTTTACAGCCTTCCAGGCGAAACATCAAGTTCTTATTCTTTCAGCAGCTGAACTTCCCCAACTTCTTTATATATTTATCAATTGTTGATTAAAGGTTTACAATGACTGATAGCTGGTTTAATCCTAAACTGGCACATTCAAACTGCTAGGCTGTTTTAAACCTCCAAGTTAAAAAAACCTAGCGCTAACTCTGAGCCGTGGGAACAACATGAGCACAATTCTGCTTAAGAAACATGACTCAAAAGTCAATATTATTTAAATGTGCCCTACTTTTCCCTGAAAAACCTGAGGCTTATTGGCTATTGAAAAAAAATGCCTCCCACTTAACTTTCCCATATTTTTATCAGTTGCTATGAACAATAATACCAAAGATTTACATTTATATAGCACCTTTCACAACGCCAGGATGTTCCCAAAGCGTTTTTTTTCAACCATTTAAGTATCTTTTTGAAGATTGTCATGCTGTAATGTAAGAAACCTCACACCCAATCTCTGCACTGACTCTCTGACAGAGCATCTTACCCAGAGCCTATCCCTGTGACCCCACGTATTTACCCCACTAATTACCCCTAACCTTCACATCTTGGGACACTATGGGAAAATTTAGCATGGCCAATTAACCTAACCTGTCCATCTTTGGACTGTAGGAGGAAACCGGAGCACCAGGAGGAAAGTAGCATAATGGTATTGTCACTGAACTAGTAGTCCTGTGACCCAGGTTAATGCTCTGAGGACGCAGGTTCAAATCCCACCATGAAACTTGAATTCACTAAAAATCTGAAATTAAATGTTAAATGAAGACCACAAAATGATGACACTGTCGATTGTTGTAAAAAATCCACTTGTTTCATTCATGTCCTTTATGGAAGGAAATCTGCTGCCCTTACCTGGTCTGGCTTACATGTGACTCAGACCCACAGTAATGTGGCTGACTTTCAACTGCCCTCTGAAATGGAGGGCAGTTAGGGATAGGCAATAAGTGCTGGCCCAGCCAATGTCATTCACATCCCATAAATGACTAAAAAAAACTCATGTAGAGATGAGGGGTTGTGTTTTTCCATCCCGCTTGCCAAGGGAATCATAGCTTTCAGTGGTTGAGGGGGGAAAACAATGTTTTCTAGCAGTGGTGAGGAAGGAATAGGCTAGAGATGGCAATCAAGGTGAGGATTACGCTTAGGCCAAGGGAGGCAATGTCAGGCCTCATTGCCCAATCCATCATGCATACCAGCCTCCCATCCATTGACTCTATCTACACTTCTCACTGCCTCAGCAAAGCAGCCAGCATAATTAAGGACCCCACACACCCTAGACATTTTCTCTTCTATCTTCTTCCTTTGGGAAAAAGATACAAAACCCTGAGGTCACGTATCAACCATCTCGAGAATAGCTTCCTCCCTGCTGCTATCAGACTTTTGAATGGATTTACATTGCATTAAGTTGATCTTTCTCTACACTCTAGCTATGACTGTAACATTACATTCTGCACTGCCTCCTTTCCTTCTCTATGAATGGTATGCTTTGTCCGTACAGCGCGCAAGAAACAATACTTTTCACTGTATACTAATACATGTGACAATAATAAGTCAAATCAAATCAAATCAAATCCGACTTGAGCACAAAACTCGGCTGACTGTTCCCATGGACTGAGCTGCAATATCAATTGTATCAACCATCCATGTCCTCCTTCTCCTCAGGAAGGATTTGCCGGTCGCATTGGCCCAAAGATCAGGAAAATAAACTCAGCTGGCTGGAGCAGAAAACCATTGAATTGTCAATGGAATCTTTTTCAAGGCGCGGCATGTTGAATTTGTTGCCACTCAACCTTTCCTAGAGCCCCAGCAGTGCTAGCCACTGTGGCACCATTTCGCCCCGTTAGATCAAACTTGGAACATTGTTAATAGTTCTGGTTGCCACATTATAAAAAGGAGATGGAGGCACTGGAGAAGGTTTACTGCGCGGTTAAACATTTCAGAAAACAGGCTGGGGCTCTTTTCTGGAAATAGGAAAGGTTGGATGGTGAGAAATTCAACATGCAGCGCCTTGAAAAAAAATTCCATTGACAGCTCAATGGATTTCAATGAGTTTACTTTCATTTCCCTTCATGCTTGAATGCATCTCAAGTACCCCATTGATCTTGATCACAATGTTGAGAGCCTGATTGAAAGCCAGAGATTTCTTCAAAACAATTGTAGTTTGCAAAAGAGGGAGTTGACTAGAGGATGATAGAAATCATTGAGCTGCCAGTTGCATCTTTTACGAGGCACTGCACATTGAATTTGATTAGAGGTTTCCATTGGGATGGAGAGAGTTTCAAAGATTTCAGCTCACTAAGAAGCCTCAGCAACTTCAAATCAAAGCAGTGTGCGTACATTGGGGCTACGTGCACAGCTGTGCAGAATGAAACCTTCCATCCTCCCGTCACACCCCAGGTAAAATCAGTATCCCTTCTCTGTCAGATTACTTCAAAGTGGTCTGCTCACACCTGCAGCTTCTGACAGAGTGAAAGGCAAATCCCTGCTGCAATATGGAATGCTGTAATGATTTCAACTCACGCCAGGTGACCAGGGGGCATGGATGTTAAAGTGACCCAGCCACTTCAGAATTTGCACAGCGACAAACAGGAATGCAAATGTTGATCACTGGGTTGTCTGAAATCACCACGTCAAGGGTGATCTTCAGGACTGCATGGGCTGGAAAGGGCAGTCCAGCCAAAATACCCCATCCCAAGGGGACAGTGGAGAGGTCAACCCCTTGCCCCCAGCCTGAGTCTGTCTCCAGGATCCCCGAGGGACCCTCCCTCAGCAGCCTGGCAGCAAATGGCCACTGAACCTCTCTCCTTGAGGACCTTCAGGGCCCAGGGTGCCAGGGACAGTACAGTATGGGCACTGCCAAAGTACATGGCCTAAAGGGGGGACTGAGTGGCGGGGGGGCTGAGGAGGGGAGGTGGGAGCGGGAGGTCTGAGAGGGAGGGGGGGGGGGTAAGTGGGAAAGCCTGAAGAGGAGGGGTGCCGATGGGAGGGGACTAAGGAGGGGGGTCTGTGTGGGGTCTGCGGGGAGGAGGCTGAGTGGGGGGGGGGCTCTGAGGGGGTAGGGTTTGAGGAAAAAGGGCGCTGAGAGAAGGCTCTGTACAAGTAGGCTTACATTAACACTGTAATGAAGTTACTGTGAAAATCCCCTGTTGCCACACTCCGGCACCTGTTTGGGTACACTGAGGGAGAATTTAGCACGGCCAATGCACCTAACCAGCACATCTTTCAGGCTATGGGAGGAAACCGGAGCATCCGGAGGAAAGCCATGCAGACATGGGGACAATGTGCAAACTCTGCACAGACAGTGACCCAAGCCGGGAATCAAACCTGGGTCCCTGGCGCTGTGAGACTGCAGTACTAACCATTGTACCAGTGTGCCACCCCATTTCACCTGGAGAGGGCAGAGGATCCTCTAATTAATGGCTCATTCAAAAGACGGCATCGCCAACAGTACAGCACTCCCTCGGTACTCCACTGGCATGTCAGCCTGGACTTTGGGCTAATATCCATGAACTGGGATTTGCAACCTCCCGCCTAAGGCAAGAAGAGTGTCTCAGAGACACGGCTGACAGTGATTTTGGTTCTCCTCTTAACCGGGAGTGAGTTTGTCTTTGATTAATAGTATAATTATTTGAAATATTGAAGTTATTTTTAGAAAGATAACATACACAAACCTGCAGAATGCAACATTTATTAAAATATATTAATCATTGATGTTGTCAGTGCATTCCAATTAGATTTTCATAAGCTGAGCCTATCATTAATTACGCTCGACAATATGTTCCAGACAGTCTCTTTTCCAATAAAATTGTGGTACAGGTTTAGAATAATAACCAACTTATGTTCCATTTGGTTCAGTTTGGAGCACGTTCAATCTTTCTTCAACTGCAGTGAGTAAGTAGACCTTTAGAAAGCTGACCACAACGTTTCCACGATCTTGCCACCCCCACCATTTCAATCAGAACTGACTACGAACTCTAACCCTACCTGGAAAATTGCAGCTCACCTCTTAGTGAGTGGATGACCCTTTTCCCAAACCACAGGCATTTTTTGCCAATCATAGCTTATCACCACATTGGATACAAAGTTGAAAGATTTTAGTGTTGTTCTCACCATTTCGCATTGTTTGAAAAATTGCACACTTGCATTTCAGCAAGTTTGCATTATGGTTTTCTTGAACACGATTTCTCACTTCATGCAGTACAGAAGGAGGCCATTCGGCCCATCGAGTCTTGCACCAACTGCAATCCCACTAAGTCCCATCCCCATAGCCCCATGCATTTACCTTAGCTAGTCCCCCTGACACTAAGGGGCAATTTAGCATGTCAATCCACTCATCTTCGGACTGTGGGAAGAAACGAGAGCATCTGGAGAAAACCCACGCAGACATGGGGAGAACATACAAATTCCACACAGACAGTGACCCAAGTTGGGAATTGAACCCAGGTCCCTGACATTGTGGGGCAGCAGTGCTAGCCACCATGCTGCCCATTGTTATCTGTGTCATCTTTAAAACTTATTCCTTTAATTGTTTCCAGCCCAAACAGATTCTTCTTACTTAAGTGGGCACTCAACCAGATTTTAGTATAACCGCCTGGAGTTTTTAAAACTCCTCCCAGAGGCTTTAGTGCTAACTCTCGGCCAACCCTCCACTGCAGCGCTGAGGGAGTGCTGCACTGTCAGATGAACCCAAAGCCCCATTTGCTCTCGTAGGAGGTCATAAAAGATCCCATTTCAAAGAAGAGTAGGTGCATTCTCCCCAGTGTCCTAGCCAATATGTATCTCTTAATTAACATTGCAAAAACAGATTATCCAGTTGTTATCACATTGCTTTTTGTGGAGGTTTGCTGTGCACAGATTAGCTGCCACATTTCCTGTATTATAACAGTGACTACACTTCAAAAGGTCTTCATTGGCTGTAAAGTGCTTTGGGACATCCTGAGGTTGTGAAAGGCACTATATAAATTCTAGTGATTGTGGTGATTGGCTCTTTAAAGACAACACAGCAGAAGAGGGTCACCTGACTTGAGGGACCAATTGAAACTGAGAGTGGGTAATCACCCCAGGGGGTAGAGTCTTCTGTTAAGCAGAAGGCAGCCTGAAGACACGTAGGAAATATATAAGGGCTGGGGATGCTGATGGGCTGCTGATCTCTGTACAATTTTTCCTTGTTAATAAATCATTACCTTTTGTGGATGTGCTGAGATCGGTGAGCGCGCATCATGACAATTGGCAATGAGGATGGGATGGATTATGAAAACGCTGCCTGAGGCCTGACACTTGTGAGTATCTGTTTTAATCCAAGTCTAAAGGAAAAAGTTACTTACCTGAATGCCTGCATTTGGGTGAATAGACCCAGTGGGATGTTGAGATATGGCCAGACTCTGAGGGACATACAATCCCATAGAAACATAGAATCAGTGTAAAATGAAGCCATTAGGCCCATCGAGTCTGCACAGACCACACTCCCATTCAGGCCCTATCCCCATAATCCCATGTTTGATTTGATTTATTATTGTCACATGTATTAACAGACAGTGAAAGTATTGTTTCTTGTGCGCTATGTAAACAAAGCATACCATTCATAGAGAAGGAAATGAAAGCGTGCAGAATGTAGTGTGACAGTCGTAGCTAGGGTGTAGAGAAAGATCAACTTAATGCAAGGTAAGTCCATTCAAAAGTCTGACAGCAATAGGGAAGAAGCTGTTCTTGGATCGGTTGGTATGTGACGTCAGAGTTTTGTATCTTTTTCCTGATGGAAGAAGGTGGAAGAGAGTATGTCCAGGGTGCGTGGGGTCCTTAATTATGCTGGCTGCTTGTCGAGGCAGTGGAAGTGTAGACAGAGTCAATGGATGGGAGGCTGGTTTGTGTGATGGATTGGGCTACATTCACAACCTTTTTGTAGTTCCCCTCCTATACTAAGGGGCAATTTAGCATGGCCAATCCACCTAACCCACACATCTTTGGATGGTGGGAGGAAACCGGAGCACCCGGAGGAAACCCACACAGAAATGGGAAGAATGTGTAAATTCCACACAGACAGTGACCCAAGCCAGGAATCGAACCTGCATCCCTGGTGCTGTGAGGCAGCAATGCTAACCACTGTGCCATTGTGCAAAATGAGCTTGGATTGGCCAGTACAGTCAAGAGTTAGAAATTTATAGAAAAAAAATGAAGAGAAAGTAACCCTCAGCAGCAAGAACTGTGATTTTGTATTTAAGGAAAAGTGGAACTTAAGGAAAAAAGGCAGTTGCTGCAGAGTTTTTTTGAAGAGGAAAAGCAAAGAGTTTTGGATGAAAGAGGCAAAAGCTCCCCGAGGAGTTACAGCACCTGTCCTAGAAGCACAGGGAAATAATGAGGCTGAGATTGCTGGATTCCGGATCTGAGCGGAGCTTACAGGAAGGTCTGGGTAGCAGACTCTGCATTGAGCAACAGGAGGTAGTGAGGTTCGGAAGTTTTTAAAAAGGGAGAAAAAACAGGAAGTAACAAAGTTTTAAAAACGGGCCCTCGGACCGGGTCTCCAGTGAAATGGACAAAAACCAGAGGGAAAACGGATGCTTCAAGGAAGAGAGGAAAACTGCAGAGATCACTCAGGGAGGGACAGCACTGTGGCCCAGTCATCAGCACTGATGCCTCACAGCACCAGGAAACTGGGTTTGATTCCCAGCTTGGGTCACTGTCTCTGAGGAGTCTGCAAGTTCTCCCCATATCTGGGTGGGTTTCCTCTGGTTTCCTCCCACAGTCCAAAAGACATGTCAGTTGGGTGCATTGGCCATGCTAAATTCTCCCTCAGTGTACCCGAACAGGCGCCGGAGTGTGGCAACTAGGGGATTTTCACAGCAACTTCATTGCAGTGTTAATGTAAGCATACTGGTGATGATAATAAATAAACTTAAACTTTAAAAGCTTTCCATTGATGAGAAGAAGTGAAGTTTTCAAAGTTTAAAAAAGGTTCAAGAGCAGAAAAGCAGGTTCCGGTCAACACTTTAAAAGCGCAGAAAAACACTTAAGAGAACAGCAGCTGCTAAAAGTAACAAAAAAAGCAGTCTTAAAGCAGTGATGCATTTAAAGCAGTAATACATTTATAGTGGCAATGCACTTAAGGTAGCAACCACAAGAAGAAACTAATCCCAATTGACAGAGATATTGGAGGAGAAAGCCAGAAAGAAGGCACTCAAAGATCCATGAAGGTGGTCACTAAGAAACGTTTTTGAATCTGTGAGCACAAAAAGTATCTGAGTAGCTGATCGACTTGTTATAGAGACAACTGGTGTCTCCGTGGAAGCAAGTAGCAATGTATTGCCTTATGCCAGAAGAGGTGCCCACAATTGCAACAACGTCAACCCGTTGGAAAAAAGCTAAAGTTAAGTTAAAGTTGAAGTGCCTGTTCAGGTCAATGCACCTAACCAGCATGTCTATTCAGAATGTGGGAGGAAACCAGAGCACCCAGAGGAAACCCACGCAGACAAGGGGAGAATGTGCCAACTCCACATGGACAGTGACCTGAGGCTGGAATCGAACCCAATCCCTGGCACTGTGAAGCAGCAGTGCTAACCACTGTGCCACTGTACTGCCCATCTCAGACTACAGAAGTCCACCGCTCTACCAAATAGACACGTGTGTGTGTGTGTGTGTGTGTATATGTGTTTATATGTGGGGGGCGGTGAGGGTGCGGTGGGAGAGGGTGTGGCTCATGACCTCTGTACAGTTTCTGAACATAACTAAGAACTTTTTGTGTTCCTGATGATGTCCGTGAGCGTGAATCATTACATCAACACCAATATTTACTTTCTTACTGCCATCCAAACGGGTAATGGCTGTTTTTATCTAATTCTATCAACTCTCAGTGCTCACAGTACATACCCCCCCACCCCTCAGAGGAGCTAATAAATCAACAAAAGCATTGAACATTCCCATTGGTTGCACAGGCACCAAGCCCCCAGTGAACATCAACTATTAAAGCATAAACCTGAATAGGTTCTGAATATATTCAGAACAGTAATGTTATAAAGACCTTGGGGGATCATCAGCAAATCTCCCCATGGGCTCCATGGAATACAAGCTGCCTTAATGAGCTAGCGGAGTCTTGCCAAATGGGAAGCAGCCATGATTTAAACCTGTAACTTGACCCGGATAGGAATTGGGTAGGTTTTGAGGTGAAGACTAGCTGACTGTAAGCTGCGGGAGCGATCCTTCCCTTTGGTGCACAATAAAGGGTGACGGAAAACTGGCGGTTGGCTGAATTAGTAACAGGTAACTTCCCAGCCCCCTTGAAAAATGTCTCTGAAATCGCAAACGGCCCCACCTCTTTCCTACAGCGAGCATCCTGGTATAATCAGAGAAGCGCACAGTGTCAATAGCTGCTGCTGAGGAGGAGGAGTGAGTCCAATACATTACAATGTCATTGTGCACAACCATTAATGACATGATGGATGAGCAAAAGAGGAAGGCTCAATCATTTTGTAAACTGTGAATAATCGAGCCCATTAATAGAACCCAAGCTAGGACGGCTCAAATTTCCACAATATAATCAATATTCCATAGCCTGGGCCAGGGTGGGGAGAATGTAGCTTGGTAAACATTTAGCAAAAAGTGAATATTGCGGTTCTCATTAATTACTTCTCATTAAATCAAGCATAAACCAGCATATGTAAAATAAATTCTGGTAATGCATCCTTTTCACAGCACCACTGCAATGTCCTCAATTAATCTTCCTTTGGAAGGAAGTTACAGGCTCTTTCGGTGTAACAAAAAACTCAACAAATTAAACAAAAGGTCAATAATGAGAATGGCAGGTGAGGCGCTGCAACAAAAATTCAAAACCATAGCATACAAATCTACAGACCAAGTGTTGGAAAATGGGATTAAAATAGAACAAAGAAAAGTACAGCACAGGTACAGGCCCTTCGGCCCTCCAAGCCTGTGCCATTCATGATGCTCTAACCCAGCTAAAAAAACACCTTCTGCCCCCCTAATTGGTCCATATCCCTCAATTCCCTCCCTAATCATGTACCCTTCCAGATCTCTTTTAAAGGAATAGACAGGGTGGATTCTCGGATGCTATTTCCCAGGGCTGAAATGGTCGCTATGAGAGAACACAGGTTTAAGGTGCTGGGGAGCAAGTACAGAGGAGATGTTAGGGGTAAGTTTTTCACTCAGTGAGTGAGCAGAATCAGCTGCCATCGGTGGTGGTAGAGGCGAACTCGCTGGGGTCTTTTAAAAGACTTCTGGATGAGTACATGGGATTTAATGGGATTGGGAGTTACAGATAGTTGTATGGCCTGGTAGGTATGGATGTGATTGGCACAACTTGTGGGCCGAAGGGCCTGTTTGTGCTGTAGTGTTCTATGTTCTACGTTGCTAATGTACTTGCTTCCACCACATCCTCTGACAGCGCGTTCTAGGCACCCACCACTCCCTGATTGAAAAACTTCTCCCTCACATCTTCTTTACACTTCCCCCCTTTGACCTTAAACTGTGTTTCCTTGACACTTCCACCCTCGGAAGAAGCCTCTGACGAACCACCCTGTCTACGCCTCTCATAATTTTGTAGACCTCTGTCTGGTCTCCCTTTCCAGTGAAAACAACCAGCTCTCCTCATAGCCAACACCCTCGAGACCAAGCAAATTCCTGGTGAACCTTCTATGCACTCTCTCCAAAGTTTCCACATTATTCTGGTGGCGTGGTGACCAGAACTGTAAGCAACACTCCAAATACAGCCTAACCAAGGTTTTATATAGCCGCAAAATGATTTTCCAACTCTTGTACTCAATGCTCCAAATAGATAGGTGCTTGAAGACTGGCACAGACATGATGAGCCAAAGGGCCTCTTTCTGTTCTGTAAAATTCTATCATTTTATGATTTATTAAGGAAACTTAATGAATCGAATGAAAATGGTGTTACCAGGGATGATGATACACCCAGCTCCTGCAGTACTCACCGCTCACGGACATACCAATAGACATCACATACACTCTCTCCAGGGTCACACAGCCATGTACATAGCCACGATGGGGGTGGTCGGGGGGCAGACTGTCTGGCCAGAGGACCATCTCGACCACCCACTGCCAATATCTGTTTATTGCCACCTTGGCCAGGCCCAGAGACAGGCTTACAAGAAGATCTTCCTCCGTCCTCGTCCCCTCCACACCGGGATTTTGTTTTATCGCTGATGATTCAGGGTCACAGGAAAGTCAAGGCTGTCAGTATTTCAAGGCAACAGGTTATTCATGGACACAGAGAAGTCAAAGTTTCGGGGAATTTAGAGCCGTGTGTGACTCAGGACTACTGGTGTTTCAAGGTGATAGATAACTCAGAGTCATAGGTGATTCAGGGTCACAGGAAAGTCAGGATTATAGGTATTTTAAGGCAGCAGGTAATTTGGGGTTACAGACAATTCAACTGATAATTCAGGGTTACAAGTAATTAAGGATAATGGGTAATTAAAGCTAATTCAGGGTCACAGTTAAGTCAAAGCTACCAGTAATTCAATGTTTTAGGTAAGGGGAGGCAATGGCCAAGTGGTATTATTGATCACCTATTAATCCAGGAAAACCCAGATAATGTTCTAGGGTCCCAGGTTCGAATCCCACCATGGTGGAATTTGAATTCAATAAAAAATATCTGGAATTAAGAATCTACTGATGACTATGAAACTGTTGTTGATTGTCAGGAAAAACCCATCTGGTTCATGAATGTCCTTTTAGGGAAGGAAATCTGCCGTCCTTACCTGGCCTGGTCTACATGTGACTCCAGAGCTGCAGCAATGTGGTTGACTCTCAACTGCCCTCTGAATGGCCTGGCAAGCCACTCAGTTCAAGGGTAACGGGTAATTCAGAGTGACAGACAGTTCAACTGACAATTTAGGGCTCAAGGAATTAAGGGTAACAACGAGGGATGGGCAACAAATGCTGTGGCGATGCTGGAGTTGGACTGGGGTAAACACAGTAAGAAGTCTCACAACACCAGGTTAAAGCCCAACAGGTTTATTTGGTAGCAAACACCACTAGCTTTCGGGGCTCTGCCCCTGCGTCAGGTGAGTGGGGATTTCTGACCACAAACAGAGCACACACTCAGTTTACAGAATACTGATTGGAATGTGAGTCTTTACAGCTAATCAAGTCTTAAAGGTGCAGACAATGTGAGTGGAGCTAGCATTAAGCATAGGTGTACAAAATTATGAAGGGTATAGATAGAGTGAACAGTGGGAAGCTTTTTCCCAGGTCGGAGGTAACGATCACGAGGGGTCCCGGGCTCAAGGTGACAGGGGCGAGGTATAACTCCGATATCAGAGGGACGTTTTTTACGCAGAGGGTGGTGGGGTCCTGGAATGCGCTGCCAAGTAGGGTGGTGGAGGCAGACACGCTGGCATCGTTTAAGAATTATCCAGATAGTCACACGAGCAGCCTGGGAATGGAGGGATACAAACGAATGGTCTAGTTGGACCAATGAGCGGCACAGGCTTGGAGGGCCGAAGGGCCTGTTTCCTGTGCTGTACTGTTCTTTGTTCTTTGTTAAAGAGCTGTGTATCGTCTCCAGACGGGACAGTAAGTGAGATGTTGCAAGCCCAGGCTTGTGAGACTTCTTACAACAAATGGTGACCAGCCAAGGGTGCCCATGTCCCATGAATGAATAAGAATTTTAAAAAATCAGGGCTACAAGTAATTAAGGCAGGGTCACAGTGAAGTCAAGGCGACAGGTAACTGATGGTTATGGGAAATTCAGAGTTTCAGGGAATTCAAGGACATGAAGTATTCGTGGTCAGAGGGAATCCAGGGGATAGTTATACCCACAGGGAATTCACTGGTCCCTATTTTGGCACTCTCAGGATTCTGATCAGAAACTTAATTATCCCTAATTATCTTACAGAAACTCCTGGAGTCAAAGCACTGAAAACGTGTCTGCTTGATGATCCAGTAGTGCGTTTTTGGATCGTGTCTCTCTCTCTTTGTGTACTGGTTTCGACAGTTCAGGCATCCCGCTGGCACGTGCTTGTTAACCAAAATGATTCAACATCAAATCTTGGAGGTGGGTGACGAGATCCCGGAAAGCTAATTTAGTTTGGTGTGATTGGACTGACCCCAGGAGTACATTTGTACTGTGAGGTTAGAATCCGTGCAAGGTAATTTCATTTTTGCAGCAACGTTAGCCAGGCAGAGCAGTCCTGGAGTCAAGACCTGGCTTGGCTTTGGAAGGGCATACAGTGAGTGAGCCTCCCTAGAGAGTTGGTTTCTCACACACTGCATGGCATCTGTATCAGACATAGAAATCCTACAGTGCAGAAAGAGGCCATTCAGCCCATCCAGTCTGCACCGGCCACAATCCCACCCAGGCCCTACCCCCGTATCCCTACATATTTTACCCACTAATCCCTCTAAACGACACATCGCAGGACACTAAGGGGCAATTTTAGCATGGCCAATCCGTCTAACCCGCACATCTTTGGACATTGTGGAAGGAGACCATTCAGCCCATTGTACTTATGCTGGTGTTTTGAAAAAGCTACCCAATTTGCCCCATTCCCATGGTGTTTCTTCATAGCCTTGCAATTACTTCCCTCTCGAGTATGTAACCTGTTCCTATTTGAGGTTAGCATTGATCATGTCTTTCCATGATGTTTCCAAAGTAACAGTCATGGGATATCAGCTTCGCTGGCTGGTCAGCATTTATTGCCCAAACCTAGTTGTCCTTGAACTGAGTGGCAACTCAGCCATTTCAGAATCAACCACATTGCTGTGGCTCTGGAGTCACATGTAGGCCAGACCAGGTAAGGATGGCAGATTTCCTTCCCTAAAGGACATTCATGAATCAGATGGGTTTTTCCAACAACGGTTTCATGGTCATCAGTAGATTTTTAATTTCAGATATTTTTTACTGAATTCAAATCCCATCATGTGCTGTGGTGGGATTCGAACCTCGGTCCCCAGAGCATTATCTGAGTTTCTGGATAAGATTTTCTAGCGATAATACCACCAGGCCATCGCCTCCCCTCAGCCATCTCCAGCTCCTGATGAACGAGTATTGGGAGGAGATGCCTTTGGTTATATCCGAGTCTCGGAATCTCCACCTCAGTCTCTTCCATGTGTTTCTCCTCCTCTTCATAACTTCAGAACAAAGATATTCCCATTGGCAAATCCATACGTTTGAGTAGAGCTGAAGAAAAGTACGAGCAAACATCACTCCTCAACCTGCAAAGAGCAAAGAAAAAGCAATCCTGCGCAGCCAAGTAAAGACTGTGCTTTGCTGAGAGCACGCAGAGACCTCCTCAACGTGGTTTGTGTCCTAGAGGTACTTATAGCAGCTCTAGTTGTTAGTATACACTTAGGACAGGACTTTGATCAGAAACAGAGGGGAATGAAGGGTGATGGAGTGAGGTGCAGGAGTTAGCCATGTGCCCTGACTTTTATTTATCCTATTTAAGTGTGAGAGAACAAACATGTGGGAGACCTTATGGAACAGGCAGGAAAGTGGATGAGGTTGTGAAGGGTGTGAGTGATTGTACCATTACAACCTCTCCCTTCCCTATCTCCGAAATCCCAGTCCCACAACCGTCCAAGATTTTGGCCCTCGTCTAATTCTGGCCTCTTGGACGTCCCCAGTTTTATTTGATTTGATTTGATTTATTATCCCGTGAATTAACATACAGTGAAAAGTATTGTTGCTTGCGTGCTTATACAGACAAAGCATAACGTTCATAGAGAAGGAAAGGAGAGGGTGTGCAGAACATAGGGTGGGATTCTCCCCAAAATATTTTAAGAATTCATATAAAAACTGAAGTAAAGGCCGCTGTTTCTTCAGTGGGAGTTTCAAAATGAACCTCCCAGGCTCTGTGCCCTGCAGAGTGCACTAGCACGATTCAATTCAATCCAGAAATCAGTGGGCTATTCCCGCTGGACAGGCAGGTAGCATAGTGCTGAGTGGGCCACTGTGCATGTATCGATCTGTCAGAGCGGAGATCAGTGCATGGGCTATAGCCCACACTGCCATCCTCCCAATCACTGGTCAACTCGATCGCCAGCCAGCCCGGCAACCCCCTATCACTGCCCCACCGATACCCCCCCTCCATGACTCAATCGCTGGCGTCCCGGACCCCCGATCCCTCGCCTGCCTTGATCCCAACCCCCTCCACCCGACAGTCCCAATCTCCCGATTCTCCCCTACCGCCACCACTGGCAGCCCAAGCGCCCCCCCCTTCCCCCTGCAGCCCTGAACTCCCCCCCCCCCCCCCCCCCAGCCCACGGCAGGCTGACCTCCCCCGTTCCACCCCGATGGCCACACCAGATCGCTGGCCTCCCTCCCTCTGTCGCTGCCGATTGCAGCAGGACCACCAGTCCAATGATCTCCCCCGCCACATGAGGCCCTGTCCTCTCTGGCCCCACCCCCTTAGCACTGCCCGAAGTCAAGTGGGCAATGCCAAGGCGCCCCCTTGGACAGTGCCACTTTGCTCCTTGGGCAGTGCCAGGGGACCAGGGTGGCACTGCCAAGCTGCATTGCACAGGGGGCATCTCCCCTTGCCTCTGACCTCCTGAGGGCCCTCTGTTGCCCCCTTCACTCCAGCAGAGCCGAGCTGCCAGCTCCCCGCTAGTAGGGAGCTGTTGTAAACCTGGCTGGAATGAAACATTCCTGGCTGGAGGGGGACAGGCTAGTGGGTCCAGAGACTTCAGTCCCTTACCTGTTAATGAAATGTAAATTACAATTTGCATAGCTTATATAGCTCTGCTCCGATTTCTGGCATAGAGCTGATGATGCCAGAAGTTCAGCAGCTGGAGATGTGCGGAGGGCATGGTGCCAATGGGGGGCTCGCTACACAGCCTTCACTTGGGTCTCCTCACCCACTGCACTGCTAAAGTAGTTCAGTGAGCTGGGAGAATTACCCCGCCATAGTGTTGTGCTATTGGTGAAATCACTCCACCATTAGTGCCTGCCCCTTCAGTTGCCTAATAAGAAGTCTCACCACACCAGGTTAAAGTCCAACAGGTTTATTTAGTAGCAAACGCCACTAGCTTTCGGGGCGCTGCTCCTTCATCAGGTGAGTGGGGCGTTTTGATCACAAACAGGGCATATAAAGGCAGAGTTTACAGAATACTGATTAGAATGTGAGTCTTTACAGCTAATCAAGTCTGAAAGATGCAGACAGTGTGAGTGGAGACAGCATTAAGCATAGGTTAAAGAGATGTGTATTGTCTCCAGACAGCACAGTAAGTTTCAAGCCCTGGCAAGTCATGGGGGTTACAGATAGTGCGACATGAACCCAAAATCCTGGTTGAGGCCATCCTCATGTGTGCGGAACTTGGCTATCAGTTTCTGCTCAGCGACTCTGCACTGTCGTGTGTCGTGAAGGCCGCCTTGGAGAACATTTCTCTGAAGATCAGAGGCCGAATGCCTGTGAACGCTGAAGTGTTCGCCAACAGGAAGAGAACAATCTTCTTGATGGCGAACGCTTCCTTCAGTTGCCTAGCCAGGCCCCAAGCTCCGGAATTATCTCCCTACATCCAAGAGATTTTGACCAAGCTTTTGGTCACCTGATCTAAAGGCTTGGCTTCAGGAATCTAGCACTGGGACCATTCATCAAGAGCCAGACAAACAGAGCTACTTTTGCCAGAGGTGAAATTCCTAATTGACTGCCTCTGAGCTCACCATCCAATTCAGGTTTCCAATGCTCACCCGTTGGGCTGGCAGCGCTGAAAATCTACAGGCCCAACCGGGAGAGGGGAGCACTGCTGAGACAGGTCACAGATAAAGAGACTAAATTTAAAATAAAAATTCAGAGAGGCAAAGTAAATAGGTCCCTCTGATTGGAGGGCAGATCTCTCCAGGTGGCCCTTTGGGGGCATGAGGACTGTTTTGATGTTCATGGCTCCCTCATTGGAACATGGAGTCTCTGGATGTGTTGAAATACCCGCCTCCTGGCACCACCCCCTCCCCTAACAACCCACTCCCACCACCTCTGTAGTATGGCGGAATTGGCAGCCTCCTCATGAGGCATCTGGACATCCCTTTGCAGATGGTATCACCTTCTCTGTGGAGGCAATGGCACCGTGGTATTGTCATTGGACTTGCAATCCAGCAGACCCAGGATAATGCTCAGGAGACCACAGCAAATGATGGAATTTGAATTCAATCTTAAAAATCTGGAAATAAATGATGACCATGAAAACATTGTCGATTGTCATTAAAAAAAAACACATCTGGTTCACTAATATCCTTTAGGGAAGGAAATCTGCCATCCTTGCCTGGCCTGGCCTACATGTGACTCCAGAGTCATTACAATGTAGTTGATTCTTAAATACTACATGAGGGATAAGAACATAAGAACTAGGAGCAGGTGTAGGCCATCTGACCCCTCGAGCCTGCTCTGCCATTCAGTAAGATCATGGCTGACCTTTTTGCGTACTCAGCGCCACTTACCTGTCCGCTCACCATAACCCTTAATTCCTTTACTGTTCAAAAATTTATCTATCCTTGCCTTAAAAACATTCAATGAGGTAGCCTCAACTGCTTCACTGGGCAGGGAATTCCACAGATTCACAACCCTTTGTGTGAACAAGTTCCTCCTCAGCTCAGTCCTAAATCTGCTTCCCCTTATTTTGAGATCATGCCCCCTAGCTCTAGTTTCACCCACCAGTGGGAACATCTTCCCTGCTTCTATCTTATCTGTTCCCTCCATAATCTTATATGTTTCTATAAGAGGTCCCATCATTCTTCTGAATTCTAATGATAAATACTGGCCCAGCCAGCAACATCCACATCCCAGGACTGGAGTTCTAAAAAATTGGCTGGTACCTCTGTTCAGTGGGCAGTGATGTGAATCTCTGTGCCTCCCTTCCCCCTCACCCACGCACCACCTCTTTGTTATTTCCCTTCCCTCCCCCCACCTCCCCCCCCCCCCCCCAAAAAAAACCCCCGTGCTCCTCTGCACTTCCATTCCCACCACCCGGGGGTCCGTTATCTCCTTAGGTGGCACAGTGCCATCTTTTTCTCTCTGATGCTCTTCTGAAGTTCTGCGAGATGTCTTATTAACTGAAAGGCAATATCTAAATAAAGTGGCTGCTGTAGAATTGAGATGCAGCTACCTTTGTAACAGATGTGAGGCAATAGCCTTCACAAACACATCTTGCTCTATATAGCATCCCAACCCGTCTCAGAATGAGCAGTGACTTGGAGGAGGATACAGACACCCAGGATTTGCACAACATGATGCAAATACTTGGAGGAATCTGCACATTAACATCTAAATACTGTTTTGCTGGAAGCATGTCCATAAATATCTCAGCCAGTAATTTCACACTCCTATGAGTCACTACTATCTAATCCCTTCCTTCCACACTCACTATTAACTGTTAGATCCAGATAGATGATCATTCAATGCCATTTGCAAAATGAGCATTACTTTAATTAACATTTCCGTGCAACTTCCCACTCCAATTACAAGCAGTAATGTCTGAAGGTATTAACTTCTGTCTGCACCTGCTGCTAATGGCATTGCTGCAAATGGATGGAAGGTAATCAATCACTAGCCCTGTGGAACTGAAAGGTAGCTGAGATTGTACTGCCATGTGCGCAGATGAAGAGAGGAGGAGAGAGAGGAGAGAAGAGAAAAGAAAGAGAGGAAAGAGTGAAGAGGAGAGAGGGAAGAGGAAAGACGAAAGAAGGAAGAGGAAAGAAGAGAGTGGGAAGAGGGGAGAGGAGAAGGCGAAGAGAGGGAAAAAAGAAAGTGGGGAGGGAGAGAGGGAAAAGGAGTGAGGAGAAAAGGGAAAGAGAAAAGAAAGAGTGAAAATGAAAGAGGGAAGAGGAGAGAGGGAAGAGGAAAGTAGAAGGAGGAGAGGGGAAAAGGAAAGAGAAAGGAGTAAGGAAAAGAAAAGAGAGGGGAGAGCAAAAATGGAAGCATGAAGACTACAGTAGAAAGATAAGAGAAAGAAGTTAAAAGGAGAGATAAAGAGAAGTGTAGGAAGAGAAGAGAAGGAGGGAAGGAAGAGGAGAGAAAGAAGAGGGGAGACGCAAGAGGAGAAAGGGAAGGAGAGAGGGCAGAGCGAAAAGGAAAGAAGGAAGAGAACACAGGAAATATAAGAGAGGAAAAATAAAAAGTGGGAAGAGGAGAGTAGGTAGGTGAGAGAGGGATGGAAGGAGGGAAGAAGAGAGGAAAGAAAGGAGAGGAGAGAGAAAAGGTAAATGAGGGAAGTGTAGAGAGGGAAAAGGAGATACTCAAGAGAAATAAGAAAGAGGAGAGAGAAGAGAGTGGAGATAGAGAAAAAGGAAGAGGAAGATGAAAGAAGGGAAGAATAAAGGAAGAGTACAGAGGGAAGAGGGAAGTGAAGACAGAGAAGGAAAAGGGATAGCAAAATGAGATTCATTGTCCAGAATTGGTCTATAAAGTGTTTAATAAATGGAATTGATTTTCCACATTAAGTGTGTATGGGAGGTGTAATTTGCTGAAGAAAGACAGTGGAAAATCTCCTGCAAAATGCAGGAGGATTTGGAATGGGAGTGATTTCTATGAAGTATAGTATAGTATGATTCACATCATCATTCTGTTTTGCACAGTGAATAGGAGAATGGGAGTTCCACTAAAGCTGGGTTACATGTCTTTCATTGATATGCAGTCATATCCTCCACAAGCCTAGGAGAATTATTGAGCCAACTTATTGATCTGAAATTATCTCTGATATACGTGGTAGTCGAGACACTGGGCATAAACCTTACATCCATCTGTCATTGCCTCACACTACCTTACAAGATGCTTTGACACATGAATACAACCCTGAACTTCTAGGTAAAAACTCAAAACAAGATTGCTTTCAGGCTGGTGTGATAGCTGTTGATTCCTGGTATGTCCTCAAGAGCGAATTCTTGATAGGGGCAGAGATTGTATTGTATTGTATCAGAGAGAAATACAATTATAGATAAGACATGATCCATATCATCCCTGGGCAGGTTCCAACTGTATGAGGTGACTGGAGAGGAAGTTTCCAGAGTATTTTTCTCTTAATGGCCTGGGTTTTTGCTCTGTGCTTTTGCCTATTCCAAGAGATTACTTTTTTTTATTCATTCATGGGACATGGGCATTGCTAGCTGACCAGCATTTATTGCCCATCCCTAGTTGCTCTTGAGAAGGCGGTGGTGAGCTGCCTTCTTGAATCTCTTCAGTCCACGTGCTGTGAGTTGACCCACAATGTCCTTAGGGAGGGAATTCCAAGATTTTGACCCAGTGACTGCAAAGGAATATGGTGATATATTTTCAAGTCAGGATGGTGAGTGGCTTGGAGAGGAACATGGTGTTCCCATGTATCTGCTGCCCTTGTCCTTCTAGATGGAAGTAGATGTGGGTTTGGAAGGATCTAAAGATCTTTAGTGAATTGCTGCAGTGCATCTTATAGATTGTACACACTGGCTTTGGATGTGGGTGGTTGGTGGCTATGAAAGGAGTGAAGGGTGGAGTATTAAGGGCGGTATGGTAGCACAGTGGTTAGCACTGCTGCTTCACGGGTCCTGGGTTCGATTCCCGGCTCGGGTCACTGTCTGTGCGGAGTTTGCACGTTCTCCTCGTGTCTGTGTGGGTTTCCTCCGTGTACTCCGGTTTCCTCCTACAGTCCAAAGATGTGCGGATTAGGTTGATTGGCCATGCTAAGAAATTGCCCCTTAGTGTTCAGGGATGCAGAGGTTAGAGGGATTAGTGGGTATAATATTTAGGGATATGGGAGTAGGGCCTGGGTGGGCTTGTGTTCGGTGCAGACTCGATGGGCCGAAGGGCCTCTTTCTGCACTGTAGGGTCCTTTTCTATTTGCAGGTTTAGCTCCGATGCCCCACGCAATGTGGTGTGCAAGGTAGGCTTGATGAAACATCTTGCCTCTTCCTAATCATTAACTATGTATGTTCGTATTCTTCCTTCCCCATGTTGGCTTGCTATGTTATCAGAATGCTATGATGACTAATATCAGCAATGAATTCCTTACCCTTGAATCACACCCCTTGCATGGATTCTCTTCAATAATCAACTGCAGGAAGGTTCACTCAGACAATATCGAGGAAATGGATAAAAGCAAAATACTGCAAGTCTGAAGGAAAAACAAAGGACTCAGCAGGTCAGGCAAGAACTCTGCAGATATTCAAAATTAATGGGCTGGATTTGCTGAGGTCAGCAAAGAGGTAGCAAGGCCTGGAAGTATTGGATCTAGTTTGTGTGCAGTTTCCCAGTTCCATTCTCGGTGTGTGTTCAGGGTTGTCTGCTCCCACAAGATAGGAAACGAATCAGGCACCATCTCCCATGGCCACCCACCCGCTCCTACCATTCAATTTTACAAGGCAGCCTGCCACCCTTGGGCCAGCTGAGGACACTAAGTAAAGCACAGTTAAGGGTGAGAACTTGACCCACCGCTCCTTATGGGCAGTTTAGCACAGCTAATCAATGTAACCAGCACATCTTTGGACTGTGGGAGGAAACCCAAACAAAACGCAGAAGGAGGCCCTTTGCTCCATCATGCCTGTGGCAGTTCGATGTAAGAACTCTCCAATTAGTGCCACTCTCCTGCATTTGCTCCGTGGTCCCCTGTATTTTGTTTTCCCTTTCAACTAGGGAGGCACGGCGGCACAGTGGTTAGCGCTGCTGCCTCACAGCACCAGGGACCCAGGTTCAATTCGGGTCACTGTTGGCGTGGGGGCTGTACGTTCTCCTCGTATCTGTGCGGGTTTCGTCCAGGTGCTCCAGTTTCCTCCCACAGTCGACCCAAGCCAGGAATCGAACCCGGAGCCATGAGGTAGTAATGCTAACCACTCTGCCGATGGTCTGAGATCACAACGTGCTTTTGAAGGCCGCAGTACTTGGGTTTTATGTGGGGGGGCGGGGGGGGGGGATTTAGCCATGAAGAGGCACTCTCAAAAAATGAGATTCAATCAAAATGCTGAATGCACCATGGTTTATATAGAGGGAAAACTCAAAGTGAATACTAAAAATAAAATACTGCCTGAGGATGCTGGAAATGGGAAATGTGAAGTGCTATAACACTCAGCAGGCCAGGCAGCCTCTGCAGCGAGGGAGAATCAAATGGAAAGACAAAAAAAACAAAATAAACAGAGAAAAAGAAATCTATGGAGAGAGACAGAGAACATCAAAGGCATGTGTGTGTGTGTGTGCTTTCTTTTCTCAAAGTGAATTTATGGCAGCTGCACAGAAATTATCGTTAGCTTTGGGTTCTTTGTGTACGATGGGATTTAGGATTGATTTGCTTGGATTAATTATAACGAGTTGTCACTGATGCTAGGGAGGAGAGGCAGTCTAAACAGTTACCATAGTGATACCTGTGTGAGTCCTCTGAAGCATTGCAAAAGTGGATCTTTCACACAGCATGGACAGCAGGATGATTGCACATTTGAAACTCTTCAGACACTTTCTTTTCAGCTGTATGTGGGTGTTTTTTTTCTGGCTTCTGATGATGCCTGTACTTTGGACCTTGGCCCCTTCACCTCCCTCTCTCAATTAAACAAAAACTACTGCTGAATCAATCATGGCAGGAGCCGCAATTAACCATTTCTCACAGATGAACAGAGTTGCCTTCCCCAGCTGAGTGGCAGTCGACTAATAGTTTGCTTCACTCTGCAAAAGCAAAACTTATACTTCAAACGATAAGCCTAGACCAGCACTTGTGGAATGACAGTGACAGAGATCGCAGAAGGAGGCCCTTTGCTCCATCATGCCTGTGGCAGTTCGATGTAAGAACTCTCCGATTAGTGCCACTCTCCTGCATTTGCTCCGTGGTCCCGTATATTGTGTTTTCTCTTTCAACTAGGGAGGCACGGTGGCACAGTGGTTAGCACTGCTGCCTTACAGCAGCAGGGACCCAGGTTCAATTCGGGTCACTGTCGGCGCGGGGTCTGCACATTCTTCTTGTGTCTGTGCGGGTTTCCTCCGGGTGCTCCAGTTTCCTCCCACAGTCCAAAGATGTGTGGGTCAGGTTGATTGGCCATGCTAAGTTGACCCTAGTGTCAGGAGGATTAGCAGGGTAAATGCGTGGGGTTATGGGGATAGGGCCTGGGTGGGATTGTGGTTTGGTGCAAACTTGATGGGCCAAATGGCCTCCTTCTGCACTGTAGGGATGCTATGATTCTAACTATTTATCCACCATCATTGTAAAGATTATTATTAAGCTTCTTTCACCATCCTTTCTGGCTGAGAATTCCAGATCATAACAACTTGCTGTGTAAAAATCCTCCTTCTCACCTCCCCCTCTGACTGTGTTATCTTAAATCTGTGTCCTCTAGTTACCGTACTACTGGCCGTCTTATTTACTCCATCATAACCCTCTTAGATTTGGAACACCTTTATCACATCTCCCCTTAACCTTCTTGGTTCTTAGGAGAATAACTCTATTCCCTCTACATTACCCAAATTCCTCACTTCTGGAACCATTCTAGTAAACTTGTTCCACATCTCTTTAAGACCTTACTTAACATCCTTCCAAAAACGTGGTGCCAGAATTGGGTTGCAATAAGGTATTAATTACCGTTAATTGCAAAGGTTTGGCATAAATTCTTTATTTTGTACTCTATGCCACTATTGATGAAGCCATAGATTCCATATTCTTTATAACAGTTTCAAAGAATCATATGTGTACATCCCCAGCTATTCCCATTCTGTTTACGTAGTTGGCTAATGCTGGCTCAAAATTCTTCCCAATGGTTCACTCCCAATTTCATTCCCCAGTTTCATTCCCTGTTTCACTCCATCACGTGTGAAGGAATGTTAAAAGTATTCAGTTCTATATGCACTGCACTTCTTAATTTCTTCTCCTAACTTGTATTCTCCTGCTTCGATTCTTCGCTGGACTTGTTCTTATTTTTTTGGTTTTATTTTCATGGAATTCAGCTTATTTTCCACTACCTCCATTTATTCTCCTTCTCATCTTCATTTTGTGTATTTTTGAAACTTCCTTTTGTCTCCGAGTTTTCTTTCTGCCATTTCATTATGTCTTAATGTCTTCTCTAGAGTTTTAATTCTTTTTGCTTATTCCTCTTTATGTTCAGTAGTTTATTTTTAGGTTTTTCATTTCTGTGTTTCTTCCGAAGGGAATCCAGCATGTTCTCGTTGGATGTATACATTTCACAAATAGAATCTTCATTTCCACTTGCCTTAACTTCAGCCGAACCCTTTTGGCTTCACTATTGACCAGGTCCGTCTTTGGTAAAGTGTTGACTTGCTTCCATTCTACCATTCTCTCCTTGCCCTTCATTTGGTGCCCTTTCTCCAGGATCATCTGTTTCCTGCTATTTGATGTGGTTTGTGGCCTACTTCTGGGCCTTCTCTCTAAGATCTTCCATTGCCTTCTCTGAGATTTTCATTGCTTCTTCTTTGAGGTCTTTGCTGCCTATAGACATTTGTGGAGAATTGTCCTCTATCTGGGGTCGCCTCTACTTTTCCTGCCCATAGCCATTTGTTTCTTCTGGTAGTTGCTGCGTTGAGATTGTTTCCATTTTAAATTTGTTATCTCATTAAGGGTATTATGATTCTATGATTATCTCTTTAAGACAGATATTTTTTTCACTCAGCTGTCAGCAACTGTTGGCTTCCATTCTGTTTTTCCTGAGCTTTCAGTTTTTTGACAGGAATGTAGCTTTTTTTATAATTCATGAGATACGGGTGTTGCTGGTTAGGCCAGCACTTATTGTCCATCTCTAGTTGTCCTTGAGAAGGTGGTGGTGAGCTGCCTTCTTGAATGATTGCTGTCCACGTCCTGTGGGTTGACCCACAATGCCCTTAGGGAGGGAATTCCAGGATTTTGACCCAGCGACTGTGAAGAAACTGCGATATATTTCCAAGTCAGGACGGTGAGTGGCTTGAAGGTGTGGTGTTCCCATATATTTGCTGCCCTTGCCCTTCTAGATGGAGGTGGTCATGAGTTTGGAAGGTGCTGTCTCAGGATCTTTGGTGAATTGCTGCTGGTTTTCCCTGTTTCCTTGAGGCACTCTGCTGTAATGGTTGTTGTCACTAAACCCTCATGGTGTCTCCTTCCATCCTGCACATTGGGAGCTGCCCATCCACCCCAGATATTGACCACGTTTCGAGAGACCTCGCTGCCCTTCCCTTCGTGCCATTTCTGTGTTTTGTTTTCTTTCCTGAGGGGGAGCTCTTCAACCCCTCAACTACGTACCTTGAAAATTTAAAGCGACAGTGCTTCTGTTTCTTCTGAACAGCATCAATTCTTTTATTTTTCTACTTATGTTCCTTTGTCTTTAAGACTTAAAGCCACAGCTTTTCTAGCTGTCTGCTCTGCACAATCATCTCCTCTTGTTTTTTACTCTGTAAGTTTCTTGTGTAAACTTTTGACTCTGCCAGCCAATTTTACAGGTTTTTTTTCCTACCCACCCTTTTTTTATAGATTTTGCTGATCGGGAGGATATCAGAAGATAGGGTGGCCCATCAGAATATAGGGAGAACAGCCCTAACCTATCCAGCCTCTCTCCATAACTGAAACACTCCAGCTCAAGTCACATCTCCTCTGCATCTTCTTTAGTGCCATCACATCCTTCCTACAGTGTGGCGACCAGAACTGCACAGTTATCTAGCTGTGGCCTAACCAGCATTTTACACAGCTCATCAGAACCTCCCTCCTCTATATCTACATTCTATACCTCAGTTAATAAAGGCCCATGTGCCTTCTTAACCACCTTATCTAGATGTCTTGCTGCCTTCAGGGATCCTAAGACGTGCACCCCAAAGTCCCTTAGGACATGCACCCCAAGGTCTCTCTAGTTCTCTGTCCTTCCTAGCTGTTCATTATGTATTCCCTTGCCTTGCTAGTCCACCCAAAATGTATCACCTCACATTTTTCAGGAATAAATTCCATTTGCTACTGGTCTGTCTATCTGACCAGCCTGTCTATATCATCCAATAACCTAAGGTTTTCCTCTTTGCTATTTAACCCACCACTAATTTGTGTCATCTGCGAACCTAATGATCAAACTCCCCATCTTCAAATCTAGGTCATTAATGTATACCACAAACTGCAAGTGACCCAGTATCGATTCCTATGATACACCACTCCACACAGGTTTCCAGTCATAAAAACTACCATTACTCATCACTCTCTGCTTCCTGCCAGTCAGCCAATTTTGGATCTAATTTGCCAAATTGCCCTGGATCTCATGGGCTCTTACCTTCATCATATTTTCATTCCTGCTCTCATCATAGAATCAGTGCAGAAGGAGGCCATTCGACCCATCGAGTCTGCACCAACCACATTGCCACTCAGGTCTTATCCCTGTAACTCCACATATTTATCCTGCTACTTCCCCTGACCCTAGGGTCAATTTAGCATGGCCAATCCACCTAACCTCCACATAATAGAAATCATAGAACCCTACAGTGCAGATAGAGGCCCATCGGCCCATCGAGTCTGCACCAACCGATTCCACCCAGGCCCTACCCCCTTTTTCCATACATATTTTACCCGCTTATCCCTCTAACCTATGCATCTCAGGACACTAAGGGGCAATTTTAGCATGGCCAATCCACCTAACCCGCACATCTTTGGACTGTGGGAAGAAACCGGAGCACCCGGAGGAAACCCACACAGGCACGAGAAGAATGGGCAAACTTCACACAGACAGTGACCCAAGCTGGGGATTGAACCCAGTTCCCTGGAGCTGTGAAGCAGCAGCGCTAACACTGTGCTAGCATGCCACCCTCTTCTTTTAATCATTATTCCAAGATCCTTCAAGTTTTAAGCCCACCTAAGATGGAAGACATTGACTGAACGTTTGTTGGAAAGATGGCACTTCTGACAGTCTAGCACTCCATCACCCCTCTACTGGAGTGCCAGTCTGGATAATGTAAGTAGTCTCAACACCAGGTTAAAATCCAACAGGTTTATTTGGTAGCACGAGCTTTCAGAGTGTTGCTCCTTCATCAGGTGAGAGCAGTGCTCCGAAAGCTCGTACTACCAAATAAACCTGTTGGACATTAACCTAGTGTTGTGACACCACTTATCGTGCCTACCCCAGCAACTCCACATCAGTCTGGATACGGTACTGGAGTAGGCCTTCAACATCTGACTCGGAGACTAGAAATGCTAATGATGGACACAAAATCTAAAGATGGAGGAAAGCAACAAAGTCATCCGGGATGTACTGAAGAAAGCAATTTGATGGATGGGGGTGAAGGAACAGGGGCAGAGGAGAGCTGGAAGTGTTAGAAAAGCCCTAATGAAGTGTCAAAATGAGAAGTTTAAAGTTTATTTATTAATGTCAAAGCAGGCTTACGTTTGGAGTATTGTGAGCAGTTCTGGGCCCTATACCCAAGGAAGGGTGTACTGGCCTTGGAGGGGGTCCAGAGGAGGTTCACAGGAATGATCCCAGGAATGAAGGGTTTGCCGTATGAGGACCAGTTGAGGACTCTGGGTCTATACTCGATGGAGTTTAGAAGGATGAGGGGGAATCTAATTGAAATTTCAGAATACTGAGAAGCCTAAATAGAGACCCTAAATGGAGAGGATGTTTCCACTAGTGGGAGAGACTAGAATTCGAGTGAACAACCTCAGAGTGAAGGGACGCACCTTTAAAACAGAGATGAGGAGGAATTTCTTCAGCCAGAGAGTGGTGAATCTTGGAACTCACTGCCACAGAGGGCTCTGGAGGCCAGACCATTGAGTGTCTTTAAGACAGAGATAGATAGGTTTTTGATCAGGAAGGGCACCGAGGGTTACAGGGAGAAGGCAGGAAAATGGGGATGAGAATCATATCAGCTGCAATTAAATGGCAGAGCAGACTCGATAGCTGAATGGTCTAATTCTGCTCCTATGGTCTAACACTGCAATGAAGTTACTGTGAAAATCCCCCAGTTGCCACATTTGAATACACTGAGAGAGAATTTAACATGGTCAGTGCATCTAACCAGCACATCTTTTGGAATGTGGGAGGAAATCAGGGCATCTGGAGGAAACCCATGCAGACACAGGGGGAACATGCAGACTCCGCACAGACAGTAACCCAAGCTGGAAATCAAACTCAGGTCTCTGGTGCTGTGAGGCAGCAATGCTGATCACTGAGCTACCATAGAGGCACCTGATACAGAGGAACAAAGTAAGCTGGGATTTAGCAGATGTTTGCACAGATGAAACAAAACAGGTAATCTCCGGCTAAGAATACTTAATTAATTTTAGTTTATTTTATAGACATCGAGAAAGCTGGATATACTCTGTGGAGAGAGCAACTGAGTTAATGGCTGGAATTTTGTTTTCAGGGTGGGCGGCCCCTATGATGGGTCTGTAAGCTGGGGAAGCATCACATCTACAGACCTCGAGCCACATTTTCTAGGGATGAAACAAACTCATTAGAATCATAGAATCCCTACAGTGCAGGAACAGGCCATTCGGCCCATCCAGCCTGCACCAATTCCCTCACAGGGCATCTTAAACAGGTCCATCCACCTCTTGTTCCCATCACCCTGCACATTTACCCTGACCAATACACCTAACCCACGCATCTTTGGACCATTTGCCATCACAGTTGCCATCCCTGTTCAGGATGTCTGCCCATTCCCAGGAGTGGCCAATTGGGGTTCCACTCACTCAGCAGCGCCATCAGGAACTGCTGGAATTGTACCTGGAAGAAAAGGATGCCATGGACTGGTGCTGCTCTCCAACTGGGTAATTTGGACATGGAATTGAATAGAATCCCTATGGTGCAGAAGGAGGCCATTCAGCCCATTGAGCCTGCACCAACCACAATCCCACTCAGCCCCTATGCCTGTAAACCCACATGTATATACCCTGCTAGTCCCCCCGACACTAAGTGGCAATTTAGCATGCCCAATCAACCAAACCTGCACATCTTTGGACTGTGTGAGGAAACCGGAGCAAACCCACGCAGACACTGGGAGAACACACAAACTCCACACAGACAGTGAGTCCAAGCCGGGAATCGAACCCAGGACCCTGGAGCTGTGAGGCAGCAGTGCTAACCACTGTGCCACCATGCCAACCCTAATGGGGACTAGTCAGGCAGACCCAGCAAGGGGCAGGATGATTAATGAGGGTATTGGTATGGCGACGGGGAGGGAGGGAGCAGAGGGCAGGAGGGAGGAGTGGGGAGGGAAGGAAGGAGGGCGGAAGGGAGGAGTGGATGGTGACACTGGAGAACCCTATCCATGTGCTACAGGCTATCTCAATAAGAGGACATGCCTGTCAGCCTGCTACAGGCTGTTGGCAGAATGGCATGGTGATGGGAAGATGCTGGGGACTCCACTCACTCCCTGCCCTCTCTCTCCACTCCTTCCCCTACCCTGGCCTACCTCCCACTATGCCCTCTAAAGCTGGTAAAATACTGCCTAATGCATTCAGCTTTTGGTCAGAACAAACTCATCCGATTTGCAGTTTTTAACATTAGCTTGAGTTTTGATTTGTTGACATCTTCCATCTGCTGTGTGCCACGGGGCGCATCCGAGTGCAACCGAATAGACACAAAACTGGGAAAGTTGGTATTTTAAAAATCATTAAATCGTTTCTGCTCCACAATTATGTGCTGACAACTAATCTTTACTAGATTGCTCACAGCAAATATAAGGTCAGTGTAGTCTTCTTTTATGAAAATAATTCACAGATTGAAAGATTAGCAGAAACTGTTAACCAAACTACACCACTGTTTGATTCCATTCAAATTTTAATTAATTGGCTTTGGGCAATAAACAAAAGACGTATAAAATTCATGCCGGGCTGCTGAAGGAAAGCAGTGTGATTTTAATAGGTTGTTTGAGCAATGGGTTTAGCTTTAATAACTCCAGTAACTTTCTTGTTATGATCCTGTTAAGGATCGTTAGCGTTTAAAAAGAAATCCAAGTAACTCATTCTACCCAACAGAGCCATTCCACAAGATTTCACTGTTTTGCAACAAAGCAAACTTCATTATTTATCAAAATACTTGTAAAAAAACGAGCACTATTAACTTAACAATATGGTGTATAACTATAGGTGTAATGCTGTCAGTTTTATTCCTAATTCCCACAAAAATTATCTTAGAATCCATATCATATAGCAACGGATCAGGCTTAATCTCAGTCTGAATCTTGGCTGGAATTCTCTTGTCTTACATGCCCTACTGCCAGAGAGAACGGAAAACCTGGCACCCGGCCAGATCGGTTCCCTGCAGCGGAGCTGGAAGACCACAGCTGCGGGTGAGGTTGGAGAATTCCGGCCCTTGTGAGAGCACAGAGATTGGAAAATTTCCTAGCTTGAAGCTAATTTTGAAAATCTACAGTGCTCCTCATAGAGTCTTGTTGCAGAAGAAAGTAATCTGCTTGGAAATATTGAGAAGCAACCAGAAAAAGGCCTCCACAGTCAAGAGAGAGTGAGTGGAAGATTTACATCTGAGAATGGTTGGAACTGAGAAAGTTCTCCAGGTGACTGTGGCACGTTGATGAGTAATATCTACAGAAGTAAGTAACCTTTTATTCATTAATGTAACGTGGACATTGCTGACTAGATCAGCATTTTGTTATGATTGGTCCCCCAGTGAGGTTCCCCAAATTTATTAATCTGGACGAGATTCCTCAATTTGTTACCTTCCATCCCCCCTGGTGGGAACTATTTTGGAACGACCCCACAATTTGTAAAATTCCCAGAGGAGTGCCCCAATTTATTAACGTCTGGTTGGGATGTCCCCAAATTGTTATGCCCCTGGTGAGGTCACTCTTTCTTGATTCGAACCCCTCTGGTGAATGCAACCAGATGAATCTATCTCTAAATCTATCTACCAATAATCCCTTTTCCCAGTCTCACTATTCATATTTTAAAAGGAGCCAATTTAACCAGGCTTTCTTGAGTTAAGGAGAGAGTGAGTTTATTACCTACTAAAGGCAAGAAAATGTTAAAAGCACATGCATATACATTCAGACAGATTAGAAATGAGAACTGAGTCTACAGTAGGTAAGGACTTGACTCATGACAAGCAGATGTTTGAGCACTGTTGTCCTTGCAATTCGTGACTTCAATTGCACTGACTTCAGCAGGTGAATAGTTGGTTTGGAGATTCCAGGATTTTGCAGATTGGCTGAGAAATACTCTGTTTCCTTTGCAGCGTTGGTTTTTGCAGCCTTGGCTTCCCTCCCTGATTAGAAAGAGAGATACAGGCAAAAGCTTTTGTAGTGGTGCTGCTGTTGGCTGGCTGTTTGTTCCAGTGCCACACTCTATGATATCCCCCGCACTAGTGTGTACACACACAAAAAAAAATTTAAAAATATATACTTATTGTAAAGTAAAAGACACGAGAAGGTCAATTAAACACACAGTTAACATTAATGACTCTTTGCAATATCTTTAAAGTTATCCAGTTCCAAATCCTCTATTTTCCTAACCTCGGAGCGAAACCTCCCCAAATGACATCCCATAGCTTTCAAGAATGTAGCTAAAATCCAGCAATAGTTACCACACTAATTACCTTGATCTTTCAGGTTTGCTTCTGATTTGGATTAGAGATAGCTAGTTTATCAAAACAGGCTTTCTCCAGACAGAATTTGTTTGAGAGTGAACACAGCTTCCTGCTGTTTGGGCTGCAATACTGTCTTTCTTTTTGATCACCCCTTATCTAAATTAACCTTCTCATACGTTAGCTGTAATTACCTTTTATTGCATGAGCTCACTTTGTAAATGTGAAATCCACCCTCATTTTCCATTGTTGCCAAACCTCACTTAGGTAAACGCTTGTTTCCAGTGCTGTTACCCCGTCCGCTGGCCACCGCAGGGGCTGGGGTACGTTATTGACCCTAACAATCACATTTTCATTTGATGTTTTCAAGTTTCCTTTGTATTTTGATTTTGTGCGCGCTGTTCCCTCCTCCTTTTGGGGAGCTGACCTTTTTACTTTGTCCTGATATAACTTGAGTTTGTTTATTTGGGTTTGACCTTAAAATAGGCCAGTACTGTTGCCCTAATCAGCATATCAAAGCCCGGCTTCTATCAACTCTGACAATTTGTCTCTCTTTTCCACCTTGAAAGCAATAGTTTAGTTTCCTTTTAAACTTACAGCCAACAGAACACATCCGAATTAATGAATTTCTTATTTTTTTCCATTTTATCGCAAGATCGTAACACAATTCTAAAGGGAATGCAGGAGCAGACTGAACTGCATGTACATGTACATGAGTCATTGAAGGTGGCAGATAAGGTAGAGAGCATGGTTAATAAAGCACTCAGTATCCTAGGCTTTATTAATGGGGCATAGTGTACAGGATCAAGAAGGTTATGTTGAAATTGTATCAGACACAGGTTCACCCTCAGCTGGAATATTGTATCCAGTCCTGGGCACCACACTTCAGGAAGGTTGTGAAGACATTGGAGCGAGCGCAGAGAAGATTCACCTGTACGGTTCCAGGAATGGGGAGCTTCCATTATGAAGATAGACTGGAGAGTAGAACGCCGAGAGGAAATTGGTGGAGATATTTAAAATCACAAGTGGTGGGGACAGCGTAAGTAGGGAGCAACTGTTTGCATTCATGAAAGGATTGATGAAGACAGGGCACAGTTTCAAAACAGTTGACATACAAAGCTAAAGCGATATGAGAAAGTACTTAATCACGCAGCGAGGAGTTAAAGTCTGCAATGCGCTGCCTGAGAGTGTGGTGAAAGCAGTTTCAGTCGAGAAATTCAAAAGGGAATTAGACTGTTATCTGAAAAGGGAGCGTGTGCAGGGTTACGGGGGAGAATGTGGTAAAGTAACACTGACAGAATTGTTCATTCCAAAAGCTGCTCCAGATCCAATAAGCCAAATTACCTCCTTCTGCATTGTACCAATTATGTGATCTCACAACTGGGCTCAGAAAACCAGTTCTTGCTCAGCCCCCTGTCACAGAAACATTTACAGACTCCTTTTGGAAACATTTGCTGCCCTCTCTGTCTCCCCTCTCATTCACATTTGCTTTCACTAACTAGAGTGTTAACTGGTCTTCAATAACTCGCTCATTCAGCCAATAAACATGTTCCCGGAGAGTAAGCTTTTTTAATTATCTGTCTGGACAACTGGCTTTCAGGAATACAGTTTTCCAGAACGTTTGTAATTAAATGAAATGCTTCTCAGTTGAAGGGACAAACACAGAATTCATTATCATTCCTTTCAGATAGGTTATTTGCGTACGTAATCCTTTACGGCTCAACTTTCCATTTAGTTTGGATTAAAATTGAAATTATACCTCAATTTGAAAGGTCTTGATTCAACCACACAGTTAATATCAATAATTTCTCATGTTTCCTTCATTTCATGTTGGAACGTAACAGGATTTGTAATCCAATACTGTGCAGTTGGTGCTGCATCTGATAACAAACCCTGTTTGACCCTCATCACAGACAGAAATAGTCTGGCTGCTCAACATGAATATATTCTGCAACTTTTCATTAGCTTCCTCCATTGCTTCATCCCCATTCCCCCAAAAATAACAAACCGATGGAGCCAGAGGGAGGAGAGAGATTCGTCTTTGGGAAATAAATGTTACGTGGAAGTCAACCACAGGCTCCACAATCCATGGATTCAGGTATCTAGAAATCATAGAAACCCTACAGTGCAGAAAGAGGCCATTTGGCCCATTGACAACCGACCACAATCCCACCCAGGCCCTATCCCCATATCTATCCCTACATATTTTACCCACTAATCCCTCTAACCTACGCATCCCGGGACACTAAGGGGCAATTTAGCATGGCCAATCAACCTAATCTGCACATCTTTGGACTGTGGGAGGAAACCAGAGCACTCGGAGGAAATCCATGCAGACACGGGGAGAATGTGCAAACTCCACGCAGACAGTGACCCAAGCCAGGAATCGAACCCAGGTTCCTAGAGCTGTGAAGCAGCAGTGATAACCACTGTGCTACTGTGCCGCCTCTGGGGTGGAATTTTCCTGTGCCACCTACCATGGGAATCATAGCGAGTGGGACATGGACCATGCAAATGTCCATTGACCTTGGGTGGGAATGTCTGGCTTTGAAGCAGAGTTGTGTGCTTCTTTTGGGTAACCCAATAAACTAAGTCAACAATTGAAAGATGAATTAAAAGCCAGCCCCTTACACAAATACTGGGTGGAATTTTATGAGAAAAATTCTAAATGTCCATTTACCGTGAAAATGGGAGAGTTGCAGATACGTCTTTTGGGTGAGATATTACCCCCAATCCTATGCACATAGTGCTTGAGAAATGGGCCAGACTGTTTCTAGCTAGTTGAGACAGTGGGCATGGCTAAAATCGCCAGCCAGCTTGATCAGGAAGCAGAGGGAGTTATTGTGCATGTGCAGACCCCTGTAGCTGCACATGCGGAATTGCAACAACAGGGGGCTAACAGATGGAGAGAGATATCTGTCAGGCCTCTGCTGTTGCAGCCAGACTTAGCCCCACCCCAAGCTATTGTGGGGGCACAGGGATGATTGCAAGACACACACAGCCCGAAAATATTGCCTCCACCACCTCCCCCCTCCACCCATCGCACTCGGAGCGGCAGTGGAACCCTCCTCCACTCCCTCCACCAATCATAAGCAGAAGAGCAGCAGACTGCCCTCCCTCCCCTATTGATTGCAGCTGCAGAGTGCACAGCGACCACACTCCCTCCCTAGCTGGGCTGCCCCAGCCTGGCCCTCCCCCCCCCAGGCCCCACCGCATGTGCTCTGCCTCCGTAGACTCACCCCCTTCAGGCCCCACCCCCATAGGCTCCATACCCTCCATCGATGGGCAGGGTGAACTGGTAAAATCATAGCACTGTGTCAAAGTAAACAGAATCAAGAGTTGTGCCTGTGTGCCCTGCTCAAAGCAGAAGTAAAACTAAGACTGGACGCAGTGGCACATTTCCATTCGAGTGATATCATGCTGATGTCCCTTAAAGGTATATTACAACAAGAGGAAGAGATGTGGCCATGGAAGCAGAACAACAACGACTTGCAACAATGGAGTGAAATATACTAGAGAGTTTCACAGGAGATTTATTGAACAAAACATCACTACAAGTCACTTAAAAAGACATAGGACAAGTAACCAAAGGCTTGGTGAAGGAGGTGTGTTTTATGCAGTAATGGAAAGAAGGAAACTGGGCTGGAGAAGCAGAATTGTTTATGGAGGCAATTCCATGGCTTAAGGTCAGGCAGCTGAAGGTATTGTTGTCAATGGTGGAGTGCAGAAAATCAGTGATGCACATGAAATTAGGGGAATGCAGTGTTCTGAGGCGTGTAGGACTGGAGGAGGTTACAGGGATCATAGAATCATAGAAACCCTACAGGCAGAAGGAGGTCATTTGACCCATCAGGTCTGTACAACTCTCCAACAGAGAATCCCACCCAAGCCCAATCCCCATAACCCCACATATTTACCCCTAATCTACACATCTTGGGACACTAAGGGACAATTTAGCATGGCCAATCCACTAACCCTGCACACCTTTGGAGTGTGGGAGGATACTGGGACACCCAGAGGAAACCTACGCAGATGCAGCGAGGACGTGCAAACTCCACATAGACAGTCATCCAAGGCTGGAATCGAACCCAGGTCCCTGACAGGATAAGGGAGCAGTTCTAACCACTGCCACCATGCCAGCCAGAGGGGGAAGCCGACAGCCTCATTCAATGATTGTGTGCAAAGGACACAGTAGGACATGAAGCTGTAAACTCCCATTTAATCCGTGTTGACTCTTGTTGATGAAGCTATTGTCATGTTCATTTTTTTTAAAGTTGTGCTTTCCTTTCTCTTTCCTAGAGAGTTACTATTGAATCCCTCCAGTTCCTTTGTGTTTAGCTGGGTAACTGGGACAAAGACTTTTCTATGATTAATCTTAGCTGTGTCACAGTCAGCTGACAGGGCATTCATTACAAGGAAAGGTAATCACGTGTTGAATATCTCCTGAGGCGGAACTCTCTGTTTCAGAAAGTAGTGGGAGGCCCTTCTGTGAGCTGTTTGTGGCGATTTCAACTGTAATGAACAAACAGTCCTGTGACCTAAACTTATGTCCAACCATCTGGTGTGTGAAAATGCACATGTAACTGTGGCATTGCAGAGCCAATTTAATCCGCACTTCTCTTGTTATCTATACAATCATAAGACCATAAGAGCTAGGAGCAGAATTATACCATTTGGCCCATCGAGTCTGCTCCGCCATGGCTGATATGATTCTCGTCTCCATTATCCTGCCCCTTCCCTGTAACCCTTGATCCCCTTATTGATAAAGAACCTATTCATCTCTGTCTTAAAGACACTTAATGACCTAGCCTTCTCAGCCCTGTGTGGCAATGAGTTCCACAAATTCACTACCCTCTGGCTAAAGAAATTCCCCCTCAGATCAGTTTCAAAGCAGTGTCCCTTCACTCTGAGTTTGTGCCCTTGAGTTTTTGTCTCTTCCACTAATAGAAACATCCTCTCCAAGTCCATTCTATCTCGATCTCTCCGTATTCTGTAAGTTTCAATTAGATCCCCCTTCTCATCCTTCTAAACTCCATCGTATATAGACCCAAACTCCTCAACTTCTCTTCATATGACAAAACCTTCATTACTGGGATCATTCTTGTGGACCATTCCTAGAGTTGTGGACCATTCCTGGGATCAATCTTTTACTGCTTTTCCCCTTTACATTGTTTCTCAACCCTCTATCCCTGGCTACATTTTTTATTTGTTGGGAACATTCCAAGGTATGGCTCAAAATGTTACTTTACTGAGTACAGTCCATTTCTTGCCTCGCCAGTCCTCTCCACCCTCACTGTTAATATGATGAGCCCATGGATTCCTTTATGGAATAGTGAAGGAATTGTGTCGACAGGAATAATGCCAGAAGACTGCAGAATAGCAAATGTTGTCCCCTTGTTCAAGAAGGGGAGTAGAGACAACCCTGGTAATTATAAACCAGTGAGCCTTACTTCTGTTGTGGGCAAAATTTTGAAAAGGATTATAAGAGATAGGATTATAATCATCTAGAAAGGAATAATTTGATTAGGGATAGTCAACACGGTTTTGTGAAGGGTAGGTCGTGCCTCACAAACCTTATTGAGTTCCCTGAAAAGGTGACCAAAGAGGTGGACGAGGGTAAAGCAGTTGATGTGGTGTATAGGGATTTCAGTAAAGCGTTTGATAAGTTTTGCCATGGTAAGCTATTGCAGAAAATGCAGAGGAATGGGATTGAGGGTGAATTCATGGTTTGGATCAGAAACTGGCTAGCTGTAAGAAGACAGAGGTTGGTGGTTGATGGGAAATGTTCATCCTGGAGGTCAGTTACTAGTGGTGTACCACAAGGATCTGTTCTGGGGCCACTGCTGTTTCTCATTTTTATAAATGACCTAGATGAGGGTGTAGAAGGATGGGTGAGTAAATTTGCAGATGACACTAAAGTCAGTGGAGTTGTGGAAGTGCAAAAGGATGTTGCAGGTCACAGAGGGACATAGATAAGCTGCAGAGCTGGGCTGAGAGGTGGCAAATGGAGTTTAATGCAGAAAAGTGTGAGGTGATTTACTTTGGAAGGAGTAACAGGAATACAGAGTACTTGGTAGTGTGGATGAGCAAAGAGATCTCAGTGTCCATGTGCATAGATTCCTGAAAGTTGGCACCTGGGTTGACAGGGTTGTTTAGAAGGCATACGGTGTGTTCATTTTTATTGGTAGAGGGACTGAGTTTCGGAGCCATGAGGTCATGTACAAAATTCTGGTGCAGCCGCACTTGGAGTATTGCGTACAGTTCTGGTTGCCGCATTGTAGGAAGGATGTGGAAGCATTGGAAAGGGTGCAGAGGAGATTTACCAGGATGTTGCCTGGTACGGTGGGAAGGTCTTATGAGGAAAGGTTGAGGGACTTGAGGCTGTTTTCGTTAGAGTGAAGAAGGTTAAGAGGTGACTAAATAGAAGCATATAAGATGATCAGAGGCTTCCATAGGGTGGACAGTGAGAGCCTTTTTCCTCAGATGGAGGTGGCTAGCATGAGGGGACATAGCTTTAAATTGAGGGGAGATAGATGTAGGACAGATGTCAGAGATAGGTTCTTTACTTAGAGAGTAGTAAGAGCGTGGAATGCCCTGCCTGCAATAGAAGTGGACTCGCCAACATTAGGGGCACTTAAATGGTCATTGGATAAACATATGGATGATATTGGAATAGTGTAGGTTAGATGGGCTTTAGATTGGTTTCACAGGTCGGAGCAACATTGAGGACCGAAGAGCCTGTACTGCGCTGTAATGTTCTATGTTCTACTTCCTAAATTGAAACCTCTTCCTTCCTATCAGAGTCCCCTACCTCCAAACTCTCCCATCACAAAATATCCATCAAGCTTTTCCTCCTTCCCTGCTCCCTTCATTAACTCAGTCCCAATCAATTCATGAGCCTTTGTTTCTTCTTCTTGCCTTGCAGTAATTCATGCCTTCAAATCTGCTTTGATCACATTCCTCCTCGTAACTCCCAATCAGCTCCAATTACTGCTGTCATTTCTAATTTCCTTCCTTTGTTAAGGTTATGAAAGACTTCTGCATCACTCAAATCTATGCCCATTCCTTCCAGTACTCCTTGGGTGAGTGGTAGCATGGATGTGAAGTTGGCTGATTGACAGGAATTAGTAAGTAGTGACGGACGCTTGTTTCTCAGACTGGAGGAAGGTGTACAGTGGGGATCTGTGGTAGGACCACTGCTTTTCTTGATCTGTGTTAATGACTTGGGTGTAATTTCAAGACTCTCAGATGACACAAAACGTGAAGGTATTTTGAATGGTGCAGCGGATCGCGTTAGATTTCAACTTAAAATTTACGATTTTTTGAAGTTTAGTTATTAGCGGCATAAGTAGGCTTACATTAACACTGCAGTGAAGTTATTGTGAAAATACCCTACTCCAGCGTCTCTTCGGTTATACTGAGAGAGAATTTAGTATGGCCAATGCACCTTTTGGATTGTGGGAGGAAACCAGAGCACCCAGACGAAACCCACACAGACATGGGGAGAACTTACAGAATGGTAAACTGGAATGGGTACCAACTCACTGGTCTTTCAAGTGATGCTCACTTCCTGTGAAAGAAATAAAATAAAGGATGTCACAAAGCACTTTACAAATGATGTAGTCCTTTTGAAATGAGATTTTGTTGTTGTTGTGTTGGGAAGATTGTGAACCAACATTGGTTTGATGTTTTCCTAATTGTTTCTATATTTCTTTCAGAATGAAACAAAAGCTTCCATTCCATGAAAGCTCAATCATCTTTAGGCTAAACCCTTACTTGTGCTTACAAGTGGAGTATTTTGGAAAAGTAGAACATAGAACATAGACCATTACAGCGCAGTACAGGCCCTTCGGCCCTCGATGTTGCGCTGACAAGTGGAATCAATCTAAGTAATTCAATAGTACCGTGATCCTTAAGGTTCAGGCAGATTTGCTGAAACAATTGATAACATTATTGCAACAATAGCTTCATTATTGCAAAGTTAATCTTAAACTAAGAAGCTCTTAAAAACATAACGGTAAATGAAAATAAAACAGAATTAAACTTTGCTTTTTCTTATGGTCGGTTAATCCATCCCATTTTCTTCTCACATCTTTCAAATTCTGTGTCCTCTTTTTAATGTTTAAATGGAGGCCTGTTCTTTTTCTAAGCAACATGTTGCAAGTTTTCTCACCCTTATGCCCCAGCTCTTTTTGAATGTTAATGTGTTGAATGAGGCCTCTGCTTTTTGGACCCCTCTCTCATCAGGTTGTACTTTGGACATCAAGAAACTTGTCACCTTTGGCCAAAGGTTTACTTTCCATTTAATTAATTGACAGAGTGGAGAATTGATAAGAGTAAAATTACAGGTAGCACCATGTAACCTGGTGTGTTGACTAGAACTAACCTGGTGTCCTTGAATAATCTGCATTGCCCAAGGCTGGGGTGGGTTATCAGAGAGAAAGCTCCAGTTGTAATTGCCTCCTAATTGGCCCATGTTTTTATCTGGTTTCTTGCCACTTCCACAAGATCATATATGCTTTCAAGAGGGATGGGATGGGAAATTGTTACAATCTAGCTCAAACTCATAACCATGCTTGAGACCAAAGCCACAGCTTAATCTAAATTAGAAACTAAACCATGCTTGAGACCAAAGCCACACCCATAATCTACCCCCTTACACGATTCTTTTTACCCCTTTCTGTTGTTTATATCCGAGGCAACTTGGTCACATCATCAATTACTGAAAACAAAGCGCTTTGCCAGAAATCATTACCAAAAAAGAGCCTAGTTCTTAAAGGGATGATCACACCAAGCTATAATATAAGGTTTCCCCCAAAAGCACATGACCCACCACCATGTATTGTGATACATAACTGTGTGGGCAGGCTGAACGGTCACTCCCTGTCTATCATTGTTTTTGCTTGTAATCAATCACATTTTCCAAATAAAACAGGAAGTGGCTGGTGATAGACTCATGTTTGGAATAGAAAATTCACCATCAGTCTGTCTCGGGTTTCAACCATTTGAAATTAGGAAAGTAAAACAATAGGCACAGGAATTTGGAGAGTCGCTGGACTAAAAATAAAAAGAATTAACATTATATGCGTATTAAAACCCAAAGGGAGATGATGGGCTTGGGCATTGTTATCAATAACCCGCAGATGAGATGCACGCACAGTGGTTAACATTGCTGCCTCACAGCACCAGAGATGTGGGTTCAATTCTTGGCTTGGGGAGTCTACACGTTCTCCCTGTGTCTGTGTGTGTTTCCTCCGGGTGATCCAGTTTCCACCCACAGTCCGAAAGACATGCTGGTTAGGCGCATTGACCATACTAAATTCTCCCTCAGTGTACCTGGACAGGTGCCGGAGTGTGGCGACTATGAGATTTTCACAGTAACTTCACCGCAGTGTTAGTGTAAGCCTATTTGTGACACAAATAAATCAACTTTAACTTAAACACAGAAATGTAAAGAAAGAATCATTGGACTGGAAATGAGAGTTAAATTCTCCACATGTATTCCTTTGTGGTCTGATTTGTATTGTCTAACCAATTGTGTTGAGAAAGTGGATTGGAGAGACTGAGTAGTGCAGAGAAAGCTGGTAATTCTGCCTCACTTTGACAGGTTGTAAGGAATATTTGACCTTCTAAGCTCATAGCACTTCCATTAGTCGCAAATTTCAGTGCTAAAGAGTGGAAAAGCATCCTGAAACATGAGGCAGAGCCTTATTGAATAGATTGCACAGTTTGAATTAGTTAATGCCATCCAGTGAATCATTACAATAGGCATTATTGGCCCACTGACATTGGAAGGAGCAGTTGGCAATGTTTCCAATTTCCAATTGCATTCTGGTGGCTGAGCGCAGGATCAGCTATGATGCCGGCCAGCAGTTGAACGCAGGTCGCTAGGGTGAGGTGCAGGAAGCCCGAGGAACACAGTGGACACAATTTAATAAGAAGAAGTCTCTGATGAAGACAATAAGACTCGGACAAGGGGATATTTTTCTCCCAGCGGGTCGTTAGTGTGTGGAGTCCGCTTCCCCAGGAAGCAGTGGGGGCTGGGTTATTGAACTTATTCGTGGTTGAGTTAGTTTGATTTTTGATAGACCAGGGAGTCAAGAGTTGTGAGGCATGAAGTTGAGACCACAATCAAATCACTATGATTCTATCAAATGGCATACCATACTCAGAGGGCTGAATGGCCTACTCCTGTTCCTAAGCACAATGTTCCTACGTTAAGAAAAAGGGATGTTCTGTGACTACAAGTGCAGGTTAGTAGTTGTGAATTCTACGGGGAGTAAACTTACTTCCTCACTCCCCAAGGAGTATCATGGAATATTCTCCACTTGCCTTGCTGCTGATGCTCCAACAATACTTAAAAAACTCAACACCTTCTCTAGAGCAAAGCAGCCCACTGTACAATCACCGTACAATCCACTACCACATTCACTCTCTCCACCACTCACCCACAGTGACAGCAGTGGCTGCCATGTACAAGATACACTGCAGTAACTTGCCCAGGCTTCTTTGACAAGAATTTCCAATGCTGTGATCTCCACCACCTAGGAGAGCATGGGAACGCCATCATTTACAAGTTCTCCTTCAAGTCACACGCCATTCTGACTTAGAATTTCATTTCTTCACTGTCGCTGAGTCAGAATCCTAGAACTTCCCTTCCTAACAGCACTGTAGGTGCACCTGGAGAGCTTTGCAGGGCTACAAGGAAAGGGCTCCGGAGTGGAACTGGTGGAAGTTCTCTTGCAGACAGCCAGTACAGATGAAACAAGCCGAATGACATCTTCCTGTGCTGTAAACATTCTATAACTCTCTGAGTCAGCGGTGGAATGAAGATACCGTGATTGTAAAAGACCCCAGATTCTGAGAAACATTCAGCTATTGCAGGGGGCTGGAGTAGGTACAGAGTTAGGGAGAAGTGATTCCATTGACTAATCTGAAAATCATAGAATAGAATCATAGAATCCCTACAGTGCAGGAAGAGACCATTTGGCCCATCGAATTTTTACCAACAACAATCCCACCCAAAATGAGGATGAGAATTATAAGATTGAAACATTAGTTGAATGGAATCCAATGTCAGCAGACATTGAATTCTCACCTGGTCCAGATGTTTTAATAAAACTGCTCCATTGAAAAATGTTTGTGTGGTGGATTAACAAAGGAAATCCTTTTTTTTATTTTGGCTTGGGATAGCATAGTGACTCAAGGAAGGTGTGTCCATAATGCGGAAAAATTGGTTGAGTATTAACTTACAAATCCTTCATTCTACTCCATCCGCCAATTCTTTGCCCACTCACTAAATCTATCTCACAGAGACTCATAAAGTTCTACCAAGACTAGACAGGGTAGGCGCAGGGAGGATGTTTCCGATGGTGGGGGAGTCTAGAACCAGGGGTTACGGTCTGAGGATTCGGGGATAGGCCATTTAGGACGGAGATGAGGAGACATTTCTTCACCCAAAGAGTGATGAGCCTGTGGAATTCATTAGCACAGGAAGTAGTTGATGCCAAAACATTGAATGTATTCAAGAGGCGGCTGGATTTAGCACTTGGGGCGAACAGGATCAGAGGTTATGGGGAGAAAGCAGGATTAGACTATTGAGTTAGACAATCAGCCATGATTGCGGTGAATGGCAGAGCAGGCTTGATGGGCCAAATTGCCTCCTCCTGCTGCTATGTTTCTATGTTTCTATATCCACTGGTAGAATGTTTACCTTCTCGAGGCAAAGTGGTGAGAATGGAAAAGCTTTCCGGTCAACTATGTGATAGAAAGAGAGTTGGAGTTTCTGCCATCATTACCTACTCATGTTGCTGCTGCAACTTGCAGTCTATGGGAAGGCCAGTTGGCTCAGTTGGCGGGATGGCTGGTGTGGATCAAATGAGTGCCAGGTTTGATCCCTGCGCCAGCTAGGCTGGATTCAGGACTTACCTTATCCAGGGGCGGAGGTCACAGCGCTGTGGGTCGCAACTGCCTTTGGGCAGGGAGCCAGAGAAGAAGCCAAACAAATAGTTGTGGTTGTGCTACTGGACCGGTAAGTTATGAGTTCAGATCTCAATTGGCAAGTGAGGAAACTAAATTCAATAAATCTGTTAATTTATGGTCTGGAACTAGAAGAGGAAATTATGGTGCAAGCTGATGTTGTTAACAACCCAATTGGCTCATCAATATCCCTCAGGGGAAATGAACCTAAGTGTCACTGCGGTCCACAATAAGTGATTGACAATAATTGCCTCAAAGCTACTAGGATGGGCAAAAATATACAGCCATGCTAGTGTTATGAACATCTCAAAAACAAATAAAATACCATAATCAGTCTGTTCCATCTCATTAATATATAGCTTAGTCGGCAGCATGCGATAAATGGACTGCTGTCCTGACAGCAGAGCATCAATTGTAGGCAGACAACGAGAATGCGCTGAAATTTGACTGTATAACATTCAACCGTTGTTCAGATAAATGTCGGAGAAATAATTCATTTTTCCTTCAGTTATTCATTCGCAGGATGCGGGCATCACCTGCAAGGTCGGTATTTATTGCCATATTTAATTACCCTTGAGAAGGTGGTGGTAAGCTGATACACCCACGATGCTGTTAATAAGAAAGTTCGTGAAGGAATGGCAAGAAGCTTTCAAGCAAGGATGGCGCGTTTTGGAGGGGAACCTGCAGGTAATGGTGTTTCAGTGCTTCTGTTGCCTTTGCTCTTCCACATGGTAGAGATCTCACATTTGGAAGGTGCTGTGGAAGCAGCCATGGCAAGATGCACCTCGCCAATGGTGCTCACTGCTCCCACTTTGGGGAAGGAAGTGAATTTTTGACGTGGTCAATAGGGTGCTGGTCAAGCATGCATGGTGTTGAGCTTCTGGAGTGTTGTTGGAGCTGCACTCATCCAGGCAAGTGGAGAGTATTCCATCACATTCTTGACTGTGTCTTTGAGATGGTGGGCAAAGTTTGGGGAATCAGGAGATGAGTTAATCACCACAGAATTTTCACCTTTTGACCTGATCTTGTAGCCAAAGTTGTTTATATAGCTGGTCCAGTTAAGATTCTGGTCAATAGTGATCCCCAGCATTATGGGGGGAGGCAATGGCCTGGTGATATTATCACTAGACTATTAATCTAGAAACTCAACAATTGTTCTGGAGACCAGGGTTCAAATCCCACCACGGCAGATGGTGGAATTTGAATTCAATAAAAAAAACTGGAATTAAGAATCTACTGATGACCATCATTGTCGATTGTGAGGCAGCAGTGAACCCATCTGATTCACTAATGTCCTTTAGGGAAGGAAACCTGCTGTCCTTACCTGGTCTGGCCTACATCTGACACCAGAGCCACAACAATGTGGTTGACTCTCAACGCCCTCAGGCAACTAGGGATGGGCAATAAATGCTGGCCAGCCAACAAATAAATGAAAAAAGGTTGATGTTGGGACGTTCAGTGGTGATAATGCCATTGGTCATCAAAAGGAAATCTCTCTTTTTGGAAATGGTCATTATGTGGCACGTGGGTAGCACAAATACCACATAACACTTACCAACCTGCTCTGAATGTTCTCCGATTCTTGCTGCATGTTGGCATGGACTGTTTCAGTATCTGAAGAGTCATCACTAGTGCTGAACACTGTGCAATCATCAATGAACATTCCCATTGTTGACCTTATGATGGAGGGAAGGTCATTGATGAAGATGGTTGGGCCTAGGACACTAACCTGAGGAACTCCTGTGGCAATGTCATGGGACTGAGATGATTGATCTCCAACAATCACAACTAACTCCCTTTGTGTGAGGTATGACTCCTCTAACGAATAATTTTTACTTCCTCCCCACCCCACCCAGCACTCCCCCATTGACTTTAGTCCTGCGAGGTCCCCTTGGTTCCAGACTAGGTTAAATGCTGCTTTGATGTCAAGAGCAGTCACTCTCACCTCACCTATAGAATTCAGTTGTTTTGTCTATGTCTTGACCAAGGCTGCAATGAGGTCAGGAACCCAGTAGACATGGTGGAACCCAAACTCAACATTGGTGAGCAGGTTAATGCTGTGTAAGTCGATGACACTTTCCATCACTTTTCTAATGATTGAGAAAAGAAGTTAAAGTTAATTTATTTGTCACAAGTAAGGCTTACGTTAATGCTGCAATGAAGTTATTGTGGAATTTCCCTAGTCGCCACAATCAGGGACAATGCACCTAACCAGCACATCTTTCAGACTGTGGGAGGTAGCCGTAGCAGCTGGAGGAAACCCAGACAAGAGGAGGATGTGTAGACTCCACATAGACAGTGACCCAAGCCAGGAATCGAACCTGGGTCCCTGGTACCGTGAGGCAGCATTGCTAACCACTGTGCTACCATGTGAGAGTAAACTGATAGGGTAATCATTGGCTGTATTGGAGTTGCCCTCCTTTGTGTGGACAGAAAATATGTAGGCAATATACCACATTGTTGGGTAGATGTCAGTGTTGTAGATATTCTGGAGATACTAAGGGTGTGGCAGATTGTGGCATACAAGTCATCTGTGTGACTTGGATTGGATATTGGAGTGTTCCCAAACATCTGTATCCCTTGTTTTTCTATATGGTAGAGGTCACGGATTTGGAAGGTACTGTCAAACGTTCCTTGGTTGGTAACTGGAGTGTATTTGGTAAACGGTGTGCACTGTAGTCACTGGAACTGGTGGCATAGAGGTATCAATCAAGCAGGATGCTTTGTCTTGGATGGTGACAGGCCAGCGATATAGTAGCAAGTCAGGATGGTGTCTGACTCAGAAGAGAACCTTAAGGTTGTAACGTTCAATTGTTTGATTATGTATGTCTGTTGATTGTTGACTGCTCACTGTTTAATTAGCTAAGTCTGGGTGTGATGCTGAGAAAGAGTAACAAAACCGTAGGCAAGCAGCTGTGAGTATCAGACATTTTAAAGCATTGAATAAAGTTTCTGTGTACAGATAACTTGAAATGTATCATCGCTACATATCTCTGATGCATAAAACACAACAGAGGTGTTGGTTCTGATGAAAGGTCATCGAGCTGAAATGTTCATTCTGATTCTCTCCACGTTGTCCATGAGTACATGTTTTTTAAAGGTACAATTTCCAACTTTTATTTTTCTGACTAGATGTTAAAAAACATTGGGACACTTTCTACAGACAGTGCAAAACTGTCCAGACTGTGACACTCTGCACAATCTCACATTCCACCAAGTGGGATTCAGAAAAATACGTTAAATCCCCTGGGGAGTGTAAAAGAGTAAGAAGTCGCACAACACCATGTTAAAGTCCAACTACCAGCTCCAAATGGAGAGGATCGCCAAGAAGATCACGCATATCGATACAGACATCAAGTTTTGTGAGACTTCTTACTGTGTTTACCCCAGTCCAACGCCGACATCCCCACATCAGACTGCCATCGGGTATAAAAGAGCCCATCCCTCTATTGGCTTCACACCGTCCTGAGATTTTTCAAATATTTCTGAGAAAGGATAGCAAAATGCAATTATTCTGAAAGAATAACTGCGGCAGACATGAATTTCACTGGAATGTACAACCAGCAAGGCATTTTTAAGGGCTGCCTACAAATTGGAGAGAGAGAACAGAAGACAATGCTGTCCTAAACGTGGGTCTGAAGCTATATGCACTCTCTGCTCTCTTACTCCCATAGTGCTGCCTGGTTTAGAGCCTTCCTGAGAAGAGAAATCTACTGGAACCTGAAACCTTTTGGAATAAACCATGGAAATCTACTCCACATAACCACACCCAGAGGAGCCATCTCACCCCTCCTCACTTGGTAATAATAACAGATGCTGCCTGACCTACTGTGTATTTCCAGCATTTTCCTTTTTAAATATCAGGGGCGACTGGGTGATAAAGACCACAAGTTTAGAAGGTGTCGTCAAAGATGTTTTGCTGAGTTGTTGCAGTGCACACATGGTATTTACATAGCAGTTTCATGTTTTCCGTCATCCAGAGGCATCTCACAGTCAATGCAGTACTTTTGAAGTTTAGTCACCCTTTCCGTGTAGGGAAACACAGCCACTATTGTGGTGTAGGCGAACGCAGCAGTGAATGAATGTCACGGCAAGGTCCCACAAATCGCACTCAGATGAATAACTATGTAATCTGCTTGGTGATGGTCAACATATAAATATTTGCTGCGAATGGGAGAATTCTCCCGCTGTACTGTGAATAGTGTCAGTGAATTTTTCACATCCACTTGGAGTGGTAGATGTGGCCAGAATCTGACAACTCATTCCATTCAGGGGAACCAGATCCTTGAGGTTTGCTTTGTAAAATTCCTACGATGCTGCAGAAAATGAGACCTGAATTCTAACGGAACAAACCAAATCAATCCAAATTCAGTTCACTCGGATACCTGACCTGTATGAAATAATAAAACTGCATTCTTTGTGAAATGCAAGCAACCATTTCCCGAAGTGACCTCCAGAAAGTTTTTCAGACTCACATTTTCTGACTAAAACATTGACCTCATCCCATGTTACAACAAGATCAATTTCTGGCTGGGATTTTCTAGTTCCGCAATGGACAAATCAGCAAGGAGTCCACCGATGCTTGGTGGAAATTTCTGGTTTGCCGTGACCTAAGAACATAAGAAATAGGAGCAGGAGTAGGCCATCTAGCCCCTCGAGCCTGCCCCGCCATTCAATAAGATCATGGCTGATCTGATAGTGGTTCTGTTCCACTCACCTGCCTGCTCCCCATAACCCTCAATTCCCTTATTGATCAGAAATCTATCTACCTGTGACTTAAACCTATATCTTGCTGACTTTTAAAGATAAAACAAAACCTGCATCTTTAACTCCCACGTTGCTCCCACATCCTGAGTATAAGCCCAGGGTTTTCGGAAAACATTTTCAAATGATTTGTTGGAAAAGAAAGAGACATGCCGTCGAAGCTTTTCACCTTGCACGCATCAGGACAGATTCACAAAAATACCAAACCTCAAAGGGTGCAACAATTTATGCTGTGTGAGAAGAGAATGCATTAATGAGCTGTACAAATGGGCATAATGCTGTCACTCTCAGTCCTGAAAAGTGCTCAGTCTACCACAGATTGCCTTGGAAGGGTAAGGTGTCTCAAACTTTGAGCAACAGGTGAAGTTAGCTACTTCACACTACTACTATGCAGGAGCAACATGGAATCCCTACAGTACAGAAGGAGGCCATACAGCCCATTGAGTCTGCACCGACCACATCCCACTCAGGCCCTCTCGTAACCCCATGCATTTAGCCTGCTAATCTCCCTGACACTAGGGTGAATTTAGCACAGCCAATCAACCTAACCTGCACACCTTTGGAGGAAACTGGAGCACCTGCAGGAAACCCACACAGACACAGGGAGAAAGTGCAAACTCCACACAGACAGTGACCCTAGGCTGGAATTGAACCAGGGTCCCTGGTGCTGTGAGGCAGCAGTGCTCTCCACTGTGCCACGGTGTCGCGCAGATGAGTGGTACTCATCACTAACAGGATGCTGCTGTCAAGCTGTCCTCTGTCTTGATGTCAAGCTGTCCTCTGTCCTGATGAGTGCAAGTTGGAAAACTTCATCAGCATGTTTCTTTTTTTCAGTAATATGCAAGTTCTACAATATTCTACAAGTTAGGGAGTTGTGCTATCATGGGTAATTTAAAGATCGCCTGGGGTTGAAAATACTTTGAAATGCCATCCCTACCAAATCCATCATTAGTTTGGTTACTTGTAATCCACAAATGTACTCTCTATAGCTACCTAAATATTGCCAGGCCACTATCTGATTGATATGTAAATGCATCAGTCGCCTATTTCCACAAAATCAACCTCTCACAATTAAGCAAGTTTGTCTTTACTACAAAGCTGAAGTTCTACAAGTGAAATTCATTCCTAATATGAGCCATGAACTGAGATAGAACTTTCCAAACAGCCCAACGTTTTAGCTGGGTCTATATGTTATATTGAAACATATAAGATGATTAGAGGTTTAGATAGGGTGGATAGTGATAGCCTTTTTCCTCTGATGGAAAAATCTAGCACGAGGGGGCATGGCTTTAAACTAAGGGGGGGTAGTTATAGGACAGATGTCAGGGGTAGGTTCTTTACCCAGAGGGTGGTGAGGGATTGGAATGCCCTGCCTGCTGCAGTTGTAAATGCGCCTAGTTTGGGGGCGTTTAAGAGGTCTGTGGACAGGTTTATGGACGAAAAGGGTTTGGTTTAGGTTAGTGGGTCATTGTTGTTGTTTTTTTTTTAACTGGTCGGCGCAACATCGTGGGCCGAAGGGCCTGTTCTGCGCTGTAATGTTCTATGTTCTATGTTCTATATCTTTTGATCTGTGTGCAGGTTTAATTTCTCTTTGGACTTGACTGGAACGTGAACATGGAAATATCAAACAACTTGGGTTTCCTTTGCCCACACCAAGCACTCCTCTGAGCGGGATGCCATCTGAGAAAAATGAGTGGCAGAGGAGCCGGCATGTTAAGATGATCCATAAGTCCATAAGGTATAGGAGCCGAATTAGGCCATTCAGCCCATTGAGTCTGTTCTGCCATTCAATCATGACTGATAAGTTTCCCTACCCCACTTCCCTTCTTTTTCCCCATAATTCTTGATTCCCTTACCAATCAAGTTCTTATCTATCTCTGTCTTAAATACACTCAATGACCTGGCCTTCTGTGACAATGAATTCAATAGAGTCACCACCCTCTGGCTGAAGAAATTCCTCCTCATTTCCAGGTAACTCACTTCAGCCTGAACCTGTCAGCCAATTTGTACATTAATAGTATAAGAGCATTGTTATTTCCCCGCAAGATTGAACCGAGCACTGGGATTTCAGGCATACCAGACCAAGGGCTCAAATGGAATATGCATCATTGTTCAGGTAAATCTGAATGAGATGGGAGAATGCAACCAGGAATTTACAAGGGGGAAAGCATTGCTGCAGCATTACCCAGCAGGACGATTTTCTACATTTAATTACTGTTCTTTCCAAATTTAATCTCTCGCTGCAGACACTTTTCCAACGAACTGACAGGGCGCTGCGTGTAAGAAATGCAAACACCAATGGCTTTCTGCAATTACAGGCTGGGTTTACATGAAATGTTGACAGACGAAAGGCTGCGATTGCTGAGTGTGGAGGAAGCTTCCGACAGTCTAAGCTCAGCAGTCAACTAAATGAGCAGCGAACTGCGGGATCCAGGGGTGGGTGGCAGAATTAGGGCTCTCCAATGAGTTAGATCCTGATTCCGCTCTTTCATTATATTTCCCAGGTCCATTTTCTTCTGACAACACAACATCCATTTTCTGTGTGCGGGAGATGGAAAGCAGGAGTCTCACGGGTGACACTTTCAAAATACCCAAAGGCAAAGCAATTATCCGGTAACACTGCAGGGTGGGGAATGAAAACCAACGCTGCCGCCTCTTTTGACAGCTAGGCCAAGCATTTCATGATTCTAACCGTTAAATGAATTTTCCTTTCTCTGAATTTTTAAAGACTGGAGAAAGAATTATTTACCATTTCATCCATTATAATTGCCTCATGCCTCGAGTGCCATTATACTGACAGCAGTGTTATTGCCTTGAGGTCAGTTTACCAACTGTATCAACGAGAATCTGTCAACAGTCAAGGCTGGATTACATCTGCACTGAGAACAGGGAAAACATCTTGACAAGTCAAGCGCCTGCTGATTTATTGGTGGTCCATTGTTCCATTTTAATATTGATGAACCTAGATGAAGAGCCAAGGCCCATTGTGCAGAAAACCACCAAAGCTGAAACCAGGAAGAGGTTAAGACAAAATAAATCAGGAATGGTTATAACTGCCAGGGCAGACTCAGCAAGCCAGGGGGTTTCTCCCTGGAGAGAAAGAGAGAACGGAGGGGCGGGCTAATCATTAGAAAGAAAGGAATATATTTATGTAACATGTTTCATGACCACCAGATGTCCCAAACTTTATACTCAATCAAGTGTGTGTTTGTGATGCTTAGTCACAGTTCGAAGTAGGAAAAACAGCAAACAATGTGTCTTCAAATAGCAACGTGATAGTGGCCAGACGATCTGTTTTCTGCTGTTGATTGGTGGATAATTGTTGGACAGAATACCAATAAGAACTCCAATGCTGTTTCTCAAAATGGTGCAGATAACCTTAGAACCCCCACACTGCAGAAAGAGGCCATCCGGTCCATCGAGCCTGCACCCACTCTCCCAAAAAGGATCCCACCCAGCTCCTCCCCTCCATCCTATCCCCATAACCCCACGCATCTACCATGCCTAATTCATCTAATCTGCACACCTTTGAACACTAAGAGGCAATTTAGCATGGCCAATCTACTGAACCTGCACATCTTTGGACTGTGGAAGGAAATCAGAGCATCTGGACGAAACCCATGCAGACACGGGGCAAACGTACAACACTGAGGGATCTTTTTGCATTCATCCAAACAGACAGTATAATAGTCACCTCTGAGAAACAGCACCTCTGAAAGTGCAGCCTCAGTACTCTGCCAGCTTTGATCTTTGTGCTTGAACTCTGGAATTTTGCAATTGAAAGCATTATCAACTGAGCCATATTAAAGTTACATATTCCAAATCCTAACCACTCACTGTGCAAAAGGCATTTTTTTTCCCCCATGTCACCGCTGGATTTTGCAAATTACCTTAACGATATGTCCTCTTGTTACTGACCTGCCAGCAATTATCCAGGAACACTGTAGGATATGGGGCAGTGCGATGGGCAGGGGCGGTAGGGGAGTAGGGGAGGGGTTTGAATGAAACTGAAGCTGCCTCATCCCATGGCAGCTAGGCCGGGCATTTCAAGATTTTAATCGTTAAATGAACATTTTCTGTAAATTTTTGAAGACTAGTAAAGAATTTATTTGCCACTTCATCCGTTACGATTGTGTTTAAGGAATGTCATTATACTGATTTCGCAAATTTAACACATCAGACAAGTCTCCAGTTAGCCTTCTCTGCTTTAAGGAGAATGAGTCTCAGATATTCCTGATGGTGGATGTGTCCAAAACCGGGGGGGGGGGTGGGGGGGGGGGGGTGGTCACAGCCTGAGGATTCAGGGTAGGCCATTTAGGATGGAGGTGAGGAGTCATTTCTTCACCCAGAGAATGGCGAGCCTGTGGAATTTGTTACCACAGGAAGTAGTTGATCCCAAAACATTGAACGTATTCAAGAGGTGGCTGGGTGCAGCACTTGGGGCAAATGGGATCAAAGGTTATGGGGAGAAAGCAGGATTAGGTTATTAATTTGGATGATCAGCTATGATCGTGATGAATGGAGGAGCAGGCTCGAAGGGCCAAATGGCCTCCTTCTGCTCCCATCTTCTATTTTTCTATGAGTCCAACTTCTTCAGTTGATACACTTAACTGTAATCGCTCATTCCTGGAACAATTGCAATCAATCTCTTCTGAACCTTCTCCAAAGCTGCCATGACCTTCCTAATGTGTGGGGTTCAGTATTAGATACCAGCTAGGGCTGGGGTTTTATATAGAATCAACATAACTTCTGGCTTTTGCTCTTGAAGGTTCTATTCATAAAACCCAGCATGACCTTTGTTTATTAATTGTTTTGTTAATCTGTTCTGCCGCCTCCAAAGATTTGTGTATATCATCAGATCTCTCTGTTCTTGCACACTATTTAAAATTGAATACTTTTGTATGTATTGTGATAAACAATGTAAGTTGATTTGGGTATATATATATGTATATTATATATATAGATATATATGGATAAATTTGTGTCTTAAGAAAAGTAAAATAGTTTTAGTTTCATTTATGTTGTTTGTGAGCCTTTGTGCCTGGGAGTCTGGGTAGACTCCTGATTTAAGGTCAGATCTTCTGGGTTTGTTTGTAAGTATATTCACCTATGATGAGGTTTTACAACCCCTGAACTTAAAGAGATGGGTTAAAAGGGGTTAAATATTCAGTGATTGTGGAGAAAAAGTAAAGTTCCTGTTGCCAAGCAACAGTGATAAAGAGACAGGGCATAGAGAAAAGGCAGAGAAGTGAGTTCAAAGTGTGTCATTGAATCACAGAATCCTTGAATCCCTACAGTGCAGAAGGAGGCCATTTGGTCCAACTAGTCTCTATTGACCACAGTCCCACCCAGGCCCCATTCCAGCAAGCCCATGCATTTATCCTGCTAATTTCCCTAACACTAGCGTCAATTTACCATGGTCAATCAACCTAACCCACATCTTTGGGCAGTGGGAGGAAACCGGATCACCCAGAGGAAACCCATGCAGACACGGGGAGAATGTGCAAACTCCGCATAGATAGAGGATAAGCATTTCAAGCTCTCTGGTAAGAAAGACTACAAGGCTATTGGACACAGTAGCTGATTGAACAGTCACTTATGGAACTCTGAAAAGTGATCAATTTAGGAAAGTGTGACTGGAAGACTGAATTGAGGGAACTCATTTGTTTGCTCTGCAGTTGAACAAACAGTGGAGGCGATTCTCCAGGCAAAGAAAATCAGAAAAGATTATCCAGACTGAACATCGAGTTCAACAACTTCAGAGTGTGAACTCTCCCCTCCACTTTCACCCCATTTCCATTTATTTTACTTCATCCCGTTTCTTCTTTTCACCTCACTCATCTATTTTTATCATCGTTCTTTTCTCTCTTCCATTTTTCCACTTCTCCATTCCTGCTCTCCTTCCTGCACCCCTCTGCCACACCCCCACCCCCTCCCCTTTCAGGCCAACTGCCTTAACCATCTTCCCCTCTATTCTGCCATTCATGCACTCTGATCCTTTAATGGGCATTTTTAGCATCTCTTTCAGCCGACTTTATCCTCATTTACATTCCTTTTGTCCTTTTACAGCCTCCCCCCACCCTGATTTTTTGATTTTCTTTGCCCTCAGCTCTGACGAAGGGTCATCCAGACTCGAAACCTTGGCTCTATCCTCTCTCTACAGATGCTATTAGACCTTTTGATTTGATTTGATTTATTATTATCACATGTATTAGTATACAGTGAAAAGTACTGTTTCTTGCGTGTTATGCAGACAAAGCATACCGTTCATAGAGAAGGAAACAAGAAAATGCAGAATGTAGTATTACAGTCATAGCTAGGGTGTACAGAAAGATCAACTTAATGCAAGGTAGGTCCATTCAAAAGTCTGACAGCAGCAGGGAAGAAGCTATTCTTGAGTCGGTTTGTACGTGACCTCAGATTTTGTACCTTTTTCCCAATAGGAGAAGGTGGAAGAGAGAATGTTCTGGGTGTGAGGGGTCCTTAATTATGCTGGCTGCTTTGCAGTGGCAGCAAGAAGTGTAGACAGAGTCAATGGATGGGAGACTGGTTTGTGTGAGCTACATTCATGATCTTTTGTAGTTCCTTGCGGCCTTGGGCAGAGCAGGAGCCATACCAAGCTGTGATACAACCAGAAAGAATGCTTTCTATGGTGCATCTGTAAAAGTTAGTGAGAGACGTAGCTGACGTGCCAAATTTCCTTGGTCTTCTGAGAAAGTAGAGGCATTGGTGGGCTTTCTTAACTATAGTGTCGGCATGGGGGAACCAGGACAAGTTGTTGGTGATCTGGACATCTAAAAACTCGAAGCTCTTGATCATTTCTACTTTGTCCCCGCTGATATAGACAGGGGCATGTTAATAGGGACTTGTTGAGATTTTCCAGCATTTTCTGTTTTTGTTTCAAATTCCAGCACCCGCAGTATTTTGTTTTTATCTGAAGACAGTGGCCCGTGTGCAGTGCTTCTTAATCCCCTTTGTACTGTAATGTAACAGTTGGCAGTGCTTGGCAATGGTGCAGCAATGTTGCTGGATGATTGCTTCCTGACTGATATTTAAATAAGGGCATCAACACATTTAAAATAAAATAAACTCGAAGGGGGCAGGAGCAGCTGCATTCTCGCAAGCTCTGGTGTTACTCATCTTTTAATCCTTTTTTTATCCTAATGCACAACACATAATTATTTGATCCTGATGTGTATCATCTGTGCTGCATTCTTGGAAAATCCTGGCTATACTTCGGTGACGGGGAGCTGAGTTAAGCCAAGGAAATCCTTGTTTGATTGAGGCACTGGGAGATGACCTGGGTGTGGTCCAGTTTTTTTTTATACATTATGGGCATCGTTGACTGGCCAGCATTTATTGCCCATCCCTTGTTGCCCTTGAGAAGGTGAGTGGTGAGCTGCCTTTTTGAATCGCCGCAGTCCATGTTCTGGGGGTTGACCCACAATGCTGTTAGGGAGGGAATTCCAGGATTTTGACCCAGTGACTGCAAAGTTTGTGATGCTGGTTTCGCTTTGGGGATGCTGTGGGTATTGAGATAGTGGCTGCCATTGAGAGCGAAGTTGTGGATGACAGCTCGGCTCCCCAACACAGATTTCTGGTGCTCAATTTGGTGAACTGTGAGATATCCTAAAGAGAATGGAAGAAGTGGAGAAGGGAAAGCTGTCAGTCGAGAGGGCAGTTCCCTTGATGAGGGGCCGCCTTCAGTCCTTGGATATCCTGCCGCTTGGTATACTGAATATCCTGGTTGACTTGGGGAGATGGGGCCAGAAAAGGTGTATCCGTGCACTCGGCCCAGTCTCCTGAGGGCATCTGAGAGTGACTTGGAGGTTGGAGGTGTTGTGGATAGTCTGGAGGGGTGTCAGGAGTTGCAGCAAGATATTGATAGGATGCAAGACTGGGTGAAGAAGTGGCAGATGGACTTCAACCCAGATAAGTGTGTGGTGATTCATTTTGGCAGGTTACATAGGATGACAGATTATAATATTAAGTGTAAGACTCTTGGCAGTGTGGAAGGTCAAAAGGATCTAGGGGTCCATGTTCAAAGGACGCTCAAAGTAGCTTCGCCGAGCTGCAGCTGTGGTTAAGAAGGCGTATGGTGTACTGGCCTTCATCAATCGAGGGATTGAGTTTAGGAGTCGGGAGATAATGCTGCAGCTTTATAAGACCCTGGCCAGACCCCACTTGGTGTACTGTGCTCAGTTCTGGTCGCCTCATTACAGGAAGGATGTGGAAGCCATTGAAAGGGTGCAGAGGAGATTTACAAGGATGTTGGCTGGATTGGGTGGCATGCCTTATGAAGATAAGTTGAGAGAGCTTGGTCTTTTCTCCTTGGAGAGATGAAGGAAGAGGGGTGGCCTGATAGAGGTGTATAAGATGATGAGAGGTATTGATCGAGTGGATTCCCAGAGGCTTTTTCCCAGGGCTGAAATGGTTGCCACAAGAGGACACAGGTTTAAGGTGCTGGGGAGTAGCTACAAAGGAGATGTCAGGGGCAAGTTTTTCACTCAGAGGGTTGTGGGTGCATGGAATCGGCTGCCGGCAGTGGTGGTGGAGGTGGATTCAATAGGGTCTTTTAAGAGACTTTTGGATAAGTGCATGGAGCTAAGTAAGAAAGAGGATTATAGGTGTGCCTAGTAGGTAGGGACATGCTCAGCGCACCTTGTGGGCCGAAGGGCCTGTTTGTGCTGTAGTTTTTCTATGTTTCTATGTTTCTATATTTCTAATTCTGATTCAGGAGGGTGGCACATTAGCACAGTGGTTAGCCCTGCTGCCTCACAGTGCCAGGGATCTGGGTTCGATTCCCAGCTTGGGCCACTGCCTGTGCGGAGTCTGCACGCTCTCCCTATGTCCGAGTGGGTTTCCTCCGGGTGCTCCAGTTTCCTCCCACAGTCCAAAGATGTGCGGGTTAGGTTGATTGGCCATGCTAAAATTGTGCCCTGAGATGCGTAGGTTAGACGGATTAGCAGGTAAATATGTAGGGACATGGGGATAGGGCCTGGGTGGGATTGTGGTCAGTGCAGACTCGATGAGTCAAATGGCCTCTTCCTGCACTGTAGGATTCTATGAATTCCCAGCCAAATTTGCGAACTGGCTGCCATGCTTTCACAATCTCGATTTGAAGATTGAGTGCCTGGAGTGTGATGAAGCACAGTTGTATCCAATCTTTGAGACCGGGGGCCGATCAAAGACACCAAGGACTGGTATTACGTTGTCTTGTCCTCGCTGTTTGTTAAGAAGGGTTGTAGGCAGCCAGACCCAATGGGTCTTCACCACCAACCAATGCCTAGGTTTCTCTTTGTCAGGGCTTTGGGACAGCGACATGGCAGGAGTGCAGAGTCTTCAGTGAAACTCTGGATGGATCTTGAATGTTGCTCAATGATCTTGTCATGGCTTTGGCCTTTTCAAGATCCATGGATGGTTATATTATCCTGCAGCTCAACATTAATCCTGAACTTTGTTCCCCAATGATTAGTTTAGTTCAGTTTATTTATTAGCGTCACAAGTAGACTTACATTAACACTGCAATGAAGTTACTGTGAAAATTCCCGGGTCGCTACACTCCAGCACCTATTCAGGTACATTAAGTGGGAATTCAGCATGGTCAATGCACATAACTAGCACGTCTTTCAGACTGTGGGAGAAAACCTGAGTACCCGGAGGAAGCCCACACAGACATGAGGAGTATATGCAGACTCCGCACAGGCAGTGACCCAAGTTGGGAGTCAAACCTGAGTCCCTGGCACTGTGAGGCAGCAGGGCGAACCACTGTGCCACCATGCCAAACATTACAATTTGCTGTGGAAATTCCTCACATTCCCCTGCACCTCTTGCCCAAAACCTTCAGCTAACAGCATAAGCAACAGCTTTTCAAACTTGAAAGCTTTGTGGAAGCTATTGAGAGGGTGCAGAGGAGATTTACATGCATGTTGCCTGGATTGGGAGGCATGCCTTATGAGGATAGGTTGAGGGAGCTAGGTCTCTTCTCCCTGGAGAGATGAAGGTTGAGAGGCGACCTGATAGAGGTTTATAAGATATTGAGAGGTATAGATAGGGTGGATTCTCGGACGCTATTTCCCAGGGCTGAAATGGTCGCTACAAGAGGACACAGGTTTAAGGTGCTGGGGAGCAGGTACAGAGGAGATGTCAGGGGTAAGATTTTCACTCAGAGGGTGATGAGTGAGTGGAATTGGCTGCCGTCGGTGGTGGTAGAGGCGAACTCGCTGGGGTCTTTTAAGAGACTTCTGGACGAGTACATGGGATATAATGGGTTATAGATAGGCCTGGTAGGTATGGATATGATCGGTGCAACTTGTGGGCCAAAAGGCCTGTTTGTGCTGTAGTGTTCTATGTTTTCAATTATGCTGTCCATTGCAATCAAATCTCCCTTCAATCTCATCTCCTTCACTTCAAGGAAAAGATCCGCATTTTCTCCTGATTCTCCAACCTGATCTTATTGCTGAAATCTCTCAGCCCAGCATCATTCTGATAAAGCTCCAATGGACACTCTCAGAGACCCCTCACGCAAGTGGTTTCAGTACTGTGGCAAGGACAAAGTCCTGATTCAATGGATTCAAATATAGGAAAGATGTAGAGTTTGACAGCACATTCAAGGATCCATTCCAGATTACCTAAACCATTAATTATCCCTTCTCTCTTACTTGGAAATATCTGGTCCAGGACTAGCCTGGAAATGGTTCTTAAAGGGAAGACATTTTATATTGCTGAGCTATTGCCTTTGGAGATGGAAGCATGCTGCCAGTACCTTGCCCTGATGGTACAATAGGAGAACTCTGGGAACATCCTAGTCACATACATGTATTTGCTTATTGCTGGGTATGCACATCTCATTCTGCCACGCTGCCCTAGACCATTGTTGCTGTAGCTCTTTGCAGTGGACTAAGGAAACTTAGCATGTCAGTTAGGATTCTCAACAACTTTTACAGATGAACCATAGAACCATAGAATTATTTCTGGTTGTATCACAGCTTGAACAAAGAAAGAGCAAAGAAAATTACAACACAGAAACAGGCCCTTCGGCCCCTCCAAGCCTATACCGACCATGCTGCCTGACTTAACTAAAACTCCCTACCCTTCTGGGGACCATATCCCTCTATTCCCATCCTATTCATGTTCTTGTCAAGACAACCCTTAAAAGTCACTACTTTATCCGCTTCCACTACCTCCCCCAGCAACGAGTTCCCAGCACCCACTGCTCTCCGTGTAAAAAATCTGCCTTGTACATCTCCTTTAAACTTTGCCCCTTGCACCTTAACCCTGTGCCCCCTAGTAATTGACTCTTCCACCCTGGGTAAAAGCTTCTGACTATCCACTCTTCCATGCCTCTCATAAGCTTTGTAGACTTCTATCAGGTCACTCCTCAACCTCCAGTGAGAACAAGTCAAGTTTCTCCAACCTTTCAGCATAGTTAATGCCCTCCATACCAGGGAACATCCTGGTAAATCTTTTCTGTACCCTCTCCAAAGCCTCTACATTCTTCTGGCAGTGTGGCAACCAAAATTGAATGCTATATTCCATGTGCGGCCTAACTAAGTTTCTATAAAGCTACAACATGACTTGCGAATTTTTAAACTCAATACCTCGGCCAATGAAGGCAAGCATGATATATGTCTTCTAGACTACCTTCTCCATCTGCATTGCCATTTTCAGTGACCTATGTACCTGTACACCCAGATTCCTTTGCCTATCAATACTCTTAAGGGTTCTGCCATTTAATGTATATTTCCTTTCTGTATTAGACCTTCCAAAACGCATTACCTCTCATTTGTCAGGATTAAACTCCATCTTGGTATGGCTCCTGCTCTGTCCAAGACCGCAAGAAACTACAAAGGTTTATGAACGAAGCCCAGTCCATCACTCAAATCAACTTCCCATCCATTGACTCTGTCTACACTTCCTGCTGCCTCAGAAAAACAGCCAGCATAATTAAGGACCCCATGCAACCCGGACATTCTCTCTTCCACCTTCTTCCATCGGGAAAAAGGTACAAAACTTTGAGGTCATATATCAACCGATTCAAGAACAGCATCTTCCCTGCTTCCATCAGACTTTTGAATGGACTTACTTGGCATTAAGTTGATTTTTCTCTACACCTAGCTATGGCTGTAACAATACATTCTGACTGTCTCCTTTCCTTCTCTATGGACGGTATGCTTTGTCTGTATAGCGTGCAAGAAACAATACTTTTCACTGTATATTAATACAGGTGACAGTAATAAATCAAATTAAATCAAAATCAAAATGGGGTCAGTATTCAGAATGTCCTGGTCCATGGAACTGAACCTCGCCTCTGCCACAACCTTGATAAATGACTTTGCATTTAGTTTATTCAGTGCATTTCTTGACCTAAGGAAGCGCCAAAATGAGAAGTACATTTTGAAGTGGAGTTGCTGGTGCACTGAGGCAAAGCTGCTGGTCAATTTGTGCATAGCAATCTCCCACAAATAGCAATGTGATAATGATCAGATAACCTGACTGGGGTCAGGACACCAGGGATGATCTCCTTGCTCTTCTTCAGAATATTGGCATGGGACAAGCACTGTGTTATTGTCCCTGTGATTTACACACTAAGGATGCAATGGATTAACGGGAGAACACTCCAGTGGATCTTAATGCTTCAGCCCATCTATTGCTCCCAAATGGAGGCATAGTGACAGCAGTGTGTAACATCTACAAGATGCACTGCAGAAATTCACCAAAGATCTTAGACGTCAACTTCCAAACCTATGCCCGCTTGCATCTAGAAGGACAAGGGCAACAGATACATGGAAACATCGCCATCTGCCAATTTCCTCTCCAAGCCACTCACCATGCTGACTTGGAAATATATCACAGTTCCTTCACAGTCGCTGGGTCAACATGCTGGAATTCCCTCCCTAACAGTATTGTGGGTCAACCCACAGCACGTGGACTGCAGTGATTTAAGAAGGCAGCTCACCACCATCTTCTCAAGGACAACTCGGGATGGAAGATCAAACTGGCCGGCCAGTGACATCCCACAAATGAATAAGGAAACATTTATGACGTATCCAACAACCCACCTTCTGCCTTTGTCCAACATGCACACACTCGTTCCTTGTAGTTGAAGCAGGGATCATAGTTCAAAAGGTGTTGGGTTCTTACCGATGGGCAGTGTGAAAATTAGCTTCTGTGCGCATTGCCGTTGTATTTATCTGGGAAAAAAAATTATGTTTCTTATTAATGGAAGTGACAGGAGGGACAAGCCTTGTGGAAACTGAATAACGTAAATGAGATTAGCTGCAAAAGCTGTGTCAAAAGATCTATGGGACTGTGATTTGTTTTCTGTCAGCCAGTGATTAATAGGATATGGTTTTTCAGAAACAGACTCAGAAGAAATATAATGACCAGTGCTCAACCCTGTTTTCCATTACAGCCAATTACACCAACACAGAAGCTGTAGGGGAAAAGAAGGAGATATGAATTATTCATGTTTTTTTTTGACTGCCATTTGCTTTGGGATAAGGGATGTGGCTGCGAGATAACTTGCATTCAGCAGCAGATTAATAGCAGGGCGGAATTAGTTGAATAATCGTGTTTTGAGAAAGTTGGCTTTGATTTAGTCACAGCGCGGAACGTCACGTCGGCAGGCGAGCTGGCCTCCCAGGGTTGCGGCCTTGAAACGTGACATGTGTCACAGTGTGAGGCAAAGAAAACCGTCGCCGGCATCAATCCGGCGTGCATTGTGGCAAGTTGTTGTCAGGCTGTTGATGTATTTGCACAGCACATAATGAATTGTCACAGGTAATAGTGTTTTGTATGAAGGAGCTATTAGGAGAGCCATTGCAGTAAATGTGTTATCAAACATACTGTCAGGGAAAAGATTACAACATAAAGGAAACGTTATAACCTTCCAGCCTATTCTGATGAGGAAACGCAACAGGTTTCACCCCAATGGCAAATTTATCAATTTTGCCTGTAGGCAGATAATTTATCTTCCTTATATTTGATCTTGATAAGTCAGGAAGAGTTTATTCGCTGTCATTAAGACGGCGCCTGTGTTTTCCCTGTAGAACCTGCTTCATTAACTTACCTTTAGAGTGAAAGTAGCCCTGTGATTTATTTTATCCTACAATTTGCCTTATTTCACAGCAATAAAATAGGAAATGTCACCATGTGAAAGCTTGTGGATTGGAATTCTGATGAGGCAATCCAGGGACTGTTAAGACAGCAGATTGTGCCTGGAAGTAGAGGAGCTGCTATGTAAATGCCACCTACATTATGTTCATTCCTTTGCAGTAATAGTGTGCTAAAAAGACCTTGTTTGGGGGAAGATTTCATGCAAGATAGAACAGTAGTGTCAGGTGCCATTACTGCTGAATAAAAGATGCCAAATTGAGGAATAGACCATACAGCCATAGAAAGGTTACAGCACAGAAGGAGGCCATTCAGCCCACCTTGTCCATGGTAGCCCAGGGACACCCAGATGCCCTTTCTAATCCCACCTTCCTGCATCCAGCCCGTAGCTCTGCAGCTTACAGCACTAAGCCATTCAGCCCATCTGGTCCATGGTAGCCCAAGGACACCCAGATGCTCTTTCTAATCTTCCCTCCCTGCACCCTGGCCCATAGCTCTGTAACTTACAGCACTTGGCCATTCAGTCCATTTTGTCCATGATAGCCCAAGGATGTCCTTCCTAATTCCACCTCCCGACACTCAGCTCTGTAGCATACAGTAATTAAGGTGCAGGTCAAGGTACTTTTTACAAGACTTTAGAGTCTCTGCCTCCACCACTAACTTGGGCAGCAAATTCCAAACACCCACAATCCTTTATATAAAAGTTTATTTCTCGTGTCCCTTCTACAAATTCTGCCACTTATCTTGAATCTATGGGCCCCATTTTATCATCAGGTTGCGCCCATTTTCGGGTATGAACATTTGGTAAAGGCAGGTGTGAGATGAGTTTCGCTATCCATGACCGCCTTCGCTCCCGTTCCCCATTTACCAAGCGGCTAAAATGACCACGATCAGGACTGTGCCCGAAACGGGTGCGATGTCAATTTAAATGCATTTGCATACATTTAAATTAACTTAATGGGCTGGGCGCTGCAAACTTACCTGCACTTCCCCCTTTACCACCACGTTCACCCACCCAAATTCGACGCAAAACAGACACGGTCCACAAAGGTCTCTTTTGGACACTCCAGCGTCTGAGGAGGTAAGTTCAGAGCTTCCCAGCGGCTCTCTAACTGAGATTGGTGGTGAGGAGGGACGGAGGTGGGCCAGATGGATCTCTGGTGGTGGTTGGGTGGGGAGGGAGGAGAGATGTTCTCTGGTGGTGGGGGGAGGGAGGCCAGATCATTCTCTGGTGGTGGGGAGAGGGAGGAAGGCCAGATTATTCTCTGGTGAAGGTTGGGGGGGAAGGGGGCAGGGGCAGGGAGTTCCGCTGCCACTGTGCGTGCAATCGATGGGGGGGAGGTGGGACAGGGCATCGCGATCAGCCTGGGTAGCAGGGGGTCGTGGGCGGATAAGGGGGATAGTTATGTTATGTGGGAGGGGCAATGTCTGTGGAGGCCATCGCTAAAGCAGCCCGGGAGCAATGTGGCAGGGAGGTGTTTTTCTATTTTTTCTGCACACGCGCAGTTGGAGGCCCCAATCAGAGCTGCAGTATTTTGGGCGTGATAAGCCCTGCCCATAGACTTCCGCAGCACGATTCAGAATCACTGTTTTTTTTCAGGCAGAGTGCGTGTGGGGACGCCTGAGAATGGGTCTAAAACACTCCCAGATTCAGCACTTAGAATCAAAATGGTAAAATCGGACCCTATGTCCCCAGTTCTAGAATTTTCCACCAGTAAAGGAGATTAAACAGATATTTATTTTATTGGTATTTGTGGGACCTTGATGTGTGCAGATTGGTTCCTATGATTCTATGTGTAACAACAGTGATGTCAAAAATAACAGATGAGCAACAGGAAGCATTTAAAGTGTGATGAGGACAGGAAAGGCGCTATATAAATGTAAGTTCTTTCTTCCAATAAAAAAAGTATCGTTTCTAAAGAATTGGTAATCAGTGAAATTGTCCATTTTTTACCACAGTGTATCTGTTATAATGTGTTCATAGGATCAAATCCCTACAGTGCAAAAGAGGCCATTCGGCCCACCAAGTCTGCGCCGGCAACCTAACAGGTTGTTTTACCTTGGCCTACCTCCTGTTAACCCTATCCATTTCCCATGGCTAATCCATCTAATTAACACATCTTGGAAGACCAAGGGACAATTTACCATGGCTAATCCACCTGACCGGCACATCTTTGGACTGTGGGAAGTAAAACCTCCACAGACATGGGGACAATGTGCAGACTTCACCCAGTCACCTGAGGCCGGAATTGAACCTGGGACCCTGGAACTGTGAGGCAGCAGTGCTAACCAGTGTGCCACCCACACTGCTCCTGGAATGAATTACTAATCATTCATTTGAAGGCTAAATATAACAGTAGGACTTGCGTGAAACAGTAGCATTACAATCAGAATTACAGACAAAACTTGCTTCTTTTAGTGAGATGTTTAGTACAATGTTCATCCTCCTCTCCTTCTCTTTCTTTCTCAGGGAGGTGAAACTCTGCATGTGGCAATGATATGCCAGCTTTTTTTACATTGTTAATTGACATCCAGCAGCCTTATAATGTAATTATAGAACAGCACCTGATGTGTGTTGCCCTGAGACAGCAGTAGCGACGATTATATAAAACGTACAGACACAAACTATTATGGGAATTAAATTCACTTTGATTTGAAGCAAATCTGATTAAAACCTTAATTAAAAGCAATGACTAAACTAGGCTTTATTGCACATAAAGCAAATGTCATGGTGAGCACCATTATATATTCATTCTTACAAATTGTACAATGGGTAATATAGAGGGATGAAAGTGTAGCTGCCCTTGATATTAAGGCCACATTCAACCAAATGTGACACACAGCCAAAGTGAGGGAAATGGAGGAAAGGTGTCTAGTGGTTAAAATTGTCTTTTACACAGAAGAAGTTGATTGTGGTTGCCAGAAGCCAATCGTCACTGTCCCAGGTCATCACTGCATGAGTTCCTTAGGGAACTGTCGATTCCCCCAGTCATCTTTAAGCGCTTTATTCCTCACCTTCCCTCCATCAGAAAGTCAAAGGGTGTTCCCTGATGATTTTACAGAGTTCACTTTTGTTCATAACTCCTCCGATAATGAAGCAATTTGAATCTTGGGCCAACAGGATTTGGATCATATCGGTGTGAGCTAATGACACTCCCAAATGGGCAAGATATCCATTGGCTTCCAGCGATATTTTCATTGCCGAGAACCCACTACGAATATCTTGTGGAGGTTACTTCCTCTGGGGAGCTTAACTGCACTCTCCATATTAACAGAGGCTTTGAACCTTGTTGCAGATGGGTCATCCCTTGATCACTGGATGCCTATCACTGATCTATAATGCCCAAGTTAGGACTGTGATAGAATGCCAACCTCTTTCTTTGATGGGTGCAGCCACAACAGCCCTTCCAGAAGCTTGGGAGCGTTAACCGCATAGCATTTGCTTGGTCAACATTCCTGCCACTCAGCACAATAGCCACCTATCACCAGCACACCGTGGCTCCACTATACACAATGTAAAATATGCAATGAATCAACGCACTCCGGTGTCTTCAGCAGCCCCTCCCTCCCTTGAGGTCTCCAAGAAGGAAGAGAGTAGTAATGATGTGGGAATGCCTGGCACCTCCAAGTCACATGCAACATGGTGGCACAGTGGTTAGCACTGCTACCTTATAGCACCGGCGATCAGTATCCGGACTTGTGTCACTGTCTGGTGGATTTTGCACGTTCTCCCCACGTCTTCAGTTTCCTCCCCAAAGATGTGTGGGTGAGGTTGATTGACCATGCTAAATTGCCGCTTAGTGTCAGGGGGACTAGCAGGGTAAATATGTGGGGTTACGGGGATAGGGCCTGGGTGGGATTATTATTGGGCTGAATGGCCTCCTTCTGCGCCATAGGGATTCTATAATTCTAAGCCATCCTAACTTGGACAAAATTCTCTGTTTCTTTCATCCTTTGTGGCCCAACATCTTTATTACCCTGTTTCCCTATCTAACACCATTGTGAAAAATGAAAGACTTGCATTCATATAGTACTTTTCATAACCATCAGATGCTCCACAATGATGAACAGAAAATGAAGGGCTTTCGAAGTGTAGCCACTGGTGTAATGTGGGAAATGTGGCAGCCAATTTACTCACAGCAAACTCCCACAAACAGCAATGTGATCATCTGTTTTGTTATATCTGATGTTAACTGATATTGGCCAGGACTCTGGAAAGAATTCACTGTTCTTCTCCATAAGCATGCCATGGCTACACCTACCTAAGCAGGTAGTTAGGGCCTGAGTTTAATACCTTATCAAAAAGACAGCATCGCTGACAGTGCAAAACCTCCTCGGTACTACACTGGAGTGTCAGCCTTGAACTTTGTGCTTAGGTCCAGGAGTGGGACTTGAATGTGGACCTTTAAGACCCCCAAGAGGAGAGCTAGCAACCAAGCCATGGCTGACGATGATTATTGGAGCACAGTGAAGGCAAAAAGCAGAACAGCTCAAGAAGAAGGTTCAGTATCTAAAAGCAACAATAGAATTGGCAACAAAAGTGAGATTGACGACATTTCCAATATCCCAAGAAGGAATAAAGACAATTTTGATTTGATTTATTGTTGTCACATGTATGAGCATACAGTAAAAGGTATTGTTTCTTGCACGCTATACAAAGCATATCGTTCATAGAGAAAGAAACAAGAGAGTGCAGAATGTAGTGTTACAGTCATAGCTGGGGTATAGAGAAAGATCAGGTTAATGCGAGGTGGGTCCATTCAAAAGCCTGGTGGCAGCCAGGAAAGAAGCTGTTCTTGAGTCGGTTGGTACGTGACCTCAGACTTTTGTATCTTTTTCCTGACGGAAGACGGCGGAAGAGAGAATGTCCGGGATACACTGGGTCTTTGATTATGCTGGCTGTTTTGCCGAGGCAGTGGGAAGTGTAGGCAGAGTCAGTGGATGGCAGGCTGGTTTGCGTGATGGATTGGGCTGCATTCACGATTTTTTGTAGTTATTTGTGGTCTTGGGCAGAGCAGACATTGAGATAAGATTACTAGGCATTCAGATAACTTCAAAAACTGCTAGAGTAAAGATTGATTACTTCAGAGCTGAACTTCTTATTCATAAATGAGTGTGTTTTTGTGTTTAGAGTCACTAAAGTTCTTTTGTTCTCCATGATAATTAATGCTTACCTGCAGAGTGGGTATTATACCAACGTTGCCAGTCTCTTCGACATCTTAAAAGCACCAAAGCCCGTTTATGAAAAAGCATGTGTTTGTTTCCCCACTCCCCGAGCCACTGATTGTGATACTTCTGCATTCCTGTGATTTTATGATAACTCACCTGAAATTCAGTGAAATGTGTGTTTAATGAGCACTCACTTAAGAGATGTAAACCTAAGTGGTGCTCACCATTACGGATACTATGGAATTAGCTGGGTACAGTATTGATTTATGTTAGCACTTGTTCTTAGTTACCAGCTGGTGTCATGGCAACCTAATATCACCAAGAGCCTCAGCTTCAGCCTCAGCAATCCACAACTTGGAGCCAGGCGTGAGACCTTCCATTATTAAAAGAAATTACATTAAATTAAGTGTATTTATAAGTCACCATCGGCTTACATTAACCCTGCAATGAAGTTACTGTGAAAAATCCCCTAGTCGCCACACTCTGGCCCCTGTTCGGGTACACTGAGGGAGAATTTAGCACGGCCAATGCACCTAACCAGCACAGTCTTTTGGACTGTGGGAGGAAACCAGAGCACCCAGAGGAAACCCACTCAGACACGGGGAGAACGTGCAGACTCCGCACAGTGACCCAAGCCAGGAATCAAACCCAGATCCCTGACACTGTGAAGCAGCAGTGCTAACCACTGTGCCACCCTATTAGTGGGTATTGTCGGATGCAGGCTATTTAAAGGCACACGCATCTATTTTATGATTGGACACGTAAACTTCTCTTCCGCTCTGTTGAAAGTGGACATTAATTATTTTATTTTAAGCATCTTTCAGTTTGATTGGACCATGTATTAGATAATTCTATTATTGGTGCCCTTCAGAGGTACATAAAGTTTTAAAGTTTATTTATTAGTGTCACAAGTAGGCTTATATTAATAATGCATTGAAATTACTGTGAAAATGCCCTAGTTGCCATACTCCGGTGCCTGTTTGGGCACACTGAGGGAGAATTTAGCATGGCCAATTCACCTAACCAGCACGGCTTTTGGACTGTGGGAGGAAACCAGAGCACCTGGAGGAAACCTACGCAGACACGGGGAGAACGTGTAGACTCCAGACAGTGACTGAGGCCGGGAATCGAAACCAGGTCCCTGGCACTGTGTGGCAGCAATGCTAACCACTGTGCCACCATGCTGCCCTAGGATCAGGATCAGGAGGGGGCAATTCAACCTCTCGAGTCTATGCTGCATTCAATTTGACCATGTATCTTAACTCCTTACATTCCCTGGTTCTGTGACCCTTAATATCCAGATTAATCAACAATGTATGAGTCACAGTTTTGAAATTTTCCATTGACCTACACAGCTCTTACGGGGGGAAAGAGTTCCAGATTTCCATTCCCCTTCTGTTTGGGAAAGTGTTCCCCGGCATCAACCCTGCACAGCCTAACCCCCCGGTTTGAAGCTATAGCCCTTTGCTTTGTCATGCTGATTCCTGTCAGGGACACAATAGACTATCACTATTGATTTAGTCAAAATAGGCCCAGCAGTCTTGAGGTGGGAATCTGGAATGCACTGCCTGGGAAGGTAGCTGAGACCAGAAACCTTACAACCTTTAAAATATATTTGGATGAGCGCTTGAAGTACCATAACATTCAAGGATGTGGGACAAGTGCAGGAAGAGGGGATTAGCACGCCTTTGGTGGTAGATGCTGTCAATGCAGACTCAATGGGCCTTTTCTGCACTGTATCTCGCTACGAGGCAGAATTTTCCCATCCAGCCCACCACGGGAATCATAACAGGCAGGGGAGGTATGGGGTGGAGGGGAGGGCAGAGCACGCAAAGGTCAGTTGACCTCTGGTGGGATTTTCTGGTTTTGGGGTGAGCGCAGCCAGAAAAATCCTGCCCAGTGATCCTACCTTTGACACTGCAAGATCTTGGCAATGGCTCTGAGTAGACAGGCCACACTGTAGGCAGGTAATACCCAGGAGAAGATGTTTGGACGTGGCTGCAATGGCATCAAAAGCCTTGGAGGCCTTGGTCACTGGCCAGCTACTCTAGGCTGAGAAGAGGCAAAACAAATGAACGCAAATGAAGCAAGAAGGGAAATCAGGCCTGGAACAAGCTGCCAAAGAACCGACAGTGCAAACTCAAGATAAAGGAATTGGGACACACTTGATGAATGAAAACCATAAAGAACGTAAGCCAAGAGTGAAAATAGAAAGAAAGGAAAAAAACCATTTCCAGCACCTTAACATGTTGTTAAAACACAGGGTGGAACTTTCCCAAAAAAATGATAAGCGTCAGGTTTGGGCTGAAAACCAACAGAGGCAGGATTTCACTCCACATCCTCTGACACTTTAGGGGGGAGGGGGTGTGTACTGCCTTGTCAGTCCTGGGGGGTGGAGCCTAAAGACACCATTAGGGCCCTTTTTTAAAGGGTGCCCATTAAGAAATAGGCCCGCCCTCCCCCCCCGAAACGAACATCGGGACCCTCCTCCGCATTGTCGCCGGCAATGCCCCCTCCCCCACCCCCCCCCCCCCCCCCCACCGCGCCCCCTCAGCCCCCAGCGTCATGCTGGTGTGGGGGGAGACATTTGACCTCATCGGGTGTGCACTGGTGGGGAGCTGGGGAAAGTGGGGAGTGGGGGAACTCTCATTCTGACCACAAGTCCCGTTATGGTCCTCTGGCAAGAACTTGCAGCCATAATAGGATTTGTGTGCGGGTCAAGTGGGCTGAGGAAATGAATTCTCTGCGGAACATGCTGATTATGGGGCAGACAGATACACGTGGTAATAAGTGGGGAGAATCAAAAACTTGGGAAGAGCTGTAGTATAAAGGGTTAATTCTAACGGTGCAATATGCTGCTGAGACACCACATGGAAATAATGCAACGCCTCATGATCCTGCTGTCATGGCAAGGCGTCCTGCAGAAAGGGGTTAGTCCAATAATGATAATGTTTTCCTTATCTCAGCAGACTCTCCACTTTGTGGAAGGAATTTTCTCTTGCCGTGGGGATCGTAGCCAGCAGAACACAGACCATGGAAAGGTCTGTTGACCTTGCGTGGGATTTTCTGAGGTGAGCGCGGCGGAAAATCCCACTTAATTGTTAGCGCGAGGAGACCAGGAATTGTATACCATATAGCTATCAGAGAGTCAGACTCTGTTGGAGTTATATCCCCTTTAATATATTTTATACCGAAGCACGTAAAACTTGCAGCTTGAGGGAAGGGAATCTATATGTCACTGCAGTCCTACACCAGCGTGGTTGACTTTTAAATGCCTTCTGAAGTGGCCCAATAAGCCACTCAGTCACATCATGACAGAATTTGGCAAGTAACGCCTGAGCAAACATCTGCTAGTCTCATAAGCGACACCCACATCCCAAGAAAACTGATGCAGTCCCGGAAAAGCAAGCCAAGTTGATTTGGGAGCACTGTGGCCCGTCAATTGCTGGGGAGAGTCCATCACTTGTTCTAAGCTGATGAAGGAGTAATGTAATTGGAACAGCAGGAGCAGGGAAGAAAGGGAGGGGAGGAGCAGGAGGTGAAGCGGGGAAGGTGGCGGAGGGGGGAAACAGCATGAGTGCCCAAAAAGGGAAGCGCGATAAAAACCGTCGAGAGGAAGAGGAGAACGCAGCTTGGAGCAGAATTCAGGATCATGTTTTATATACAACAGCTGGGAGGCAGAAGGCTGACCAACTCTTCTTCCCAGCCTCCTGATCAGATAAGCAAATGTTCCAATTATATTTTATTACCACTTGGCAATAACCCCAAGCTTTGACTTGAAGTTAGAAATATGTGCCCGGTGCTTTGATATCATTGAAGTGATAGGATCTTCTGTGGAAGAAGCAATCACCCAATAATCTTCCTTCCTGGATGTGCAGATCGAATGCCAGTGAAAGGTTACCAAAGGTGAATTTAACTCCCCATTCCAAAATTTCGACCAAACGCTGAGAATGCAGACTTGAAGCATGACGATTAGTGCTGCTGCCTCAAAGCTCCAGTGACTGGGGTTCTATCCCAGCCTTGGGTGACTGCCAGTGTGGAGTCTGCACACTCTCCCCATGTCTGCATGGGTTTCCTCTGGTTTCCTCCCACATGTCAAAGATATATGGGTTAGGTTGATTAGCCATGCTAAATTGCCCCTTAGTGTCAGGGGTACTAGCAGGATAAATGTGTGGGGTTACGGGGAAAAGGCTTGGGTGGGATTGTAGTCAATGCAGGTTCAATGGACCAAATGGCTTCCTTCCGCACTATAGGGATTCGGATTAAACCAGCCCCCCTTCCTGGAGTAAAAACTGAAAATGCTGCAAATCTCAGCAGATCTGGCAGCATCTGTGAAAGAGAAACCAAGTAAATGTTTCGAGTCTGGATGACTCTTTATTTATCTATTAGTCACAAATAGGCTCACATTAACACTGCAATGGAGTTACTGTGAAAATCCCCTAGTCACCACATTCCGCCGCCTGTTCAGGTACACTGAATTTAGCATGGCCAATTCTAACTCCCAATTAGGCCAATTACCTAACTTGCACATCTTTTGGACTGTGGGAGGAAACTGGAGCACCCGGAGGAAACCCACCTAGACACGGGGAGAACGTGCAAACTCCACACAGGCAGTGACCCAAATTGGGAATGGAACCCAGGTCCTGGCGCTGTGAGGCAGCAGTGCTAACCACTGTGCCACCATGCCACCCCAGGAATTCTCTGGAACTCCTGCATGGAGATCTGGCATATCCCCCACATATTCTTTGATTTTGTTATGGGCCAATTTAAACAGGATAACTATCTGTACTCGGGGTCATATTCTCACCATCAAAAAGACTGTCCGTGTCTGCCTCAGTAATATCGTCTGTCCCCATCCAGCCTCAATCCATCAATTGCTGAAACCCTTATCCATGTTATAACTACCTCCAATTGGAAATATCCCTGGCTATCCATTTTCCACTCTCTATGAACTAAAGCTCTCCCAAAACTCTGCTGCCTGCCTTATGAGTACACAGCAGCCATGTTCCTTCACTGACCTACCTGGTTGCACATTGCCTCCATTTTAATATACTCACCCTCATGCTCCAATCCTTCTGTATCCTCAACCCCTCCCTATCACTGTCAACCCTACAACCTCCAAGCATCTCCAATTCTCACTACTTGCGCATCCCCACCCCGCCTCCAGCATTCTTCGCCTTACCAAAGTCTTAGGCTCTGGAATTCCCTCTCTAAACCTCTCCACCCCTCTACCTCACATACTTCCTTTAAGATACTTCATAAAAACTATCTATTCTTAGAATCATAGAACCCTACAGGGCAGAAAGAGGCCCTTTGGCCCATCGAATCTGCACCGAACACAATCCCACCCTGGCACTACCCCATATCATATCCACTAATCCCTCTAACCTACACATCCCTGGACACTAAGGGGCAATTTCTTATCATGGCCAATCAACCTAACCCGCACATCTTTGGACTGTGGGAGGAAACCTGAGCACCCGGAGGAAACCCACGCAGACACGAGGAGACTGTGCAAACTCCACACAGACAGTGACCCAAGCCGGGAATCGAACCCAGGACCCTGGCGCTGTGAAGCAGCAGTGCTAACCACTGTGCTACCGTGCCGCCCAAAATTTGATCTTTTTTTGTTTCCTGGTTCTAATATCTCCTTCTGTGGTTCGGTGCACAATGTATGTCTGATTTTGCACCTTGGGGCATTTTCCCACTCCAAAGAGGCTAGATAAATGCAAATCCTTGTCATCGCATTGAGGTAGGCAGAAGAACTGAATGGGCAGTGGCATCGGTACAATATACGTCCCTGGATCCTGACATTAATTTTTGATAATTTAATTTGCCCAGTAATGAGAAACAGCCATTAACTGCTTTGATGAGTCCATGAGCACTCTGTGTTGCCAGGCGATTATGCTGGGAAGCTTTACTCTGTGATTAAAATAGATATGAAGACAGAAATAACAATAAGGATGGACAATATAAATCAGATTCCATCCTCTCTCTGAACAGGTTTTTAATGAGTAATTAAATTGAATTTTCTTGCAGTTTGCATTGACTCTGTCCAGAAGGAAGAAAAAGCAAGTTTCTTCCGAATTCATTTGCAGTTACTAAAATGGGAGATAATTGAGAGCCTCTTCTACACTGAAGTGTGTTCACACAGCCTGTTGGCAGGTCATGGGTTCAAGGCAGGGAGATGCGAGACATTATCTTACACGTTCAGTCGTTGTGATCCAGAATGCATTGTCTGGAAGTGTGGTGGGGGCAGATTCAATTGGGAATTGTGTAAAAGGGAAAAAAAAACTATCGCATTGTGGGCAAAGAGCCGGGGAATACCACTAATTGGGCCCATATTTCAAAGAGGCAGCTTTGGCATGATGGCCAAATGAGCATTTATTTATTAGTGTCGTAAGTAGGCTTACATTAACACAGCAATGAAGTTACTGCAAAACTCCCCTTGTCGCCACACTCCAGCGCCTGTTGGGGTATACTGCGGGAGAATTTAGCATGGCCAATGCACCTAACCAGCACGTGTCTGACTGTGGGAGGAAACTGGAGCACCCGGAGGAAACCCATACAGGCACGGGGAGAGTACAGACTCCGCACAGAGAGTTACCCAAGCCAGGAATTGAACCCAGCTCCCTGGCACTGTGAAGCAGCAGCGCTAACCACTGTGCCACCCACAGTACTGCAGGGGAGGTGTTAGTCTAGACCGTGTGCTCAAGTCTTTGGAGTGAGACTACGAACCTGTGGCCTTCTCACTCGGACACAGCAGTGGCAGAAACCCAAAGTCTTCCTTGAAATCAAAATGTCTCTCAGTGAAATATGGTTCCAATTTCCACAAGTGACAGGCACTCAGGAACTTGAGGAAATTTGTCATTCAGTTATGACACTAGATAATTTTCAGGTTTTTCAAACTCATTTTTGGTTTGATTTGAAAGATTAAATATTCTGAGCTACGAATGAAGGCTCAATGCCTGTGTAATGTTGAAAATAATGTCACAATCTCCAGTCCAAACTTATTTTCTTTAACATGCAAACCATTCAGAATGTTGAGCACCCTTTGGACAATGGAAGCTTCCAGAATGGAGGAATATTCATTGTACAAGCACTTGATTGTAAAATGAAAGCATGATTGAAATATGCTAATAACAAATGTGATATTCTCCACCAGATATTATTCCAACAGAGTTTCAGGCAAAAGCAGCAAAAAGAACAATAACAACTTGCATTGAAGACTTGCCTCTGATGTAGAAAACAAGACCCACAGCTCCTCACAGAAGCATAATCAGCCGAAAATGAGCATGAAGACAAGTGTGCAGATATTAGGAAGGGCAAACAAAGGTTTGGTCAGGAATATTGGTTTTATGGAAGATAGTGAAGGTGAAGAGGGAAATGAACGCCTCTACTTTCTCAGTAGGCTAAGGAAATTCGGCACGTCCAGTATGATTGGCATCAACTTTTACCAATGCATCAAAGGAAGCATTTTTTCTGGTTGTATCGCAGCTTGGCATGGCTCTTGCTCTGTCCAAGATTGCAAAAAACTACAAAGGGTCATGAATGAAGCCCAGTCCATTGCTCAAACCAGTCTCCCATCCATTAACTCCGTCTACACTTCCCGCTGCCTCAGAAAAGCAGCCAGCATAGTTAAGGAACTCACGCAAACCAAACATTCTCTCTTCCACCTTCGTCCGCCGAGAGAAAGGTACAAAAGTCTGGGGTCACACACCAACCGACTCAAGAACAGCTTCTTCCTTGCTGTCATCAGACCTTTGAATGGACCTACCTTGCACTAAGTTAATCTTTCTCTACACCTTAGCTATAACTATAATGCTACATTCGGCACTCTCTCCTTTCCTTCTCTATGAACAGTATGCCATGTCTGTATAGCATGCAAGAATCTATACTTTTCACTGTATGCTAATACAAATGACAATAATGAAGCTCCGTCCATCACGCAAACCGACCTCCCATCCATTAAATCTATTTACACTTCTCATTGCCTCAGAAAAGCAGCCAGCATAATCAAGGAACCCCACACACCCCAGACATTCTCTCTTCCACCTTCTTCTGTCAGGAAAAAGATACAAAAGTCTGAGGTCACATACCAACCAACTCAAGAACAACTTCTTCCCTGCTGCCATTAGAGTTTTGAATGGATTTACTTCATATTAAGTTGATCTTTCTATGTACCCTAGCTATGACTGCAATACCACATTCTGCACCCTGTCCTTTCCTTCTCTCCTATGTACTCTATGAATGGCATGCTTTGTCTGTATAGTGCGCAGGAAACAATACTTTTAGCTGCATACCAATACACGTGACAATAATAAATCAAATTAAATCAAATCAAATCACATGAGGGTGTGGGGGAAGGGAGGAGGGGTTGAGGAAGAGAATTCAAGTGTGTGGTCCATGAGCCAAAGCAGTAATGGTGAGGGGGGGGAGGGAATGGCCAAGATTGAAAGAGATCTGAGGGGACTGTTTGGGTTAGAGCTTGTCACAATGACTAAGTAGGGAGGGATTGTGGGTGGTGGTGTGAGACAATGATGACATTTAAACACAAGCACTATTTTGGATCACAACAGTGCAAGTTAACCCTAGTGTCTGGGCAATTATCTATCTCTCAACCAACATTGCTAAAATAATGATCACATGAATTTAAAACGTGGTGCACTGGGGGACTGGGAGCCAATAAATAACAGATAACTGGGGCTTGGGTCTGAGTCGGATCTGAAAAGCAGGGCTTTGCTTAAGCTGAGATTAATAGTGGAAGGCAGGCCGGTTGGGGTAGCGTTGGAATAGTCATGGGGATGGCAAAAAAACATGGCTGAGGGTTTCAGAGCCAGATGTGAAGGAATGGAAGAGATGGATGATGATAGAGAGTCCTTCCACTACCGGGAATCTCAGCTGGAGGTCACAGAAGTTGGAGGATGTACGGAATTGAGAATGACAATCATTGGATAAATGGAGAACAGAGTCTGAACTAGAACAAAAACAGGGGACAGAACTGTCCAAACATAAATTTTGAACTTCTCTTTAATATTGCATTTTATGACTGGTAGTTATAGCTAGCAAGACCCAATTAGTCTTCAAGCTGTGACGAGGCCAGTCCTGCCCAATGTGTTTTAGCATGGTTATTGGCCAGGACGCCAGGGACAACTTCCTCTTACTTGAAATAGTATCGGGGGCTCTTTTCACATCCACCAGGGAGGGTCGATCGAGCCTCAGTTAAAAGCCTGACCTGGAAGACAGAGTTGCAGCAATATGGAATGATTTCCAAACTGTTTGGCTTTGCCCATAACTTGGTTCAGATATTGAGCTACACCGGGATTTTCTACCAGATGTAAACACAATACTCTGCACATATGCCACTCGAATTGCTGCCTGGGCTTACTGCCTCAGAAAATTAGTTTTATGCCAGCACATTTTCAACCAATTTATCACAATTAGCCTATGTGTGGGAATGACTGATGCTCTGTGAATAGGTTATGATTTATCGTAGTAGTCTGAAATGCAATCAATCTGTTTTTTCACTGGAGTGTGATATTTAATGGTACTTTATCAGAGGAGTTAATAATAAAATTTCCAAGGAAAGGGCTATTCTTGCTCTGTGCTGCCAAGCAAGGCAACCTTCCTAATATTCATTTGGACAGCTGTCACAAGGAGAATTGGCCAATGCACAGGAAAATAGGAGTCGGGGTGGATTATTTAACCCTCGAACCTGCCCCATTGTTCAACTAGGTCATTGCTGACCCGTTGCCATCATCCGTTTTCCCACACCCTCCCCATATCCCTTGATGATTTTAATATCTAGAAATGTATCCATTTCTGTCTTGAATTTACTCAATGGTTTACCCTTCTAAGGTAGAGAATTCCAAAGATTCATTGCCCTCTAAAGAAAAAAATTGTGCTTGTCTGAGTCCTACATGGCTTATCTCTTAATCCTGAGACCAGACCCTCACCCCACCCCTGCTCAAAGGAAACATCCTTCCTGCAAATACTTTGTTGAGATCTATAAGATATTTTGTATGTTTCAGTGAGATAACCTTTCATTCTTATTAATTCTAGAGTATCGAGGCCCAGCCCCCTCAATCTCTCCCCTTAAAACATTCCCACCATTCCAGGGATCAATCTGATGAACTTCTGCTACACTCCCGCTATGACACATGTATCCTTCCTTTGGTAAGGAGGCCAAAACTGCACACAATACTCCATGCGCAGTCCTCCAAGATTTTATAAAATTGCAGCAAGACATCACCACCTCTCTGTAATCAAATCCTCTTGCAATAAATACATACATTTTCCTTCCTTACTGCTCGCTGCATCTGCACGTTAGCTTTCAGTGAGTTATGAACAAGAGCATTCAGGTCCTTTTGGACATTAACATTTCCCAGTCTCTCACTATTTAAGAAGTAGTTTATATTTCTATTTTTCCATCAAAAATAGATAACTTCATGTTTTTTCACATCAGATTCCATCTGCCATGTCCTTGCCCAATCACTTCGTCTGTCTAAATCCCCTTGAAGCCTGTTTTCAGCCTCTTCAGAATTCACATTCCCACCTAGTTTTGTCTCATCAACAAACTTAGAAATATTACATTTGGTCCCTGCACCTAAATTATTGACATAGATTGTGAATAGCTGGGGCCTAAGTACTAATCCTTGAGTTATCCCACTAATCATAGCCTGTCAACCTAAGATTTATCTATTATTCCTACCCTCTCTTTTCTATCTGTTAACCAAGAATCAATCCATACCAATATTTCACTTCCAATCCCATGTGCTCCAAGTTCTTTTACTAACTTCTTGTGTGCCATCTGAAAATCCAAATATACAACATCCACTTCCCTCTCTGAGAGAAGGCGATAGCCTTGTGGTATTATCGCTGGACTATTAATCCAGAAACTCAGCTAATGTTCTGGGGACCTGGGTTCAAATCCCTCCCACAGCCGACAGTAGAATTTAAATTGAACAAAAAAAAATCTGGGATTAAGAATCTACTGATGACTACAAAACCATTGCCGGTCAAACCCATCTGGCTCACTAATGTCCTTTAGGGAAGGAAATCTGCTGTCCTTACCTGGTCTGGCCTACATGTAATTCCAGAACTCAGAGTTAACTCTTAACTGTCCTTGGGCAACTTGGGGTGGGCAATAAATGCTGGCCCAGCCAGCGATGCCCATGAATGAATAAAAGAGATCTAGTCCGCTAGAGATATCATCAAAAAAACTCCAATATGTTTGTCAAACATGATTTCCCTTTCAAAAATCCATATTGACTCGGCACAACCCTTCCTTTATTTTCTAGGTGTGCTATACAATAGATTCTAGAATTTCCTGTACTACTGATGTCAGACTAACAGCTCCCAGCCTCTCTCTCCCTCCATTCTTAAATAGTGGGGTGACATTTGCTACCTTCCAATCAGCAGGAACTATTCCAGAATCTATAGAATTTTGGAAGGTGACCACCAATACATCTATTATCTTTACAGTCACTTCTTGTGACACTCTGGAATGTAGATCATCAGTCCAGGGGATTTCCTAGCTCTCAGTTCCGTTGTCCAGTGCTACTTTTTTTACGAATACGAATTTCTTTCACTTTCTCATTATCGCTGACCCTTTGGTTCTCGAGTATTTCTGAGAAATATTTTGTATCTTCCTCCATGAAGAGAGATACAAACTATTTATTTAGTTTCTTTGTCATTTCCTGATTCCCATCCTAATTTCTTTTTTTGTTCATTTGGGCATCGATGTTTATTGCTCTTGAGAAGGTGGTAGTCAGCTGCCTTCTTGAACCATGGGAAGGGGAGATGAGGATATTGAATTCGATGATCAGCCATGATCGAAATGAACAGCAGAGCAGGCTCAAAGGGCCGAATGGCCTAGTCCTGCTTCTAGTCTCTGTGTGGTGTCGGTACATCCACAGTGCTGTTAGGGAGGGCGTTGACCCAGTGATAGCGAAGGAATGGCGGCATGTTTCCAAGTCAGGATGGGGAATGACTTGGATGGAAACTTGCAGCTGATGATGTTCCCATGTGCCTGCTGCCCTTGTCCTTCGAGATGATGAAAGGTTACCTGGGTTTGGAAGGTGCTGTCGAAGAGGACTTGTTGAGTTCCTGCAATGCATCTTGCAGATGTACACGTTGCTGCTAGTGTGCATTGGTGGTGAAGGGAGTGAATATTTGTGGAAGAGGCACCAGTCAAGTGGGATCATCTGTCCTGGATGGGGTCAAGCTTCTTGAGTGTTGTTAGAGTTGCATTCAGCCAGTCAAGTGGAGAGTGTTTCATCACATTCCTGACTTCTGCCTCGTCAATTGTGGATTGTCAGGAACTCAGTTACTCACAGCAGGATTCCCAGCTTCTGAGTTCCTCTTGAAGCCACAATATTTATATGGCTAGTCTAATTCCATTTCTGGTCAATGGTAACCCCCAGAATTTTGATAAGTTAAACGCAAATTACCGCAGATGCTGGAATCTGAAACTGAAAGAGAAAATGCTGGAAAATCTCAGCAGGTCTGGCAGCATCTGTAAGGAGAGAAAAGAGCTGATGTTTTGAGTCCAGATGACCCTTTGTCAAAGCAATAAGCTTATTTATTTGTCACAAGTAAGGCTAACATTAACACTGCAATGAAGTTACTGTGAAATTTCCTGAGTCATCACGCTCTGGCACTTGTTCGCATCAATGCACCTAACCAGCATGTCTTTCAGACTGTGGGAGGAAACCGGAGCACCTGGAGGTTTGAATGTTAAGAAGTGATGATTAGATTCTCTCTTGTTGGAGATGGTCATTCCATGGCATTTATGTGGTCCGAATGTTATTTGCTGCTAGTCACTCCAAGTCTGGGTATTGTCCAGATCTTGCTGCATTTGGACATAGATCTTATCCATGTCTGAGGAGCCATGCATGGAGATCTTACGATGGATGAAAGTCGTAAGATCTCCTTCATTGCACAATACTAGATCTAAAATAGCCTGTTATCTAGTTGGTTCCTCTTTGAGAAAATCATCTTGTATGCATTCCATGAAATTTTCCTCCTCCGCCATAGTGCTAATTAGGTTTGTCCAGTCTATATGTAGATTGAAGTCCCCTATGATTGCTACATCTCACGCACCTCTTGATGTATACAGTGACCTACATTACCACTGCAGAATTTCATCACTCCTCCACAGTGCTTTTAAAGTAGTCAAATTCCCCACAGCGCTTTCCCTGCTGCAGTAGCAGAAAGAAATTAATTCTGAGGAGCCACTTAAGGAGATTCCGGTTAAGTTTGATCAAAGAAATAGGCTTTAAGGAGCATCTTAAAGAAGGAGAGTTAGAGAGGTGGAGAGACAAAGGAGATTGGGAGGGAACTTTAAGGTACCACATTTTGGAACCTCAGAGGTTGATATCACAGTACCAATGATGGAGAATTGAGAATCAAAAATGTGGAGGAATCCAAAAGAGAAAAGCTATTGAGCACCGAGATCTTGGGGAGTCAGAGGAATGCAGGAGGTTGCAGAGACCTTGGATGGTTTTCTTCATTCATTCATGGCATTTAAGCATTGCTGGTCAAGTATTTGTTGCCGTTCCCTAATTGTCCTTGAGAGGATGGTGGTAGACTGCCTTCTTGAACCGCTGCAGTCCATGTGGCACAGGTACAGCTACGGTGCCGTTAGAGAGGGAGAGCCAGGATTTTGACCTACATGCATCACAATCTATAACCTTGTAGCCTGGCATATCCCCCACTCCACCATTACCATTGGCAGCACAGTGGCACAGTGGTTAGTGCTGCTACCTCACGGTGCCAGGAACCCTGGTTTGATTCTCAGCTTGGGGTTACTGTGGGTGCAGAGTCTGCACGCTCTCCCTCTGTCTGCATGGGTTTTCTCCGAGTGTCCTGGTTTCCTCCCACAGTCCAAAAGACATGCTGGTTAGGTGGATTGGCCATGCTAAATTCTCCCTCAGTGTACCCGAACAGGTGCCGGAGAGTGGCGACGAGGAGATTTTCACAGTAACTTCATTACATTGTGACACTAATAAATAAACTTTATTAAACCCCCTACAAACTGGGGGATCAGCCTGGTTCAGCAAAGAGTGTCGGGGGGCATGCCAGAAGCAGCGCCAGACATACATTAAAATGAGGTGAAACTACAACACAGGATTACATGTGTGCCAAACAGCAGAAGCAGCAGCAATAGATAGAGTTATGTGATTCCAACTAACAATTTAAGTTCTGAAAAATCTCAGTTGTGAATGCATGGTGGGCAATTAAACAACTTACTGGGGGAGGAAGCTTCACAAATATCACCATCTTCCTTAATGGAGGAGCCCAGCACATCAGTACAATAGATAAGGCTGAAGCATTCACACCAATCTTCAGCAAGACATGCCGAGTTCATCCCGGGTTTCCTCCGGAGATTGCCAACATCACAGATTCCAGTATTGAGCCAATTAAATTCACTCCACATGATATCAGGAACACAAAAAAACAAGAGCAAGAATAGACTGGCTGGGTGCGACTTCAAACAGAGCGTGGAAACTTGGTGAGAAGTGAGAGTTCGGAAAGAGGGGAGGAAGCTAATCCTTCGCTTTTCTAACGTAGACTGTAGGAATTTGTTTCTGCCATTCTATAGGGGAGGAACTGAGCTGTTGGTGAGAATCCGGTGAATATCCACTAAGTGGGTGGCTCGAAGGCACAGTGGTTAGCACTGCTGCCTTGCAGAGCCAGGGACCCAGGTTCGATTCCCAGCTTGGGCACATTCTCCCAGTGTCTGAGTGGGTTTCCTCGGGTGTACCCATTTCCTCCCGCAGTCCAAAGATGTGCGGGTGAGGTTGATTGGCCATGCTAAATTGCCCCTTTGTGTCAGGGGGACAAGCAGGGTAAATGAATGTGGTTATGGGGATAAGGCCTGTGAGATTGTGGTCGGTGCAGGCTCAATGGGCTGAATGGCCTCCTTCTGCACTGTTGGATTCTATGGTAAGTGGAAGATGCTTTGATTTTTGTTGGTATGTAGTCTCAGGAATTAAAGATACAGCAGCACCAGCATCAACCTCCATCTTAGTATGTTGTCCAGTTAATAGTGGAATTAACCAGAATCTCTGTGATCCATTGTAAGTTCAACTGGAGCTCATCATTATATTTCTGAACATTTCTTGATTGTCGTAATTCTCTTCTTCCCAATTGTAAATTAGTTTTGTAAAATGCAACTTATTCATCTTCTTGAAGATAATCAGATTCTTCTTCTGAAAGTTCTTCTCAGAGGAAGCTGGTTTTGCCCAACAGGCTTTTGCAATGTGACCCATTTTGCCACAATTTCTTGCATTGACTATCCTTGCCCCAGAATTCACTCGCTAAATGGTCCCATTTTGGCACATCTGTGACACACTTGTTGCTGATTTGATTTCTTACCGGCGGTTCCCAACTTATGAATCTTCATTCTTGCACCAAATTGTGAAGCCTCTTTAGCAGCCAATTCCCATCGACACTGCAATTTCTACTGCTGGCTTTAAAGTCAAAACATGTTCAGTGAACAATACTCTTTGAATAGTCTCATTCTGGAGAAAATAAACTGAACGATCATGAAGAAAATGTTGTCATGATTCGCCAAACTCACAGAGGGGCGATCGTACAAAAAAAATTCTAAGTCCAGTATGAGTGTGAAGATGGGAGAGTTTCATGTCTGTTTTTTTGATTAGTCCAAATCTGGTATCTTACACATTTAGTGCAATCAAAAGGCCTTCAAACTGATTCTCGCCAGTAGGGGGAGAGGGTGTGGTTTAAAACCACCCAAAAGCCGGCAGCTCAGATCAGAAGTCCCAAATGTGCATGCACACAGATACCAGCAAAACAGCAACTCTCCCACTGGCAATAACACCCCCACCCCCCCACCCCACCTTCCGCTATTTCCCTCCATGGGCATCAGAGACACGCCCCACATTATCAACTCCTCCCAACATGCCACCCTCCCTCCCACTCTCCCCACTCTTTAATCAATGCTGCCACCTTCACCCTTTGCTTCCTTTTCTATCTTTGCTGAACACTTGGTATCCAGGAATATTTAACACCTTTTTGATTCCCCAAACCCTGCCCACCATTTACAAGGCATAGGTCTGGAGTGTGATTCAATCATCTCCACTTGCCTGGATGGGTGCAGCTCCAACAAGTACAAGAAGCTTGACGCCAACTAGGACAAAGCAGCCCGTTTGATTGACACGCCACCCATCATCTGAAACAGCCAGTCCAGCCATCACCAATGCACAGAGGCAGCAGTGTACCATCTACTGGGTGCACTGCAAATCTTTACCAAGGTTCTTTCAACAGCATCTTCCAAATCTGAGATGTCTACCACCAAGCAGGACAAGGGCAGAAGTTGCATAGGAACACCACCACCTGGGAGTTTCCCTCCAAGTCACTCACCAACTTGACCTGGAATTATATCCCCGTTCCTTCACTGTGTTGCTGGGTAAAAATCCTGATTCATAGACCACAATCAGTAGGGATAGGCAACAACATCTCATCCACAATCATCCTCAACACCGGTGCCTCACAAGGCTGTGTTCTCAGCCCCCTACTAAACTCCTTATACACCTATGACTTGTGGCCAAATTCCCCTCCAAGGCGATTTTCAAGTTTGCTGGCGACACTACCGTAATGGTTCGGATCTCAAACAATGATGAGAAAGAGTACAGAAATGAGGTAGGGAATCTGATGAACTGGTGTGGCAACAATAATCTCTCCCTCAACATCGACAAAATGAAGGAGATTGTCATTGGCTTCAGGAAGCATAAAAGAGAACATGCCCCTGTCTATATCAATGGGGATGAAGTAGAAAGGGTCGAGGACTTCAAGTTTTTAGGTGTCCAGATCACCAACAACCTGTCCTGGTCTCCCCATACCAGCACTATTGTTAAGAAAGTCCATCAACGTCTCTACTTTCTCAGAAGATTAAGGAAATTTGGCATGTCAGCTACGACTCTCACCAACGTTTACAGATACACCATAGAAAGCATTCTTTCTGGTTGTATCGCTGCTTGGTATGGCTCCTGCTCTGCCCAAGACTTCAAGGAACTACAAAAGGTTGTGAATGTAGCCCAATCCACCATGCAAACCAGCTTTCCATCCATTGACTCTGTCTACACGTCCCACTGCCTCAGCAAAGCAGCCAGCAAAATTATGGGCCCCACACACCCCGGGACATTCTCTCTTCCACCTTCTTCCATCGGGAAATGTTACAAAAATCTGAGGTCACATACCAACTGACTCAAGAACAGCTTCTTCCCTGCTGCTGTCAAACTTTTGAATGGACCTACCTTGCATTAAGTTGACCTTTCTCTACACACTAGCTGTGACTCTAACACTACATTCTGCACTGTCTCGTTGCCTTCTCTATGAACGGTGTATTTTGTCTGCACAGCGCACAAGGAACAATACATTTCACTGTATGTTAATACATGTGACAGTAATAAATAAAATCAAATCAAATTAAATCCTGGAACTCCCTTCCGAACAACATTATGGGTATACCTATATTACATGGCCTGCAGTGTTTCAAGAAGGCAGTTCACCAGCTCCTTCTCGAGGGCAATTAGAGATGGGGAATAGATGCTGATCTAGCCAGCAATGCCCACATTCCTTGGAAGAATGTCAAAATAATATGCTTCCAAGTCAGGATGGCGTGTGGCTTGGAGGGAAATTGCAGTTGGTGGTGTTCTCATGCTGCTCTGGTCTTTTCAGCTGGCAGAGACCATCAGTTTAAATAGTGCTGGCAATGGAGCTTTGGTGAGTTGTTGCAGTGCATCCTGACATGTCCTACACTGCACACCAGTGGCAGAGGGAGTGAATGTCTAAGATGCTGGACAGGGTGCTGATCAAGTGGACCGCTCTGTCTTAGATGGCACAAGAACAGAAAATACAGGGACCACTCAGCAGTCAAGCGACATCTGTGGAAAGAAACAGAATTACTTTTTCAGGACCATGGTCTTTGCCCTAAATGATGCCATGCTCCTGGCATGATGTAGGAACCCCATTCATCCAGCCAGCTACATTCAATCAGTCATCTCATGTGTCTTGTAGATGACAGACAGGCCTTGGGGAATCAGGGCATCAGTTACTCACTGCAGATTCTTGCTCTTGTAGCCACAACATTTATATGGCTGATCTTGTTCTGTTTCTGGTCAAAGGCAGCTCCCAGGGTTTTAATGGTGGGGGTTCTCCATGATGGTAATGTCATTTTCAAGGAGAGATAGGTTGGAAGTAGTCATTGATTTGTGTGGCATGAATGTTATTTGCCACTTATCATCCCAATACCTCACCATTGCCATTAATATTTTCTGAATTCAAAAGCTGGAGGACTTCCATGTTGGGGATTCTATGTTGCCAGTGTGGATCCCAAAGATCTTTCTCAAGCGGTTGATATGAAATGAATTCATTCTGCATTGCTGCTTCTGATATATAATCCAAGTCTAAGCACCATACATCAGTCTACTTAGTATGCAGACAATGTAGATTCTTAGTCATGTAGGCTTGCAATTCTGGTATCAATTAACTAGCAATTGCAGTAATTAACCACCATTAGCAATGTCAGGTGTTATGATCTCTGTAGAGCCGAATAATTTTTAACAAGAGATCTGCGCATGACTTTGGTTCAGTTTTGATTTGAGCTTCTGTCTCCATCAAAAGTAGATCACATGGGGTTCATAAGAACATAAGAACATAAGAAATAGGAGCAGGAGTAGGCCATCTAGCCCTTCGAGCCTGCCCCGCCATTCAATAAGATCATGGCTGATCTGTCGTGGCTCAGTTCCACTTTCCCGCCCTCTCCCCATAACCCTCAATCCCTTCTCTTATCAAAAACCCATCAACCCGCTTCTTAAAAATATTTAGCGAGGCAGCCTCCACCACTTCAACGGGCAGAGAATTCCAGAGATTCACCACCCTTTGAGTGAAGAAGTTCCTCCTCAACTCCGTTCTAAACCGCCTCCCCTTTATCTTGAGGCTGTGCCCCCTAGTCCTACTGTCTTTTTTGAGCGGGAAGAGTCTCTCCACCTCTATCCTATCCATCCCATTCATCATCTTATACGTCTCAATGAGATCTCCCCTCATTCTTCTAAACTCTAACGATACAGGTATTCTCTCCAGGTACACTCAATATGAGGTCACATGGGCTTGTCTCCATGTCAATCCTGTAGGAAGTCCCCCCCCTGCATCCCCTGTCACTCCATTTCACCCAAATTAAAGGGGGCAGTTTAAAATATAACCATTCTATACAGTCCAACAGTTATAATACTGGTCAGAAAAATCTGTTTAATTCAGTAAAAATAAATAAAAAGAAGCATATTATCTAAATGGTGAGCAATTGCAGAGCTCTGAGATGAAGAGAAATCTGGGTTTCCTAGTGCATGAATCATAAAAGGCTAGCACACAGAGACAGCGGGTAGATCGTAAAATCCCGCCCAAGGCCAGTGGAGATTTCTGTTCTGAGAACCTTGCCTGCCCTGATTCTGGGGTGGGCGAGCTGGAAGAGTTTTGGCCAGCAACTAGTTAGGAAAACTAATAGAATGTTATCACTTATTGTGAGAGGAATTGAACACAAAAGTAAAGAGGTTATGCTTCAGTTGTACAAAGCAGTAATGGACCACATCTAGAGTATTGGGTGCATTGTTGGTCACCTTATTTAAGGAAGGATGTAAATGCATTGGATTCAGAGAAGGTTTATAAGACCTGGAATGGATGGATGGCTCATGAGGAAAAACTGGATAGGCTAGGTTGAATCTGCTGCAGCCTACAAGAGTAAGAGGCAACTTTATTGAAACATAAGATCTTAAGGGGTCTTAACAGGGTGGATGTGGAGAGGATTTTGTGGGAGAATCTGAAACCAGGGGGTCAAGGGGCCAGTTAACACAGAGATGAGGTGAAACTTTTCACTCAGAGAGTCGTGAATCTTTAGGATTCTCTTCCTGAAAAGGTGGTGAAAGTAGAGTCTTTGAATATTTTCAAGGCAGAGGCGGATAGATAGTTGGTAAGTAAGGGGGTGATAGATTATTGCAGGAAGGCAGGATACAGATTTGAAGTTCCTCGCACATCAGCCATGATCTTATTAAATGGCAGAACTGGCTCAAGTGACCTGCTCCTTGTTCGTATGTCCATATGTCTTTGTTGTACCTGATTGCGAGTAATTGGCGTCTGTGTCTTAGACAATGTTATATTGAAAAAGGGCACCAGCCTCGAATTTGTTGCCTGCTCTGGTGCTCAGTGTGGCTGCTTTGGTAGGGTTCTTGTCTTTGAGACATAAGTTTGTGAATCCAAGTTTTACTCCAGAGATACGAGCAAAAATTAAAACTGACACCCCAGTGCAGACTGGGGGAGTGTTATTCTGCTGAAGGTGCTGATTTTTGAAGAGATGTTTAAAACAATGGTCCTAACTGAGATCTGAAGTGGATGTGATTGATCCCATAGCATCATTTCACTGAGGGGCAGAGGAGTTCTCTTTGGCATCCCCTGCCCACTATTTGAAACACTAACACTATGTCCCTTTGGTGTTGAATTAGTCCAAGATGACACAGCTGGCAACAGAAACTTGCAACGTCAACCCTTATGTAGACTTGGCAATTCCAATGCTGATCCAGATAGGTCCACTACACATATAATACAGCACTGGAAGTCTCGGCTTGGATTCAGTACCATACGCCCTGAAATGGGACATGGTTACAAGGAGACCAGGTCTGGGAATTGAATATCCAAGGGTACTCAGCATTTCGGAGAGATAGACTGAAAGGAAAAGGAGGCAGTGCAGCTTTGCTGGTGAAGAAAGGAATCAGTTCTATAATGAGAAATTACATGAGCACGAGAGATCAAGGTGTGGAATCAGTCTGGGTAGAAATAAGAAAGAGCAAAGGAAAGAAGTACTTGCTAGGAGTAATTTATGGTTCCTCAAGCAGTAGTTCTACAGTGGGGTACAAAATAAGCCAGGAAATATTGGAGGCGTGCAAGAAAGGTGTGGCAATAATCATGGGTGATTTTAATATGCACATAGATTGGAAGAATCAAATTGGCAAGGGTAGCCTGGAGGCAGAGTTCATTGAATGTATTAGAGGTGGTTTCTTGGAACAGTGTGTTGTGGAACCAACCAGGAAACAGCCTACTCTGGATTTGATATTGTGTAATGTGGAGGGATTAATTGATGATCTCATAGTTAAGGATCCTCTAGGGAGTAGTGACCATAATATGATATAATTCAAAATTCAGCTTGGGGGTGGGAAAGTGGAGCCTCACACTAGCATTCTGGAACTAAACAAAGGAAATTACGTAGGCATGAGGACAGATTTGGTCTGAGTAGAGTAGGCAGGAAGACTGAAAGGTGGCGCAGTGGATGAGCAGTGGCAGTTATTTAAGGAGATACTCAAGTCCTCACAATTAAAATATATCCCAGCGAGGAAGAAAGAGGGTAAAGGGGTGGAGGGGTGGAGTAAAAAACATCCATGGTTAAACAAGGCGGTCAAAGACAATATAAAGAGAAAAACTAAGGTATACCATATTGCAAAGGCCAGTGGCAGGCTGGAAGATTGGGAAACTTTCAAACATAAATAAAGGGGTACTAAAAAAGTAATAAAAAGACCTAAGGTAAATTACGAAAGAAAATGAGTGCAAAATATCAAGAAGAATAGCAAAAGCTTCGACAGGTATATAAAAGGGAAGAGAGTCGCTAGGGTGAATGTTGGTCCCTTAGAAGATGAAGCCAAAGATTTAATAGTGGGGAACACTGAAACAGCAGAGATGCTAAATCAATACATTGTGTCAGTTTTCAGGGTGGAGGACATTAGTACCATTCCAATAGGAATGGGCAAGTCAGAGGTAATACAAAGGGTAGAACTTAGAACAATCAACATCAATAGAGAAAAGGTACACAGCAAATTATTGGGATTGAGGGCAGACAAGTCCCCCGGGCCTGATGGCCTACATTGTGGGGCGACACGGTGGCACAGTGGTTGGCACTGCTGCCTCACAGCGCCAGGGACGCGAATTCGATTCCCAGCTTGGGTCACTGTCTGTGTGGAGTTTGCACATTCTCCCTGTGTCTGTGTGGATTTCCTCAGGGTTCTCCAGTTTCCTCCCACAGTCTGAAAGGTGTGTTGGCTAGGTGCATTGACCCGAATAGGCACTTCATTGCAGTGTTAATGTAAGCCTTACAAGTGACTAATAAATAAAGTTTATTAAAGGAACTGGCGGCGGAGATAGTGGATCCATTGGTTATATTATTCCAAACTTCCCTGGACATGGGAAAGATTCTAATGGATTGGAAAAATGCTAATGTTTTTCAAAAAGAGAAGGAGGCAAAATGTGGGAAATTACAGAGCAGTTAGTTTAACTTCTGATGTTGGGAAAGCGTTAAAATCAGTTATCAAGGAAGCAATATCAGGACATTTGGAAAGTCAAAACACTATCCATCAGAGCCAGCATGCTTTTACGAAGGACAAATCAGGTTTGATTAATTTGCTAGAGTTCTTCGAGGACATAACAAGCAAAGAGGACAATGGGGATCCTGTGGATGTAGTGTGGGTGGAATCTACCCACCCCGCCCACCAGGGGAATCGTAGCGGGCAGCACAGGACCGTTGACCTCAGGCTGGATTTTCCAGTCTCGGGGCGAGCGTGGCCAGAAAATCTCGGTCACTGTGTTCAGTTCTGAAGAAGAGTCATATTAAACTCGAAACATTAACATGGGGCGGGATTCTCCGGTCTCGCCCGAGAGTGGAAAATTTGGTGTTCCAGCCAAAAAGCTCCATTCGCTGTCAGTGGCACTGAAATATCCCAGCCACGAGCCAGCGTGGAAGATTTTGACCGCCATTTCTCTCTCCACAGGTGCTGCCAGGCACGCTGTGTTTTTCCAGCACTTTCTGTTTTTATTTCAGATCTTAGAATCCTACAGTGCAAAAGGAGGCCATTCAGCCCATTGAATCCACACCAACCACAAAGCTACCCAGGCCTTATCCCCAAAACCCTATGCATTTTACCCTAATTAGTCCCCCCCTTATTAAGGGACAATTTAGCATAGCCAATCTACCTAACCCACATATGTTTGGACTGTGGGAGGAAACCGGAGCACCCGGAGGAAATGCACTCAGACACAGATCCCCAGCCTAGTGTGTCTAACGGACTCTAACATGTTAACTTGGTGAAGTAACAAAACACAGGGCGGTCATGGTGACACTAAGCAGATATCAATCACGGGGAAAAGAGTTGAGGGATATGGAGCTGGCATAGGAAAGTAGAATTGATGTATTAGATCAACCAGGATTTTATTGAATGACAGAGGATCGAGGCTCGAATGGCCAAAAGACCTACACCTGCTTCTGTTCCTTAGGCTCTTGCCTTTAGAAGTTTAATATTCAAGTCAATGTGGCTATGGTACTGAGATGGATTCCCTTGGTGAATTTGTCACTCGTCACACTACTAATATGATGGAGAGGAGGTCTCTTGTCTGCTTCTACAGCAAAGTTGGAGTCCAACCCCACAGATGTGTGTTTATGGCAGCTAGCAAGTATATAGCTTCTTTTTGCGTCTCACTGGTAGTACTCTCAGCTGTGAGTCAGCAGCTTATCCATAAATCCACGCCAATGGCTGGTGATAACAGCAGGAGAGACTCCAAGTCAGCCACGCTTGGTGTGAAGTAGCGCTCCCCCAAGCTATAGACAAACTATTCCTGGAATTACTAGCTATGGAAACAAATGGAAGTCTGCCCTAGTTCACCACAAGATGCGAGAAGAGAATTGGAATTCGAATGAACACTCATTTTGGATTACGAACTAAGTCTGTCTTTATTGTATAATGGCCCACCATCTTGTATCAGAATGATGTCTGGTGCATAATCAGGCATTAGCGACTCACTGACAGGGTGAACAGAGTGCCATCCCCATGGACCAGAGCACCTGCATAGACACTTACTTTGCAATAGCAGATGACACCATGACCAGAAATGTGAATAATGTGAATAGTGGAAGAAAATTATACAAATGATTTTTCTCACCAACTTTGGAAGTAATTTTGATTTCCATTGCCAAGCAAATGATGGGAATCGGTTGTCTGTTGGACACCTCGACCAACTTTCCACATCACTGAAGCCTCTTATTTTGTCATTTTGACCAACAATAAAAGTTGAAGTTGACCCCCCCCCACCTCCACCCACTATGTTTTTCCCCAGCTTCCTCCAGGGGAAAACAGGGAAAAAAAAGATTAAAAAAGCTAATACTGCGGAGGCTGGGCCAATGCACCTTACCAGCGCGTCTTTCAGACTGTGGGAGGAAACCGGAGGAAACCCACACAGACACGGGGAGGCTCCCGTGCAGGCTCCGCACAGACAGTGACCCAAGCCAGGGATCAAACCCAAGTCTGTGGCACTGAGAAGCAGCAGTGCTAACCATTGTGCCACCGTGCCGTGTATCAATGCCTCACATCCAGTGCCACCCAGCTCTCCCTGTCTACTCCAGGTTCGGAAACTTTCTCCTATCCGTGATGAGATGGGGAAAATTCCTATTAATTTCTGCACACTGTGTCTCCTGATGTGTATTCCTACAAATGATGTGGGTATGCCGGCGTTGGACTGGCGTAAACACAGTAAAAAGTCTGACAACACCAGGTTTTAGTCCAACCTATTTATTTGATAATATACTCACTAGCTTTCGGGGTTAGCCCCTTCGTCAGGTGAATGGAGAGTTCTGGCCTCAGACACAGCATATAAAGCACAGACAGTTTAGAGATTACTGATTAGAATGCGAATCCTTACACCTAACCTGCTGTTCAAGACCTGAAGTGGCTGATAATGTGAGTGGAAGGAGCACTGATCACAGTTTAAAGAGATGTGTATTGTCTCCAGACAGTACAGTAAGTGAGGTTTTGCAAACCCAGGCAAGTCATGGGGGTTACAGATAGTGCGACATGAACCCAAGATCCCTGTTGAGACCGTCCTCATGTGTGCGGAACTTGGCTATCAGTCTCTGCTCAGCGACTCTGCGCTGTCGTGTGTCGTGAAGGCCGCCTTGGAGAATGCTTACCCGAAGGTCAGAGGCTGAATGCCCGTGACCACTGAAGTGTTCGCCAACAGGAAGGGAACAGTCTTGCCTGGTGACTGTCGAGCGATGTTCATTCATCCGTTGTCGTAGCGTCTGCATGGTCTCCCCAATGTACCATGCTTCGGGACATCCTTTCTTGCAACGTATCAGGTAGACAATGTTGGCCGAGTTGCAAGAGTATTTACCATGTACCTGGTGGATGGTATTCTCACGTGTGATGATGGTATCCATGTCGATGATCCGGCATGTCTTGCAGAGGTTGCTGTGACAGGGTTGTGTGGTATTGTGGTCACTGTTCTCCTGAAGGCTGGGTAGTTTGCTGCGAACAATGGTCTGTTTGAGGTTGTGTGGTTGTCTGAAAGCAAGAAGTGGGGCAAGACATGCCGGATCATCGACATGGATACCATCATCACACGTGAGAATACCATTCACCAGGTACATGGTAAATACTCTTGCAACTCGGCCAACATTGTCTACCTGATACGTTGCAAGAAAGGATGTCCCGAAGCATGGTACATTGGGGAGACCATGCAGACGCTACGACAACGGATGAATGAACATCGCTCGACAGTCACCAGGCAAGACTGTTCCCTTCCTGTTGGCGAACACTTCAGTGGTCACGGGCATTCAGCCTCTGACCTTCGGGTAAGCATTCTCCAAGGCGGCCTTCACGACACACGACAGCGCAGAGTCGCTGAGCAGAGACTGATAGCCAAGTTCCGCACACATGAGGACGGTCTCAACAGGGATCTTGGGTTCATGTCGCACTATCTGTAACCCCCGTGACTTGCCTGGGTTTGCAAAACCTCACTTACTGTACTGTCTGGAGACAATACACATCTCTTTAAACTGTGATCAGTGCTCCTTCCACTCACATTATCAGCCACTTCAGGTCTTGAACAGCAGGTTAGGTGTAAGGATTCGCATTTTAATCAGTAATCTCTAAACTGTCTGTGCTTTATATGCTGTGTCTGAGGCCAGAACTCTCCATTCACCTGACGAAGGGGGTAACCCCGAAAGCTAGTGAGTATATTATCAAATAAATAGGTTGGACTAAAACCTGGTGTTGTCAGACTTTTTACTATTCCTACAAATGCAGAGGGACATTCCTGTCCCTTTGAAACTAGGCTGCAGTCAAAGTTTCTGTCAGCTTCCTTTTTGACAGGTTCAGGGTAGGAATGTGTAGAAGAGTAAATCTAGCAGAGGAACACGAATGAGGCACACACACAGCACCAACAGCAAAATCAGCCGGGAAAAACAGGGGAGCAAAAAGCAACCGAGAAAAGCAAAATGCAAAGCCTCGATAGTGGTTTGATCATGATAATGAGAGACTTGTTAAGAGCTTGTAATGCTGGTGGAAAGCTATGATAAAAGACCCTGTTGAGAAACATGTATTTTTTCTCATGCTGAATGCAAAATAATATGATCCAATTCAATTAGCCCTCCGCAGTTTAATGTGCTCTTTGCACAACGTTTGTTAGATGAGAGATATCATTCTGCCTGGTTTCATGCACTTGCAAGATGATGGATATTAAGGCTGGAGTTCTCCCATCTCTCCTGCCATGGGAATTGTAGTGAGTGGAGTGGGGGGGGTGGGGGGGAGCGGTGGGGGAGCAATGCAAAGCCGAGCGTGGCTGCAAAATCCCACCCAAGTTTGTTCTTGGAGGTCAAGTGCCTGACAGAGTCTCTGATTGGAATGCAATAATGTGGCAGATTCCCCTCTTCAATCCCCTTGGAATGTACATCAAAATATAAAAAGCGTTCAGTACATCAAATCAGACATCAAATGTGTAGATTTGAGTACTGCTGGAGAGAGGAAGGAGATGATGAAGAGCCCACTTCAAAGCGATTGTTCTGGGCAGTGTGAGTGTTGTCAAAATGTCCCTTTCAGACCAGAATAGAATCCATTACTGCGTGCCAAGTCCAGGAGGTTTAAAAAGCAGCAAAAATCAAATCGGTATCCAGAAGCCAGTGGAACGATTTCCAATTTGAGAAAAGGGAAAGATACAATGAGGATCACTGCTGATTATTTTAGTGTTCCACTTGGGTATGTCAATCCTATTACAGCAGGAGCAAGTCAATGTGTTTACTGGTGTCAGCCCTGTTGGCCTGGATTAGACCATAAATTGATGCAGTAATTGGATAGCCACATGAGCACGAGGGAATATTTTAGAAAAAAGGGCCATAAGCAGCAAGGCGTTCGTTAGGTTTAAATACTGAGAATTCACAAAATTGGGACTAGTTGGGAGGGCACCGTAGTCGGCACAGTTTTGTTGGGTCGAGGGGACTGTTTCCCTGCAGTATTGCTCTATAAATATGATTCTAAAACACAGATCACAATCAATGCAACCAATTACCAATCTATCAGCCTGTTCTTAATCATCAGTAAATTCATCAAGTTGTCATGGACCCTGCTATTAAGCAAACTTTCTCACCCATGGTCTGCTCACTGTTGCTCAGTTTGGGTTCCACCAGAAACACATTGGCTCCCGATTTCGTTACAGCCTTGTCCAAACAGAGACTGAAGAGTTTCGTTCTAGAGGTGATGCGAGGGTGATTGGCCTTGACGCTCGGGAAGCTTGTGCCTGAGTATGGCATTATCAAGGGGCCACAGTAAAACAGAAAAATGGGAATCAGTGGGAAAACTCTCTTTTGGTTGGAGTCATACCTAGAAGAAAGGAAGAGCCTTGTGGCTACTGGAGATCAACCATTTCAGCCCAAGGCACAACCATCTTTAGCTACTTTTTCAATGACCTTCTCTACACCAGTAAATGGTTATGTGTGCTTGTGATTGCAAAAGGCTCAGTTCCATTTGTAAGTCCTCGGTTTCAGGATCTCAGAGGCTGTTAACTTCTAAAAGAAAGCAAACCCCATGAAGCCAACAGGAAGAAAATCAACAGTCGATGTTTCTCTTTTTAAAATTTTTACTGTAACAAATAGCTAAAATCAACATAATTCAAGCATTAAATAACACGTGAAGGAAACTTCAAATAAAAATACAAATTTCACTTTAAGTAGTCGATAGAGCTCGCTGTACTTCCAGCACCAAAGTGGAGGCATGGCCAATCTCACTCCATCGTTCCCACTCAGCCTTTATTTTGTAGGATTTTACTCTCTTCCCTTCCAGTTGTTTGGGTCCTTGTCCTATACTTTCCACTTGCCTGGGTGAGTGCAGCTTCAACAACAGTCAAGAAACTCAACACCATCTAGGACAAAACAGGCCACTTGATGGGCACCCCATCCACCATCTTAAATATTGGCACACTCCAAAATTGTGACTAGCTGGGAGGGAACCATGGTCAGCAGGGTCCAGTTGGGCCGAAGGGCCTGTATACCCTCTACAAGGTGCACTACAGGAATTCAGCAAGGCTCCTTCGACAGTGCTTTCCGAATCATAGAATCCCTACAGTGCAAAATGAGGCCATTCGGTCCATCAAACCTATGCCGACAACAATCCTACCCAGACCCTGTCCCCATAACCTCAGGTATTTACCCTGCTAATGTCTCTGAAACTAAGGGTCAATTTACCATGGTCAATCCACCTAACCTGCACATTTTTGAATTGTGGGAGGAAACCGGAGCACCCGGAGGAAACTCATGACCTCCCACTGTCTAGAAGGACAAGGACAGCAGAACACGACCATCTGCAAGATCTCCTCCCCGCCCACCCCCCCCCCCCCCCCCCCCCGCCAAGCCAAACTCTATCCTGACTTGGAACTATGTCGCCGTTCCTTCACTGTCATGGGATCAAGTTCCTAGAATTCCCTTCCTGAGAGCACCGTAGATGTGCCCACACTCCATGGACTGCAGCAGTTGATTAGGGATGGGCATTAAATGCCAGCCTAGCCAGCGACACACACATCCCATGAAAGAATATTTCAAAAATGCGATGTTGACTATGATCATTAGAGTGGATGATGGTCACCTACCAAAAGATGCACTGTTAGAGATCTTGATGGTGCCAGTGGACCTGATGGGCAGCCAAAACGAAGATAAAAAAATTCATTCAAGGGAGGGATCATTTTATACAAGATCAGCTTAAATAACAGGGAGCAGCCGGCACATGACTGAGGCACTCAGTGCAAAGTCTCCAGACTGGAGACATGAACATTTTAAGAAGGGTGCCTTTAGGCTGCTACAGAAAAGTGGCATTTCAGGAAGGAGCATGTGGCAGGTATCCTCTGTACCAACGAGTAATCAACAACAATGCCCCCCACTGCCCTGCTCAAACGGGACTGTCCTTCCACTCAAAGACACACAGCAGATGAACAGAATTCCATTAGGAGGAGAGACTAGGACCCGAGGGCACAGCCTCAGAGTAATAGAACCAAGATGAGGAGGAATTTCTTCTGCCAGAGGGTGGTGAACCTGTGGAAATCATTGCCACAGAAGGATGTGGAGGCCAGATCATTGAGTGTAGTTAAATACGGGATGGATAGATTCTTGATTGGTAAGGACATCAAAGGTTATGGGGGAAAGGTAGGAGAATGGAGTTGAGAAATTTATCAGCCATGATTGAATGGCGAAGCAGATTCAATGGGCCAAATGGCCTAATTCTGCTCCTATATTTTATGAATGAAACATTGGCCACGCATGAAGTCAAAGGGAGACTTGCATTGGAAGACCAATCTCCAAAAAGAAATAATAAACAACGCTGTGGTTTCATTCTGTGGACTCTGCTGCAAAAATGTCATTGGTGATGAAGGAAAACCTCAACTGGTTAAAAACCGAGCTGGGAATGTGTTAGAGCAATATAGACTCACAATATTAAAAAGATATTGAGAACAACAGCTACCGGCTAAGACTGTTTATTATCGAACTTATCTTTATCAAACTTGATAGATGATATTCTGGAATAGATGACACACGGCAGCTGAAATGATTAGATAGCTGCAAGTTCTTTGTGAAAGTCTGTCAGCATCGGTGTTATTTTCATAACCTAACTCGCTTGTTCTGAACCATGCTTTGTAAAAGCCTCGGCAGAGAAGTTGTGTCAACAGCCTTGTGGGTCACTGCATACTCCAACTGTTCTGAATGGCAAGATGTTGCAGACTGTGTTACTGCATCATGGATTGACATATCACTCCATTGCAATAGATTTGTTTTATCATACAGCATATTGCCAGCTCTTGAAGAGACTTAACAAGCATTTTTAAAAATAAGGGTGGAATTTTGGGCTCTCAAAATTCCTGCCCAATCCCACTGTGGCACAATGGTCAGCACTGCTGCCTCAGAGCGCCAGGGAACCACGTTCGATTCTCAGCTTGGCTCACTGTCCATGAGGAGTGTGCACATTCTCCCCATGTCTGTGTGGGTTTCTTCTGGGTGCTCCGATTTCCTCCCACACTCCACAAAGATGTGGAGGTTAGGTTGATTGGCCACGCTAAATTGCCCCTTAGTGTCAGGGGGATTAGCAGGGTAGATGCATGGGGTTATGGGGACAGGGCCTGGGTGGGATTGTGGTTGGTGCAGACTTGATGGGCCGAATGGCCTCCTTCTGCACTGTAGGAGTCTATGATTCTATACCTTTTGGCAGAATTTTCCTGTCTCGGCCTTCACGGGAATCATAGTGGACGGGACACGGGCCAAGCAAACATCTGTTGACCTCGGGCAGGATTTTCCGGCCTTGGGGCCTAAATTTTCCACATGACCCGGAAAATTATAGGCTAGAGCAAGCAATCTGGGCCGGGATTTTCTGGCCGCACGCGTCCCAAGACCGGAAATTCCTGTCTGAGGTCAACAGACCTTTAAATGGTCCTCCAGATTTTCTGTCCTGCCTGCTACAATTCCTGTGGGCTGTGGGACGGGCAAGTTCTGTCCATGGTCCTGAACGTGTTGGATCTTTCTGTGCACAAATTTGGCCACATTGGCTGTGAGATTGTGCCGACATGAATGTAAACTCTCTTTTCTTCAGGCGAGTTGCATTTGACCTACTTTTTTTCCAGAAGCTACCGAGACACGGACACAGTTACCTGTAGGTTATTAAGCCCGTGGGCACACTTGCTGCAAACACCTGCTAATGTGGCATGTTTTAAAATTCCATTACTTAACGACCAAACGCTTATTAAAATCCTTTCTTTCCGAGCAAAGAGACGTGTGAAGTCAGCTTTGAGCATATCTGATTGATTCACAACACGGGGTTTGAATGTACCGGGGCCTGTTTGATTGCTTACACCTTTACAATGATGGAGTGAGACAGCGCTGAAAGAGATCCGTTATCCCCATGCCTTTAGAGTCAATGAATTCAGAATCATTTTACGTTTATTTGTTTTTAATCAGCCTATTTTTAAAATTCAAACACTTCCCTCTGCATTACATCAACACACCACCCTCCGCCCCCTCCTCCCCACCCCCAACAAAACTCCTAGTTCAAACTGTGTGGCATAGTTGATAAAAAATAAGACTTAGTGTTACATCAAAAGATATTTTTAATTGGCAACATCTGGTGATTTTCTTAAAGTAAGCACGATAATGTTTTCTATGGCTCGAGTTACAGCGGTTATCTAGAGACTGAAGAGGACTCTGAGAGAATATTAATGGGATTTATAGTGTCGCTCATAGAGGGGATTACGCGCTGCCTCAGCTTTTCATCTCCCTTGCTGAAGACTTCAAGTCGACATGTTTCCCTTCCTTACGAAGACAATAACGTCGCGATTGCTGAAGCTTTTGTGAGGAAAATAAGATGTGCCGCAGCCCCCACAGATGAAGCCTTTCTTCTGAATAAAGATGACAAGTCTAAACACGATTTAGTGAATCCATCATAATGAAACTTAATGAGATGCAGGGAAGAAAGGAGTACAATTCCATTTGTTATGCAGATGATGGCTGCCATCAGTCGCCTGTAAATCACATCAATTATTGCACATCCCTGACTTCGAATTCCAAGCGCATGCTGGCCATAATAGATTATAAAAATGTTTTAGAGCATTTGCATAAGATGAAAAGAATGGAGAATTAATGGAGTAAAGTCGAATATATAGTGCAATAAAGTAAAGATGAGTTAGGTCACTTGTGAATAGCAAAATGTAAAATTTAAATCTTTAACCAACCCTCTTTGTCTAATCCTGAACCATTTGTCCTATTAATGAAACTGAGTGGCATATATTAAGAATGCTGCGCATTTTTATCACCGTTTGATACTCACTTGTACTGAAAACGCACATTGCTACAGTAGGCTGACTCACTCCCCAATTAAAGAGCATGCAGTTCTGTGTCGGGTACGTAATTAATGGGTTTAAAGGACTGAAAAAAAGGCAGGGCTAGAATTATGCTGGACCAGAGTGCAAAAATCACATTCGGCCAGTCGAATATTCAGGTTACCCACGCAATATCAATCTATTTTGAACATTATAGCTGAGTTTCCACTCTGGATAAATAGTAAAACACACCTCCGTACAAACTGGGTCAAGGCAAGATTTAATGGAGGTGTTCAAAACTATGATGAATCCTGATAGAGTAAGTAAGAGGTCATCACCAGGGGCAGGAGAATCTGTGACTAGAGGGCACAGGTTTAAGATATTTAATCCATAGAATCCCTTTAGTGTAGAAGGAGGCCATTTGGCCCAACAGGTCTGCACCAACTCTCTGAAAGAACATCTTACCCAGGCTCACCAGCACCCCCCCCTCGCCCCATCCCCATTACCTAGTGCATTTGTCACAGCCAAACCCCCCTAACCGACACATCTATGGACACTAAGGGATAATTTAGCATGGCCAATCCAACAAACTGCACATCTTTGGATTGTGGGAGGAAACCGGAGCACCCAGAGGAAACCAACACAGACATTGGGAGAATGTGCAAACTCCACGCAGTCACTAAAGACCGGAATCAAGCTTGGGTCCCTGCCACTGTGAGGCAGCAGTGGGACACAATTATGCAAACAAGCCATGGGGAAAAGTTTATTTATTTATTAGTCACAAGTAAGGCTTACATTAAAACTGCAATGAAGTTACCGTGAAATTTCCCTAGTCGCCACACTCTGGCGCCTATTCGGGTCAATGCACCTAACCAGCATGTTCAGACCATTGGGGGAAACCGGAGCACCCACAGGAAACCCACGCAGACACAGGAAGAATGTGCAGACTCCACATAGACAGTGACCCAAGGTAGAATCGAACCCAGGTCCCCGGCACTGTGAGACAGCAATGCTAACCACTGTGCCACCGTGCCAAAAGTGAGGAGAGACTGTTTTACGCGGCAACATATTATCACCTGGATTCCTGGATTACACGGAATAAAAGGGCAATTTTTTAAAACTTTCAGGAGGAAATTGGAAATTAAAAGAGGCGGGAGAGTGGGAGTGATTGGATAGATGATAGTAAATTACTGCGGATACTGGAATCTGAAACAAAAACAGAAAATGCTGGATAATCACAGCATGTCTGACAGCATCTGTGGAAAGAGAACAGAGCTACTGGATAACCGTTCATCAGCGCTTCCTTTCTTTTGGGATTGGGGAAATGTTTTGGGCGCCGCACCTGCGCAAGGATATTTTGGCCCTGGAGGGAGTGCAGAGGAGGTTTACTAGGCTGATACCGGAGTTGAGGGGATTGAGCTATGAGGAGAGGCTGAATAAACTAGGCTTGTACTCGTTAGAGTTTAGAAGAATGAGGGGAGATCTCATTGAGACGTATAAGATGATGAATGGGATGGATAGGATAGAGGTGGAGAGACTCTTCCCGCTCAAAAAAGACAGTAGGACTAGGGGGCACAGCCTCAAGATAAAGGGGAGGCGGTTTAGAACGGAGTTGAGGAGGAACTTCTTCACTCAAAGGGTGGTGAATCTCTGGAATTCTCTGCCCGTTGAAGTGGTGGAGGCTGCCTCGCTAAATATTTTTAAGAAGCGGGTTGATGGGTTTTTGATAAGAGAGGGGATTAAGGGTTATGGGGAGAGGGCGGGAAAGTGGAACTGAGCCACGACAGATCAGCCATGATCTTATTGAATGGCGGGGCAGGCTCGAAGGGCTAGATGGCCTACTCCTGCTCCTATTTCTTATGTTCTTATGTTCTTATGTATATGGTGGTAAGGGGAAAAGAAAGATAGGATGCGGGATAAAACATTGGATGGAAAAATGAATCTATGGAAGGAATGAAGATAAATGGATTGAAATAAAGCTGAAGGTGGAGATGGTTCACAGTCTGAAATTGTTGAACTCAGTGTTAAGTCTGGAAAGCTGTAACTTGCTTAATCAGAAGATGAGCTGCTGTTCCTCCAGTTCACTGGAACATTGTTACCGATGGACATGTGGATATGAGAGCAAGATGGTGAATAGAAATGGCAAGCGACAGGAAGGTCAGGGTCATGCTTACAGATGGACCTAAGGTGTTCTACAAAGCGGTCACCCAGTCTGCATTTAGTTTCTCCAATGTAGAGGAGGCCACTCTGTTGAAGAGTCATCCAAACTCAAAATGTTAGCTCTGTTTTCTCCCAACAGGTGCTGGCACAGATTTTCTGTGATTGGATAGCTCCTTTACTTTGTATGCAATGCTCGTGTACAACTGCACGGTATCCACCAACTTTCTTCCAAATGTATCATAATTAATCACTGTCAGCATCTGTGAGTGACAGTAAACAGTGTGACCTTCCTCGAGTATTCAACAACCCCTCTCGTTCTCCTTTCCCTTTTACCTAGAATGGTGAAAGACCTGCAACATGGAAACTCTTCCCTATTTCTGCTCATCACCTACATGAGATTCTATATCACCCACCATCCCAGCAAGTGGCTCATCTCAAAGTGCCAATCTGGACCAGCCTGCCCGAGCCAGGCAGTACTGCTGCGCACCTATGGCACAACGCCAACAACACCAGCTAGAATCAGCACCTGGTTGCTGATCCCACATTGGAAATCCTAGGCTTTGAGCTCCTGCATGGCCAGCCTGACTGGAGTCAGAATTTGCCGCAACAATCTCTCCCATTGGGAACCATAAGACCAGAAGACACAGGAGCAGAATTAGGCCACTCGGCCCATCGAGTCTGCTCTGCCATTCAATCATGGCTGATATTTTTCTCATCCCCATTCTCCTTTCTTTCCCATAACCCTTGATCCCCTTATTAATCAAGAACCTAATTATCTCTGTCTTAAAGACACTCAATGATCTGGCCTCCACAGCCTTCTGCGGCAAAGAGTTCCACAGATTCACCACTCTGGCTGAAGAAATTCCTCCTCAACTCTGTTTTAAAGGATCGTCCCTTCAGTTTGAGGCTGTGCCCTCTGGTTCTAGTTTTTCCTACTAGTGGAAACATCCTCTCCATATCCACCCTATCCAGGCCTCACAGTATCCTGTAAGTATCAATAAGATCCCCCCTCTCCCTTCTTAACTTCAACGAGTAGAGAGCCAGAGTCCTAAACCGTTCCTCATACAACAAGCTCTTCATTCCAGGGATCGTTCTTGTGAACCTCCTCTGGACCCTTTCCAAGGCCAGCACTTCCTTCCTTAGACATGGGGCCCAAAACTGCTCACAATACTCCAAACAGGGCTTGACCAGAGCCTTATACAGTCTCGGAAGTACATCCCTGCTCTTGTATTCTAGCCCTCGCAGCATGAATACTAACATGGCATTTGCCGACTAAACCTGCACATTAACCTTAGGAGGATCTTGAACAATGATTCCCAAGTCCCTTTGTGTTTCTGATTTCCTAAGCATATTCCCACCGTGAATACTGTGACTCACCCCTGTGCAACTCTGGTGAAGTACAAACCAAAATGCATTTAATTGACAAGTGTCCAACCTGTGCTTCAGTGGTGGTCTCACTGCCCTACACCAGACTGCCAACTGGGTGAACAAGTTCAAATTTGACATCTAGCTGTTCGTCAGTGCATACGACAGTACCAGTGTCTACATGAGTAGAATTTTCAACTACTCCTCATCCTTTGCATTACCATTTTGCCCAAGGCAAGATTTTTTTTTAAAAAAGTGGCTGATTTTCGAGTGGGATAGATAATTAATTCTTCTTTTAAATGCTGGGGTCAAGAGAATCAAATGCGTCGCGTTAAATCAATCTGTAAAATAGCGCACGTAACAAGATGCTGGAGCCTCTAATCAGGATGTGGAAAAAACTACAAAACATGTAAGCCGGACACTGGGAGTTACACCAAAGGGGAAATGCATCTCCGACTGGAGGCAAGGGCTGAGGTGGAGGGGGGCACAAAACTGGCAGAAACAAATCAGAGGCCCTTTTTGAGTTGATTTGATTTGATTTATGATTGTCACATGTATCAAGATACAGTGGAAAGTATTGTTTCTTGCACGCTATACAGATAAAGCATACCGTTCATAGAGAAGGAAAGAAGGTGGTGCAGAATGCAGTGGCACAGTCATAGCTACTGTGTAGAGAAAGATATAATCTCTGCACCCTTAGCCCCGTCCATCCGACAGAAAATAAAACGGGAATATCGGAATGGACAGGGAGTACAAGTGGTTAATTTTCTACCATTCTCAGCTTGTCAGTTGCATTATTTTTATTCAACATCACAACACAATTACAACAGTTCTGTCGTTTGTTCTGGTTTCCTGGTGCAATAGATTCCTGGTACTTTCAGGCATGTAAGAATAAAGATGAATACTCTATTGCACTCTCACTGCTGCTGCCTGACCTGTGAGCACTTTCCAGCATTTTCTGTTCCTCTTTCAGATTGCCAGCATCCATTCTATTCTGCCTTTGTCTAAAGAGGTCGACACAGTGTACATGCTCCTTATTTGAAACAATTTATGGCAAATGGCACAATGTGTGGTGTAACAAAGGAGACCAGTTTGCTTGAATTAAGAATGCTGCATCGATCTTGGATACAGTGCTCAAAGGCGGACTGGTATAATAATTCTATCATCGATTCATATCCCACCCCCTCCCCCATCCAAGTTCACAAATCAGAGCCTCCGCATTCAAGATCTGACTTAATATTTTACATCAAGGGCAGTTCAGATCCTAAAAAAAGTCAATATTTTCCTTAGAGAACTAGCCAGTCAGAATACATAAAACCTCTCTATAAATTCGAAGAATGTGGCTGTTATATAGGCAGGAGATGCATATCGAAGTGCCCAGGGTGGTGCTTACCATGCTTGTGTCTATTAGATAGAATTATATAGAATACACAGCACAGAAACAGGCCATTCGGCCCAACCAGTCCATACTTGCCTCCTCACAACCTACCTCATTTATCTCGATCAGCAGAATCCCCTATACTCATATACTGGTCTAGATTCTTCTTAAGTACATCCACAACACACCTCCATTCTTGGTAGTGGCTACTCCACATTCTCAGCACTCTGTGAAAAGGGGTTTCTTCTCAATTTCCTATCAGCTTTCTTCATGATTATCTCTTACTGATGGCCACTACTTTTGCTCTTGCCTAGAAGACGAAAGACGCTGTCAGTGTAGACGCTATAAAAACCATTCACAAAGACCTGCTTCACAGAGTCAGAGTCCCAGGTTCAATTCCAGCCTCGGGTCACTGTCTGTGTCGAGTTTGCACATTCTCCCCGTGTCTGCACGGGTTTCCTCCGGGTGCTCTGGTTTCCTCCCACAGTGGATTGGCCATGTTAAATTGCGCATTAGTGTCCCGAGATGTGTAGGTTAGGGGAATTAGTGGGATAAATGCGTGGGGTTAAGGGAATTAGGTGGGGTTTGGGCCTGGGTAAGATGCTCTGTCTGAGAGTCAGTGCAGACTCGATGGGCCAAATAGCCTCCTTCTGCACTGTAGGGAACCTATGCTTCTATGCATAGCTTCACTGGGGCACAAGCAAGAGGAAGAGCTTGGTTGGGGTCTGCCATGCCTCTTTGGCATGGTATTGCACAATCACCCATCGAATTTTAAGCAAATATACTACCTGCCTATTGCCCCAAATAACTTACAAATTCTGACTGAAGGAAGATCATTTGGGGTATGAGGTACGACTCTAAATCATGCCTCCCCTGTAACCTTTGTTCTTGCTTTACACTACCTGGCTCAGTGATTCCGTACAGTGGATCACATAACAAAATTCCACCTAAATTCCAAAAAAGAGAATTAAGGTGGATGGATGGATGGATCACCCGACCCCACGCTCCAGAGGATTTACCAGTGCTGCCAAAGTCTTTTGGTTGGTTGGCGAGTCGTTCCACGCTGAGACCAGAAAAACCAGCCTCATATTTATATAGTTCTTTGATCATAAAATGCCTACAGTGCACAGGGAGGCCATTTGGCCCATCGAGCCTGAGCTGACAACGTTCCCACCCACAGTTTATCCCTGTCATCTCGTATATTTACCCTGCTAATCCCCCTGACACTAATGGACAATTTAGCATGGCCAATCCGCCTAACTTGCACATCTTTGAAAAGTAGGAGAGAACCGGAGCACCCGAAGGAAACCCAACCAGACTTGGGGAGAACACGCAAACTCCACATAGACAGTGACCCAAGCCAGAAATCAAACCCAGGTCCCTGGCACTGTGAGGCAGCAGTGCTAACCGATATGCCATTGTGCCACCCTATATTACTGTCAGACTGGATAGATGCCAATCCAGCCTCCCATCCATTGACTCTATCTCAGCAAAGCAGCCAGCATAATTAAGGATCCCACGCACCCTCTTCCATCTTCTTCCATCGGGAAAAAGATACAGAAATCTGAAGTCACGTACCAAGTGATTTAAGAACAGCTTCTTCCCTGCTACTGTCAGACTTTTGGATGAACTTACCTTGCGTTAAGTTGATCTTTCTCTACACCCTAGCTATGACTGTAACACTACATTCTGCACTCTCTCATTTCCTTCTCTATGAACGGTATGTTTTGTCTACACAACACATAAGAAACAATACAATGTATGTTAATAAATGTGACAATAATAAATCAAATCAAAATCAAAAAATCAAAATCTAATCAGTTGTCCTCAACAAGGGAAAGGACCAATGGTCATCACTAAATATGGTGAGGGGTGGTCTTTTCTATTGAACAACTCTCTGTGGGTGTTCAATCAGGAGGCTGGCCAGGACTTCCCAAAAACAATTTACTGCCAATCAAGTACTTCTGTAATGTGTGATCACTGTTGTGATGGAGGAGGTATGACAGTCATCGTTCACACAGCAAGATCCCGGAAACAAAATTGGGAACATGATTAGATACTCTTGGCATTGGTTGAAGGTTCAATATTGGTCAGGGTACGAGGAAGAACTCTGCTGTCCTCCTTCTCAATGGAGCCATGGGATTTTTAGCAGTCATCAGAGAGGACAGACAGTGCAGCACTCCCTCAGTTCTAGTCTGGACTGCCAGCATGGAATTCAAGTCCATGGAGCAGGAGAGTAACGTTCAATACACTGGACTATGGCTCACACTAAAACCCAAGGCAAACATATAGCCATCAGAGAGCTCGATCTCATCAAAGACCAGGCCTGACTTGGAGATTTGTGCTGATTTATTGATGATCTACAGAGATTGCCTGCTTTGATAGATTCTGCAAAAGTTGTCTTTTAACCACAAAGTGAACATAAAATGGAATCTTAAACCAACATCAACAAGCATAGTTAATTTTGGATTACACGGTGGCACAGTGGTTAGCGCTGCTGCCTCACAGTGCCAGGGACCTGGGTTTGACTCCCCCTGTGGGTGGCTGTCTGTGTGGAGTCAGCACATTCTCCCAGTGTCTGGGTGGGTTTCCCACGAGTGCTCCAGTTTCCTCCCACTCTCCAAAGATGTTAGGTGGATTGGCTATGCTAAATTAGTGTCAGGGGAAGTAGTAGGGTCAATAAGTGGGATTATGGGGATAGGGCCCGGGTGGGATTGTTGTCGGTGCAGACTCCATGGGCTGAATGGCCTCCTTCTGCACTGCAGGGATTCTATGATTCCATGCCAATGTGTGCGATAGTAACATTATTAGCAATGAACGGTACAATGTGCCTTTGCCCTGTAGTTGTGTGTCACTAGATTGGTGTGAATTCTCACCATTGCCAGCGGCCCACTGATTGACGTCCTTTGGAGCGGATCCAAGCTTTTCAGAGCTTTACATGTTTGTAATTAAACCGGGAGTGTTTTCTTTTCCACTACATATGACCTTGTGCCACAATATGCAAGCAAACAGAACTGAGGCTTAATACACCAGTAAATGTTTTTCCTGCACTTGAAATGAAATCTGTCGGACTTGGAAAGATGCCAGGGGAAGCAGTGAGAAATTCTATTGGCTCTGGGGCTCCATCAGTAACCTGGAGCTTGTGAGTTCAAATTCCATCATGTAAAGTTGTGAAATGGGTTCCAGGAACCGAATAATTTGTAGCCTGGTATTAGATAATGAAAGCTGATGGCTTTTTTTTGTAAAGATCCAACTGCTTCATTAATTCAATTCAATCCATTTTACAGAAAAAAAAATTTAACTAGGCCCTCAGCGTGGGCAGGGCCATTGAATCGGTAGGGAGGGCCCAGCTCCCTGTTGCCTTGCCTTTTACTTGTAGTGTACCTTCTCACAGAACTTTTCCCTTTGGGGAATATTGGAAAGGTGGTGAAAGGATTTCCAACCCACCAAACTGTATCATAAACACTCCTTCCAACAAATCCTACTGTGGTACTTGAACCCAGAGCTTAGAATCATAGACCCCTACAGTGCAGAAAGAGGCCCTTCAGCCCATCGAGTCTGCACCGAACACAATCCCACCCAGGCCCCACCCCCATACATATTATACCCACTAATCCCTCTAACCTACGCATCCCTAGACACTAAGGGGCAATTTCTTAGCATAGCCAATCAACCTAACCCGCACAATCTTTGGATTGTAGGAGAAAACCGGAGTATCCGGAGGAAACCCACGCAGACACGAGGAGAATGTGCAAACTCCACACAGACAGTGACCCGAGCCGGGAATCGAACCCAGGAGCCTGGAGCTGTGAAGCAGCAGTGCTAACCACTGTGCTACCGTGCCGCTTCTAGCCCAAAGACGTGGATACGACCACTGTTCCATCCTGACTCCTTGTAATTCAGTCTGGTGTGAGACTTGAAGTGGAGATGCCGGCGTTGGACTGGGATAAACACAGTAAGAAGTCTCACAACAAGTTCTGGGGGAACTCTCCACTCACCTGACGAAGGGGCAAACCCCGAAAGCCTGTGGGTTTACTATCGAATAAACTTGTTGGGCTTTAACCTGGTGTTGTGAGACTTCTTACTGTGGGACTTGAACCCAGAGCTTCTGGTCCAAAGACGTGGATACAGCCACTGTTCCGTCCTGACTCCTTGTAATTCAGTCTGTTGTCGGGCAGGTTGAAGATGGCCTTTCTGCTCGAAGGCCAACTGAGGGCTCCAGGTGTCCTGAGAGAGGGCCAGCTTTGTGGATGTGTCTCCTGACTGGACACCCTTTGGCCCACGGAAGTTTGGTCAATAAAAACGACCATCCCGCTCCATATTTAATGATGACCACTTGTCCTTCCCCTTGCTGAAGCCTACTGGATTGGCACCTAACCAGTCCTGTGAGTCCCAACCAGCAACTTATCTGAGTTGCCGGTCCTTCTCCACGGTTGCTGGCCCAGGTTAGCTGCAATACCACCAGTGGCCACTGCTCTCTCTGGCGCCGCTGGGACTGAAGAGTTTCCAGCCGTCTGATTGGTTGGCAACCCTGGATCTTCACCATTAAAGGGACATAGCCGTGACACCTGGCAATTAATTGCTTAACGTCCTTTGAATTGCGTGCGTGGGGCATGTGGAAATGACCACAAATGAGTCTCCATAACCACCATTAAAGTGTATGGCAGCACAATGGCACATGGTTAGCACTGCTACCTCACAGCACCAGGGACTTCCAGTGGCTGTCTGTGTGAAGTTTGCACATTCTCCCAGTGTCTGCATGGGTTTCCCCCAGGTGCTCTCATTTCCTCCAACACTAAGAAGTCTCACAACACAGGTTAAAGTCCAACAGGTTTATTTGGCACCACAAGCCACAAGCTTTCGGAGTGCTGCTCCTTCATCAGGTGAGTGGGAGTTCTGTTCACAGACAGGGCATATAAAGACACAAACTCAATTTACAAAATAATGGTTGGAATGCGAGTCTTTATGGGTAATCAAGTTTTAAAGATACCGACAATGTGAGTGGACAGAGGGTTAAGCACAGGTTAAAGAGATGTGTATTGTCTCCAGCCAGGACAGTTAGTGAGATTTTGCAATCCCAGGCAGGTTGTGAGGGTTACAGATAGTGTGACATGAACCCAAGATCCTGGTTGAGGCCATCCTCATGTGTGCGGAACTTGGCTATCAGTCTCTCCTCAGCAATTCTGCATTGTCATGTGTTGTGAAGGCTGCCTTGGAGAACGCTTACCTGAAGCATACTCCAAGGCAGATCAGCTAAAGCTATGTACTAGTTTCAACAACTAGTTCTTCACCCAGACATACCGAACAGCCATGGGGACCAAATTCGCACTTCAATACGCCAACATCTTCATGCATAGGCTTAAACAAAACCTCTTCACCGCACAGGACCTTCAACTGATGCTATATACCAGATACATCAATGATATTTCCTTTCTTTGAACTCATGGTGAACAATCATTGAAACAACTATATGATGACATCAACAAGTTACATCCCACCATCAGAGTCACCATGGGCTACTCTCCAGAATTGGTTATTTTCTTGGACGCACACATCTCAAACAAGGACAGTCACCTCAGCACTTCACTGTACCGCAAGCCCACGGATAACCTCACGATACTCCACTACTCCAGCTTCCACCCTAAGCATGTTAAAGAAGTCATCCCCTACGGACAAGCCCTCCGTATACACAGGATCAGCTCAGATGAAGAGGATTGCTACAGACACCTCAGACACTGAAAGATGCCCTCATAAGAACAGGATACGTGCTTGATTCATCCGTCGACCGTTCCGACACGCCACAGCGAAAAACCGCACCAACTCCTCAGAAGACAAGGGACACGGCAAACAGAGTACCCTTCGTCGTCCAGTACTTCCCTGGAGCGGAGAAGCTATTACATCTTCTCCAGATCCTTCAACATGTCATCAATGAAGATGAACATCTCACCAAGGCCATCCCCACACCCCCACTTCTTGCCTTCAAACAACCACACAATGTCAAACAGAGCATTGTCCGCAGCAATCTACCCAGAGAACAATGACCGCAACACCCACACAACCCTGCCATAGCAACCTCTGCAAAACATGCTGGATCATCAACACAGATACCACCATCTCATGTGAGAACATCGTCTACCAGGTACACGGTACATACACTTGCAACTTGGCCAATATTGTCTACTTGATATGCATGATGTGGAGATGCAGCGTTGGACTAGGGTAAACACAGTAAAAGTCTCACAACACCAGGTTAAAGTCCACAGGTTTATTTGGTTGATGAAGGGGCAGCACTTGAAAAGCTAGCGGCTTGTGCTACCAAATAAACCTGTTGGACTTTAACCTGGTGTTGTGAGACTTCTTACTGTGTTTACATGATACACTACAGGAAAGGATGTCCCGAGGCATGGTGCACTGGGGAGACCGTGCAGACACTATGACAACAATGAACACCACTTGACAAACACCAGGCAGGAGTGTTCCCCTCCTATTGAGGAACACTTCAGTAGTGACAGGCATTTGGCCTCTGATTTTCGGGTAAGCGTTCTCCAAGGCGGCCTTCACAATACACGACAGCGCAGAGAGGCTGAGCAGAGACTGATAGCCAAGTTCCGCACACATGAGGGCAGCCTCAACTGGGATCTTGGGTTCATGTCACACTATCTGTAACCCCCACAACTTGCCTGGGCTTGCAAAATCTCACTAACTGTCCTGGCTGGAGACAATACACATCTCTTTAACCTGTGCTTAACCCTCTCTCCACTCACATTGTCTGTACCTTTAAGACGTGATTACCCGTAAAGACTCGTATTCCAACCATAATTTTGCAAATTGAGTTTGTGTCTTTATATGCCCTGTTTATGAACACAAGTCCCACTCAACTGATGAAGGGGCAGCGCTCCAAAAGCTTGTGGCTTGTGCTACCAGATAGACCTGTTGGACTTTAACCTGGTGTTGTGAGACTTCTTACTGTGCTTACCCCAGTCCAACGCCGACATCTCCAAATCATTCCTCCCACACTGCAAAGGTGTGCAGGTTAGATGGATTAGCCATACTAAATTGCCCCTGAGTGCCAGGGGGACCAGCAGGTAAATGAATGGGGTTACAGAGATTGGGTCTGGGTGGGATTGTTGTCGGTGCAGGTTTGATGGGCTGAATGGCCTTCTGTACTGTAAGGATTCCATAAATTCACCCCAATGCGACTGGTCCATGGTGGCAGCCAATGTGTCACCCACATTCTAAGAACAAATTTAATACATTCTTGCACTAACAGGTTTGTTGGGGTGACAGGAAGACGGGGTGGGGGGGGGTTTAATTTTGACCTAACGCTACGGAAGGGAAACTCGCAGGACTGGGTGGAATGACGGATTGACATTCTGTTCACAATCGCTCTCCGCTGAATTCAGAATAAAGTCAGCAGGAGATAAACTAGCATCATGCCCAATCCCATCTGCCTCCATCGTGGATTGTCATTGCACTGAGAAATTCCGTTTGCCTTCTGTCTCCAAATGGTCCCACCATTTCCTCCTTTGCTTGAGATCAGAACAGCCTTGACAGTTACTGAGTTAATTACTCGGTGCATGTGGAATGGCGAGAGCAGCGATTAATAAAAACAGAGACTGAAATAATCTGGGATTGAAATGTTAGTACCATTGTTTCAACAAAGTGTTGAGTTTTTTTAACCAGAGCTTGTATTAGGGATGCTATTTGTTACACATCAATATTTCTCCTTCCCGCTTTTCACTCCTTTGACTGTCCTTGTCACTATTAAAACCAATTAATGCTTTAATTAGGATGAATACCGCACGCTATTCTTTAATGCATTAAGCACAATGTCTTGGCATTAATCAAACCAACAGTGATGGGTTCTATTACAGCTCCAGTCACATTGAACTTCATTCACAGGTACCTCCTAACAGAAGGAGACAAATTCTGGACTGGAGTTTCTCCAGCTTTGCTCCTGCTCCAACAAAGTAATTTTCCAGAAGGTGCACAGATGTGTACAGAATCATAGAATCCCTATCCCGTAGAAGGAGGCCATTTGGCCCATTGACTCTGCACTGACCACAATCCCACACAGCCCCTGTCCCCGTAACCTCTCATATTTACCCTCTAATCCCCCTGATACTGGGGTAATTTAGTGCAGCCAATCAACCTAATCCACACATCTTTGGACTCTACTTTCATGTTCATGGAGAAACATTGAAACATAGAAACTAGAAGCTGAAGTAGGCCATTCAGCCCTTCGAGCCTGCTCCTCCATTCATGTTGATCATTGAATTCAATGTCCTGATTCTCCCTTCCCCAATATTCCTTGATTCCTTCAGTCCCAAGTGCTATATCTAATTTCTTCTCAAAATCAGACAACGCTCTGGCCTCAATTACTTCCTGTGCTAGTGAATTCCACACATTCACCACCCTCTGGGTGAAGAAATTTCTCCTCTCCTCAGTTCTAAAAGGTTTACCCCTTATCTTCGAACTATGATCCCTAGTTCTGGATTCCCCCATCACTGGGAATATTCTTTCTGAATCTACCCCTGTAAAAATGTTATAAGTTTCTGAAGCTTCAGGGTGGGAGCTGCTCTGGCAGAATTTTTAGACGCATTAATTTAGCTCCAGCGACCAACACTGGAAGTGGAGGCTGGCAGTGGATGGGACGGGTTGAAAGTGGCATCACTTACAGATGTTATTAGTCTTGTTTGTGACATCTTCCCTCACAGTGGACAATCAGTTAAGTATCAATTGAAGATAAGCTGAGGAAACAATGAGAGTCATGGACAGGCTGGTTTGCAGAAGAGTTTATGATCTGAGGAAGCGGGGGGTGCGTAGTCATTCCTGTAACACTGACATCAGCTTTCAAAGACTACACTGGTTGCCCTTTACAAGCACGGCTGGAAATTCTCACTCATTAGTCAATATGCCGTGTAGAGGTGTATTTGTCAAATTACTGATAGCTTGCTTAAGTGGCACGCTCACAGTGTTACTGTCCTGATAATCCAGAGCAAATTAAATAAGATTTTCTCACCACTCCTGATTTCCCCAGAGAGCTTAGCTGCCATTAATTGGAAATGTGTGGAACAACATTAGTCATCTTTTACAGTCTTAAAGATGTAATTCTATAAACGATGGGTTTTTAACGTGATGCTAAGCAGGTGGGGTCAGCTCACAACTTGCTTATTCTCAGCTACCCCACTGTGTGTGGGAGACTCCATGTAGAGAGGTCACTGATGGATGTCGAATCTGTCCTCTTTGCAAGTGTCAACTGCGGCTCAGTTAGTAACATTCTCACTTCAGCGTGAGAGGATTGTGTGTTTAAATCATACTCTAGAGATTTGAGTATAAACTTCCCTGACACTCCCAGTGGGTGCAGTGCTGAAGGAGTGTGGCACCCGATGGAGATGTCCTTTTACATAGAATGCTTACACTACAGAAGAAGGCCATTTGGCCCATCAAGTCTGCACAATCCCACCCAGGCCCTATGCTCGTAACCTCACATATTTATCCCACTAATCCCTCTAACCTACTCATCCCGGGACACTAAAGGGCAATTTAGTGTGACAAATACACCTAACCCACAGGAGGAAATGGACGCATCCAGACGTAACCCACACAGACTCAGGAAGAACGTGCAAACTCTGCACAGACAGTGACCCAAGCCAGGAATCGAACCCATGTCCCCGGAGCTGCGAGACAGCAGTGCTAACCACTGTGCCATTGTGCCTCCCAGATGGGATATTAAACCTAGGCTCTACCTGCCTGCTCAGGGGGATGTGAAAGATTCCCTGGCGATATTGCAGAAGAGTTCCTCTCGCGTCCCACCCAATATTTATCCCTCAATCACCATCACCTGAACAAATACTTTTGTGAAGAGCATGTCATCTGTGGGATCCTGCTGTGCACAGATTGGCTGTCAGGTCTCCGACATTCTTAAATATCACATTTCATTGGATTTTGGGACACATCTGAGGTTGTGAAAGATGTTAACGCATGTCTTTCTTTCGAATCCCAGATGGAGAATGAGGGGGGCTTTTCGCATCTTCACTGGGAAGACAGGCAGACAGTATGGCTAGGATTTTACTACCCCAAAGTCAACGGACATTTCCGTTGTCTGCCCCTTGCCCTCTCCAATTCCATGAAGGACGGTTAGTAGAAATCCGGCGTCCATGTTGGATGCTTTATTTGCTTAAATAACAAGGCTTAATCAAATAAAAAATGCACATTGAGGAAAAGATCAGAGAGTTGACAAGTTGGGTTTTAAGGGAATCTGAAAGTAGTTTTGGGTTCAGGGTGGTGTTCGAACGATGCTGGTGACTCAGGTACCGACAGTGAGGCAACAGGATCACAGACTGCAAGTGGCGACCTGCCTGAAGGAACATTGATGAGGTTGGGGGTGGCTGGGTGGGGCTGGCGGAAGAAAGAGACAGGGAGGTCAAAGGATATGAATGGATTTAATCACGAGGGCGGGCATTTTAACATCTGAATTGTAGGATGAAAGGGAACTGATGGGAGTTCAGCAAAGGACAGAAGAGAGGGCGAGCGAGACCCAGTGCCGGAGAGGAATGGATCTGAATGACTTGATTTGATTTATTGTCACATGTATTGGGATACAATGAAAAATATTGTTTCTTGTGTGCTATACAGACAAACCAAACCATTATTAGAGAAGGAGAGGGTGCAGAATGTAATGTTATAGCCAGAGATAGGGGTAGAGAAAGGTCAACTTAATGCAAGTCCATTCAAAAGTTTGATGACAACAGGGAAGAAGCTGCTCTTGAGTCGATTGGTAGGTGATCTCTGACATAGACACATAGAAACTAGAAGCAGGAGTAGGCCATTTGGCCCTTCAAGCCTGCTCCACCATTTATTTTGAACATGGCTGACCCTAATCCCCCCTTCCTCCCATATCCCTTGATCCCTTTAGCCCCAGAGCTATGACTAATTTCTTCTTGACTTCAGACTTCTGTATCTTTTTACCGACAGAAGAAGGTGGAAGACAGAATGTCCAGAGTGCGTGGGCTCTTTCATTATGCTCGCTGCTTTGCCGAGGCAGCAGGAAGTGTAGACAGTGTTAATGGATGGGAGGCTGGTTTGTGGGATGGACTGGGCTTTGTTCATGACCCTTTGTAGTTTCTTGCTGTCTTGGACAGAGTAGGAGCCATATCAAGCTGTGGTCCAACCAGAAAGGATGCTTTCTATGGTTCATCTATAAAAGTTGGTGAGAGTCGTAGTGGACATGCTGAATTGCTTTAGTCTTCTGAGAAAGTAGAGGCGTTGGTGGGCTTTCTTAACCATAGCATCGGCATGGAAGGAAGAGGACTGGTTGTTGGTGATCTAAAAACTTGAAGCTCTTGACCATTTCCAGCTGAAGTTTACAGAGCATGGAGGGTGGGAAACTAATCTGCAGTAACTAAGCCTGGAGAAAATAAAGGCATGGCTAAGAATTCCAGCAGCAAATGAGTTGAGGTCGGGGGGTGGGGGAAGGAGGCAAGGGGTTGTCAAATGGTATTGTTATTAGTGTCACAGAGGTGAACCTTTGGGAAAGAGAGAAAAGAAAGACTTGCATTTATATAGCACCTGTCACAGGAATTGCTTACAGCCAATGAGGGGCTTTTGGGTTGAAGGCACTGTAACAATGTAGAAAATGTGCAGACGGCAAGATCCCACAAAGAGCAATGGGTACATGATCATTTCTTTCAGCAGTGCTGGCTGACGAATGGTTATCGGTCAGGCATTGGGTGGCGGTGGGGGAGGGGGGGGGGGTGTGGGGGGGACCTCTCCTGCTCTTCTTCGAACAATGTCCGGGAAATTTTTACCTGATGGGGGCTCAGTTTACCAGTTCATCTGTCCCAGAAAGTGCAGCAATCCCTCAGTATTGCGTTGGAAGGATCAGCCTGGATTTTGTGTTCCTGATATTCAGCTCAGGGTTAAACAGTTTTGATCTCATCACTACTAAACCCAAAATATACCTGTTCAGGTGTTATCATAACTATGCACAATTCTCTGAATATGACCGACCCTCAGGATTTAATACTTTTGTTAGGAACATAACAAAGGCTAAGAAAGTGTCAGATTTGATCCTCATGGTACAGTTGGACTTGTGAAATGTGACTGAATTATTGAGAATTAGACGCTCGTAAAATATTTAGTGTTGCGAGGCGATTCTGGGTGAGTGTGGCTATGAAATCTAATTACACTAATGTTTTCACACTGGAATGGGAAGATAGCATCAAGATCGGCTATTACAGATTAAAGGGCTGTCACATTCATACAGTCAGCAAAAGAACATCTTCCGGCATGGTTTGTGCAGAGAGGCCTCAGAGGATAAATATGAGGAATTGTCAGTTTGAGGATGATTAATCTGATTGAAGCTAGCAACATTGGCACTTACTTTGCCCAGTCACAAATAGATCAATCCTACAAATGCAGCGTAGAATAACTCTGCAGTCGCTCAGTTATAGGTCAGATTATCTAGATTAGTTTTTCCAATTGTTATCTGAAAGATAAATTACAGATCTCTCTCTCTCTCTCTCATCCTCTTTTCAGATATTATTCCCCAAGGGGATGTTGGTGACCCTGAACCTCCATACACACACATGAAATAGGAGCAGAAAGAGGCCATTCAGCCCCTCAAGGTTGTTCACTGTTCAATAAGACCATGGCTTATCTGTTTGTGTGTTGAATTTCACATTTCCATCAACCCCCGATAATTTGCCTAACAAGAATATATTTCAAATAAGAGAAAAGGGATAAGAGGGGGTATGGGGAACAGGCGGGGAGGTAGGGTAGTAAGGGAGAGATCACCCATGATCTGACTGAACGGCGGAATAGACTCAAAAGGCTGAATTTGCCAACTTCTGCTCCTAATTCCGAACACTAGCTACCCTTGCCTTAGAAATATTCGATGACCTGTGTTCATCTTCTTCTGGAAATGTTGATCATCTTCATTGCTGGTACATTCATTCAGCTTGTGAGGCTGTTTAGAGAGATCATTCTTTGTCTACCTCAATCTCTTTCACCATCAATCTTTCCCATCAGTATCAGATTTTCTTAATCAAATTAAGAAAGCCTGATGCTGATGGAAAATCATGGAGCAGCACAGTGGCACAGTGGTTGGCATTGCTGCCTCACGGCGCCAGGGACCCGGGTTCAATTTCCAGCTTGGGTCACTGTCTGTGTGGAGTTTGCAAGTTCTCCCTGGGTCTGCGTGGGTTTCCTCCAGGTGCTCAGGTTTCATCCCACAGTCCGAAAGACGTACTGGTTAAATGGATTGACCTGAACAGGTACCGGAGTGTGGTGACTAGGGGAATTGCAGTGTAATGTAAGCCTTATTTGTGACTAATAAATAAATTTCGTAATTTCTTATTACATAACCAAGAAATTCCAACCATCCCTCCCTGATCTTGATGGGAGACTTCTTTTGATCTTCGGTTTTACCATCATTGGTAGTGTGACTTGTCCAGACTATTGTCATCATTTATCTCAAAAGCCATAACTTTGCATCTTCAACTACTCACTATATTGCTTCACTGACCTTCCAACACTCGCCTCCCTGTGTCAACATTGGTGTGAAGTAGCAGTCCAGGATTGTAAGCTTAGTTTCCAAGGCTAATTTTATGCTTTTTTGAAATGTATCTTTGGCCTTTCTAATTCTTTTGTCTTATTTTTTCGTCATTCTTTCCACCCAATAATTCCCAGGTAACAACATCTGTCTACCTGTGTGATCCATTCATTCTTCACTGTGATCTTATAGTCTACTACGACTTTCATCTTGGACACTGCCAGACATTTTGTGATAGAGTAGTATATACTCTCCCTTTTTTTTTCCACTTATCAGTCTGTAACCAAAATCTTTTTCTTTTCAGACTCAGCAATAAGAATGGTATCATTGACATATCTAATATTACTAACCTTGTAACTACTAATCCAGGAAAATCATCATTCCATCTGAGAATATTTTCACGATACCACCCTCCCTCACCCTACATCTGTAACTCCACACTTTTACCCTGGCCAACTACACATCTGCTCAGAGAGGCGATGGAAAGTCGGTATTATTGGTAGACTATTAATCCAGAAACTCAGCTAATGGTCTAGGGACCCAAGTTCAAATCCCACCTTGGCAGATGGTGGATTTTTAATTCGATTAAAAAGTATCTGGAATTAAGAATCTACTAAGGACCATGAAACTGTTGTTGATTGTTGGAAAAACTCGTCTGGTCCATTAATGTTCTTTAGGGAAGGAAAATCTGCCATTCTAACCTTGACTGGCCTACATGTGATTCCAGAGCCACAGCAATGTGGTTGATTTTCAACTTCTCTGAAATGGCCTAACAAGCCATTCAGTTGTATCAATCAATCACCACTGCAGCGTTTCAGGAAGTTTTAAAGTTTAGAGTTTATTTATTACTGTCACAAGTAAGCTTACATTAACACTGTAATGAAGTTACTGTGAAAATCCCCTAGTTGCCACACTCCAGCACCTGTTTGCATTCGCTGAAGGAGAATTTAGCGTGGCCAATCCACCTAATCAGCATGTCTTTCAGACTGTGGGAGGAAACTGTAGCAAGCAGGAAACCCCTGCAGACACGGGGAGAATGCACAGACTCCACACAGACACTGATCCAAACCGGGAATTGAAACTGGATCCCTGGCACTGTGAGGCTGCAGTGCTCACCCCTGTGCTGCCCACCTTCTCAAGGGCAACTAGGGATGGGCAATAAATGCTGGCCTATCCAATGACTCCCATGTCCCATGAATGAATTCTTAAAAATTCTTTGAAGTGTGGGAGAGAACCAGAGCACCCAGTGAAAACTCACTGATACATATGGAAGAATGTGCAAACTCCATACTGACAGCCACCCAAGGCTAGGATTGAACCCAGGTCTCTGGTCCTGTGAGGCAGCAGTGATAAGCACTTTGCCACTCTAGTTGTCTTTTCCATTTCCCTTCTCAATGCACTTTGTAGACAACTTTACAGTTGCTCGTTTCTCCCTATTTAGCCTGGAGACATCGTTAAAACTTTTTTGCTTGTCAATTCTCTTGACTGCGAAGACAGCAGCAATCTTTACTAAAAGCTGACCATCGGCTTTCTGTCCCTGAAAAGCAAAGATTTTAGAGCATCATTTGTGAAGGAGAAAGTCACCTTTGGTTCTCACAGCTCTCCATTACCAGGGGTCTTTCCAATGGGTCTGGGTCTTTGATAGACTAGCGTTTCTCCAAAAGTTTGCACCACCTACTGGTCTTACCCCACCCGACTCTGCCTTCCACAACTAAATAAACACATCTGAATTCAATGGAACTCATGAAAACTGAAAATGATTTTGTGATAAATCAAGGGTGATTTGATATGGCTCAAAGTAACAAGGGCTTTATTGCCAATGAGAAATAAGTATTTACAACAAAAGATCGGATTGGATCAGCCATGTGACTAAATTATTCTCCTCCCAGCCTCCAACTGTGGCATCTCCTCGACCAGGGATACTCACCCTTGTTTCTGATTGGCTCAGCTTCCCACCTTGACTATCCAATGGTCCGGCGTGACCCTCAGGTAACACATCCTTAAAGGGTCACGCTGTCAGTTTTGCTACTTTAACATTTGCCACCAAATGTAATAAATTCATCATCCTTTTTCAATGAATAAGCAAGTTTCATGCTGGAAATAATTTTCAAATGATAAACATTAATAGTGCTAGGGGATGTATACACATGGAGCATTCAAATGGTGGCTGCCTTCCATCTTGTAAGTCAATTCTTTGCGCTGCGCTGGTCAACTCAGTGTTACCTATCACCTGGTGCTTAAGAGTCCCACTCTGACATGGCATTCTCTACCACATTAGCAGCACAGGAAGACAATCAGCTGAGAGTGAGCCGCATTCATTGGCCTCTCTTTTCTCTGCCCCTCTTCTTCGTCAGCTGAACATTTTACTTCTGCTCACTTCTTCCAAAGGTCTTCCAAACACTCAATCTCCAGAGGATGTTAGCCTCCAGAGTTCACGCCCTCTGTCAGCCTTCAGAGGTCATGGCCTTCAGCAACTATGTCCCAGTTGTCAGTGCTAGCTGTCTTCGTGCTTCGCTTGCAAGTGTCCATGTAGTGAAGGTATGGACACTCAAGAGGAATGGATGGACGTTCAGGAGGGATGGACGCTCAGGAATTGTGACCCAGTGGCTGGTCCACCTTAAGAATGTTTTTGGATATATGGGCATCATCATCCAATGATTGAGCTATTGCTTAGCAATGAGTAAATGCTGATGGAATTAATATGCTCCAAGACCTCTGAGTTAGTGACTTTGCTCTGCCAAGATTTATCAAGGATATGTCCGGAACAACGAAGGTGGAAACTGTTCGGCTTTTTCTCCTGCTGAGTGTATGTTGTTTAGGTCTCACCACTGTCGAGGAGTGCTCTGAGGACACAGGGTTGGACACAGTGCAGCTCTGTTGTTACATGGTCCCTTTCTCAGATTAGACATAAAGCTGCTGATGTTGCAGTGTGTGTGTGTTGATTTCAGCATCGAATGACAGATTGCTGGGGATTGTGGAGTCTAGATATGTGACTCTATTAACAAATCCCAGCATCACATTGTCAGTGCTGATAGTTGGCTGTATGGCAACACCCTGAACCATGACGTTTGTCTTCATGGTTTGATTATCAACATCAAGCTCTTTACAGGTGTGGTGTAGCTTGCTCTGCAACATCAGCAGCGTAGAGCACATTTCGAATGAGGACTTGGTGCAACCTTGTCTTCGATCTCAGGCTGTCGGTTCTGGTATGTATGTAGATCACTAAGAGCACCAGGAACTGTTTCATGTAAAGTCAAACTGACTGCAAAGGTGGTACACTTATAATTGTATAAGAATACTCAGATGTCCTTTGACACTGGGTATGTCAGGGCAAAATATGAAGAAGTCAAAAAGGCAATGGATCCATCAGCAAAGGGAACAACTCCATTGAAATCAGATACACGGGAGCTCATCACCAACTGCAATAAACAGTTGTAAAGGTGGGTGAAACATTACCTTGAGTTATACTCAGAAGAATATTGTCATCAAAGAAGCTCTAAGAACAAAAGAACTTAAGGATTAGTAGCAAGAGTAGGCCATCTAGCCCCCAAGCTTGCTTCACCATTCAATCAGATCAGGCTGATCTTTTCATGGACTCAGCTCCACTTACCTGTTTACTTACGATAACCCTTCTAGAGAGCATGGGAAGTCTGCTGGACAGCAGAGTTAAATATCAAATCCACAGTGAAGAACTTTGGCTAAGCCATTGACTCAGGTGCCTTGGGCAAAGCTCCAGGTACTGATGCTATACTGCTTGAGCTTATCAAACACTGGAAACGGACACTCCTACAACATCTGTATGAACATCTCTGTCTCTGCTGGATGGAGGGGACAGTGCCCCAGGATATGCATGGTGTAAAGATTGTGACCCTGCACGAGAACAAGGGCAGCCACAGCGATTGCAATGAATGTTGAGGCATCTCCCTGCAGGGCATCAGGAAAAGTATTTCCCCCTGTTACCCTTATCAGATAACCAATCCTGCCTGAATGGATCTACTCTCATTCCCAGTGGGGTTTCAGAGCTGGAAGATTGACACAATCATCTTCGTCCAGCAGCTGCAATTGGAGTAATGGTGAGCAAAGTAGACCACAATAGATTGTCTTCAAAGATCTCACCAAGACTTTTGGCTGTGTGAGCTGCTGGAGAAAATTGGCTGCCCGCTGAAGCTGCCCCGTATCATTTCCTTTTTCCATGACAACACGGTGAATCAGGTCAGCCATGATAGAGCAACATTGGAAGCTCCTGAGATCTGCAGTTTCATAAGATGTGGCTGTCTTACGCCTTCAGGTCATCCACAGATCTGCTTAAGAAGTTCGAACGTGTATTGTAAAATCATCACAATAATCTTCTTCTATGAAATAGGTGCAATCTTGCATCTACATCAAATCAAACAGTATCAACAAGAACACAAATCTTGCTCTAAAACCAGTTGTTGTTGCTGACAGTCATGACAAATCTTGCCTGAACATACATATGCCAATCTGGCTGTGTGCCATCACGTGTGTTTATAGAGTGTTTATTGGTGAAATAAGTCGGCTTACATTAACACTGCAATGAAGTTACTGTGAAAATTCCCTAGTTGCCACACTCCGGTGCCTGTTCGGGTACTCTGAGGGAGAATTTAGCACCTAACCAGCACACCTTTTGGACTGTGGGAAGAAACCAGAGCACCCAGAGGAAACCCACGCAGGCTCAGGGAGAACATGCAGACTCCACACAGACAGTGACCCAAGCTGGGAATCAAACCCGGGCCCCTGGCACTGTGAGACAGCAGTGCTAACCACTGTACCACCGTGCTAGTAAATGATGAGGATAAGGGCTCTGGCCTGTTCTCTCAAATGGCCTTGGCTGTGGTGTTGAATATTGGTGACTGGCTGTTTGATCCAGCCTGCAGAGTTGTGACATGCTCGATTATAGATTGAAGGCAGTGATTTGTTAACCGATATATTATCATTGCATGGTGCAAATAGCAAGATGGTAGGAAGCGATCACGATGAAACATGAGCTTTGATCATCCAGCAATTCCTATGTTTTAATAAATTATAATCCAGATGTCTCAGCTGACACCCGATCAAGGAAGCATGAGGCAAAAATACAGAGGTACTTGCACTATTTTAGTTGGTGTCAGACAGACCCATTAGAATGAGCTGTTGGTAAACCCAAAGCAAACATTCAGCCATGATTGACACGAGATACCTCGGGAGGAAAGAAAAGGCATGAAATATAAATGCAGATTCAGATGGCATTTCTCATGTTATGAAAGGTCTGAGTGAATTTCTAAGCCATTTCAAGCCGTGTTTCATTTCAGAGTTGATGTTTCGGTTCACCTTGTTAAAAAATTGATCCAGCCCAAAGAATGTCAAGACAAAACTTCACCAGTGAGTGTCCCAAGCCCAACACAACAGTGCAAGTGAACTTTAATCTGCGCCCCGCTGAAAGGCACAACTTTATGCTTTCCATATTTTATACTTCCTACGAGGGTTTGTACCTGCAAGCTAGTTTTTAATGACTTTCTTCTGGACCCTGATATCCTTATTATGATATCTCTTCTCCCTAAACGATTCCCTATCTAGAATTTATTTATTTTCACCCTACATTCTTATGTCCAAACTATGCCACCTCAAAGATATGATGTGGAGATGCCTGTGTTGGACTGGGGTGGGCACAGTAGGAAGTCTACAAAAGAAGTTACAAAAGGTCATGAATGAAGCCCATTCCATCATGCAAACCAGCCCTCCATCCATTGACTTTGTCTACACTTCCCATTGCCTCGGCAAAGCAGCCAACATAATTAAGGACCCCACCCACCCCAGACATTCTCTCTTCCACCTTCTTCCTTTGGGAAAAAGATACAAAAATCTCAGGTTACATACCAACTGATATAAGAATAGCTTCTTCCCTTCTGCTGTCAGACTTTTGAATGGACCTACCTCACATTAAGTTGATCCTTCTCGACACTCGAGCTATAACTGTAACACTATGCTACTATAACACTGTAGCACTCTCTTGTTTCCTTCTCTACGAACGGTGTGCTTTGTTTATATAGCATGCAACAAACAATATTTTTCACTGTATGCTAATACATGTGACAATAATAAATCATATCAAATCAAAGTCTCACAACACCAGGTTAAAGTCCAACAGTTTTATTTGGAATCACGAACTTTTGGAGCGCTACTCCTTCATCAGGTGAGCGAGCAGAGCTCCAAAAGCACATGATTCCAAATAAACCTGTTGGACTTTAACCTGTTGCTGTGAGTCTTCTCACTGTTTCAAAATAGACCAGCTCCTTGAAGACCCTCTGCAGATGTGGCCTCCCACACAGGGCCCTTATACCTCACCTCACTCTTCCAGTAGCTCTGTGGACCTTCTGTTCATTCTGTCAACCATCTTCATTGCCAATAGAAAGCCTGCTAAGTCACCCACATGTAGGAGTGATTAATTTGTGCATAAAGTTGTGAAGTGAGGAAACTGTCCTTCAGCAATGGCCAGACCATTCCCTGTAGACATTACAAACCTGAAAACAATTTTGGAAAACACATGTAGAATTGTACTAACAGCCAGAAAAAAATCAACCAGCAACAAACCTATGAATAATTGATGATCCTTTAAAATAGTGCTGGTGGAAGCCTTTCCTGTTGCTTCACTACTTTTTATATTGAAGTCCCCATCCACAGCCCATCCTCAGTACATCCTTAATGCTCCTTCCGAGTGGTGTCCAACATGCAGGAGTACTGATTCATCAACTGAGGGAAGATGATACATGATAATCAGCAGGAGGTTTTCTTGCCCATGTTTGACCTGATGCCATGAGACTTCATGGGGTCTAGAGTCAATGTTGAGGACTCCCAGAACAACTGCCTCTCGACTGTATACCGCAGTGCTGCCACCTCTGCTGTGGAGACAGGACATACCCAGATAAGGTTATGGGGGGGTGTTTGAGACATTGGGAGTTATGCATGTTTCCGTGAGTATGCCCTCCCAATTTTGGCACGAGCCCCCAGATGTTTGTAAGGAGGACTTTGCAGAATCAACAATGTGGTGACGCATGACACACGACAACACAGAGTCGCTGAGTAGAAACTGAGTTTCATACACATCAGGATGGCTGCAATCGGGACCTTGGGTTCATGTCACACTATCTGTAACCCCCAGACTTGCTTGGGCTTGCAAAATTTCACGAACTGTCCTGGCTGGAGACAATACACACCTCTTTAATCTGTGCTTGGCCCTCTCTCCACTCACTTGATTACCTGTAAAGACTCACATTCCAACCATTATTTTGTAAATTGAGTTTGTGTCTGTACGTGCCCTATTTGTGAACACAACTCCTCACTTACCTGAAGAAGGAGCGAGACTCTGAAAGTTTGTGCTGCTAAATAAACCTGTTGGACTTTAACCTGGTGTTGTGAGACTTCTTACTGTTGTTTCCACTGTCTAGGTCATAGCCAGGTGGTCCTTTTTGTTCCATTTCTAGCAGTTGAATACAAATGAATGGTTTGCTAGGCCATTTAAGACTCAATCATATTGCTGGTCTGGAATCACATGTAGGCCAGACCAGATGAGGATGGCAGATTTCCTTCCCTAAAGAGCATTAGTGAACCAGATGAGTTTTTATGACAATCAACACTGGTTTCATGGTCATCATTAGACTTTTAATTCCAGATTTTTAATTGGAGTTTTAGATGCCACTGTTTGTCTAGGTAGGATTCAAACCTCGGTCCCCAAACCTTTGCCCTGGGGCACTGAATTACAAGTCAAGTGACAATACCACTGCCTCTCCTTAAGTGAGGCTGGAAAAGAGAGTTCCAAAATGGCAGTGCTGGCATCAGTTCAGCATTGTCCACAGACTGATGTCATGACCTGTCTACTCTTTACACATCACATAGACATTAGCTGCTTGCATTCTGAACCCTTTAGCAGTAAAAGCACAAGGTGGGTTTCATTGCAGAAGTGTGCACACATGTAGTGGGCAGAATGTTTGGTTCTTGCAGTGCACAAACAATCGGTGCTCCCAAGCTCAACCTTGTGCCATCTTTCTCCAATCTCACCAGTAAATTGTTATTCGCATCACAGAATTGTCACTTCCATAAACTGTTTTCAGCTTTCCTGTGAGGAATGCTATTCAATATTTCCTAAAAACTTCATTGTTCCTCATCAACATTCATTCTCAGTAGCTGCAGGAAGGCTTTTGGTTAAGTTGATTATAATTATAGAATCCCTACAGTGAAGAAGATGCTATTCCAGCCATGGGTTTGTAATGACTCTCTGACAGAGTGGAGCGAATTTTATCCCCACCCACCACGGGAATTGGAGTGGGCGAGGGGCACATCATGGAAAGGACCATTGACCTCTCCCCAAGACTAGAAAACCCTGCCCAAAATATCACCCACGTACTTTTCCCGCTCTATCCTTGCACCCCACACTTCTCTAATCCATCCAACCTACACATCTTTTGGACACTAAGGGGCAATTTAGTACGGCCAATCCACCTAACTTACACATATTTGGGTACTGATGGGCAGTTTAGCATGGCTAATCCTTCTAGCCCGCATATCTTTGGAGTGTGGGAAAAAACCGGGGCACCTGGAGGAAACCCATGCAGACACTGGGAGAATGTGCAAACTCCACACAGACAGCGATCCGAGGCCAGAATCGAACCTGGGTCCCTGGAACTGTGAAACAGCAGTGCTAACCATTGTGCCACCGTGCTGACTTTATGCGCTCATTTGAGACATTTTCAGGCACTGGTTACTCTGTCTCTTGTGCTGGAGCTTGTCTTTTATTGATATTAAACTCATTGAGCAGCAATGATCTCTATTTTGACCGATTGTATAATGCCAGTTATCTCCCAATCTCCCAGCTTCATGCTCAAATCCAGCAGGCTGTGACAAATTTTAACCTAACACATTCCCAATTTATTTGGCCATTTCTTTTAACGTTCTCAGATGGAAACACTCAGGAGCTAGAAATTAGTTTGCCTTCAATCTCATCAGTCCGTCAGTTACAATCTTTCTGCATCCCACTTTTCACACTGGAGAATGATACCTGAATGCTAGTTCCTTGAAGGCAGCTAAAACATAAAAAAAAGATATGAACCTTTTGAAGCCTTGCTTTTGAACTTTACAGTACAGCAACAGGCCATTCAGCCCAACTGATTAATGCCAGTGCTAATGCTTCACACAAATCTCCAAACACCCTACTTCATCTAAACCATTCTATGTCGTATAACATATTCATGATAAACTTATTTTACATATATCCGAGCCAGCCTCGGTATTAATGGTTTAGCTATGAGTGAATGCTGTTGGAATTAGCATGCTCCATCGACTCGGAGTTGGCGACCTTGACCTGCCAAGAGATGCCAAGGATACGCCCCTGACAGCAATGGTGGAAACCCCGTTTGGTTTTCCTTCTTGCTCAGCATATGCGATATATGTATTTATTATATCTTGGGGTTTGGGGTGTGGACTGCCCCTTTAAGGCTGCTGATCAGGTGACCCCTGGGCAATTAGCTCTTGATGTGGAGATGTTGGCGTTGAACTTGGGTAAACACAGTAAGAAGTCTCACAACACCGGCTTAAAGTCCAACAGGTTTATTTTGCTACCAAATAAACCTGTCGGACTTTAACCTGGTGTTGTGAGATTTCTCACTGCAATTAGCTCTTCCCAGTGTGGGACCCAATTGGGCAGTCGGGGATCTGAATGTGACTCAGTGCGTACCTCTTACAAAGGGCTCCCAGCGTTCAAGTTACCCTGCGATTCTTTATGCACCCTTAGTCCACAGGGGCATCAGGACTCACTACTGTAAAGGAGTGGGTTGTGAATGCGGTCTTATTGATCTTGTGTTTGGTGTTCTCGATCATTTTAGCTGGCCGAGAAGAGGATCCAGAGAAAACAGATACTGGTGAATCAAGCACCTTCCCAGCCCACTGGATTCCTCTGCATTAAACATGACAGAGACTGCTATCCCAGACTGAGACTCCTGAACAACATCAGGTGCCACTTAATACAGTACTGACCACCACAGTGCAACTCATCATCTATTTATTCTTGCAAGTCAGAGTCGTACAGCACAAAAACAGGCCCTTCGGCCTACCAATGCTGGCCATCGAATGTCAATGCTTCCCACTCATTGACTCCCTACACTTCCTGCTGCTTCAGAAAAGCAGCCGGAATAATCAAGGACACCCACGCACCCCAGACATATTCTCTTCCACCTTCTTCCGTCAGGAAAAAGGTACAAAAATCTGAGGTCACATACCAACTGACTCAAGAATAGCTTCTTCCCTTCTGCCATCGGACCTTTGAAAGGACCTACCTTACATTAAGTTGATCCTTCAATCCACCCTAGCTATGACTATAACACTACATTTTGCACTGTCTCCTTTCTTTCTCTATGAATGGTATGCTTTGTCTATATAGCACGCAAGAAACAATAATTTTCACTCCATACCAATACATATGACAATAATAAATCAAATCAAATACCAAGCTATACTGTTCCCATGTACCAGCACTTGGTCCATACTTACTTTGTCTCGGCAGAGGGTGCTGAGGGCCCCAGGAAGAGGGGTAACGAGATTTCCACACTGCTCTGCAGCATCAGCTGACAGAGTTTCTAACACACAAACCATACATGGGATACGGGCATCACTGGCAAGGCCAGCAATTTCTAAATGCCCATTTCTAAGTGCCCTTGAACTGAATGGCTTGGTAGGCCATTTCAGAGGGCAGATAAGAATCATCACTGTGGATTTGGAGGCACATGTTGGCCACACTGGGTAAGGATGGCAGATTTCCATCCCAGCTTATATCAGTGAACCAGATGGGTTTTTACAGCAACCAGTTTTATGGTCACCTTTACTAAGACTCTCTTTATATTCCAGATTTATCAATTGACTTTAAATTCCACTATGGGATGATTTGTATCCAAACCCCCCCAGAACATTAGCCCGGGCCTCTTGATTACTAGCCCAGTGACGTTGCCACGCCACCGCCATCTCTTCACTATCCAGATGGAAGGCTGCCACAAGCACCATTTTGTACAATCACCTGGACACAGAAGGTGGAATTTTACCAACACATGCACCCAAGTTTCGAACAATCCCACCCAAGGCCAATGGAGAATGCCTTTCTCTGAGCCTCACCTGCCCCCGGAACCGCGGCGAGTGTGCAGATAAAATTCCAGCCAGAAAATTGAAGCATTATGATAAGCCTCAAAGAAGAGGATTGATAGAACCTCCGTATGTTTCCATTTTATTTTCTCCTTATTTATAACTACTTTCTTCTCTACAGGGCCCACCAGGTAATGAGCGCTTTTTTCTATGGAATAATCTGTATAAAGCATTAATCTAATCCCAGGCTTGTCGCTCTTCAGCTGGCAGCCAGAAAATGCACACTGATGTTCTTGGCTTACCTTTCCTCTGGTATCTCCTTCATATGAGGAAGGACACGGCAGAAATTAGGTTCAGGCTAACAACAATGCCAAGGTCAGGAGCTTGGCATGTGGAGAATCACTGAATTGGCATTGCACCAAGCTCCAGTCAGCTTCTACAAAATATGTAAATTGCCAACCACAATTGGATGTGTTCCCAGGTGCCACCATTTGTTATTTAATCACTCCATTTCACTTATAGAATTCTATGTAAGTATTTCATTTCAAAGCCAGTGGCTTGTCTCTTCCCTATTCTGATTCCCAGCCACAATCTTTCGTATCCATATTGACAGCATTCATAATTTGATCCTTCTTTAGTTTGTAGCATTTATAAATATTACTCTTCTCTGTTTTAAAGATAATTTCCGAATGTCTAAAATCATGTAGTGTCATTGTTATGCAGTGGATCGAGTCTTTTGATGTATGACTGTCCTTAGGTCTCGGGGTGAGAATTTTATAACGTTCTCAATCTCTTCTGCATCAGACACAGTTCTCAAGCTGTTTGCCTTTTTTTTCCACTGGAAATCCTGAGATGAATATAATGACCTCATCTTACCACATCCTTCTCGACTCTATAAATACTTTTGTATCATATCAGCAGCATCATCCCAATCTCACAGACACCAAGCAGAATTTCAATCTATTTTTTTTTGCCTCTTGCCTTTAACCATATCCATAACCACATCGATCCAACCTTTTTCTTTTTTGTGTCTAGTCGACGGTCAAAAGAAAAGTATAAGTAGAAGAAAAACTGGCTCTGTTCTTCCTGGCTATCACGATAAACCTTAAGCACTCGATTCAGTTAAAAATTCATGTCTGGAGCAGTTGCTGGCAAGTGATTTGTAACCTTTTAATCCATTATCTCCTTTGACGTATTTGTCTTTAAAGGCCAGTAGTTTTTGGGTTAAGGATTTCTGAGCTTACCATGTATTAGAACAGTATAAATCTTGCAAGCTAACTGTAAGATTTTCCCTTATCTGCACCACAGTACTTATTTCTTGGAAATTGCACGCTCGAAAACTCGACACGAAGATAACCCAATATCTCTTCTTTCAGTATCCCATCTGTTCCACTTTCATTGCATTTTGCTTTGGTCTCGGTTCAAGGAATCTTCTGTCAGGCTATACCCAACAACTGGACTGCACTCGGACTGAACAGCCCAGTGCCGATCCTCTGTCTCTACTGTTTGACATGGCGAGGAGCTTGAATGACTCCTCCTGACAGGTAGACCTCACAGGGCATTGTTTAAAAAGGGACCAAAACAACATCAAAAACTTCCATTAGTTCAAAATAATAAAACATTCCGAGGCCATTCAGGGGAGTCTCATCAATTAAGAACTGATGCTGAGCCTCGTAAGGAGATATTAACAAAAGTGACCATAAGATTTGGTCCAAGAGGTAGTTTTAAGGAGCTTCTTAAAAGGAAAGAGTGTAGTAGAGAAACGGAGAGATTTAAGGAAGATATTCCAGAGCTTAAGGAACGGCCACCCTCAATGATATGATATGAAAGAGATGATATTGTTGTATTCTGAAACTCAACCACCAGTTTTCTAATGATCTCCATACATTTAGGTCGCAAATGGTCAGTTCCTAAATCAATACATCGGAGGTGAAGACTCCAGGTTTGGACTTACTGGTAAGCCGAAGTTTGGGTCTGGTCAAAGATTGGGCCTGGCCTAGATTTGGGCCTGGCCAAAGATTGGGCCTGGTCTATGTTTGAGACTGCTCAAGGCCTGGTGGGATCAGGCATTGATATGCCAGGTTAATCTAAGGCTGAGGATGGGCGAGGGTAAAGAGTGGGTGTACTTTGAACTGGTCGCCTAATCGACTCCAACTTCAGATATGCTTTAAAAAGCCCTAGAAAAACAATACTTGAAATGTTGTTACACTCTGCTCTTTCTTATAAAACCGAGAATAGAATTTACAGCACAGTGTAATCGGCCCAGTTGGTCTATGCCTGTCTTTGTGTCTCAGATAAACCTTCTCCCACTGACACTAGTTTCTGGAGTTCTATCAGCTTAATCTTCTATTCCTTTCTCCAACATAGTTTTTGTCCCATTTTCCCTTACATGTATTTATATCATTCACCTCAGCTAGTCCATGTCGTAGCGAGCTCCACATTTTAATTACTCTCTGGGTAAAGACTGGATTTATTTGTGATTATCTTATATTTATAAACCCTAGTTCTGGTCTCCCCACAAGTAAAAACATCTCCTCTACATTTGCCCTTTCAAACCTGCTATGTATTTGTATTAATTTCTATTGTCTTACTGAGCTCTGTGGTGTTAATGCACAGTGGTTAGCACTGCTGCTTCACACCACCAGGGACTGGGTTCGATTCAGACCTTAGGTCACTGTGTGTGTGGAGTTTGCAATTTCTCTCCATGTCAGCATGGATTTCCTCTAGGTGCTCCGGTTTCCTTTCACAGTCCAAAGATGTGCAGATTAGGTGGATTGGCCATATTAAATTGCCCCTTAGTATTCAAAGTTGTGTAGGTTAGGTTAACTAGCCATGGTAAAATGTGCAGGGTTATGGGCATTGGATTCTCTCTCGGAGGGTCAGTGCAGACTCAATGGGCTGAACGGCCTCTTTCTGAACTGTAAAGATTCTATAGTTCATGCATTCACCAGAAGTGACATTACCAGTCTCTATTGCAGGAGGTTAGGGTTAGAGTTAGGGTGATCAGAAGGGTGGCTTGGGAGGGAGAGTTCTATTTTTGATTTTTTTGTGTTGTGGCACTCTTTATAAAGGGTGCCCCAGTCTTTTAAAATCTAAGTTGCAGGAGGGGCGGGCACAATCAGAGCCCGCCGTACCAGCGTGACGTCCTGGGACCCACCCCTTGGATTTATTTTCTATGTTTCTCTCAATTCCCGCAGGAGAAACTGTCACTCCAACTGGCAGCTTCCACACTGTTTATCTCACCTCCTGCCACACTCTGCACTAAAAATGAGAAAATTCTGCCCATTATCTGCTCAAGGTGATTTGCCTTGAAGGAATCCATGCCAGCTGTTGTCGAGTAACTGATGTATTTGCGAGTATTACCTAATTTTACTCTGAATTGTGGATTCTAAGAGTCTTTCCACAGATGATGTTAGACCATCTGGTCTACAGTTACCCACTTTATTCTCCTGCCTTTCTTAAGCAGAGGTATTTGCTGGATCATTTCTATTCCCTCGGCACTATTTGTACATCTAAGGAGTATTGAAAAATTGTATTCAGAGCCTCTTTTATCTCCTCGCTGATTGCTTTCAATCATCCAGGCACATGCCATCAAGCCCTGCTACATTATTCACTTTGAGTTCTGCGATATTTTCTCTGAACCAATTCCTGTCCCCCTCCCCTGGCGCGTGAACACACTTTGCCAGCCTCGGCTCTGTACACCCAGGGAAAACTGAAGGTAAAATGTAACACTTCCACTTTTGATCAAAGCCGCACCCACCCCCCCCCGCGAAATTGAGCCCAGGAGATGGGATTTTCTGGCCGCACTTGACCCAAGACCCGGAAAATCCCACCCGAGGTCAATGGACCTTTGCATTGTCCCCCCTGCATCCCGCCCTCCCCACCACCTCTCCCCACCCCCCCCACCCCCCGCACTGCTCCCGCCCACTACAATTCCTGTGGCGGGCGGGATGAGAAAGTTCCACCCCTGAACTGGGCTGACAGCCCACTGCAGTCTGGTCCCCCTCTCGTCCTCTGTAATTGAGTCCAAAGGAATGCAAAATGCCGTGTATTTGGTTGCAGCGGTTGCTGATAAGGTGATGTATTTAAGCATCATTCACCTTTGGACTCCACTCCAGATTCCTGTGTCAATGTTTACTTCCTTGGCCCTCAACTTTCCCAAAGTATCTATAAGGCAGTGGAGCTATTTGCCCTTAGCTGAGGGCCAAGGTGTGTCCATATGCCAGTGGGTTGGCACGCAGCATGTACAGGCACAGGGGTCAAACCTTCAGGTTCCTTTGAAGCTTTACGCTGAGGCAATGAGGAATCCAGTTTCTGTGTGTTGTCTTGAGGAGGACTTGCCGATTTTGCATACTGACATTATCGGGGGACATGGATTCAAGATAAGTGGCAGTAGTTGTAGAGGGGACATGAGGAAGAACTTTTTTATGTAAAGGGTGGTGCGTGCCTGAGTTGGTGGTGGAGACAGACCCTAAAGCCCATACCTGAATCTGCACCTTAAGTTCTGTAAGTTAAAGGCTGTGGGCCAGGTGCAGGAAGGTGGGTTTAGAAAGGGTGTCATGGATAAGATTGGCCAAATAGCCTCTTCCTGTGCTGTAACTTTTCTGATTCTGTGGCTGTCTTTTTCACATTGCTGCAAGCCACAGCTGTAGGTTGACAAATGAGAAACAAACTAGCACACAAAATCGAAAAGCACGCTAATTCTCTCCAGCTACACATTAGACACGTCAAAGTGCGCAAAGGAAGATAAACCAGCCTGTCTACGTAACTTGACGCTTTATGCCCCAGTATCATTCACAGTGCAGTTCCTCCCAGGTCTTTAAGAGCCATCCTTGGGTACAAAGCCCAGAACTGAGCACAGTTCTCCAGATGGGAGCCTCAATAAGATTCTATACAAGCAAAGCATGACTTCCTCCTCTTCGTATTCCAGTCCTCTTGCGATAAACACCAACATCCCTTCAGTAATTTTAAACAGTTGTTGCAGCACTGATTGCATTCTATAAAACATCTCCCACTTTGTCATGATACAGGATTTTATTCCAGTCTACCCACCTATTTTTATATTGAAAAGCTGAATTACCTTCTCCTCATAGTGTAGACATTTCACTTTTAAACAGCTCACAGAATATACTGCAGACACTTCAAAGTGTGTATGCTTCGAGGAATGGGTCTCTTTCACTAGAATCCAACAGAAAGATTTCAGGGTACAAAATAAAACAACTTATGGAATAGAAATGAGAAATAATTTCATACATCATCAAGTATCTTTTAAAGATATGGACACATCAGAACATCAATTAAGCCAAATCAGTTAAGCTTATTTGTTGGTCACAAATAGGCTTACATTAACACTGCAATGAAGCTACTGTGAAAATCCTCTAGTCGCCACACTCCAGCACCTGTTCGGGTACACTGAGGAAGAATTTAGCACCTAACCAACACATCTTTCAGACTGTGGGAAGAAACCACAGCACCCGGAGGAAACCCACACAGACACGGGGAGAATGTGCAAACTCCACACAGACAGTGACCCAAGCTTGGAATCAGGTCCTTGGCGCTGTGAGGCAGCAGTGCTAACCACTGTGCCACCGCGCCACTTATTAAATTAAACGAAATCAAGAAGGAACAAAGGCCATACAGGTTTGAAACCACTTTTTTTGTGCAGTCACATTAATGCTATTACCTACGAAACATTCATTTTTTAGTTAGTCCCACAAATTAAGAACAAGATGGGGAAAGGGGCGAAACATTGGGCTGAATATATAAGGTATATAAGATTATGAAGGGTATAGGTAGAATAAACAGTGGTAAGCTATTTCCTATGTTAGGGACACACAGTACGAGGGGCCACGGGCTTAGGGTGAGGGGGGAGAGGTATAACACAGATATTAGAGAAAGGTTTTTCACACAGAGGGCAGTGGGGGTATGGAATGCTCTGCCAAGCAAGGTGGTGGAGGCAGGCACGCTGGATTTGTTTAAGAGTTACTTAGACAGGCACATGAGTGGGTTGGAGATGGGAGGATATAGGAGATTGTTTTAAATAAGGTTCATTAGCATTGGGACGTCCCTGGTAATGTAAAAGGATGAGGAATGATACTAATGTTTTTCTCTTTTAATTCACAGGTTTTAAGTCGGTCCACCTTGTTGTCCAACGAAGGGCATACACGCGATGGGTCGTACTAGGGCTGCTCTTGGATGTTTGACAGTAGCCTAGTGCTTCATGCTGGTAGTGTGTGCTTAAACTGGACCAGATGCTGGGCAACACGACAGCTCAGTGACTATCACTGATTGCTGTGCAGACACATGGATTTGGGCCAGTGTCTCTGGGAGTTTGTGCATTCTCCCTGTGCTTGCGTGGGTTTTCTCCTGGTGCTCTGGCTTCCTCCCGGTGCTCTGGTTTCCTCCCACACCCCAAAGATGTGCTATTAGGCTGATTGGAGGTAATAAATTGTCCCTAAATTAGTTTTCCCTCAATGTGGAATGCCATAATCATAGATAAGGGTCATGGGTGGAGGGGGGACTGGTAATGTTAAAATGGCGGCGCGGGCTCGTTGGGCCGATGGGCCTGTTTCCCGGGCTGTTTTTGTTCTTTGTTCTTTGTTCTTTGAATATTCATCTGAGGAACAGGTGGGGAGTCAGGAAATTTCCCAGTTTGCCCCCTCCCTCAATTCTACCATCTGCCTTTGGAGACAGTGTCTAAAAACTGGATTTCCATTCGTGCAGTGGCAGTTGCTAACTGAAACCATTCCTTCTGTTCCCCAGAAAGAGTTTGGATGCAGCCAATAACCTTGCCAAGTGCTGACGCAGTCTGTTTTGCCAGGTCACCCTGTCCCAGCTATAATATTGGCAGCAAAACAAAGAATTACCCTTTAGCCTGCACTCCTCGCACACCCCACACATTCTTCATGCCCCATCCATGACAACTCATCTGCCCACCCCCCTGCCCCCACCATCCCCAGTCCCTCAGGCCTCCCATGCCAAGATATGCCCCTCTACCCACCCATAATGTTGCTTAGCTGAGAGCCCGAACACCTATTAGACTGCCCTAGCCCAGGGAACACATTGCTTGATTGACAGCTTTTGTTCTCTGATCTAATCTGTCAATTGCACAGTGTTTATTTGCACAAAAGTTTACTTGCAGTTTCAGCTATTGATATTTTAAAAGGTCTAGATGATAGACACTTTCACAGGGAGTAGTCAAAGGAATTCCATGCGCTGTCCTGACACCAGGAAAATTGCAGATGGTTAGGACATGCCTAGCTCCAGTGGAGTTAACCAGGTCAGGAGTGCAAGGTGTAGGCTCACGCCTTATACCAGCACGCAGCCTAAAACTACACTGGTAGAATTTGGAAGCACTGGGAATAGTGTTGCAAATCCCAGAATTGTGTCCTGGCCATCATTTTTACACCTTCACAGAATCTCCCCGACTCCATGAAAATCTAGACCATCATCTTAAAATGACATCTGATGGAGGGTCATCCAGACTCGAAACGTTGGCTCTATTCTCTCACCACAAGTGCTGTCAGACCTGCTGAGGTTTTCCAGCATTTTCTTTTTTGATTTTAGAATTAGACCCAGGCCTTTCAGGAGCGAAATCAGAAAACATTTTCTGACACAAAATCTGAAACTCTTTGCCCAAAATATTGTTATGTGTGTGGGAACTTCCAATGAGATCAGTAGCTTCTATGAGGTAAAGTTATTCAGGAATATAGATCCAAGGACAGTAAATGAAGTTGAGAGATGGATCTGAAATTATCTCATTGAATTGCAAAGCAGTTTCGAGGGGCTGAGTGGCGTCTGCTTTGTATGTTAAAGCATCCTTTCTGGATGTATCACGGCTTGGTATGGCTCCTGCTCTGACCAATACCACAAGAAACTACAAAGTGTTGTGAACAAAGCCCAGTCCATCACACAAACCAGCCTCTCATCCATTGACTCTGTCTATACTTCCCGCTGCACTCCTCACAGAACCGCTACTCTCTCCGTTGAGTTCAAATGTCATGATGGCCAACATATGAAGAAGAAGATGATGTTCATCAAGACCTGTGCCTGCCACTATAACTGCCCCATGGACAAACTGCCAGTCTAATCAAGGACCCCAGGTACCCCAGACATACCCTCTTCAACCTTCTTCCGATGGGAAAAAGATACAAAACTCTGAGGTCACGTACCAACCAACTCAAGAACAGTTTCTTCCCTGCTGCCATCAGACCCTTGAATGGACTTACCTCACATTAAGTTGATCTGTCTCTACACCCTAGCTATGACTGTAACACTACATTCTACACTCACTCCTTCCCTTTTCTATTCTTTGTATAGTGCATAAGAAGCAATACTTTTCATTGTACGCTAATACATGTGACAATAATAAATCAGAAAAAAACTGGAACGAGGGAAATCTTTTTGACTACACTTTCTCCTTTAGTTCCAGAGATTCATGGGAATTATTTCTTTTTCCTGATGCAAAAAGGAGAAGGCACAAATTGTGAGAGTTCAGAATGACCTCAGCATTCAAGGGATTTTGCAAATGGACTTTTACTTTCAGCTGAAGAATTATAACACCAATCCTATTGTGCTTGATGCATTGGTCACATAATGCAGGCATTTGTGAATGTTTCTTTGGTACAATAGTATAGGGGGCTTTACACATTCACAAGATAGATTCAAGTCCACTCTAAGCCCTTGTGCAATCAGACTGTGCCGGTAAGCCAATATAAAATGTGGAATGGGATCAATACACCACATTAAGTGTCACATTCAGAATATGGAATGAATGAATCACTACCTTACACATTACAATACAATATCTATGTGGTTCCCACAGGACTGTTAGCAAGAAAGTGCTCTATTTAATTTTTTGCAACTAACAAATGACACCTGTCACCAAGGGAAACTGTATTGACATTTTTGCTGTCAGCAGCACGGCAGTATTTCCAGAGCCCATAGTTATACTGACAATACACTATCATAATGAAAACTGTAAGCGAGGTCATTCCAATATAAAACTGAGAGCATAAACCTTCCTGGTACTTGTACACCAATGTGGGAAACAAGCATTTTGAACAGATAGTAATGAAACATCGCTTACTGAGAAGTAGTGACAGATCTGTTAAGAGCCTGTTCTGATAGAATCAGAATCCCAACAATGCAGAAGGAGGCCATTTGGCCCATCAAGCCTGAACCAACAACAATGCCACCCAGACCCCATCCTCATAACCTCACCTATTTACCCTGCTAATCTCCCTGACACTAAGGTGCAATTTACCATGGCCAATCCACCTAATGTAGAGGAGATGCTTGCACTTGTGGGGAGACCATGACTATGGTTTATAAATGCAAGAGAGTCACTAATAAATCCAGTCTCTATCCAGAGATAGAATCATAGAATCCCGACAGTGCAGAAGGAGGCCATTTGGCCCATCAAGCCTGAACCAACGCGATCCCACACCGGCCCAATCCTCATAACCCCACATATTTACCCTGCTAATCCCCCTGGCACAAACAGGCAAGTTAGCATGGTCAATCCCCCTAATCTGCACATCTTTGGATTCTGGGAGGAAACTGGAGCGCCTGCATGCAGTCACGGGGAAAACATACAAACTCCACACAAAAAGTAGCCTGAGGCTGGAATTGAACTCAGGTCCCTGGCGATGTGAGGCAGCAGTGCTAACCACTGTGCCACCCAAAAAAACTGTTGAAATTGTATTACTAGAGTTAAAGATTTGATATTCATGGTACAGACTGATGATCCTTTTATTAGACTACTACAATAACTTGCATTTATCTAGCACCTTTAATGTAAGGAAACATTACAACACAATTCATGGTAGATTAATCAAGCATAATTTGACATTGAGCCAAACAAAAGATATGACAGATGACCAAATACTTGGTCAAAAAGGTAGGTTTTAAGTAGCACCTTAAAGGGGGAGAAAGAGGCAGAGGGTTTCAGGTACTGAATTGCTGGAGCTAGGGCCTTTGGAGAGGCAATGGCCTTGTGGTATTATCGCTGGACAATTAATCCAGGAACTCAGCTAATGTTCTGGGGACCTGGGTTCAAATCCTGCCATGGCAGATGGTGGGATTTAATTCAATTAAAAAAAATCTGGAATTAAGAATCTGCTGATCACCATGAAACCATTGTTGATTATCGGAAAAACCCATCTAGTTCACCACTGTCCTTTAGGGAAGGGAATCTGCTGTCCTTACCTGGTCTGGCCTACATGTGATTCCAGAGCCACTGCTACGTGGTTGACTCTCAACTGCCCTCGGGCAACTAGGGATGGGCAATAAATGCTGGCCAGCCAGGAACATCAAATATTCCACGAATGAGTAAAAAAAGGTGGATGAAGGCATGGCCACCCATTGTGAAATGTGGAAATCCAGGTTTTAAACAATTCTTTCACATGATGTGGGCAGCATTGGCAAGGCCAGCATTTGTTACCATTGAGAAGGTGTTAATGAGCCTAACTCTTAAACCACTGCAGTTCATGTGGTATAGGTACATCAACAGTACTGTTAGGGAGTGAGTTCCAGGATTTTGACCCAGTGACGAGAAGGATTAATGATACATTTCCAAGTCAGGAAAGTGAGTGACTTGGTGAAGAACTTCCAGGTGGTGGTGTTCCCACATTTCTGCTGCCCTTCTCCATCTAGGTGGTAGAGGTTGTGTGTTTAAGAGGTGCTATTGAGGGAGGCTCGATGAGTCGCAGCAGTGCATCTTGTAATGGCTGCTACTGTATGGTCAGTGGTGGAGGGATAGAATGTTTAAAGTGATGGACGGGGCATCAATCAAACAGATTGCTTAGGCCTTGATAGTGTTGAGCTTCTTGTCTTTTGTTGGTGCTGCACTCAGGTCGGCAAGTGGAGAATATTCCGTCACACTCCTGACTTGTGTCTTGTAGATTGTGGGCAGACAATGGGAGGACAGGAAGTTAGTTACTCACTGCACCATTCCCAGTCTCTGTCCTGCCTATGTAGCCATGGTAGTTTCTAGTCAATGGTAGCCCCCAGGATGTTGATAGTGGGGGATTCTGTGATGGTAACGCTGCTTAACGTCAAGAGGAGGTGGTTAGATTTTCTTTTGTTGGAGGTGGCCATTGCCTGGCACTTGTGAGGTGCAAATGGTACTTCTGAAACAGTTAGAAGTTACTTCCATAGAATGTCTCCAGTTAACTTTCTGAAGCAATATTATCAGTTTCCTCAACACTTGACTTTTCAAAACCCCATTCATGAAAGCAGCACCATCCTTGCAATGGATCCTGCCACACCAATCTTGGGAATTGTAGTAATCCTTTTTGTCAATCTTCAGCCTCAGTCAAAGTTACTATTGATGTGGTTTACTTATGAGGCAGCAGCAACTGAGAGACTCTTCACACTAATTCCTCCTTATCAATACAAGATTGCTCCTACGCATTTAACTAGTTTAACCTGTTCATTTCCTGTCTCTCTTCCGTGAAACGGATTTGAAGAATTGAAGAGCATGGTGAGACAGCTGAGAAAGTAAAACTGCAGCAGGTGAAAGCAGCGTATTATGTTGACCTGATGAAAACCATTGGTTAACGGTAAAAAAACAATTAAGGCTGGACGCTGCTTTAGTCAAGATTGGGTAAGATAGAGGCTGAAAAGAAATTAGATGGTTAGTCCATTGCCAATTGACTACCTCAATCTGAATTTTCCCCCTGCTCTATCCATCTGGTTCCAGGTCACCCCTTTTCCAACTATCACACACAAGACATACCGGGAGGTGACAAAAGATCGGATTCTGTACCTGTCTACACCTTGTTCAGCTACCCCTGGATCGGATTCTGTACCTGTCCACACCTTGTTCAGCTACCCCTGGATCGGATTCTGTACCTGTCCACACCTTGTTCAGCTACCCCTGGATCGGATTCTGTACCTGTCCACACCTTGTTCAGCTACCCCTGGAAGGGACCTCAAGGCACTGCAATCCCCACTTGGATGTAGTCCCTGTGATTGCAGCAGAAATCCCTGCTGCAATGACAAACCTTGTAATGGTCCCCATTTTCTCTATTTTCATAAATTCCACAGAGCAGGAGATCATTTAGCCCATCAAGTCTTCTCTGCAATTTGATCATGGCTGAGATGCTCCTCATCTCCATTTTCCTGCCTTCTTCCCATAACCTTCAAACCTTTACCGATTAAAAATCTATCTAACTCTTCCCTAAATTTACTCACTGTCCCAGCATCCACTTGGGGTAGTGAATTTCACAGATTCAAAATCCTCTGGGAGAAGTAGTTTCCCCTCAACTCTGTTTTAAATTTGCTACCCCTTATCCTAAGATTATGACCTCTTGTTTTAGAATGGCCTACAAGAGGAAGCATCTGCTCCATATCCACTTTACCCATTCGGTCCGTCAAGCTCTCACAGAGCAGGGCCTATCCCCACAACCTCAAGTATTTGCCCTGCTAGAGCTCCTGACACTAAGGGGCAAGTGAGCGTGGCCAATCCACCTAACCTGTACATCTTTGAAGCACAGGAGGAAGCTGGAGCACTTGGAGGAAACCCACGCAGACATGGGGAGAATGTGCAAACTCCATACAGATGGTCACCCAAGGCCGGATTTGAACTCGGGTCCCTGGCACAGTGAGGCAGCTGTGCTTAGAACTGTGCCACCGTGTCATCCTTACCTGTTGAGGATTGAGGTGGGGGGCCTCCGTCCCTTTGGCGTAGCTTCCACATCTTTCAGTGCTGCAGTAGGGTCAGCTTCTACTTGTAGTTCCTCATCAGGTGTCAACAGCTCCTTGGAAATTCTGCGAGCAGCCAGGACAGTGTCTTCCTTTGACCCATGGAACGAACCTGTGGCAGAGTGATAGTAGGGCCGGTGGCTGAGATACTCAACTCAGTCCATGCTAAATAAAATATCAAAGCGTATCAAATGCAAAAAAAAATCAAATGGCTGAAAGACTTCAGGCAGTGGAAACTCTTTGAGCATTGCAGCAATTTCCTGGGATAGATTGCTTCATAACATACACAGTTGCCTTTTAATGTTACTTGCCAATTGCCAACACAAATCTCCTATAATACTCTCATGTGAATCACATGGCAGTATCATGCTGTCCTCGTGACAGTAGCTTTGCACTGTTTTCAAACAATGTAATTATGCCAGGGATTTAAAAGTGAGACGTCCCTGCACGTGAAGTTTAGTGTGCTGGGGTTCCTAATGAAATATATGATACTTGTAATGTTACAAGCCCCATCAATTTAAATTACATCTGCACTTACTTAAAAATAGCTCCAATTCTACAGTGTGTGTTTTTATGAAAGCTACAATTCTTTGGAAAGTCTTCACAGCATCTTACAGAAGGAGGCCAGCGGATCTGTGCTAGGTCTTTGAGAGAGAGAGGGAGAGAGCTATTCAAATAGTCTTGTTCTCTCGGTGTCTGTGTGTGTTTCCTCCAGGTGCTCCGGTTTCCTCGCAGAGTCCAAAGATGTGTCGCTCGAGGGGGTCAGTGGGGTAAATACATGGGATTACGGGGATGGGGCCTTGGTGGGATGTGATGTCGAAGAGTCAGTGCAGACCCGACTTACTGAATGGACTCCTTCTGCACAATAGGGGTTCTATTCCCCATTGCTCTGTCGGTCCTTCCACTTCAAATATTCATCTAACTCCCTTCTGAACGTTACTATTCAATCTGCTTCCACCACCCTTCAAACAATCCATTCTGGTTCATTACAACTCGCTGCATTTAAAAAAAAACTTTGCCTTCCCCTCTAAAATCTTCCCCAAAGAGAAATACCACAGAGACATTACAGCATCCCAATTCTATAACCCCAGATAGTATGACTTACAAAGAACTAAGAAATTACAGCACAGGAACAGGCCCTTTGGCCCTCCAAGCCTGCACCAACCATGCTGCCATAGAACATAGAACATAGAACATTACAGCGCAGAACAGGCCCTTCGGCCCACGATGTTGCGCCGACCAGTTACAAAAACAATGACCCACTAGCCTATACCAATCCCTTTTCGTCCATAAACCTATCCAGAGATCTCTTAAACGCCCCCAAACTAGACGCATTTACAACTGCAGCAGGCAGGGCATTCCAATCCCTCACCACCCGCTGGGTAAAGAACCTACCCCTGACATCCGTCCTGTAGCTACCCCCCCTTAATTTAAAGCCATGCCCCCTCGTGCTAGCTTTCTCCATCCGAGGAAAAAGGCTATCACTATCCACCCTATCTAAACCTCTAATCATCTTATATGTTTCAATAAGATCCCCTCTTAGCCGCCTTCTTTCCAACGAAAACAACCCTAAATCCCTCAGTCTCTCCTCATAGGACCTCCCCACCATACCAGGCAACATCCTAGTAAACCTCCTCTGCACCCTCTCCAACGCCTCCACATCCTTCTTGTAATGCGGGGACCAGAACTGCACACAGTACTCCAAGTGCGGCCGCACCAGAGTTTTGTACAGTTGCAACATTACACTGCGACTCCTAAATTCAATCCCCCTACCAATAAACGCCAAGACACCGTACGCCTTCTTAACAACCTTATCTACTTGGTCTGAACTAAACCACCTACCCTTCTGGGGACCATATCCCTCTATTCCCATCCTATTCATATATTTGACAAGATGCCCCTTAAAAATCACTATCGTATTTGCTTCCACGACCTCCCCCGGCAGCGAGTTCCAGACACCCGCTATTCTCTGTGTAAAAAACTTGCCTTGCACTTGCTTGCACTGCTCATGTCTCATTCACCAATGGAGACAATGGATTAAACATCCTCTCCCCGGAAATGTGTGGGGGAGATTGGCATAAACGTACAGATGAAGCAGCTCTGCCAGCACAACTTGTGTTCATGGCTTCCTGCAGCTTCCTCCCTCGTAAGCCAGAGAGTGATGAATGTGTGGAATTCACTCCCACAGAAAGTAGTTTTTTTTAAATTAATCCATGGGGTGTGGGCATCGCCGACTGGCCAGCATTTATTACCCATCCCTAGTTGCCCTTGAGAAGGTAGTGGTGAGCTGCCTTCTTGAATCACTGCCGTCCATGTGCTGTGCCATTAGGGAGGGAATTCCTGGATTTTGACCCAGCGACTGTGAAGGAACTGCGATTATTCCCAAGTCAGGATAGTGAGTGGCTTGGGAGGAAACTTGCAAGTGGTGGTGTTCCCATGTATCTGCTGCCTTTGTCCTTCTAGATGAAAGTGATCTGGGTTTGGAAGGTGCTGCCTAAGGATCTTTGGTAAATTGCTGCAGTGCATCTTAGAGATAGTACACGCTGCTGAGACTGAGCATCTGTGGTGGAGGGAGTGAATGTAGTGTCAGTCAAGAGGGTTGCTTTGTCCTGGATGGTGTCAGGCTTCTTGAGTTTTGTTGAAGCCACACTCATCCAGGCAAGAGGCCAAAACGTTGTCTGATTTCAAGAAGAAATTAGATATAGTTCTTGGGGCTAAAGGAATCAAGGGACATTTTTATCATGGAATTCCTACAGTGCAGAAGGAGGCCATTCGGCCCATCGAGCCTGCACTGACAACAATCCCACCCAGGCTCTATCCCTGCTTAGTTACCCTGCTAACCCCTCTAACCTATCACATCCTGGGACACTAAGGGTTAATCTAGCACATCCAATCAACCTAGGGGGGAAGGCAGGATCAGGATATAGAATCTGATGATCAGCCGTGATCTTAATGAATGGCAGTGCAGGCTGGAAGGACCTACTCCTGATTCTATGTGACAGATACAAAAGGTGATATGGATCAATGCACCATGCCAAGTTCACACCATGAGTCAGATGCAAACTGGATTGATCAGTATGCAGTATCCAGCACTGCAGTTTTGTAAGATGGAGTTATGGAGATGATTTGGGTTCATATATAAATAATGATCCGAACTTCACAGGTAGAATTGTTCTTTTTTTGGCAAATAAAAAAGATATCGGTTATCAAAGGACAGCTGAAACTCAGAGGGTTGGTAGTGTTAGAATTTACGTTAATAAGAACATAAGAAATAGTAGCAGGAGTAGGCCATCTAGCCCTTCGAGCCTGCCCCACCATTCAATAAGATCATGGCTGATCTGTCGTGGCTCAGTTCCATTTTCCCGCCCTCTCCCCATAACACTTAATCCCTTCTCTTTTCAAAAACCCATCAACCCGCTTCTTAAAAATATTTAGCGAGGCAGCCTCCACCACTTCAACGGGCAGAGAATTCCAGAGATTCACCACCCTTTGAGTGAAGAAGTTCCTCCTCAACTCCGTTCTAAACCGCCTCCCCTTTATCTTGAGGCTGTGCCCCCTAGTCCTACTGTCTTTTTTGAGCGGGAAGAGTCTCTCCACCTCTATCCTATCCATCCCATTCATCATCTTATACGTCTCAATGAGATCTCCCCTCATTCTTCTAAACTCTAACGAGTACAAGCCTAGTTTATTCAGCCTCTCCTCATAGCTCAATCCCCTCAACTCCGGTATCAGCAATGCACCCCAGATGCACCCTTTCCCCTTCTTCCACTGGGAAAAAGATACAAAAGTCTGAGGTCACGTACCAACTGACTCAAGAACAACTTCTTCCCTGCTGCCATCAGATTTTTGAATGGACTTTCCATATAGTAAGCTGATCTTTTCTGCACCCTTGATATGAACTGTAACACTACATTCTGCACCATTTCCTTTCCTTCTCCCCTATGTACTGTATGTATGGTGTGCTTTGTCTATATAGCACACAAGAAACAATACTTTTGACTGTCCCAATACATGTGACAATAATAAATCAAATCGGTGTCAGGTTTGCACAACAGCGCAATGCTGGCAGTATACTCAGAATCGCACAGAAACTGCAATTTCAAATGAAGATGATGGCTTTCTTTCCAAGTTCAGACCAATTAAACAGCAAGAGACTGAGCAATGAAACTGGTTGCATAACAGGAGAAATCTTCTGTCAGTGCAATGAAGCACTTGGTCCAAGCTTCCCATTCGAAGGCCAGGCAAACTCATCAACCAAAGGGATTGACGATGGCTGAGTGGTATTATCACTGGACTATTAATCCAGAAACTCAGCTAATGTTCTAGGGACACAGGTTCTAATCCCATCACGGCATATGGTGGAATTTGAATTCAATTAAAAAGTATATATACATTTATGTATACATATGGAATTAAGAATCTACTGATGACCTTGTCGATTGTCGGAAAACCCCATCTGGTTCACTAATGTTCTTGAGGGGAGGAAATCTACCATTCTTACCTGGTCTGGCCTACATGTGACTCTAGAGCCACAGAAATGTGGTTGACTCTTAACTGCCTTCCAAGGGTAACTAGGTGTGGGCAATAAATGCTGGCCATCCAGCGACGTCCATGTCCCATGAATGAATAGTAACAAGAAACATTAGAGGGCATGTAGATGATGGGATGGAAACGTTATGCTTTTGGGGCTGATTTAAGATAAAACCTCAGCACAGATCAGGGATTAACCTTGAAATGTTCCAACCTGTACTTCATGTAGGTTCACCATATGGCACCTTCACCTATTGAGACTTCAGGGAGCTGCAAAGCAGCAGCTATAATTATATTTTCTGCATGGCTCAAGTACACTGGTTATGCATCTTGCCGTATAAATTAAGCAGTCAGGGATTTCTGCGAGGAGTTTGAGTCTTTTTTTGGTCAATCTGACAAATATGGACATTAGATGTGAATATCACAGAAAAATATCATAATGTATGGAAAAGCAGAAGGCAGTATTGGCTGATGCCAATGTTTAAAGCTTCTGCAGTGATAGTCTCTGTGTCCAACCTTAAGTCCACACTAGTAAAAGAGATTATCCACACCCGCATCCCTCAAAATGAAGGTTTCACTTTTTTACTAATTTCTCATTACACACTGTAAATAATCCTTATCCAAGGCCGCTGATTATAACGGCCTTCCAAGGCTACCTGAATCTAAATGGCAAACATGCGTTCAACAGAATCTCTTGAACAGCTACGTGGTGTCAAGGTATTTAGGAGAGACCAGCAGAACTGCTGAGAAAATTGGTACTTGGATTATAGCGGGGAAAATTAAAGCAGCAGGTGGACAGAAAGGACCGTGCTAGGCACTGACATTGTGTTTTCACTGAAAAAGTGAAGCTAATGCAATGACATTTACCTTGCATTCGATTACCTGCCCTCAACTTGTTTTATAAGGTTCTATGGCAAATTGTGTTTGGTAATGCATCTAGAAGCATAGAATCTCTATGGTGCAGAATGAGGCCATTCGGCCCACCGAGCCTGCGCCAACAACAATTGCACCCAAACCCAATCCCCATAATGGTACAATATTTACCCTGGTGTGTATTTATCCTGCTAATTCCCCTGATACTAAGGAGCAATTTAGCATGGCCAAACCTGCTAATCTGCACATCTCTGGACAATGGGAGGAAACCGGAGGAAATCCACATAGACACGGGGAGAAAGTGACTTGTGGCTGGGAGTCTCCCAGAGGAGTTGCAAAACATACTGTGGATTCCGGGGGGAATCTTTCAAAAAGTAAATTTGAAAAGTCTTACCCATGCCCCTCATACTCTTTCCATGCCCTTCACACCACCTCCATACTTCCCAGGCCCCTAACATGCTCATCTCCCATAGACACTACACACCTAATCAAAGAACCATATAATAACAAGAGTGATGAAATACTGAGAAATTTTAAAAAACACCCATCGAGAAATACGCTTTGAAAAAAACGTTAATACTACAAACCTATAAAAATGCTGATAGGGGTAGTGTGGTGGCACAGTGGTTAGCACTGCTGCCTCACCACACAAGGGTCCTGGGTTCAATTCTAGCCTCGGGTGACTGTGTGGAGTTTGCATGTTCTCCCTGTGTCTGCTTGGGTTTCCTCTGGGTGTTCCAGTTTCCTCCCACCATCCAAAGACGTGCAGGTTTCAACATCATTATTTCCACAAAACACACCTCCAAACTCCATGGCCTGGGCACCTCCCTCTACGACTGGATCCTGAACTTCCGAACTCACAGATCATAATCAGTAAGGATAGGTAAAATACCTCCTCCACAATCATCCTCAACATCGGAGCCCCACATGGCTGTGTTCTCAGCCCCCTACTATACTCCTTATACACCTATGACTATGTGGCCAAATTCCCCTCCACTTTGATTTTCAAGTTTGCTGTTGACGCCATCACAGTGGGTCGATCTCAAACAATGACGAGACAGAGTACAGGAATGAGATGGAGAATCAGGTGAAGTGGTGCAACAACAATAATCCCTCCTTCAATATCAACAAAATGAAGGAGCTTGCTATTGACTTCAGGAAGAATAGTGGAGAACATGCCCCTGTCTACATCAATGGGGAGGAAGTAGAAAGGGGTGAGAGCTTCAGGTTTTTAGGTGTCCAGATTACCAACAACCTGTCCTGGACCCCCCATACTGACCGTATTGTTAAGAAAGCCCACCAACACCTCTAGAAGACTAAGGAAATTTGGCATGTCAGCTACGACTCTCATCAACTTCTACAAATGCACCATAGAAAGCATTCTTTCTGGTTGTATCAGAGCTTGGTATGGCTCCTGGTCTGCCCAAGACTGCAAGGAGCTACAAAAGGTTGTGAATTTAGCCCAGTCCATCACACAAATCAGCCTCCCATCCATTGACTCTGTCTACACTTCCTGCTGCCTCAGCAAAGCAGCCAGCATAATTAAGGACCCCACACACCCTGGACATTCTCTCCTCCACCTTCTTCCTTTGGGAAAAAGATACAAAAGTCTGAGGATACATACCAACCAACTCAAGAGCAGCTTCTTCCCTGCTGCTGTCAGAGTTTTGAATGGAATTACCTTGCATTAAGTTTATCTTTCTCTACACCCTAGCTATGACTGTAACACTACATTCTGCACTCTCTTGTTTCCTTCTCTAAGAACAGTATGTTTTGAATGTACAGCACGCAAGAAACAATACTTTTCACTATATGTTAATACATGTGACAATAATAAATCAAATCAAATCAAAGGTTAGGCAGATTGGCCATGCTAAATTACCCTTTGGTTTCCAGGGACATGTAGGTTAGATGGATTAGCTATGGTAAATTTGTGCTTAAGAGAATAAGGAAGGGGAAAGGACCTGGGTAAGGTAGCTTGTCAGGGAGTCGGTGCAGGGATCCTATGTTTCGATAGGACCATTACAGAAAATAACTTTATCCACTTTGTTTCTCATCATCCTGCCCAAATAAACAGGCAGATGTTGACAAAAGATATCAGAGAAAAAAGTCTCTTGTTATAATCCCATAAAATGCCATAGTAGATATACCACTGTTGTTCATGCAAACAGACCCCCTTCTGAGCTAATGCATCTGTGAGTCTTAGAGCTCTGCCAAGCATTCATGATGAATTCAAGTGGAGACCCAGAGGTCTGGTCATTAGTTTGGACTGATGGTGGGCCTGACTCTTTTCTGTTCCTGCCTCCTAGAAGTGAAAACATTACCTAACATGGCCTTTTAAACTCCTGTAGGTTTGCCAAGTTGGAAAATTTCCCAACATGAGCTACCTAGTTCAGTAGCTAAAATTCAGCCCCTTACATTTGTAGAGTCAAACCTTTCAAAGTCATAACAACTTTGGCTTCAGAGACATCACACCATAGAGATTTAGCAGAAGGAACCATTTATATAGCGCCTTTCACACCCTCAGGATGCCCCCATGCACTTTACAGCCAGTGAGGTACTTGTGATATTTGTTCACTGTCGTATTATGAGAAATATTTCATTTGCTCAAATAATCACTGATTCCAATCAAATATCTAATCAACTGCAAGTGAATAAATAAATAGAAACATTGGGGAAAAGGTCACCAGGAAAGAGTGGAGCAATCAAACTCTCAAAAAATGTTTTCATGGTGTTATAATCCAAGTCAGAAACTCCAAGGTGTTTTATGAAGTCAGCCTGGACCATAAGTTTTACAGCTTGACTTTGGCTAGGGTAAACATAAGATGTTTTGCTGCAGGTATGATTTAAATGACCCACAAGGGAGCTTTTGTTAAGTAAAGTTTATTTGAGTATACAGTTAACATGTATAGTGAGAATATTAGCAATAGCCTTTACCAATTACAAACAAGAAAAAGAAACAAGCATGATATCGTATAAATCTCAATAGCTAAATGCACTGTTCCAATACAACAAACCTCCTTGTAGCTGCTACATGAATGCAAGTTGTTAAGTTATATAATGTGAAAAGAAATGTTCCAATCTATATAATTTTTTTAAAAAACCTTGGGCTGGATTTATATTGAGTACCATTTAAAAATGGTAGGCAGGATCCAATTCCAGAATTCACACCCATATTCCTGGCACCAGAAGTTTTTACTGGCAATTCACAACTGTTCCCTGCACTCCCAAACTATCCGGTTCCATGTTGTGGGGGTAGGTATCTCAGAGGCCCCCATAATTTTTATGGCATTTTCTCCATGATCCATGGTTCAGAACCTCTCAGAGGAATTGCAAACCATCATATGGATTCAGGGGAAACTTATCTATACCTGCCACAGGTTTAGCACAGAAAATAAGAATGCTCACATGATGCTGGAACTTTTTGATTTATTATTGTCACATGTATTAGTATACAGTGAAAAGTATTGTTTATTGCACACTGCACAGACAAAGCATACCATTCAAAGAGAAGGAAATGAGAAAGTGCAGAATGTAGTGTTACAGCCATTGCTGGGGTAGAGAAAAATCAACTTAATACAAGGTAGGTCCTTTCAAAATTCTGATGGCAACAGGGAAGCAGTTGTTCTTGAGTCAATTGGTACATGTCCTCAGACTTTTGTATCTTGAAAGAAGGTGGAAGTGAGAATGTCTGGGGTATGTGGGGTCCTTAATTATGCTGGCTGCTTTACCGAGGCAGGGGAAAGTGTAGACAGAGTCAATGAATGGAAGACTGGTTTACATGATAGACTGGGCTATGTTCACAACTTTGTGGTTTATTGCGGTCTTGGGCAGAGCAGGAGCCATACCAAGCTCTGATACAACCAGAAAGAATGCTTTCTATGATGCATCTGCAAAAGTTGGTGAGAGTGGTAATGGCAAATGGAATTTAATGTTGGCAAGTGTGAGGTGGTCCACTTTGGTAGGAAGAATGGTAGGAAGGACTATTACTTACGTGGCGAAAAACTGCAGCAGGCGACGGTGCAGAGGGACCTCGGGGTCCTTGTGCATGAATCGCAAAAACCCAGCTTGCAGGTGCAGCAGGTGGTCAGGAAGGCGAATGGGATGCTGGCCTTCATAGTGAGGGGGATTGAATATAAAAGTAGGGAGGTCTTGCTGCAGCTGTATAGGGCATTGGTGAGGCCGCAGCTGGAGTACTGTGTGCAGTTTTGGGCGCCGCACCTGCACAAGGATATTTTGGCCCTGGTGGGAGTGCAGAGGAGGTTTACTAGGCTGATACCGGAGTTGAGGGGATTGAGCTATGAGGAGAGGCTGAATAAACTAGGCTTGTACTCGTTAGAGTTTAGAAGAATGAGGGGAGATCTCATTGAGACGTATAAGATGATGAATGGGATGGATAGGATAGAGGTGGAGAGACTCTTCCCGCTCAAAAAAGACAGTAGGACTAGGGGGCACAGCCTCAAGATAAAGGGGAGGCGGTTTAGAACGGAGTTGAGGAGGAACTTCTTCACTCAAAGGGTGGTGAATCTCTGGAATTCTCTGCCCGTTGAAGTGGTGGAGGCTGCCTCGCTAAATATTTTTAAGAAGCGGGTTGATGGGTTTTTGATAAGAGAAGGGATTAAGGGTTATGGGGAGAGGGCGGGAAAGTGGAACTGAGCCACGACAGATCAGCCATGATCTTATTGAATGGCGGGGCAGGCTCGAAGGGCTAGATGGCCTACTCCTGCTACTATTTCTTATGTTCTTATGTTCTTATGAAATGTCAAATTTCCTTAGCCTTCTGAGAAACTATTGGTGACAGTGGACTTTCTTAATTATACTTAATCCTTTGGTTGTAGAATTGAAACTTTGACTTCCCCATTCTGGAAACTCCCAGCACCTCAAGGTGGAGGTAATACCATTGATAGCCTCTAGCTAGCAACCAGCAACATCAGAACTTTTCATTCCAGGATGGCAAGAAAAACTGTTTCTAATATAGCAGAATTTCCAATACCAGGGAGAGAGGCACAGTAATTCTGCCTGACATCCAAACACCTTCTAGCAGCCAAAACTGAAAGTAAGAACTCTTGGACAGAGTTTTAAAAAAACTGCTCCAGCAGACCTGTCCAACAACAATTGGAGAGTCTTGTTTTCAGGGAGTTGATTCAAGCTGCCCTGTGTTGGTGGTGATGGTGAAACCTCTTTGTGATCTGAACAGGATCATGTGCAGTTCTTTAATCTGTCTGATGGCAGAATGAGTTAAACTAAGCGATGTGAAGCTTGGTTTGAATCACTCAACTGTTTTATTCCACTATAGGACAAGCATTCAGAGTAATACTTAGGATAAGGTTCATTTCGTTCAATCAATGAAACCTGGCTTGCTCTATTTAAACTAAGTTGCATTCTGTCCACATTCAGCAATCCATGACTGGCAGTAACAAGCATCCTTTTGTCATGCAGTCTACGATTAGACACAATTTCCAGACTGGATCCTGCTACAGGCAGGAGGGACACAAACAGGAGGAGGAAAGGCAAGTCCATACAGCTTGCTGAGTGAATGCTGTGGGGGAATGGGACATGAAAGGATCTAGATGGTTGATGTTGTCTAAATGCAAACAGTTAAAGGTGACCAGCCTTGATATGCCGACTCAAATCCTAGTTAGAGGATTCAATAAGGGATGATTCACAGGCCAGAGGACAGGTTACTGAAGGTGAAGAATGATATACCTGAGTGGAGGCTGGACAGAAGTCAGGCTTTGGCTTCAGACAAGGATCGCTAAGGCCCTGCCTAGTTAAAGATGCTCTGCATCCATTCCACATGAGAGCACTGCAAGGACTCATAATATCATTCTCTGTGGGACAATCAGAATGGTTTTTCAACAATTCCAATTCCAATTCCAGGGCATATGGTAGATGTAGCACATGTTTCATTAAATCCCTACAATGCAGAAGAAGCCATTCAGGCCATGGTATCTGCACTGACTCTCTAAGAGAATATCTTACTCAGGCCTTCTCCCCCACCCGATCCCGTGAAACCTACACAGTTATTATGGCTAATACATCTAACCTGCACATCTTTGAACATTAAGGGACAATTTAGTGTGGCAAATCCACTTAACCTACGCATCTTTGGAACTAAGGGGCAATTTACCGTGGCCAATCCACTTAACCTACATATCATTGGATACTAAGGGCAATTTAGCATGGTCAATCCACTTAACCTACACATCATTGGATACTAAGAGGCAATTCAGCAGGGCCAATCCATCTAACCTGTACATCTTTGGAGTGTGGGAGAATACCAGAGCACCAGAAGGGAACCCATGCAGACACGGGAAGAACATACAAACTTCGCACAGTCACCCAAGGCTGGAATCGAACGAGCTGTGGGACAACAGTACTAACCACTGTGCCACCATGCTGCCCAACAAAGGGCATCCTGACACATAACTGTGTATGTTGAGGAATGATCTTTGCAGGTGAAGCACCTTGGGGGCTGGATTCATTGCCCTTCTCCAATGAATAAATCAAGAACCTGGGGCTTCTCATGTGGAAGAGCATGTTGGAGCCTTCACTGTCCTTCTGGGAAGATTCTCCAGTCCCAAAGGAAATTTTCAAATGAAAAAAAAGGAAGCCTCAAAAATAAAATGTTGATAAAAGACAAACCCAATATACAGCAGAAAAAAAACCTTTATCCAATAGTATAAAAAAAAAGACAGAAGTTAAACCTAAAAGTTTCTGCGATCAGGCTTTCTCATCTACTGGGCTCATTCTAATGGTATATAATTCAACGGAATTTCAGAGATTGGACTGAAATTTAGGCATTAAATGTTACTCTATCCTACGCACAGCTAGAACATGCATCTTACACTTAGCATCACTTTCAGCAGAGTTTAGGGCTGAACTGGTTATAATCGGCTCCTTGAGTCTTAAGTACCAACACATACCCCCACCCAGATAATTCTATCAGATTTGCGCCAGAGGAAAATCATGAGATTTTTGGCGGCGGATTAATCACAACTTTGCCGTGTACATTTTTGTAAAACGGCAGGGAAACAACATTTATAACTCTGGAGTCTGTATCTTTCCTTACTTCAATATTTCCACTTGCAGTCATTTGCGTGATACATTGCTGCAATAAACATATTGCGCTGTCTGAAAAAAACTGTCATAGTTGCAGAAAGATGAATGGTAAAGATCAGGAAAGCACTGCAGCTCCCCCATTAGCCATCAAAAAGACTGCGGGAGATCGCAAAGACTTTTCTTTAAAGTACATGCCACAAATGACACAGAGCTGGAAAATGGCCAATGGGCAATTTCTGTCAATAAAAGCACTTGCTTCACTGTGGATGAAGAAGTATTGCAAGTCTGGTAGTTATAGTTACGACAGGTATTATTCCAGTGACAAGCTGCTGAATTCAACAAGTCCCTAGTTGTAGCAGATTCTAATAGATAATTCCAGATGTGTTGTGTAGTAGGAAGGAGAAATTTCCATTCATCAGTGATGTGCTCCTTGTACTTTTTGACTCTTGCTAATCTCTCTTCATTTGCATTTGCAACAACTTCCAATAAAGCAGTTGTTCTCTATTAAGGAAATTCTCTGTTTTTTTATTCTTCCTGCCCAACTGAACAACTTCACATTTTGGTTTCCACTGCAAATTCCAGGCCCTCTAGCGTAGCTCCAGCTTTTCACCCTCTTTAGCCCATGAGTTTCAGCATCATTTTCTTAACCATGGGGTCAGAGAATAGTATTGCGCCTGAAGGAAGCCATTCGGTCTATCGAGTCTGTGCCAGCTCTATCAAAGAGTAATCCAGTTAGTCCCACACCCTCACCCTTACCCTATGTCTCTGCATCTCTTTTCCCCCTCAATTTTCCTACTTTAATTGGCAGCACGGTGGCACAGTGGTTAGCACTGCTGTCTCACAGTGCCAGGGACCCAGCTTCAATTCTGGCCTTGGATCACTGCCTATGCGGAGTTTGTGCGTTCTCTCTGTGTCTGCCCCAGAGGATTTCCTCCAGTTTCCTCTCACAGTCCAAAGATGTGCAGGACAGGTTGATTGGCCGTAATAAATTGACCTTAGTGTCCGGAGGATTAGCAGGTGAAATGTGTGGGGTTGCGGGAGTAAGACCTGGGTAGGATTGTAGTCGGTGCAGGCTCAATGGGCCAAATGGCCATCTTCCGTACTGTCAGGATTTTATGCTTCTAACTGAGTCCATGATGAAGCTAATATTGACACCTTAGCTTGATGAAACCCTCCTAAAAACTGACAGGCTAGTTGGGAAGTGGACATCCTGAGATTGTGATTGTAATGGGCCTCCCATAGTGCCATCTGTTTCCTGTAGTTCAATGGTATGCTCTTGATTTTTTATTTTTTGCTTTTTTATTTTTCCTGACTAACTGAACAATTTCACCTTTTCGTTTCCACTCCAAATTCCAGGTCTTTAGTGTAGCTCCAGCTTTTCATCCTCTTTAGCCCAAGAATTTCACTGTTTCAGCATCATTTTCTTAACCATGGGGTTATAGAATAGTACTGCACCTGAAGGAAGCCATTCGGTCTATCGAGTCTGTGCCAGCTCTATCAAAGAGCAATCCAGTTAGTCTACATGGAAATATAATAATGTAATCTCATATTTTGAGCTCTGTCTTTTTCCTTAGAGAGACGAAGGATGAGAGGTGACCTGATAGAAGTGTATATGATGTTAAGAGGTATAGATCGGGTGGATTCTCAGAGGCTTTTTCCAAGGGCTGGAATGGTTGGTTGCTACAAGAGGACACAGGTTTAAGGTGCTGGGGAGTAGGTACAGAGGAGATATCAGGGGTAAGTTTTTCACTCAGAGGGTGGTGAGTGAGTGGAATCAGCTGCCATCAGTGGTGGTGGAGGCAAATTCAATAGGGTCTTTCAAGAGACTTCTGGATGAGTACAAGAAACTTAATAGAATTGAGGGTCATAGGTAAGCCTACTGGGTATGGATATCATTGGCGCAACTTGTGGGCCGAAGGGCCTGTTTGTGCTGTAGTTTTTCTATGTCCTATGTTCTATTTCTTTTGAGGTGTAGGCCAGGGATCTTTGAAAAGCATTTCAGGATCAACAGTGTCTTCCACACTAGACATGCAAACATGTTACTGAGCAATTTAACATTAATTTGTTAATGAAGAAAAACCCCCCGGGTGTCTGTCGATTCTGTATAAACAGGACAGTATTTACATACTGCATAGTTTAGTTCTTAGAATTAACCCACTGGGAGTTAGATTGGATTGCCTCTGTAAACGGACATTAAGATCACAATGTACAATTATCCTCTACACACTGATTGAAATGGAAGCTGCACATTAGATTGGCGCTGCCTTCTCATTCAAACGATTCCTGCAGCTACCCACAATAAGGGCATTCATCCATCAGCTGGGACCCAAGCCTAGACCAGAAAACTAGACTTCACCGCTTAAAATAACACTGCACGTCTTAAAGGTGAGGTCCATCATGGATGAAACAGTGACCGGGAGCCATGCAAGAAGTGAATGTGGGCATTTATTGCAAAAGGACTGGATTTTAAAAGTGAAGAAGTGATGTTGCAATTGTATAAGGCATTGGTGAGACCACACCTGGAGGACTGTGTCCAGTTTTTGTGGTGACACTGGAGAGGGTGCAGAGGAGGTTTACCAGATTGATTCCAGGGATGAAAAGTCTGTCGTACGAAGAGCGGTTGAATAGCTTGGGCTTGTACTCCATGGAGTTCAGAAGAATGAGGGGGGATCTGATCAAGATATGTACAATGCTGAAGAGGATTCATAAAGTGGATGTTGAACAGGTATTTCCCCTTGTGGGACAGTCTAGGACAAGAGGTCATAGATTGTGGGTGCAATTTTCCCACCCCGCTACGATGGTTGAATAGTAAGAAGTCTCACAACACCAGGTTGAAAGGTTTATTTGGAATCATGACCCTTCGGACTGCTGCTCCTTCTACACTCACCTGATGAAGGAGCATGCTCTGAAAGCTCATGTTTCCAAATAAACCTGTTGGACTTTAAACTGGTGTCGTGAGGCTTCTTATTGTGCCCACCCCAATCCAACGCCAGCATCTCCACATCCTGGTTGAATAGACAGCCAATTTTCGTCAGCAGCTTAAATAGAGCACCTCTGTTCATATGGTCAAATGCCTTGATGAGATCGATGAAGGCAATCTATTGCAATCTCCTTTGTTCACAGTATTTCTCCTACAGCTAGACTGAAAGGATCGTGTCAATTGTTGATCTTCCGGTTCTGAAGTTGGGGGAATTCGGGATGACTCCGTTCAGCCGGGTTCTGCAGTGTGACAAGGGCAACATCGGCAAATGTTTTTCCCACAATGCTGTGCAAGGAGATGGCTCACTAGTTGTTGCATTCGCTGCGGTCGCCCTTGTGATCATACTGAAGCACTGCAGAGACAGAGAGGTTCACACAGATGCTGTACAAGTGCTCGCTTCTAATGTTTGACAATTGTACAAGCACTCAGAGAATTGGCCTTGACAAGTGAGTAAATAGCTTTGCTAAACACCTCCACTGTGTGTTCAATATCCAGCCCGGTCAGTGATGACAGGCAAGCTTTCTATGGTCCCTAGAGCTTCCCCGATGAGTATTCTCCCCTTGGTACAACTCAAGGTAGTGCTCCAACCATCGCTCCCACTGTTATCGCAAACGGTGATGACTTTCCCTTTGTTTTCAATCAAGGTGGGTTTTTTTTTTATTTCAGTCATGGTACACGGGGCCGCTGGCTAGCCAGCATTTATTGCTCATCCCTAGTTGCCTAAAGGCAGTTGAGATTATGGCTCTGGAGTCACATGTAGGCAAGGCCAGATAAGGACAGCAGATTTCCTTCCCTAAAAGGATATTAGTGAACCAGATGGGTTTTTTTCTGACAATCAGCAATGCTTCATGGTCATCAGTAGATTCTCAATTCCAGATTTGTTTTTCAAATTCCACCACCTGCCAAGGTGGGATTCGAACCTGGGCCCCCAGAACATTCGTTGAGTTTCTGGATTAAGTTGGGTCCTGGCTGATGGATGCAATGCAGTTAGCATGGATAGCTGCAGGGATCGTTCGAATGAGGAGGCAGTGCCAATCTAATGTGCGGCCTCCATTTCAATCAGTGTGTACAGATAATTGTACATTGTGATCTTAATGTTTCTGGAATAGTTAATGCTGATGGACTTTTTCTACCCCTTCATTCATGACCCTACCATTCCCTGTGCTGAAGGATATCTGGATATTCTCGAAAAGCTGTAACCGGTAGTCATTAGCACACCACCAACAATCTGTTGGACTTTAATTTGAGTGACTCTTAATCCATTGAGTCTTTTCATTCAGATCTTTCTTAGAATCAATGAGAACCGACCACTTGGCCTCAGTGACAGGTTCCATCACAGTGATGTCAGCCTTGAACCAGTCATTGTGTTTCTATAAATGCTTCCAATATGTTTAGAATGCAATATTCTGGGTGATCCTCCAAGCATGTTATCCTTTCCTGACACTCTATGTGGGAATGTCAGACGGCACCTATTTCAAGGAGTCATGGAACTGTTGGTTTTTATGTGGGTAGACAGTATGGATCTGATTGATACAAGGACAGTCTTTCTGCTTTGAACGAGAAAATCTTCAATGGTTGTACCCTAATCTTGGTGCACGCCAGGGAGTGGTCTGTGTCAGTGAGTAGTGTTGAGCGTGCTATTCTGAGATCCTTTCCTGGTGGTGAGCAGATCAGCTGGTGTCAAAACCCGAACCTTCGAAATCTCCAGGGTACTTGTGGCTTGGGTTGATCTTAAGGAAGGTAATCATTACAGCAAAGTTCAGGTAGTCTTTGTCTTCTCTCATTTATATTTCCCAGGCTATGGTGTCCAAGGCAGAAGGGCCAGGTATAAAGATCCATACCCATTCTTGTGTTGAAACTTCCCAGTAGATAAAGATGTTCTAATTTAGGGATTCTGCTGATGGCAGTGTCAAGCTCCCCACGGAACTATTCTTTAGCCTCTGTAGTAGAGCACAGTATTGGACCATAATTGCAGTTAACTGGCTGCGTTGCATCGAGAGGCAAATGGAGAGAACACATTCTGCACCATTTGTGGAAGGTTCTACCATTGAGAGTAGGTAGTTCCTCACAACGAAGACTCCACCTTGCTCACATGTCTGCTCTGAATTCATCCCCTGCCAAGAAGGCTGGAATTTTATAGGACTCAGAGCGGGCGGGGGACGCAGACCATAGAAAGGTCCATTGACCTCGGGCTGGATTTTATGGTTTCAGGACAAACGAGGCCATAAAATCCCACCCGTAATGTTTTACTTTCAATGATCTGCTATCGACTAGCAGGGAAGCTTTGTTAGTGTTCAGCCTATCATGTTCCATGTTAATAATCGAGCAGCTGCAAGGCATTTGTCAATATTGTGCACATGCTCCTAACACTCCAGCTTTGTAAACTGAAGAGTTGGTATCACCCTCCTGTCTGTCTGTTTATTTGCCTGGTGCGATGGATTCCATCTACCTGTCAAAACTCCCAGCATGCATTGAAGCAGAAGGAACATGGTGGGTCATGACCTTATTAGACAGGGAAGTTGCCGGATTGGAGGTGGCTATCCAGTGGGATGCCCAATGTTGCCTCTCAGCCTCAGAGACAGCCAGTAGCACTCAATCTCTTTGCCAATTCTCTACGCCAGATGAGTTGGGCTTATCACCTGTAAATACTTTCTCTCGTATTGTGTGGATGCTCAGTAGTTTAAAGTTTATTTATTATTGTCACAAGTAGGCTTGAATTCATACTGCAATGAAGTTATTGTGCAAATCCCCTAGTCCCCACAGTCTGGCATCTGTTCGGGTACACTGAGAGAGGATTTAGCATGGCCAATCCACGTAACTAGCAGGTCTTTTGGACCGTGGGAAGAAACCAGAACACCTGGAGGAAACCCATGCAGACATGGGGAGAATGTGCAGACAGTGACCCAAACTGGGAATCAAACGCCAGTACCTGGTGCTGTGAGACAGCAGTGCTAAACACTATGTCACCCTCTAGTGTGCAGTCTCTGGGAAGTAAATCTGGGCAAAATTTATTGAGACCCTTGACATCAGGGATTACCTGTCAACCTGTCTGGTTGACCCCAGAGGAATGCAAAGTACAATATTTGCCACTGGCTTGGGTCGCTGGAAAGATGAAATCAGTCCGCCCCATTGGGTTCCACTCCTGATTTTCTGTCCGGATTTACACCCTTGACCCTCAACTCTCCTGAGAGACTTGCCACATCTTTCCTTTACTCTGTCACCTACCATCACAGTGCCCACTGCCCACTCTAATTTGATTTATTATTGTCACATGTATTAATATACAGTGAAAAGTGTTTCTTGCACACTACACAGACAAAACATTCCATTCACAGAGATGAGAGAGTGCAGAATGGAGAGTTACAGTCATAGCCAGGGTATAGAGAAAGATCAACTTAATGCAAGACAGGTCCATTCAAAAGTCTGATGGCAGCAGGGAAGAAGCTGTTCTTGAGTCGGTTGGTATGTAACCTCCCAACAGAAGAAGGTGGAAGAAAGAATGTCCGGGGTGTGTGACTGCTTTAATTACGCTGGCTGCTTTGCCGAGACGTTAAGAAGTTTAGACAGAGTCAATGGATGGGAGGCTGGTTTGCGTGATGGATTGGGCTACATTCACAACCTTTTGTAGTTCCTCGTGGTCTTGAGCAGAGCAGGAGCCATACCAAACTGTGATAGAACCGGAAAGAATGCTTTCTATGGTGCATCTGTAAAAGTTGGTGAGAGTTGTAGCGGACATGTCAAATTTCCTCAGTCTTCTGAGAAAGTAGAAGTGTTGGTCGGCTTTCTTAACTATAGTGTCGGCATGGGGAGACCAGGACAAGTTGTTGGTGATCTGGGCACCTAGAAACATGAAGTTCCCGACCCTTTCTACTTTGGCAATGCTAAAATAAAAGTCACCACAGAGTTATAAGTTAATTTGTGCCATACTACACTCAAAGTAATCAACATTAATGCCTGTATTGCATTGTGTCCTTGCCTGTCCCTGTGCACCTCGCCAGTGCTGCTCCAATAGCTGCAGCATGGCTGGTGGCCGTCTGTTGAATTTCAGTTACTGCCGAGAGCCCTGGAGGATGTCCTGAAGCAGCCCGAGTGCAGGCTGTACCCACGCGGCAGGGAGCACAACAGCCCCAGCAGGGCACCTAACAGGCAACAGAGAGGGAGCTGGCAGAGCAGCAGCAGCAGTGGGAGGGTGAACAGCTCAAGTGTTTTTAAGGGGAAGCTGGATAATTACACAACGGAGAAAGGAATAAGCTATCACAGGGTGAGATGAAATAGGTTTGAAGGAGATGCATATGGAGCATAAACAGTAGTATAAACCATTCAGGTCAAATGGTGCATTTCAGTGCTGTAACTATGATATAATTTGGCACTTTTTTAAAAAAATGCACAGTAAATGTGGATTCCTGTGCAAGAGATTTGGTGTGGAGATGCCGGCGTTGGATTGGAGTAAACACAGTAAGAAGTCACACAACACCAGGTTAAAGTCCAACAGGTTTATTTGGTTGCAAAAGACTCTAGCGCTAGCTGCCCCTTCATCAGGTGAGTGGGAGTTCTAATCACAATCAAGGCATATAAAGACACAAACCCGATTTACAGAATAATGATTGGAATGCGATTCTTTACAGCTAATCAAGTCTTAAAGGTACAGACAATGTGAGTGGAGAGACCATTAAGCACAGGTTAAAGGGATGTGTATTGCCTCCAGACAGGGCAGTTAGTGAGATTTTGCAAGTCCTGGCAAGTTATGGGGGTTACAGATAGTGTGACATGAACCCAAGATCCCGTTGAGGCCGTCCTCGTGTGTGCGGAACTTGGCTATTAGTCTCTGCTCAGTGACTCTGTGCTGTCGTGTGTCATGAAGGCCATCTTGGAGAACTGTTACCCGAAGATCAGAGACCAAATGCCCATGACCGCTGAAGTGTTCCCCAACAGGGAGAGAACAGTCTTGCCTGGTGACTGTCGAGCGGTGTCCACTCATCCGTTGTCATAGCGTCTGCATGATTTCCCCAATGTATCAAGCCTCGGGACATCCTTTCCTGCAGCGTATTAGGTAGACAACGTTGGCCGAGTTGCAGGAGAATGTACCGTGTACCTGGTGGATGGTGTTCTCACGTGAGACGCTACGACAACGGATGAACAAACACTGCTCGATAATCACCAGGCAAGACTGTTCTCTTCCTGTCGGCAAACACTTCAGCAGTCAAGGGCATTCGGCCTCTGATCATCGGGTAAGCGTTATCCAAGGTGGCCTTCACGACACACTACAGCGCAGAGCCACTGAGCAGAGACTGATAGCCAAGTACTGCACACATGAGGACAGCCTCAACCGGGATCTTGGGTTCATGTCACACTATCTGTAACCCCCCTGACTTGCCTGGACTTGCAAAATCTCACTAACTGTCCTGTCTGGAGACAATACACATCTCTTTAACCTGTGCTTAATGCTATCTCCACTCACATTGTCTGTACCTTTAAGACTTGATTAGCTGTAAAGAATCACATTCCAATCATTATTCTGTAAATTGAGTTTGTGTCTTTACGTGCCCTGTTTGTGATTAGAACTCCCACTCACCTGACGAAGGGGCAGCCAGCGCTCCGAAAGCTAGAGATTTGGGCCAGGCCCTCACTAAGCAGCACATTTTCAATTCTAGAAGATAGTTTAGCCGGGATAGTGAGAGGCTACTGAGATCCCCTAGAGCCTTGCTTGATTGCCTTAGCAGACTGGAGTGTCAGCCTAGATTACGTGCTTAAGTCCCCGGAGTGGAATCTGAATCAAGATACTTCTGATTCAAGCAGCAAGAGAGAGTGCGACCAACTGAACCACACATGACACCTATAGAGGAAATCATCTGTCCCGGCAATCTAATGCTGGGTCTGTGCCACTCACAGGACGAGTGAGTGGAAGCATGACCTTGGCTTCCAACTATGATTTCCACTTCATGAGCATTTCAATTTCAAGCTTTCAGAAGCCGACAACCAAATAAAAGTCTGATTGAATTTTATTGGAGCAACCCATTGTTCTGAGTCCCGGTATTTGATGTGCGCGCCTGTCTGGCTGGGGTAGTAGGACAGGAGGCAGTGGGGTGGATGGCGTACTCTGCTTCTAAAGGAGATGGATATTCCTCACCCATGTTTTTGATAAGAGGAAGTAAGCCACTGTTCATTTCTCTAACAGCGATGCTGCACATTTCAACTAAGGCCTTGAGTATCGAGATGCTCAAGTTATGACTGTAAAGTAACACTCTCTCGCTTCCTTCTTAATGAACGGTATGCTTTATCTGGACAGCACTCAAGAAACAATATTTTTCACCGTGTCCCAATATATGTGACAATAAATCAAATTAAATTAAAATCCCATTAATAGTAAACAGGTGATATTACTACGGAAATCTCTTGGTATAAAACAAGTGTTGTGAAATTCAAAGGCTCCCCACTGCCCAGGCTCTTAAGACAACTGAAAGTGGACAATTAATGCAGATTTCTTGATGTTGCTGATTTCCCCAGGATAAGCCTGTTTTTAAAAAGTTTTATTGCTCTTTACCTCATTTACTAAGCGAATTTTCAGTATGTTACCGATCAATTTTTTACCAACCGACTCAAAAACAGATTCTTTTCCCTGCTGCAGTAAGAGTTTTGAATGGACCTACCTTATATTAAGGTGACCTCTCTCTCCACATTAACCATGATTGTAACACTACGTTCTACGCTCTCCTTTCCTTCTCTCCTGTGCAGTCTATGAACGGCATGCCTTGTCTGTGTAGTGCGCAAGAAACAATACTTTTCATTGCAACCCAGTACACGTGGCAATAATAAATCAAATCAAATGTTCCAGATTCACTTGTCAAAATGTAAATTGTGTCAATGCTTTTTACATTCAGATTATGAATTTCAAGTGCTTTGAACCTACTCTTAAAGCTTCAAGATCTCATCTTAACCAGTCCTGAGCAAGATATCTATGGAATCAGCTGGATCACATTCAAGGTGCAGCCAACACTGGGGAGGAAGGATTAGAAGGTTATGCTGCAATGACTAGTTGAGGGGTTTGGAACAGACTGCCATAGAACCATAGAAAATTACAGCTCAGAAACAGGCCTTTTGGCCCTTCTTGTCTGTGCCGAACCATTTTTTGCCTAGTCCCACTGACCTGCACTTGAACCATATCCCTCCACACCCCCTCATCCATGAACCCGTCCAAGTTTTTCTTGAATGTTAAAAGTGACCCCGCATTTACCACTTTATCCAGCAGCTCATTCCACACTCCCACCACTCTCTGCGTGATATGCCCTTTAAACTTTTCTCCTTTCACCCTTAACCCATGCCCCCTGGTTTTTTTTCTCCCCTAGCTTCAGTGGAAAAAGCCTGCCTGCATTCACTCTATCTATACCCATCAAGATCTTATACACCTCTATCAAATCTGCCTTCATCCTTCTGCGCTCTAGGGAGAATGCCATGTAGGACCTGAACACCAGAACAGACCAGATGGGCTGAATGTCACTTTTCTGTGTAATAAATTTCATGTGATTATGTCACTGTCTCTTTTTGACAAAAAAGAATTGATTCAAAACTTCAGTCAGGTTGTCCATAACTTTGTTTCACGCTAATCAGCCTAATGGAATCAAAGAACGCAACAGCAGAGTATGAGGCCATTCGTCCCATCAGATCTGCACCTGCTCCTTCAATGAAAAATCTAATAAGATTCATTTCCCCCATATCTCTGATTTCTCTTTTTTCAGTACAATTCTCTTTTGAAGGCTACTATTGAATCTGAACTCACCGTCCTTTCAGACAGCACTTTCCGTATCCTAACCATTTGTTACATTAAGTAGGTTTTTCTCGCGTCATCTCGTGTTCCTTTACCAATCATCGTAAACCTGTGCCATTTGGTTCTCAAAACCTTCCAGTCACTGGGAACAGGGGAGAAGATTTTCCTGCTGGCATGCACCACTGGGGCGGGACAGGAAAATCTGCAGAGCCAAATCACCAATGTCGGGGCAGGAAAACCCCAGTAAATATCTCTTAAGTCAAAGAACAAAGAAAAGTACTACACAGAAACTGGCCCTTCAGCCCTCCAACCCTGCACCAATCATGATGCTTCACTAAAACTGTATGCATTTACGGAGTCTGTATCCTTCCATTCCCATCCTATCCCTATATTCATCTAGCTGCTCTTTAAATGCCGCTATTGTTCCTGCTGCCACCATTTCCCAGGGCAGTGCGTTCCAGACATTCACCACCCTCTGTGTAAAAAGCTTGCCTCACACGTCTCCTTTAAACGTTTCCCCATGCACCTTAAAACTGTGTTCCCTAGTACTTGACTTTTCTCCCCTAGGAAAGAGCATCTGACTATCCACTCTGTCAATGCCGCTCATCATCTTTTAAGCCTCTATAAAGTCATCCCTCACCTCTGTCATTCCAGTGAGAATAAACCGAGTTTATCCGACCTCTCCTCACAGCTAACACCCCTCAGACCAGGCAACGTCCTGGTAAACCTCTTCTGCACCCTCTCCAAAACATCCACATCCTTCTGGCAGTGTGGTGACCAGAATTGTACCCAATATTCTGAAAGAGGCCTAACTAAGATTCTGTACAGCTGCAACAAGACCTCCCAATTTTTATACACAACACCTTGCTCTATCTGAGCGCTTCATGATTTTAAATACCTTGAAAAATTCTCCCCTAAGCCTCCTCTGCTCTGAGGAAGACAACCACAGATTCTTCTCCAATTTATTCACATAACAATAATCCCTCATCCCTGATGCCATTCTCTACCTAATCAAAATGTCAGCACTTCAGTAAACAGGAGCTGCATCCTCTGTCATCTCCAATCAGCAACACCTTGTTGGAAATTCAAACCTGTTATCATTGAATTTGAATCAGAACGAAGGCCCGAATTCACTGACTGTGGCTGGAGTTCTCCAGTCCCGCTGCAGTGAATGAAGGCTTGGCTGAGTGCCAAATTCTCCGTACTCACACAAGACTGGAGCAATCCGGCCAAGGGTGTCACACAGAAATGAACCAGCCAGCGATTCCCCTCCAGTGTGAAGAAAGCATGCAGTACTTCCCTCAGTGAAGAACGCAGACATCCATTTGATGTTAAATTGGCCGGTGAGAGCTTACTATATCCAGGCTGTAAGATAGTGCCTCACAGCCTGTGTCCAAAGTAGATTTGACTCTCTTTTTTGTGTTACAGCAGAGGGACTTATTATGTGAAATCAGCAGACTGGGGAAAAGTCAAATACATGGCTACCAAGATGAAAAATTAAATGTCTACGGCTTGGCTGGCTATAGAAAATTCCACCTGAATGAGCAGAAGCTGCTTAAAGGTGAATTTCAAAAAGGTAACTAAAAACAGTCACGGAGAAAATTTAAGTTAAGTTTTTTAAAATTTATTTTATTAGTGCTACAAGTAAGCATACATTATCACTGAAATGAAGTTACTGTGAAAATCCCCGAATTGGTACCTGTTTGGATACACTGAGGGAGAAGTTAGCATGATCAATGCACCTGACCAGCACATCTTTGGACTGTGGGAGGAAACTGGAGCACGCAGAGGAAACCCACGCAGGCACGGGGAGAACTTGCAAACTCCACACAGACAATGACCCAAGCCCGGAATCAAACCCGGGTCCCTAGCACTGTGAGACAGCAGTGCTAACAACTATGTCACCGTGCCTCCAAGGTTATATAATGAAGTATTAGTTTAAGAATTCATACTTATAGACTTTATAACAAGATGGATTACTTATCTCTCAGTACCTTAGAAACCGGTCACTTGAGCTCTGTGCCCGAGAAAGCTACGGATACTCAGTCACTGACAGAGGGGAATAGATATTTGGATACTAAGGGAATTGAGAGGTTTCAGGATAGTGCAAAGGTGGATCTGAGGTAGAAGATCAACCACAGTCTTATTGACTTGTGACTTGAGGAACAAAGTGACCTACCCTGCTCCTATTTCTTACAGTAGTTAGAAATCCTACAGTACAGAAAGAGGCCCTTCGGCCCATCGAGTCTGCACCGACCACAATCCCACCCAGGCCCTACCCCCAATCCGTACATATTTTACCCATTAATCCTCTCTAACCTATGCATCTATGGTCAATTTAGCATGGCCAATCAACCTAACCCGCACATCTTTGGACTATGGGAGGAAACCGGAGCACCCGGAGGAAACCCACGCAGATACAAGGAGAATGTGCAAACTCCACACAGACAGTAACGCAAGCTGGAGCTGTGAAGCAGCAGTGCTAACCACTGTGCTACCGTGCTGCCCCAATGTTCACCTAATCAAACTATTAAAGGGCAAACAGATAATGTTGTTACTAACCCCAGGCAAATTTATTCATCCTTGACTGGGGCAGAGGTCACATCATTTAGAAAGCATGAGTCTTTATTGATAATGCATATTTATTAGAACATAGAGCATTACAGCGCAGCACAGGCCCTTGATGTTGCGCCAACCTGTGAACCAATCTAAAGCCCATCTAACCAACACTATTCCAATATCATCCATATGTTTATCCAATGACCATTTAAATGGCCTTAATGTTGGCGAATCCATTACTGTTGTAGGCAGGGCATTCCGCTCTCTTACTACTTTCTGAGTAAAGAACCTACCTCTGACATCAGTCCTATATCTGTCACTCCTCAATTTAAAGCTATGTCCCCTCGTGCTAGCCATCTTCATCCGAGGAAAAAGGTTCTCACTGTCCACCCTATCTAATCCTCTGATCATCTTATGTGCATCTATTAAGTCACCTCTTTACCTTCTCTCTAATGAAAACAGCCTCAAGTCTCTCTGCCTTTCTTCATAAGACCTTCTCACCACACCAGGCAACATCCTGGTAAATCTCCCCTGCACCCTTTCCAATAATTATTTCCTGTAAATATTAGGTGATATGGTGGCATAGTGGTTAGCACTGCTGCCTCACAGCGCCAGGGACCTGCATTCGATTCCCAGCTGCGGTCACTGTCTGTGCAGAGTTTGCACATTTCCCCTGTGTCTGCATGGGTTTCCTCCGGGTGCTCCAATTCCTCCCATAGACTTGTTCTTTAGAAGCATTGGCCATGCTACATTCTCTCTCTGTGTACCCGCACAGGTGCAGGAGTGCGGCAACTAGGGGATTTTCACAGTAACTTCATTGTAGCGTTAATGTAAGCCTACTTGTGACACTAATAAATAAACTTTAAAGAAGTGTAGTCCAGGAGATCTCCTAGGCTGACTTCAATCACCGGAGGGATTGGTGAACACATTTTCCAGAATATTTTTCTCCTCTTTGCCCTGGGTAGGGAGTAGTGATGTGGCCAGAATGCATTTCCAATGAAGTGTCTGGTTCTGACTTTCCAGAATTGTGCCGACGGGGAGTATCGATTCTCTGGGTGTAAAAGCTCAAATGAAACAAATCTTGCTGAAATGAGAAGAATGTCGCTGAAGATTTGCACTCATCGGGTCAAAGACAAAAATGTCCAATTTCAAACAATCACAACAATTTATGCTACAGGAGAAAAGGATGCTGATTGGCTTGCAATCTGATTCTGATCGGCCGAGGGGTTGCCATGGAGAAAGCAATGGCAAACTCCCCGTACTTCTGGTAATTCAAAAGGGAGCAAGACTTGACTATATTCCTTTCATTAGCAGAGAATGGCTTGTGAATGCAGGTTGCTTTTAGCAAATATAAATGAGCCACTCTATGAGCTTATATTAAGCTGGTTGTTAATGTCGCACTTGGAAGCATGCGACATGGTCCATCTCAAGCCATGCAAAAAAAGGGCAGATTTTCTCTGGTTCTCCATGGCAACATCTCAGCCAACCAATCAGCACCCTTGTCTCCTGTACTATAGTTCCTGTGGATCATTTGATGTTTGACATTCTTGCATTTGTCCTGATGAGTGCAAGACAAAAAGCTTTGAGCATGTGCCTCCCTTCACAGCAATGTCCAAGTTCTATACGACAAAACCACTGGAAGAAATAGTAGAGAAAGAACATCTCCAAGGATAGTTATCCAGTTTAAGTCTAATATGTTGGAGCTGGGAAAATCTCTTGATCATTATTCATAATGAGTAATGAGACGTGAATGAGAGGGCAGGCTTTTAACTTCACGGTTTAAACAAAGAATGCGATAAATCACTGGATATTTTTCATTTTGGAGAACTTGTTATGTTTGGAATCTTGTTATAAGGCCTTAAAATGCCGTGAGGTAGACCTGTAGAACTTAAACCAGGGTCAGTTTATTATAAGTCTCTACAGCTTCACGATCAGTCCTAGACTGCCAATGTCATAAAAGTTCATCTGGTTCACTAATGTCCTTTAGGGAAGGAAATCTGCCATTCTCACCCAGTCTGGCCTACCTGTGACTTCAGACCCACAGCAAAGTGGTCGACTCTCAACTGCCCTCTGAAATGGCCTAGCAAGCCACTCAGTTTGATGGGCAACTAGGGATGGGCAATAAATGCTGGCCAGCCAGCGACGCACATGTCCCACGAATGATTAAAAGAAAGCTCCATCGTAGCTGGAGCTAGCCCCAGGATTACCTGATCTGCACTAAGGGGCAGCTTGCACCCCAACCTACACGGTGGCACAGTGGTTAGCACTGTTGCCTCACAGCACCAAGGGCCTGGGTTTGATTCCCAGCTTGGGTCAATGTCTGTGTGGAGTTTGCACATACTCCCCATGTCAGCATGGGTTTCCCCCAGATGCTCCAGTTTCCGCCCACAATCTGAAAGACATGCTGGTTAGATGCATTGACCTGAACTGGCGCCGGAGTGTAGCGACGAGGGAAGTTCCACTGCAACTTCATTGCAGTGTTAATGTAAGCCCTACTTGTGATTAATAAATAAATAAACTTTACATAAAACAGCACTTTGAAAGGATAATAAAGTCCAATTAATATAATTGGAGCCCAATTAATATAATTGGGGGGAGTTATATGATAAAGGGTAAGCCTATAAAGAGTGTGGAAACGCAGCGGGACCTTGGGGTGCAAGTGCACAAGTCTTTGAAGGTGGCAGTACAAGTGGAGAGTGTGGTGAAGAAAGCTTATGGTATGTTAGCCTTTATAGGAAGGGGTATAGAATATAAGAGCTGGAGTCTGATGTTGCAGTTGTACAAAACGTTGGTTAGGCTGCATTTGGAGTACTGCATCCAGTTCTGGTCGCCTTACTACCTGAAGGACGTGGAGACTCTGGAGAGAGTGCAGAGGAGGTTTACCAGGATGTTGCCTGGTATGGAAGGACTAGGTTATGAGGAAAGATTGAGCAAATTGGGGCTGTTTTCCCTTGAAAGACGGTGACTGAGGGGGTATCTAATAGAGGTATATAAGATTATGAAGGGTATAGATAGAGTAAACAGTGGTAAGCTATTTCCTATGTTAGGGGCACACAGTACGAGGGGCCACGGGCTTAGGGTGAGGGGGGAGAGGTATAACATGGATATTAGAGGGAGGTTTTTCACACAGAGGGTAGTGGGGGTATGGAATGCTCTGCCAAGCAAGGTGGTGGAGGCAGGCACACTGGGGTTGTTTAAGAGTTACTTAGACAAGCACGTGAGTGGGTTGGAGATGGAAGGATATAGGAAACTGTTTTAAATAAGGTTCATTAGCATTGGGATGTCCCTGGTAATGTAAAAGGATGAGGAATGATACTAATGTTTTTCTCTTTTAATTCACAGGTTTTAAGTCGGTCCGCCTTGTTGTCCAACGAGGGACATACACGCGATGGGTCGTACTTGGGCTGCTCTTGGATGTTCGAGAGTAGCCTAGTACTTCATGCCATTAGTGTGTGCTTAAACTGGACCAGATGCTGGGCAACACGACAGCTCAGTGACTATCACTGTTTGCTGTGCAGACACATGGATTTGGGCCGGTGTCTGTGGGAGTTTGCACATTCTCCCCGTGCTTGCGTGGGTTTTCTCCAAGTGCTCCGGTTTCCTCCCACACCCCAAAGATGTGCTATTAGGCTGATTGGAGGTAATAAATTGTCCCTAAATTAGTTTTCCCTCAATGTGGAATGCCATAATCATAGATAAGGGTCATGGGTGGAGGGGGTAATGTTAAAATGGCGGCGCGGGCTCGTTGGGCCGAAGGGCCTGTTTCCCGGGCTGTTTTTGTTCTTTTGTTCTTTCTAATATCCAGAACCGCTTTTTGAAAAAAAGTATAAAGGCGTTGTAGTAGAGCGCCATTGCAAGGAGTCAAGGGCAACTTAGTAACTCACAAGTTAAAGAGTTACATCAAGACACTGCTGACCCAACCACTTGCTTAATGCTCTTTGCTTTTAACTGGAGCTCAAAGTTAAGGAGTAGGTTTCTGCATGTTTGTGTGATTACTGTGAGACAGTACTATCAGGTGCTAACTTTTAACTCCTTGCTGATTTTTAAGCAAATGGCATGAATTCCAGAATTCCTCCTCCAGAACTGTTTATTCCACAAATCTCAACCCCGTAAATTGTTTGACAAAAAACAGGTCTTACATCAGTCAATGAGTTGGTGGTGGGACAGCACTCACAACACAACTTGCAAGCAAGAGTCTGCTTTACAACAGTGTCTACTTAAACATCGAACAGAGTCCACTTAAACAGCAAATAGAGTCTGCATAAAACAGCAAATTAAAGACTATTTACTCAGCAAACAGATTCCAGAGTCCATTTGAACAGCAGAGTCCAATGAAACAGCAAACAGAGTCTATTTAAACAGCAAACAGAGTCTATTTAAACAGCAAACAGAGTCTACTTAAACAGCAGAGTCTAACAAAACAACAAACAGAGTCTACTTAAATAACAAGAGAGTCTGCATAAACAGCAAAATAAAAACTACTTACTCAGCAAACAAATTCCAGAGTCTGCATAAACAGCAAACAGAGTCAATATAAATTGTGTCTTGTTAAACTGTGTGCCCCGGCAAATCAAGTCTCCTGACTTGCAAAACAGAGTGTACTTTTAAAAAGAGACTCGATCAACAGTAAACAAAGCCATGACCTTGTAGTAAAGTCTCTCGGTAAAAGCAAGGAAGACTTCTCCAGAATGATGGGGTGAGTAGTGGTTAGTTAAATAATATGAAATCAATCCAGCCACTTACAGCAGTGCGATGTTCATGCCCGCTGAATGGGCAAAATTACTCAATCACCTAGATCCTGAGAGGCAGAAGCAGTGTCACTTTATGCAGCCAATAGTGTGTGCAATGGAACAATGGAACAAAGATTCCCCTCAGCCATTCGTTGAATTAATAGGCATGCAGTGTGTTACTTTTATTTATGGCACCAAAAGCCACAGACCTAAACAAACATATCAATCAATTTGTAGACCTGAATGCAGCATTTTATTTCCTGTGCTTTTAACCTCAATTCAATGTGACTTTTCATCTCATATATAAATGCTTAGCACATCATTTATGTCACATTATTTGTGACTGGTAAAAGGTGTTGCCAATATCCCAGATTCATGGCTTTCTGAGTCATTAGTTACTTTAAAAACACTTTTTTTTATTGCCATCATGTTTTACTGCAAATTACAGCAAGGGCAGGATTTATGAGTTATTAAGATTACAGAGTTAAAGTAGAAGCATAAGTGCTTTGCTGATTAAAGACAATTGTGACGTGTTAATGAATGAACGCCATTTCATTTAGAAGACAGATATAAAATAGTGTACAACATTTTATGGACAATTCATTAATCATCCATATCACAAATTCTTGCTTAGTACAATGTTTTCATGTACAGTATTGCTATTTTATGGACTATGAAACTGCATAAATCACTTAGCCACAAAGGAATGTGGCCAATAAGTCAGTAAACACTTGCAATTAAATAAACGCTGTTTGTAAATGAGCTGTGCAAAAGCAAATCATCGGCAGAGAAGCTTTGTTTAATAATGTCCCAATTTGAGAGTTTATTTCACCATTGACAGAAAATCTAATCGCTGCCCAAATCAGACCTTCCGAGTATGTCTATTGACCGAAGGGTTGGTCTCTGATTAAAATTCTTCTGCCAACTGATGATTCCTCCAGAGCCTTCGCTCCCGTCCCCGCACCCCCTCCCCCTTTGTGAATGATCGTAATCTGTGGCCCACCTTCAAGTTAGGACACAAAACTGGTGGGATTTTTGTTAGCACTGCTGCCTCACAGCGTCAGGGACCCAGGTTCAATTCCAGCAGTAAGAAGTCTCATAACACCAGGTTAAAGTCCAACAGGTTTATTTGGTAGTAAATGCCACTAGCTTTCGGAATGCTGTTCCTTCGTCAGATGAGTGGGGAGTTCTGATCACAAACAGGGCATATAAAGGCACACCCAGTTTACAGAACACTGATTAGAATGCGAGTCTTTACAGCTAATCCACTATTCAAGTCTTAAAGGTGCAGACAATGTGAGTGGACATAGCATTAAGCATAGGTTAAAGAGATGTGTGTTGTCTCCAGACAGGAGAGTGGGTGCCAATAGCTCGATCGGCCAAATAGCCTCCTTTTACACTGTAGAAATTTTATGATTCTATGACTCAAAAGATCCCAAAACATTAGGAACAAACTGCCATTATTGACAGATTGAAATCATTTGAACCATATCAACAATACTGGCAAAATCATTGAGAAATTAAACTTAACATGACGTGAACATGGCAGTCCTATAGGCAATACATTCTGGCAGTGGCAACTCAACTATTTATAACTTCAGTATGTTTTTCATGCTAGTGTGAGTGAAAATGATCCTACTGCACTCCTCTCCTGTCAGTATACAACACTGCTGGGAAAGGAAAACATGTTGAAGAGCCTTCCGCTGCCCCCATTTTAGTTACACCTGGTTCAGTCATCCTTCCCAATGCCATGGCCTTTATTCTTACTTTGCTCCTCCAGCTGGCACACCTCTGATTATTCTTTACCAGCAATGGGAAATTCTATTTATCCATTTATCTAAGCTTCATCCATTAGTTCAAAAATTAAGTCCAGAGCAATCAATTAAGTGGTTTTGCGCCATTTATTTCTAAGCTGAAAGTCTTGGTCAAATGCAAGCATTGGACGTTGAAGGTGTCTGAACATCAAAAATAATTCATACGCTAGGAAACTTCCATTGGCCTCTGTCCACCATCACTAGCACCATGTCGAACCTGAATAATGTCTCTATTTAGTCCATGCAAGCAAATTCCAGTGTGGTTTTAGAGGACCAGTCAACTGTCAAGGCAGACATGCCTCTCCTCCCAATCTCACTGTTAATCCGAATGGGAGGGAATGGGAGGGAATGCACGTCTCTCTTCCCTGCACTGTTCCTGCAAACTGTAGGCAGGAGCATATATGAACTTGATGGCAAGGAAAACATTGGCTGATTCATCAAGCCTGCCCCAGTCTCTGTACAGGCTGAAGCTTTCCACCATCATCTCTCCACCTCCACCCCTCCTTGACTCCCTTCCCTGCATCAACTCCTTCTGCATTTATGTAAGCACCTTCGATGGAATTGGGTGATGGAAACAGAAAGCAAAAGATGCTGGAAGACATCTTGCTGATCTCCTTAAGTGATCAAACCCTGTCCAGTAGATCTAACAACCTATGTGTTATATGTAAAATCATTTAGAACAACTTTCATTTTTAAAGTATTCATTTATGGGATGCGGGTGTTACTGGCTAGGCCAGCACTTATTACCCATCCCTACTTGCCCATCAGAAGGTAGTGATGAGTTGCCTTCTTGAATCACTGCGGTCTCTGAGGTGTAGCTATACCCACAGTTAGGATGGGAATTTCAGGATTTTGGCCCATTATCAGTGAAGGAGCAGCTCCAAGTCAGGATGGTGATGGCTGGGAGGGGAAACTGCAGGTGGTGATGTTCCCCGATACCTGCTACTCTTGTTCTTCTAGATGGTAGTGGTCATGGGTTTTGAAGGTGCTGTTGAAGGAACCTCGGTGAGTTCCTACGGTGCATCTTCTGGATGGTACACACTGCTGCCACTGTTCATCAGTGGTGGAGGGATTGAATGTTTGTGGAAGGGGTAGCAATCAAGCAGGCTGCTTTGTCATGGATGGTATCAAGCTTCTTTAGTGTTGTTGCAACTGCACTCATCCAGCCAGGTGGGAGGTATTCCATTGTATTCTGACTTGTGCCGTGGAGAACGTGGACAGGCTTTGGGCAGTCAGAAGATGAACTTCCTAGCCTTTGACCTGTCCTGGTAGCCATTGTATTTATATGGTTAGTGTAGTTCAGTTTCTGGTCAATGGTGACCCCCAGAATGTTGATATTTATATAACACCTTTAAAATAGTAAAATATCTAAGTGCTCTTCACAGGACAGAATTTGACACTAAGCCAAATAGTACAACAAGTGAGGAAAATCTTGGCCAAACTGGTATGTTTTAAGGAGAAGCTTCATGGGACAGAAAGAGGTAGCGAGGTGGAGAAGTTTAGGGAGGGAATTTCAGAGCTTTGGGCTAAAGCAGCTGAAAGCACCTTCTATATTCTACAAACTCTGCCACAGTCATGCTCCTTCCTGTGTGTAATAAATTGTCACCACCCATCAGTGTAGGCTGCATTTGCGGCCTCAAAATAATTCATTTTATGCGTGGCGTGGTAAGGCTTTTGGAGTCCAGAACTAGGAATCGTAAGGAAAAGGGGTAAACCTTTTAGAACAGAGGTGAGGAGGGATTTCTTCACCCAGAGGGTAGTGAATGTGTGGAATTCACTACCATAGAAAGTAGCTGAGGCCTAAACATTGCGTGATTTCAAGAAGAAATTAGATATAGGCCGGAACTTTGCCATCCTGTCTGCCACGGGAATTGGAGTGGGTGAGGGGTGGAAAATGGAAATGTCCATTGACCTCAAGCGAGATTTTATGGTTTCAGGACGAGTGAGGCTGTAAAATCCGACCTATAGTTCTTGGGGTTAAAGGGGATCGAGGGTTATTGGGGGCAGAGGGGGTATCAGAATACTGAATTTGATAATCAGCCATGATCATTATGAATGGCAAAGCAGGCTGGAAGGGCTGAATGGCCTATTCCTGCTTCTGGTTTCTATGTTAATATCAATGAAAATTCCAATGAGTGACTATCCTCCAGGGTTATTAATTGCTGTTGTCATTTTGTGGAATAGCATAGAATCATAGACTCCTACAGTGTAGAAGGAGGCCATTCAGCCCATCAAGTTTGCACCAACCACAATCCCAAGAAACTACAAAAGGTTGTGAATGTAGCCCAATCCATCATGCAAACCAGCCTCCCATCTATCAACTCTGTCTACACTTCCCCCTGCCTCGGCAAAGCAGCCAGCATAATTAAGGACCCCACACACCCCGGATATTCTCTCTTTCACCTTCTTCCATTGGAATAAAGATACAAAAGTCTGTGGTCATGTACCAACCAACTCAAGAAAAGCTTCTTCCTTGCTGCAGTCAGACTTTTGAATGGACCTACTTTGCATTAAGATCTCAGGCAGAGTGGCAGTGGGCCCTCCTTCCCCTCCCAGCGGATCTCCAGCAGAGTGGCAGTGGCCCCCTCTTCCCCCCCACCAACCTCAAGCAGAGAGCCATCGGACACTCAGCCCTTACCTCCTTACCAACTGGAGCTCCCGACTCAGACTTATACGGAGCATGTCTGTTTCACGCTGATTTTGGATGGGCGAACGCGGTGGTAAAAGGGGAAGTGCCAGTAAAGTCGGGCCCATTAAGTCAATTGAATGCATTTTAATGGCCTTCATGCCTGTTTCGGGTATGGTGGCGATCGCGGCCATTTTCTGGCCATGGTGAAGGGGGAACTGGCACGGAGACGGGCGTGGATCACGCTACCTGCCTGGTACCCAACTTTACCAAGATTTTGTGCCTGAAAACAGGCGTAACGCAGTGGCAAAATCAGGCCCAGTGACAGGGAAATTTCCCAATCACCTTAATTTTAATAGGGAATAACATCACTATATACAGCCAAGAAAGAAAAACAGTTAATTTTCCAGGTTTTAACTTCTCTAATTGCCGTTGAGATATGACTAATCATTGGCATGGCTTCCGACATAAGCATGAAAGTTTCTAGGCCACTTCAGAAAGCCATGAATTAACTAGGTAGCTATCAGCTAGAGTCATGTGTGTAAGCTGGAGCAGGTAACGCATGGAAGGTTCCCTTCCCTGAAGCACAACAGTGAACGAATTAGATTTTTATCAGTCCATAATTGCCACATTTCCTGATTTTCCACGGTGGGATTTAAACTCACAACCTGTGGGTTGCTAATTGAGTGCGATAACCATCTCACGAACCACAACAAAGGGCAGCCCCCAGTAGGTTAAAATGCCTTTCCCCTTTATTGCTGCTGATTCACCTCTCCTGTTCCAAAATAAAAATGTTGCCTTGTTTAAAATGGTCTATCGCGTTATGAAGGATTTTGATAAATAGGATGGGGAGAAAAGACTTTCTGCAGCAGGATATATAATTGGTAACAGATCCAGAAGGGAGATGTGGAGAAATGGGTTTTACACCGTGAGTTGTTATGATTTGGACTGAGCTGCCTGAAAGGCTGATGGAAGCAGATTCAACGGTAACTTTCTAAAGGAAATTGGATAAATACTTGAAAGGGAGAAATCTGCAGGATTACGGGGAGAGAGAGTGGGACTAATTGTATTGAATTATGCTTTGTACCAAAACAGCTCTTATCAGAGTCACAAATTGCACTCTATGTGACTGCAACAACACAAAATATCTCTCTTTCCTGATCTATCTTCCTTTGGCATGGCGGACCACATCATTCTGGGTCAAAATCCTGGAATTGCCTCCCTAACGGCACTGTGGATCGACCCACAGTATGTGGACTACTGCAATTCAAGAAGGCAGCTCACCATCACCTTCTCAAGGGCAACTAGGGACAGGCAATAAATGTTGATGCCTGTGCTGGACTGGGGTAAACACAGTAAAAAGTCTCACAACACCAGGTTAAAGTCCAACAGGTTTATTTGGTAGCAAACACCACCATTTGCTACAATAAATGGTGGCCAGCCAGCGCTGCCCATGTCCAAAAGACGTGCTGGTTAGGTCTGCACATTCTCCCCATGTCTGCATGGGTTTCTTCCGGGTTCTCCAGTTTCCTCTCACACTCCAAAGGACGTGCTGGTTAGGTGCATTGTCCATACTAACTTTTCCCTCAGCGTACCCGAACAGGCACCAGAGTGTGGCCACTAGGAGATTTTCACAGTAACTTCATGTAAATCTACTTGTGACACTAATCATAAATAAAATAAAGGTGGAGGGCAGGAGCTGGGTCTGCCCTGGCAAAGTGGTGAACAGTCCATCTTGAGCAGCACAGCACTGTGGCAGAAAGTTATTGCCCTCCCCTTGAAGTCTTTGGTAAACTGAGGACCACCTTGTCCATGCCACTCTTCAGTAATCGGGTTTGGCGCTGACATGATTGCCCAATGGGTGTGATACAAAATTGAAAGATGGGACAATGGCGGGCAGTTGTTTTAATGAACATTCATAAGTTGCAAGTGAATTCACACCACCAGTCAGTGAGAAGACGGACCCACCATTAACCTGCCATTGGGGGAATTGCAATGGGATTTTACACCATCGGGTACCCAATTGCTTTTGGCTCCCATTAGATTCACTGTGCCCGCCCACCATCAAACCCGCCATGGACTAGTTGGGAGAATTCCGCCCATTATCTCTCTCATTTCCAGCATCTTGTGAGGCCAGTTTGCATTCACTTTGGCTGGTATGTTTACTAGCATAACAGTGACTGCATTTCAAAACTGATGCACTAACAAATGTTTGGGAGGTGATGGCCCAGTGATATTACCGTTAGACTATTTGCCCAGAAACTCAGCTAATGTTCTGGGGGACTTGGTTCGAATCCTGCCATGACAGATTGTGGAATTTGAATTCAATAAAACATATCTGGAATTAAGAACCTACTGGTGACCATGAAACTTTGTCAATTGTTGGAAAAAAACCATGTGGTTCACTAATGTCCTTGAGGGAAGGAAATCTGCCATCTTTACCCATTCTAGCCTACATGTGATTCCAGAGCCACAGCAATGTGGTTTCCTCAATTTTCCTCAGGCAGCTAGGGATGGGCAATAAATGCTGGCCAGCCAGCGACACCCATGTCCCACGAATGATTAAAAAAAACCCTCCTCCAATGCTTCTCTGCAATCGTTCAGCTGAATGGGACTAGCCCTCGCTTGGTTCCCTTCTTATCTATTCAATCGCAGCCAGGGAATTACAATCAATATCGTCACTTCCTGCTAATACATCTCTAGTGCCCTCAGAGATCATTTGATCCGTTCTGAACCTCATCTGTATGACATCATCCAATAAAAGCGTTGGTTTCCACATGAGTGCCTATGGCACCCATTCTAGTCCACCGCCACCTCTCTCCACCCATCCACTGCCGTTAAGATCTGATATCCAGGCCTGGGTGAATATAAATGCCCTCCAGTTAATATCGGGAAGACCAAAGTCATTGATTTTAGTCCCTGTCACACTCTGCTCCCTCTCCAACAACTCCATCTCTCTTACTGGCAATTGTCTGAGGTTGTACCAAAACATTCCCGATCACATCCAATGCCTACTGCTTGTCTCAGCTCACCTCCTGCTGAACTACTCCTCCATTCCGTTATTATCTCTGGGCTTGACCATTCCAACATGCTCCTGCTCAGCATCCCATTTTCTACCTTCTGTAAACTTCAGGTAATTCCAAAACTCTGTTGTCCGTTAGCTTGTGCCATGCCCCGTTCACCTTTCACTCTTGTACTCACTGATCTTTTGGATCCGGATTAAGCAATTCCTTGATTTTAAAATGTACATCCTTGTTTTCAAATCCCTCTATGGCTTCACCCCTTCCCATCTCAGCAACCTCCTCTAACCCAAAATGCTCCAGAATATTTGCACTCATCCAACTACAACCTAAACATATCATAAGAACATAAGAAATAGGAGCAGGAGTAGGCCATTTAGCCCTTCGAGCCTGCTCCACCATTCAACAAGATCATGGCTGATCTGAAGTGGATCAGTTCCACTTTCCCGCTTTCTCCCCATAACCCTTAATTCCCCTGTCTGTCAGAAACCTCTTGAATATCTCCAATTTTAATCACTCTGCCATGGTGGCTACACTTTCAGCTGCCTAGATCCTAACCTCTGGAATTCCCTCTCTAAACCCTTCCACTTCTTCACCTCACTTTCCTTTTCTCAGGTGCTCCTTGAAACCTACTTTTTCACCAAGTTTTTTCCTGCTATCTCGGTTGTGTCGTTCAGTGATGTATTTTGTTTTCTAGTGCCTGTGTGATGCGCCTTGGGCCATTTTATGATTATTTCATTGACCGTGCTATACAAATACTCGTTGTAGTTGTGTTGGGATAGCTTTGTTTGAAGAGCTGGCATAGACAGACGGGTTAAGTATTAGATTATGATCCTCTATACAATGTATTCAGAACATTGATAAGGCCTTCTTCTTAGCATATCTTCACACACACACACACACTCACACACATACACAGACACACACTCACACACATATACACACACATACACGCACAGTCACACACACTCACACGCATACACACACATACACACACTCACACACATACACACACACACACACATACACAGACACACACTCACACGCATACACACACACTCACACACATACACACACACAGACACACACTCACACACATACACGCACACACACACAGACACACACTCACACACATACACACACATACACAGACACACACTCACACACATACACACACATACACACTCACATACACACACACAGACACACAGTCACACACATACACACACATACACGCACCCTCACACACACTCACACACATACACACACAGACACACACACACGCACATACACACACACTCACACACACTCACACACATACACACACACACACATATACGCTGTTTGCCCTTTTTTACAGCTCCTCTCATCAATGTCAGCTATTAGTTTATAATTGAACCTTAAACTTTCCCTCAGGGTCATGCCTCCAAGCATTTCCTGTCATTTTTCAGCCCTTTGCCCGCTCACAAGTTCAATGATTACAGTTCAACAAAATATAATTCAGAGAGCTGGTGAAAGGATTACTGTGATGAAGTAATATTTGTCATGGAGCAGAGTATGTGACATTGGGTTGCTCTGGCAGACTCGATTTCCTGTTTTCTCATCAATAATATCACACAGTTTTTATGACAGGTAGCTCTTCTACTATAATGGTTTAATTAAATCCTGTTCAACCATTATTCCGTGCACTTTCCCACCTAAGATACAAGAGAGGTAGCGGTTGGTATTTTATGACCTTGCTCGGGTGAGGCTCGTAAAATCCCACCCAAGGCCAACAGAGAATTCCGTTCTGTGAGCCTCCCCCGCTCTGATTCCAGGCGTGCAGGTAAAATTTTGGCCATCATGTCCGATTATTTCCAAGAATAGTTGCATGTAACTCAATGTCAAAGTCTCCACGCTGCAACATGGAAATTTGAAACTCCACCCGTGGGATGCAGTGGTGTCGTTGTATTGGCGCTGGATGCGGAGACTCAGGGTAAGGCTCTGGGGTCCCGGGTTCGAATCCCACCACAGTGGAATTTGAATTCAATAATAAAAAAACAAATCTGGAGTTAAAAGTCCAATAATGACCATGGAACCATTGCCAATTGTTGTAAAAACCCACCTAGTTCACTAACATCCTTTTGGAGAGGGAATCTGCCATCCTACATGTGATTCCAGAGCCACAACAATTGGCTGTTAACTACCCTCTGAAATGGGCAATTAGAGAAGGGGAACAACTGCTGGCCCAGCTAGCAACACCCACACCCAATGGAAAAAATAAGAATGAATCTATATTGTCTCTCAGTTTCCCAATGGCTCAAGTTTACAATCTTGATCTTTTCCTCTTGATTCTTCAGGGGCTTGTTCTTCCTAACTTTATTAGTTTGCTCCAACCCTACAGACCCCTCTTTTACTCTCACTGTGCATCCTCCCACCACCCCCCCCCCCCCCCCCCCCACTTCTCTCCGACACCGATCAGCGGATGTGCCATTAGACACCTGGATATTACATGCTGGAGAATCTTTTCTAAATCCCTCCACGCTTCCCTCTGTCCCTTTAAGGCCAACCTTAAACGTGTGTGTGCGAAGATACGCTAATAAACAAACAAGGAGCTTACCAACATTCAGAATACATTGTACAGAGAAACATAATCCAATACTTAAATCATGAGTGACATTTGCCTGAATTTCTAACATGTACCCTTAATGTGATTCATGCTGCAGGAACCAGGAAATGACCACAACTTTCATTTTGTACTTCAGTTCCATTTTAAACTCCGGTTATTCCAGAATTGCAAGCAACAAACCGAGAAATCTTTCTATTATATCGCAGTCAACTCTATCATTACCACTTAGCACCTGCGTAACATCACTGGGTTGATTTTAAAATGTGTTTGGCTGGTTCATAGGCATTTGCTGCTGTCTTCACAACATTGTTCTTGTCTGACTCCCTCTTCTTATTAAAAATTAAGGTGAATTGGGCTCTGCACCATGGTCATGCGGCAGTATATTTGTACATTTCACGCCCTAATGCTGTTTTTCTGAGACTGCAAAGCAGTCCTACTTCAGCCTTATGTGCACAACCTACTCACAATCTGCAATGATCTCCATTCATCATCCAGCATTGATCATGTTGTTTGTCTTGAATCCCTTCACAGCCAATTAAACCTATTAACTGCTTCTTCCTACCAGTTTGTGTTTCTCTCTTTACATTTGATTAGTTCTGTGAAGTTCTGCTTTCCCACAGTCCCAAGTTGGCTTTTAATGGATGGTGCGACTGTCTTGAATTCTCCCATTTGTACGGCCAGCAGATGAGGTTCCCCAGCCTGGTAATGATCATTTCCATTATCTGATAGCTAGCCTGCAACAGGACAACAAGGCCTTCAGCCAGCAGCCCTGCCATTTGTCTCTCTTTAGCTATCGTGTGACATCTAATATTCTCCACCGTTGGTACAAATTGCAAACAGCACGGAGCCCCAGAGCAATATAAACGAAGTAATGTTAATCTTTTAGAAGGTGCAGAGGAATAGCCTTATTGTCGAGTGATACAGCTCAGGAAGCCATTTGGCCCCTTCCGCAGGTGCCAGTTAGGAAACAATGGTCTCCTTTTCCATTTTTCTTGAATTTCTTCTTTGGTTTGTGGGATTAATTAGACCAGGGAGTACAGGGATAGGACAGAAGATCCATGTCACATTCCCACATGGCATTAATTGACATGTTGGGCCAGATGCCAACATAATATTAACAGTGCCAGCAAACAAGTATTTCAGGAGAAACTCCTTTACCCCAGACAGTGATGAGAACGTGGTACTCACGTGGGAGGGTGTGAGGGGAGGGAGTTGTCACCTTCGGCAGGACCAGAAGGTCCTCCAAGCCTGCGCCGATTATGATACCTGCCTAAACTAAAACCACATGCACTGTCGGAGTCCCAATCCTTCCATTCCCATCCTGCTCATGTATTTGTCTAGTTGCCCCTTAAATGCCGCTATCGTACCTGCTCCAACCACCTCCCAGACAGCGCGTTCCAGGTGCTCACCATCCTCTGTCTATAAAACACGCCTCGCACATCTCCTCTAAACTTTTCCCCATGCACCTTACATCTATGCCCCTGAGTACTTGACTTTTCTACCCGAGGAAACTGTATCTGACTATCCACTCTGTCCATGCAAAAGTCTGAGGTAACATACCAGCTGACTCAAGAACAGCTTCTTCCCTGCTGCTGTCAGACTTTTGAGTGGATTTACCAGGCATTAAGTTGATCTCTGTCTACACCCTAGCTATCACTGTAACACTACATTATGCACTGTCTTGTTTCCTTCTCTATGAATGGTGTGCTTTGTCTGTATAGCGCGCAAGAAACGTTATGCATGTGACAATAATAAATCAAATCAAATCAATAATGCCACTCACAATCTTGTGAACCTCTACCAAGTCACCCCTCAACCTCCAATGAGGACAAGCCGAGTTTATTAAACCTCTTGTCAAAGCTAATGCCCTCCAGACCAGGCAACATCCTGGTAAACACCCCCATTGGTAAACAATCATCCACTCGAAGGGTGCAGTGGGTGTTCCTTTAAGGGCAACAGAGTAGGAGAGGGTCACCTGACTTAAGGGAGCACTTAGGAATTAGGGTAAGAGTGGGTAACCACCCCAGGGGGTGGAGGTCTCTCTTAGGCAGAAGATATCTGGAAGACATGTAGTAGACGTGCAGGGACTGGGCAGTCAGGTGGGGGAGGGGGGGGTTGCTGACAGCCTCAGTACTGTTTTTCCTTATTAATCAATACCCCTTTCTGTGTTCATGGTGATAACTGTACTGTTCATCATCACAAAAGGTTAATGCTCTTCCTGACTTTACAGATACTGGTTGACCTGCGGAGCTTTTTCCGATCTTTTCTGCCTCTCTCTGGCGTTTATCTCCGCTTTGATAGTCTTCAGGGTCAGGCTTTCTGGTGAATTAATAGAGTGGTCGATTTCTAACACAGGCTGATGGCCGCTTTTGATTCAGCCCTGGCCTTAACCAGTTTTAATCCGACAGGGTAATCTTCCCATTTGCAGCGAGCAGCGATTCATTTCACTGAAGCTGCAGAAGATGTTCAAATTATTTCGGAACTATCAGAAAGTGACTCTCGCAAATCACTTAATGCAAATCAGGCAGGTGTAAAATCTGCTCAGACGCGAGATCTGATTTTCTCCAATTTCCTTTCTGTCTGTGGCCCATTTTCATGCAAGTAAAATCCACAGATGTGATTGAAAGAATTGGCAGGTCATCAGTGGATGGTCCCCATTCATATGCAATTGGTTCATGTCGGATTGTGGCAATCAGGACTAAAAAGCTGTTTGATTGCGATAAGTTGTAAGAACGCTATGGCGTTGACTGCTGCACAAAAAGCACAAAAGTTCCATTGGATTGTCAGGCAATTCCCCTTCAAACTGCACAACACAGATGTCCGACCTCTAAAAATTGGTGGATGACCGAAGAACATTTCGACATAAAAGAACACAGACAAGGAGGGTCAAAAGGCCTGTTTCTGAGCTGTAATTTTCTATGGTTCTAATAGGGGCAGGAATTAATCACTTGACCCATTGAGCATGCCCTGCATAACACAGCTGTCCGATCTAGGGCAGGTTCCAGTTTACAGCAACGTACAAAGTTCCTGACGAGGTTAGCTGTCACGGTGTCACAGTGGTTAGCACTGCTGCCTCATGGTGCCAGGGACCCGGGTTCGATTCCCAGCTTGGGTCACTTTCTGTGTGGAGTTTGCACGTTCTCCCCGTGTCTGCATGGGTTTCCTCTGGGGGCACATTTGGAAGACGTGCTGGTTAGGTGCATTGATCTGAACAGGCTAGGGGACTAGGGGAATTTAATGGTAACTTCATCGCAGTGTTAATGTAAGCCTTATTGTGACTAATGAATATACCTTAACTGAACTGCTTAACGGACAGGAAGGCTAGCCAAGCTGCTTTTCAATCACTTTCTTCATGGTTTGATTTTTAATGTATCTTTTCTGGCATATTCTACCGGAGAGTTGAACCTTTAATCATGGAGGAACCACAAACAAAGAGTGGAAGTCAATCCAACATCTCACCGAGATTTAATCTGGAGAGGCAATCAATCCTACCACTTCTGAGTCTGAGATGGGAATACTACCACTGGGCCAATGATCACTGAGCCTGATTGCAAATATCCCAGCAGATGTCCTCTCTGTATGAAGTGGCCACATTTCAGCCTCTATTTGCAAGGGGATCAGTAGCGTTGTGGTTATGTTATTGAAGTGATAATCCGGAAACCTGGACTAAACCCAAATTCAGATCCCACCGTGGCAGCTGGAGCATTTAAAATTCAGTTATTTAAATGAATCTGAAATTTAAAAACTGGCCTTCATACTGGTGACCTTGAACATACTGGATTATTGTAAAACTCCGTCTGGTTTGCCAGTGCCCCATGGGGAAGGAAACTTGCTGTTTGTACCCAGTGATCTTCTAATTGGGAATGGGCAATAAATGCTGGCCTTGCTGCTATACAAACATTCTGCAAATTTTAATTTTAAAAACTGATGTTCCAAGGGTACTTGATAATTAGGAAGGACAAACAAAAAGGAAAAGGAAGTGGGGTGGTGTTGTTAGTTCAGGATGAAATTAGTGCAATAGTGAGAGAGGATATTGACTCAGTAAAATCTAGATGTTAGATCAGTCTGGGTAGGGCTAAGAAGCAACAGGGGGTGGAAAATATTAGTGGGTGTTGTCTATAGACCTCCAAAGAGTAGTGGTAAGGTAGTGGACAGCATTAAACAGGAAATTTGAGATGCATTTAAGAAAGGTGCTGCAGTAATCATGGGTGACTTTAAGTTACATAAAGATTGGGCAAACCAAAGTAGCAACAATATGGTGTGTACGAGATAGTTTTTTTAGACCAATGCATTGAGGAACCAATTAGGGAACATGCTATCCTAGCTTTCATACATTGCAAAGAGAAGGGGTGAATTAATAATCTTGCTGTGTGGGGTCCTTTAGATAATAGTGACCATAGCGTGATGGAATTCTTCATTAGGATGGAAGGTGAAAAAATCTGATTTGAAACTGGAGTCCTAAGTCTATGAGTTGGATAAAATAGATGGGGGAACTTCATTAAAAGTTGTGATGGTTAAGAGTTAAGGATTGCATTCTAACAATCATACATTCCTTTCTGGCACAAAAACAGAACAAGAAAAATAGCCCAACGATAGCTTACAAAAGAAATTAAAGATAGTATTATATCCAAAGAGGAGTCAAAGCAAGATCCATGGATGCTGGAAATCTGAAATAAAAATGTTGGAGAAACTCAGTAGGTCTGGCAGAATCCGTGGAGAGAGAAACCCAGTTCACATCTCAAGTCCATATGACTTCTTCAGAGATGAAAAGAGGTAAAAATGTATATAGTTGGAGGGGGAGCAATGGAGAATATGGAGCAAAATAGAAGATCAGAGATAGGCAGGAACTAAGAAGAGATTGACAAAGGTGTCATGGACATAAGATAAAATGAGTATTAATGCTAGTGTAAAGACTAAAGAAGGTGATGATAGCAGCATAAGGGTAAGATAGCAGAATAAGTTTATGGGAGAAGAAAGGTCAGTGCTCAATGAGACCAAAACTTAGGAACAGGTGGCAGGTAACCCTGTGGAAGAGGAAGGCTGAGGACGGGATAAATGGAGTTGAGACAAAAGATCAGTTATGATCCTATTGAATGGTAGGATAAGTGTAATGGGCCATATGATTCACTTCTGTCCCAATTTTTTGTGATCAAATGTACTTAGGTCATCCAATAATTTTTAGAGAATTGACATGTTTGTCAGTCACTGTAGGTGGTTAGATTTTTTATGATCTGAAGTTATGGGGGCAATTTCTAGACCGATGTATAATTGATTTATTGTTCCACATCATCAAAGGCAATATTTTCCAGTTTAAATCAGAAGTGAATTGCCAGAAGAATAAACACTTCCATTTATAAAGCACCTTCAACATGGCAAAATGACCAATCCTGTTTCCCGGAGGAGGGAAAAGAAGAAAAGAGATTTACATTTTGGTAGCACTTTTCATGACCTAAGGACGTTTCAAAGTGTTTTATAGGCCATGATGTGCTTTTAGAAGTGCTGTGATGTATGAAATAGGCAGTTTGTGCACAGCAAGCTCCCATAGACATTAATGTGATACTGACCACGCAGTCTGTTCTCCTGATGTCGACTGAGGAATAAATATTGACCAGAGATAACTGCCCTCTTCTTCTTTGAAATGGTGTACATCCAGCAGGGAAAGCAAGCAGCAACTTGATTTAACATTTTACCTGAAAGACAGCACCGCTGGCAGTGCAGCACTCCCTGAGCAATGCCCTGCAGCAGCAGTTTAAAACTTTGTGCTGAAGTCTTGGAATGGGACTTGAGCCCACAGCACCCAGAGGGCAGGGTGCTACCCATGGAGTCACAGCCGACTACAGAATCTGATCCACATCCTTGTACTGATTTTGTTTTATCAGCTGAAGAAATGTTTTGAAATATTTAACAGTGGTGCGGGTGGTCACTGTAACACTTATATTTCATGATCATGAAATATTCTCTTTTGTTTTCCATCTGAAGGATAAACAATGGGTGATGTTTAACTGGCCTTAAGGAAACTGCTGGGTTTGGATCAGATGTTTTTTGACACTCCTCCGAATAAAGCCAATTTAACCCCCCTCCCCCTTTAACCCCCTGCCCCTTTAACAATCTACTTGCTTGAATGTTTTTAGGTTTATTTAAGTTTCAGTTGATTTATTAGTCACAACTAGGCTTATGTTGACACTGTAATGAAGTTACTGTAAAAATCCCCTAGTCGCCACACTCCGACACCTGTTCAGGTACACTGAGGGAGAATTTAGCATGGCCAATACATCTTTAGGACTATGGGAGGAAACAGGAGCACCCGGAGGAAACCCATGCAGACGCAAGGAAAATGTGTAGACTCCACACAGACAGTGACCCAAGATGGGAATGGAACCCGGGTCCCTGGCGCTGTGGGGCAGCCTTGCTAACTTCTGTGCCATCTCGCCCGCCAAATTGGTTTGTTGAGGTGCGATGGGGTGCAGGGCAGTGACAGTGAAAAGTGGGCAGGATGTAAAACAGGCCAGGATTTGGGTTGCAAGTAATTGCTGTCTTGCACAGTGCTTTGGGATGACCTGCACATTTTAAAGAGCACAATGCAAATGCAAGTATCTCTTCCTATTTCAAACACGTTTGCCAATAAGGAGTTAATATTCAGAGTGACTCTTGCACTTTCCTCATTTTCTGTAACAGGAATATTTATTCAAACGTAGGGGCCTGGTTTAAGTCTGAAGCATTCAGCTGTGCAATAATGTAGACAGATGGTTATCCCACTTCCTTTCCAATACTGAGCCAGATGGGATCTCTGAGCTATGGGCTAATGAACCCAACACATTAAAGGTTTGAACTGTGAATGATAACATTGGAAAAAAGTATTTGGAAAACCTGGCCTGGTCTGATAGAATCATAGGATTTTACATGACGGATAAAGCCTTTGTATCCATGCAAGCAAAGCACTCGGATTTATTTTTGAATGAAGTACGATTCAGAAGCAGAGAAGTTGGGTGAATTTTCCCATTCTGCCTGCCACTGGAATCATAGCGGGCTTTGGGTGGGACATTTTGCTTTCAGGTCAAGCGTGGGCAGAAAATCCCACCTGTTACTCTAAACTTAAAATTGCAAAGTATTGAGGTTTGGTTAGACCACGCTTGGAATACTGCGCACAACTCTGGTCTCCACTTTACAACAAGAACATTGAGGCACTAAAGTGTAAAGAATTTCAAGGATGACACCAAAACTGCGAGATTGTAACTAACAGGCACATCTTTCACCAGAAGACCCTGGGAAGACCAAGGCGTAGGTTTTTGCAGAGCTACCCAGATTCCATGGCTCATCCCAAAATAGCACTGGGAACCCAATTGCCAATAGTAAGTGAATGGGGGCACAGCATGACTCACACACTGGGGAATTCTGAACTCATGGCCATTTGACCTCAGTGCTGAGTTCATTTTCACTCAAGTGAACTGCAGTGCCTGAGTTATGGGTTTTTTTAGAGTAGACATCAATGATAATAGTGGCTAAGGTCTATGGAACTGTCAAGCTGTAAAGTTATTTAAATAGTCAGCCTTTAAACTTTGGGGAGAAAAAAGCATGCCTGCATCTGTGAGTTGGAAAAAAATCTGTGCTGCAGTTCCAATGCATGTTTGATGACATAGCCATAAGTGATATCATTATAGTATTATTAATACTTGACTGCTTCCACTACAATCATTATCACAATGGTAATGGGGAAGGGGATGGTGGGCAGAGGTGGGCCAAGGAAATTGCAAGTTAACAATTTGATTGACAGTTCTAAGAGGTTATTAAAGGATTGGGTGTGTTTGATGCAGGGTCATGAATGTAAATATTTGTGTTAAAAGGAAATAGGGGATCTAAATCTATTAAATGGATTGTTATAAGTATAGTGAAGTCTGTAATTGATATTTCAAACCAATTTATTTCATCTCAGCATGGCTTCTGAGGTCTGCCCATGGTGGGTACTGGGTTTGGCATGGAGTATACAGTAAGTAGTCTCACAATACCAGGTTAAAAGTCCAACAGGTTTATTTGGTAGTGCGAGCTTTCAGAGTGTTGCCTCTGCACCAGGCGACTGGACTTTAACCTGGTGTTGTGAAACTTTTTACTATGCCTACCCGCGTCCAATGCCGGCAACGCCACATCATAGCGTGGAGGATGTTAGGGCAATGGGATAGGCACTGGCATGAGTTGCCACAATGTTGGCGCAAAGGCTATAAGGAATCCTGGGGATGAGTGAGGGGTCATGAGCTGGCACTAAGTTGGTATGGGCACTATAAGAGGCCATGAGGATGAGTTGAGGAGATGGGTTGGCATGGAGGTTATGAGGAGCCATTGGAGTGGGTGGAGAAGCATGGGTTACCATGAGTTGGCATGGGTTGGTCATGAGGAGTGTGGGTGAGTGGATAAGGGGATGTAAAGCTTGACGACTAGCGGGTGTAATATTGAACGGCACAAGGGGGACAAAGTCCCAGAGAGCCAGAGGGAGGTCTTTTAGCCAGTGTGCCTCAGAATTCAGTAGGCACTTTGCCTGCATCTGGGACTGGCAGACTCAACGCTATCCTGCGCCTGACCCCGTGAAAAGGAGGTCCCGCCCGCCGTTCGGAGCACTTTTTCCTGAGGTAGAGGAGCCTATTTGAGAGCGAAAATCCAGGCCTAAGTGTTCATCTTTAAAATTCTGGCAAGTAGGTATAATGGGGATGTTTTCAGTTGTGAAAGGGGTCATTAATAGAAGGTAGTCACTTATAAATCCAATAAGAAATTCAGGAGAAATTATTTTACTGAGAGAGTGCTGAGAATCACTCCTTATTACCATGAGGAGGGATTGAGGTGAATAGTATGGCACATTTAAGGGGAATTTGAATAAAACATGAAGGTGAAAAAGAAAGAAGGAAAGCAGAGAAATAAGAGAAAGTGGGCTGAGAAGTGATTCAAGTGGAGTATAAACTAGGCCAAAAGCCTATTTCTATCCTGTGTCACTCTATCCTGCTACCTTATTCTTTTACATTTTTCTTTTTTATACATATCCCTTTTAAAGTCTATTATGTTCCCTCCGCTATTTCTGGAGACACATTTTAGATCCTAAACACCCCTGGGTGGGATTTTACTGCCTCGCTCGTCCCAAAACCATAAAATCCCATCGGAGGTCAATGGGCGTTTCCATTGTCCGCCCCTCGCCCGCTCCAATTCCCCTGCAGGCGGGACTGTAAAACTCCAGCCCCTAAACGGAACAATAAAACATCTCACCAAGAACTTCCAAATGTTCTCACACTGTGGGATTCATTTTCTCTTTGCAAGCAATGGGTGGGAACCTGATCTCCTTCTTTAAGGGAAGATTTGAAAGCATTGGAAACATTCAGACAAGGATAGCTAGCTAATCCCCTGGGTTGTCTTTTAAGGAAAGGTTGGATAATCTAGGCTTGTATTCACTGGAGTTTGGAAAAGTGAGAGGTGACTTGATGAATCGTATAAGATTCTGAGGGGTCTTGGCAGGGTGGGTATGAAGAGGACGTTCCCTCTTGGGGGAGAATCCAAAACCAGGCGGTCTCTGTTTAAAAATAAAGAGTCGCCCACTTAAGGCAGAGATGAGGAGAATTTTTTTTTTCTCTCAGGTCTTTGGAATTCTCTTCTTCCAAAGGTGGCTCAGGCAAAATGGCTGGGATTTTCCAGTCCCATTGTAATGCACCCTCCCTGCATCACCTCCCCTCAACCCCAGCCACCTCCCACACCCCCACCCAACAGCGAGTGGAGCTGGAATGGTTGTGGGGATGGAGCAGGGGAGAAGGCCTGAGCAAAATACTCTGTCAGAGAGTTGGTGCAGACTCGATGGGCTGAATGGCCTATTCTGCACTGTGGGGATTACAAAAGGACAGCATAGTGGCGCAGCGGTTAGCACTGCTGCCTCACAGAGTCAGGAAACCCAGGTTCAATTCCAGCCTTGGGTCACTGTCTGTGTGGAGTTTGCATGTTCTCCTTGTGTCTGCATGGGTTTCCTCCGGGTGCTCTGGTTTCATCCTACAATCCAGAGGTGTGCAGGTTAGTTGGATTGGCTGTGCTAAAATTGTCCCTTAGCATCCACAGATGTGTAGTTTAGATGGATTGGTCATTCATGGGGCTATGAGGATTGGGTAGGTGGGTGGGATAGTCTTTCATAGAGTCGGTGCAGACTCGATGGGCCTAATGGCCTCCTTCTGCATTGTCTGGATTTATGGATCTTAATGCTGTGGATGGACCACCGTTACTAAATTAAGCGCTGGAATGACTCTTGATAAGAGGTCGGACCCCCATCACTTCCATTGACTACCGACCAAAGAATGCATTTGAGGAGAGATACAGAGTATCAAACAATGTCTGCTGTTAGTCAGACTTATCCCTGCACCCTCCAGCTCCAAACAATTTTGCTCCTGAATTTACTGAAAGTGTGAACTAAAAGTGCAATAAAGAGTTACTAAAGGGAGAATAGCACAACATGGGCAGCAACCTCTGTGTTCATTGTATTTACAAGCACTGCCCCAATCAGAATCTCCATCTTCTCTCCGTTTTTTAAAAATGTCACATTTGCCGAAAGGTACAGGTTTACTCAAGAGACTTTTCACTGCGGTCAGGTGCATTATAACTGATGTGCATCTGTGCATCCAATCAGAACATTTCTAAAAATAATGCCAATAAGATATTATTACCAGTGGAATTGAGATGCACATTGTTTTACACATTTAACACAACAGGACTCAAGAATCCCAGAATAGAAGGACTCAATACAGATTTTAAACCTCCATCTATTCCTATACATCCATCAATAACTACAGTCACCTAAATACCTTTACAAAATATCCCCTGGCACAGTGCAAACTCTGCCTATCCTTACAGATGGTGACACTATAAAGGCAGCAATCATAGAACCTGTAGTCTGGCATGCTGCATAGCCCCAGGGAACACTAAAGCACACGAAGATGCAAATGCTTCCAGTTTGTTCAACTCCAGTGGATGGAGAGAAACTGATTCCAATAACCAGATGAGACAGATTTAAGCTCATTGGCAAAACGGGGGATGAAGGGATGGCACGATGCCACAGTGGTTAGCGCTGCTGCCTCACAGCGCCAGGGACCCGGGTTTGATTCCTGCCTTGGGTCGCTGCCTGTGCTGTGTCTGTATGGGTTTCCTCCGGATGCTCCGGTTTCCTTCCACAGTCTGAAAGACGTGCTGGTTAGGTGCGTTGGCCACACTAAATTTTCCCTCGGTGTACCCAAACAGATGCTGAAGTGTGGCAACTAGGGGATTTTCGCAGTAATTTCATTGCAGTGTTAATGTAAGCCTTCTTACGACTAATAAATAAACTTTACTTAAAACTGGGAGAATGTTACTTTACAACATTGAGCTTTCATGAAGTGCATTGTCTGGGGGGGGGCAGGGGAAGCAGATTTTCTTTTAGTTATATCAAATCAAAGTCCCTACCAGGGAGATATTACGGATCTAAGCTGGCAAGGCAGGCTGCCCACTTCTTGTCTTGGGCTCATTCTAATGATCCAAGCTGACTGGAGCAGGCATTGTACCCTCTCCAGTGCTTCATCTCATTTGCATCTTCGCCAAAAGAATTAGACGGCATTTGAAAAAGTTGCTTCAAAAGAAGGCTCAGGGTGGGAGAAGTTATTCATCAGTAACTTGTGAAGGAAAAAAGAATTGCATTTGTAAGGAGCCTTTCACAACCACCAAAGCACTTCACAGTCAAACTTCAACTTTGAAAGTGCAGTCACTGATATAATATGGGAAATGGGAATGAGATATATAGCAGTAATAATGTGACTGGGTCAAAGGGCTCCTGCAGTGTAGTATCATTTCATAACTCAGCTAAAAGTCAGAGAGCTGATGAAAGGTCACTCGACCTGAAACATTGGCTGGGATTTTCTGGCTGCGCTCGCCTCCAACACCAGAAAATCCCACCGGAGGAAAACAGAACTCTGCATGGTCCATCTCCCGCTCGCTACGATTCCCGTGGAGGCTGGACTCCCCTTTTGGCTGGGATTTTCCATAGGCGGATTCATTTAAGGGCCGGACAGAAAATTTATTGGACCAACCAAATCTCCATTAACTTTGGGCAGGAACTGCTGATCCTGCTGCAGGCGGATCTGGAAAATCTTGGCCATGGACTCAAATATTCTCCTCAGGGGATGACTGACCGGCTGCGTTTTTCCAGCATTTGGGTTTTTTTTTGCTTTTATTTAAGATTCCCAGTCACTCTTTTGCTTTTGTCTCTATCCGTAGATTAGTTCCTGCTCTTGTTCATCTCCCAAACTCCAGCAGCTTTCTCTGGGTGTTTTGACACCAGGTGCGACTGTGTAAATTTAATATGAAGTGTGAATCAAGTAAACTTCCCTTGTTTCCTGTTAATTACTGCACAACAACAACAAATAGCATTCTGACTAGCTCCGAGTGTTGGCATATATTTCATCACCCTATTAATGCAGGGTGGATTCTGCGGGATACAAAGATCATGTGCTCCGTTAACACTAACAATCAGAATACTTAACATAAGTCACGCAACATACACAAACTCTAATGCTGAGGGGAAATTAGCAGCAAGAGAACTAGGGTGGCTCGGTGACACAGTGGCTAACACTGCTGTTTCACAGCACCAGGGATTGGTGTTCAATTCCGGGTTGGGTCTCTGTCTGTCTGGAGTCTGCATGTTCTCCCCATGTCTGCATGGGTTTCCTCTGGTGCTCCAGTTTCCTCCCACAGTACAAAGATTAGGTATATAGGTTAGGTGGACTGGCCATACTAGAGTCAGGGGGACTAGCTAGGGTAAATACATGGGATTATGTGGATAGGGCCTGGTTGGGATTGTAGTTGGTGTAGTCTGGATGGGCCAAATGGTCTCCTCGTGCACTGTATGATCCCTCGATGTACCTGAACAACCACCGGAGTGTGGCGACTAGGGGATTTTCACAGTAATTTCATTGCAATGATAATATAAGCCTACTTGTGACACTAATAAATAAACTGTAAGAGGCAAGTTAGAAGAATTGTTTTTTAAAAAAACACAGATTTTCCAGACCCTCCCTCCTGTTTTCAGGTGGCAGACATGGCTCCCCATTGGCTGCTGGTAGGATCTTCCACCTGTTGATGTCTTCGGTGTTTTTGTATGGCTTGTCCGTCTTGCCATGTGGGTGAGGTGACCTTTTGAGGAATCGGAAGATTTTTCCGATGGGAAGGGCTGGAAAATCCGGCCCAATGAGTTGGTACGATCTGGAATGCCCAGCCTAAAGCCGAAGCAGGTTAAATAACAAATTTAACAATGAGGGAAATTCTTGAAGAGTAAATACTTGCAGAGCTAAGGTGAAAAGGCAAGGAAATGCATTGAATTAGATAGCTCTTTCAAATAGCTGGAATAGCTATGATGGGCCGAGTGGCCTCTTTCTATCCTATATCATAAGGAACCAGGCACTGTCCCAGTAGCACTAAGTGGTAACCTGATAAATTTTATTACAGGAATGAAAATCTGCAACACACTCACAGAACAATATTCTCCAGATAACTATATATTTTCTTATTGCATCATCCACATCCACCCCACCCCCATCCCATCCCCGGGGCCTTATTTAAAATCCGGTTCCATCCTTTCTGAATCTGGTTGGAAACTCAGACAATTTACTTCAAATCTATCTCTCTCAAATTTGCAATTCATGCCTCGGTCTCTACATTTAAATTGACAAATTGGATTTAACCATTGCATAGAGGAACAAGACTGTGAAAACCACTGAAGCCTCAATGGATTTTTGCCCATCCTTTAATCTCAGGTCCAGAGTCTATAAAGACGCACTCTGAATAACTTCTGGCACAGCTTTCTTTGGTTTTGCGAAGGGATCAGGAGTGGATTTCTGCATTTGTACAGTGAAGATTGTCTACCGCAAATCAACCGGGAGTCTTTCAACTGAACTGTCTGGAAATTAAGAATATTAGGACGTTCCAAATTTCCACTATTCCTGGTGCAAAACAGCAGTCTGGCAGTTCAACGAAAGGGATAAGTAATAATATTGACAGGAAAGCTCTCAAACTTTCTGCTATCCTCTATGTTATAGAGCAAACCAATGGCCTGAGACATTTCCGATTTTCAGTTGGGTGACATGGTGGCACAGTGGTTAGCACTGCTGCGTCAGGGACCCAAGTTCAATTCTGGCCCCAGGTGAGCCTGCACATTCTCCCTGTATCTGCTTGGGTTTCCTCCGGGTGCTCCAGTTTCCTCCCACACTCCAATGATGTGCTGGTTAAGTTGGCTGACCATGCTAAATTTGACCATGAGTGTCAGGAGGATTAGCAGGGTTATTAGATGGGGATAGGGTCTGGGTGGGACTATTGTCCGTGCAGGCTCAATGGGCTGAATATTCTCCTTCTGCATTGTAGGGATTCTATGAATTTCTCATTATCAACTTCCTGCGCTTACCAATGATCAGAAATTTAACTGGATCAGCCGCATAAATACTGTGCCTATATAAATATCCCGATTTAGGAATTCTGCATGGCTCCTGGCTTCCCAAAGCCGGTCTTCTATCTACAAGGCACAAGTCAGGAGTGTGTTGGAAGACAGCCCAGTTGCCTGGAAGGATGCAGCTCCAACAACACTCAAGGAGCTCAACGCCACCAGGACAAAGTAGCCCACTTGATTGGCACCCCATCCACCACCTTAAACATTCAATACCTCCACCAGCTACAGTCAGTGACAATAGTGTGTACCATCTACAAAGTGCGCTGTGGGAACTCACCAAGATTTCTTCATCAGCACCTTCAAAAGCCCCAACCTTCACTTCCTATAGCAACAATTGTGGAAAATGCAGGGGAACACCACCACCGGCAAGTTCCTCTCCAAGTCATTCACCATCCTGACTTGGAAATAAATCGCCAGTCACATGGTCAACATCCTGGGACTTCCTCCCTAACAGCATGGAGGGTGCACCTACACCACATGGACTGCTGTGGTTCAAGAAGGCAGCTCACCACCACCTTTTCAAGGGCAATAAATGCTAACTTTGCTGACAGCACTCCTATCCCAAGAATGAATTCAAAAGTCATGATACTAATTAATTCAGTGTTATCCAACATAAAATTATTTCTTGAAGACTTATATTTTTGTAATGCCTTTCACAACCTTAGGATGTCCCAAGATACTTCATAATGAATGCAGGTCACATGTATATTTATTTAACAACAGAGGATGTCAAGCTCTTATAGAATCAGAACAAATTTAATTTATGTCTTACCATTTTACCAAAAATTGTAAAGAAAGGTTAAAGTTCACATGTATAAGCCTTGCGAATATGTGCAGTGATCACAGTTGTTTCTGCTCCTCATGTTTTGCCTTGTTAATCAGAATGCAGTTAGCCATATTTAGCAAATGATAAGGATACTGAGCATTGCCTCTGGGTCGATTTAAGTTCTACTCTATGTAACCTTTATTGGCACTTCAACGTGATACACAGGGAGTGCCGCATCAGCAGAGATACATTCCCCTTCGGAGACACACCATTTCTGTGGTCCATACGGACACAACACAAAACCTTGATTGATTTTTAAGAACAAGAGTAATATTTCAGGAGTGAATTGCTTCATTCTGTTCTCAGCTTTTAATATCATGCAGCTGACAACACAGTTTTAAATTGCAATCCATGTCCAGGGGAAGGAGTCTAAAGGAAATGGGGAGATAAGCATACTCCACAGATTTCACTACGAGAAGACACACAATCACGAGGAGAAAAAGTGAATCTGAAAGTCTGCTGAAAAGTCATCTGCAAATAGGCGACAACTCAGGAACTGGGTGCAAACTGGTTTTCAAACAAGACCAGTGGACCCCGCAGTGGCCACTTCCAGTACAGCCTAGTTCAAAGCAGATTGGAACCGGCTTATACCAGTTTGATCCAGGATTGGTTTCTTACGGGTCTGAGCTGACGTTTCCCTCTGGACAAATGAGAAAAGGGGCTTTGCTCCCAGGTTTTTGAAGCCTACCATTGTTGTATTTCAGTCATGACCTGTCAACCTTGCGAATGGTAGTTATCATCGCAATGTGCCTGAAGCAGATTCATGACAGGACAGACTAATAATAACTCCCAGTTTCCATTCCATTTTCTGGATTTTGATAACGTTGGCTGATATGTTGACACAATTTAGCCCTCATGAGCCTTCGTCATTCCTTGCGCTTTTTTGGTGACTGATTCCCAGTTTTCTATCCTTGGGAATTGTAGTGGGTTGAATACGGGCCATACAAAGTTCAGTTAGCATTGGGCGGGATTTTCCAGCTTTGGGGTGAGCCGAAAAATCCCACGCCCAGGCTCAGTTGGATTCCTGGTTGCCAAGATCCTAAGCTTCCACTTCTCATCCCATCGGTTGCAGTTTCAAAGCTCAGGAACTTTTGTCCGAAGAAAGAACTGCCACATTTTTTAAGAAGCTGTAAATTTATTAAGAGGATACTGGGGGTAATTTTGGCTTTGATCTTAACTTAAAACTCTACAAAGGGAAATCAGTGGCCCATTCTACATCTCTTCTGATTTCGATTTTTCATTCGCTATCATTCTTAGGACCATGGAATCCCTACAGTGCAGATGGAGGCCATTCAGTCCTTCAATTCTGCATCGATTCCCTAAACTAGCATCTTACCGAGGTCCACCCCCTATCCTATCCTCATAACCCCATAAACTTACCAAGGCTAATCCATCTAACCACACATCATTGTGACAATTTAGCATGGCCAATCCACCTAAACTGCACATGTCTGAACTGCGGGAGAACCGGAGCACCCGGAGGAAACCCACGCAGGCACAGGGAGAACACGCAGACTGTGACCCAAGGCTGGAATTGAACATGGGTTCGTGGTGCTATGAGGCAGCAGTGCTAACCACTGTCCCACCATAAATTCCAAAATGACCCCTGTGAGCTTGCAAACAGGATGTCTAACTCTGTATGTGTTGTTTGTGGGGGTTTATACATTCACAAAATGGCCACCATGTTTACAGCATAGCAACGGGTGACTTCACTTTGAAAGAGAAACCATTGATCGTGAAAGACTTTGATATTAGAAATGCAAATTCTCTTGCCTTTTCCTTTCCATCACCTAAAAACAGATGTGAGAGAGCTCAATAACAGCTTTGGAGTTTGGATCAATTCCATATCAGTTTGAAATTTGCATCCCATGAAATAAATATGACTATTTATCCTCATCAAGGAGCTCATTAGTACTGAAGGGAGATATTGACAGCTGTTTTCACTGAATCCAGCAATTAACAAAGACTAAAGGGCTGATAAAAATGTTCAATTATGTAATGGGGCTAAATTTCCTTAGTCTACTCAGTGTGTGGGAATGAACAGCCAAGCTGTTTCAGCCCAGCAACACTGGCATCTACCCAACGATGTGGAAAACTGCCCAGGTGTATCCTGTCCACAGAAAGCAGGACAAATTCAATCCAGGCCATTACTACCCTATCAGCCTACTCTTGATCGTCAGCAATGTAATGGGAGATGGCATCAACCAGGTGCTATCAAGTTCACTGGCTCAATTATAACCTGCTCACCGATCCTGCAGTTTGACTTCCATCAGGACCATTCCAAACTGTATTCCTTTGGTCCAAACATGGACAAAAGAGCTGAAGTCCTGAGGTGAGGTGAGAGTGACTGCCCTTGACCTGGAGGCAACATTTGACTAAGTGTGGCATCAAGGAGCCCCAGAAAAATTGAAGTCAATGGGAAGCAAGGGAAAACTCTTTACACGTTGGAATCATGCCTAGCATGTAGGGATGGAGGTAATAAACCTAACCCCAGGATATTGCAGCAGGAGTTCCAGTGGGTAGAGTCCTCGGCCCAACTACCTTCAGCCACTTCATCAATCACTTTCCCTTCACCATGTGGTCTAAAAGAAACTCCAAGGCATTTTATGAAGTCAGCCTAGCTTTGCACTTTGAATTTGGCACAGGTAAGCACACAATGTTCCACCCCAGATATAATTCAAATGACTCTCTAAGAAGCTTTTATCAAACTAAGTTTGTTTCAGAATACAGTTGAATAAGAAAAATCAGCAATAAAATGACCAATTACAACACAACATTGCATAAACCTTAACAGCTAAGTAAACTAAACAACCTCCTCAGATATACTCTATGCTTAGCACAGAAAGCACGTATGCCCACATGATGCTGGATTTTGCAGCTTCCCAACTGTTGCCAAGGGTTGCTCCTTTGGATGCTAAATTGAAAATGCTGAGGCCTTGTCAATCTGGAACTTTTTGCACACTTTGTGACACACAGAGATACACTTTGCCTCTAGCTTCTAGCTGCCCCTCACAGTCAGCAGAATTTTCAACCCAGAGAGAGAGATAGAGAAAAGTCTATAGTCCCAACAGCCCCGAACAAACTGAAACTAAAACCCTTAGATACTACCTGCAAAAAACTATCCCAAGATACCACCTGACCTATCAATCATTTGCAAGTCAAACTCCACGCAGCAATCCCAAAAAGGGTCAAAAAACTTCTGACGCTAGTGTGTCTTTAAGAAATATATTTTGTTTTAAATCATGTTCTCTGCAGATTGTAAGCAAGTTTTTTTCATTGTTGCCGCACTATCTGCTTAGCAGTCCTTTTATTGCTGCTTCAATGGTTTAAATGAGGTTTTGTTTATTTTTGCTCTGGGCCTCATGCAGTGTCCAGAATTTTACATTTCAATTGTTAGAGGGAAGAATGATTGACAGGTCAAGTGACAGGAGTTCTTTCATTTTCAGTTGTGGGCTGTTGGCTGCTGTTTTAGTTTAAAAGGTGTTTGGATATCAGACTGAAAAGTAGTGTTTCTCTTTCTCTCCTTGGTATTGTAAATTCTGCTGGCTAGCTGGAAGCAGGTCTTCTTGCCTTCCTGGAGTAAGAATTCTGCTGTTGGTGGTTTGCTAGCTCGTAACTAGAGCCTTTCTTTCTCCCTGGTGTTTTGGGAAGCTGTTCTGACTTCAAGCTTAACTGCATGTGTATCAAGAGAGCTGCAGCATCCAAGCAAAGGATCAAGTTCCAGCATCACGTGAGCATTCGTATTTTCTGCGCTAAACCTGTAACAAGGATATGTTTTAAGGAGGTTTGATTGGTTGAACATTTCATGTATTTGGTAAAAGTTACTGCTATGCATTAACTGTACTCTTAAATAAATTTTGTTTGTTAAAAGCTCCCTAGTGGGTCATTTGAATCAAAGCTGAAGTGAAACATCTCATAGTAACGCTAACCAAATTCAAATTGCAAAACGTATAATCAACGCAAACTTTACAAAATGCTTTGGAGTTTCTGACCTGAATCATAACAAACTCCAGGACACTGCATTAGGCTCAAATCAAAAATAAGCATTACCTCAATTATCCTGCTTTGGCAACACTAAGAGAGAATGATACAGACATCATGGCATCAAAATAAAAATACCAGACCTGCTTTAAAAAACAGCAAAGAAACATGATTAAAATATAGTTCTTAAAGGCACAGTATCATCACAAGTCAGAAGTGGGATGTTCACAGGTGACTGAACAATGTCATCAGCCACAACCCAGATACTGAAGCAGTCCATGTCCACTGGAGTTTGTTCTGATAAGTGGCAAGTAACACTTGCGCCTCAGAAGTGCCAGACAATGGCTATGCCCAACAGGAGTCAGACCAGATTCAATGGCCTCCTTCTGTGCTGTCCAATTCTATGGTTGCTGGGACTAGATGAAGGATCGCTGGTGTGAATCTTTTGCACCAAATGGCCTCTTGCTGTAAATTCTATCAAGATGAATTCCATTTTATCAGGTGCATTCATTGGGCAGCCTATCTCATCACAAGTGAAGACTCCCCTGGACGTGCAAATATCGACAGCTTGATGATATAATCCAGACTCACCGATGTTATTTTAACTCTGCGTCACATGATTGGCACACATTGCAGGTCATAGCCAGGGAAAGCTGCCATAAGTTGGCTCCAAATGGGAAGAAGAAGCCCAGGCCCAGGCATGGAAGCATTGATTATTTTTAAATCCCATGGAATCCCTACAATGCAGAAGGAGGCTATTCAGCCCATTGAGTCTGCACCAACTCTCAAACAACAACCTCACCCAGGCCCTATCCCCATAATCCCATGTATTTACCCCACTAAACACGCGAACCTAGATGTCTTGGGACACTAAGGGTCCATTGAGCATGGCTAATCCACCTAACCTACACATCATTGGGACTGTGGGAGGGAACAGGGGCACCCGAAGGAAGCCCACAAGGGCAAGGGAAGAACGTGCAAATTCTACACAGACAGTAACCTGAGGCCAGAATTGAACCCAGTTCCCTCGCGCAGTGAGGCAGCAGAACTAACCACTGTGCCACCGCAGGTGGGCATCCAGTCCCATCCGTTGAGTGTCAAATGTCCCAAGCTGAGACAGAGAAAGAGAGACCCGGAGAAAGAGAGTGACATTTATACAGCACCTTCTAAAAGCCCTCAAGATATACCAAAAGCCTTTACAGCCCTTGCTCTCTCTCTCTTTCTCTCTCTCTGTCTCGCTCCACACTCCTTGAAAACAAGAAGGGAGGTGGAACAGTGCAGCCAGGCAGCCCACGACTGGGTTTTCAGGCAGTCAACTGCACTCAGGGCTATGGGTGAAGTGGATGAGAACAACAGGTACTTTACACGCACATCCTGCTTGTGGCTGAAAGATACAACATGACAACCTCACAAGCCAGTACAATCACTGAAAGCAGTAACTCACTGCGTGCAGCCAGACACTCATCATCTACTCATTCATCTGTGCATGATTTTAAAAAAACATATCGCTGACAGTGACCTCATGAACATTTGCTGTCTAATTACTTTAGGCTAGCTGACTCCAGAATACATTAGATGGGAAGAGATTACACCAGGCACGTAGGTTGCTGTGGAATTCGATTGATGTGCGCATCTCTCCTGTCTATCACTTATAATTGAAATTCTTTTGCATTCAGCTCCGTTTAAACATTTGGCAGAAGAAACAAGGGTGTTTTGCTGTCATCCCATAATGATCTGACTGCTGTTCCTGTACTGGATCAATTAAGGAACTGAGTTTTACCAGATACAAGTACAACAATGTTCCCTGGAGACTTTGTTTTCAAAAGTTCTTAAAGTCTGAAACTTCATGATGTCGACAGAAAACTCAATGCAGTTCCGAATGTCATCGTCTCCCAATTTTCAGAGGTTTTACGCTCTTTGGGGTTTAAACCAATTCAACTAAATTAAACAAACTAAGGGACAAATTAAAAGAGCAGCCCTTTAAAGGGACGTTGCATCAAATAAAAAGAAATGGAAAAGGAAACTTAAAATATTAAACTAAAATGGGTTTTTAGGAGTCAATTAAACACCTCAGTACCCGCAGTGCCCATCGTGCAAGGAACGCCTTGTTGGTGCCAGCAGACACGGTGTAGTCCTTTCCAGTTACACTTGGCCATGAATGTAGCCGCAGTAGAGGGCCAGACAGTCTGGCCAGGTACCCTCCTCAATCGCCCACTGCCCGGACCTGTTGATATTGAGTTTGACCAGGTCCTAGAGCAGGTTCAAAGAAGGTCCTCCTCCACCTTTAACCCTCTCTGCATCAGGTGTCCGTACACCAAGAGCACGCAGACAAAACTGTAATAAAAGGTTCTTCGAGTAACTGAAAAGGAGATGCAGTCTATTACAATTTACATACGTGTGGTCCACGGAATTCACAAGAAGGCAAGAAAAGCAGGCATCTTGGGGGTCTGGTGCACCCAAGTTTACACAAATAGCTTTCACAACTGAATCAAGGTACGGACGGAACTCAGGCTTTGCACCCTGGATGGTTCCTGGATTTAAAAGGAAATGAACAAAACACAGGAAAAATTAAAATGATTAAAAATAACTTCAGTTTACCCAATGGTCCAGTTTGCTTTCAGAATGCAATGGTGCATCCTACCATTGTATTGGATTCCTGCAAGCAACACCTTCTACCCGAGGACCCCGATGTTAAGGGGAAGACCCCTGTATGGAGAGACTGCCACCAGTGGCCTCCGCTGTCACATAGCAACAAGACATGCCAAGGCGTGTCTGGACAGCTGGTGAGGGCATAGAAGTGAAGGGTGTACAGCATCAAATGATACAGGAAACCCCTGCTGCACTGTGTTAAAGGGTAGGAAGGGCAATCCCTCGAGGTGACTTGGATTGTAAGGCTTTGGCTCCCAGCAGACGACTCAGGGCTTGGAGCCAATGTGAAATTGTAAGGAGACTCACAACAGCAAGTTAAAGTCCAACAGGTTTTCTGTCCAAGCGGGGCATGCTCAGGCTCACTGACACCTACGCTTCCTCAAGGCCACAAGTGTCATCAGGTCCAAGCATTAACATAGAAACATAGATGATAAGAGCAGGAGGAGGCAATTTGGCTCTTCGAACCTGTTCCATCATTCATCATGGCTGACCATCCAACTCAATAGCCTATTCCTGCTTTTCCCCCATAACCTTTGATCCCATTCGTCCCAAGTGCTATTCCTAGCCACCCCTTGAATACATTCAATGTTTCGGCATCAACTACTTCCTGCGGGAATGAATTCCGCTTCTAAAATGAATTACCATCTTAAGGTCACGGAGGGCATTGTCTGCATGGGATATCCACAATCTCTGGGGTATCATCGAATCCATTGCTTTGTCAGCCGTAAAGAGATGTCATGGTGAGGTGGCTTTTACTAGGAAATGATAATTATCTGGCAAAGGCAGAAATACCATCTTATTTCTGCCAAATCGGAATTGTTAAAGTACTTCAGTGAACCATTTACACAAAGGCACTCGAGGATGGTTGGCATTTTTAAAAGTGGCTGCGTATATGACACCACGATTCCTGGAGACGATAAGGGGAATAATTGTGTAACTATCCTCTACTCACTGCACTTGGCTGCTTTTACTGAGGGACACCGCTGTAGTTTCAGTCACAAGTTCAGTTAGCTGTAGTTTGTAGACACTCCAATGTGTAAATAGGCTCTGTTTGCTTGAAATCCTACAATAGTTCGCATGGTGCTTCTTTAGCTGTTGGCAAAGTGGTGTCAATAGTCATTCTATTTTATAATTTGCCCTGACAGTGCCATCGATCAAAGCAGGAAGAAGGATGTAAGAGCGTAAGAAAGTGTAGGCCATTGGACCCTTTGAGACTGCTTCATCATTCAAAAAAATCATGCCTAATCTTGCATCTCAACTCCTCCTGCCTCGTGCTTTGTAATTCTCTTAGGACCCAAAACATATCATCTTCTGTCTTGATTATTCTCAACAGTTGAGCATCCACAGCTCTCTAGGGTAGAGAGTTCCAAAGATTTACAATCCGTTTATTATAGAATTTATTATAGAATCCTTACAGTGCAGAAAAAGGCCATTTGGCCCAATGAGTCCGTGCAGACCACAATACCACCCAGGCTCTATGTGTATAACCCCACATATTTACTCTGCTAATCCCTCTAACACTAGGGTCAATTTAGCATGGCCAATCTACCTATGGACTGTGGGAGGAAACCGGAGCACCTGGAAGAAACCCACACAGACACAAGGAGAATGTGCAAACTCCACACAAACAATGACCTGAGGCTGGAATTGAACCTGGGTCTCTGGTGCTGTGAGGCAGCAGTGCTAACCACTATGCCACCATGACGTTGAATGAACAATTTCTCAACATCTCAGTCCTAAATTGCCGACCCTTCAGTCTGAAGTAATGACCCCCATGCTTTAGATTTCCCAGCCGGGGTAACAATTTCTTACTCCTGTCAAGTCTTTTTAGAATTTTACGTTGAGATCACCACTCATTCTTCTGAACTCCAGGAAATGGAATACTGAGCTATTCAACCTCTCCACATACATCAATCTCTTCTGTCCAGAAACCAGCCTTGTGAACCTTTGCTGCACTTCCTCTATATTCAAAAGTTTTGAATTGAAAAAAATCACATAAAAAGGAAGTGATTGCACCATTTGCCAGGAACACATATGGGGACAATATGGTTCAATTAAAATTTGTATGAATGTCAGAGGAACTGAATGCAAGCTTTGAGATGTCTATTATCAACACTTGGGGAACACCAAAAAAATCGGTTTTACATTTTCAGTCAGTTATCAGGAATTTAGAATCATAGAATCGTAGAATCTCTACAATGCAGAAGGAGGCCATTTGGCCCATCGAGCCTGCACCAACCACAATCCCACCCTATTCCCGTAATAACTAGAAATATAGTCCCTCATATTTACCCTGCTAATCCACCAGTGTCAATTTATCATGGCCAATCAACCTAACCCGCACATGTTTGGACTGTAGGAGGAAACTGGAGAACCCAGAAGAAGCCCACACAGGCACGGGGAGAATGTGCAAACTCCACACACTCAGTGACCCAAAGCCGGAATTGAACCCAGGTCCCGGGCACTGTGAGACAGCATTGCTAACCACTGTGCCACCGAGCTGCTCTGAGGGATTCTAAAAGCTGCTTAATCTAAAATATATAATAACAACTTGAAAGTGTTCAGTTAACACAAGGCAATTCTAATCTTTCTCCATGATGCAAGGTCAGTGGTGAAGAGAGTTTTAAAACATTTTTTTATTCATTTGTGGAACATGGACATTGTTGGCTGGCCAGCATTTATTGCCCATCCCTAGCAGCCTGAGGACAGTTGCTAGTCAACCACACTGCTGTGGCTCTGGAGTCACCCGTAGGCCAGACAAGGTAAGGGCAACAGATTTCCTTCTCTCAAGGACATTATGAAGCAGATGGGTTTTTTCAACAATTGGCAATGATTCCACAGTCATCAGTAGATTCTTAATTTCAGATTTTTTTAATTGAAGTTAAATTCCACACCAGCCGTGGCAGGATTCAAACCCGGGCCCTCAGAACATCTTTGGAATTAATAGTCTACTGATAATACCACTAGGCTGTTATGTCCCGCCGGTGTCCAGTGTTAGTGTTCAGTAGTTAAGAAATACACATAAAGGAGCTAATTCATTGCCTCTGGCAGTACTGATTGCAGGGAATGTGCCATTGGCCAATTACAGGTTGTGTCCCATCAGGGACTTCCTGAATGTAATGGGGAATTCAGCCTCAATATTTCTCTGTCCACTGCCTGCATATAACCACAGACCTGTTCAAAATAAACAGACCATTCATTACTGTAAAATACCATGTGAAAGATTCTTATCTAAGCACATTAACCAATGCCTCAGCAGAGGAACTTAGAGCCCTTCATTGGTTTATGTATGCAAATTAAATCAGGACATCATGTTTATTTATTTAACATTCATCGCACAAACTTCGTTGTTGCAACAGGGTGTTATGGTCAGTAAGGTATTTAAGTACATTTATACCAGGCATAGTGAGCCACAGTGAGCTTTTTAATGGTACAGTGGGTGTACCTGCACCACATGGATTGCAGCAGTTGAAGAAGGCAGCCCACAGCCACCTTATCAAAGGTAATTAGGGATGGGCAATGGAAATCAATCCAAATTGTAATATCCATCCATTCAGATACAGCTAGCCATTGAGACACAGTTACCCACTGAGACACTGTTACTCACTGAGATACAGCTCCTCACTGAGACACAGTTACCCACTGATACAGCTCCTCACTGAGACACAGTTATCCATTGAGATACAGCTACTCACTGAGACACAGTTACCCATTGAGATACAGCTACTCACTGAGACACAGTTACCCATTGAGATACAGCCCCTCACTGAGACACAGTTACCCACTGATACAGCTTCTCACTGAGACACAGTTACCCATTGAGATACAGCTACTCACTGAGACACAGTTACCCATTGAGGTACAGCTACTCACTGAGACACAACTACCCACTGACTTAGTTATCCACTGAGACACAGTTATCCACTGAGACACAGTTATCCACTGAGATACAACTACCCACTGAGATACAACTATCCATTGAGATACAGCTACCCATTAAGATACAGTTACCCATTGAGACACAGCTACTCACTGAGACACCATGTGTCAAAGCATATGGGAATAAACAGAAAGATTTTTTCAAAAGTCATTATTATGGTGAGTTTACGATGGGGCAGCCTGGCTCTGGGATTTTTTTTAATGCATTAATTCACAGGATGTTGGTGTCATTGGCTAGGCCAGCATTTATTACCCATCCCTAATTTCTGCTTTCTTAAATCACTTATGTCCACCTGGTATAGGTACACCTACAGTGCTGTTAGAAAGGGAGTTCCAGTGTTCTGACCCAGGGATAGTGAAGGAGTGGTGATGTAGTTCCAGGTCAGGACGGCGAATGACGTGGAGAGGAACTTTGCAGATAGTGATATTCCAATGCACCTTCTGTCCTCGTCCTTCGAGGTGGTAGAGGGCACGGGTTTGGAGGGTGCTGTCAAAGGTGCCATGGTGATTTGCTGCAGTGCATTTTGTAGATGGTGCACACTGCTGCCACCGTGCATTGCTGGTGGAGTGCGTGAATGTGGAAGGTGGTAAATGGGGTTCCAATCAAATGGGTTGGTGTTGAGCTTCTTGAATGTTGATGGAAATGCACTGGTCCAGGCAAGTCGAGAGTATTCCATCACACCCCTGACTTGTGCCTTATAGATGGTGGACAACTTAGGAGAGACAGAAGTTACTGTCCACAGGACTTCTCGGCCCCTGACCCACTCTTGTAGCCATAGTATTTATATAATACAAATCATACAAACTTAGTCCTGAGGTCCACAACAAAGGGACTATTTTTGAGTCAGAAACCAGGATTCAGAGTGATTGGGATTTGTCAGGATTGCTTCAGGAGCTCTGTTCAGTTCAGGAGGGTGGCCTGGATGATCCAGCTAGTTTGTCAAAGGAAGGATTTCTAATTAAAGAGCTTCTGCTTTTGCATCGAATCGTTCACCAGCACTGGGATTTTCAGGTTGTGGCAGTGCTAAGAATGGAGAGGTGGCTCCTAACTGCAGATTTTAGACAATGTTCCCAAACTATTTTCCAGTCTGACCCATCTTAACATCTGACACTGAACGTGACCCCAGATGCCAGCAAAAACAAAACAATAAAGCATCATACAGTAAAAAAATTAAAATTTGCATAATTAATACTCAGTATGTAATACACATAGAAATATGAAAATCTGTATAATTTATAAAAATGTTATTATTTCATCAACTCCTGCAGCTTGGAGACAAGTTTTCCCTATTCCCTGGAGAGAGACTTAGTGAACTCCCTCTCCCTCCTCCTGCATATTTACCATGTCTACTCCACCTAATCTGCACATCTTTGGATAGTGGGAGGAAACCAGAGGAAGCTCACGCAGACATGGAAGAACATGCAAACTCCACACAGGCAGTCACCCATCCTTGGCACAGTGAGGCAGCAGTGCTAACTAACAATTGTGCCACCGTGCTGCCCCATCCAGCTCCTCAGGAGGGTGTGACTGGAGACTGGCCTAACATTTTCAGGTACAAAGTCCCATGACTTTTCCAACGGTATCCTGCATGGCACTGCACAAGCCCGTACGGCTTGCAACTCTACTCATTCTCCCTGCAGGCACCTCATATCCTCATTATAATAGCCAGCACTCATACTCACCCTCAGCCTAGTTCCCTCTACATCCATACCACATCGTCACATTCATAGAAAGATGCCCTCCTCTCCTCCCAACACCAGCCATTACAAACCTCTCTGCTTTGTCTCCTTGAAAGAGAGAGAAGGCACATAAGTTGGCAAGGGACAGAGGCCTCAGAGGTGGAAGAGCTGTACGAGGCAGGTTTTTTACTCAGGGGGGTGGTGGGTGGCGGGAACTCGCTGCCTGGGGAGGTAATGGAAGCAGATACAATAGTGACTTTTAAGAGGCTTCTTGACAAATACCTGGATAAGATGAGAATGGAGGAATATAGTCCCCGGAAGGGTAGGGGGTTTTAGTTCAGATGGGCAGCATGATCAGTGCAGGCCTGGAGGGCCAAAGGGCCTGTTCCTGTGCTGTAATTTTCTTTGCTCTTCGTTCTAGCTGAGTGACCCGCCAGTGACAGGGGCCTCATCTTCCACTGGCAACTTCTGCCCACCTACTCCACTGGAAAGGAGACCATGTTCCAGGAAGCTGCAGATGCCAACAATGATCTCTGTGAGAGGCTGGTCTTCTTGAAGCACTGTTGCTCAGACATTTCAAGAAAGCTAATCAAGTTCCTCCTTCCAACTGTGTCTTCATGACAATTCTCTCTGCCCTGTAGAGACACGAGTGCCTGAGTAGGTAGTGTCACTGCCCACATTGTCATAATGAAGACTGGCAGTGGGGAAGTGCAGTTGAACATGACTGAAGAACTGGACAAGTGAAATGCCTTTCAAGAATTTGACTGCAAGAAACTACAAAAGGCCGTGAATGTAGCCCAATCCATCATGCAAACCGGCCTCCCATCTGTTGACTCTGTCTACATTCCTGCTGCCAACTCGGCAAAGCAGCCAGCCTAATTAACAAACCCACGTACCCCGGACATTCTCTCTTCCACCTTCTTCCCTCGAGAAGATACAAAAGTCTGAGGTCACGTACCAGCCGACACAAGAACAGCTTCTTCCCTGCTGCTGTCAGACTTTTGAATGCACTTACCTAGTATTAAGTTGATCTTTCTGTACGCCCTCACAATGACTGTAACACCACATTCTGCATGCTCTCCTTTCCTTCTCTATGAACGGTATGCTTTGTCTGTATAGTGCTCAAGAAACAATACTTTTCACTGTATGCTAATACATGTGACAATAATAAATCAAATCGAATCAAAATCAAACAATCGCCTGTCAATCAGTTCTCTGAAAGAAAAATGCTTTGAATTTTAGTCTCTCAATGGCCAGGGCTGGGGCTCTTCGTTTGAACCAACGGAAGGTTTCCCAGCTTGTCAGTTTCACTGAAGAAGTTCTTTCCTCAGCTCAGGAGAGTTGAGAACACAACTGTGTGCTGTGGGGAAAGAAGCATTGTGTGATTGAGAAGACCAAAAATTGTCTTTCTCATCATCACATTTGTTTTCCCACCAGGTCCACGGGGGTTCCCTGCTTGACTCAGATACTGCGGGGGGAAAGATCCAGAGGAGTAAGAGAATGGGATCCTGATCCAACATCAATTATAAGGACTTAGCCACCTCTCGTAGATCGGATCCTATACTTAGTCGGGAATATTCTGCCCCATGTGTAAAGCAGTAAGTGCAATGCCTGGGTTTGTGCTTCACACTCAGAAGCCGTTAACAAAACTGAGTGTCAACTCACTCACCCTGAACTGTTACACTCCCAATTACATTACACATTATTCCCAACACGAATTCAATTGCATTTCGTCTGGTCCCAGACTCATTTTAACCTATGCATGGGATCAGAAATACACTTAGTCCCGTTAATGAGTGGAACAAAATTAGATGCTGCCTGAAAAAATAGACCTGCTCCCTTAACTCAAACACAAATTGGTGCTTTCACTGTCAAGCGCTGTAACATCTTGCTGGCCACTGTGATTCTGTCAGGAACTGTTACCATATGTGGGGCTGAAATGTTTTCATTCTTCAGATGGTGTGAGTTGATTGTTCCTCACTGAAGATGTGCCTGTGGCAATCACATTCAACAGAAATCAAATGTAGAATTGGTAAGAAATTCAGAATACCACTGCAGAGAAAAAGATATTCAAATTCCTCATCACATTGCTTGCATCTGATTATCAGTTTTTTATTTGCTTCAGTCAAATTAATGACCTTCACCAAGCTATAACGCTAATCTTTTTATTGCCTCACTCTAAATTATTATATCAAATTACATCGTGTCTGCGTTTGACCCAACTTTTGATTTGATTTAATATTGCCACATGTATTAGCATACAGTGAAAAGTATTGTTTATTGCATGCTATGCAGACAAAGCATACCGTTCACAGAGAAGGAAACAAAAGAGTGCAGGGTGTAGTGTTACAGTTATAGTTCGGGTGTAGATCAACTTAATGCAAGGTAGGTCTTTTCAAAAGTCTGATGGCAGCAGGGAAGGAGTTGTCCTTGAGTCAGTTGGTACGTGTCCTCAGACTTTTGTATCTTTTTCCCTGAGGGAAGAAGGTGGAAGAGAGAATGCCCGAGTGCGAGAGGTCCTTAATTATGCTGATCCATTCCAGTGTTTTTTCATTCAGGGAATGTGGACATCATTGGCTGGGCCAGCATTTATTGCCCATCCTTAATTGCCCTTGAACTGAATGGTTTGTTAGGCCTTTATAGAGGGCATTTAAGAGTCAACCACATTCCTATGGCTCTGGACTCACATGTAGGCCAGACCAGGTAAGGATTTCCTTCCCTAAATTACATTACTGAACCAAATGGGTTTTTACAATAATCAACAATGGTTTCGTGGTCATCACTAGACTTTGAATTCCAGATTTTTATTGAATTCTTCGCCATCTGCCATGGAGGGATTCGAACCAGGGACCCCAGAGCATACCCTGTGTCTCTGGATTACTAGTCCTGTGACAAAACTACCATGCCACCACTTGCCTACAAGCTACATCCTAGTCCCTTTCATTTCACCTCAACAACATAGCTTTCTACTCCTTTCCACTTCATGCATTCTGACAGCTAACTATTTATTTTGGTTGGACAAATTTGAATGCTGATTACAGGGTCAACAGTAGGGTTCTGAGGAATGTGGAGGAACAGAGAGATCTTGGAGTTCATATACACAGATCTCTGAAGGTTGCCATTCAAGTGGATAGAGCCGTGAAGAAGGCTTATAGTGTGGTAGCGTTTATTAATAGGGGTTTTAAGTTTAAGAGCTGTGGGGTTATGCTGCAACTATACCGGACATTGGTGAGACCACATTTGAAATATTGTGTTCCGTTCTAGTCATCTCATTATAAGAAGGATGTGGAAGCATTGGAGAGAGTGCAGAGGAGATTTACCAGGATGCTGCCTGGTTTGGAGGGTAGGTCTTGTAAGGAAAGGTTGAGGGAGCCGGGCTTTTCTCTTTGGAGCGGAGGATGATGAGAGGCGACTTAATAGAGGTTTATAAGATGATGAGGAGAATAGATAGAGTGGACGTGCAGAGACTATTTCCTCAGATGGATATAGCTGTTGCTAAGGGGCATAACGATAAGGTCCATGGTGGGATATATAGGACGGATGTCCGAGGTAGGTTCTTTACTCAGAGAGTGGTTGGGGTGTGGAATGGACTGCCGGCTGTGATAGTGGAGTCGGACACTTTAGGAACTTTCAAGTGGTTATTGGATAGGCACATGGAGCACACCAGAATGATAGGGAGTGGAATAGCTTGGTCTTGGGTTTGGACATAGCTCGGCACAACATTGAGGGCTGAAGTATGTGTACTGAGGGCCGAAGTACTGTGCTGTACTGTCCTATGTTTCTATGAAATTTGCTGATGACACCAAGATTGGGGGAACGGCAAATTGTGCGGAGGGTGTGGAGAGTCTGCAGAAGGATCTAGATAGGCTGGGCGAATGGGCCAGGAAATGGCAAATGGAATTTAATGTTGGCAAGTGTGAGGTGGTCCACTTTGGTAGGAAGAATGGTAGGAAGGACTATTACTTACGGGGCGAAAAACTGCAGCAGGCGACGGTGCAGAGGGACCTCGGGGTCCTTGTGCATGAGTCGCAAAAACCCAGCTTGCAGGTGCAGCAGGTGGTCAGGAAGGCGAATGGGATGCTGGCCTTCATAGCGAGGGGGATTGAATATAAAAGTAGGGAGGTCTTGCTGCAGCTGTATAGGGCATTGGTGAGGCCGCAGCTGGAGTACTGTGTGCAGTTTTGGTCGCCGCACTTAACGCAAGGATATTTTGGCCTTGGAGGGAGTGCAGAGGAGGTTTACTAGGCTGATACCGGAGTTGAGGGGGTTGAGCTATGAGGAGAGGCTGAATAAACTAGGCTTGTACTCGTTGGAGTTTAGAAGAATGAGGGGAGATCTCATTGAGACGTATAAGATGATGAATGGGATGGATAGGATAGAGGTGGAGAGACTCTTCCTGCTCAAAAAAGACAGTAGGACTAGGGGACACAGCCTCAAGATAAAGGGGGCGCGGTTTAGAACGGAGTTGAGGAGGAACTTCTTCACTCAAAGGGTGGTGAATCTCTGGAATTCTCTGCCCGTTGAAGTGGTGGAGGCTGCCTCGCTAAATATTTTTAAGACGCGAGTTGATGGGTTTTTGATAAGCGAGGGGATTAAGGGTTATGGGGAGAGGGCGGGAAAGTGGAACTGAGCCACAACAGATCAGCCATGAACTTATTGAATGGCAGGGCAGGCTCGAAGGGCTAGATGGCCTACTCCTGCTCCTATTTCTTATGTTCTTATGTAACTAGAAAATTAAAATGACTGCTTACCTGTCACTCTATTATTTAATCATTTTACAGAGATTGATGTAAAGATTGAGACATACACATGGGATTAATGTAGAAATTGAAATACCATGAACTTTTTAAAATTTAAAAATGTGGTTTTTTTTATCATGAGGCAGAAATTTGGCATTTCATAAATATATAATTCAATTTTTAGGGCCATTGAGGGCCTAAAGCTATAAAGAACAAAGTACAAAGATCAAAGAAAATTACAGCACAGGAACAGGCCCTTCGGCCCTCTAAGCCTGCACCAATTGTGCTGCCCGACTTAACTAAAACCCCCTCCCCTTCTGGGGACCATGTTCCTCTATTCCCATCCTATTCATGTATTTGTCTAGACGTCTCTTAAAAATCACTACCAAATCTGCTTCCACTACCTCCCCCGACAATGAGTTCCAGGCATCCACTACTCTCTGTGTAAAAAATTGCCTCGTACATCTCCTTTCAGCCTTGTCCCTCACACCTTCAACCTGTCCCCCTCATAATTGACTCTTCCACCCTAGGAAAAAGGTTCTGACTACGTACTTTGTCCATGCCTCTCATAATCTTGTAGAATCCTGTCAGATTGCCCCTCAACCTCCGTCATTCCAGTGAGAACAAACAAAGTTTCTCCTCATCGCTGATACCCTCCACACCAGGCAACATCCTGGTAAATCTTTTCTGTACCCTCTCCAAAGCCTCCACATCCTTCTGGTAGTGTGGCAACCAGAATTGAACACTATATTCCAAGTGTGGCCTAACTAAGGTTCCATAAAGCTTCAACATGACTTGCCAATTTTTAAACTCAATGCCCCGGCCGATGAAGGCAAGCATGCCATATGCCTTCTTGACTACCTTCTCCACCTGCATTGCCACTTTCAGTGACCTGTGCACCTGCATATCAATATCCTTAAGGGTTCTGCCATTTACTGTAGATTTCCTATCTGGATTAGACCTTCCAAAATGCATTACCTCACATTTGTCTGGATTAAACTCCATCTGCCATCTCTCCGCCCCAGTCTCCAACTGATCTATATCCTGCTGTATCTTCTGATGGTCCTCATTGCTATCCGCAAATCCACCAACTTTTGTATCATCTGCAAACTTACTAATCAAACCAGTTACATTTTCCTCCAAATCATTTATATATATTACAAACAGCAAAGGTCCCAGCACTGATCCCTGACGAACACCACATGTCACAGCCCTCCATTCGGAAATGAACCCTTCCACTGCTACCCTCTGTCTTCTTTGACCGAGCCAGTTTTGTATTACCTTGCCAGCTCACCTCTGATCCCATGCGACTTCACCTTCTGTACCAGTCTACCATGAGGGACCTTGTCAAAGGTCTTTTGAAGTCCATGTAGACAACATCCACTGTCCTACCCCCATCAATCATCTTCGTCACTTCCTCAAAAAACTCCATCAAGTTCGTGAGACGCAACCTCTCCTTCACAAAATCATGTTGCCTCTCACTAATATGTCTACCTACTTCCAAGTGGGAATAAATTCTGTCCCGGAGAATCCTCTCCAATAATTTCCCAACCACTGATGTAAGGTTCACCGGCCTGTAATTACCTGGATTATTCTTGCTACCTTTCCAAAAGAAAGGAAAAACATTGACTATTCTCCAATCCTCTGGGACCTCCCCTGTAGCCAGTGAAGATACAAAGATTTCTCTCAAAGCCCCAGCAATTTCCTCCCTTGCCTCTCTCAGTATTCTGGGGTATATCCCAACAGGCCCTGAGGACCTGTCTACCTTAATGTTCCTTTTTGATCTCAACATGACTCAAACTATCTACACGCCCTTTCCCTAACTCATCATCCACCAAGTTTTTCTCTTTGGTGAATACTGATGCAAAGTACTCACTTAATATCTTACCCATTTCCTCTGACTCCATGCATAGATTTCCTCCCCTGTCCCTGATTGGGCCAATCCTCTCTCTGGCTACTCTCTTGCTCTTTATATATGTATAAAAAGCCTTGGGGGTTTCTTTAATCCTGCTGGCCAATGCTTTTTCGTGACCCTATTTAGCACTCCTTACTCTTTGCTTAAGTTTTTTCCTACTTTCTTTGTATTCCACGCTTGCTTTATGTGCTCCCAGCCTCCCTGCTTTGACAAGTGCTTCCTTTTTCTCTGTGACTAGGCTCACAATATCTCTTGTTAACCAAGGTTCCCAAAACTTGCCATACTTATCCTTCATCCTTACGGGAATGTGTCAGTTTTCAATCCCTATCAACTTACACTTGAAAGACTCCCACATGCCCTCAAACATCTGCCCCCAATCTACATTCTTCAGTTCCTGACTAATATTGTTGTAATTAGCCTTCCCCTAATTTAGCACCTTAACTTGAGGGCTCCACTTATCATCAGGACCTTAAAGCTTACTGAATAAAGAACAAAGAACAACACAGCTCAGGAAACAGGCCCTTTGGCCCTACAAGCCCACGCCACCATTTTAACATTCAGTGATTGCCCTCTTCTACCTATGACCTTTGTCTACGCCTATTGGACTCCACGTGGTCACTATTCCCAAACTACTCCTCTACTGAAACATCAACCACCTGGCCGGGTTCATTCCCCATATCAGATCCGGTATGGCCTCTTCCCGAGTTGGATTATCTATGTACTGTTTCAAGAAGCCTTCCTGCATGCGCCTTATAAACTCTGCCCCATCCACGCCCCAAGCACTATATTCCAGTCAATATAGGGGAAGTTAAAATCTCCCACCAAAACAATCCTGTTACTTTTACACCTGGCCAAAATCTGCCTACATATCTGTCCCTCTATCTCCTTTATATAATTATAAAGTTACTACTGTTAAAAACCCTGTTATCTCTCATTCAACAAGATATCATATTTTCTCAGGGCTTTTACTGCAAAATTAAAGATGAAAAAAAGTTAAATCCGCAACAGTTTTGTGAAAACTATTTGATTGTTGGAGGTGCCTTCAAAGCACAGTAGCACCAACATTAACTTCTGGATTTCACTGCATATGTACAGGCTCCAGAGGGGGAATGACTGTGGGTGCTGACAGGAATACTGCTCTGCCAGAAATCCTGTCTTACGGGTTGAGGCATTAAACCAGAGCCCTTCCCATATCGTCTTGCAGCGAGAAAGATCCCACAGCACTAATCCGAAGAAGGACAAAGGGAATTCTGCCCAATCTCCAGGCCAATGTTCAAATCTCAAACATAACTGAAACAAACCATCTCATTACTCTTTGTGGGAGTTTCCTGCGGACAAATTGGCAGTGCTGTTCCTCACGTTACAACACCATTTCAAAAAGACTTCACTGGACATATAGGACGGGATTTTATGGCCTCGCTCATTCTGAAACCATAAAGTCCCACCCAAGATCAACGGGCCTTTCCATTGTCCGCTTCTCACTCCGATTCCTGTGGCAGGCGGGGCGGTAAAATACCGGCCAACGAATTTTGGAGTATCCTGAAGTTAATGGAAATTCAAGGCTTCCTTTTCCTTCACAAACCACCAGTGCTGCCCAAGACAACAGGGAGGATCAGTAAAATATCACTAGGTGAGTTGTTCTTGCATTCTTCTTCCAATCATCTATCCCTGATACTCTGCATTAATTACCATCTATATAGATGCAGTGGTCAGCACTGCTGTCTCACAGTGCCAGGATCCCAGGTTCAATTCTGGCCAGTGGTCTATCTGTGTGGAGCTTACAAATTCTCTGTCTCTGCATGGGTGCTCCAGTTTCTTCTCACAGTCTGAAGGCGTGTACATTAGATGGATTGGCCTCACTAAATTACATTTTAGTTTGTGTGTTTGTGTGTGTATGTGTGTGTGTATGCGTGTGCATGCATGTCTATATGTATGCATGTGTGCCCATGTGCACTTGTGTGCAAGTGCATCCGTGCATGTGTGTGTGCACACACACGTGTGTTTGTGTGTGCATGTGTGTCTGTGTGTGTGTGCATGTGTGTATGTGAGTGCATATGTGTTCATGTATGTCAGCATGTGTGCACATGTGTGTGCATACGTGTGTGCATGTGCATGCATGTGTACCTGTGTGCATGTGTGTGTGTGCGTGTGCGTGCATGCATGTGTGCAAATGTGCATATGTGAGTGTATGCGTCAGTGTGGCTATGCTTGATCTGGGATAAAGTCCTTCAAGCAAAAGCCTCTGGTGCCAGGCTAGTGACCTGTTCCAGGAATAATTAGCTGCAGAAACACCATCAGTGTGCAGGAAGGTTGAGAGAGAGATATCTATAAATACCAAACATATTAACTTATAAACCAAACCAAGCGTAAACGCCCGACAAAATAAACTGTGGGACCTCCCAGGAGACAAGGTTAAACAACAATATTTTGGACCTTCAAACGCAGGAAGATGTCACAACATATTTCACAATTGAGAAGAAACCGATATCACCGGAGCCTGAGGTGTCAGGAGTCTGAACGGAGGGACACGGACTGAACCGAGGGACACGGACTAAACGGAGGGACACGGACTGAACGGAGGGACACGGACTGAACGGAGGGACACGGACTGAACGGAGGGACACGGACTGAACCGAGGGGACACGGACTGAACCGAGGGGACACGGACTGAACCGAGGGACACGGACTGAACGGAGGGACACGGACTGAACGGAGGGACACGGACTGAACCGAGGGACATGGACTGAACCGAGGGACACTGACTGAACGGAGGGACACTGACTGAACCGAGGGACACTGACTGAACCGAGGGGACACTGACTGAACCGAGGGGACACGGACTGAACCGAGGGGACACGGACTGAACCGAGGGACACGGACTGAACCGAGGGGACACTGACTGAACCGAGGGACACGGACTGAACCGAGGGGACACTGACTGAACCGAGGGACATGGACTGAACCGAGGGACACTGACTGAACGGAGGGACACGGACTGAACGGAGGGACACGGACTGAACCGAGGGACACGGACTGAACCGAGGGACACGGACTGAACGGACTGAACCGAGGGGCACGGACTGAACCGAGGGGCACGGACTGAACCGAGGGACACGGACTGAACCGAGGGACACGGACTGAACCGAGGGACACTGACTGAACCGAGGGGTACTGACTGAACGGAGGGACACGGACTGAACGGAGGGACACGGACTGAACCGAGGGACACGGACTGAACCGAGGGACACTGACTGAACCGAGGGGTACTGACTGAACCGAGGGACACTGACTGAACCGAGGGACACTGACTGAACGGAGGGACACGGACTGAACCGAGGGACACTGACTGAACCGAGGGGACACGGACTGAACCGAGGGACACGGACTGAACCGAGGGACACTGACTGAACCGAGGGACACTGACTGAACGGAGGGACACGGACTGAACCGAGGGACACGGACTGAACCGAGGGGACACTGACTGAACCGAGGGACACGGACTGAACCGAGGGACACTGACTGAACCGAGGGGCACTGACTGAACCGAGGGGACACTGACTGAACGGAGGGACACGGACTGAACCGAGGGACACTGACTGAACCGAGGGACACTGACTGAACCGAGGGACACGGACTGAACCGAGGGACACTGACTGAACCGAGGGACACTGACTGAACCGAGGGACACGGACTGAACCGAGGGACACGGACTGAACCGAGGGACACTGACTGAACCGAGGGGACACTGACTGAACCGAGGGGTACTGACCGAACCGAGGGACACGGACTGAACCGAGGGACACTGACTGAACCGAGGGACACTGACTGAACCGAGGGGACACTGACTGAACCGAGGGGACACGGACTGAACCGAGGGACACGGACTGAACGGAGGGACACGGACTGAACCGAGGGACACTGACTGAACCGAGGGACACTGACTGAACCGAGGGACACGGACTGAACCGAGGGACACGGACTGAACCGAGGGACACTGACTGAACCGAGGGACACGGACTGAACCGAGGGACACTGACTGAACCGAGGGACACTGACTGAACCGAGGGGACACTGACTGAACGGAGGGACACTGACTGAACCGAGGGACACTGACTGAACCGAGGGACACTGACTGAACCGAGGGGACACTGACTGAACGGAGGGACACTGACTGAACCGAGGGACACGGACTGAACCGAGGGACACTGACTGAACCGAGGGACACGGACTGAACCGAGGGACACGGACTGAACCGAGGGACACTGACTGAACCGAGGGACACGGACTGAACCGAGGGACACTGACTGAACCAAGGGACACTGACTGAACCGAGGGACACGGACTGAACCGAGGGACACTGACTGAACCGAGGGACACGGACTGAACCGAGGGACACTGACTGAACCGAGGGACACTGACTGAACCGAGGGACACTGACTGAACGGAGGGACACGGACTGAACCGAGGGACACTGACTGAACCGAGGGACACGGACTGAACCGAGGGACACGGACTGAACCGAGGGGACACGGACTGAACCGAGGGGCACGGACTGAACGGAGGGGACACGGACTGAACCGAGGGACACGGACTGAACCGAGGGATACGGACTGAACCGAGGGACACTGACTGAACCGAGGGACACGGACTGAACCGAGGGACACTGACTGAACCGAGGGACACTGACTGAACCGAGGGACACTGACTGAACCGAGGGGACACTGACTGAACCGAGGGACACGGACTGAACCGAGGGGACACTGACTGAACCGAGGGACACGGACTGAACCGAGGGGACACTGACTGAACCGAGGGACACGGACTGAACCGAGGGGACACTGACTGAACCGAGGGACACTGACTGAACCGAGTGACACGGACTGAACCGAGGGGACACGGACTGAACCGAGGGATACGGACTGAACCGAGGGGACACGGACTGAACCGAGGGACACGGACTGAACCGAGGGACACGGACTGAACCGAGGGGACACGGACTGAACCGAGGGACACTGACTGAACCGAGGGACATGGACTGAACCGAGGGGACACGGACTGAACCGAGGGACACGGACTGAACGGAGGGACACTGACTGAACCGAGGGGACACTGACTGAACCGAGGGACACTGACTGAACCGAGGGACACGGACTGAACCGAGGGACACTGACTGAACCGAGGGACACTGACTGAACCGAGGGGACACGGACTGAACCGAGGGACACGGACTGAACCGAGGGGCACGGACTGAACCGAGGGACACTGACTGAACCGAGGGACACTGACTGAACCGAGGGGACACGGACTGAACCGAGGGACACGGACTGAACCGAGGGACACGGACTGAACCGAGGGGACACTGACTGAACCGAGGGACACGGACTGAACCGAGGGACACGGACTGAACCGAGGGACACGGACTGAACCGAGGGACACGGACTGAACCGAGGGACACTGACTGAACCGAGGGACACTGACTGAACCGAGGGACACTGACTGAACCGAGGGACACTGACTGAACCGAGGGGACACGGACTGAACCGAGGGACACGGACTGAACCGAGGGACACGGACTGAACGGAGGGACACGGACTGAACGGAGGGACACTGACTGAACCGAGGGACACGGACTGAACCGAGGGACACGGACTGAACCGAGGGACACTGACTGAACCGAGGGACACTGACTGAACCGAGGGACACTGACTGAACCGAGGGACACTGACTGAACCGAGGGACACGGACTGAACCGAGGGACACGGACTGAACCGAGGGACACTGACTGAACCGAGGGGACACTGACTGAACGGAGGGACACTGACTGAACCGAGGGGACACTGACTGAACGGAGGGACACTGACTGAACCGAGGGGACACTGACTGAACGGAGGGACACGGACTGAACCGAGGGACACTGACTGAACCGAGGGGACACTGACTGAACCGAGGGACACTGACTGAACCGAGGGGACACTGACTGAACGGAGGGACACTGACTGAACCGAGGGGACACTGACTGAACGGAGGGACACGGACTGAACCGAGGGACACTGACTGAACGGAGGGACACGGACTGAACCGAGGGACACGGACTGAACCGAGGGACACGGACTGAACCGAGGGACACTGACTGAACCGAGGGGACACTGACTGAACGGAGGGACACGGACTGAACCGAGGGACACGGACTGAACCGAGGGACACTGACTGAACCGAGGGACACGGACTGAACCGAGGGACACGGACTGAACCGAGGGGACACTGACTGAACCGAGGGACACGGACTGAACCGAGGGACACGGACTGAACCGAGGGACACGGACTGAACCGAGGGACACGGACCGAACCGAGGGACACGGACTGAACCGAGGGACACTGACTGAACCGAGGGGCACTGACTGAACGGAGGGACACGGACTGAACCGAGGGACACTGACTGAACCGAGGGACACTGACTGAACCGAGGGACATGGACTGAACCGAGGGGACACCGACTGAACCGAGGGACACCGACTGAACCGAGGGACACTGACTGAACCGAGGGACACTGACTGAACCGAGGGACACTGACTGAACCGAGGGACACTGACTGAACCGAGGGACACTGACTGAACCGAGGGACACTGACTGAACCGAGGGACACTGACTGAACCGAGGGACACGGACCGAACCGAGGGACACTGACTGAACCGAGGGGACACGGACTGAACCGAGGGGCACGGACTGAACGGAGGGGCACCGACTGAACCGAGGGACATGGACTGAACCGAGGGACACGGACTGAACCGAGGGACACTGACTGAACCGAGGGGCACCGACTGAACCGAGGGACACGGACTGAACCGAGGGGACACTGACTGAACCGAGGGGACACGGACTGAACCGAGGGACACTGACTGAACCGAGGGGACACGGACTGAACCGAGGGACACTGACTGAACCGAGGGACACGGACTGAACCGAGGGACACTGACTGAACCGAGGGACACGGACTGAACCGAGGGACACTGACTGAACCGAGGGGACACGGACTGAACCGAGGGACACGGACTGAACCGAGGGACACTGACTGAACCGAGGGGACACGGACTGAACCGAGGGGACACTGACTGAACCGAGGGACACGGACTGAACCGAGGGACACTGACTGAACCGAGGGGACACGGACTGAACCGAGGGGACACGGACTGAACCGAGGGACACTGACTGAACCGAGGGACACGGACTGAACGGAGGGACACTGACTGAACCGAGGGACACGGACTGAACCGAGGGACACGGACTGAACCGAGGGACACGGACCGAACCGAGGGGACACTGACTGAACCGAGGGACACGGACTGAACCGAGGGACACTGACTGAACCGAGGGACACTGACTGAACCGAGGGGACACTGACTGAACCGAGGGATACTGACTGAACCGAGGGACACGGACTGAACCGAGGGACACGGACTGAACCGAGTGACACGGACTGAACCGAGGGACACGGACTGAACCGAGGGACACGGACTGAACCGAGGGACACGGACTGAACCGAGGGACACGGACCGAACCGAGGGGACACTGACTGAACCGAGGGACACGGACTGAACCGAGGGACACTGACTGAACCGAGGGACACTGACTGAACCGAGGGACACTGACTGAACCGAGGGGACACGGACTGAACGGAGGGACACGGACTGAACCGAGGGACACTGACTGAACCGAGGGACACTGACTGAACCGAGGGACACGGACTGAACCGAGGGGACACTGACTGAACCGAGGGACACTGACTGAACCGAGGGGCACGGACTGAACCGAGGGACACGGACTGAACCGAGGGACACGGACTGAACCGAGGGACACTGACTGAAATGTTTACAGTGTTCAATTTCAAGACTGCTTTTGGAAGTGAAGGATAAAAGTGAGCAGATGGGTTAATGGAGAGGTCAGAAATGTGTGGGCTGTGATAGTTGACGTCTCAGTGGATGCAAAGGAGACCCGAGATTCAAGGTTCGGGATGAAAGGTTCAGTAGAGATTCGCGGGGGAATGTTTTACACAGAGGGAGGTGGGGGTCTGGAACGCGCTGCCAAGTGAGGTGATTTAGGCAGACTTGTTTATGACATTTAAGATTTATCTGGATAGACACATGAACAGGTGGGGAATAGAGCGATACAGGCAGTTGGCCCAGATAGGTCAGTGGGTTAGCACAGGCTTGGGGGGGCTGAAAGGCCTGTTCCTGTGCTGGACTGTTCTATGATCTTTGTTCAGAGCTGGACTCGGCAGAGTGTGTGCTGGGACCTTGGCTGGGAATGAGGTTGCAATGGTAAGGAGAGGGCAAGGACATAGCTACCTGCCAAAGGAGAGGCACATGGAGAGCTTGTCAGAGAGCTGTATGGAGCCATAGACCGTGGTGCCATCGATGTGACACAAAAGATAATCCCCATCAAAAAGGTGTCAGCTAAGAGTAGCACATTGACAAGGAAGACATGGAGTCCATGAGGACACATTCAAGACAATTGTGCAGGGATTGTAGAGCAACAGGAAGCAGAGAACAAACAAAAACAGAAAAATACTCAGGAGGTCTGGCAGCAACTGTGGAGGTTGAAAGAGATGATTCATTTCCGAAAAACAGCTCACGACCTGGAACAATTAACTCTGTTTCTCTCCCTACAGAGGATGATGGACCTGCTGAGTATTTGCAGCATTTTCTGTTTTCGCTTCTGTCTTACAGGATCTGCAATTTTTCTTTAGGTTCAAGGAAAGGTAGAAACAGGAGAAAGAGGTGGGCATCCTTTAAATGTGGCACTGCTGAGTATTTCCAGCATCATCTGGTTTTGTTTGCTCCCTGTCTCTGATTCCTGTTGCCCTTTTCAAACCACCTCTTGTTGCTTCTGCTTTTGCTGCCTGTCACAGTGGTTCGCACTGCTGCCTCACAGCGCCAGGGACCCGGGTTCGATTCCCGGCTTTGGTCACTGTCTGTGCAAAGTCTGCACGTTCTCCCGTTTCTAAGTTTCCTCCAGGTTCTCCCACAGTACAAAAGAAGTGCTGGTTCGGTGTATTGGCCATGCTAAATTCTCCCTCAGTGTAACAGAACAGGCACCAGAGTATGGCAACTAGGGGATTTTCACAGTAACTTTGTTGTAGTGTTATTGTAAGCCTACCTGTGACTAATAAATAAATAAACTTTAAACCTTTAGTGGGCGTTCAAGCTGGATTCAGGATGGAGAACGGTCATTTAAATATCAGAGCATCATTCATATTGTCTGATGATATTCTCCACTTCTCTCTCTCACTGTGATATCACCCCACTTCCGAATGACTTCAGGCTAAGCAACTGCTGTTAAATCTGAAGACAGCCCAAGATAGATACAGCAGAATTCACCTTTAGTGATGGTGGCACAGTGACACAGTGGTTAGCACTGCTGCTTCACAATGCCAGGTACCTGGGTTCGATTCCTGGCTAGAGTCACTGTCTCTGTGGAGTTTGCACATTCTCCATATGTCTGTGTGGGTTTCCTCCGAGTGCTCCAGTTTTCTCCACATTCTGAAAGATGTACTGGTTCAGAGCATTGACCCAAACAGGCGCTGGACTATGGTGACTAGGGGACTTTCACAGTTACTTCATTGCAGTGTTACTAAATAAACGTGGATGTAAACTGAGACAAGTAGAAAGCTGTGAGACTTTGGTGCTCTCACATATCAGTTGCTGAAAATAAATGTGCAGGTACAACGGGCAGTAAAGGCACGTGGTATGTTGGTCTTCATTCCGAGAGGATTTGAGTGTAAGGATAGGGCATTGCAAATGTATACGGCATTGATGAGACCACATTTGGAGTATTGTGCGCAGTTTTGGTGTCCTTATCTAAGAAAGGATGTCCCTGCTATAGAGGGAGTGCAGCAAAGGTTCACCAGGCTGATTCCTGGGATGGCAGGTCTGTCATGTGAGGAGAGACTATGTCAGTTATGATTATATTCACTGGAGTGAGAGGGGATCTGATAGAAACTTACAAAATTCTAACAGGATTAGACAGGGTAGATTCAGAAAGAACATTCCCAATGATGGGGGAGTCCAGAACTAGGGGTCATAGTTTGAGGATAAGGGGTAAACCTTTTAAGACTGAGGCGAGGAGAAATTTCTTCACCCAGAGGGTGGTGAATCTGTGGAATTCACTACCATAGAAAGTAGTTGAGATCAAAACGTTGTCTGATTTCATGAAGGAATTAGACATATGTCTTGGAGCTGAAGGGATTTGGGGGGGGAAGGCAGGATCACGGTTTTGAATTTGATGATTAGCCATGATCAAAATAAATGGCGGAGCAGGCTTGAAGGGCTGGCTGGCCTACTCCTGATTCTAGTTTCTATGTTAATTGTGATTTCCGAAACTAAATTGCACCAAACTCTTGTTTTTTCTGCAATTTGCATTAATCAGTCCAAGTCAATGGTTGATTGGTACAAGTCTGTGCTGGTTATTGATCAATCCAAGTCATCTTTATATTTGTTCTTGTGTTGTGGGTGCCACTGACAAGGTTTTATTTATTCCCCACCTCTAGATGTCCTGAAGGTTACGAGCTAAGCATGTTCAGTCCAACCGGAGTCACGCGTGGAGCAGACTTGGTCAGAGTGACTGCTTCTGTTTTCCCAAGTACCTCAGTGAACCAGCAAACTGCAGGGTGAACCTTCATGTGTGGGCATTAACTTTAACTTTGAATGATGCCGGCACTACCTCCTCCCCCACAGAACAGGCTTTCACTTCAGGTTAGCAGTGCCCTGGTCATTTCCTGCACGCCACAATGCACACTTAATAGGCCACACATAGCCCGAGAAACAGCAGTCAATCAGCCCGATAGCTGGGTGAATAAATCAGCTCAATGCCTTTGCATAATGTACGAAAGAGTAACACGTAACGCAAATGAAAGATTGAGCAATTGTTTTGTAATGATTAGCATCAATCAACAGGAACAGCGCGGTGGCACAGTGCTTTAGCACTGCTGCCTCACAGCGCCAGGGACCTAGATCCAATTCCTGGCTTGGTCACTTTCTGTGCAGAATCTGCACATTCTCCCCATGTCTGTGTGGGTTTCCTCCAAAAGACATGCTGCTTAGGCGCACTGGCCATACTAAACTCTCCCTCAGTGTGACTGAACAGGCACCTAAGTGTAGCAACTAGGGGATTTTCACAATAACTTCATTGCAGTGTTAATGTTAGCCTACTTGTGACATCTGAACTAAATATTTTTCTGGAAAGATGACATTCTGGTGATCTTTGGTGCAACTGAATGCTCCATGTGCCAAAACTTTATTTTTTCCTGTTGTGTTTACCTGGAGTGCTACATTAGTCACATGTAGAACAACAGAGTATTAAAACATCTCTGCACAAGAACAATCTAAAAGAAATCCAATTGCCCTGTTGTCTCTCCTCTGTCTTGTACCTTGTGTTGTTCCAAATATTTTGTCCAATTTTTCTTTAAAACATCTGGTCATTTTTACCTTGAGGATAATTAACTTCTGACCTTTGGAAGAGTAAAAGAGAAAAATATGCAAGAGGCGAACGACTGGTTTTATTTTCTATTGGTTTATCAGATTAAAAAACAAGTCTGGTGACATACATGCACGCACACATGCACCCACGCATATGCACAGATACACACACGCACACACCTCACGCACACACACACACCACATACACACACACACACTCACACACATACTCACACCACATACACACACACAAACACGCATACATCCCCAACCCTTACGTCCATATGCATATCTGCATGCACACACACACACACACTCACAAACCCACACATACACCCCATATCCACACACATGTCCACACATGTACACACACGCACACCTTACACACACACATACACTCACATATACACACACTCACACATACACCCACAACCCCCGTGTCTACACACACATCCACACACATGTCAACACACGTGTCCACACACACATTTACACTCCCCTCCCACACTAAGAGAAATGGTGCAGCTGTGTCAGCTCTGATGAGAGAATGAGAAAGAGAGGATGGGACAGTCAGCCGGCTGGGTAGATATTAGGTGGTAAAGATTCTGTTCAGATCCTTTGTATTTTTAATTTTCCTGGCATAATTCTGTACATTCATTCTCGAACGTGAAGAGATATCAGGGAATTATTAATTTTTCTTTTATGCTTGTGGTAATATTTTGATAATCTCATGGGATACTCAGCATGCTGATAGATCAGTGTGATTAATCATACTGCTTCCACGTTTCTAGGGCAATGTGATAGAAGAGTAATTCTGCACTTACAGATATTAAATATAGAATAATAAATATCTGGCACTGAATTCAGTCAGTGTGGCAGCAATTCAATCAAGTTGTTCTAATGATGTGTTATGATGTAGATGAAGATAACTAGTTCACAACACTATATTAAAGACATAAGATCCATGCCAGATAACTGCCACCCTCTCTATCAAATAGTCTCTATATTGTTTTAAAATAAATGGCATCACATCTTACTTTTTGAGCTATTATAGATGACCTCTGTGCACAGTGGAGATTGCATAGTGTAAGTGAAAGTGTAATAAACATTAAACATCTGCCTTAATTATTCACTCCCTCCACCACCACTGCCCGCTGCCAAGTGACAGCGGTGTGTATAGTAATGCATTGCAGCAATTTGCCAAGACTCCTTCATTTGCCAAACACAATGGGCCAAATGGCCTCTTTCAGCACTGTGGGGATTCAATGATTCCGTGATCAAAGAGCTCCTTTGATCACTTTTTCTTTTAAGAAAAGGGGGCGGCACAGTGTCACAGTGGTTAGCGCTGCTGCCTCACAGCAACAGGGACCCGGATTCAATTCCTGACTCGGGTCACTGTCTGTGTGGAGTTTGCACATTGTCCCCATGTCTGCGTGGGTTTCTTCCAGGTTTTCTGGTTTCCTCCCACAGTCCAAAGATGTGCAGGTCAGCTGGATTGGCCATGCTAAATTTTCCCTTAGTATCCAACAATGCGTAGGCTAGGTGGGAAGGGTTATGAGGAGAGGGCCTGGATGGGATGTGGAAAGTTGGTGCGGATCAATGGGCAGAAAGGCCTCTGTCTGCACTGTAGGGATTCTATGGATGCTAGCCTCCAACTTTCACTGCCCAGAAGGAGAAGGGCAGCAGGTGAATGGGAACACTACTACCTACATCTAGCATCTCATTCCCTCATGGTCAAGACAAAGGACCCAACAGAAACGTGGGAGTGCCTACACCACAAGAACCATAGAGGTTAAGAAGCTGGCTCACCACCTCCTTCTCAAGGGCAACTAGGCATGTACAATGGGATTATAGCCTTGCCAACAATACCCACAGCCCAAAAATGCATTAAATATAAATAAAAGTGATTGGACTATGCAAGTTTCCCTGGTCATAGACTTTGAAGTTTTGGGTGTCAATTGAGTCTGCGCCAACTACAATCTCACCCTGGGTCTCTCCCCATAACCCCACATATTTACCCTGCTAATTTCCCTAACACTAAGGGACAATTTAGCATGGCCAATCCATCTAACCCGCACATCTTTGGACTGTGGGAGGAAGCTGGAGCACCCGGAGGAAACTCACGCAGACATGGGGAGAACATTCAAACTCCGCACAGACAGTGACCTGAGGCCGGAATTGAACCCGGGCCCCTAGTGCTGTGAGGCAACAGTGCTAACCACTATGCCACCATGCTGATTTTTAAATCTATGGTCATAAACTGGTTGTATCTGAGAGAGTAAACAGATTGAAATGTCCAGGTTTGGAAATAATCCCAGTAATACGTCAAAACCCTGGAAAAGCAGATCTTTCTAAAGCTACGTGTACTTTTAATAATTGCCAGGCAATAAGTGTCTGCCACTGAATGCAGTCAATTAGAAAACAGCTCATTCAAAGAGTACAAAACCAGATAGCACTGACATGTCTAGACTTCAAGGGCTGTGGGAATTTATGTTGCATCACATAACTGATCTAATAGTGACACCAGAAATTTGACTTCTACATCTCCGCGAAATACATAAATAATATATGCCATAGGCAGCTACTACACAAGAACATTAGGAATAAGAGCTGGAGCAGGCCACTCCATTTACCACACGCTATATTTTCAAGTATGCTGTGGCATCCGCACACTTTCATCATTTCTCTCCTGCAGCTCAAGCAGTCATGGTGGGAGGGGGGGGAAGGGGTTGGCAATTGGCAGGGGAATATTTTGGGTGGGGAGCCTGATATCTTTCTGTCTATGATACATTGCAGGAATCTGATAGACACGGGGGCATGGAGGTGGGTGGTGGTGGTGGTGGGGAGGGGAGGGGGGGGGTGGCGGGGTGGTGGCTGCGTCTTAATGTCACTTCCTGGCCTGTGGAGAAACACCCCTCCCAGCCGCAATGGCCACCTTCATACCTGAGGCTCCTCCATCGTAACAATCGCCAGACATGCCGTCTCTTGATCTTCCTGTCTCGCCCCCAACTCCCCCACATAAATGTGCGTGTCTTCAAGGGTGCCTCCCTGGAGCTGCAATATTAGCAATGGCCACCGCTAGCAATGGCGCTGCTGAGCTTATTGGGCCTCTGGGCCTCTGCTGTCCTTGCAGAACAGATACCAGCCTCAACTAGATGGCTGCTTCAGCAGGGGATCTGTCACTTGGCTGCTGCTGGCAAATTGCCATCCCCGTGACCAATAGGCAAGCTGATGGGGGTGGGTAAACTTCCACATTCCCCACAGAAACAGGGCATCTAGCTTCTTGGTTAAAATTCAGTCCAATAGTTCTAAAATGATTATTCAAAGAGCATGTGTTATGGGATGAATTGAGATGACCGATGTGGTCTTTAATTACAGGCAATATAAAGCTCATGAGGAAGATATCTCTGTATAAAGACGTAACATTTTATTAAAACAAAAACACAACAAGCAGCTGCTCGGAGATCACCAAAAGGGTTAAAAAGCTCTGGAATAGAATGATAGAACCTCTCCGATGAATCTAATGTGTACAATCAAAAACGGATCAATTATAGATTTTCTTATTGATCATTTCAACCTCATTTTAGTTTAAAATCAATTACATTTAGCGAACATACATCAATAATAATTCCTGACATACATCTTGGCCAACCGTATTTTACCATATAACATGATGATATCTCATTCGTCAATTTAATCAGACACTAAGAACATAAGAACATAAGAAATAGGAGCAGGAGTAGGCCATCTAGCCCTTCGAGCCTGCCCCGCCATTCAATAAGATCATGGCTGATCTGTCATGGATCAGTTCCACATTCCCACCCTCTCCCCATAACCCTTAATCCCCTCTCTTATCAAAAACCCATCAACCCGCGTCTTAAAAATATTTAGCGAGGTAGCCTCCACCACTTCAACAGGCAGAGAATTCCAGAGAATCACCACCCTTTGAGTGAAGAAGTTCCTCCTCAACTCCGTTCTAAACCGCCCCCCCCCCCTTTATCTTGAGGCTGTGCCCCCTAGTCCTACTATCCTTTCTGAGCAGGAAGAGTCTCTCCACCTCTATCCTATCCATCCCATTCATCATCTTATACGTCTCAATGAGATCTCCCCTCATTCTTCTAAACTCTAACGAGTACAAGCCTAGTTTATTCAGCCTCTCCTCATAGCTCAACCCCCTCAACTCCGGCATCAGCCTAGCAAACCTCCTCTGCACTCCCTCCAAGGCCAAAATATCCTTGCGTAAGTACGGCGACCAAAACTGCACACAGTACTGCAGCTGCAGCCTCACCAATGCCCTATACAGCCGCAGCAAGACCTCCCTACTTTTATATTCAATCCCCCTCGCTATGAAGGCCAGCATCCCATTAGCCTTCCTGACCACCTGCTGCACCTGCAAGCTGGGTTTTTGCGACTCATGCATAAGGACCCCGAGGTCCCTCTGCACCATCGCCTGCTGCAGTTTTTCACCACGTAAGTAATAATCCTTCCTACCATTATTCCTACCAAAGTGGACCACCTCGCACTTGCCAACATTAAATTCCATTTGCCAGTTCCTGGCCCATTCGCCCAGCCTATCTGGATCCTTCTGCAGACTCTCCACACCCTCCGCACAATTTGCCGTTCCACCAATCTTGGTGTCATCAGCAAATTTCGACACCCTACACTCGGTTCCCTCCTCCAGATCATCTATATAAATGGTAAATAGCTGAGGCCCCAGCACCGACCCCTGGGGCACTCCACTAGTCACCATCCGCCAATCCAAATAGCACCCATTGACCCCCACTCTCTGCCTCCTATTTGACAACCAGTCCTCTATCCACGCTAACACCCTACCCCCAACTCCATGCCCCCTGACCTTCTGCAATAACCTCTTGTGAGGTACCTTGTCAAACGCCTTCTGAAAATCAAGAAAGACCACATCCACCGGCTCTCCTCTATCCACCGCCCTAGACACATCCTCATAGAACTCCAGTAAATTTGTCAGACACGACTTCCCTTTAGCGAAACCGTGCTGCGTCTGCCCTATCAAGCAATTCCCCGCAAGATGCCTCGCTATTTCCTCCTTGATGACAGATTCTAACATTTTATCTATAACAGACGTTAAACTAACCGGCCTATAATTCCCCACCTTTTGCCTGGCACCCTTCTTAAACAACGGCGTAACATTAGCCGTTTTCCAATCTTCCGGCACTTGCCCGGAATCCAGCGACGTCTGGAAAATAACCACCAAGGCATCCACTATCACCTCCGCCATTTCTTTCAGAACCCTCGGATGCATTCCATCCGGTCCTGGCGACTTGTCCACAATCAGCCCCTCCAGTCTGTCGAGCACTGCCTCTCTAGTAACAGTAATGTCATTAAGACCCTCCAGTCCTACCACCTTTCCATCTCTAACACCCGGCAAATTATTCACGTCCTCCTCCGTGAAGACAGAAACAAAAAAGTTGTTCAAGACCTCAACCATTTCCCCATCCCCTACCACTAGGTCCCCTTTCTCATCCTCTAAAGGACCAACGTTCACCCTAGCCAGCCTCTTCCTTTTTATATATTTATAAAAACTCTTGCTATCCTTTTTTATATTAAGCGCTAGCCCAGCTTCATAGTTTCTCCTACCCTTCTTTATCAACTTCTTTGTCAATCTTTGTTGACATTTAAACCTCTCCCAATCCTCTTCTCGCCCACTACTCTTAGCTACTCTAAACGCCTCCACTTTTAATTTAACACTTTCCTTCACCTCCTTCGTTATCCATGGCTTATTACCTCTCCTCCTACTGTCCTTTTTGACCATCGGAATAAATTTCTGCTGAGCACCAAGAAAGATCTCCTTAAAGATCCTCCACTGCTCCTCAGCAGACCTACCTTCCAACGCGCTCCCCCAGTCCGCATTCGCCAATTCTTCTCTCATCCCCTACTGTACTCCCCTCTGTTCAAACAAAGGACCCGTGCCCGGGAACCCACTTTCTCCTCCTCCATCTGCACCAGAAATTCCACCATACAATGATCACTCTCCCCAAGATGATCCTTCACTGCAAGGTCCCTAATTCTACCCGCCGCATTACGTAACACCAGATCCAAGATAGCTCGCTCCCTCGTCGGCTCCAACACACACTGTTCAAGGAAACTATCCCGGCTATCTCCCATCTTGATTAAACTCACTTCGTGGTTGCTATGTAACTATAGACACTAATCATAGAGGTCAAACTGAACATCCTCAGCGGTTCATTGCCAAAACTGGATAGATATGTGACCCTGTGTCCAGGTACGTATCTATTCTATGTCTAGACAATGAATGTCCCTATTCATAAAGTTGCAAAATATTTTCTCTCACCAGAAACTATCTGATATAAGTTCTGCAAACTCCAGGGGTTCCCAGGCCTTTGGCTCTGAACTCATTGCCTTTACCATCATACCTTGCAGCAACTTGCTTTTGGCTGAAATGGACAATAATCCATTCAATATATCAAATACATTTAAAATATCAGCATATATGTTTTAAAATCATAAGTACGTATAATTATGTGTTTAATTCTCTTATTGCATCTATATATGTGTCAACTATTTGTTTCATTAGCTTATTAACTTTGTTTCAAGAATCATTAAACTAATTTCTGGTAGTGCTGTCAGTCCTTTATGTATTCTGTCTAAAACCTTATTAACCAGTTAATAATTTCCCTCTTCAGCATGCAAAGTACATTCTTTTCTTTCGATTTTCTTCACATTTCCCTTCTTCTTAAGTCACAAACCTTTGCAGCTCTATTGCAAACTATTTAAATACATATGAGCTTAATGGTGAGTACTTGATTGTCAGATACATGCATGTGGACTCACCATTTAAGCAAAGGTCATTGAATATTAACCATTAACCTACCCACCCCGATTACTAGACACTTCAAGACAAATTGTAGTGACAATCTTGGCTTGAGTCGCAAAGTTCTGAGTTCCAGGCCAGAGTAAAGCCATAATTGAAGCTGACACATCTTTGTAGCACTTGAGGGAGTGCTACATCCTCAGTGGTGCTGTCTTTAGGAGTCAAATTAAACTGTCATCTCAAGTGGACATACTATATACTTTGCCACTATTGGAAGGGGATTAGTTTTCTCGGTGTCAGAGCCAATATTTAACCTCTCAACCAACAACACTAAAAACAAATTATCAGGTCATTTATCCCTTTGATTTCTTTTATATTTATTTGTGGGACATGGGCATCGCTGGTTGACCAGAATTTATTGCCCATCCCTAATTGTCCTTGTGAAAGTAAAGTTTATTTATTAATCACAAGTAAAGCTTAACACCGCAATGAAGTTACTGTGAAATTTCCCTAGTCACCACAGTCTGGAGACTGTTTGGGTCAATGCACCTAACCAGCACGTCTTTCAGAATGTGAGAGGAAGCTGGAGCAATCGGAGGAAACCCACACAGACACAAGGAGAATGTGCAAATTCCATACAGACAGTGACCTAAGCCAGGAATCAAACCTGGCTCCTTGGTGCTAACCACTGTGCCACTATGCCACCCACTACCTTGGTCCATTCCCCCAGAAATGGTAGGTGTCGTGTTTGTGAGTGATTTAAGCCTCTTGCACCATTTTCCAAATAATGGAGAAGATCTCCGTCGATGCACATACCAAGGCCAAACACTTTATTAACGTGGCTGTTTTGATCTATTGCGTATTGTTTGCTTGTAAATGTACATTGCTGGAATGTAACATCAGAATAATTATTTGGATATGTCCTCTGACCTCTATTTTATTCATTCCAATTTTATCAATATTCTCTGCAATCATTTCCTGCCTTAAAGCACGGAAAGGATCAATACACCCTTAAACTACAGAATGAATTTATGTAAGTGTCTGCGTGTGTTCACGTAAATATGTGTGTGCCTGTGAAATACACATAAGTGTGTCTCTCTACATATAGATTTAATTTTATTGAGAGTTTAGGATAATGATTGTCAATTCTAATAGATGGAACAGCCCTTGAAAGGATAATGGAGACCTCATTTAGGGTGTTCTCCTCATAAATGTCATCCCAAACAGCCATTGTAATGAACACAAAAAATTGAATCCTGCTGGGATGTTTCTATGCCTGTCTTCTAAAGCCTGGAAGTAATACCTTTAATTTATTAAAATCATATTTTACAAAACCTCCATAGTTGGCACAGTGGTTAGCACCGTTGCCTCACAGAACCAGGTACTCAGGTTCAATTCCAGCTTAGGGACACTGTCTGTGTGGAGTCTGTACTTTCTCCCTGTGTCTGTTTAGGTTTCCTCCAGGTACTCCGTTTTCCTTTCCCGGTCCAAAGATGTAAAAGTTAGGTGGCTTGGCCGTGCTAAATTGCCTCTTAGTGTCTGAAGGTGTGTAGATTAGGGTGACTAGTGGGGTAATTATGTGGGGTTATGGGGATAGGGCCTGAGCAAAGGTGCTCTGTTGAAGAGTTGGTACAGAATTGATGGGCCAAATGGCCTCCTTCTGCAAGGTAGGAGGGTTTAATCAAATCCATGTAAACATCCTGTCTCTTGCACCAATGTTTCTCTTGTTTTAAGACAGGTTTATGGGGAATTAGCTGGTGTTGTTCAGCATTCGAGGCTGGTTTTAATTCTAGTTGGAGTGAGGCAGAAGCTTGGATATCACCATTAGCAAGTGACCTCAGCCTGAACCATCCAATGTGAACGGTGGCACTGAGCTGGGTGGAGTCATGGCCATGGGGAGAGAAGCGAGGAGAAGCCAGGGGGACGGGCATCCCAAAAATACTTTGCGGAGCCTGGAGGAGCCGATGAAATTGGTTAAAATTATTTAAAAGGTCACTTACCTGGGCCCATAAGCCGGAGATGGAATCCAACTCACATGAGCTTTCCCAAATGTAGTCAACACAGTATGGTTCGTGTAGCAAAGAGTTAGAACAAAATCATTTCATCTGGATCTGAATATTGAACATTCCAGGGGATTTTGCCTTGTGCAGTAGTAAAATTTGCTTCTTTTACTCAGCTGCGATTTCACCCCCTCTGCCTCATCCCCTCTGCCACTATATGCCCTATTCTCAATGGGCAGGGAGGGGGTTGTGGTGAGGGGGTGTTAAAATCAGACGTTATTAGACTCTATTGCAGACTAATTAATAGAGATCGATTGCTATGATTAGTTGTGTTGTGCAACTGCCAGTTGATAGATGGTGAACAAGGTGAAGCTTGGATTTTGAGTTAGAATCATAGAATCCCTACAGTGCAGAAGGAGGATGTTCGGGCCATCAAGTCTGCACCAACAACAATCCCACCCATGCCCTATCCCCACATATTTACCCTGTTACTCCCCCTAGACACTAAGGGGCAATTTATCATGGCCAATCTACTTAATCTGCACAGCTTTGGACTGTGGGAGGAAACCGGAGCACCTGGAGGAAACCCATGCAGACACTGGGACAGCTTGCAAATTCCACAAGTCACACAAGACCGGAACTGAATCTGGGTCCCTGGCACTGTGAGGCAGCAAAGCTAACCACTGTGCCACTGTGCCATCCCAGACCTTCCCTCTGCTCTGTGTTGCCACTCATTGTAGCTCATCCCAGTGTATTTGCTGCAAAAGAGGAGATACATGTGTTTGCTTTTCTGAGATTGGGGCTGTTTGGCTCTGCATTTTTGATGTGAGGAGTAGATATTGGGTGCCTGAAATGGGAAATGAAACATTTCCAAAAACACACCACACCCTCACCTCAATGAGCACAAAGAAAGCTTCCCAATGAACCTGCTTGAATCTTTATTGACCATATTACCATCATTAAGGAGGGGTTTAAAGTTTATTTATTAGTGTCACAAGTAGACTTACATTAACACTGCAATGAAGTTACTGTGAAAATCCCCTCGTTGCCACAATCCAGTGGCTGATCGGGTACACTGAGGGAAAATTTAGCAATGGCCAATCCACCTAACCAGCATGTCTTTTGGACTGTGGGAGAAAACCGGAGCGCCCAGAGGAAACCCATTGCAGACATGGAGAGAATGTGCAGACTCCACAGACAGTGAGTCAGGTCGGGAATCAATCTCTGGTCCCTGGCGCTGTGAGACAGCAGTGCTAACCATTGTGTCACCATGCCTTGCAGTGGCGTAGTGTCCATGCTTCTAAGCCTGAAGCTCTGGATTTGAGTCCCACCCAGGAAGGTGTGTTCATAACATGGCCAACAAGTTGCGTATCAGTCTGAAAATTCTTCCAATGCAAAATGGCAGGTATTGAGAGTGGGAATGAATCCCGGTCGGCTATAGTTGGTGGGAGGGGGCATTTTCCCAACCCACCATCCCACCCATCATGGGAATTATAGCAGGTTGGAGGGGGAGGTGGGGGGCACTATGCAAAGATCCATTAACCTCGGGCAGGAATTTCTGGTTTTGCAGCAAGAGTGGCTGGAAAATCCTACCCCAACGTGGAATGGTGCCCCTCAAGCGATGAGCCCCTGTGACAGGCCGGTGATTTGCTCCAAGGAAAAACTTGCTATGGGATCAGATGAATCGTAGACTACCTACAGTACAGAGGAAGGCCATTCGGCCCATCGAGCCTGCACTGAAAACAATCCGTCTCTATCCCTGTAACCCCATATATTTACCCTGCTAATCCCTCCAAAACTAGGGTCAATTCGGCAAGGCCAATCAACCTAACCCACACACATCTTTGGACTTGAAAGCTAAAAGCCTGCCTTGTGCCCCACTAGGTATGGGAACAACTGTCCATTATTAAGTCACAGATTAGAAAGGTTTCAGGGTGTGAAATTCCTCTTGTGAATCATTTTAATGAAGGACAATGATATGAAATAGAGCATCCTGACTCCAACTAACCCTCTCACTATGTTTTTGCAGTAGTATTTTCCCTGAAATTCTAAACCGATTTGGATAGGAATTTATCCCCTGAAGTGAGATTCGGGCTCACATTTCACACAGACACTTGAGTCCTGACACTTAATTATTTTTGGCATTTACTAATTATCTACAAAAATATCCTGGACAGGCTGCCAGGAGGAAGATGACAAGCGACATCACAAAATATCCAGGACTCACTGCTGTTCACTAACTGGAACCGAGGGAGAAAGGGGTCAGTTTTGGAAGTCAGATATTTGAAGAGAGTGGCATGTCCAGTTTGCAGTGTCTGGTGGTACAATTCACGGGGATTGCAACTGCAACAATGATTCAATTGCATCATTCACAGAGGAAACTTGCCCGCGGCACCTCATATCAGCATTTTGAATAGAGTGGAGGAGCAGAGGGATCTAGGTGTATGTGTACATAGATCCCTGAAAGTTGGGAATCAAGTAGATAAGGTTGTTAAGAAGGCGTACGGTGTCTTGGCGTTTATTGGTAGGGGGATTAAATTTAGGAGTCGCAGCGTTATGTTGCAACTGTACACAACTCTGGTGCGGCCGCACTTGGAGTACTGTGTGCAGTTCTGGTCCCCACATTACAGGAAGGATGTGGAGGCTTTGGAGAGGGTGCAGAGGAGGTTTACCAGGATGTTGCCTGGTATGCAGGGGAGGTCCTATGAGGAGAGACTGAGGGATTTGGGGTTGTTTTCACTGGAAAGAAGGCGGCTAAGAGGGGATCTTATAGAAACATATAAGATGATTAGAGGTTTAGATAGGGTGGATGGTGATAGCCTGTTTCCTCGGATGGAGAAATCTAGCACGAGGGGGCATGGCTTTAAATTAAGGGGGGGTAGTTATAGGACGGATGTCAGGGGCAGGTTCTTTACCCAGAGGGTGGTGAGGGACTGGAATGCCCTGCCTGCTGCAGTTGTAAATGCGCCTAGTTTGGGGGCGTTTAAGAGATTGGTGGATAGGTTTATGGACGAAAAGGGATTGGTTTAGATTAGAGGGTCAATGTTTTTTTTAAAAAATAAGGCTGGTCGGCGCAACATTGTGGGCCGAAGGGCCTGTTCCGCGCTGTAATGTTCTATGTTCTATGTTCTATGTTCTCAGACAAAAGGTTGACCACTTCAGGGCAAGTAATCAATAGCTTGATCAAAGACGTAGGTCAGAATTTTACACTCCCTCTGATGGGCTGTGAGATGACAGGAGTTGGGGAGGGGGGGGAGGGGTACGGCTGTGGAGGGGGATGGAGGAGCATGAACTTGCATAGATGCAACTCCCTCCATGTCACTCCCAGTCTGATCTCGCCAGTGACTTTACCCCGGGGCAGACAAGACAGCAGATGGGAAATCCATCCCTGGCCCGGCTGATGGCAAGCTGATAGGTAATTTCTCACCCAGCCTCAATTTTTAGGCTAGCAGGCGGTGGTGGGGAGAAACCTGGAAATGGAGGAAGATCGATTGATCTGGGGTGGGACATCAGGGATGGGGGGTTGTTGAGGGGGATATCTGGCGGGGTGCCTCTAGTAGAAGCCCCCTTCTAATTGGGGTCTCCCTCCCTTCAATCCCTTCAATGCTCATTAACCTCTGGGCTTCCCTCTCCCACTATGGCTTTTTCGCCCAAGACTCTGATCACTCCCCCCTTCCCCCTCACAAGCCCCCAGGCATTTCCAAAACTCCACACCCTGGGATCTCAGACTCTCTTTAGAATGTAAATTGCAGCAGGGATCTTGGAGTTGGCAGCAACGTGATCTTGCATTGGTGGGGCTAATATAGGCCTTAGATTTAAAGGAGCTTGATGGTTAGAAGAAGCTAAGGGCTCAGGCATGACAACCAATTAAAAGTGGCAAGAGGCTAGAATTGGAGAACACAGATATCGTGGAAGATTGTAAGGCTAGAGGAGGTGACAGTGATAGGTAAGCCATGCAAGGGGCTTGAAGAAAAGGGTGAATATTTGAAAACATAAGGAAATAGTGGGACAACTGACCAGAGGATTGGTCAAAGGGGTAGGTAGGCTTTAAGTAGCTTCTGAAAGGAGGAGGAGAGAAGTGGAGAGGTTTGCAGAATCGGAGGGGTTTCCAGAGCTTAGGGCCCAGGCAGATGAAAGCATGGCCGAGAATGGTGGGGTCAAAGACATTAGGGATGTACAAGTGGGATTTAAGGATGTACAAGTAGTCAAAGCTGAAGGAATGCAGAGTTTCCAAAGGATTCTGAAAGATGGATGGACAGGGAGAAAGTTATTTTTAGGTTCAGCCTCACATTCTTGTCCTTTCTCACTCTTTGTCATGTTGGTTTGCCAGGACCTGGGGCAGAGATTAGCGTGGAAAAATATCAGAGGAAAAGTTGTCTTTGAGCCTCTCTGACCCTCTCCCCATACATAAACTCACAATGTAGGAGATCACCCAAGTTGTGCCCCAATTACTCTATTGACTGACAGTGAGTGAAGAAGAACTTGCATTTTCATTGCACCATTCGAATGCTCAAAGCTATCCCAAAATATTCCACGGGCTTTATCTAGTTACTGTTGAATTGCAGGCAATCATAGCAGACAGCTTTCACTCAGCAGGTCCCATAAGCATCAACTAATGTTCTGGGGGCCTGGATTTGAATTGTGCCACAGCAGGTGGTGGGATTTGACTATTTGGAATTAAGAATCTACTGATGACCATGAATAGTCAGAAATGCCCATCTAGTTCACTAATGTCCTTTAGGGAAGGAAATCTGCCATCCTTACCTGGTCTGGCCTACATACGGTTCCAGATCCACAGCAATGTGGAAGATTCTCAACTGCCCTCTGTGGGGGGGTCGGTGGCACAGTGGGTTAGCACTGCTGCTTCACAGTGCCAGGAACCCGGGTTCAATTCCTGGCTTGGGTCACTGTCTGTGTGGAGTTTGCACATTCTCCCCATGTCTGCATGGAATTCCTCAGGGGGGCCTGCTTCCCATGGAGGAAGGGAAATCTGCCGGGGGGATCATCACTGCTGGGGGGGAGGGGGGGTGCTGGACATCAGGGCACTCCTGAGCGGGATGGGTAGTTGGGACTGGTCCAGAGATGCTCATGGAGGCAATGATTGAGCTGTGGGGGGAGGGGGTGGCTGGGGAACAGCACTGCGGGGCTCCGGGGCTGGTCAGTAATCGAGCTGGCCAGCAAACTGCAGCTGATAGTTCAGGGTCACTACGCATGAGCAGAGTTCCAAAACTGCCAGCCTCCAGCATGAATAGCACCCCCTAACTGAGCTTTTAACGATATTCATGATTGTGACCTCTGTGTTGCACTGAGTGTGGGAGATTCGAGTATGAGCTCCCACTGAAAAACAATTGTGATTTACATCAGTTGTCCCACAAATTCAGCACTTAGAACTTTTTTGGGAGAATCACCCCCTAATTGTCAGTTTGAAAAAAGAATCATTGCTTGCATGTTGATACGTGCCATAGAACATAGAACATAGAACATTACAGCGCAGAACAGGCCCTTCGGCCCATGATGTTGCGCCGACCAGTTACAAAACAATGACCCACTAACCTAAACCAATCCCTTCTCGTCCATAAACCTATCCACGGATCTCTTAAACGCCCCCAAACTAGGCGCATTTACAACTGCAGCAGGCAGGGCATTCCAATCCCTCACCACCCTCTGGGTAAAGAACCTACCCCTGACATCCGTCCTATAACTACCACCCCTTAATTTAAAGCCGTGCCCCCTCGTGCTAGATTTCTCCATCAGAGGAAAAAGGCTATTACTATCCACCCTATCTAAACCTCTAATCATCTTATATGTTTCAGTAAGATCCCCTCTTAGCCGCCTTCTTTCCAGCGAAAACAACCCCAAATCCCTCAGCCTCTCCTCATAGGACCTCCCCTCCATACCAGGCAACATCCTGGTAAACCTCCTCTGCACCCTCTCCAAAGCCTCCACATCCTTCCTGTAATGTGGGGACCAGAACTGCACACAGTACTCCAAGTGCGGCCGCACCATGGAGCTATCATTGTTGAATTAGTACTGCATGATTGATTTCACAACCTTGCATTATCACGGTAGGGTGCCTGCCATTTCATGGTTTGCTTGACAACTCCAAGTGGTTCTATACCCTTTGAAGTGAGACCATGAATTCCAATGCTTATTTTGAAAGGGATTATGTATTTGTATGAAATGTCTCCTTTCTGTAACCAGAGATCAGTAAGCAAATTTAGAACATGTTGGATTGGGGCTAATATACTGACATAGAGTGAGAACTGGCTATCAGACAGAAAGCAGATCATTCTCAGATTGGCAGGCTGCAACTGGTGGAATGCTGCAAGGTTATTTACAGCCTTACACAATATATCTCAATGATTCGGATGTAGGGACCAAATATTTTTTATTCATACTAGGGTATTATTGGTTAGGCTACATAATTTTTCATGTTATGTTGTATTTCTGTGTTTGCTTAATACAAACTTTCCAATCTCACACAGGACTGGCAAACAAAATATAGGTTTGGTTTACTTGAAGATGTAGTATAGGATTTAACAACTATTGTTAACAGGAATGTATAGATGCAACTCCTTCACACAAAAGTGCACTGGGAGTTTCACTGAATGGTATCTGTTGGTCACGTAGTTTATACCTTGGGCTACTCATTAGCATATAAATTCCTAAACCAAAATCACAATACACTGCACTCCACACAGACACTAACCCAAGCCAGGAGTCAAACCCAGGTCCCTGGCGCTGTGAAGCAGCAGTGCTAACAACTGTGCTACCGTGCCGCCCACAGTGCGCAGTTGAGATTCTACCACATTGCTGTGCATCTGGAGCTATATATAGGCCAGACCAGGTAAAGATGGCAGATTCCCTTCCCTAAAGGATATTAGTAAACCAGATGGGCTTTTCTGACAATTCATGGTCATCAGTAGATGCTTAATTCCAAAGATTGAAATTCCATCATCTGCCGTGGAATGATTCGAATCCAGGTTCTCAGAACATTAGCTGATGGTTGTTCACAAGTTCAAGCCTTTTTATTCGTAGGTGACTTCTTTCACCTCATTGGCTGTCTATGCCCTGAATCCCTCACCTTCCTATCATTTCTCTCCTCCTTTTAGATAATCCTAAAATGTCCATGTTTTTTGAACATTGGTCCCAAAATTTTATCTGATTATGTTTCGGGGTTGTATCTTCACCCATTTTACTATAATATAAGCACTATAGAAATGCATGTTGCTGCTTTAACAGGGATTTAGAGCTCAAAAAACTTTAGCCATTAAACCATTTTATCATTATACACACTAAAACCAGTGAAAATTTATTACCATGAGGCCATTGCTACCCTAACTCATGTGATAATTTTCAGTCATTATCTTTTATCCAAACAAATTGATTGGTACTGCCCTGCTTAGCAGAGACATTCACAATTCTTTTCCTTACTGATGCATGACATTTGGGAGATGTGATCCATCTGAGAATACTTTCTGGTATGATGTCTTTGGAAGTAACAATGTTATACCTATGCTCTGGGTGCTGGCTTTTAATTAAATAGTTGTATTCAACACGACTCTATATGTGTGGGTGCAGTCTGTCATCGGTAAAGTAGTACTTCGTGCTTAAATGGAACTGTTGCGCAATGTTCTTTAATATTTAAAGGTCAAATACTTTGGCAGGCTAAGAAAAAGATTGTTCACAAATTGTGAATTATAAAATAAATTAAAATGCAGAAACAGGCCATTCAGCCCAACTCCACTGACTCTTCCTCCCTATTCCCTACAGAAATCCCTTCCATTTCTTTCTTCTTCATGTTATGATGACGCTGTGCCTTCAAGGTATATATTTTGTGTTATGTTTCTTGTGAAGGTTATGTTAAGATTCAGCTTTGTTAAACGGTGCCCCTTTGTCTGCTCTAGGCACCCCACCTGCTGAGAATGCAGAAGGATAATTGCTCCTATTATTGGGATATTCATTTTAATCTGAGTTAATGCAGTTTTGTAATTTTTATGAGTATCCCCTGGGGTTTCAGAGTAGGGGTTTGATTAGGTTGACTGACAAGTGCGGAGTCATATGCTAAGGAGAGGAGCTAGGCTTACAGAGAAAAAAAGCAGGCTGTTTGCATTTGCAATGAGCATCAGCTCTTCTCTCTCTCTATTTCTCTCCTGACATTGAAGTCTGGGACCTGCTAGAAAATAAGTTTGAGGACTGGCAACCAATGTAAGCCTGTGTGGTTTTGCCAACTGATTCTGAAAAGAAGTCTAAGACTACATAGAATATTGCTTAAATTGGAACTAATAGGGACAGGCTAGCAGTTACAAATTATGTCTGTTCATGTTTAAGTATTTCAGTTGGTAAAGGTGATGCTAATTATTTTTGTTGTAGTTAAACTGTATTGTTAAATCATTTTTGTTTGAATAAAATGTTCCTAGAGGGTCAAAAGAATCACCATTTAGAGTGAAACACACTAATGCCAAAATCAAAAATAGTTGGGGTCTAGTCTGACTTCATAATATACCTTAATCTGGTCCCTAACAATGCACCTTTTCAATACACCTATGCCATTCTTCTCAACTATTTCTTGAGATAACAAGAAGATTAGTTGTTCCAACTGATATAGCTGTTCAGGGCAGAGGTTTGGAGGGGAATGATTCCAATGGGTTGGTTTTCTAAGTTTTCCGTGGCTTTTCCTGCTCGAATCATGATGAATGAACAGAAGAATTCATCTCAAAATTCTTCCCCAGTCTCCTATGCTTTCATAGGCAGCTTCTGCTAATAGCTTTCAAACAGTTCTTTGAAAGGTTCACACAGACACTGGCCAATCTGTGATCCAATTGACCATCCCTATCTGATACCATCTGCAGCAATATGCCTCTTCCTGAAAGTAAAATTTAAAATATATTGATCGGAATTCCCCAGCCGTTCACGCCGGTGGGATTCTCGCCAATGGGAATTCCCATTGACACCGGCAGGACCAGGGAATCCCACCTCTCGCTGGTGGGAAACACACAGCTTGGGAGGCCGGGGAATCTCACCTATTCTGTTTGAAGGAAAATAGACGCCCAGAGAATGAAACAAGGTGCCATGGGTAGAAGACAACATTAATAAACAACAGAGGAGCGAAAGTCAATTTAGAAGCATTAGTTAGACGATGGTAAACGTTAAGAGATTTAAGGATTCATCACTTTTGGTTCTGCTCCTTGACATATAAATGCGCTTGGAACAGGTTTCTGTTACAAAACAGAGATTCACTTATGTTTTCGAATTCTATCGGCTGACACACAGGATTAAAATTAATAGCTAATTCTTGTAATAATGCATCATTTCCATATTCTGTATTCCTCATTAATTTTAATTACACATGGGCTTTCAGACTATTAATCAACATGGATTTTGTACTTAGCGGCCCTGATGTCATAATGGCTGTCAAAACTATGGAGCATGATGGAACAGTGCAGGGGCTTAGAGCCTGTCTTAGTCTCAGCAAAACCATTATCTGATCTATATAAAAAAGCTATTAAACCACAACGTGTCCTTACATGTCATCTGCAGACACCTGTCTTCAATTTATTTCTCCAAGTCATCTATTTACTGATCACTGAGGCACAGGCTGGGCAAATCAATTAAAATGCAGCACCTAAAACCAGAACAAAGCAATATAAAACAAATCAAATTCCAATTTTATATATCCCCCCTACCACCCCATCAACCTACCCCATCCCACCCCAAAATTTATGAAATAAAAACACATACAGTTTTATAGTGCAGAAACAGACCATTCATAAGAAATGAGCAATGATGATGAATAGGACTCCCGCCCCACTCCCTCCCCCCCACCTACCCCAACCCCCTGATGCCCCCAGGGTGCACTTACCAGCAGTAGGGTGACTTTCCATTGACCGCTGATGGGACCTTCCTGCCAATGGCTTAGGAGTTTTGCATGGTTTGCCCGTCTTGCCGCCGAGTGAGCTGCTGCAGGGGTGGGGGTGTCCCGCCTTCAGCAGGACCGGAAGATCCCGCCAGCAGGCGGGGCTGGAAAATCCCACCCAATTTTCATGTTCCACATGAGCCTCCTCCTGCCAAAATGCAGGAGGTGCTGCACCGTCAGAGGTACCAACTTTCAGGTAAGAAGTTTCACAAGACCAGGTTAAAGTCCAACAGGTTTATTCGGAATCATGAGCTTTTGGAGCGCTGCTCCTTCATCAGCTGAGTGGCTCGCCTGAGGAAGGAGCAGCACTCTGAAGGCTTGTGATTCCAAATAAACCTGTTGGACTTTAACCTGGTGTTGTGAGAATTCTTATTGTGCCTACCCCAGTCCAACGCCAGCTTCTCCACATCGTAACTTTCAGGTAGAAATTTAACCGATGTCCTACCTGCCATCTCAGGTGGATGTCAAAGAACTCATGGTGCCAATATTGAAGAGAAGTTGGGGGTTCTCCCTCATCCAATATCACTAACACTGACCATTTTTTCATTACTTGTGGGATCTTGCTGTGCTCAAGCTGCTGCCACATTTCCTCCATTTTAACCGTGACTACACTGTGCTTCAAAAATCCTCAATTAGTTATAAAACCCTTTGTTTGGGGGTCATGAAAGGTGCATAGTAAATGTAAGCTTCATTTCTTTCTACATGATCCAACCCTATCAGTATATCTTTCTTTCCGTTTCTCCCTCATCTGGCAGTGTGGTGGCGCAGCAGTTAGCACTGCAGCCTCACAGCAACAGGGATCTGGGTTCAATTCTTGACTTGGGTCACTGTCTGTACTGAATCTGCACGTTCTCCCCGTGTCTACGTGGGTTTCGTCTGGGTGCTCCAGTTTCCTCCCACAGTCTGAAAAATGTGTGGGGTTCGGTGCATTGCATTCTCCCTCAGTGTACCCAAGTAGGTGCCGGAGTGTGGTGACTAGGGGATTTTCACAGTAACTTCATTACAGTGTTGATGTAAACTTACTTGTGACACTAATAAATAAACTTGAAAACTCTTGAATTCATCTAGCTTCCTCATTAGAGCTCTGTGTTACTTGCCTCAAGTACTCAGTGTAACAGCTCCACATTCAGGAAGTCTTTCCTGAATTCCTTATTGGATTTATTAGTAACTATCTTATGTTCATGACAACTTGGTTTGACTTCCCTCACTAAGAAAACATCTTCTCTATGCCTTCACTACCAATTTCACAGTTTAAAGACCTCTATCAATATACCCTGACCTTTCCTTTTCGAAAGAAAAGAACTCTAGCCTGCACTTTCTTTTCTCATTCTTCGAACATCTAAGTGCCAGTATTATTCGCAGAAATATTTTTTATTTCGCAGGATGTCTAAGCCCTTATTGTAATACGGTGACCTAAACTGTGCACATAACCCCAATTTCATGCTCTAACCAAGGTTCTGTATAAGTGTACATTCACGATATTATAGCCTTCTCAATTGCAAGGTTCAGTCTTTGGATAGCCAAATTTTTCCAAATATATCCAGGGTGTCATCATATAGGACACTTACTATCGTGATAAAATATTGATAAATATCCTTTTGTATATCCTGTCATACAGGGTGTATATGTGACTCCAAGGGCAGAATTTGATGCATATTCCCAGGTAGGTTCTGAGGTGGGGGGGATCATATTGGGGCAGGCAAGGCCTCGGTGGGAAACCTGCCCTTTCCCCAATTAAGGCCCTTAAATAGTCACATTATGGTCACTTTGGGGCCTTTTCCTACCAAGTCTTAATTTTTAGGTGTGCGGGCCTGGGTCAGAGCAGGGTACAAAACCACAAAAGGAAAAAATTCTCTATCTCAGGCAGGAAGGATCGGGGGTGAGGAGGGTTGGGTGTTAATTCTGTAGACCCCATCAAATTTGGGACACTCTTCCCTTCCAGGACCTGGAATCTCCAACCCTCCATCGCATCTACCCTACCGCTGCCTACCCTCTGCAGTTGTCCCCATTTTAACCCCCCCCCCAGGGAGCATTCCCTACCCTCTGCCCCCAAGATCCCTGAGACTCACCTTCAGAACAACTTTGGGACTTAGTTCCAGGAAGAATGCTGCAGTACTTCTTCTGACTAACTGTCCTGTCTGGAGACAATACACATCTCTTTAACTTGCACTTGACCCTCTCTCTACTCACATTGTCTGTACTTTTAAGACTTGATTACCTGTAAAGATTTGCATTCCAACCATTATCTTGTAAGTTGAGTTTGTGTCTATATGTGCCCTGTTTGTGAACACAACATCCACTTACCTGATGAAGGAATGAGACTCCAAAAGCTTGCGCTACCAAATAAACCTGTTGGACTTTAACCTGGTGTAGTGAGTCTTCTTACTGTGCATACCTCTTCAGGCCATGGCAGTGCTGTGTCTGGATGTGTTGGAGAGCTGTCAGCCCATCAGATAGCCTAGCAACTCTCCAAGCTTGACTTCCTTCCAAAGGCACATGGAAATCCTGCCCACTGCCAATCAGAGCTCATGTGAACATCAAGTGGCAATGGGCTCCTGAGAATTGGCAGGAATGGGTCACTGGCAGAGTGCTCGCCATCCTAAAAATTCTGCCTCAAAGTTAGCATTGGACCAGAACTGCCCACAAAAGCAATGTTCTTAAATATGTCATTTAAAGAATACAAATTTCTTACATGGTGGCACGGTGGCACAGTGGTTAGCATAAACTAGGCTTGTACTCGTTGGAGTTTAGAAGAATGAGGGGAGATCTCATTGAGACGTATAAGATGATGAATGGGATGGATAGGATAGAGGTGGAGAGACTCTTCCCGCTCAAAAAAGGCAGTAGGACTAGGGGGCACAGCCTCAAGATAAAGGGGGGGCGGTTTAGAACGGAGTTGAGGAGGAACTTCTTCACTCAAAGGGTGGTGAATCTCTGGAATTCTCTGCCCGTTGAAGTGGTGGAGGCTGCCTTGCTAAATATTTTTAAGACGCGGGTTGATGGGTTTTTGATAAGAGAGGGGATTAAGGGTTATGGGGAGAGGGCGGGAAGGTGAAACTGAGCAGCGACAGATCAGCCATGATCTTATTGAATGGCGGGGCAGGCTCGAAGGGCTAGATGGCCTACTCCTGCTCCTATTTCTTATGTTCTTATGTTCTTATGTTCATTGCTGCCTCATAGCACCCAGGGACCCAGGTTCAATTCCAGCCTTGGGTCACTGTCCATGTGGAGTTGGCACATCATCCCCATGTCTACATGGGATTCCTCCGAGTGCTCCGGTTTCCTCCCACATGCCAAAGATGTGCAAGTTAGATGGGTTGGCCATGTTAAATTGCCCCTTAAGTGTCCAAAGACGTGTAGTTTAGGAGTATTGGCAGGGTAAATACATGGGACTATTGGGATAGGATCTGTGTGGGATGCTCTTTTGGAGGGTCGGTGCAGGCTGGATGGGCCAAATGGCCTTCCTCTGTTCCGTAGGGATTCTATGACAAAATGAGGTTGACTGAAAACTATTTTTTTTAATGAAATCGTTGATACAAGGGAGAAAATAATTAGCTAATATGAGAGCAAAGAGAATTCAGATGCATCAAGCAAGAGAATGATGAAGGAATAAGCACAATGATGTTCCACACTAGCTGATGAGTGCTGCTTTAAGCTCACCTAGACTGTGAGTAATTCAGTACTGGCTTCTTAGCTGACTGGAATGTTTCATCCCTGCCACAGAGGTTTCTACACACAGCACAATAGAGAGGTTGGTCAGCAAGGTTTTACCTCTCAAACATGTCCAAAAGGACAGGAAGACAAATAGATGATTGTTGTAGAACTGGCATCTTGTCAGATAAGGCCAGTCGCTGCAAACACATCATTACTTTGCAAAAATCTCTGTAATCTGTGGCGACAATGAACAGATACCCTTGTATTCACTCTACCAACACCCAACATTACTTAGCTCTCCATCTTCGCTGTTTTTCCTATTTCATACGAAAGTCAATTTTACACACAGCGTTAAAATATAATCTGGAATGTGCTGCACTTTGCGATTGTTATAGTTTTGATTTTCATTTGATTATATCAGTGAAGACCTTAATTGTGTTTTTTGTACTAATGCACTCTTTAATAGGGACAACCAGGGGTCTCATCCAGCGGTTAGACATTGGAATGTAACTGATGGATTGTTGGATCTGTTGTAGTGTGACCAATGGTAACAAGCTTTAAGGGTCAGCTGACCTAATAAACAATGTAACCAATGACAAAATGATGTGATGATCAGCTGACCAGTTGACTCATTATAAATAAGAACCGGTTGGGAATTGTTAAATTGCTTGGAATGGCCCAGGGTGAGGCCTCAAGTGTTAGAATATTGAAGTTTCTTTATTAAACCTTTGATTTATAAGTGGGAGTAAGTTTTGTTATATTTCATCGCCTACAACTGAAGAGTTACTTCTGGAGGATCAACAAGCAAAACCCAACATTACTCTCCATATGAAGTGTCGCTCGGGCGCTTAACTGGACAGCAATAGGCCTTCCCTGGGATCAAGAATCACTGGGCTTAAGTCCTGCCTCTGAGAACTGCTGACCAATCAGAAATTAGCAGCTCCAATGAATGGCAGTACCGCTCAGGTCCGTGACACTCAGTAGAGACCTAGGATTGTCAATGAATCCCACAGTCAACGTAAGTGGCCGTGCGATGTGGCCCCTAACTGGGCTTTAGTTAACCACATAAGGGCCTCAATTGACAGTAGGGCAGAAAAGGTGTCCAAGGGCCTTCCTGCCACAGACTTAATCGGAATGGAGGTGGAAAGGTGGCAGGGTCAGCACCCACCACCCACCTGGCTGATTAAATGCCCCTGCCACCAAACTGGTTATGGGGAAGACAATTAATCCTGCCCTTAATGCCCTATTGTTATCATCAACAATTGTTGCAAAAGAACATAAGAAAAGGAAGGTTGCCTGGTAGGTGTAGGTAACAGCCATTTTCAGTCAGTATTTTAATTGTAGAAAGTGCTTTGGCTTTAAGGAAATAAAGAGGTGCAAGTAATTAAATGTTTAATGGCACACCATGAGTGATTTACTTGTTTTTTTTGGGGGGGTGGTCTGAATTCTGTGCCTTATTTTGGACACTTTGCCTCTCATCTACTTACTGTCCTAGGTAATTATGCAAAGCACAAAGACAATTTCAGTGAGGAAGAATACTAGCGTTAGCAGCAGGATATGGATAGATTAATGGAGTGGGCAAGCAAGTGAAAGATGTGAGTGAATACAAAAACATAACAAGGTAGTACATTTTAGGAAAAGAATGATAAAATGACAAGCGTTGGAGAACACAGGCATCTCTTGAGGCGCGTAGCTAGATCTTTTATAATGTGTGAAATAGCAAATAGGTTTCTGAGTTTTACATTTTGTTCTTTTATGTATAAGAACTTAACATAAAATCAAGCAGAGGTAATGAATTTGAATAAGGTGTTGTTGATGTCCAGTTCAGAGTATTAGGTGCCTATCTGGGTACCCCACTGTAGCAAAGTTTTCATAGCCATGCAGAAAGAGAAGTGAAGTTCACCTGAACAAACCTGGGAATTTGATAGCAATTATATGGATTGTATACCTGACTAGAAGGACAAAGGCAACAGACACATGGGAACACCACTACCTGCAGGTTCCTCACCCATCCACTCACAATCCAGACTTGGAAATATATCGCTATCTCGCCACTGCAAGGAATTCTGAAATATCCGGGAGCTCCTTCCCTAATCATCACTGGGGGTGTACCTACAGCATGAGGACTGTAGAGGTTCAGAAAAGTGGCTCTCCTCCACCTTCACAAGAGCAATTAGGGAGGGTAATAAATGCTGGTTTTGTCAACAACATTCACATCTCAAGAATGAAGAAACAAGAAACAACTGAGCTGTAGGATATTTACACTAGAATGAAGACGGCAAAGTGAAATAAAAAGGAGCTTGATTGAGGAATAAAAAGCTGGTCAGTGTTGTCACTAGAAAAACGATGTGGAGTTGCCGGTGTTGGACTTGGTTGGGAAGTCTCACAACACCGGGTTAAAGTCCAAAAATATCTGTTGGACATTAACCTGGTGTTGTGGGACTTCTTGTTGTGCCTAGAAAAATGAAGAGTGTTATATATTAAGTGGTTGCATGATTGCATTAAGAGATGGTCACATGATTTGATGGTGACGTTATTGGAGAATCTCACAGGCTCCTGCTTTAGTTTCATTTTGTCAACAGCTCCTCTAATAAATCTGTTGCTATTAGTTTAAATTTACATGTGCAAACCACACCTTCCTTCTTATTTGTGTAAAGCCCCCAAACCCTAACATTGTTAGGACATTACAAAGCGGGGGGGAACAAGTGCATGTATGGGAATGCAGGAGAACACTAAGGGAGCAGTTGGAGGGTGATATACACAGAGTATTTGGAGTATGGTCATTCAGCCTGGCAAACCTATTCCATCATTTAATCAGATCATGGTAGATCGGTATCTTAACTTCAACAATCTTCCTTGGTTCCATAACCCCTAAAACCCCAGCCTATCACAAATCCAACAGCTTTCAGAATTCATTTGAACCCTGGCCAGATCAGCTTTTTGGGGGAAAAGGATTGAGATTTCCATTCCCTTTGTGTGAAGAAGTGCTTCCTGACATTAAGAATCATCGAGTCCCTACAATGCAGAAGGAGGCCATTTGGCCCATCGAGTCTGCATTGACCACAACCCCATTCAGCCCCGCAATCCCACGTATTTTTACCCTGCCAGTCCCCCGATACCAAGGGGCAACTTATCGTGGCCAATTAATCTGACCTGCACATCTTTGGAGTGTGGGAGGAAACCGGAGTATCCAGAAGAAAGGCAGACATGGGGAGAATATGTAAATTCCACACAGACAATGATCCAAGCTGGGAATCGAATCCGAGTCTCTGGTGCTGTGAGGCAGTAGTGCTAACCATTGTGTCACCATGCTGCCTGTGCCACCCCTGAATGGCCTCGCTATAATTTTAAGTTTATGAGGCTTGTTCTGGTTTCCCACACAAAAAGAAATATTTCTCACAACCTATCAAATAGATTAGTGATGAGTGTAACATAATTTAACAGGGAAATGGATACTTATCTGAAAACAAGTAGTTTGACTTTACTTGGAACCTTCTACATAATAACACATCCCAAGGCAATTAGATTAGAGAAAAACTGACACTGGGGACAGGATTTTCCCATCCTGCCCGCCACGGGAATTGTAGTGGGCAGGACACAGACCGTTCAAAGGTCCGTTGACCTTGGATGAGTGCTATCGGAAAATCCCACCCTGGGTCAAAGGAAGGTAATCAACATTTTGTTAAAGGGATAGATTTTATAGAGCACCTTATAGGAATGCTATTTTAGAAAATCCTACATATTTTAGAAAGGAAATTCTTGAGCTTAAGGCCAGGATAGCTGAAGCTACAACTAGGGCAACTATAGAGGTTGAGGGATGAGCAAGAGGACAAGAGCTGGAGGAATACTGCAATCTTTGAGGCTTGTGCAGTATAGAAGGCTGTGGGAATAGGGAGGCATGAGACCATATGGAGGGAAACAAAATTGATACAAAAGGATATTGGGTAAGGACAGGGGTACAGGGTTACAGTGAACAACTTCTGTTAAAAAACTAGCACTGGCGATGGAAAGTGTTTTACACGAGACATGTCATCATTGAGTTCATAAGGTCATGGAAAATAGGAGCAGGAGTAGGCCATTTGGCCCATCGAACCTACTCTGCCATGGCTGATCTAATCTGGCTTTATCATAAGAACATAAGAACATAAGAAATAGGAGCAGGAGTAGGCCATCTAGCCCCTCGAGCCTGCCCCGCCATTCAATAAGATCACGGCTGATCTGTCGTGGCTCAGTTCCACATTCCCGCCCTCTCCCCATAACCATTAATCCCCTCGCTTATCAAAAACCTATCAACCCGCGTCTTAAAAATATTGAGCGAGGCAGCCTCCACCACTTCAACGGGCAGAGAATTCCAGAGATTCACCACCCTTTGAGTGAAGAAGTTCCTCCTCAATTCCGTTCTAAACCGCCCCCCCTTTATCTTGAGGCTGTGCCCCCTAGTCCTACTGTCCTTTCTGAGCGGGAAGAGCCTCTCCACCTGCACTTATCTCTGCTTTGGTACCTATCCACCATCACCCTTAACTGCCTTGTCAATCAAAAATCTGTCTAACTCCGCCTTACATATATATTCAATGACTCGGTCTCCACTGCTTTCTGAGGAAGAGAAGTCCACATACCAATGACCCCCTTGGAGAGAAGAAATTTCTCCTCATCTCTCTCTTAAGGGGAAGACCTATTATTTCTAAACAGCGCCCCCTGGTCCTCGAAAGCCCCAGAGGGGAAACATCTTCTCAGCTTCGACCCTGAGAAGCCTCCACTGAGTTTCTACATGCTACATTTTTTGACAGCGGCTATCATTAGCTCGCTGAGTTCATTCCAATTAATTTCAGCTGAAAAAGCAACAGTGACCTCTCATATTCACATAACCAAAATGTTTCGATTAGCAAAATATTCAACTCAAATTAAGTTTAACAACTGTTTTCACACTGCAGTCAAACTTGCACCTTGCTTTTAATTTTACCCAACCTTCTGCTTCCGTTCCCTCTCTTTCAGGCTGAGCTCTATCTGGACACTGCATTGTTGTTTGGAAAAGCTACACAAAATGAAAAGATTGATTTCCCTCACACAACGTTTTACTACCTTCCTTGTTCGAAATTGATTGTTGGTTGTATTTCTTTTGCTGATCAAAGCAGCCAATGATCATTAATTAATGTTGTAGGTTTAATAGTACAGCCAATCAATAACTGAGTGGCATCCAACTTGCTTTACTTTCTGATAGGCTAATGCATTTAACTCTTGCAATGCTGAATTCTCTTAGTCTCGAAAATTCAGAATCTTCTGGATGTGACAAATCACTGGTGGGACATGGTCGTGGCTGGCTGGCCAACATTTATCACCCACCCCTAGTCGCCCGAGGGCAGTTGAGAGTCTACCACATTGCTGTGCCTCTGCAGTCACGTGTAGGCCAGACCAGGTAAGGACGGCAGATTTCCTTCCATAAAGCACATTGTGAACCAAATGTTTTTTTTCCACAATCAAAAATGGTTTCATGGTCATCAGTAGATTCTTAATTCCAGATATTTTTTAAAATTCAAATTCCAACATCTGCTGTGGCAGGATTTGAACCCAAGTCTCCAGAACATGAGCTGAGTTTCTGGATTGATGGTCCAAAAATAATACCACTAGGCCCTTGCCTCCCCATGATAGTGCTGCAATTATTTGATACTAAGTGGTATAGAGATGAATGTACAGAACTATTATATTATGTACATGTGCACACGCATGTACGTACACACACACTGAACTCAGAGATGCAAGGCTGGCCAAACCCAGGCTTGGAGTTTCATGCCTCTGACCATGTCAGAATGGAGGTCAGTGACTTTAAAATGGCGGGTTGGACCCAATTCCAGGACTACCACAAGGATTCCTGGTATCCCCAATTTTCAGTGGCGCAGGTTAAGAGTGTAAGTAGTAAGCCTGCACTTTGAGTTCCCAACCTGGCCAGTCCTATTGCAGGGCTAGGAGTTGTCTAGCTATTATAGTGGAGGAATGAAAATCCACAAGTTGGGAACTGTCCAACAGATGATAAAACAGTAGCCTAAACATACACCCTAATAACATCGCCATGAAATACAATTAGCTCTTAAAGCATCCTGAACACCAACCAGAGCAAAGAACCTCATCGGACACAACCATACCCTCAACACCACAAACCACTCTCCCAGGCTCGAAAAGAAGCAGATATTCCAGAAAGTGTGGAAAATGTGCAGTCCTGCAGGTGAGAGTGAAACAACGCGGTCCCAAGGCCCCCCCCTCCCCAGCTTACTGCTTGCAAATGTCCAATCTCTAGAAAACAAGCTAGAAGAACTTAGAGCCAGACTCACTTTCCAAAGAGAACTGAGGAACTGTTGTGTGATCTGTTTCACCGAGGTGTGGCTCATTCCTGCTTCACCAGACAGTGCCCTGCAACCAGAGGGCTTTTCAATCCATCAAGTGGACTGTACAGTGGCCTCAGGCAAGGCTAGGGGCGGTGGGAGGAGCTCGCAATGGGTCCGGGTGACAGGGGTGTGGAGAGATAAGAGGGTGTTGGGGCGGGTGGAGTAATATCATTGGGGGCCAGGGGGAGGCATTATCCAGCCCGGGAGGCTGGATAATGTGCAATTATAGGTGCCGATCAGAATTTCAGGTGAGTTAAGCCCCACACACAGGCTTGTGATTCGGAATCGCTGATATTTTTTCGGGCAGAATGCGTATGGGGGCGCCTGAGAATGAGTCTAAAAGTCCGATCTGAAACACTCCCAGTTTCAAGTCCACCCAGCACTTAGAATCAAAATGGTAAAATAGGCCCAATGGGAGGAGCTAAGTTTGTAGGAGAGACCTTTTTTGTAACAAACAATTGATTTCTGCCTCCTTCTTACCTACTATTACCTACGGTCTTAACTACTGTTCTTCACTCAGGCAGTGGTGAATCCTTGGAATTCTCTGCCTCAATAGCTCAGTCGTTGAATATGTTCAAAACTGGGACAGGTATTTCTACATTTCATGATGGTCGGGCGAAGGGGATTAATTTCAATGGCCCTGATTTCTCCTCTTGCTACCCATCCGTAAAGAGGAAGGTGTTTTGATTTCCCACATGTGCTCCTCCATGGGATGAAGGAGCAGCTGGAGTGAGATCCAAAAGCCCCTCTGTCTTCTGATGGTGACAGCCCTGAATTCCCACCAGTGCCTGCCCCACACAATCGAAGCCCGGTACCCTGGCGCTCACGTACTGAGCCCTGGTGTGGACATCTCCTGCCAGGGAGTGCTCGCCCTGCGCCAAGGTCTCCAGTGGAGATGCCACCCTCGCAGTGTTAGTCTCATTGTGTTGCAATGACATCTCCATCTCCTGGGACAGAAGGCGATGGGACTCCTTCAATCCACCTTGCGTTCCGAGGAGGAAAGTTGTCACTCCCTCCTGATGCTTGTGACTTTGCAGCTCCAGCAGCTGTGGGGCGACTGGGCCCAGGAGCAACTCATGGGCCAGGAACTCATGGGTTTAAATTCTTCTTGCAATTTGCGTTATGTTTCTAATTTTTCACTACTTTCCCAATTTATTCCTTTATTTCTGCTTTTGCTTTAACTTTAAACTCAGCAGCAGAATACCCTGTGGACTTATTGAGTCCTGAAATTGCATATTGGATTATTATTGGACAATTTCTCAGGAACGTTTCATGTCAGCTCAAACTAAAACAAAATAAATTTTAAGTCAGAATTGACTCTGTCAACACTTCCCGCTGCCTCGGAAAAGCAGCCAGCATAATTAAGGACCCCACGCACCCTGGACATTCACTCTTCCATCTTCTTCTGTAGGGAAAAAGATACAAAATTCTGAGGTCACGTACCAACCAACTCAAAAACAGCTTCTTCCCTGCTGCTGTCAGACTTTTGAACTCACATTAATTTGATCTTCCTCTACATCCTACCTATGACTGTAACACTACATTCTGCACTCTCTCCTTTCCTTGTCTATGAATACTTTGCCTGTATAGAGTGCAAGAAACAATACTTTTCATTGTACACCAATGCACGTGACAATAATAAATCAAATCAAATAACATTTCTGCCTTTAATAATTCTTTTGAACAAAATGTTTGTGCATTAAAATTGTGTGTACTAAATGTTGCTGTACGAGAGTGATTTGTGCACTGAGTCTGCTATGTACAAAAGTTGTTTGTCGATATGTGATCAATTCTGGTCTTCTGCTGTCCCAGTTTGAGAAACTAATGGGACAATCACAATCTGCACAGCCACGTGAAATCAGGTACCCAAAGTCCTGATGGAAGTTCATTGAGCTGAAACGTTGGGCAGCATTTTCGGTCTCCTTCCGACTATCCAAGTCTTCTGATCCCATCAAAGTGAGTGGAAGTTTGAATGGCCTGGCGCATCCATCACGACTGGGGGACCACCTGCGTCGGGGCTGGAAAATCCCAACCCTTGACCCTGCTTCTCTTCCACAGGTTCTGAACAGCTGCTCGCAGCTGCCGAATATTTCTAGCAATTCCTGTATCTATTTCAGCTTTGTCACATGCACATGCACAGGACTTTGCTTTTGCCACCATCCTGCATTTCTATTTCAGGCTTGGTCCTTGTTTGTGTTGAACCTGCAATAAACAAAGAAAGTTCTCATCTGAGGCTGGCAGAAACATCATTTGCTCGTGACATGTGATAACAAGCCCGCAGAGAGAGTGCAGAGGAGATGAATTAGAATAGTTTTTTTCATTCATCAATGGGATGTGGACATCACCAGCCAGCACGTTTTTTATTGCCCATCCCGAGTTGCCCGTGAGAAGGTGGTGCTGAGCTGCCTACCTAAACCACTGCAGTTTCTGAGGTATTGGTACACCCATAAAAATTAAAGTTTATTTATTAGTCACAAGAAGGCTTACATTAACACTGCAATGTAGTTATTGTGAAAATCTCCTCGTCGTCACTGTCCGGCGCCTGTTCGGGTATACTGAGGTAGAATTTAGCCATGGTCAATGTATTTAACCAGCATGTCTTTCATACTGTGAGAGGAAACCAGGAGGAAACCCACACAGATATGGAGAGAACATGCAGACTCCACACAGACAATGACCCAAGATGGGAATCGAACCCGGGTCCCTGGCACTGTGAGGTAGCAATGCTAACCATTGTGCCACTGCATAGTGCTGTTAGGGATCAAATTCTAGGATTTTGAGCCAGTGACGCTGAAGGAATGGTGATATATTTCCAAGTCGGGGTTATGAGTGGCTTGAAAGGGAATCTTCAGGTAGTGTGTTGCCAGGTACCTGCTACCCTTGTCCTTCTAGATGATAGTAGTTATGGGTTTAGAAGGTGTTGCCTAAGGAGCCTTAGTGAATTCCTGCAGTGCATATTATAAATAGAACATAGAACACTACAGCACAAACAGGCCCTTCAGCCCATGAGTTGCGCCGATCACATCAACACCTATCTATAACCCCCAATCCCATAAAACCCCATATACTCATCCAGAAGTCTTTTAAAAGACCCCAGCGAGTTCGCCTCCACCACCACTGATGGCAGCCGATTCCACTCACTCACCACCCTCTGAGTGAAAAACTTACCCCTAACATCACTTCTGTACTTTCCTCCCCGCACCTTAAATCTGTGTCCTCTCATAGCGACCATTTCAACCCGGGGAAATAGCCTCTGAGAATCCACCCTATCCATTCCTCTCAACATTTTATAAACCTCTATCAGGTCACCTCTCAACCTTCGTCTCTCCAGGGAAAAGAGACCCAGCTCCCTCAACCTAACTTCATAAGGCATGCCTCCCAGTCCAGGCAACATCCTTGTAAATAGTACACACTGCTGCTACTAAGTGTTGGAGATGGCGAGTTTGAATGTTTGTGGAAGGGATAGCAATCAAGTGGGCTGTTTTGTCTCGGATGGAGTCGAGCTTTCTGAGTGTTGATGAAGCTGCACTCATCCAGGCAAGTGAAGAGTATTCCATCTCTGTTTCCATGTGATGGAAATTAGTGGAAATGAAAAGATGTGGAAATAAATTACATACAGAGACTTAATTGCTTTCCTTAGATTTGGAAGAGATTTAATAGAGATGTTGAAAATTAGGAAGGGTTTTAATTGAGCAGGGAAAAAGAAAAGAGGAAGTGCTTCCTTTGACAACTGGGTCCGTAACCAAAAGGCATGGATTTAAGTTAATTAGCAAAAATAAATAAATAAAAATCTTTATTAATTCTCCCCATAACATTTGCTGCTCATTTCTTAACTGCCTCAGACCAAAAGGTTCCTGCTGGTGCCAGTAAAGGGCAGGGCTTGAAGTTTATCTTGGGTACAAAATGACCAGCCTCAGACTAGCCTGTTAACACAGCAGCTGATATCTCATTCCAATAACTGCAATAAAACTGAATATCAGGCACAGAGTATAATGAGCCATCAGTCAAATAATGTCCATTTTTGATTACTAATTGAGTCAAATTTCTATCCTTAGGGAAATAAAAAAATAATAATTTGGAAGATAGACAATGGCAAGTATAAATTCATGCACAAAAACAAATAGAGGATAGATAGACCTACAAATAGCTTTCAACCTACAATATCCTTCTACTCATATTCACAGCTGGTTCCACAGAAGCTCCAAAAGCTCATTATTCATGGGCTCAAACATGATAAATCGCATTGTGTGCGCAAGCTGTGAGAAATGTATCCTAAGACTTCCATTTTTTTTCATTTAGGTGTTTTAATGGCGTTCCCACCTGTCTTATTTCCCAAATAAACCTGCAAAGCTTCCATTAACCATCTAAAATTTTTTATTGTGTTACAGCTCATGATGTCACAGAGATATCTATTCTTCAAAATGTTTTTTTTTCCCTTGCTGAACTAATTACATCAGTACAATATTGCATTAGTAATATAACAGAGCTACTAAATCCACACCCTGTTGTGGGGATAGGGACTGGGTAGGATTGTCAGTGCATGCTCAATAGGCTGAATAGCCTCCTTCTGTGCTGTAATAATTCTATTTTATCATACACTTCACACCTCTTGGTCTTGTGTAAATAAACACACAAGCTTTGAAAAATCTCTTCAAAGAAAAATCAGGTTAGTACAAGGTAATAAAGATGTTAACCAAACAAAACTATTACTCCTCTGAAAGCTATGTCAATGTTGTCTGCTGAGCTAAGACCATTATCATTCCTGGATCTCAGCCAAGCATTCGTAATGGGGCCATCTGGCAAGTGCATTCCCAGAAGTAGTTAGATTTGAAACAGATTTTTTTCCCCAGGTGGCCTCACTTTGAATGCATGGCTGAGCTCCAAGAATGGCTAATGCATTGAGTTCAACTGGCAATGTTGACACAGATTATAAGGGAGTTATAGCTTTGTTTAACTATCATATTTATTGACTTGTAGTAACCTGATCTTTCTCCAAAGAGCCTTTTCAATGCCTGTATGTGATTATTTACACAAGATTAAGAAGTGTGAACTTCATAATAGCTTTTAGTCAAAGATATTATGTATGGCTGTGGTTGATTGGCAGCTTTATGAGAAGGAAAGAGGGCAACGTATTTCAAAGGCAATCTTGAGTAGTTTTTTATGGACCCCTCTTGGGATTAGGGATCATCCGTACTTTACAGCTACACATCTACTTATGAACAGTCTGGCTTGTTCAATTCAGGTCGATTCTCCCATTCAGACCCACTAATTTTTTGGCGGGTTGGGCCTGGGGATTTGCGCATGTGCCCATTCACAGGATTTGCACATGTGTTCCAAAGCACGCATCTCCCAGTGATGGATATCCGGCACGGTTGGGACCACACTGGAAACTGGCGGGAACGGCAGGTAAGTGATTATAATCTTATTTGAATCTATTTTATGTGCGATTATCGGGCCTGAGACGAGTTCTCTGGGCTCGATAACATCTCTCACCCCACCAGTACAATTTCGCTCCGGCGGGGTTTAGAGTAGCTCCCCACTTTCAGAGAACTAACAGGGGACTCAGCTTGAGTGATAGAGGGGCGATCGGGCCCCAGGCAGCGAGGAGCTAGCACCCCCTGGCCATGGGCACCCTAGCAGTACCAGCCTTTGCCCCCAGCAATGTCCAAGAGCTAAGGTGCCCAAGCTCAGGAGACAGCTTGGCTCTGCCCATCAGGTACCGGGCAGTGCAAAAGGATTGAGGTCTAGGGGCTTAGGGCCGAGGTGGCAGGGCCAGCTGGGGGCAGGGCCTAGGAGGCAGGGTTTTGGGGTGATCAGTGAGGTGAGGTTCCTATTGCCAGTTTACATGGGGAATGGTTGGGACTGGAGGGAAGCCAGCAATTGGGACGAGCTGAGAGTGTCTGCCGGGGGGGGGTGGCAGGGAGAGGGGGTTGCCAGAGTGAGGGGATCTGCTGGAGTGCAGGGTTCTGCCTCCTGGCGGGGAGAGGTGGGGGGGGGCTCTGGATCTGCCGGGGTAAGGGGAGTTGGCCCTTAAATGGTCATGAGGGTTGCAATTGGGCTGTTGGAGAGCCAGCACTGAGGGGATCCCAGACTGACAAGCGATCGAGCTGGCCAGCAAAGTGTAGGCTAACAGATCGGGGCATGCACAGAGCTCTGGGACTGTCAGACTCTGGCATGGATAAGCCCCGCCCCCCTCTCCCCGCCCCCGCCACCGAGTTTTTAATGATATCCATGATTGTGATCTCCACAGTGCACAGAGTGCAGAGATTCGAATGCGAACTCCCGCTGAAAAAAACACCAGCTCTCCCACAAAATGGCCTGGCAAATCATCTCGTTGCATCAAACCATTACATGCGATGGTTCAAAGTGGCATTCCAATGCCACCTTCTTCGGGCAGCAAGGTAAATGCCAACCACGCCCACACCCTGAGAAAGACTCTTTGTTAAAAATATTTTGGATTTGGCACAGTAACATTCGGTGGATGTTGGTGATGATTCACAATGACTCTTGTTGCAGTAAAATGTCTCATTGTGTGCAGTAAGTTTAATTTTTGAATATATTTTAAATGTCAGGTTGCAGTGGGGGGTAAACCTCCAGGTTCTGCTATCTGTCACAGTGTCAGAGTGCTTCATGCTGCTCATTGTTGCTCATTGTCACTTATACAACTTATCTTAACATTCTGCCCAATATATTAACTCCAATATTAACTCCCACCAGCTGGCCAATGTTCCTTTTTATGATTCATTCAACACCCTTTTCCCTAATCACATTTGAAAATCCTGCACTTCAAGAACACACTTGATTGGCTGTTCAGAGCTTCAAACATCTTGAGGTTGTAAATTCTGCAAGATGAACGTGAATATTTTATTTTTCCCCACACATTCATGGAAGGGTACAGTACACAAGGAGGCCATTTGGCCCATTATGCCCTTGCCTGTTCTTTGTTAGAGCTTTCCAATTAGCCCCACTCCTGTCCCCTGTCTCAACATGCCTGATACATCTTTACTTTCAAGCATTTCTTCAATTTCTTCTTGAAAGTCGCTATTGATTCATATATAGAAGCACGCATAGAAAATAGAAGCAGAAGTAGTCCAGTTAGCCCTTTGAGCCTGCTTTATCGTTCAATATGATCATGGCTGATCATCGAATTCACTACCCTGATCCTCCCCTTCCTCCCATATCCCTTGCTACCTTTAACCCAAAGAGCTATAGCTGATTTCTTCTTGAAATCATGACTGTGGTAGCGAATTTTACAGATTCACCATTCTGGATGAAGAAATTTCTCTTCACCTCAGTCCTATAAGGTTTATCCCTTATCCTCAGACTATGACCCTTAGCTCTGGATTCTCCCACCATTGGGAACATTCTTTCTGAATCTACCCTGTCTAATCCTGTTAGAATTTTATAAGTTTCTACGAGATCTCCTCCTGTAGAAACTCCAATGGATATAATCCTAACCGACTTAGTCTCTCCTCATGTGACAAGCCTGGCATCCCAGGAATCAGCCTGATAAACCTTTGCTGCACTCCCTCTACAGCAACTTGATTTCAATCACTTTTTAAAGTATTGCATTCAAGATCACAGTAACCTGTCTCTGAAAGGAAGTTTCCTCATGTTGTTCCTGACCGCTAGGCCAATTGACTTTAATCTTTGAGCACCGTTGAATTGGAATTGCCATTGGAAAAAGTTTCATAAGAACATAAGAACATAAGAAATAGGAGCAGGAGTAGGCCATCTAGCCCTTCGAGCCTGCCCCGCCATTCAATAAGATCATGGCTGATCTGTTGTGGCTCAGTTCCACATTCCCGCCCTCTCCCCATAACTCTTAATCCCCTCTCTTATCAAAAACCCATCAACCCGCGTCTTAAAAATATTTAGCGAGGCAGCCTCCACCACTTCAACGGGCAGAGAATTCCAGAGATTCACCACCCTTAGAGTGAAGAAGTTCCTCCTCAACTCCGTTCTAAACCGCCTCCCCTTTATCTTGAGGCTGTGCCCCCTAGTCCTACTGTCCTTTCTGAGTGGGAAGAGTCTCTCCACCTCTATCCTATCCATCCCATTCATCATCTTATACGTCTCAATGAGATCTCCCCTCATTCTTTTAAACTCTAACGAGTACAAGCCTAGTTTATTCAGCCTCTCCTCATAGCTCAACCCCCTCAACTCCGGGGTTTCCCTCCATTTACATAATGAAAACCCCTCAAAATATTGAAAATCATCTGCCAAGTCAGCTCTTAACTTTCTCTGCTCAAAGGGGAACAACTACAGTTTCTGCACATAGGCTCTCTACAGTGCAGAAGAGGGCCATGTGGCCTTTCGAGCCTACACTGACAACAATCACACCCACACCCTGCCCCATAATTCCACATATTTACCCTGTTGATCTCCCTGACACTAAGAGCCAATTTAATATGTCCAATCTATCTAACCTACGCATCTTTGGGTGGTTTGGATCTTTGGATTTTCTGTGGCAATTTTAGTGGATCTATTCTGTGCCCTCCTTGAGAGGCCTTGAGAGAATGGAATTTATGGTGGGGTGGGGGAGGAGAAACGGATTATTCGTCCCCCACCCCCAACTCAAAGATTGGTTGGCGCCTCATTGACATCTAGCAAACCTGCATCGTTACCACCCTGGAGGCAAGATTAAAATTCATCCTGACATCTTTCCTAAAGTATGGTGCCCAGTAATGGATAAAATGGATCAAATAGTTCACACCAAATGAATACACTTTGAGTAAAAATGGCGTCGTTATCCAAGGGAGGCCTAACCAGTGTTTTATGAAGGTTTAGTCTGCCCGCTTTGCTTTTTCACTCTATGCTTCAATTAATAGACCCAAGAGACCCGTTTTTAAAAAATTAGCATCAGCCTTAACAACCTGTCCTGCCACCTTCTCAGATTTGTATACCCAGAAGGAAGAAATAGTTAAAACCAATACTCTTATTTCCCCGCTTTGCTGGTGTTCCATTTTTAACTACACAAGACCAGTTCAAACCTGTATTTTGTTTTACCCCTTGAAATATCCTGATTATATTAGGGGTTGTGGGTTTTAGACAAAAACAAATATAGATTCAAACTAGCAGAAATAGATTTATTCCAGGACCTCTTGCCTGCACAGAGCACAAACTGAAAGTAAAAGCAGCAGCCTGTGCAACACCCTAATGACATGTAATCAGGCACATTAGAGCCTTCTGTTCTCTACATCGAACAGATGATTAGCTCTATCTCGTCTCAACCCCTTTGTTTCCATTTAATTTAATTTTTAACTATTCTCTATCTTTTTTTATTGCCTTTCTTTATTTTTTCCCCCACTCTTTCCCCCATCTTATTCCCACTTTCCTTACCTTTCCTTCCCCTTTACTTCCCCTTTTTCCCCTTTTCTCAATTCCACCTCTCTCCCACCCATCTCCTCCATCCCCCAACATCTTCATCTGTCGCAGTTTACCCTCTAATTTCAGCTTCTCTGCTGTTTGGCCATTCACACCTTCTATTCTCTCTATGGAGTGCAATTAGCAGCCTTTGCCCTTGATTTTGTGGCTATAACTTATTTTTCATCCCTTCACCCTAAAGTATAAATATCTCCCACTGTCTGTGCCTTTTTATCTGGACCCGAAACATCAGCTCTTCTCTCCCCTTACAGGTGCCGCCAGACCTGCTAAGATTTTCCAGCATTTTCTCTTTTGGTTTCAGATTCCAGCATCCGCAGTAATTTGCTTTTATCTGTGTAATCAGCTCTTAAAGCAATCTGCAACCCTTTTGAAATATATAACATCCCTCCCCCTTTAGGTCTGTGGCCACTACTATGATATTATATCAATAATACTTCAGGCATAGCACTATACATCATTATTCATTATACATAGTCAATGAGAAAGTCAATCATTAAGAAGTCTATTCCTCTTTGCTTGTATGTGACATTCTGGAATCTATCTGTCCTTGACACCAGAAGTATGATACTTCTTCTCTTAGAATTAATTCAATATCATTCTCATATGCTCTAGTAGCATAGACACACTCATCAGGCAATTTGGATTCAACTAAATCTCCCATAGTTGTATTCACAACACTAGGGACTATAGAAGTTGGTGTTTCTGGGATTGATTCAGAGAAATCCTTTCAAGATGATTAGGCAGAATGTCATCGCCAAACTAGTTCATCTTTGGTTTGAACCATGCCAGAAATTGGACCAGTTTTTGCTAACGATATGGCTCACACCTCTTTCTCACACGTGGCAAACTATACACTAGCACTTGATCTCTTTCAAGTTAAGAGAGAAATCAGGGGGACAGAAAGGGGACACGAGATTATTCTGGAAGATAAGGCAAAGGAGAATCCAAAGATTCTACAAACACATAAAGCCAGAAGAATAACTAGGGAGAAAATAGGGCCTCCTAAGGAGCAACAAGATCATCTATGTGCGGATCCTAAATGAATATTTCTCATTAGTATTTACTGTGCAGAAAAGCATGAATATGAGGGAACTTAGAGAAATAAATAGTGATGTCTTGAGGGGTGTACATGTTACAGAGAAGAAGATGCTAGAAGTGTTAAAGCACATCAAAGTAGATAAACCCCTGAGATCTGATGAAGTGTACTCCAGGATATTATGGGAGGCTAGGGAGGAGATTACAGGTCCCCTAGCAGATATTTGAATTATCGATAGCTACAGGTAAGGTGCCTGAAGATTGGAGAGGGGGCAAATTTTGTGCCTTTGTTTAAAAAGGGCTGCAGGAAAAGACTGGAAGCTACAAGTCGGTGAGCCTCACACCTGTGGTGGGTAAATTGTTGGAAGGTATTTTGAGAGACAGGATGTACAAGCACTTAGAGATTAGGGACAGTCAGAGTGGCTTTGTGAGTGGAAAATCATGTCTCACAAATTTTACTGAGTCTTTTGAAGGGGTAAGCAAGAAGATAGATGAGGGCAATGCAGTTGATGTTGTCTACATGGACTTTAGCAAGGCCTTTAACAAGATACCAAATGGTAGGTTGTTGCATAAGGTTAAATCTCACAGGATCCAGGATGAGGTAGCTAAATGGATGCAAAACTGGTTCATTGACAGAAGCCAGAGTGTGGTTGTAGAGGACTGTTTTTCAAACTGAAAACCTGTGATCAATGTGTGCCTCAGGGATTGGTGCTGGGTCCACTGTTATTTGTCATTTTGTCATTTATATTAATGATTTGGATGAGAATATAGAAGGCATGGTTAGTAAGTTTGCAAATGGGTGGCATAGTGGACAATGAAGAAGGTTATCTCCGATTGCAATGGGATATTGATCAGTTGGGCCAGTGGGCTGATGAATGGCAGATGAAGTTTAATTTAGCTAAATGTGAGGTGGTGCATTTTTGTAGCTTGAACCAGAGCAGGACTTATTCAGTTCATGGTGGAACATTGCAGAGAGTTACAGAACAAAGAGATTTAAAGGTACATGTTCATAGTCCTTGAAAGTGGAGTCACAGGTGGACAGAGTGGTGAAAAAGGCATTCAGCATGCTTGATTTCATTGATCAGAACATTGAATTCAGAAGTTGGGACTTCTTGTTAAAGTTGAACAAGATATTGGTAGGGCTGCACTTAGAATATTGTGTACTGTTCTGGTCACCCTATTATAAAAAGGATATTATTAAAGTAGAAAGAGTGCAGAAGAGATTTACTAGGATGATACCAGAATTTAATGGTTTGAGTTATAAGGAGAGGCTTGATAGACTTGGACATTTTTTTCTGGAACGTAGGAGGCTGAGGAATGATCTTATAGATGTCTATAAAATAATGAGGGGCATACATCAGCTAGATAATCAATAACTTTTCCCAAAGGCTGGGGAGTCTAAAACTAGAGGCATAGGTTTAAGGTGAGAGGAGAGAGATACAGAAGTGTCCAGAGGAGCAATTTTTTCACACAGGGTAGTGAGTGTCTGGAACAAGCTGCCAGAGGTAGTAGGAGAGGCGGGTACAATTTTGTCTTTTAAAAAGCGTTTAGACAGTTACATGGGTAAGATGCGTATAGAGGGACATGGGCCAAATGTGAGCAATTGGAACTAGCTTAAGTGTTTAAAAAAAAATGGTGACATGGACAAGTTGGGCCAAATGGCCTGTTTCCATGCTGTAAACCTCTATGACTCTATGGCTCCTTGTTGAAAAGAGTGTTGTTTTTCCCTCACTTCTTGTCTAGCAACTTGAGATTGTTGTTGACACTCTACTCTCACTGAGGTTTCTAGGGGTAATAACATAAAATCATAGAATATTACAGCATAGAAGAGGCCCTTCGGCCCATTGAGTCTGCACTGACACATTAGAAACACCTGAACACCCATCTAATCCGACCTGCCAGCACTTGGCTCATAGTCCTGAATGTTATGATGTGCCAAGTGCTCATCCAGGTACTTTTTAAAGGACGTGAAGAATCCCACCTCCACCACCCTCCCAGGCAGCTCATTCCAGACTGTCACCACTCTCTGGGTAAAAAAAGTCTTTCCTCACATCCCCCCAAACCTCCTGCCCCTCACTTTGAACCTATATCCTCTCGTGATTGACCTTTCATAGAATCATAGAATCCCTGCAGTGCAGATGGAGGCCATTCTTCTCTACTAGATTGCACCAAAAACAATCCTACCCAGGCCCTATCCCTGTAACCCCACGTATTTACCCTGCTAATCCCTTTGACACTAGGGTCAATTTATAATGGCTAAAAAACCTAACCCACACATCTTTGGACTGTAAGGGGGAAGCCAGAGCACCCAGAGGAATCCCCATGCAGAAACGGGGAGAACATGCAAACTCCACATAGAGAGTTACCTGGGGCTGGAATTGGACCCGGATCCCTGGCACTGTGAGGTTGTGAGGCAATGTATCCACTGTGACACCTTCAACTAAGGGAAACAACTGTGACGTATCCAATCTGTCCATGTCTCTCAATCTTATACGCCTCAATCATGCCCCTTCAGTCTTCTCTGCTCCAGTGAAAACAACCCATGCCTAGGCAACCTCTCCTCATAATTTGAATGTTCCATCCCAGGAAACATCTTCTGCACCCTGTCCAGTGCAATCACATCCTTCCGATAACGTGGCGACCAGAACTACACACAGTACTCCAACTGTGGCCTCACCAAAGTTCTATACAATTCCAATATGACTTCCCTGTTTTTGTAATCTATGCCTCAACTGATACAGGCAAGAGTCCCATATGTCTTTTTCACTACCCTACTCATGGGCCCTTTCACTTTCAGAGACCTATGGACAAATACACCAAGGTCCCTTTGTTCCACAGAACTTCCTAGTGTCCTACCATTCATTGAGCACTTTCTCGTCATATTATTCCTTCCAAAATGTATCACCTCACACTTTTCAGGGTTAAATTCTATCTTCCACTTCTCTACCCATTTGACTACTCCGTCTATATCTTATACTAGTCCAAGACACTTTGTCTCAGTATTAACTACTTGGCCAATCTCTGTGTCATTCACAAACTTACTAATCCTATCCCTCATATCATCAATGTATTTTATATAAATGGTAGCTAATAGCGGGCCCAACACAGATTCCTGTGGTAAGCCGCTGGACACTGGTTTCCAGTCACTAAAGCAGCCTTATGTCACCACCCTATGTCTCCTACAACTGAGCCAATTTTGAATCCATTTTGTCAAATTATCCTGTCCCATGTAAATTTACCTTCTCTACAAGTAGTTCTCAACCTTCTCTTCAAGAGTAGTGATGCAGATTAACTTAGGGTATTCACATGAATAATGTTTCGATAAGTCTCTAAAAAGCTATATGCATGATGTGATAATGAACCTTGCTCTTTCGAAGCATTTAAAGAATGCTTCAAGGATTGTACAAATCTTTCAGCTAATCCATTGGTTGATGGAAGGTAAGGTGTGGATGTTATATGTTGATTACCATTTACTTTGAGATAATCCTCAAGCTCTTGTGAAGTAAACTGTGAACAATGTGTTCCAGTTTACCAAATCCTGCAAAAACTTTGTCAAGTTTTTCGAAGGTTTGTTCAGCTGTAGTAAATCTTATGATAACTGCTTCTGGCCACTTTGAGTGCACATCAGTTATGACAAAGAATATGTAACCCTCAAACAGACCAATAAAATCTACATGTGACCATTGCCATGACGTTTTAGACCATTCCCAAAGGTGTAAATAAGACAACAATAGTGTATTTCTTATTCATGCACAGGATTGACAAAGTCCCACCTTTTCTTCAATCCAGACCTGGCCACCAATAAAAAGCTACATGCTAATTCCTTCACCTGGACTATATCACGATATCCTTCTTTTAGTTGTTCAAGAACTCTTCCACACAGACTAGGAGGAATGATCACTTGGCTTCTTGACAACGGACACCATCTTGGATGGTCAACTCAAACTTCCTTGCCACATATGGTTTCACATCAGGATACATTCCAGATCTCACTCCTTTGAACACTGTATCTATCACCTTCCCCATCATGGGATCATTTCTGGTATGTCTCTGGGCTTGAAAAGTTGACACAGGCAAATGATCTATGAGTGAAAAGTAAAGAATATTAGTAAACCTAGTTGGTGGCATCTGCTCAATATGTAAAGGTAAGCGTGATAATACAGCAGCATTGGCAATACTTTATATCATATGAGTGGGCAAAAAGGATCAATGACTATTTTACAATCAGATAGCAGCTAACAATGGTATGTCTTATACGGCCCAAAAATAATAGTTAAGGGTCGATGATCAGTCAATAATGTGAAATGATGGCCGTATAAATAATGATGAAACCTTCGTATGCCAAAAAATTATACTCAATTCTTCTTTTTCTAGATGAATATAGTTAGAATCAGCATGACTCAGAGTATGCAAAGCAAAAGCTCTTGATCATTCTTCTCCCAAAGGCATAACATGTGCCCCACTGCATAAGGTAAAGCACCACAAGCAAGAACTAATGGTACCTTCAGATTAAAATGAACCAGTAATTCAGACTTTAGCAAAGCATCTTTGACATCTTTATATGCTTTCTCACAGGGCTGTTGTTCAGTCCCACGACAATTTCACACATAGTAAATAATGCAATGGCTTCAATAACGTAGCTAAATTAGAAACAAATTTGCCATAATAATTTACCAATCCTCAAAAAAGACCTCAATTGCATCACATTTGTCAAATGTGGTGCTTCTAAAATGACATCCATCATTTTAGGTGCTTTATGTAGGCCTTTGCTATCAGTAATGTGATCCAAATGCTGGACTGATGTCTGGAGAAAATAATACTTTGGAGATGCAGATGCTTGAAGGTATTCCTAAACTAATCTAAATTATTCAAGAACTCTTTTTCACTGGACCCTGTAATTAGAATATCCAGCTAACATTGTACATCAGAGAGACTATTGAAAACCTAATCCATTGATCTTTGTATGAGGGCTGATGCGGATGTTATTTCGAAAGGCAATCTTTTATGATGAAAAATACCTTTATGAGTAATAATGGTAAGCAATGGTTGAGATTTAGAAGATACATTCATCTGTAACTTCTTGTAAAAGATCAATCTAGCCAAATTTTCTGCCCACCTAATAACCCAGCAAACAAATCAATTAAAGGAAGCAGATATTAATCAGTGCAGAACACTAGACTCATGGATGTTTTAAAATAACTATAAATATGAACTGAACCATCTGGTTTCACAACAAGGAAAAGGGGGGTAGCCTAGTCACTCACTGTAACCAGCTCTAAAACATCAGTGTTAACAAGTTGTATTAATTCTTTTTTGATCTTGGGATGAATTGCTAATGATACACTCTTGCTTTGAGACTTTTTCGTTGACTATTAGGCTTTATCTTGAGTTTCGCTTGAGCTCCCTTCATTGATCCAAATGTCTCTGTGAATACACTCTTGTATTTATCCAGAAGGTGCTGTAGGTATGTTTTGGCATCGACCAATCTGTTGACAGCATTCAAGTTAAGCTTCATCTTCTCCGACCATGATGTCCCAAAATGGAGCTGGAAAATTACCAAGGATCAAATGGAAAGGCAATATCGCTGTTTGTCCACTCAACCATACCTTAACTATGATGTAACTTTTTAATGGCACCACGATGTAACTTTTTAATGGTACAATCTCTTTCATGTGTGCACTTAAATTCACATCAGGTGGCTCTAAAGGAAGATGTTTCAGCGTTTGTTGGTATGTAGTCTCAGGATTAAAGATACAGCAGTACCAGTATCAACCTCCATCCTAATATGTTGTCCACTTAACTTCAGAATCATCCAGGGTCTATATGATGAACCCCGTATGGGTAAGAAGTTCAGTTGGAGCTCTTCATCATATTTATGAACATTCTCTTCTTCATAGTCGTAATTCTTTTCTTCCGTGTTGTACACTCTTTTTGTAAAATGCAAATTGTTCTTTTTGGAGGCTCTTCTGAATATTCTTTTCGAGAGAAGCTGGTTTGGTCCAACAAGTTTTTATAATGATCCATTTTGCCACAATTCTTGTACTGACTATCTTTACTCCAGCATTCACTTGGTGAATGGTCCATTTTGCCACATCTGTGGCATGTTTATTGCTGTTTTGACTTCTTGTCTGTAGTTCCCAATTTGTGGATCTTCATTCCTGCACCACATTGTGGCATCTACTTAGCAACCAGTTCCATCGACCCTGTGATTTCTGCCACTGTATTTAAAGTCAAAGCATGTTCAGTAAGCAATCTTCTTTAGATAATTTCATTTTAGAGACCACAAACCAAACAATCTCAAAGAGTATTTTCTAATGACTCACCAAAGTCACAATGTTGTGTCAGCTTTTTTAAGGTTACCACAAATGGAGCAATGCTTTTGCCTTCCACTTGATTCCTTAGGTGGAAGCTAAACCATTCTGTGATGATCAGTGGTTTTGTAGAGTACGGTGGCACAGTGATTAGCACTGCTGCCTCACAGCGCCAGGGTTCCGGGTTCGATTCCTGGCTTGCGTCATTGTCTGTGCGGAGACTGCACATTCTCCCCGTGTCTGGGTGGGTTTCCTCTCACAGTCCAAAAGACGTGCTGGTTAGGTGCATTGGTCATGCTAAATTCTCCCTCAGTGTACCCGAACAGGCACCAGAGTGTGGTGACTAGGGGATTTTTACAGTAACTTCATTGCAGTGTTAATGTTAGCCATCTTATGACTAATAAATAAACTTTACATTACTTCACTAATGCTCTTCAAGAAATGTTGTCAAGTCGTCGAAAGTTTTGATTCCTGGATTTGCTGGATGAACCAAGTTCTGGAACAAATTGAAGGTTTTACTTCCTATTGTTCTGAGAAAAGCTGATACAAGCATCTCGTCTGCAATTTAATTTGCTTGTACAAAGTACTGAAACTGCTCAGATTAGAAACTTCATGATTAATTTTCTTCATTGAAAGGCTCTATGGATCCTAATTGACTTGCTCATTTCTCTTGCAGACACTAGCAACTTGAGACTGCTGTACATTTTTTTATCGTCTTCGCAGTGCTTCCCTTTTTATCCAGGAGACCATTAACTTGGTGCATATTTTTTAAATAACCCCAGCCATACAGCAAAGCATCCCTTCTTTTCAAATATGCCCGATACTATCTGGAATCGTACCCATCTCTGATCAGAAAACAAAAACCCTCTTTTAAAACCACACAAAGAATCTTCTCTTACATGACCTACCTGGCACTCCAATGTTTAATCATGTTGTTGCTTCTTCCCCAGTCTTGTAATATTTGAAGGACCCAAAATGTTTTTCTTCTACTTAGGATCTCTTCTCGATGTCATCGATGAAACAAAATCCCAATTCATCGTCCATTCTTTTTGTATTTCCCTAACTATGCTTGGAGTTGAGGGCTTTAAACAAAAAGAAAAGGTGTGGTTTGCACACGTAGATTCAAAATAACAACAATAGATTTATTGGTGAGATATCGCCTGTATAGAGTACAAACTGACAGTAAAAGCAGCAACCTGTGCAACACCCTAACGACATCATGTGAACAGCTTTTCAAGCAATCATGCAACCCTTTTCAATAAAGAAAGGAACAACAGTTCTGCTTTGTGTACTCTGATTCATGCTAAATCTAGCTATGCTCAACTAAAAAAGATTTAAGTATAATGTTTTGGAGTACAGTGGCTTCATCATTATTTATGTTTTACTGTTTTTTACCTTCTGGGATTCACATCCCTGGTCTCCCTCCCTGCCCTCCTGGTAAAATTGTGCCATTTCTTTTATTAATCTTCCAGCTAAAATTTCACACCTTACTAAATTGCATGTGATCTGTCCTGTGTCTTCTCATTTTAGCATTCATCCAATGTCCTCCTGAGATCTGTCACTATTTTCCTTATTGCTTGCCACTGGTTGAGGATTGTCATTTGCAAACTTTGAAATGACCCCCTGATGTAGCGAAATCCATAATTCAATTCACACCCAAAAACTAATTTTGCCCTCAGAACCTAAACTACGGCTGGTTTATTGGAAGCAATTGGAATAGTGCTATAACAATTCAAATTAATTGGAAAATGTATCCTGTGCATCATCCACGTAGTGCGATTTAATTTTTAAGTGCATGTTTATTCAAATTGAGCTTTAATTAGTAGGTTTCTTGGAAATTAGGCTACAATGCACTGAGCCTCAGAAAACATCATCTCCCAGAGTTTTTAATGTGTAACTGTTTTAATTCATTGCCATAGTAACCGTTAATGAGAGGGTGGGTTATTGAAGTGTTTCAATCACTGAATAAAATGGCTGATCTGTTTGTGTTTCAAGTTCCACATTCCCATCCACCCCCAATAATCTTTGATTCCCTTGCCAAACAAGAATCCATCTACATCCACCTCTCAATATTCAATGCCCGCCTCCACTGCCTTCTGAGGTACAGAGTTGCAAATCACCACAACACTTTGGGAGGAAGAAGTTCTCTTCATCTCTGTCCCGAAAAGGGGACCCCTGATTTTAAAACAGTGCCCCCCTCTACCCCCCACCCCCTCCCCAATTTCTGAACTCACTCACAAGAGGAAACATTCTTTCGACATCCACCTTGTCAAGACCTCTCAGGATCTAACATACGTCAATCTAATAAGCACCACCTTTCTATACTTGAGTGGAAGCAAGGATCAACATCTACCCTACCATCCATGCTGGGCGTCAGATATGACATTCACGAGCGATGGCAAATTGGTAATTGTTAATGAACATGGATTAAATAGTTATTTTTACAAACTTTGGGGCTCCATCATGGTAACTAGTTGTCTTGAGATGATGTAGCTCCCTACAGTTCTGAAACGCAAGCCAATACAATTATTCTTAGTGAAATAGATGATCAATGAGCCTATATTCGTCAGCTGCGATTATCACCTTTGGCAAGACCATAATCGCAGATGGTAACAGAATTCTAAGCAGGGTTTGGCAACCTCGTGCTAGCAAGTGTTGAAGACCTCTGAACAGAAGTGCTCATCAATGAGTCATAGGGCCTTCTGGCTACGATTTACCATCTGCCATCTGCTGTTGATTCTATTTTTGCTGTGACAGAATTCGACAATCTACTTGTAGTCACGCCACTCTCTCCTGCTCGCTGACTTAAATCTTGACACGTCTGTACTACACTCTTCACTGTTGGTGATCCCTTGCCAAATTAGTTAATTCTCCAATATCATAGCAGATTAAACCATAGGGACCAATTTCACTTGAAAGTATCAAAGCAATTAAAGCTATAAGTCAAAAGCATCCTGTATGCCTTTACTAAACACCCTACAATAGGAAAAAGGGTAGTAGATGATTTTTTTCTCTTTGGTTTATTGAGCTTTTGAACCACTAATTGTTGTGGGAATAGACTGGCAAGAAGCTTGGTCGTGAGACTACCTTAATGGGATAAAGTCCAAACAAGTTTACCAAGCTTTCAGGTTAACTACAAACAATAAACTCAGGCAGTGATTTACAGTCTAATATGGGCTATATATTTCCCATGTGGATGATAGGGATTGGATTGCATGAAGACTCCTCTTCATGCTGCTTTTGTTTGTTTTCTGGGTCTTCAAGTTTTTTTTCTCTCTCTTTCTCATCTTGTCTTCTTGTTTCTAGATTTTTCTCTGCTGTACAAAAGGCAGAAGAAAGGTCTCTTTTATTCTTATCAAATTGTGACCCTCCCTCTCCCCAATCATCTTCGTCAAAATGGTGATCATGCTTTTCTTGGCCAACTAGGAATACACAGTATGGCTGCCTTACATAATTACATAACATCCTTTGTATTTACCTCAAGGTTCTCTTATCCCAAAGAGAGAGAGAGAGACAACTACATGCCATTTTCGTCTTTACGTTACATGAGCAGCATCTCACAGATTGTCTTCAAAGATCTTAGTGTTTGATGCAGCGAGCTGTTTAACACTTGATGTAATTTTCCCAAGGTTCCATTATCTTGGCTCCTTTACTATATTGTGCCTTATTTCTACATTCTGCCCCTTTACTATTCTAAGAAAAGGTACCTAATACAGTAAAGTGTTATTTCTATTTAAGTTAGATTTTAAAATTTATTATTCTGGTTTGTAGCCCAATGATCTTACCGGCTGTAAGCATGAGGCAGAATAAGACAGCAACCAATTTTTGATGGAGGATAAAGAGCTGGAATTTAATGAATTGGGAGTGGGAGTGCAAGTGAAGGCTGATGGGACACGGTTGACCTGATGCAGCATGTGACGTGGACAGCCATATTTAAGACATGCTGGAGGTTTTATATAGTTGAGTTGGTGCGTGAGCCTTCAGGGAAGACAAAGCTCAAGGTTATTAGACATATTCAGCATTGCCAAAATTCACGTTCTTAGTGACAAGGTGACACAGTGGTTAATACTGCTACCTCACAACACTGAGGAACCAGGTTCAATTGCTGGCTTGAGTCCCTATCTGTGTGGAGTTTGCACATTCTCCCCGTGTCTGCGTGGGTTTCCTCCAGTGCTCCAGTTTCCTCACACAGTCTGAAAGATATGCTGGTTAGGTGCATTGACCCAAACATGTGCTGGAGTGTGGTAACCAGGAGAATTTCACAGTAACTTCATTGAACATAAGAACATAAGAAATAGGAGCAGGAGTAGGCCATCTAGCCCCTCGAGCCTGCCCCGCCATTCAATAAGATCATGGCTGATCTGTCGTGGCTCAGTTCCACATTCCCGCCCTCTCCCCATAACCCTTAATCCCCTTGCCTATCAAAAACCTATCAACCCGCATCTTAAAAATATTTAGCGAGGCAGCCTCCACCACTTTAACGGGCAGAGAATTCCAGAGGTTCACCACCCTTTGAGTGAAGAAGTTCCTCCTCAACTCTGTTCTAAACCGCCCCCCCTTTATCTTGAGGCTGTGCCCTCTAGTCCTACTGTCCTTTCTGAGCAGGAAGAGCCTCTCCACCTCTATCCTATCCATCCCATTCATCATCTTATACGTCTCAATGAGATCTCCCCTCATTCTTCTAAACTCTAACGAGTACAAGCCTAGTTTATTCAGCCTCTCCTCATAGTTCAACCCCCTCAACTCTGGTATCAGCCTAGTAAACCTCCTCTGCACTCCCTCCAAGGCCAAAATATCCTTGCGTAAGTGCGGCGACCAAAACTGCACACAGTACTCCAGCTGCAGCCTCACCAGTGCCCTATACAGCTGCAGCAAGACCTCCCTACTTTTATATTCAATCCCTCTCACTATGAAGGCCAGCATCCCATTCACCTTCCTGACCACCTGCTGCACCTGTAGGCTGGGTTTTTGCGACTCGTGCACAAGGACCCTGAGGTCCCTCTGCACCGTCACATGCTGCAGTTTTTCGCCACATAAGTAATAATCCTTCCTACCATTATTCCTACCAAAGTGGACAACCTCACATTTGCCAACATTAAATTCCATTTGCCAGTTCCTGGCCCATTCGCCCAGCCTATCTAGATCCTTCTGCAGACTCTCCACACCCTCCTCACAATTTGCTGTTCCACCAATCTTGGTGTCATCAGCAAATTTCGACACCATACACTCGGTTCCCTCCTCCAGATCATCTATATAAATGGTAAATAGCTGAGGCCCCAGCACCGACCCCTGGGGCACTCCACTAGTCACCAACCGCCAATCCGAATAGCACCCGTTGACCCCCACTCTCTGCCTCCTATTTGACAGCCAATCCTCTATCCACGCTAACACCCTACCCCCAACTCCATGCCCCCTGACCTTCTGCAATAACCTCCTATGAGGCACCTTGTCAAACGCCTTCTGAAAATCAAGAAACACCACATCCACCGGCTCTACTCTATCCACCACCCTAGACACATCCTCATAGAACTCCAATAAATCTGTCAGACACTGCTTCCCCTTAACGAAACCGTGCTGCGTCTGCTCTATCAAACAATTCTCCTCAAGATGCCTCACTATTTTCTCCTTGATCACGGATTCTAACATTTTTCCTACAACAGATGTTAAACTAACCGGCCTATAATTCCCTGAGTTTTGCCTGCTACCCTTTTTAAACAACGGCGTAACATTAGCCGTTTTCCAATTTTCCGGCACTTCCAGAATCCAGCAACGTTTGGAAAATAAGCACCAAGGCATCCACTACCACCTCCGCCATTTCTTTCAGAACCCTCGGATGCATTCCATCCGGTCCTGGGGACTTGTCCACAATCAGTCCCTCCAGTCTGTCAAGCACTGCAGTGTTAATGTTAGCCTTACTTGTGACTAATAAATAAACTTTTGTTTTAACTGCACTAGCTCACAACATGGGTTCAGCAGAAGTTGAGCTGCAGCACCAGTAGGGAAATGGAAACACTTCAACACCTTCAATAGAGAAGATCAGGCAAATAGAAGAGTCATCCAGTCCATTGTCATTGAGCATTCTTTGAAAGGATTATTTAACTGATTCCCACTTCCCTTTTCCTTTCCCATAACCCTGCAATTTTATTTTCTCCTCAAATATATACCCTACCATTGAATTTGCAATCATAGAGGGGAATTTTCCTCTCCAGGCTTTGGGGTGGTGGGATAGCGATGGTTGTGGAATATCCCATGGGAGTCCCGAAATGTGCTTTACATTGGCAGGATTTCCCACCGCAACCCTCCACCATCAATGACGTAATGGGTGTGTTGCATAATCCATCAGAAGTGCACAGCTGAGTGTAGCATCCTGGGCAGGAAGTGAGGGGGAGGACGGGGGGGGAGCTGTGGTGGTGGTGGTGGTGGATAGAGGATCATGCCCGGGCAACACCCTGGCACAGCCACCTAAAACTGAACCCCCACAACTTTGTGCAGGAACTGCCCTCCTTGGGGGGCGAGGGAAATTCCGCGGTGGGGTGGGATGGGGTTCCATGGGAGTGAGGGAAGTTCCATGGTGGAATGGGTTCCATCGGGGAAAGGACATTCTGTGATGGGGGATGGAGCGTAGTTCTATAGTGGGGTGGGTTCTGTGGGGGGAGAGGGGGGGAGGAGGAGTTCCATAATTTGGTGGGGGGGGGGTGGTGAGGGGGTTTGCTGGGGGGCTGAATCAGAGCCCACCAAGTCAGCGTGACATCGTGGGAACTACTTCTTCACTAATTATTTTCTAAGAGCCTGAAAATACGTTGGAGGAAGCTGTCCTTGGAACTGCTGACTTCCACTCTGGCCTTCACAACCGCTGCTCCACCCTGCCAAATAATTCCGCCCCCGGTATTACACAGCATTTACAACTCAGAAGCAGGCCATTCAGCCCTACTGGTCTATGCCAGCCCTTATTCTCCATGATTTTGATTTGATCTGATTTATCATTGTCACATGTATTAACAAATAGTGAAAAATATTGTTTCTTGCATGCTACCCAGACAAGGCATGCCATTCATAGAGAAGGAAACGAGAGAGTGCTGAATGTAGTGTTACAGTCATAGCTAGGGCTTCGAGGAAGATCAACTTAATGCAAGGTAGATCCATTCAAAATTCCAGTGGCAGCAGGGAAGAAGCTGTTCTTGAGTCAGTTGGTACGTGACCTCAGACTTCTATACCTTTTTCCCATGAGCTTCCTCCCATCCCCCTGCTTCCAGCCCTATCGGCCTATCCTGCTATTCCTTAGTTATCTAGCTTCTATTCCCTTAATGTTTGCCAACATTAAGGGCATTTAAATGGTCAATGGATAAACATATGGATGATATTGGAATAGTGTAGGTTGGATGGGCTTTAGATTGTTTCCACAGGTTGGCGCAACATCAAGGGCCAAAGGGCCTGTACTGCGCTGTAATGTTCTATGTTCTATCCTATCCTCTGAAACCATTCCACACAGTCACAAAGGCCACGTTCTAACCACTTTCTGGGTAAAGATTATTGGAATGCTGAAATGATTATTGGATTTGTTGGTGACCATCATATGTTGATTGTTGCTGGTTCTGGACTCCCCCTCAAGTAGGAATATCTCCTCTTTCATCATTTTAAAAGCCTCCATCAGTTCACCTCATGCCTTTTCCAGAGAAAAGCGCCCAAACCTGTCCAATCTTTCCCCCATAAGTATATTCTCTCAGTTCTGACATTATCCTTGTAACTCCTTTGATAGACCTTCCCCTGGGCCTCTGTTAAATGGAAAATGAAGAAGTTCCACTCGGGTGTCAATGATACGAAGTGTGTGAGAGGATATTAAAACTGCGGGAGCTGAGCATGTCTCAGGAACAGGAGGAGTGGGCGGACAGTGTCTTTTAAAGGAGGCGCAGGAGTGAGCGAGAGAAGGTAACTACACAGATAGAGAAGGATGGCTCTCAGAGAAGGTGGGAGGAACTTGTGAGACATAGATTGCACACTACTTGTTCACATCCCTGAAAAAATACCAGCTAAAAAGTGTGGTTCATTCACGACAAGTGGAGTTAATACCTGTAATCGTGTGAGAAATCTGTTTTGTACCTTCCTCCTGGTACTCTGCAGTGGGGACACACAACTAATGCACTCCCTACAATGTTCATTTCCATAAAAAATGCAAAGAACAATTCCCAATCATCAAAGAAAACTATTTAGCTGCGGGCATGAAGCAAATGTTTCATTTTTACCAATATTATGAGAAATGAACTTCTGAAGGCTTTTATAAATAAGTAATTTGAGGCCACCACATGATTTATATGGAGACTTCCTCCACGAGCAGATGTCCCCCATTAGCATCTGAATAAGCGTTGTGATCCGGACCAGGCTAATTTCTTTTCAGCTTGACATTTTAATTTAAGTATAAACCTCTTTTACTTCAACTTTTATGAGTCACAATGATACTTGGGAGCCTCAGGAAGGCTTGCTGCAATATCTAATAGCTCATGTTTATTCACAACTCAACAAGTGCCGCGGTTATTTACTGGGCGACGGTGACAAGTGCCTCATCTTTCATTAAAATGCTAAAAGTGTCAGCAGTTAGGATGATGAACTCGGGGAAGGTTTAGCATGTTGCGAATGCTGAATGCAGGTCAGCACAGATGCATGCTAATGCCACATTAAAGCCCTCGTTTCATCGATGTGCAGTGGAATAATTACCAGACAACATTTTGCATAACACACCTCTGGGGTTCTGCTGAGACCCCAGAATTCGGAAAAGCAGGCTCAGTTTCTGAACACAATCACAATAAACCATCACTTCCACCACAGTCACTAGATTGCAAGCTAATTGAACGGTAAAGTAGTTCCATTAGTAAGATGTCATTAATAAGAAGGGGTAATTTGACAAGGAAGTATACTATGCAAAGTCAGACACTGGGAAGTTCCAAAGAACAAAGGGACCTTGGCCTGTTTGTCCATAAATCCCTGAAGGTGGAAACAGGTTAATAGGGTGGTGAAAAAGGCATATGGCACGCTTACCTTTATCAATTGGGATATAGATTACAAAAGCAGAGAGGTCATGGTGGAGTTGTATAGAGCTTTGGTGAGGCCACTGCTGGTGTATTGTGTGCAGTTCGGGTCGCCACTTTATAGGAAGGATGTGATCGCACTGGAAGGGGTGCAGAGGAGGTTCACCAGGATGTTACCTGGGATGGAACATTTAAGTTATAAAGAGAGGTTGAATAGGTTTGGGTTGTTTTCTCTGAAGCAGAGAAGACTGAGAGGCAACCTGATTGAGGTGTTCAACATTATGAGGGACACGGTCAGACTTGACATGCCAGTTCTGAACTGTAGTATTCTGTGAGGGGGGTGGGGCAAACAAGCAGATTTTGTTGCACAGAAGGATTTAAGTGTGAAAAATTACAGTTTGGTTGTAATTATCAGGGATGAGGATATGTTCTAACTGCATTAATGTCCAACGCTTACCTTTGATCTGTCAAGCAAGGAAAAGAGTTACAATTTGTCCACTACACTTAGTACCTGTGAAAGAGCTTACAGCTCAGAAACAGGGCATTCACCCAGTTCTGAAGAAATCATTCAAACAGCTGAGGAGGCTGTTTGACCCTTTTGCCTTTGGTCTCCATGTGCAGTGACCCTGAGAGGAAGCACTTGGTGTTCGTTGATGCCCTTGAGGCCTTCCATGACTGGAGTGCGTAGCAATAACATTCCCATTTGAAATAAAAAACCCTTTTGTTTTAATTACGATTTGCAGTTTACTTTCTGCGCCCCTTTGTTAAGAAAAAACTCTTTAACACCATGAGTGGCTTGGGCCTGGAATGCTCTGTGTGGTAGAGGCAGGTTCAGTTGAGGCATTCAAGAGGTCATTAGATGAATTGAATAGAATTAATGTGCAGGGTTATGGGGAAGAGACAAGGAAATGGCACTAAATCATGATGCTCATTTGGAGAGCCAATAAGAACATAAGAAGTAGGAGCAGGAGTAGGCCATCTAGCCCCTCGAGCCTGCCCCGCCATTCAATAAGATCATGGCCGATCTGTTGTGGCTCAGTTCCACTTTCCCGCTTTCTCCCCATAACCCTTAATTCCCTTGCCTACCAAAAACCTATCTACCCGTGTCTTAGATATATTTAGCGAGGCAGCCTCCACCACTTCAATGGGCAGAGAATTCCAGAGATTCACCACCCTTTGAGTGAAGAAGTTCCTCCTCAAATCCGTTCTAAACTGCGCCCCCTTATCTTGAGGATGTGCCCTCTAGTCCTACTGTCCTTTCTGAGCAGGAAGAATCTCTCCACCTCTACCCTATCCATTCCCTTCATTATCTTATACGTCTCTATTAGATCCCCCCTCATCCTTCTAAACTCCAACGAGTACAGACCCAGTCTATTTAGTCTCTCTTCATAGTCCAACCCCCTCATCTCCAGTATCAGCCTGGTGAACCTCCTCTGCATGCCCTCCAAGGCCGAAATATCCTTGCGCAAGTGCGGCGACCAAAACTGCACACAGTACTCCAGCTGCGGCCTCACCAGTGCCCTGTACAGTTGCAGCAAGACCTCCCTGCTTTTATATTCTATCCCCCTCGCTAAAAAGGCCAGCATCCCATTCGCCTTCTTGATCACCTGCTGCACCTGCAGACTGGGTTTTTGCGACTCATGCACAAGGACCCCCAGGTCCCTCTGCACCGTAGCATGCTGCAGCTTTTTGCCCTTTAAATAGTAATCCCTCCTACTATTTTTCCTGCCAAAGTGGATAACCTCACACTTGCTAACATTATACTCCATCTGCCAGGTCCTCGCCCACTCGCTCAGCCTATCTAGATCCCTCTGCAGACTTTCCACACCCTCCGCACAATTTGCTTTTCCACTTATCTTCGTGTCATCAGCAAATTTCGAAACTGTACACTCAGCTCCCTCCTCCAGATCATCTATATAAATGGTAAATAGCTGAGGCCCCAGCACCGATCCCTGGGGCACTCCACTAGTCACCAACTGCCAATCAGAATAGCACCCATTGATACCGACACTCTGCCTCCTATTTGACAGCCAATCCCCTATCCACGCTAACACCTTACCCCCAACTCCATGCCCCCTAACCTTCTGAAGCAACCTTTTGTGCGGCACCTTATCAAACACCTTCTGAAAATCGAGAAACACCACATCCACCGGTTCCCCTCTGTCTACCGCACTAGTCACATCCTCATAGAATTCCAATAAATTTGTCAAACACGACTTCCCCTTAACGAATCCATGCTGCGTCTGTTCTGTCAAACAATTCTTCTCTGGGTGCCTCACGATTTCTTCTTTGATGACAGACGGATTCCAGCATTTTTCCAACAACAGACGTTAAACTAACCGGCCTATAATTCCCTGCCTTTTGCCTGCTACCTTTTTTGAACAACGGCGTAACATTAGCCATTTTCCAATCTTCCGGCACTTCCCCGGAATCCAGCAAAGTTTGGTAAATAATCACTAAGGCGTCTACTATCATCTCTGCCATTTCCTTCAGAACCCTGGGATGCATTCCATCCAGACAATGCAGACATGATGGGCCAAATGGCCTCTTTCTGTGCCATAACAGTTCTGTAATTCTGTAACTTTGACTAATGGCAATGTCATCCTAAATGTCACTGAAAAGAAAACAAGACCATTCAGCCCAACTGGTCAAGGCCAGTGTTCACAAGACTCCTCCCACTCTATTTCATCTAAACCAATTAGCAGATCCTCTATTCCTCTTTTTCTCCTGAGTTTATCCAGCTTCCCCTGAAATTCATCAACGTTAAGTGGATTGGCTAAATTGACCCTTAGTGTCCCAGGATGTGTAGGCTGGGTGGTTTAAAGTTTTTTATAGTTTATTTATTAGTGTCACAAGTAGGCTTACATTGACATTTCAATGAAGTTACTGTGAAAAGCCCCTAGTCGGCACAGTCTGACACTTGTTCGGGTACACTGAGGGTGAATTTAGCGTGGCCAAGGCACTTAACCAGTATGTCTTTCGGACTGTGGGAGGAAACCCAAGTAGAAAAGGGGAGAGGAGAATGTGTAGATTCTGCACAGACAGTGACCCAAACCAGGAATCAAACCCAGCTCTCTGGCATTATGAAACAGCAGCACTAACCACTATACCACTGAGGTAAATGCTTGGGGTTACAGGGATAGGAGAGGAGGAGAGTCAATGTAGACTTAATGGGCCGAATGGTCCCTTTCTGCACTGCTGGGACTAACATTTATAATCAAAATGGTTTGATTACAAATTTTATATATGTAGCCATCAATAAGGTGTGCTACGCCTGTTGGCCTTACAAAACATTGCCTCAATTTCTTTTGCAATGTTACATGAGTGACTTGTGAGTGACTCCTGGGGAAGGCTGCCAATCTCAAAGTGAAGCCAGGGAACAAAGAAATCTATCTGAGACGTCTGAAGTGGCTTTTAGCTCAGCTTTTATTGGGCAAATTCTCCCTTTCTTCTCCTCCATCGACAAAATAAGAGCTGCTTTTGGAGAAGAAGTAAATAGACTTCCATTTCACAGTCGCTGTGATTTAGCTGACAGCATGGCATCAGCTGTAAGCATCCCCATGATTTCAATTATTAATTTCCAATATTTTGCACCAGGCCTTCAATGCTTACAAATCACCAGGCCCCCCCGAATAGATGTAAGTTTTATAAAGCAAACTGGCATTAAAAATACTTCACCGTTGAAAGTCTGAAGCTTTGCTATTCCAATGAGAGCCGTTTCATTAATTTATGTGCAGCACAGAAGCAGAATTCACAATGACAAAGCTGTAAATTACCTGACTTACAGTGGTCCACCTGTAGGAAAATGCTACATAGGCATCTTCCTGCCAACAGAATAACTTAAAGCTGATACTGTACTCCTCCCCGCCTCACCCCGCAACATAGCTGTGTTTGCAAGGAGCTCCTTATAGAAACAAACCACAGCCATGGCTTTCCCCCGATTTACATCAAATGCTGAGATCATCATAGATTCTACACCCGTGACATGCTCCTTACAAATACGACAGCTTTAGAGTTTGCCAAAACTGATTCAGTCCGCATCTCCTATTCCTCTCCATCGTCTGATTCCTCTACATTCAACACCATTCCAATGGAAACACTAATCTGGGCCTGGATTTTTATTATTATTATTTATTTGCGGCATATGGGTGTTGCTAACTGGCCAGCATTTATTACCCATCCTTAGTTGCCCAAGAGCAGTTGAGAGTCAACCACATTGCTGTGGCTCTGGAGTCACATGTAGGCCAGACTAGGTAAGGATGGCAGATTTCCTTCCCTAAAGGACGTTAGTGAACTGGATGGGTTTTTGTGGCAATTGACAATGGTTTCATTGCCATCAGTATTTTCTTAATTTAATTCCAGATATTTTTTATTGAATTCAAATTCCACCATCTGCTATGGCAGGATTCGAACTTGTGTCCCCAGAACAGTAGTTGAGTTTCTGGATTAATAGTCTAGAGTTAAGTGTCTCCTTCTGATTTTACTTGCAGTGACGGGAAGCTAGTGCCAAGTGTCCAATCTGACAGTGATGCCGGGCTGACTAGTGGACCATCATGCGTGCTGCCTCCTTTATAACCACCCTCTACACGTTTGAGGCCTCACTAGGACTTCCCATCTCTGTTTTTTTCCCTTCTCCCTGTCTTTCCACCTCCCACCTGCTCTCCCACCTCAAAAATTACACTAGGGCCTGCTGTCTAGGCCTCTGCAAAACCCCAGACTTCCTTTAAAATCCAGGCTCCATACAGCACACTTTCCTCCGGGACTGTTGTAGTCCCAAGAGTGGCCTCCACTCATACAATGATAGAGTCCCTACAGTGCAGAAAAGGCCATTCAGCCCGTTGAAACTGCACCAACTCTCTGACAGAGTATCTTACCCAAGCTCTCTCCCCTAGCTTATTCCCGTAATTCCACACATTTTACCATGGTTAATCCACCTAACCTACACATCGAGACACAAAGGGGCAATTTAGCATGGCCAATCCATCTAAACTGTTGATGGCACTGTGGGAACCAGAGAACTACCTGCCATTTTAGGGCAGCATGATAGCACGGTGGTTAGCACTGCTGCTTCACAGCTCCAAGGACTTGGGTTCAATTCCCAGCATGGGTCACTGCCTGGGTGGAGTTTGCACATTCTCCTCGTGTCTGTGTGGATTTCCTCCGGGTGCTCTGATTTCCTCCCACAGTCCAAAAGGTGTGTGGGTTAGGTTGATTGACCATGCTAAAATTGCCCTTTAATGCCCTGAGATGCATAGGTTAGAGGGATTGGTGGGTAAAATATCTTGGCATATGGGGGTAGGGCTTGGGTGGGATTGTGGTGGGTGCAGACTCGATGGGCCAAATGGCCTCTTTCTGTACTGTAGGGTTTCTATGATTTGATTGGCCAGCAATTCTTGGAGCCAGAACTTTCACCCCCAATGGAGGTGAAGGCTCGCCTCAAAGGGTAGGGATAGGCTGGCCCTGCTCCTTGCTAAAATCCAGCCCATGCACTCAGTCCCTACAAAGCATCTGTCAAATGAATAGTCAGTGCCCCACAATTGTTGCTGGAGTTTTATTCCTTCATTTTGGGCAACAAAAGAAAATTAATTTGTTGCTAAAGATGAATTTCTCAGGGCTCCTGAGAGGATAAATAATCTCAGAAAGAAATTGCATTCTTCTAAAGGAGAGGTCTTTAAAATAATGGAACATTTTGATCGAGCAGGTGGAGAGAAGATGTTTCCACTTGTGAGGGAGAAGAGAACTGGAGTCCATGTAGAATACACATTTACCAGCAGGAATAGGGTTAATTTAAACACTATTAATTTCTCATTTACTGCCCCTCCATATACAGGAAGGTGCTTCTGATTTGCTCCCCCTTTATAAGGAGTGGCACTTTTTCCCAGTCCTTCTATGTTTCCCCCGCAATTAGCAAACTTACGATAGGATGAACTCCAAGGGTTAGTTTATTTTCACATGCTCAAAAATGGGGGAAGGAGGGTTGCAATGTTGCATATTTTGCATCTGTACAGTAAAGCGAGCTATAGAGATAGAAAGAATTACGGTGCAGAGATGCCAGGTAACTACCTTCATTTGGAGATCACAGACAGGCACATAAATAGCCAATTTTAAAGGTCTTTGACCAGTTTTTTAAATTTTTGAAATAGCCATGAGGATATCTATGTATAGTTTATAAAGATATACAGGCCTTAGTCCCCTCACACACAAAAATAAAGTACTGTGGATGCTAGAAACCTGACATAAAAACAGAAAATGCTGGAAATACTCAACAGATCAGGCATCCAACTGGGAAATCAGGACAGAACTATTTACAAGGAAAAGGATGGGAATGTGGAATTTGCTACCACAAAGAATATTGAGGTGAGTAGCATGGATTGATTCCAGGGAAAATGGGATAAGTAGAAGGAAGGCTGTATTTTCACTGGAGGCTATACAGCCAAGTTTCCCTAGATTGGTTCCTGGAATGAGTGTGTTATCCCAGGATGAGGGGCTTAATAATTTGCATTCATATTCTCTGGAGTTTAGAAAAATGAGAGATGATCACATTGATATGTACAGTGGCACAGTGATTAGCACTGCTGCCTCATAACAATTTAATTCTGGCCTCGGGTGTCTGCTTGGAAATCGCACATTCCCCCCATGTCTGCGTGGGTTTTCTCCGGGTGCTCCGGTTCCCTCCCACAATCCAAAGGTATACAGGCTAGGTTGAATGGCCATGCTAAATTGAGTCTAGTGTCAGAGGGATTAGCAGAGTAAATATGTGAGTTTACGGGAATAGGGCCTGGGTGGGAATATGATCGGTGCAGACTAGATGGGCTGAATGGCCCCTTCTGCACTGTAGGGATTCTAAGATTCTAGGTCTCTGAAGGGGCTTGACAGGATATACGCTGAGAGGTTGTTCCCTCCGGCTGGTGAATCTAGAACGTGGGAGTACTGTCTCGAGGTAATGGGACAATTATTTAAGATGGAGACCAAAGGTACCTTTCTTCCCTCAATCAGTGATGAGTCTTTGGGATTCTCTATCTCAGAAACTTGCGGATTCTCCATCACTGATGATATTTAAGTCTGCAATGAACAGATCATTGTTCTCTCAGAGAATCTAGAGATATGAGTGAGCAGGAAAGTGGAGTTGAAGGTAGTGATCATCCATGATCACATTGAATGACAGAGCAGGTTTGACAGACTGTATGGTCTGCTCTTACTCCTATTTCACATGCTCTGATGCTCTTACAGAATTCCGACATTGCAGAAGGAGGCCATTTGGCCCATCAGTTTTGCACTGATTCTCCAAAAGGGCTTCCTACCCGGGCTCAATCCTTACCCTACCCCTGTAACCCTATGCATTGACCCACTAATCCCCCTAACTTACATATCTTTGGACACTAAGGGGCAATTTAGCATAGCCAATCCATCTAGCCTGTGCATCTTTGGAGTATGGAAGAAAACCGGAGCACCCGGAGGAAACCCATGCAGACATTAGGCAACACAATGACACAGTGGTTAACACTGCTGCCTCACAGCTCCAGGGAACTGAGTTTGATTTCCAGCTTGGATAACTATCTGTGCAGAGTTTGCACGTTCTCCCTGTATCTGCATGGGTTTCCTCTGGGTGCTCTGGTTTCCTCCTATATTCCAAAGGCGTGCAGGTTAGGTGCTGAATTGCCCCTTAGTGTCCTGGGACACTTAAATTAGAGGGGTTGGCAGGGTAAATATGTGGGGTTCCAGGGATAGGCTCTAGGTGGGATTGTTGCCGGTGCAGACTCGATGGGCCGAATGGCCTCCTTTTTCACTGTAGGATTCTATGACTTCTGTGACTATGGGGAGAATGTGCAGACTCTGCACAGACAGTGACTCAAGGCTGGAATCAAACTGGGTCCCTGGCACTGTGAGGCTTATGTGGAGCACAAACATGGCCACATTATCTATTTCATTACTGTAAAGTTGATGTAATTCTATGTTTTAAAAGAGGCTTTATGCTTTCCCCAGCAATATATACACTTTCCTGCAAAGAAACAACTGAAGGTAGTCTAATGTCCTTCCCCACATAGAAGAACTTCAACAATAAATAACAGTAAAGTGGATCTGTCGGAGCCTCATCTCTGAAGCATAGGGGTTTATCTTGTTCTCTCTCTGCCTACTGCAGCACTGACAAGCCAGACGCGAGGTTGGAATAAAAGACTGAATTAAAGGTTTTGCGAACAAAGTGCAGAAAGCTGAACTTTGCTGGAAAGTTGAATCGGCTGCCAGCTCACGGTGAAGCTCTGTCCTGTGGACTCAGACTGCCTGAATGCAATGCCTTTCCCTTGAGTGCGGTGCAAAATATGCACCTGTATCGTGAAACTCAATACATCAGCCTCTCTACTGTGAGTGAAATCGGCTTTCCTCCCAAGCAATTCCAGAGATGTACTCTCAGAGGCTGGGAGCAAAATAGCAGCATTGTTAAAACCAAGCCGTGGTATTAAAACCTGATTCTGATGATTTAATGCTCAAGGGCGCTTTTCATCAGTTACTGTACATTTCACCCCATTTACAGCAGCCGTCTAATCTCATGGTAGATTAAATAGTTACTGAATTAATCAAGTCAGATTTAGAATTCAAATTTGATCTTGCTTGGCCCACCTCTGACACAGAAAGAGCGTTGGTGTTAATATTCTATAACTGGGTTTGTGAAGTTTGACACATGCAAAGACAGCTTAATCTGCCTCAAATGCAATGCACGTTGTTTATTAATAGGAAGGTCTCTGCGCTAATGAGCAGATCGAAACAAAGGCAGGATCTGTCTTTGATTTTTTAACATTGCTTACCACTCTGTGGGTGGCTGCCTTACCCCCTGGACCAGAAAGTTGTGAGTTCACAACACAACACTGACGCCCCCAGCACAATGCTGGGGGGGTGCTGCGCTGTTGGAGGAATCTTCCTTCAGGTTGTTACTTGCATAAATTAAGTGTAAACATGAAATAGAAACTATACATTTCTAACCAAGACCGCAAGGAACTACAAAGGGTTGTGAATGTAGCCCAATCCATCACGTAAACCAGCCACCCATCCATTGACTCTGTCTACACTTCCCACTGCCTCAGCAAAGCAGCCAGCACAATTAAGGACATAAGAACATAAGAACATAAGAAATAGGAGCAGGAGTAGGCCATCCAGCCCTTCGAGCCTGCCCCGCCATTCAATAAGATCATGGCTGATCTGTCGCTGCTCAGTTCCACTTTCCCGCCCTCTCCCCATAACCCTTAATCCCCTCTCCTATCAAAAACCCATCAACCCGCGTCTTAAAAATATTTAGCGAGGCAGCCTCCACCACTTCAACGGGCAGAGAATTCCAGAGATTCACCACCCTTTGAGTGAAGAAGTTCCTCCTCAACTCCGTTCTAAACCGTCCCCCTTTTATCTTGAGGCTGTGCCCCCTAGTCCTATTGTCTTTTTTGAGCGGGAAGAGTCTTTCCACCTCTATCCTATCCATCCCATTCATCATCTTATACGTCTCAATGAGATCTCCTCTCATTCTTCTAAACTCTAACGAGTACAAGCCCAGTTTATTCAGCCTCTCCTCATAGCTCAACCCCCTCAACTCCGGTATCAGCCTAGTAAACCTCCTCTGCACTCCCTCCAAGGCCAAAATATCTTTGCGCAGGTGCGGCGCCCAAAAATGCACACAGTACTCCAGTTGTGGCCTCACCAATGCCCTATACAGCTGCAGCAAGACCTCCCTACTTTTATATTCAATCCCCTTCGCTATGAAGGCCAGCATCCCATTCGCCTTCCTGACCACCTGCTGCACCTGCAAGCTGGGTTTTTGCGACTCATGCACAAGGACCCCGAGGTCCCTCTGTACCGTCGCCTGCTGCAGTTTTTCGCCTCGTAAGTAATAGTCCTTCCTACCATTTTTCCTACCAAAGTGGACCACCTCACACTTGCCAACATTAAATTCCATTTGCCATTTCCTGGCCCATTCGCCCAGCCTATCTAGATCCTTCTGCAGACTCTCCACACCCTCCGCACAATTTGCCGTTCCCCCAATCTTGGTGTCATCAGCAAACTTCGACACTCTACACTCGGTTCCCTCCTCCAGATCATCTATATAAATGGTAAAAAGCTGAGGCCCCAGCACCGACCCCTGGGGCACTCCACTAGTCACCATCCGCCAATCCGAATAGCACCCGTTGACCCCCACTCTCTGTCTCCTATTTGACAACCAATCCTCTATCCACGCTAACACCCTACCCCCAACTCCATGTCCCTCGACCTTCTGCAATAACCTCTTGTGAGGCACTTTGTCAAACGCTTTCTGAAAATCTAGAAAGACCACATCCACCGGCTCTCCTCTATCCACCGCCCTAGACACATCCTCATAGAACTCCAGTAAATTTGTCAGACACGACTTCCCTTTAATGAAACCGTGCTGCGTCTGCTCTATCAAGCAATTCCCTTCAAGATGCCTCGCAATTTCCTCCTTAATGACAGATTCTAACATTTTACCTACCACAGATGTTAAACTAACCGGCCTATAATTCCCCGCCTTTTGCCTGGCACCCTTTTTAAACCAACGCACCCCAGACATTCTCTCTTCCACCTTCTTCCATTGGGAAAAAGATATAAAAGTCTGAGGTCATGTAAGAACATAAGAAATAGGAGCAGGAGTAGGCCATCTAGCCCTTCAAGCCTGCCCCGCCATTCAATAAGATCATGGCTGATCTGTCGTGGCTCAGTTCCACTTTCCCGCTTTCTCCCCATAACCCTTAATTCCCCTGTCTATCAGAAACCTATCTAGCCGTGACTTAAATATATTCAGTGAGGCAGCCTCCACTACTTCAACGGGCAGAGAATTCCAGAGATTCACCACCCTTTGAGTGAAGAAGTTCCTCCTCAACTCCAATCTAAACTGCCCCCCCGCCTTATCTTGAGGCTGTGCCCTCTAGTTCTGCTATTCTTTCTAAGTGGGAAGAATCTCTCTACCCCTACCCTATCTATCCCCTTCATTATCTTATATGTCTCTATAAGATCCCCCCTCAGCCTTCTAAACTCCAAACTAACTGACTCAAAAATAGTTTCTTCCCTGCTGCCATCGGACTTTTGAATGGACTTACCTTGCATTAAGTTGATCTTTCTCTACATCCTAACATTACATTCTGCACTCTCTTGTTTCCTTCTCTGTGAATGGTATGCTTTATATAGCACGCAAGAAGCAATACTTTCCATTGTATGTTAATACATGTGACAATAATAAATCAAATCAAATCAAATCAAGATTATAAATCAAAAAAATTAAGGAAAGGTTGACTGCTAGCCTCCTCCTTTATCCTCTGGCAATCCAAGCTTATGATGGTAATTAGAAACTGGTTTCCCCAAAGGTGGAAGTTGGAAACTAAGAATGTTTTTTGAGACGAGACAATTGGGCAGGACAATGGGGGCAAGGCTATACAGGATGAATGGCAACAGCCTGGGAAGCACAGAGGATCAGAGGCATATACGAGTTCCTTAAGGTAGCAAGACAGGTGGATAAAGTGGTTAAGAAGCCATGTAGTATACTTGCCTTTATTAGCTGAGGAATAGAGTTTAAGAGCAGGGAGGTTATACTGGAACTATATAAAACATTGGTTAGGCCAAAGTTGGACTATTGTGTGCAGTTCTGCAATCCAGGGTTTTAGCTATGAAGAGAGATTGGATCGACTGGGGTTATTTTCCTTGGATTACAAAAGACTGAGGGGGGACATGATTCAGATGTATAAAATTATGAGGGACATAGATAGAGTAGACTTGAAGAAAATCTTCCCCTTGATCAAGGGATCAATGACTAGGGAGACTGGATTTAGGATCAGGGACAGAAGGTTTAGAGGAGATGAGAGGGAAAGCTTTATCACTCAAGGAATGGTGCGAGCATGGAATTTACTACCTGAGGGTGCAGGCAGAGACCATCATAAAATTTAGGGAGGCATACAAGGCTATGGGTCAAGTGTGGAAAAATGGGATTAGGTAGTTGGGTGGATTGTCTTTGACTGGAGCAGACGTAATGGGCTGAAGGGCCTTTTTCTGTGCTGTAGTTCTCCATGACTCTATGACTCTAAGAGATTGCACTCTGAATAGTTCCTGTGAAAAAATGGTTGAAAGCAAATGTAGATTGTCAGGACATAATTAACCTTTGATGCTCTCAGAGTCTTAACTTTAATACCAGTGGAAGAATGAATTGGATAATTGGAAACCAGTTACAGCCCCACTCAAAGAGAAGAGAAGATATGGCCTTGGTATTGACACTTCCTAACAAACATAAAAGATTTCTGTGAACTGGATGGCCGGTTAGTTGGATGCTGAGGAAGGTTTGGATCTTCTCTTAGAGTTCTTGGATGAAATTTACCAGACAGATATTTCAGTGGACACTGAAAAGGCATGGTCAGATTTTGATAGATATCGAAAGACAGATGGTCATTTCATAGAGGACTGATTCGTGGACTTTAACAGATTGTCCAAAAAAATTGCAGGAATTCAATCTGGAAATTCTTTGGTTAGCGCTGTCTTTAGTTATAATGATATAAAGGCACCAATCCGTCATAAGGGATCAGGTAAATACATTCCATAGAATTCATTGTATTCCTACAGTGCAGAAGGAGGCCATTCAGCCCATCGAGTCTGCACTGACTCTTCCAAACAGCATCTTACCCAGGTCCGACCCACATAGAAATATAGGACATGAAAATATAGGACATACAAACATGGGAACAAAGGACATAGATATATAGGAACATAGGACATAGGAACATAAGACATAGGGCATAGGACCTGGGAACATAGGGCACAGGACATAGGAACATAGGACATAGGAACATAAGACATAGGAACATAACACATAGGGCATAGGACATAGGGGCATAGGACATAGGAATATAAGACAGAGGCATATAGGGCATAGGAGAAGAGATATGTCATTTGACCCTTAATTTGAACTTCCACTTTTCAATATGATCATGACTGATCTGATTGTGGTCTCGATTCCTCTTTCTGGTCTGCCCCCTATAACCCTTGACTCTTTTATCTATTAAAAACCTATCGAAATCAACCTCAAATAGCATTCCATTGTGACCCTCCCCTGGCACCACACCCTGTGAACCACACTTTTTGAATCTCACAGGGTTTTGACCCCACTCGGCTGATCCTGGGCACAGAAAGCATGGGGTCAGAGTCCCATGTTCCATCTATAAAGCTAAGGATCCTGCATTTATTTTACAAACCATCTCAACTTGTCCTGTCACCTTCAAGGATATGCTCCCAGGTCTCTCTGTTCTCTCTCCCACTTTCCAATTTTCTCGTTTAGTTTATAGAGTGCCTCTTCTCAATCATCCAACCAAAAATGCATCGCTTCCCACTTCTGGGCATTAAGCACCACCTGAATTACAGAATCACAGAAGAGCAGAAGAGGCCCTTCAGTCCATCGAGCCTGCACCGACGCATGAAAGGCCCTGATCTACCCACCTAATCTCACTTGCCAACATTTGGCCTATAGCCTTGAATGTTATGCCAAGTACTCATCTAGATACTTTTTAAAGGATGTGAGGTATCTTGTTTCCAACACCCTCTCAGGCAGCATATTCCAGACTGTCACCACCCTCTGGGTAAAAAAGCTTTTCCTCAAATTCCCTCTAAACCTCCCACCCTTCATTTCTAACTTGTGTCCCCTCATAACTGACCCTTCAACTAAGGGGAACAACTGTTCCCCATCCATCCCGTCCATGCCCCTCATAACCTTGAGAACCTCAATCAGGTCACCCCTCATGTGCCATGTACCTGTCCATTTTCACCAGTTAATCAATGTCTTTCTGAAGTCTCTTGCTATCCTCCTTTCGATTTATCGAGTTTCACGTTATCTGCAAACTTTGAAAATATGTCCTGTATAACAAGGTCCAGGTCATTGATATCAGCAAAAAGAACGGTGATCCCAACACTGATTCCCCCTTCAGGAACACTAATTTATATCTCCCTCCAGTGCATTCACCACTCTCTACTTCCAGTCTCTTGGTCAATTTCATCTCTAAGGTGACCCTTCTCCTTTAATTCCACCGGTTTCAAACTTACCAAACAGATGTCATGTGATATTTTAATACTTATTTTTGTGACCCATCTGGACAATGCCAACCAGATGACCTTCACCAGTCCTCTCCATTATTCAACAAAGAACTAAGCCAAGTCAGTCAAACACGATTTTACTTCAACAAGTCAGTGCTGACTGTTATTTATTCCCCCTATTTTCCCCAAGTGACAATTAATTTTGGCCGGAATTCTCCATCCTCGGCTGCAGCTGGGATTCTCCAGTCCCGCTGCAGTGAATGGAGATTCTTTGGATAGCACTGTCTTGTTTTTCTAATAATATAAAGGCACCAATCCCTCATAAGGGATCAGGTAAACACATTCCATGGAATCCCTACTCCGACCCCTTTGTTTTCATTTTATTTAACTTTGAACTATTCTCTACCTTTTGTTTCTTTATTGATTTTCATTATTTTATTTTCCCCCCACTTTTTCCCCCATTTCCCCTTTTCTTACTTTTTCTCCCCCTTTGCTTTCCCTTTCCCCCCCCTTTCTCAATTTTCCCTCCTCACACCCATCCCCACCATTCCTCCCCCCTACACCGTCATCTGTCACAGTTTACCCACTGATTTCTGTTTCTCCGCCATTTGGCCTTTCATGCCTTCTATCCTCTCTATGGACTGCCATTAGTTGCCTTCCCCCTTGGTTTTGTGGCTACGATTCACCTTTCATTCCCCCACCCTACAGTATAAATATCTCCCACTTTCTGTACCTTTTAGCTTTGACAAAGGGTCGCCCGGACTCGAAACGTCAGCTCTTTCCTCTCCTTACAGTTGCTGCCAGACCTGCTGAGATTTTCCAGCATTGTCCCTTTTGGAATGGAAATTAGGTTGAGCGCAATTTCTCCATCCTTGCTGGCAACCAAACAGGGGCAGAAAATTCCAGCCTCTGTCCCTGATTATTGGATAGGGTTTAAGGATCAACTGGGGTGGTAAAGGAAAGGGGGAGCTGACGGTGGGGTGGGGGGACGCAGCGGTGTTGACCAGGGTTGGGGGAACTGATATTGGGAGGAAATGAGCCATTAGCTCAGAGGAGCAGTTGGCGCAACTTCCTCTTAGATTTTACCGTTGGTGGCCAATTAAGATGGCCGACAGCTCAGCAGGGCCAGCAGGAGGCAGTGGTCGTCACTGTTGAGGTGGGCGGAGTCTCGCAGCTTTCAGCAAATAGGGAAAGAAAATATTTCACATGAAATACCGGAGGGAAAATCCCTCAAGAGTAAATTGCTGGTGTCAAGGAGGCTACCTTCCCTACTCATTACTCCCACTTTGCTTCATAATGCCTTCCCTATCACCCACTGAGTGAAAGAAAATCCCCCTTGCATCCCCTGAATCCTCCTACCCTAAATCTAGGCCCCCTGGCTATGGACCCCTCCACCATGGGGAATACTGCCTCGCCATCCACTCCATTTAGACCCCTCATAACTTAGACACTTCATTTCGGCCTCCCCTCATTCTCCTCAGTTCCAAAGAAAATGACCAGAATGTTCCCAAAAGAAAAGCCCCAACTTCCCCCATATGCCCATTAGCATTGCCTAATGGGCAGTGCCAATGTGCCCCCAGCCATTGACACTTTGCTCCTTGGACAGTGCCAGGGGGCCAGGCTGGCACAGTCAGGGTGCCAATGCCCAGGGAGACCTTGCCCCTGGCCTACCCTCTGAAGGGCCCCCATCGCCCCTCCTTCACTCCAGCAGCATGGGCTGCTAGCTCCCTGAAAGTGGAGAGCTACTTTAATCCCCACTGGAATGAAATACTCTGGCAGAATGGGAGAGGCTAGTGGGCCCGGAGAATTCAGACCCGGGCCTACAAATTGCATTTAAATTATATTAAAAATAAAATTACAACGTTTACCCCCACCTCCCTGTCGACTTCCAGCGCAGAGCAGATCCACTAGAAATCTGGCGCTGGGAAATACTATCAAGACAAAAACACTTGAGTGCATCCCAGCAACACTTGCCATCTAATCTTCCTTCCTAACTAAAACCCTCCAGTCCAGGCAGCATCCTCATAACTCCCCCTTGGTAGTTCATCTTGTTCATGCCACAAGTTGGCTTACATTAACACCGCAATGAAGTTACTGTGAAAATCCCCTGGTCGCCACACTCCGGCACCTGTTCAGGTACACTGAGGGAGAATTTAGCACAGCCAATGAACCTAACCAGCGCGTCTCTCGGGCTATGGGAGGAAACTAGATCCCCCGGAGGAAATCCATGCATACACAGGGAGAATGTGCAGACTTCACATAGTGACCCAAACGGGAATGGAACTGAGGCCCCTGGCGCTGTGAGGCAGCAGTGCTAACCACTGTGCCACCGTGCTGCCCTAGCTGGTCCCCTTATTTGAGGATGGAGGTAGTTGCATTAGCGGCAGTTCAAAGGAGGTTCACTAGATTGAATCCAGAGATGAGGGGTTGTTCTTACGAGGAGAGGTTGGGCAGTTTCGGCCTATGGTCTCTAGAGTTTGGAAGAATGAGGAGAGATCAAAATGAGGTGCTAAAGGGGATTGACAGGGTAGATGTAGAGAGGATCTTTCATCTACCAACAAACAACTCTCGGGAACGTACAGAACAGCAGGACCTCATGATTGTGAGGAAAATGCAGACCACGTTAGATATTGCCTGTCAAATATTGTTTACCTCTGGCTTTTAGCACCAGGGAAGGTATCGATGATTGTGTGAAGTTACCACAGCCATTCTAATTTGCTTGGAGATATCACCAATCTGTGCTGCTTTTATTTTTGATAGCCACTACTTTAGAAGCAAGTACTTTGGTGCTTTTTTTTTGAAAAAAACATCTGATCCATTTGACTCTAAGCTAAGTCGTCAAAAATGATATGTGAGAAGCATCTTGAGATTGGTGCGGTGCTGTCAGTGATTACAGGCAGAATTGACTGAGTTGTTAAAACACTCTTCCACCATCCGAGGGAGGAAAACAAGCTGGCATTTTCGGATCAAGCCTCTAGTTGGAGTTAATAACTTGCTGCTGTAATACAGTGACAGGACTTTTGAAGAGTGGACACTTTAAAGTTCTGCTCAGCAGTCCCCGTGTGGCACGCCCATCTAGCGAGGGACGCCATCTCAACACACCGTTCCTCGCAGACCCTTGTACAACGAGCAAAGGGAAAAGATAACGCCTGACAGGGAACCATCCTCATTTTGGTGAGTTGCGCAGTCGGGTCCCCCAGGAAAGGCCTCGGCAATGACAGGAAGAGTAATACACTCCAGGACTTTTGCAAAATCAGTACTGATAAGGGCTGCAGCTGAGGCCCCCCACCCCCGCTCCCCCTTCCCCCTTCAGTACATTTTCTCGTGGTCTTGTCTGCGTCTCCTTTTCCACCCCGGGGTTTCCAAACTGAGAAACCAGAAGAAAAGAGGGAAACAAATGTTATTATCTATTCTTAACTTTTAAAAGCTTTTGAAATGCTAAGTCGGAACGGCTGCCTTTTACTGACAAGTCTCTTCATTTTCACAGTGGCTTTTACAATTAATATACTATTGTATTGATTTTGTTGGGAGTTGATGGGTCCGTTCAATACTGTCTTGCTCGCATGTGGGCTTAGAGATAAAAGGTAAATACTTTTTGATGAAACTGGAGCAGCTGATCTATAGAACTCTGACTGGCTGTTGTAAATCTTAGCTATGGGAAATATGTGGACATTCGATCCCAAACCCCACATTCTGTGCAATCCCTAACAGTCCTTCTGCACTGAAATTCCAATACGTGCCTTTCTAGGTTTAACGGAATGAGATCGCACCCCCCTCTCCAAAGCCTCCCCGAGGAAACGTGACCGAAACCAGTCACTGACTTCTCACAGATCATTCAAAAAGCTTTCTGAAAATTGTATCCACCACCACTTTTTCCCTCTGTAACTAAAATCCCTCATATATCAAATTGCAGAAAATATATGGTGGCACAGCAGTGGGCAAGCACAGTGGTTAGCAACAGCTGCCTCACAGCGCCAGGGACCCAGGTTCAATCCCGGCCTTGGGTGACTGTCGGTGTAGAGTTTGCATGTTCACCCCGTGTGGGTTTCCTCCGGGGGCTCCGGTTTCCTCCCATAGTACCAACATGTGCGGGTTAGGTTGATTGGCCATGCTAAATTGCCTCTTAGTGTCAGGGGGATTGGAGGGTAAATATATGGGGTTACAGGGATAGGACTTGGGTAGGATTGTTGTTGGTGTAGGCCCGCTGGGCCGAATGGCCTCATTCTGCACTATAGGGATTCTATGATTCTAAAATACATATTCCAAAAATGAGGATTGCATTTATTTAAAGGTTTGTTTGTTTGTATCTTCTATTGATCCTACTTAAAAGACTCAGCCAAACCTAAAACATCCTGGATTGGGTTTGATATTATTTCCAGGCCTGGAGGTTGGATTGTGCACCGTGTGGGCTGGATTTTCCGGCCCCATATTGGGCGGTGGGAACGGCGGTTAAGAGTTAAACAGAAGTCCCAAAACTGCCTTCACAGCGGCAGGATTTTCCCTGCACCCAGCAGTCACAAGACGGGGATCCTGACTTCAAACATTGGGGTTCTCATTTAGATCTGCTTCAATAGACAGATCAGGCATTTACGCCTGATAATGGATCCCGCGCCCGCCCTGAAACCGGAAAATCCCGCCTGAGGTGAACAGACATTTCCATGGTCCGCCCCTCGCCCACTCCGATTCCCATGGTGGACGGGGCCGGTGAAACCCGCCCCACCGTGTCTCTAATCTCAGAGGATGTTATCGGTACTGACCAGTCAGATGCAACAATGGACTATTTTTATTGAGCATCGAGCACTTTGTACTCAGCAATTTTCCCTCTAATAATTTTGAAAGCTTAACTGAGATAGAAGTATGTAATTTATAGTGTCGGATAAAAGTGCGGCAGAGATTCAGGTCAGGCAGAATCTGTGGAGAGAAGTGTTTTGTGCTGATGACCTCCCAGCATCTGCAATATTTTGCTTTAGAAGCAAAAGTATTTTTTGTATGCAAGTGTGAAAGTGTTAAAAGTGAGAAAAACGCACTAATTACGCAGCTTTTGTTCTGAGTTGCATAAACTTCAGAAAATGTACTGAAGGGAGAAAGGGGAGGGGGGCAGTGAGGAGCGTACAGGATAGAAGAGGTGAGTGAGAGGCGCGGTGAACAAACATCTTTTTTATCATATGCGAGCGCTCGATTTTCAAAAGAAACTTAACTTTCAAAGCAAACCAATTATCCCACTTAGATTGTGTTGGCAATTAGAAAAGGTTAGTGCTGATTACTGCTTACACCTGTGACACGTAGGAAGAGAGACAAGGAGAGAATGCACCCTGTGAAGAGACAGAGTAATTGGTATCTCCCTTGGTGCAGTTACTCCTAATTCACCAATTTAACAAAACAAAATGGCAAGTTTCTAAAAGCAGAAAATATCTCTCATTATCATTTGTTAAGCCTAAGGTGCTTGGCTGTCTTGGCTTCCCCTTCTCCATGTAATTGTCCAGGGGGATTTTGAACCTTGAATTAATCCCATAGGAAAGGATATAGAAAAGAGGATGTTGCCTGGTTTGGAGGGTATTAACGGTGAGGGGAGATTAGTACAAACTTGGTTTGTTTTTACTTGAATGTTGGAGGCTGAGGGGCGACCTGATCAAAATTTGCAAAACTATGAGCAGCGTGGATAAAATAGATAGTCAGAGTTTTTTTTCCCAGGGTAGAAATGTCAGTTACTAAGAGACATAGGTTCAGGGTAAAAAGGGGAAAGTTTAAAGGAGATGTGAGAGGCAAGGTTTTTACACAGTGGGTGGAAAGTGCCTGGAATGTGGTGCTAGAGGAAATGGTAGAAGCAGATAAAATAGCAATACTTAAGAGGCATCTTGTCAGATACATGAATAGCAAATGAATAGAGGGATATGGACCGCATAGAGGCAAAAGTTTTTTAGTTTAGAAATGGGTCATGTGCCAGCGCAGGCTTGGTAGGCCGAAGGGCCTGTTTCTGTACTGTTCATTGTTCCTTGTTCTTTGAGAGTTTTATGATATTAAAGTTACAGTGACTGAGTGGCAGGCTGGGAAATGCAGAACATGATTATTTCAAGACCAAAATTGTTGCCAAGTCTGCATTAGACAAAAAAAATGTAAGCAGAACTTAATAAGCCTGGTTTGGGTCTTAGAAATCTAGGACACTCCATGAGAAGTCGGTGGATGAAAGGAGAAAGCGAGCTGTGTGTCACGATTCAGAGAAATGCCATACTGGGAACAATAGTAAAACACGACAGATTGTCCTGCAGAAGCTCACAGGCAGTACATGGAGTCAGATATCCGGACAGCAGGAGGACAATGTGGCATAACAAACAGAATAACATTTAATGGGCTAGATTTATCTGAGAAGCTAATGGCATTATATATTAATGATTATATATTTGTGAATAATTGGAAGAGGGAACTAAGTGCATTATCCACAAATTTGGGTGGGAGGGTGAGCTGTAAGGAGGATACAAAGATGCCTCAGTGTGATTTGGACAGGCTGAGTGTGTGGGCATATACATGGCAGATGGAGTATAATGTGGATAAACGTGATGTTATCCACTTTGGTAGAAAAAATAGGAAGACAGATTATTACTTGAATGGGTATAAATTGAGAGAAGTAGATACTCAGTGAAACCTTGATGTCCTCATGCATCAGTCACTGAATGTAAGCACACTGTAGGCAGTAAAGAAGACAAATGGTATGTTGGCTTTCATAATGAGAGGATTTGAATATAGGAATTGGGATTTTTTATTGCAATTGTATAAGGCGTTGGTGAGGCCACCCCCCGAGTATTGTGTGCAGTTTTGACATTCTTATCTGAGAAAGGGTGCCCTTGCCTTAGAGGGGCTGCAGCGAACGTTTACCAGGCTGATTCCTGGAATGCAGGACTGTCATATGGGGAGAGACAGGGCGGGATTTTACAGCCTCACATGGGCAAGATCGTAAAATCCTGCCCAGGGCCAACAGAGATTTCCATTCTGGGAACCGTGCCCGCGCTGATTTCGGGGCAGTTGAGGTGGTAGAGTTCAGGCCACTAAGTCGGTTAGGACTATCTTCACTGGAGTTTAGAAGAATGAAAGGGGATCTCATAAAAACTAATGAAATTCTAACAGGGTTAGACAGGGTAGATTCAGAAAGAATGTTCCCAATGGTGGGGGAGTCCAGAACAAGGGTCATAGTTTAAGGGTAGAGGATAAATGTTTTAGGACTGAGGTGAGGAGAAATTTCTTCACCCAGAGAGTGGTGAATGTGTGGAATTCACTACCATAGAATGTAGTTGAGGCCAAAACATCTGATTTTGAGAAGAAATTAGATATAGCTCTTGGAGTCAAAGAGATCAAAAGATATGGGAGGAAGGAGGGGAGCTGGATATTGAATATGATGATTAGAGATGATTAAAATGAATGGTGGAGCAGCTCGAGGGGCTAAAGGCCTCCTTCTGCTTCTGGTTTCTATGTTTCTATGTCTAAAAGCCACTCATTATTAAGGTGCCAATCATTCAGCAAGGGGGAGAGATATCTGTGAACTGCAAATCACCACAAGTTGCAGAGAATGGAAACTTAATCTCCCTGTGATCTTCATGAAGTTATTGCACTTAAACGTTTATTGTCCATTAAAACCGCTACAGAAATTTAAGTCTGGTAATTAAAAGCATAAGTACCCTTTTAATGATTATCATTCATTTCTACTAACCTCTCTTGCCTACAAAGTAAAGCATTCTAAGTGCGTCTTTTCGTTCATTCATACTCTGAACTGCTTTCAGTGATTTTAAATACACCAATGTTTCTGCATTTTACCTTATTTTTCCCTTTCCGACTCTTTTCCCTCTTTCTCAATCTCTTAACCTGATCTTTCTTCCCCTTTGATTTCTAATGATTTCACTCTCATTCTCAGTCTTTCCTCTATTTCACCCATAAGCATTTAATCTAATTTGCGAAGGGACCAGATTGCTGCTTCCCTTGTTCACAGGGGTACCAGATACACAACTGCCCCTTTCCATTCCATTATCAACTTACCCTTCCAGCAATTTACAGGACAAGAATTGTTAAACATGCACAAACAAATTTAACTAAAGGAATAGGCTGTGAGTTCTGCGGCTGCAGTGAGAATAGACCCTTTTAATAGTTCCTTAGGCCAGTGTGATGCTCCTTTCTCTTTGCTCTTGAGGTTCTCTGCCCCCATTTAAATGCCGCACGTTTTGATTCTGCATCTTGATAATTCTGCATGAATTTTAAACTGCTTTGCCAATTTGCAATTACACGATCTCCTCCGCGGGGGAATTTTCCCATTAATGATCATTAAAATTTAAAAGAGATTCTTCAATCAATTCTTTTTTCTTTGTGGATTATTGGAAGGCTGCATCATTATAAATCCCTGTTTACTAATCTACAGTGAGGCAAGTTGACCTGTTTGTCCTGTGATTCTTGAGCTTAACCTTTCTCAGAAAGAGATGGAGAATCCAGTGAATTGATGCAACAACAATAACCTCTCCCTCAATGTCAACAAACCGAAGGAGATTGTCATCGACTGCTGGAAGCATTGTGGAGGACATGCCCCTGTCTACATCTTTGGGGATGAAGTGGAAATGGTCAAGAGCTTCAGGTTTTTAGGTGTCCTGATCACCAACAACCTGTCCTGGCCCTTCCACATCAAAGCTATAGTTACGAAAGCCCACCAACGCCTTTACTTTCTCAAGAAGCTAAGGAAATTTGGCATGTCTACTCTGACTCTTACCAACATTCATAGACGCACCATAGAAAGCATCCTTTCTGGATGAATTATACCTTGGCATGGCTCCTGCTCTGAGCAAGACCACAAGAAACTACAAAGGGTTATGAGGTTAGAAACTACATGAGGTAGAGAGATTCTTCCCGCTTAGAAAGGATAGCAGGACTAGAGGACACAGCCTCAAGATAAAGTTGGGAGGGGGCAGTTTAGATCAGAGTTGAGGAGGAGCTTCTTCACTCAAAGGGTAGTGAATCTCTGGAATTCTCTGCCCATTGAAGTGGTGGAGGCTACATCGCTAAATATATTTAAGTCACGGGTTGATAGGTTTCTGATAGACAGGGGAATTAAGGGTTATGGGGAGAAAGCGGGAAAGTGGAACTAATCTACTTCAGATCAGCCATGATCTTATTGAATGGCGGGGCAGGCTCGAAGGCCTACTCCTGCTCCTAATTCTTATGTTCTTATGTTATAAACGTAGCCCAGTCAGGCAAACTAGCATTCCATTCATTGACTCTGTCTATACTTCCCGCTGCCTTGGAAAAGCAGCCAGCATAATCAAGGACCTCACATACTCTCTTCCACCTTCTTCCATTGGGAAAAAGATACAAAAGTCTGATATCAACCAACTCAAGTACAGTTTCTTCTCTGCTGTCATCTGACTTTTGAAAGAACCTACCTCATATTAAGTTGATCTTTCTCTTCACACTACCTGTAAGTGTTACACTGCATTCTGCACCTTTTTCTTTCCAACACCCCTATGTACTCTATGAACAGTATGCTTTGTCTGTATAATGCGCAAGAGACAATACTTTTCATTGTATCCCGAAACATGTGACCATAATAAATCAAATCAAAAGAGAATTCAGGAAGATAGGTAGCTACTTTGAAAGAAAGTTACTGCCAATTTTGGTCAGGAGTGTACAGTTGTGTACAGATGCCTCAGCAGTCTTGCTGTTACCTCTGAGAGTTCAAAACTACATATTTCCTTTTGTTATTTATGGAGGTCATTTTGTCACAACTCAGGAGATCCACAGAATCAGATGGATTAGAAACAGGAGATGCTGGAAAAACTTAGTAGTTCCGGCAGCATTTGTGGAGAGAGGAACAGTTAACATTTTGAGTCCGTATGACATTTCTTCAGAACTGGAGAGAGGTTTTTGTATGAGCCCCCATACTAAAACTAGACCGGGATGTGCGGTGGGAGGGGGAATTTTGAGCCCGCACTCCCCGTACATGGGATTGCCAACATGGGCACAAAATTAGAAGAGAATCGGGAATCGGGGTGGGTGGGGTGGAGAAGGGATGGGAATTTGAAAAGGGCACCCTGACCTGAATGGAGTCAGTCATGCCAGCTCTGTGAGGTTTTCTGTCTGAAACTGACACTTTGGCTAGAATTTTACTGGTACATCCACCCCGATTCCAGGGGCAGGCAAGGCTTAGAGAACAGCATTCTCTGTTGGCCTTGGGCAGTTTGCGTGACTGGGCTACGTTCATGACCCTTTGTAGTTTCTTGTGGTCTTGCTCAGAGCAGGAGCCATGCCAAGCTATGATTCATCCAGAAAGAATACTTTCTATGGTGTGTCTATGAATGTTGGTGAGATTCAGAGTGGGCATGCCAAATTTCCTTAGCTTCTTGAGAAAGTAAAGGTACTGGTGGGCTTTCTTAACTATAGCTTTGACATGGAGGAACCAGGACAAGTTGTTGGTGATCTGGACACCTAAAAACCTGGAGCCCTTGACCATTTCCACTTCATCCCCAAAGATGTAGACAGGGGCATGTCCTCCACAATGCTTCCAGCAGTCGATGACAATCACCTTCGGTTTGTTGACATTGAGGGAGAGGTTATTGTCGTTGCATCAATTCACTGGATTCTCCATCTCTTTCTGGGAAGGTTAAGCTCAAACATCACTGGAAAAACAGGTCAACTTGCCTCACTGTAGATTGGTACAAAACTTGGGCGGACGTGCCGGTAAAATTCCGTCCATTGAAAAATTTTGGTAAGACTCCCCCCCATGTCCACCTTCTCCTGTACAAGGTGCTGTGGCACTGTTTCGAAGAGCAGGTGGGTTCTCCCTGACTGCTGGCCAAAGCCTAGCCCTTGGCCAACACTATTAAATTATAGCTTAAGTGGCATTTATCTCCTTGCTGTTTGAGGGACGTTGTTGCACACAACATCACTGCTGTGAACGTACACAACAGTGGCTGCTCACTTGGGATGTTCTGAGGTGATGAATGTTGCTGTATAAATGCTTTACTTCCTTTCACAAGGAAAGGATCATGAGGAACATGTGTTGCTGGGTAATGTGACTACCCAAACAGTGAAATCTTTATTTGGGATGTCCAGTGGCAGTGAGGGTAAGGAATAAAATGTGTTAGAGTCATAAAAAGAGCGACCAAAGAAAGAAATTCTGCAGAATCATAGAGTTCCTACAGTGCAGAAGGAGGCCATTCAGACCATTGAGTTACTGTGATAGAGTAATTCTACACGTTTGCCTGGCCAATCCACCTAACCTACACACCTAGGGACATTAAGGGGCAATTTAGCATGGCCAATCCACCAAACCTACACATCTAGGGACATTAAGGGGCAATTTAGCATGGCCAATCCACCTAACCTACACATCTAGGGACATTAAGGGGCAATTTAGCATAGCCAATCCACCAAACCTACACATCTAGGGACATTAAGGGGCAATTTAGCATGGCCAATCCACCAAAGCTACACATCTAGGGACATTAAGGGGCAATTTAGCATGGCCAATCCACCAAAGCTACACATCTAGGGACATTAAGGGGCAATTTAGCATAGCCAATCCACCAAACCTACACATCTAGGGACATTAAGGGGCAATTTAGCATGGCCAATCCACCAAAGCTACACATCTAGGGACATTAAGGGGCAATTTAGCATGGCCAATCTATCTAAACTACATATTTCAGGACATTAAGGGGCAATTTAGCATGGCCAATCCACCAAACCTACACATCTAGGGACATTAAGGGGCAATTTAGCATGGCCAATCCACCAAAGCTACACATCTAGGGACATTAAGGGGCAATTTAGCATGGCCAATCCACCAAACCTACACATCTAGGGACATTAAGGGGCAATTTAGCATGGCCAATCCACCAAACCTACACATCTAGGGACATTAAGGGGCAATTTAGCATGGCCAATCCACCAAAGCTACACATCTAGGGACATTAAGGGGCAATTTAGCATAGCCAATCCACCAAACCTACACATCTAGGGACATTAAGGGGCAATTTAGCATGGCCAATCCACCAAACCTACACATCTAGGGACATTAAGGGGCAATTTAGCATGGCCAATCTATTTAACCTACATAGCTCAGGACATTAAGGGGCAATTTATCATGGCCAATCCACCTAACCCACCCATTTTTGGTCTGTGGGAGGAAATCGGAGCACCCACGCAGACACAGAGAAAACTTACAAACTCCACATAGACAGTCACCCTAGACTGGAATTGAACCCAGAACCCCAGTGCTGTGAGGCAGTAGTTTAACCACTGTGCCACCCTAATGCTTTCATCCCAAAGTGCCTTACGACTAATGAAGTAATTTTGTGTCGTCACTGTTACAAAGTAGGGAACAGAGCAGCAAATTTTTACACTGATCTCCCATAAGCAGCAATTGATAATAACCAGATAATTGGTTTTAGTGATGTTGGGGGAGGGCTAAATATGGCCAGGGCAAGAGAGATAACTTCCTGCTCTTCTTCAGACGTTGACATGGGATCTTTTACATCCACGCAAGGCCCTCAATTTGACATCTCATCCAAAAGGAAGCATCTCCAGCAGTGCAGCACTGCCTCAGTACTGCGCTGGAGTGAGGCCATGGCCTAGTGATATTATCACTAGACTATTAATCCCCAAACTCAGCCTATGCTGTGGGGACCCAGGTTTGAATCCCTCCAATGTAGATGGTGGAATTCAATGGAAGAAAAAAATACCTGTAATTAAGAACCTTAGCCTTACAATTTTGTGCTGGGGTCTCAGAGTGGTACAAATGGAGACCTGGGAAGACATTGACAACTTGCACCCCACTGAGGAACGGTACTCAGCATTGCAGGACAATAAGCAAGAAATGGGCCAGTATTTGAAAGAAAAAGAGCTGTAGCTTTCCCAACCTCAGCTCTCACAGTTACATACTTTATTCTGAAGTGTCGCCACTGTTACCGTGTGGGAAATTTGGGAGCAATTTTAACCTGTCCCATTTGCAGGAAAGCTGGGGTGCATTACTGGCTTTACGCACTGTTTGATTTTACTCCCTGCCCCAGTCAATGGAGAGTGTGAGATTTGGAGAATTGCAAAACCAACATTTTTTTATCCATTCGTGGGACCGGGCCGTTGCTGGCTCGTCAACATTTATTGCCCTTGAGAAGGTGATGGTGAGCTGCCTTCTTGAACGTAGAAACATAGAAAAGCTACAGCACAAACAGGCCCTTCGGCCCACAAGTTGCACCAAACATGTCCCTACCTACTAGGAATACCTATAACCTTTTATCTTACTAAGTTCCATGTACTAATCCAAAAGTCTCTTAAAAGACCCTATCGAATCCGTCTCCACCACCACTGCCGGCAGCCGATTCCACGCATTCACCACCTTCTGAGTGAAAAACGTACCCTTGACATCTCCTCTGTACCTCCTCCCCAGCATCCTAAACCTGTGTCCTCTTGTGGCAACAAACATTTCAGCCCTGGGAATAAGCCTCTGAGAATCCACTCGATCAATACCTCTCAACATCTTATACACCTCTATCAGAACAACCAATACAACTGAGTGCTTTGCCAGGCACTTCAGATGGCAGTTCGGAGTCAACGACATTTGCTGTGGCTCTGGAGTCACATGTAGGCCAGACCAGGTAAGGGCAACAGATTCCATCCCTAAAAGGACATTATTGAGCCAGATGGGCTTTTCTGACAGGCGACAACGTTCATGGTCATCAGTAGGTTCTTAATTTCAGGTATTTTTTCTTCCGTTGAATTCAAATTCCACTACCTGGTATGGAAGGATTGGAACCCGGGTTTGTGGTTGAGTAGTCTAGCGATAATACCACTAGGTCTTCGCTTTTCCCCACCACCCCCCTCCACTATCCCATCCCTCCCCCATGCCAACTCTACCCCCCCCCCCCCCCCATTGGCCCCTACTCCGGCCCCCTGATTCAATAAAAACAAAATATATTGTGGATGCTGGAAATCAGAAATGATGCAGGAAAAAGTGTTGGAAAAGCCCAGCCAGTTTGGCCATGTCTGCGGAGAGAGAAACAGAGTTAATGTTTCAAGTCTAACTGGAGAGGAGGAATGAGATGGTTTTTATCCGCATAGAATCATACAAGACACAAAGAATCCCTACAGTGCAGAAGCAGGCTATTCGGCCCATCGAGCCTGCACCGACCACAACCCCTCTCAGGTTCTATCCCTTCAACGCCATGCATTTACCCTAGAAAGTCGCCCTGACACTGAGGGGCAATTTAGCATGGCCAATCCATGCATCTTTGGACTGTGGGAGGAAATTGGAACAGCCGGAGGAAACCCACGCAGACACAGGGAGAACGTCCACACAGACATTGACCCAAGCCAGGAATTGAACCCGGGTCCCTGGCACTGTGAGGCAGCAGTGCTAACCACTGTGCCCACCCATGAAAAAAAATTCCACCACCTGCCGTGGCAGGATTCGAACCCAGAACATTAGATGAGTTTTTGGATTAATAGTCTAGGCACTAGACTATTAATGGCACTAGACTATTAATGGCACTAGACTATTAATGGCACTAGGCCATCACCTTCCCTCCTGTTTTAAGAGAGACAAATATCAGGGTAGGTTAGAGTGATGAACTGATGGCCATACAACCTGACAGCTTTGTGTTCATTTTTAGATCGACTGGCTTCATATTCCCAGCTTAAAACAAATTCAAATCCTCAAATTCGGATCCCACAGCCTTAAGTTACAAATATAACCCGCCAATAAAAAAATCGAAGCTGGGAGATTTGAAAGCATTTTCAGAGGAAGCTCAGCAGATAACCTCACATCATCTCCTCCATAAAATCAAGCCATACCCACTACCTTCATTACTTCCACATTAAAGGTGTAAGCAGCTCCTTAAACTTATCTCACTATACAATTTACTGCATCTGCACACAGCTGCTTTCTTTTAAAATTAAATGTGAGAATTACATAAAATTGGAGGCAATAGCCCCAGGCGAGGACACAATCAGATAGAAAAGTACCAATTAGTTTGCTTTTCATCACTTACAACTGATCCTGTTAGAATAGATTTTAGATACCTTGTAGGCTTTGAGCATTTTTAATCAGAACATTCTTCCAATTTAGATGTTTTCTTTTCACTGCAGCAAGGCATATTACATCCTGAGTTCCTTGATTCCAGTCTCCAGTTCAATAACTCGAGTTCACCCTCTGTTTGTCTCTTGTTCGACAGTCCTATTAGTCGATTCCAATCTTCTGTTCATGCCTTGTGTCCTTTGTTCCTTTTATTCAGTGTTGTTACTTGTAAGGAGCAAGTAGTGTAGGAGAAGGAAGTGGCAAGTAATTTGATTCCCAGCCACAATGCCTTACCCCCTTCCCCAGCCACCTGAACCATCCCTGTACATTAGGGGGAACCAGTAACCGGGCAACTAACGCAGATCAGCTCAGAGTGGCAGAGTGAAGTACTTCCAAAAACACTAAACCCAACGCAGTGTTTGGGAAGGGTAAAGCAAGTGATTGTGAGTGATGTTCCCCACCATGTGGAATAAATCAATCCATCACGTCCTTATTTTCATACTCAGTACGGTGAAGGTAATGGTGACAAGAGCATCAAATATGTACCCATAGATAAGCTATAGCAGTGCTGTATCGTATACTGTGCTATTTTGATATATTTTATGTTTAAGATGGGGCTACTTTAAGAGGCAGTGTTTTGTTACAAAAGTCAATTTGTCTGGGAAAACATGCAGTTCAGATGCTGAGAATGCAGGATAATAGCTGCTTTTACTTTGCAATGTGTTACTTTGATTAGTTAATGAACCTTATGTCCACTTATGTTCTCCTGAGATTTTAGACAAGGTATGTAGAGCCATGTGAGTTTTGATTAGGTTGACTGGCAGGGGCAGGGTCATGTGGTTAATGGGAGGAGCTAAGCTTGCAGGAAAATAATAGTTCCATTTTCATTTTAAACCAAGAGCATTTGCTGCCTGAAGCTAGTGGAAGAAAGAAGTGTCTCTCTGTCTTTGTCACTCTCTCTCTAAAAGCCTTTTGAAAACTCCAGGATTGGTAATCTAAGTCAAAGCAAGTACAACTGCTTAAAGAGGTGTTTAAGTCTATAAGAGAAATATTGCTTGATTGGAACTAATAGTGATAGGTTAGCAGTTAAGAATTGTATCTTGTCATGTTTAAGTATTGTTCAATTGTTAAAAGTTAAGCTAATTCATTTGTAATAGTTAAACTGTGTTGTTAAATAAAGTTTGTTTTGATAACTGCTTCCTGGTTGGCCATAGAGCCATGCCTGGATTGAGACACCCTATTCTCACATTAATACCAAACAAGGTGCAGTCAGGCTTCATAAAATGCCTTGGGGTTTGTGATCTGGTACCCTGACAGTAGTGATGCTCCAGCTCTGCTTTGGCACAGAAACACTGTACTTCAGATCAAACAGAATTAGGTACATGCTTGAAAAGGAAAATATTTGCAGGGATATAGTGAAAGAACAGATGAAAAGTGAGACATCAGACAGCTTTCAAATAGGAAGGAATGGACCAATAGCCGCCAGCTGTACTGCATTATTTCAAGTGTTGGAAAGGATAAGATCAAAAGTCCTAGAAATCGCATTGATCAGAAGTATTTTGACTGAAATCCAGCATTACAAATATATCAGTTCAGATCATTTGCCTTCTGATCATTACACTGCCTCATTCTGAACTGTTCGGAGGACCATTTATGTTCATTAAGATGAGGGGTATTAATACTTTATTCAAAGTTATTCATAAAGGCCCCACCTTCTCAACTTTGCCCCTCGCCTGAGGTGTGTTGACCCTCGGGTTAAATCGCCACCTGTCAGCTCTTGCCCTCAAAGGGGAGAGCTACCTAAGGTCACCCAGTCCTCTGGCAACTTTACCCTATGGCCTTTATTAATACTGGGCAGTGAAACACCTTCCCATCTTGGCACCAATCCTTTGTAAGCCTGGTCCAGGGATGCAGGATTAACATTCCTTGGTTTTTTTTCTGTAACAGTGGGTGGAATTTTCCATTTTTGAAATTAATGAGGCCACCATGAACGTGCTGAGGGGAAAATTCTGAGCCGTTTTCCGACTGATGGGAATCTGATTTTTGGGGGGCCTTTCCCCAAATTTTTCAGTCCCTCCATGGTCATTCGACCAGCCATGGACAGTAGTGGAAGGAAGAGGATGGGGAGGAGGGAGGAAATTCGATCAATGTCAATCTCAAAATAATGCCCCTCATATTGCATTGGGCTGCCCCTCTGTTGTTAAATAAAGTTTGTTTTGATAAAAGCTTCTCAGTGTCAGTGTGAATTGCTCCTGGAGTTAAACACCCTATCCTCACATTAATGTTGAACTGGCAAACTGTTGGAATCTAGTTTGACTTCATAATATATCCTGGGGTTTGTGACCTGTACCCTAACACTTACACAAAAAAAAAAATCCCTTTAACAATTATCAGGTTGTGAGCAAGTTGTCATTCAATAGCAACTACTCAATTTAACTTGATAGAGTTTAAAGTTTATTTATTAGTGTCAAAAGTAGGCTGACATTAACAATGCAATGAAGTTACTATGAAAATCCCCTAGTCCCCTAGCCACCTGTTCAGGTACACTGAGGGGGAACTCAGCATGGCCAATGTACCTAACCAGCAGGTCTTTTGGATTTGTGGAAAGAAACCAGAGCACCCGGGGGAAACCCACACAGACAGAGGGAGAACGCACAAACTCCCCACAGACAGTGACCCAAGCCGGGAATCGAACCTAGTGCTATGAGGCAGCAGTGCTAACCACTGTGCCATGGTGCCGCCTTGGGAGTCACTGGAGAAGCACAGTAAAAGTTGCAATTCTATTTATTTTTGCAGTGCGAGATTTTATTTCATGCACTGCCCCCTTTAAATTTTTAGTTACACGGCCACGCACTTGCAATAATTTAACGGTTTCCCCCCACAGTCTGAAAGACATGCTGGATAGGTGCATTGGCCATGCTAAATTCTCCCTCAGTGTACCCGAACAGGCTCCGCAGTGTGGCAACTAGGGGAATTTCACAGTAACTTCATTGCAGTGTTAATGTAAGCCTTACTTGTGACAAATAAATAAGCTTACATACTTACATAAAGACGCCAACTTTTGTGCTGTTTGCATGGGGAATTGTGAGTTACTGCACAGTTGTAGCTAGGCTTTGACTGTCACGCTCAACTCAAAGTCAGCCTCACATTTCAGAGGGAACATTGGTTGTGAGCCACCTTCCCGTTTCATTTACCCTGTCCATCCAGGCACTATTTGCTAAGATGTTAAACCGAGACTCGGATAATCTAAGTCAAGAAACTATTTGTTTGTTTCAAATTGAATCACCAAATTGCTCTTAAAAATGATTTTTTTTCAAGGGTAGTGGTAGCGAGCTAAAATTTAGTTCACACGGAGGAGCTGATTCAGCCTGAAAATTGAAGCATTAAAGTCTGCGGCGCAGGAGAAGGTGCCTCAAGTCATTCATTAGCTGCACACTGACAGACAGCTGTTTAACCTTATTGTCTTAATTCCCAGGTGAAATACTATCATGTTGAAGAGTTGCACTGAGCTTGCTGCGGCTATCTTTAAGGATTAACTTTCATTTGTCAATGTATTCTGTTATTGAGTTTTATAATGAAACACGTCTTCAATTTGTGAATATCCACTGCAAAGGATGCCTTAGCTCCGAGAGCTGATTTTCAAACAACACTGGGTGCTTTCTTTATATAATTGAGTAGGGATGTGGGGAGGGTAAACATTAACATTAAAACTAAACTGGCTGGGGCTCTCTTCTCTGGGAAAGTGAAGGCTGCCTCTTTGCAATTACTTTCTCTTGCTCACTGCTGTGCCTCCTTGCAAGATTCTGTCTCGCCTACATCTGCTTCTGAGAGCCCTGCCTTCCATCCACATGCCTCTCTGCACATTTTAAATGTCCTCTCGCACACTTTCTATTGTGGCCGTTCAATGGCAACTTCTTAATTTGACTTGGTAGAGACGCAGGAGAGGTTGCACAACAGAGAAGATGATATAGCTGAGAGGTGGTAACAATCCAAAGATGTGTGGGTTAAGTGGATTGGCCATGCTAAGTTGATCCTAGTGTCGGGAGGATTAGCAGGGTAAATATGTGGGGTTACGGGAATAGGGCTTGAGTGGGATTATGGTCATTGTAGACTCAATGGGCTGAATGGCCTCCTTCTACACTGTGGGGATTCTATCTATTGGAAAATTCAAAAGAGCCTGGTGGTCTTTCCTCTAGAAAAGAGGAGGTTGCGGGGTGACCTGATGGAGGTCTTTAAAATTTGGAAGGGAGTGGACTTAGGGCTGGATCTTTGCCTCACCCCTCTCCCCCGCCTCATCGGTGTATTTGAAGGTAGAGGAACTCGTGACATATAGCTGGTGATCTTCCCACTCTCTCTATGCACCCACCCCTCACCCCACCACCCCACCCCCAACTTGGAGCAGTTGAGGAAATAACACAATGCATTTCACAAGAAGCTGGATAAGCACAGCAGAGACTGAGAGAAATAGAAAGATATGATAGCGTGTGATGAAGAAGGGTAGGAGGAAGCTGATTTTCAGCAAAAGCATAAATGGTTTGTTTAGTTTCTGTAAGGTAAATTCTGTGTAATGTAGGTGTAATGACTCAGGAAGCTTGACTGGAAAGGAATATGGTTTATTTACAATGCAAAGTAAAACTCATCCCTATCTAGGGCTACAGTTCAGCAGGCCCAGTCCTGGGCTTGCCTTATAAAAGGCTCAGGTGATGAGCTCCGGTTAGGCAGGCCACTGCCTGTTTCCAGGGAAACTCATGATCAATGAGATCTACAGAGGGATCCATCAGTAATTCCCCAGGGATCTCATGGGCATTATCACAGTCAGGATGTGTTCAAGGCCAGTAAGAATAAAGACTTGCATTTATATAACATCTTTTAGGATCTTGGGAATCATAAAGCACTTCACCGCCAATCAAGTCCTTTTTGAAAACCTGTCACTGTTGCAAAGTAGGAAATGCAGCAGCCAAATGCACACAGCAAGATCCCAAAAGCATCAATGTGATCATGACCAACGTCATGTTTTTGTGATGTTGCTGGAGCAATAAAAATGGATTCACTTTGACACCTTTTATTTGTTACGGGAAGTGATACAGACAGTGATGTTGCAAATTGGAAAACAATTTTTTTTAATTCATTCTTGGGGCACGGGCATCGCTGGCTGGCCAGCATTTATTGCCCATCCCTGGTTGCCCTTGAGAAGGTGGTAGTGAGCTGCCTTCTTGAAGCACTGCAGTCCATGTGCTGCAGGAGCCAATTCCAGGATTTTGACACAGCGACTGCGAAGGAAAGGTGATATATTTCAGGACATTGAATGGCTTGGAGGGAAACTCCCAGCTGGTGACGTTCCCAGTTATCTGCTGGCCTTGTCCTTCTAGATGGAAGTGGTCGTGGGTTTGGAAGGGGCTGTCTAAGGATCTTTGGTGAATTGCTGCAGTGCATCTTGTAGATGGTACACACTGCTATTACTGAGCATCAGTGGTGAAGGGAGTGGATGTTTGTAGATGTGGTGCCAATCAAACGGGCTGCTTTGATTGGCATTTGTTGATGGAATACATGGTACCATCTGTTTTAAAGTAAAAAGTTTGTTCAGAGTAATGTTCTCAACTGTGCAAATCACAAAGTGTAGTGTTGTAAATATTAAGTTTGAATACTATTTATTCCATCCCAAACAAGAATCTTAACTGAATCAAAAACCATTTTTTAATAGGAATAAAGGGACCACTGGGTAAGATTGATTAATTAAATAAATAGAAAGTTATGTTGGTAAATAAACAGTGGGGCATATTTTGAGGAAAAATTCAAACTATTCAAGGAAAATACGTTTCTTTAAAAAAAAACAATCAACAAGAAATATCCCCAGTGGTTTTCTTCAGAACATAAGCATGGAATTTTTAAACAGATCGTTTGTAATGTCGCAAACAATGGTAATAAGCCTGAGGATTGGGTCAAAGAGCGAGTTAGGAACCTGGTTGAAAAGCTGCACTGTCCACTGGGGTGCTGTAGTGAATACCCAGGCTTGCCAGAAGATCAGTGCAGCAGGGAAAGAAGTGGGTGGATCACAATCCGTTTATTATAGAATTTGTTGTAGAATCCCCACTGTGCAGAAGGAGGCCATTTGGCCCATTGAGTCTGCACCGACAACAATCCCACCCAGGTCCTAACCCCGTAACCCCAATTATTTACCCTGCTAATCCCTCTAGCCTATGCATTCTGGGACACTAAGGGGCAATTTAGCATGGCCAATCAACCTAATCTACACATCTTTAGAGTGTGGGAGGAAACCGGAGCATCTGGAAGAAACCCACGCAGACACGGGGAGAACATGCAAACTCCATACATGGGGCCCGATTTTACCATTTTGATTCTAGGTGCTAAATTTGGGAGTGTTTCAGATGTGATTTTTAGACCCGTTCTCAGGCACCCTATTCACACTCTTCCTGAAACAAAGAGCAGCAATTCTGAATCGCGCTGCAGAAGCCTGTGGGTGTGGCTTATCGAGCCCGAAACACTGCAGCTCCGATCCAAGCCTTCAACTGCGTACGCGCAGCAAAAAAATAGAAAAATGCTCCCCTGCCACATCACTCCTGGGCCAGATAATGTTCCCCCCTGGCCCCCACAGACACAGCCCCACCCTCATAACATAACTGTCCCCCTTATCCCCCCAACCCACTGCTACCCAGACTGATCGCAGCTCCCTGCGTCCCTTCCCCCTCACTGATCGCAGTGGCAGTGGGCCCTCCCCCTTACCCCACCCCCCACCATCAGAGAGCGATCTGACCTGCCTCCCTCCTCCCCCACGCCAGAGAGCCACCTGACCCACCTTCCTCTCCCCCCACCAGAGAGCTATGTGCCTCGCTTCCCTCCACCCCACCAGAGAGCAATCTGACCTGCCTCCCTCTCCCCCCACCAGAGAGCAATCTGACCTGCCTCCCTCTCCCCCCACCAGAGAGCAATCTGACCTGCCTCCCTCTCCCCACCAGAGAACCATTTGACCCACTTCCCTTCCCTCCCCCCACCACCGATTTGAGTCATAGAGCCACCAGAAGCTCTGACCTTACCTCCTCAGAAACTGGAATGCCCGAATCGGACTTTGCAGACCATGTCTGTTTTGCGCTGAATCTGGACGGACAAACGCGATGATAAAGGGGGAAGTGTCGGTAAGTTTGGCTGTCAAACCCATCAAGTCAATTTAAATGCATGCGCTGGCACGGTCCCGATTGCGGCCAATTTAGGTGCTTGGTAAAGGGGGTACGGGCATGGAGGCGGGTGCAGATCACGCTGCTCACCTCACTCCCGACTTTACCAAGTGTTCACGCCCGAAAATGGGCACAACTTGATAGTAAAATTGGGCCCATGATGTGGAGATGCTGGCATTGGACTGGGGTGGGCACAGTAAGAAGTCTCACAACAACGGGTTAAAGTCCAACAGGTTTATTTGGTAGCACGAGCTTTCGGAGCGCTGCTCCTTCATCAAATCCATTGGACTTTAACCTGGTGCTGTGAAACTCCACACAGACAGTGACCTGAGCCAGGAATCGAACACAGGTCCCTGGAGCTGTGAGACAGCAGTGCTAACCACTGTGCCACTGTAACAGGTGTTACATAAATAGAAGTTGTTATTGACATGAAAACCATCGACCACAAAATAAAGTTTTGCTCCAATGGGATTGACAAGTGTCAAGAATGACCAGAAATCAGACCATTGGGATAGTCAACAAATTTGTTTGCATGGCTTTGGGTTCAGTTTGATTGAAGGATGTGTCAGAGATGCAGTAACTTCTATCTGACTGGTTTAAAGTGTTCCAGTAACATCACCTGTTAAACCAGTTTACGCGTTCTGATTCAACAGTGTTTATACGTAGAACATAGAACCCTGCAGTGCAGAAACAGGCCCTTCAAGTCTGCACCCAGGCCCTATCCCTATATCCTTACACATATACCCGCTTATCCCTCTAACCTACACATCCCAGGACACTAAGGGGCAATTTTAGCACGGCCAATCAACCTAACCCGCTCATCTTTGGACTGTGGGGGGAAACCAGAGGAAACCCACGTAGACATGAGGAGAATGTGCAAACTCCACACAGACAGTGACCCGAGCCGGGAATCAAACCCAGGTCCCGTGGAGCTGTGAAGCAGCAGTGCTAACCACTGTGCTACCGCCACTGTGCTACCGTGCCGGTAGCACAGTGGTTAGCAATTTTGAGTTGCTTCTTGTTTCAAATCGTAACTGTGCCAGAATCTGACCTTCCACGTTGTTTTATTAAAATTCCCGAATTTTGGAACAGCTGAACTAATTCAAAAGCATTTGAACAACCCATGACTTTAAGTCAATAATACTGGTGGGCACCCATGCTGTGCTCATAAATAATAAAAAAGGAATATAAATGTGCGTATCAATAAATCTATGCTCCACACACACTTACATTCATAAATAAATCTGTATTAGTCACCAGTCTCTGTCCTTGTTACATTATAGTTAGAAGTCGATTAAATGTGTATCAGAAACATGAAAAAATACCCCGACTTTATTAAAATTGCACAGATAATACAGTTAAAAATATGTATTGCTGAATAAATTTATTCAAGCATATAAAACTGTACATTACATAAGCTACACAAAATAATGCAGATATGTTATATAATTTAACACGTTGGCCCAAATCTGCCAGGATCTGGATTGACAGAGACCATAATGTGGAGATGCCGGCATTGGATTAGGGTAAGCACAATAAGAAATCTCACAACTCTACGTTAAAGTCCAACAGGTTTATTTGGCAAGCTTGATGTGGAGATGCTGGTGTTGGACTGGGGTAAGCACAGTAAGAAGTCTTACAACACCAGGTTAAAGTCTTTATTTGACAGAGACCAAACATACAACCGGAGATGAGCCTGTCAAAGTCCTGACGCACTGACCTACGTGGGAATTGCCCAGGATGTTTGACCATCTGATGGGCAATTGCCCTGTTCTCTGAGACCCACCACGAATGTATTCTAGCTCAGGGTCAGAGATTCTGGAAATGTTAGACAGAGTTTTCTTTTCAATATATGAAATGTAACAAAGAGGCGAAAATAGACATTTGACCACTGGAAAATGAAGCTGGAGAAGTATTAATAAGAAACAAAAAAATGGCAGAGGAACTGAATAGTTACTTTGCATCAGTCTTCACAGTGGATGACACCAGAGGGATGCCAGAGCTCCAGGAGAGTCAGAGGGCACAGGTGAGTGTAGTGGTCATCACTAAGGAGAAGGTTCTGGGGAAACTGAAAGGTCTGAAGATGGATAAATCACCTGGACCAGATAGACTACATGCCAAGATTCTAAAAGAGATAGCTGAGGAAATTGTGGAGACATTGGTGGCGATCTTTCAGGAATCACTGGAGACAGGTCAGGTTTACCTGTTCATTAATAGTCAAACTGGGTCTTTACCACACAGCCGCTGATGTTGCGTTGTATGCTGCCTTTCCCCTGGTCTTTAACTGAGTTCCCTAGTGGATGTTACTGGTAAAGCTGGGCTGAGAAATATGGAGCAGTGCCAACTCGGGGAAAAGTTTGATTGCGATGATATTCCAACAATGACTGAGATCTTCTGGTCCCACTGACTGTGGACCCCTGCCCTGGGGCTTCCTGATGGTGCAGTCAAGGGGAAATCCCATTGACAGCGACTAGAAGATCCCAATGCCGGCCAATGCCACGCCGCCTCCCATCGCTGAGAAACACGCCACCGGCAGCCAATGATTGGCACTCCTCAGGAGATCAGAGATCAAAGTGCCCTCTTTAAAGAATACCCCAACCTCAAATTAACGTTACAGACTCCTCCCCACCCTCACATTCGCCATCAACCAATCCCAGTATGGCCATCTTGCAAGAGTTTTTGGCCATAGTGGGATTTGTGTCTGTTGCTGAGATTTTTAACCCCGACGGAAGGTTCAGGACCCGGCCTCTCCAGGTGGTAATAGGATCTTGTCACTCGTTGATTGGCAGACACATTCTTTAACTTGGCTTAATTGGTCTTGGAGTTTTTTGTTTGTCTTTTAGGGCAAACCAAATAAACCAGCTGAAATGAACTCAGGGGCAAAGTAAAAGGGGCAGCTCCCCAAAAGGAAACCAAACAGAACAAAAGCACAAAGGAAATTCAAAACGTTAAATCATAATGTGATTACTGGTGTCCATAATGCACTCCAGCCCCTGCGGTGCCCAACAGGGAGGGGTCTTGGAGCTTGTGCTTAATTACTTTTGCCAGTAGAACAATATGTTCTCATAACCTGATTTTTAACGTACGCTCTTGTATCATTTGTTTAAACCTTTGGTTTCTGAATTTTATTCCGATCAGATTTTCATACATTCTTTGCAGCCATTTTGTGTCCATAAAATAAGAAGGTGTTATCTTAATCTTTAAAGTAAAATCCCTTTTGGAACCTATCTGGTATTAGCTAGTGCATTTTATTTTAAATCCTACGATAAAACTACTAATTAATTAAGTTCTTCCACTATAATTAGAACTGAGCCTCGTCTTATTTAATTGCTGTTTCTGGGCTGGCATCCAATATTCATATAAGTTATCTGGGCCTTATCTATTGTTACCGTAGCTATGTATATTGCACTGTAAGGTCACTTGCCTTGACTTGCGATATTTGTCTTAACATATCCAAACTCATTATTTTATTTTTTGGTCATTAAGCTCAAAAGAAAATAGGTATACACACCTGTATAGGTTTTAAGAAACTATTAAAGATGAAATAATACTTTATAAACTTGGTTTCCGCTAATTAGGTTTCATTCTTTGAGTTGCTGCCAAGATACATTACTTTCAATTAATCCATTTTTTTTTGACAAGTGTTTCAGTTATATCACGGTTATAGGCACCGATATCTCTACATTGCTTCTGCAATTAAATATATTAAATATTAAGAGTGTGCATTTTTTTTATCCATTCATGAGATCCATAGAATCTCTACAATGCAGAAGGGGGCCATTCGGCCCACCGAGTCTGCACTGACCACAATCCCATCCAGGCCCTATCCCCACAACTCCATGCATTTACCTTAGCTGTCCCCCTGACACTAAGGGGCAATTTAGCCTAGCCAGTCCACCTAACCCACACATCTTTGGACTGTGGGAGGAAACCGGAGCACCCGGAGGAAACCCACACAGACACGGGGAGAATGTGCAAACGCCACACAGACAATGACCCGAGCCGGAAATTGAACCCAGGTATCCAGCGCTGCCAACCACTGTGCCACCGTGCTGCTCCATGCAGGATGTGGGTGTCACTGGCTGGGCCGGCATTTACTGCCCATCCATGAGGGCAGTTAAGAGTCAACCATACTGTTGTGGGTCTGGAGTCACATGTAGCTCAGACCAGGTAAGGATGATAGCTTACCTTCCCCAAAAGACATTAGCGAACCAGATGGGTTTTTATGACAATTAACAATGGTTTTGCAGATATCACTAGGCTTTTAATTCCAGATTTTTATTGAATTCAAATTTCACCACCTGCCATGGTAGGATTCAAACCCGGGTCCCCAGAGCATTACCGTGGGTAGCTGCATTACTAGCCTAGTGACAATGCCACCGACCCACAGAAATACAAAAATTCATTCTAAGTTGGCCTTTAGGTCATGTGTTAAACCAAAATGGTCATTTCCAGTTATGTTGACAAAATTCACTGAAACTTTAGCTTAAAACTGACTTAAAAATGACTTCCACAAGTTAATAATATTGAAAATGGGGAGGAATGATCATCTACCTCACACAGTAGCCCAAAATTAAAATGCTCCCCCTTTAACATGGGACTGATTGACACCAAGCCTGGGAGCAGAGATCAAAAACTGTGTGCAAAGTGGTTCATTATTTTGATGAACAGGTGAAATGTAAAAGAAAAAAAATCAATTAAAATGGTGATGTAAGCGGACTTTTTTTTTAATAAACCCTTTTGTTGTAAATCTTTCAGTTAATCTGGCAGATCAACATTATAAACTAACGTTACTGTTAATAAAACAGGAATGCTGGAAATACCCAGCAGGTCAAGCAGCATCTGTGGAATAGAGAAAAACAGAGTTAATTTAAAAAAATCAAAGTAAGTGATTTGATTTATTATTGTCACATACTGCGATACAGTAAAAAGCATTGTTTCTTGCATGCTTATACAGACAAACCATACTATTCATAAAGTACATAGGGGGAAAGGATAGATTCTCAGATCCATGACTTTTCCTCAGAATTGGGAGAGATTCCTGATGTAACACTGTGAAAACAAAATAGAATGCCCATCAGAGCGATATGCGTGAGTTATACAAAGTAAACAGTCAAGGAAAAAATGGCGCACTGAACTGAACACTAATGGAAAGGCAAAAGACTGCAAATGCTGAATGAGCCAGCTTTGAAATGTTGGAGCCGGAATTGGTAACCCTTACACCCATTTCAAAGAACAAGAGGGTCAAAACAGACAGAGTTGCAAGACCTCCTGTCCCCAAACTGCAAAGGGCATTGGTCCCACTGCAAGACTGTGGAATACTACTAGATATTAGGCCCCGTTAATATGTCAATTAGGAGTTAAAGAAATTTGTGCTAGGCATTCCCACTCAGGATTCTTCAACTAACAGCCACTGAACTCTTTTTTTATTTAAACCATTCCTACTCTGTCAGAGGGGCATTAATGTCCTCCACACCATCTCGTTTATATCCAAACAAAAGCTTTCAAAGAATTCTTTTGAAAGAATGCAACTTTTGATTGTCCCTCTGTTTTTCCTCCTGTTCACAGCGATATCCCAGAGATAGATTTTTAATTCCTGAGGTGTTGACAGCTCCGGTTAGAAGTCACTTTGCTCCATCTTCCAGGACCTCACCTGTACAATGACGCTAAGTTGACTCCGTGGTCTTGTCACATCAAAGTTCCAAGTCATAATTATTTCATGGGCCTCTTTTTCTTTGAAATGTAGATGTTAATTACACACACTGTTCCATCTGCTGCTGAATGTGCTAATTAAAGGACCTAGTCAATCTTCAAGGCTACATTAATGTACACTTCCCAGATCACCCTCAGAGTGTCTGAGTGTCACACCACAGATTTGTCCAGGGGTAAACCTCCCACTGAGCAGACATGACTCAGAGTGAGATCCTTAATAACTCATCAGTAAATCCTCTAACTGTTCTCAGTATGGGGTAAAATATTTATCATAATGAATTACATGTGAATCAGTGCATGGTCCATCTATACTGAATATAGTCTGTACGACTGCAAACCCATCCTTTCTGAGACAATACCACATAGTGACACTCCTTCAACAGCTCTTAAAGCTTCTTTGAAAGGTAGATAACATTAACAGCAATCTGGCCACAACATAATTAGAGGGGCAGGTAGTCCAAGCTCAGAATTTAAATTTTCCTGCTGCTGCCATTTCACAGATTTGTCCAGTATGAGCTATTTCTCCATGAGAGTAAGAGAGAAGGTGGTGGGTTCAGTCAGAAGGTTCAAATCCCAATCCAGAAACTTCAGCATCTTCTCCAGTGCAGAGCTGATGGAGTGCTGCATTGCCAGAAGCACCAGCCAAAATTCTTCCATCGCACCCACCACAGGAAACGTGGTCCACGGGGCAGAAAATTTGCTTGGCATTTAAAAGTCCACTGAGCTTGGGCAGGTTTTTCCGGTTTTGGGGTGGTCGTGACCGGAGAATCCTGCCCATCATCTTTTGGATGACATTAAAATAAGGCTGTGTCCTTCCATCAGGATGGATGTAAATGATCTAATGGCATTAAGAAAGATATCCCGGTATCCTGGCCAATAATTATCCATGATGTGGAGATGCCGACGTTGGACTGGGGTAAACACAGTAAGAAGTCTCACAACACCAGGTTAAAGTCCAACAGGTTTATTTGGTAGCAAAAGCTTTACATCTCTCTAACCTGTGCTTAAGCCCTCTCCCCATAACCCTTAATCCCCTCTCTTATCAAAAACCCATCAACCCGCGTCTTAAAAATATTTAGCGAGGCAGCCTCCACCACTTCAACGGGCAGAGAATTCCAGAGATTCACCACCCTTTGAGTGAAGAAGTTCCTCCTCAACTCCGTTCTAAACCGCCCCCCCTTTTATCTTGAGGCTGTGCCCCCTAGTCCTACTGTCTTTTTTGAGCGGGAAGAGTCTTTCCACCTCTATCCTATCCATCCCATTCATCATCTTATACGTCTCAATGAAATCTCCCCTCATTCTTCTAAACTCTAACGAGTACAAGCCCAGTTTATTCAGCCTCTCCTCATAGCTCAACCCCCTCAACTCTGGTATCAGCCTAGTAAACCTCCTCTGCACTCCCTCCAAGGCCAAAATATCTTTGCGCAGGTGCGGCGCCCAAAACTGCACACAGTACTCCAGCTGCGGCCTCACCAATGCCCTATACAGCTGCAGCAAGACCTCCCTACTTTTATATTCAATCCCCCTCGCTATGAAGGCCAGCATCCCATTCGCCTTCCTGACCACCTGCTGCACCTGCAAGCTGGGTTTTTGCGACTCATGCACAAGGACCCCAAGGTTACCTGTAAAGACTCGCATTCCAACCATTATTTTGTAAATTGAGTTTGTGTCTTTATATGCCCTGTTTGTGAACAGAACTCCCGCTCACCTGATGAAGGGGCAGCGCTCCAAAAGCTAGTGATTTTTGTTACCAAATAAACATGTTGGACTTTAACCTGGTGTTGTGAGACTTCTTACAATAATTATCCCTCAGTAACATAATTAAAATAGATATTCTGATAGGTATCATATTGCTGTCTGATGCCATGTGTAAATTGGCTGCCGTGTTCCCTATGTTACAACAATTAAGAACAAAGAACAAAAACAGCCCGGGAAACAGGCCCTTCGGCCCAACGAGCCCGCGCCGCCATTTTAACATTACCAGTCCCCCCCTCCACCCATGACCCTTATCTATTGTTTATGGTATTCCACATTAAGAGAAACTAATTTAGGGACAATTTATTACCTCCAATCAGCCTAATAGCACATCTTTGGGGTGTGGGAGGAAACCGGAGCACCCGGAGAAAACCCACATAAGCACGGGGAGAATGCGCAAACTCCCACAGACACTGGCCCAAATCCATGTGTCTGCACAGCAACTACTACACTTCAAAATTATCTTATTGGCTATGAATTACTGGGAAACCATGATATAAATGTAAACTCTCATTTCCTCCGTACTGCAGGCAAACCTCATAAATCAGTGAGATAACTGCATTTAAACACCGTACTGGACAACACTTGCAGAAAGAACTGAGGGTGGCAAGAGCACAAAATATACTCAGGGTGAGGGATTTCCACATTGGCCAGGTCCTAAAGGACATAGCTGCTAGATTGCGTCTGTGAACATAAGAACATAAGAAATAGGAGCAGGAGTAGGCCACCTAGCCTGCCCCGCCATTCAATAAGATCATGGCTGAGAAGGATGATGAGGGAACCAACAAAGGGCAAACCCTACTTAGAATCATAGAGTCCCTATGCAGCAGGAGGCAGTCATTTGCCCCATCGAATCCTGCACCAACAACACTCCCACCCAGGCCCTATCTCTGTAATTCCACATATTTACCCTGTTAATCTCCCTGACACTAAAGGGCAATTTAGATGGCCAATCCACCTAACCCACACATCTTTGGCGTGTGGGAGGAAACTGGAGCATCCCGAGGAAACCCACGCAGACACGGGGAGAATGTGCAAACTCCACCCAAGGCCAGAATTGAACCCAGGTCCCTGGGGCTGTGAGGCAGCAGTTCTAACCACTGTGCCACCGTGCTACCCTTGATCTCGTCGTCACCAATCTACTTGTCGTAGATGCATCAGCCCGTGACTGTATTGGTAGGCATGGCCACTACACAGTTTTTGGGCAGTCGAACGGCTGTCTTCACATTATGGATACCCTCCATTGTGTTGTGCGGCATTAACGCTGTGCTAAATGGGATAAATTTCCAACAGATCAAGCAATTCAAGACTGGACACCCATGAGGTGCTGTGTGCCATCAGCAGCAACAGAAATATATGCAACCACAATCTGTAACTTCACTCTACCATCACCGTCAAGCCAGGGGATCAACCTTGGCACAATGAGGAGTGGAGAACAGCATGTCAGCAACAACATCAGGCGCACATAAAATTGAGGTGACTACACAGCTACAACACAGGGTTACTTGCACAACTAAAAGCAGGATAAATCCAACCCAGCTCATTATTGGCCCATCAGACTCCACTCAAACATCAGAAGAGTGATGGAAATGGTTGCTGACAATGCTTTCAAGTAGCACTTACTCAGTTTGGATTTATTTTGCTCTTTGTGTACAAGACATGCCTGTGTAATTATCCACATTGTTGGGTAAATGGACGAGTTATACGGCTTGGCTTTGTATGCACTAGTCCTGCAGCACAGGTTTTCAGCACTATTGCTGGAATGTTGTCAGGGTCCATATTCTCTGCAAGTGTCCAGTGGCTTCAGCTGTTTCCTGATATCACGCAAAGAGAATCGGATTTGTTGAGACTATGCTATTGGGCCAGGATGGATCATCCACTTGGCACTTCTGGCTGAAAATGGTGGCAAATGCTTCAGCCTTGTCCTTAGCACAAATGTGTTGGGTTCTCCCACCTTTGAGGATGTGGAGATGCCGGCATTGGACTGGGGTGGGCACAGCAAGAAGTCTCACAACACCAGGTTAAAGTCCAGCAGTTTATTTGGAATCATGAGCTTTCGGAGCCCTGCTCCTTCACTCACCTGATTTCAGAGAAGCGCTCCGAAAGCTCGTGATTCCAAAAAAACCTGTTGGATTTTAACCTGGTGTTGTGAGACTCCTTCCTGTACCATCAAGGATGGGGTATTTGTGGAGCCTCATCTCCCTAATCCAGGCTGACATTCCCACTACCTTATGGGGGGAGTGCTGCACTGTCAGCCTTTCGATCCCAGGGTACTATCTTGAAGAAGAGTTGCAGTGTCTTGAGCCAATATTTACACGTCAACCAACCAACATCACAGAAACAAATCGGCCTGGATTTGGTGATCAACGGTGTTCATCGAGTAGTCCAGTGATCTCTGAGTGATCCGGTGATCATTGTAGCAAGAACATCCATTCGATGTGCGATGCACATTCTTCAACCAGGATACCCAGTGTCGAGCGGCAGTGATGTCATCACATTATCCAAGTAGCCAACCACATTGAAGCATTCTCACAGACAGCAATTCAGGAGGTGAAAAACACTAAAATCAAATCACTTTTAAAAGTCCTACTGGGAAGGGGAATAAAGAAGGAGAATAAAGAAAATACCTACTGGGGAGACGAATAAAGAAATACACAAAGAATTAAGGTGGAAGATAAAAATATCCTGAACAAATGCTTCTTAAAATGAAAAAAAAGTTTAAGAAATCTAGTAATTCATCATGATGGAGAGACCCAACAATATAAAATTATATTTCAGGACCAGATATGTTTATTAGCAATAGTTGTTATTCAGGTCATTGTTAAAGAGATAGCTACACTTCATTGGACAAGATTTAGCCTTTTATGGGATTTCTCACCTAGATTTGAGGGCAGGGAAGGATCAATTCTTACACTTTGACTGATTTCATTGACTAAGGCTCGGGAGGTAAGGTGAGGGAGAATTGCACAACTGTAGGCAGATTGAGTGACTGACCACAACGTCAGCAATTCCACAACAATCAGCAAAGGTGCTAGATGCTGAAGTTGCAGTCAGATTCAGAGTGATTGTGATGGTGAATGTGGTTAATTCTTCGTCAAAAATATCACAAATGACAGATCCATAACTTGGTTACCGCGTTGCTGTTGGGGGAGCTTGCTGTGCACAAATTGGCTGCCATGTGTTTCCTACATTACAACAGTGGACTCTCTTTCAAAAAAAAAGACATTCATTGGTTGTAAAGTGCTTTGGGACATCCTGCAGTGATAGAACCACTGACCACAGAATCCCTACAGTGCAGGAGGAGGCAATTCAGTTCATCAAATCTGCACTGATGCGTTTATCAGCAATAGTTATTATTCAGGTCACCTTTAAAGAGACAGTTAGACTTCATTGGACAAGATTTAGCCTTTTATGAGATGTCTAACCTAGATTTGAGAGTAGAAAAAGGGACAATTCTCACCACTTTGATTTCATTGAGTACTGGCTGAGGGGGTAAGATGAGGGAGCGTTTCACAACTGTAGGCAGATTCCCCAGAGAAGCCTCCCACCCAAGCCTTATCCCCATAACTGCACACATTTACCATGACTGATGCACCTAACCTACAGATCTTTGGATACAATTTAACACAGTCGATCGTACTAACCGGCGCATCCTTGGACTGTGGGAAGAAACTACAGCACCCAGAGAAAACCTACACAGACAAAATTCACAGTCACCTAAAGCTGAAATCGAACCCAGATCCCTGGTGCTGTGAAACAGCAGGGCCAACCACTGTGCCAACGTGCCACAATGGAAGGTGCTATAGAAATACAGACCCTTTCTTTTTCAATATTGAAATTCTATCTATACTAAGTGGTCATAATGTCCACTCTGAAGGACAGGCCTCTGTTTCTCTACTATTTTCCTAGAGGACAATAGGACTGGAGAATGATGGGTGATGGTGGGTAACATAAAGGATAAAAATCCTGTTTTTGACATTGGCATCAAAAGATGAACCCCCTTTTTGAACATTGATATTAAAGGTGATACTAACACCTCATGCTGATTCAGATCTCAACTTTTCAGCACCCCAAAATGTCCTATAGAATGAAATAGAATCCCTACAGTGCAGAAGGAAGCCATTTGGCCCATCGAGTCTGCACCAACCACAATCCCACCCAGCCTCTATCCCCATAACCCCATGCATTCACCCTAGCTAGTCCCCCTGACACTAAGGGGACAATTTAGCCTGGCCAATCAACCTAACCCGCACATCTTTGGACTGTGGGAGGAAACTGGAGTACTCGGAGGAAACCCATGCAGAGAGGGAGAACATGCAAACTCCACACAGACAGCGACCCAAGCCAGGAATCGAACCCGGGTCCCTGGCACTGTGAGACCTCAGTGCTAACCACTGTGCCACCGTACCACCCCATGCCATCTCTTACAAATCAAATATACTTAAATCACAAGAGCTTATTTTCTGACAGGTTTCACTGTTTAATTCCTTGCTTTGCGCTTGTGTTTGGAGTGACTGCAGCCCATCTATCCATTCTCAGCAGTTGTAATTAAAATGCCATCTGCTTTTGTACCACCATCCAGGTTCTAAGAGTCAGAGTGCCAAGTGTCATCTGCACACATGAAGAACGAAAATGGGTTTATTGGGAGCGCGAGAGGCTTCGCTGGCTTGGACCAAATTATCTGTTTCTCTGATTCTTTGGCAGACCAATCCCCCTGTAGGGAAAGTTACATTATGACCAAACTTAGTAGGAAGTGGTATCCAACAGGGTAAAGTGATTAACTTTGGTTTCAGAGAGGCAGCTTGCACGTGCAAAATTAACCTCAAGCTACAGAATCAACCTTCCACTATTTGTGACTGTACCAGCAATCACAACCTTGGTGTCCTATTTGACACTGAGCTGAGATTCTGACCCCATATCACTTTTGATGCAATTAAAAGCACAGCTCTGCTTACTCTTTCTGTTTCTGTGACAGGCTCGTATCAAACTGATCTTAAGATCTCTGCCCCAGAGGGAGACTCATGGCATGGTCACATGACTACAGAGCACCTCAGCTGTCAGACTGGATATATTTCAAAACCCAAACAAACCCCACTGACCTACACTGACTCTCAATCTGGCAAAGCCTCCATTTTATAATTCACATTGGCCTCATTCTTCCCTATCTCTGTAACATTCTCCAGATCTCTCCGCATTTTGACCACTCCCTCCTCCTTTAAGGTACCATCTCAGTGGCCAAGCGGTGGGTCAACATCCCAGATGTTTCCCTGGGAGTTTTATGGGGGGCTGTGACCACCGACCCCCACCCCCACAAAACGATCCAGCAGAAAGGAGATCCTGCACGCCATAGCGATGACTGTTCCTCAGCAATTTAAAGCCAGGACCAGCATTTATTACTTCAAGGTGAGACTTGCACCTCCATCTCCGGAAGATGGGCCTTTGAGAGCTGCTGGCCAATTGGATGGCTGGTAGCTCTGTAGTCTCAGCAGCGCCAGTCGGGAATGGTGGCCACTGCTGGGACTACAGGCTGTCCTGACAGGACTTCAGGTAAGGCTGAGGTATTGGAGGGGCCAGGCTAGCAGCACACCCCCGATAAAGTGGTGTGAAGGGGATTGGGTTTGAGATGCTATGGGGGAGAATAAAAGGTGAAGTATGACTTCACTGCGCTGTAGAATCAGTATGCTATCCTTTGTGTGACTGACTGATGTGGTTTGATGCACCTTGCCAAACGGAAGCAGTTTTGTCCATCACCTTTTGTTGACAGCAGAATTCCTTCAAAGAGTGAGAACTAACCAGAACCGTGGGCCTATACTCATTGGAGTTCAGAAGAATGAGAGGTGACTGAGAAGATTATGAGGGGACTCAGCAGGGTAAATGCTGAGAGGATTTTTCCCTTTATAGGGGGAATCTAGAAATAATGGGTCTTCCATTTATGATGGCGATGAGAAGGAATTTCTTCTCTCAGAAGGAACCTGCAAGGGAGGACCTCCCAGCCTGCCTGGCACCAGTCCAGGCAGCTGAGTCTGCTGGGTTCCCACTTGACCTGGGCCCCTCTCTGCCATGGGTAAAACAGCGACCCTTAACTGGCCACTAATTGGTCACTTAAGGGTCTCATTAGGCCCAAAGGTGGGTGAGTTTAATATCTCCACCTCCCCCATAACATGTGAGACAGGTCAGGGGCTGGTGAGTAGGGGGATTTTATGAGCCCTGTCACAATTGTGGCCTTCAAACTGGCGGAGTGTAAAATGCAGCCCCTTGTGACTGGGTGTCAGGTTCTGTTCAATGACCCTCCTGTGAAACACATTGGGAAGTTTTACTGTATTAAAGGTGCCATACAAATGCAAGTTGTGGCTGTTATTGATGCTCTGCTGTTCTCCCTATAATTCACAAAGGATTCTAGACTGTAGTTGCTCCTGAGTGTAGTCATAGTGATGAACGAGAGAAATATATTTATCTGCTTTGATTTGGGTCGGGTTCCCCTGCTGCCTTGCAGCTGGCTTGGCTGTTGCTGGCCAGATTGAAATTGACATTATTTTTTTAAGTAGACATTTATAGCTCATATGTGCAGAGAAACGTAAGCAACACATAAATCTTTCTCATCACACTTTGCTAATGAAAAGCAATCGTCTGCTGGGACAATGCTGTGAAGGTTAAAATACTTCAGCATCTTTAGTTGGAAAGGAGAAGAATTAGATAGCAATCAATCTTCATCAGGGTGATGTGCGCTGTACAATCAGCACGATGCCCCTTGTGTGACTGATTGATGGGGTTTGGACATCTTGTCAAACAGAAGCGGTTTTGTCCATCACCTTTGGTTGGAAACAGAACTCCTTCAAAGAGTGAGAATTAATCATAACTACTCATTGCAATTCGGAAGAATGAGAGGTGACCTTATTGAAACGTGTAAGATAATGAGTGGACTTGACAGGTGCTGAGTGGGTATTTCTCTTTGTAGGGGAACCTAATAACCAGAATCTAAAAATAAGGACTCTTCCATTTAAGAAGTCTCACAGCACCAGGTTAAAGTCCAACAGGTCTATCTGGAATCACAAGCTTTCAAAGTGCTGCTCCTTCATCAGGTGAATAAGGAGCAGCGCTCCGCAAGCTCGTGATTCCAGATAAACCTGTTGAACTTTAACCTAGTGTTAACAGACTTTGTCCTCTGCCCACCCCAGTCCAACACCGACATCTCCACATCGTGTCTTCCATTTAAGACAGAAATGAGAAGGAATTTCTTCTTGTTTCAGGGGGCCATTAGTCTATGGAATCCTCCTTCACTGTGAGTTTGGGAACTGGGTCATTGAATACGCTCAAGCCTAGGTAGACAGGTTTTCATTCGAAAAGGGAGTCCAGGGTTATGGGGGCCGGGCCAGTGATTGGAATTAAAGCCACAATCAGATCAACTATTGAGCAGCAGAGCGGGCTCGAGGGAGCAGATATCTAAGATCAAAGAAAATTACAGCTCAGGAATAGATCTTTCGACCATCCAAGTTTGCTCCGACCATGCTGCTCGACTGAACTAAAACCCTACCCTTCTCGGGACCATATCCCTCTATTCCCATCCTATTCATGTACTTGTCCAGATGCCCCTTAAAAGTCACTATTGTATCTGCTTCCACTACCCCTGGCAGCGAGTTCCAGGCACCCACCACTCTGTGTAAAATACCTGCCTCATACATCTCCTTTAAACCCTGCCCCTCGCATTTTAAACCTATGCTCCCTAGTAATTGACTCTTCCACCCTGGGAAAAAGCTTCTGACTATCCACTCTGTCCATGCCCCTCTTAATCTTGTAGAAGTCACCCCACAACCTCCATCATTCCAGTGAGAACAAATCAAGTTTCTCTAACTTCTCCTCATACCTAATGCCCTCCATACCAGGCAGCATCCTGGTAAATCTTTTCTGTACCCTCTCCATATCCTTCTGGTAGTGTGGCAACCAGAATTGAACACTATATTGCAGGTGCAGCCTAACTAAGGTTCTGTAAAGCTGCAATGTGACTTGCCAATTTTTAAACTCAATGCCCTATTCGATGAAAGCAAGCATGCCGTATGCTTTCTTGACTACCTTCTCCACCTGCGTTGCACTTTCAGTGACCTGTGTACCTGTGCATTCAGATCCCTCTGCCTATCAATACTCTTCAGGGTTCTGCCATTTATTGTATACTTCCCAAATGTATTAGACCTTCCAAAATGCATTACTCCTGCTTTTATTTCTTATGTTCGAATGGAAGTAGAACAGAAAATGTTGGAATTATTCAGCAGGTCTGGCAGCATCTTATGACAGTGAAACAGTGTTAACATTTCAGATCAGTGAACTTTCATCCCTACCTCTCTTCCTCATGGCTGCCTGGTCCGCTAAGTACTTCCAGCAGTTTCCGCTTTTATCTCAGATTTCCTGCTTCCGATACTAACCATATCCATAAGACAATCACAGTACAACATCGTGCAATAATTACTGAAAGCAAAAACACACACTGCAAAGGAAACCTACAAAAGTAGGTTATATTCTAATTCCACTGATCCAATAGAAGACCTTCCTGATTATCTATCGAAATAGTTCTCAATATATGGGCATCATCGGCAAGATGGGCAATAAATGCTGGCCTAGCCAGCACTATCCTCATGCCATAAATAAGTAAAAGAGAGGCTCGTGCCTGTTGCCAGCCCGATTTGCTCTTGAGGAGGCAGTTCAGAGCTGGTTTCTAGACGCTGCCGTCCGTGTGATGCTGTTAGGGAGGAACAAAGAACAAAGAAAAATACAGCATAGGAACAGGCCCTTTGGCCATCCGAGCCTGCACCAATCATGCTGCCCGATTGAACTAACACCCCCTCCCCTTCAGCACATCTACTGGTGTTACTGGTGGGAGGGTCAATATCGATGGAGAACTGCCCTAATGGAGAGTCGGAGCTGTTGATGTGCTATACTGTTGGAAGGCATGCTGTGTGAGTGTTGGAAGATCATTTTGAGGGGCAGCTGCACTGTTGAAGGTTCAGTACTGCTGGAGCGCTGCACTGTCACAATCTGAGGGAGCGACACACTGTGGGAGGTGCTACCGTTTAGGTGAGGCTGAGAATCCACCTATCCCGGGGCTGTAAAAGATCAACCAACCATTGCGACATTTCCTATATCGCACCTTCAACGTAGGTCATTTTGATGTAAAGTGCTTTGGGACATCCTCAGATTGGAAAGGTGCTTTATATACATTCAAGTTAGTCTTCCTTCCACTTTGCTTGCTGTGGTCTGGTTTCACAGGTGCTGCAGGGCTTCACTGAAGGGACAACTCCATTTCTTGTGGTGAATCCCAGTAGAGCTCAGTTGGAAATTCCTGGATTTGCCCAACCCGTAAAAATTGACAACATAGTTGGAATGGTGAGTGATCTGCAGATGAAAGTAGAAGAGAATTATTCAGCAAGTCTGGCAGCATCTATGGAGAGAGAAATAGTGTTAACGTTTCAGGTGGGGCAGCACCGTGGTTAGCATTGTTGCCTCAGAGCATCAGGGACCCGGGTTGTGTCAATCTCTGTGTGAAACGCAGTGTAATAGAAGTCCCATGGTAAACAGAGTTCCTATACAATGTAGTTCAAAGCATCAGTGCACAGGCAGAGATAAAGTGCTCATTCTGATAATGCTGCAATCAGTCTATCCTTTGATCTTTTGCTTGCCCAGGTTCCACTCATGGGAGATCAAAGGATGGCAAGCCATGTTACCATTTTAATCAGATCCATAAGTGCTCCTATACAGAAAACTTGATGGATATGAAAACAGCAGATCGACAAATAAAGTGATTCATTAAAAAGTCATTCCTTCAGAGATATTTATTTAATCACCATTTTTCACACAAATATGCCAGCATCAGAATGTATTTCTCAGAAAATGGTGATGCGGTTTTGTAAGATAAGAAAAAATCATCATAAAATTGTAATTTGTCAATGCTATAAGATGATTAACCATGATTCATGAGGGAACGTAAGCACCTCCCTCTGTTAGAGAGACAAGTAATCATCTGACTTTGAGGGCGCTATTCCACATCAAGTATAGGACAAGGCAAGGAGCCAGGCCTCCATGAATCACCACAGCCAGTACAAGAGTTGAACCTCATTCCACCGTCATTATTTTGCATTAGACTCTATTAGGATCTAGCCAACTGAATTAAACAATGCCAGTGTCATTATTATATACCCCAACCATGCTGCAGGTTTGTATGTAGACTCAGAATGATATAGCAGAAACATAGTCCATTCAACCCATTCAGCCTATACAAGCTCCCTGAAAGGTCTATCCAATTAGTCCCAGTGTACTGTCCTTCCCCAAAAGCCCAGCAAATGGTTCCCATTCATAGAGTCACAGTGCCATTGAGTCATTGAAGTCTATGGAATGGAAACAGGCCCTTTGGCCCAACTTGTCTATGCCACCCCATTTTTACCATTAAGCTAGTCCCAATTGCCCACGTTTGGCCCATATCGCTCTATACCAATATTACCCCAGCATTCAATCAAGTCCTTTTTGAAAGATGGCGTGGAATCTTGCCTCTACCTACCTTTCAGATATTCCAGATCAAAAAACTCAAGGGTAAAAAATAATCTCAATTTTTTTTTGCCTGTTTACCTTAAATCGGTTCCCTGTAATTACAAACCTGACTGTCACCGGAAATAATTTCACTTTATTTGGTATATCAAAATTGTTCATGATTCTGAACACCTTTATCAAATCTCACTTCAACCTTTGCTGATCTGGACAGAACCATCTCAGTTCCCCTGGCCTCCCCACATATTTGAAGTCTGTCATTGTTGGTACCATACAAATAAATTGTTGCTACGTGGGGAACATCCTTCTTAAGAATTGGACACAATAATCCAATAGTGACTCTAACCAGTATCTTATAAAGATTTATCATAATGTCTTTTTATATTTAATTCCTAGAATCCCTACAGTGCAGAAAGAGGCCATTCGGCCTGTCCAAACTGCACCAATTCTCTGAAAGAACATCCCCTCCCTCCATCCTACCTCTGTAACCCCACGCATTTAGCATGGCCAATCCTCCTTATCTACACACCTTTGGAGTGCGGGGGGAAACCGGAGCACTCTGAGGAAACCCACGCAGACACGGGGAGAATGTGCAGACTCTGCACAGTCACCCAAGGCTGGAATTGAACCCGGCTCCCTGGTGCTGTGAGGCGACAGTGCTAGCTACTGTGCTACCATGCTGCCCCTATTCATAAAGCCAATAATTCAAAATGGCTTTCAAAAGCATTCTCAATCAGATCTGTCATTTTCATGGCCTTACGCCTGTCCTTCCCAGGTCTCTCTATTCCTGAACCTCCTTTAAATTAGGACCCTTTGCTTTATATTATTTCTCCTCATTCTGCCTATCAAAATTAAATGCTTCACACTTCTCTGTAATAATTTTCATTGGCCATGTGTCTGCCATTTCACCAATCTATCCATGTCCTTCCAAATCCGATTACTGTCATCTTCATTATTAACCATTTTGGGCAGAAAATAGAAAAGCAACTTATAATCTAAATATGAGAAGTTCCAGAGTGCTTTGGAGCAGAGGGATCTGAATGTCCTCATGAATGAATCACAGAAAACTAGTATGAAGGTACAGCAGGTAATAAGGAAAGCACAGTGGTTAGCACTGTGGCCTCACAGTGCCAGGGACCCGGGTTCAATTCTGGCCTCGAGTCACTATCTGTGTGGAGTTTGCGCGTTCTCCCCGTGTCGGCATGGGTTTCATCCAGGTGCTCCAGTTTCCTCCCACAGACCAAAGATGGGTGGGTTAGGTTGATTGGCCATGATAAATTGACCTTAGTGTCAGAGGATTAACAGGGTAAATATGTGGAGTTATGGGAACAGGGCCTGGGGTGGGATTGTGGTCAGTGCAGACTCGATAGGATGAATGGCCTCTTTCTGCACCGTAAGGATTTTATGATCCTATGAAATGGAATGTTGGCATTTATAGTTCAAGGAATAGAGTATAAGATTAGTGAAATGCTGCTGCAACTGTAGAAGGCTTTAGTGAGACCCCACCTGTTTAAGTTTATTTATTAGCGTCACAAGTAGGCTTACATTAACACTGCAATGAAGTTACTATGAAAGTCCCCTAGTTGCCACACTCCAGCGCCTGTTTGGGTACACCGAGGAAGAATTTAGCACAGCCAACACACTTGACTAGCACATCTTTCGGAATGTGGGAGGAAACCGGAGCACCTGGAGGAGCCCACAGAGACACGAGGAGAATGTGCAGTCTCTGCACAGACAATGACCCAAACCGGGAATTGCACCCTAATGCTGTGAGGCAGCATTGCTAACCACTGCATCACCGTGCTGCCCTAAGTGCATTGTATACAGTTTTGGTCCTGTTATTTGATGAAGGATGTAGTTGCATTAGAGGCAATTCAAAGGAGGTTCACTAGATTGAATCCAGAGATGAGGGATTGTACTTATGAAGAGAGGTTGAATAGTTCTGGCCTATAGTCTCTAGAGTTTGGAAGAATGAGGGGAGATCGAAATGAGATGCTAAAGGGGATTGACAGGGTAGATGTAGAGAGGATATTTCCTCTTGTGGGGCAGCCTAGAATGAGAGGCCATGGTTTAAGGATTATGGGTAGCAGATTTAAAACAGAGATGAGGAGAAACTACTTCTCTCAAAGGATGATGAATCTGTGAAATTCACTACTTCGGAGTGCAGTGCATGCTGGAACATTGAGTAAATTTAAGGAGGAGATAGGCAGATCTTCAACTAGTAATGTGTTGAATGGTTATGGAGAATGGGCGGAAAGTGGAGTTGAGGCCAAGACAGGATCAGCCATGCTCATACTAAATGGTGAAGCAGGCTCCAGGAGTCTACTGCAACGTCACTTTGTAATCATCAGTAGGGTAAAACTAACCTGTCTCACAACGGTCTAATCCCAGCTCACGTTCCCTATTAGTAGGTGAACAATCCAACGCTTGGTGAATTGCTAAATCATATGTTAATTTTTGATTACATTTTTCCCTGTATATTCACAACCACATAATTATATATACAGAAAAATGCAGTGACTCTCAAAACTGAGCCCTGAGGAACTTCTCATCAATCTGAAAATAACTCTATTTCCTGCCACTTAACTGATTTTGTATCCACCCAGCCATTTCCCCATTAATCCCATGGATTACAATTGTACTAATATTGCTGGCTTCAAACCTTAAAGTAACAGGTTAGCCTCTATTCCAGTTCTAATGGTCAAAAAGATCTGTCAGTTCCATCAGCAATATTAAATCACGACCCAACTTAATAATCAGAACCAGGCATGTACGGAATGGTACAGAATTCAACCTTTAATCCCCACCAATACTGATGGAGATAGGCAGCATCATTCATATTCAGAGTGCGTGCAGTGCAGTGCATGTGGAACATAAAAAACAAAGACAAGTACAGCACAGGAACAGCCCTCCAAGCCTGTGCTGATCAGGGTGCCCTAACTAAACTACAAAATAAAACTTCTATGCGCCACTGTTTATTATACATCGAGGCTTGAATAGTCAGAGCAGGTACTTTTCTACGTACTAACCCTGACATATGGAATTGTTAAGTTCTGGGACCATTAATACCTTGATAAATGATGTGAGCTGTCCCCCTTTGTAATTACATCCCACAAGCTCAGCAGGTACCACAAATATGACGAATCAATAAATCAATAGTTTGGCTGAAGTCACAACTAGCCAAGAGCTGTCATTGCATTTTTACAGATATCAAACACTGCAAGGGAAAGCAAACTGTTACCCCTGTTGTGTTATTCATTCACACGCTGTCAGAGTTTGTGTGGCTTATTGCAGGTAACCCGAGAGGTTGCAATGAGTTAGGATGCTATACTCACCATATGTACGTATCCCAATGCTCAGCTTCATTGCCAGTTGTGCCTCCAGGACTTACACATTCATTAGCCTACAAGGAAAGTTGATTTTTGGGAAACAACATGATCAAGACCTTGGCTTTGGGTCAGGAAGCAAAATCTTTAACATCACAAACACAGCAAAATATTTGATCCGATGAAAATAGAATCATTGAATCCCTACAGTGCAAAAGGAGGCCATTCAGCCTATCGAGTCTCCACCAAGCACAATCCCACCCAGGCCCTATCCCCATTACACCATGTATTTACCCTGCTAATTCCCCTGACACTAAGGGGCAATTTAACATGGCCAATCCACACAACTTGCACATCTTTGGAGTGTGGAAGGAAACCGGAGCATCTGAAGGAAACCCACGCAGACATGAGGAGAACGTGCAAACTCCACAGACAGTGACCCATTTGTATCAGAATGTTCTGTCAGTCAATAAAAAAAACAAGAAATAATTAACTTTAGCCATATCGTGTTTGAAATTGTGAAGTCGCACTAGGTTTAAAGTAAACATCATTCTAAAGCAATCCATGTGTGATATATAATCCCTTGATAAGTTTGTGTTTCTTCTGGAAATCAGCTGATCTTCACAATTAAGAGGAGCACTCAAGAGAACACTCTACTTGCTTGAGCAGAACTAATGAGCATGTAACAGGCAAAGTTCTGGGAGAATTAACATAACTCCACTGCCTGCAGACCATGCTGTCCAGCTATTAAAACTCCCTACTGTGGCTAAAAAAAACTATTAGGTTAGTGTTCTCCAAGGCGGCCTTCAAGACACATGACAACGCAGAATCGCCAAGCAGAAACTAGTAGCCAGGTTCTATCTGCATGAGGACAGCCTCAACCGGGATCTTGGGTTCATGTCACGCTACATATAGCCCCCCCACCCAACCATACTGCCTGCATTTGCAAAATCCTACAAACTGTCATGGCCTCAGACAATTCACACCTCTTCAACCTGTGATTATCCCTCTTGCCACTTGTATTGTCTGTACCTGTAAAGACTTGATTATCTGTTAAGACTCGCATTTCAAGCATTCTTCACATTCCAATCTGTAATTAACTTGCTCTTGTGTGTTTGCCTATATATGCCTGTATATGTTTGAGAACTAACCTCTGCTCACTTGATGAAGGAGCAGCGCTTCGAAAGCTCGTGATTCCAAATAAACCTGTTGGACTTTAGTCTGGTGTTGTAAGATTTCCTTTCCTTTAAATTGGCAACCAAATTTTAGTGAAGCTTCTTGAGGATAATCTGTAGCCAGAACTGTGATTGTTCTTTGTGTGTCAAAAGATCAACTTTTGGTCTTATGAGCAACAAAGTTACAAACAAATACTTGCAATTTTTATCAGGACAAGAGGGAGGAATACTAGTCAGTAAAGTCGGTGTGCATCGGTTATTTTTAACCGCAGTCCTGCCCCAGCGCATGTTTGACTTCATGTCGGGTGCAGATGTTCCAGAAGAGGTCGCAGCCCAAGGTGGGTTTTCTGCTACTTGAGATAGAGATGAAGAATTGAGCTGCTGAGTTTCCCAGGGTCAGGGAAACCCAACACACCGCCATTCAATTTAAAATGGAGATAACAAATAGGGGACACAACTTCATTAAAATGCTGAAATGAGTGAGCCAGCTCCTGGATGCAAGTTGGCCAATGTCCCCCTCATCATCCCATGTCTGCTAAAACCAGAGATGGGTAGAATAGTAACATGAGGATTCTTTACATTGATCCCAACCCAAATTTATAGAATCATAGAATCCCTACAGTGTAGAAAGAGGCCTTTCAGCCCGTCAGCCCTGCACCAACAGCAATCCCACCCAGGCCCCTAGGACCGTAACCCCACATATTTACCCTAGCTGATTAACCTAACCCGCACATCTTTGAACTGTGGGAGGGAAAACCACATGGACATGGGAGAATGTGCAAACTCCACACAGACAGTCACTCAAGGCCAGAATTGAACCCGTGCTCCTGGGCCTTTGAGGCAGTCGTGCTAACCACTGTGCCACCATGCTGATCTGCTATTAAGAGTTCAATGACTCCCACATGTTTCGAGTTTAGTCTTTGTTCCTGCTCTGACCTTCCCCTTTATCTCATCCCGCCAGTTCCATTCAGTGCCCCGTGATCTCATACAAAACGGGGACGAAACAATAGGAAAAGAGGCTTGAAGTGCAGTCCCATGGCAGTATTGCAAGCTATGACCCCCCCTACTTGCTCGGGTGGGGGCCACAGAGAGGATGAGAGCGGTCCTACCTGGGCAATGCTCCCATCCAACACTCCACCAGGGTTAGAGGCTGGGTCTTCCTGTAAGCATGGGTGAGACGGGTGTCAGAGATGTCCTCAATTGGGTCTGTATCTGCACAGAGCCGCCCTCCTGCTGACCCCAACTAATACTAACAGAAACTCTGGAGTCGCAACCTAAGAAACATTGAGGCTGCTGCTGTGTTCATGCACAGATGCTCACGCCTAATTGTCAAGAAAAGGGATGAAAGTTAAATCGATATTAATAAAAATCCTTGCCAACCATTTGGGACAGAGAAACGAGTGCACTAATTAACTGCCTCCCGGCAATCCTTTCAATTATTCCACTGGAGCCATTTAAGTTGTTGGAATCTGTCCCATTTGGTCACATGTTCAATCCTATCAGCCTACAGTAGGGCTTGAAATGTTTCCCAGCTTCAGAAGGTTAGGATCCACTGGGATTGTTAAAAGCTATACCAATCACACTGAGCTGGCTTGTCTACACTGAGTGTCTGTTATAGTGTATGAGAACTTGCAGCCGCTTACTCTGGCACAAATGTTCAGATATGGTTGTATTCCTCTCCAACCTCCTCAGGCCAGCCCAGGAGATGACATGTTGTGTGGAAAGCCACCTAAAATAACAGCAACCTGCAAACATATATCTTTTTTCAGTCATTTATGAGACGTGGGCATCACTGGCTGGCCAGCATTTATTGTAAAAAGTCTGACAACACCAGGTTTTAGTCCAACCGATTTATTTGATAGTAAACTCACAAGCTTTCGAGGGGACTCCCTCTTTGTCAGGTGAATGGAGAGTTCTGGCCTTGGACAGAGCATATAAAGCACAGACAGTTTAGAGATTACTGATTAGAATGAGAATTTCACCATGAGGCCAAAGGAAGAAAATGTCATCGATGTATCTAGTGTATAGCATCGGCTGAAGATTCTGTGCAGTGAAGAAGTCTTGTTCGAACCTATGCATGAAGATGTTGGCATATTGAGGTGCAAATTTGGTCCCCATGGCTGTTCCATGTGTCTGAATGAAGAACTGATTGTTGAAGGTGAAGATATTGTGGTCCAGGATAAAGCGGATGAGTTGTAAAATTGCATCTGGAAACTGGCAGTTGTCAGCATTGAGAACTGAGGCAGTCGCAGCAATGCCATCGTTGTGGGGGATGTTGGTGTAGAGGGCTGAGACATCCATTGTGACGAGGAGTGTCCCTGGTTCAACTGCTCCTTGTGTGTTGAGTTTCAGTAGGAAGTCGGTAGTGTCGCGACAAAAGCTGGGGGTTCTTTGTACAATGGGTTTCAGGATGCCCTCGACGTAGCCGGAGAGGTTCTCACACAGAGTTCCATTGCCCGATACGATGGGACGGCCAGGTGTGTTTGCCTTGTGTATCTTTGGGAGGCAGTAGAGATCTCCAATGCGGGGAGTACGTGGAATGAGAGCACGGAGGGTGCTCTGAAGGTCCGGATCAAAGGTCTTGATCAGATTGTTGAGTTGACGAGTGTGTTCTTTGGTCAGATCTGTGGGTAACTGTCTGTAGTGTTCCTCATTGTTTAGTTGTCGGTACACTTCTTTACAGTAATCCGTTCTGTTCAGTATGACAATGGCCCCTCCTTTGTCTGCTGGTTTGATGACAATGTTGCTGTTGGTCTTGAGAGCATGGATGGCGTTGCCAGACACACAGAACAGCCATGGGGACCAAATCTGCACCTCAATATGCCAACATCTTCATGCACAGGTTCGAACAAGACTTCTTCACTGCACAGAATCTTCAACCAATGCTATATACTAGATACATTGATGACATTTTCTTCCTTTGGCCTCATGGTGAAATTCGCATTCTAATCAGTAATCTCTAAACTGTCTGTGCTTTATATGCTCTGTCCGAGGCCAGAACTCTCCATTCACCTGATGAAGAGGGAGTCCCCTCGAAAGCTTGTGAGTTTACTATCAAATAAATCGGTTGGACTAAAACCTGGTGTTGTCAGACTATTTACTGTGTTTACCCCAGTCCAACGCCGGCACATCCACATCATGAGCATTTATTGCCCATCCCTAGTTGCCCGAGGGCAGTTCAGAGTCAACCACATTGCTGTGACCCTGGAGTCTCATGTAGGTAACAACAGTAGATTTCCTTCCTTAAAGGACATTAGTGAACCAGATGGGTTTTCCAACAATGGTTTCATGGTCATCAGTAGATTCTTAACTGCAGATTTTTTTTATTGAGTTCAAATTTCACCAGCTGCTGTGGCAGGATTTGAACCCAGGTCCCCAGAACATTAGCTGAGTTTCTGGATTAATAGTCTAGCGATAATACCACAAGACCATCACCTCCCCTGTTAGGATAGTGCGTGACTCGGTGTGGGACTTACAGCGGTGCTATACCCTTGTGTCTGCACGCTTGAGGTAGAAGTCACGGGAATGAAAAGCGCTGTCAAAGGAGACTTGGCAAGTTGCCATTGTGCATCTTGTATCTCTTTCGCATCTCACTGGCATCTCCAGACCAACTTCAGTTGGCATAAACCATTTTGGTACTCACCAGAGAGAGATTTACCTGCCCGAGCTTTCTGCCTAAGCTCAGAAGGGATCGCTAAACAATTTTGACCACTGTCAGATCTCTAAAATGCGAATGTTCCATCCCATCAATCCCAGATATATTTTATTTAAATTCAAATTCCACCACCTGCTGTGTGGGATTCGAACCCAGGTCCCCAGAACATTAGCTGAGTTTTGGGATTAAGAGTCAAGTGATAATATCACTGGACCATCACCTCCCACTTTAATATAATGAGGTTCTTCCAAGGTATTTCCCAGGAGAGATGTGCAAAGAAATTGTTGGCAAGGCACATAAGCAGCCAATGGAACATGTGATCAGGTAGCTTAGCCAAAGATGAGTTTTAATGAGCACCATGAAGGAGCAGAAAGGAATAGAGAAGTGGAAAAGTTTAGGAACAAATTTCCAGAGCTTGAAGCTTTGGGGAAATTGACACTAATTAAAATCAGAGATGTGCAAGTGGCCAGAATTAGAGGAAAGAACAGGCCTCGGAGGATTGTTGAACTGGAGGAGTTTACAGAGCAGAGAGGGAAAAGGCCATGAAGGGATTCGAAATGAAGGTTGTCATGTAAATACCATGCCAAAGTGGATGACTCCATAACAGTGGTTAGCACCACTGCCTCACAGTGTTAGGGACCTGGATTCGGTTCCTGGCTTGGGTCACTGTTTGTGCAGAGCCTGCATATTCTCCCCATGTCTGTGTAGGTTTCCTCCGGGTGCTCCGGATTCCTCCCACATTCCGAAAGACGTGCTGGTTGAAGTTTATTTATTAGTGTCACAAGTAGGCTTACATTAACACTGCAATGAAGTTACTGTGAGAATCCCCTAGTCGCCACACTCCGGCGCCTGCTCAGGCACTGAGGGAGAATTCGGTATGGACAGAGCATGCCTTTCAGACTCGGGGGGGGGGAGCCAGAGCATCCAGAGGAAACACATGCGGACACGGGGAGAACATGCAGACTTCGCACAGACAGTGACCCAAGCTGGGAATCGAACCCAGGTCCCTGGTGTTGTGAGGCAGCAATGCTCACCGTCCCACCCATAGGAATGGGCAATAAATGCTGGCCAACCAGTGATGCCCTTGTCGCATTAGTGAATTAACAAGCAAATGTGTTCTGCCCTGGGTCTATCCAAGCCTCTCCTTAAATGCATCATTCCCCTCAATGTCCCGTTGTGATAACGAGTTTCCAATTTTAACCACTATCTGGGTAAGGAAGTTTCTCCTTCCTCACGAGAAATCATATTATCTGACGGTGAAGTAAGATATAGACGAAGATCATAATTTGAAATAATTCCCACTGCTGGGGATTTCCAAATGTTCATTTATTTTCCTTTCTAAATATCACCCTTTGTTTGCGAGAAATAGGTTCAATGATTATCTGGTAATTTTTTTGAAGAGTTGCCAGTGGAGGTATTTTATCCGGGGTGGGAGGAAGTGAGGAGTTAAAAATCATGCTGGTTGGTATAGCGGCAGTGTAGTGTTTACGCTGCCGGGCTCACAGCCTGGAGATTACAAATTCATTTTGCATCATTGCGAGTTATGAAATTGAATACAATAAAGCTGATTATTTGTAGCCTGGTACTGGAAAAATGGTCTCCTTCTGTCCGAATGATTATATGAGCCCCTTTCTAATAGAAGGGCATTCGCTGCGTCACAATTTTACTGGGAGAAAGTTTCATTGCATCAGGGGTCATTTCCTGGCAACTTTCCTCTGGATTTATTTCCTGGAATTAGTTCCAGAATTAATCCTTTGCTGTCTTGTTTCTCCCATGGGCTATTGTCACTCGTCACTGGGGAGGGTGGTGCAGGAGTCTGTACTGACTAACAGCGACGGTAAATGTTGATGTGCTTTTCTCATTCTTTCTGTCGATTCACATGTTCAACCCCTGAAGCCTTTTAGCCACGTAGCAGACAGCGTTATCAACATATTTAACCAGAGCTCCCACCATGTTTAAAGTTAATGTTTATTTATTAGCATCACAAGTAGGCATACATTAACACTGCAATGAAGTTACTGTGAAAACCCCCTAGCCGCCACACTCTGGCGCCTGCTTGGATACACTGAGGGAGAATTTAACATCCGCCAGGTGCTCCTGTTTCCTCCTACAGTCCAAAAGACGTGCTGGTTAGGCGCATTCATTAGATGCAGTGTACCCCGGGGAACCCAGCAGGCCAACTGAAGGGCCAGTCTATTCAATCTGCAGTCAGACAGTTCATGAATTGAGGCAGCAGTCCACGCAGACACTTGAATCAGTGAAGAGAGAGACTGAAATATGGTCTGTTATCAGCGCCGTTCACATCATTACATCGTCAGGTGATGAAACATCAGGATCGCCCCTGAAACAGATTCATATCCAGGTGCCCAGCTGAGACCGGTCTGCATGGACAAGACTAAGTGATGGCGTTCATATCATTTTCCAAAACTCCCCTGGCCCTGCCCTTACTGAGACCCAATTTATTTCTTTGTCCACGAGATTGTGTGTTTATCAGTGAAGGAATTATGAAGATGGTGCCAAGCAAACTAATGGTCCAAGATAATGATGATAATGATGATGATCCTCTAATGTGTTCAGTTAGGAGATAATTGACAGTGAGACAGAAATTGGTCCACGCAGTTTGGTCTTGTTTCTCAGGGATACAGCAGGCACTGGATGTTGTGTGGCGTACGTCACTGATTTTGCTGTCATTGAATGTTATTGTGGTTACTGTGCTCTGTGATCTCCAGGTGGACTACCTGTCACAGATATTAAGCCTGTAACTGTGACGATCAGGTGTGATAACCCCCACAATGTCCGTGAGGAATCATTGATTGGGGTGGCACAGTGGTTAGCACTGTTGCCTCACAGCGCCAGGAACCCAGGTTTGATTCCCGGCTTGGGTCACTGTCTGTGTGAAGTTTGTGCATTCTTCCCGTGTCTGCATGGGTTTCCTCCCACAGTCCAAAAGATGTGCCGGTTTGGTGAATTGGCCATGCTATATTCTCCCCCAGTGCACCCAAACAGACGCCTGAGTGTGGCGACTGGGGGATTTTCACAGTAACTTCATTGCAGTGTGTACATAAGCCTACCTGTGTTTAATAAATAAATATTTCTTTGTTTATTTTCTGATTGATTTCCCATGAGGCACACTGACTGTGAGTTCCCCTGGTAACAGGCAATGCCTGGCCCAGCTGGAACTCATTACCTGAATCATTTGTATGGCAGGCCCAGGACTGGGCCTGTTGAACTGCTGACCCCAGGCAGGGACTAGTGTGTGCACACCACAGGAGCGGTTTTACTTTGCAATCTGAAAATAAACGGTGTTCCTTTCCAGTCAGGCCTCCAGAGTTATTATACTGGGAAAGGCCTGGGAAACTCGATTTCATGCTTTTTTGTCTGAAATTAATTGGTGCCACGTACTGTGATCAGTTTCTTCAGCTGCATAGCAGCAAAAGCCAGCAGTCATTTCAAGGGATATTGAAAAGCCAAGAAAGTCAAGAAAGTATTCTTCCGAATGTGGAGCCAGAAGGGGCCAGGAGTGCTCCTCCTGCAGTAAATCTGCAGGCTACTGTCAGAGATCCCTCACCTTACCCCAATCCCAACCCCAACTCCTGATCTTCCAGCATCACAATTCTTCCATTACTGTACCCTCACCCCGACTCCTATTTGTCCTTTTCAGGACTGAGGCCTGACCTCTCAGGATATAAATGGAGTCCCCAGTACACAAGAGGATTCATTTTTGGGCTGATGGGTCTCGGCTAGATGGTTTGCCCTGAGCATGAGTCAATTCCTCAGCCTGTGATCCCTTCATCCAATTAACTCCCCATTTAATTTGCCAGTAAGGAAGCACTGTTTGAAATCCAGTTACTTCCCACTTTTCAGGGAGAAAAGCAATGGATCAGTTGCCCCAGGTCACTCCTATTGCTGAAAATAGACAACAGGGCCAAAGGGCTGGTAGCCATTGTGGAGGGAGGAAGAGAGTTAACATTTCAGGTTGCACGATGGCACAGTGGTTAACACAGCTGCCTGACAGCACCAGGGACCTGGGTTTCATTCCTGGCTTGGGTCACTGTCTGTGTGGAGCTTGCATGTTTTTCCTTGTGTCTGCATGGGTTTCCTCTGGGTGCTCTGATTTCCTCCCACAGTCTGAAAGAAGTGCAGGTTAGGTGCATTGACCCAAAAAGGTGCCGGCGTGTGGCGACTAGGGGAATTTCACAGTAATTTCATTGCAGTGTTAATGTAAGCCTTACTTGTGTCTAATAAATGGACTTTAGGCTTGTGATTTTTCAGGAGAAATGCCTTCACATCCTTCTTACAATGCAGTGATCAGAATTGGACGCAATACTCGAGCGACTTATACAAGTTCAAGGTAACCTCCTTGCTCTTAAACTCCATGCTCCTATCAATAAAGCCCAGGATAATGTATGCCTTATTAACCCTCTCTCAACTTGTCCTGCCAATTCCAACTATCTATGTGCCTATACACCCAGGTCCCTTTGCTCCTGCACACCGTATAGAATTGTGTCATTTGCTTTATTTTGTCTCTCCATGATCTTCTTACCAAAATGAATCACTTCACATTTTTCTGCATTGAACTTCATCTGCCACCAGTCCGCCCATTCTGCCAACCTCTCTCTGTCCCTTTGAAATTCCACACCATTCTCCTCACAATTCACAATTTGTCCAAGTTTTGTATCATCTGCAAACCTTGAAATTGCTCTGTACATGAAGATCTAACTCATTAATATATATCAGGAAACACAAAGGTCCCATCACTGACCCCTTCCTCCACTCCACTGCTCTCTGTTTCCTGTCATTTAGCTGGTACGATATCCATGTTTTTACCATCCCTTTTATTCCGTGAGCTGTAAAGTTGCTCGTAGGTCTGTTGTGTGGCACTGTATCAAACGCCTTTTGGAAGTCCAAGTACACTACAACAATAGAAGTTGACTTTTCTTACTCTGTACTATGTTTACCCTTTTCTATAATCAGCCTATCCTTTGTGATACAATGATCACTGTTTCCTAAACATTCACAAAGAACAAAGAACAAAGAACAAAGAACAACACAGCACGGGAAACAGGCCCTTCGGCCCAACGAGCCCACGCCGCCGTCCTACTATCTCAGTGACCTATTCATGATTTTAGTCTACGCCTAACGTGCGAGGATCAGGGAGGTCCAATTTAGGGACAATTTTAGTACCCAATCAATCAGCCTAAAAGCACATCTTTGGGGGATGTGGGAGGAAACCGGAGCACCCGGAGGAAACCCACGCAACCACGGGGAGAACGTGCAAACTCCCACAGACACAGGCCCAAATCCATGTGTCCGCACAGCAACAGAGATAGTCTCTGAGCTGTCATGTTGCCCTCGAGATGGTCCAGTTTAAGCACACTAACGACATGAAGCAATAGGCAACTCCCGAAGCAACATCCAAGAGCAGCCCACTACAACCTGCCGCCTGCATGCCCCTTGCTGGACTTAAATGCCTGTGGAGACAAAAAAATTCATTATTAAACAGGCAAAGACTAACATTCCTGAGGCAAAACGTATTCCCAAGCCTACAATGTTCAGTAAGGCCTACTATATCCCCCTATATGTAGCCCGCTCATATGGCTGTCTAAGTGACTCTTAAACAACCCTAGCGTGCCTGCTTCCACCACCTTACTCGGCAGTGCATTCCACACCCCCACTACCCTTTGCGTGAAAAACTGCCCTCTAATATTTGTCTTATACCTAGCCCCCCTCACCCTAAGCCCGTGACCCCTCGTTCTATCCATTTCTTGTAGCGGAAAAAGCTTACCACCATTTACTCTATCTATCCCCTTCATAATCTTATAAACCTCTATTAGATCCCCCCTCAGCCGACGTCTCTCAAGGGAAAACAGCCCAAGTTCATCCAATCTTTCCTCGTAAGACAGCCCTTCCATACCAGGCAACATCCTGGTAAATCTCCTCTGCACTCTCTCCAGGATCTCTACATCCTTCCGGTAGTACGGCGACCAGAACTGGACACAGTACTCCAAGTGAGGCCTAACCAACGTTCTATACAACTGCAACATCAAACTCCTACTCTTATATTCTATACCTCTTCCTATGAAGGCTAACATACCATACGCTTTCCTCATCACATTCTGCACCTGTACCGACACCTTCAGGGACTTATGCACTTGCACCCCCAGGTCTCTCTGCGTATCTATACTCCGGATAGTTCTACCTTTTATCGTATAACTCCCCTCCACATTATTCCGGCCAAAGTGCATCACCTCGCATTTCTCCGGATTAAATTCCATTTGCCATCTATCTGCCCAATCTACCAGCCTGTCTATGTCCTGTTGCATTGCCAGGCACTGCTCCTCAGTACCCGCCAATCCAATCATCTTGGTGTCATCAGCAAATTTGCTGATCACACCACCTACCCCCTCTTCCAAGTCATTAATATATACCACAAATAGAAGAGGTCCAAGTACCGAGCCCTGCGGCACACCACTGGTGACAGGCCTCCAATTGGAAAAGGAGCCTTCCACTACTACTCGCTGTCTCCTCCTCCCAAGCCAGTTCTCCACCCATCTACATACCTGGCCTTGTATCCCATGAGCCTTCACCTTTTCTATCAGCCTACCATGAGGGACCTTGTCAAACGCCTTACTGAAATCCATATAGACAACATCAACGGCTTGTCCTTCGTCAACCGTTTTTGTCACCTCTTCAAAAAATTCCACTAGATTCGTAAGGCACGACCTCCCTGTAACGAAGCCATGCTGCGTATCCCTGATCAGATTGCAGCGCTCCAGATGTTCATACATCCTATCCTTGAGGATCCTCTCCATTAGCTTGCCTATAACTGAAGTCAAGCTCACCGGCCTATAATTCCCTGGGTTATCCCTCTGACCCTTCTTAAACAACGGTACTACATTTGCAATGCGCCAATCCTCTGGGACCTCACCTGTGTCCAAAGAAGAGACAAAGATTTGCGTCAGAGGCCCAGCAATTTCATCCCTCACCTCCCTTAACAGCCTGGGATAGATGCCATCAGGCCCTGGAGATTTATCCGTCTTTATACTGTCTAAGAGTCCCAACACTTCTTCCCTCGTGATGACTATATCCCTCAACGGATCCTCAAACTCCTCAAGCACAGCACCAGACATCAGGCCCCTCTCCTGTGTGAATACTGACGCAAAGTATTCATTCAGGATCTCCCCCATTCCCCCAGGCTCCAAGCATAGTTCCCCTCCTCTGTCCCTGAGAGGGCCAATCTTCCCTCTAACCATCCTTTTATTTCTAACATAGGAGTAAAATGCCTTAGGATTTTCTTTAATCCTACCCGCCAAAGCCATTTCATGGCCCCTTTTTGCCTTTCTGATGCCCCTTTTAAGTTCTCTCCTACATTCTCTGTATTCTTCTAACGCTATCTCTGTCCTCAAATGCCTAGATCTAATGTACGCCTCCCTCTTCCTCCTGACCAGGTCCTCAATATCCCTAGTTACCCACGGCTCTCTAATCCTACCCTTCCCATCCTTCCTCTTGACCGGCACGTGCCTTTCCTGCAAAGATTTTAGTTTTCCCTTGAGAGACTCCCACATACCCAGCGTCGACCTGCCATCAAGCAGCTTACCCCAGTCCGTATCTTTAAGATCCTGCCTAATCCGGTTGTATCTAGCCCTCCCCCAGTTTAACACCCTCCCCTTAGGACAGGCTTCATCTTTATCCATTAATATCTTAAACCAGACAGAGTTGTGGTCACTGTTAGCCACCTGCTCTCCTACTTCAACGTCAACCACCTGCCCAGGCTCATTCCCCAGAACCAAGTCACCTACCGACACTGATCCATTTGGTTCACGTCATCCCCAAGAACCAACTCTAGCTGTACCTCTTTTCTTATTGGATTGGGAACATACTTTTGGAAAAAAATCCTGGGACTCCCTCCTTAACAGCACTGTGGATGTACCTACATCTCAGGAGTGACAGTGGTTCAAGAAGCTATCTCACCACCACCTTTGCAAGGACAACTAGGGATGGGCAATAAATGTTGGCCAGTCAGCGATGCCCATACCCCTTAAATTTTAAAAAGCCAGGAATATAATCAAGACCCATAGCCTTCACTGTATCCACAATGATTTTATATTGTTATGGACAGATAAATAGGACAATTGGACTGGTAATGTAGGTAGTGAGGGCACAGAATTGACTAAGAGCTGGGAAATGTGACCCTGAGGAACTCCAGCACCATCCTGGTAGAAGGGTCTAATTACAGCCTGATAAAGGTAAAAATTTCTATTGTAAATGAGGAACTGATAATAGAGAAAAATTAAGCAGTTCTAAGACAGTTTGTACAATCTAGAGGAGCTGTGATGACCAGCTGCAAAGGTGGAGATAATTCTTGGTCTTCCACATGACACCTCAGCATTGCAATCAACAATTTTTCGAAGCACATTTTATCACCTTGTCATATCCACAGCAATCAGCTGTGTGCTTAAAACAATTGCTTCTATTTCAGCCAAATGGGGAATTCCATCAGAGCCAGGCCAACAATGTTAGCTGGAAGCAGATAGGTGGAGTGGCTGGATAATGTTACATCGCAGACCTGTCCAATAAAGGCAGAGGGAGTCTTGTTTTCGAGGGAGGATTTCTACTTCTGTGCCTGAAGCTTATGGATGCGGCACCCATTCCAGACAATAAAGTTTTAAAATTTATTTATTCATGTCACAAGTAAGCTTACATTAACACTGCAATAGAATTACTATGAAAATTCCCTAGTCGCCACACTCCAGTGCCTGTTTGGGTACACTGAGGGAGAATTTAGCATGGTCAATGTACCTAACCAGCATGTCTTTTGGAGGAAACCCAAGCAGACACAAGGAGGACATGAACCGGCAGTGACCCAAGCCAGGAATTGAACCTGGGTCTCTGGTGCTATGAAGCAGCAAAACTAACCGCTGTGCCATCATGCCACCCATGGTGGGAGTTGTATGAAATTCAACCTCACAAAGCCCCTATTTCAGTAACTAAATAGTGTCCTAAACCTTCAATATGGCAAGCAAGGACCATAAACTTATGTCAAGACCCGAGTGTGCCATATTAGCAAAAGTCATAAAGTAGACATGCCAGCCTTGGGAGGGGCTGGCTGACCTGTGGCAGCACAACCAGTCGGATTAAATGCGGTGGAAGAATCATTTGGCCCATGTTCTGTTAAACGAAGACAATTACACATTACAACTATCAGCACCCCGTTATTACACAGCAACACAATCTCTGACTCACTCTGAACTGCGCCACAGGAACTTGACTAATCTAAAATCTAATTCCATGAAGTGACGTGATCATGAAAGTGAAAATGAATTATTGATTATATTACTCCGTTTTCCAACTCTGTAATTCTTTTTGAAGTATTTATTTGCAAGTTGTACGTAAATGATATGATGAATCTTTCAAATTCCAAGTACATTTATGTACTTCTGAGTAACAATGCGTTTATTTGGTCAGCAGAACGGAAGAGGCTGTGTTCCTTTCAGAATGCTTTGTCACTGTTTTGGGAATATGGATATCACTGGCTAGGTCAGCAGTTATTGCCCATCCCTAATTGCCCTTGAGAATGTGGTTTTGAGCTGCCTGCAGCCCCTGAGCTGTAGGTACACCCGCAGTGCTGTTAGGGAGGATGCTTAATGATTCTGATCCAGTGACATGAAGAAATGACGATATGTTTGCAAGTCAAGATGGTGTGTGGCTTAGAGGTGAACTTGCATTTGGTGGTGTTGCCATGTGTCTGCTGCCCTTGTCCTTCTAATGTTAGAGGTTGCAGATTTGGAAGGTTTGGTGAGTTGCTACTGTGTATTCTGTAGATGGTACACACTGCTGCTGTACATCCTGTAGATGGTGCACACTGCTGCTACCCTGGTAACTTGTAGATGGTACACAATGCCGCTGTGTATCCTGTAGATGGTACACTTTGCTCTGCTGTTTTTCCTGTATTTGGTACATATTGCTGTTGCTGTGTATCTTGTAAATGGTACACACTGCTGCTACTCTGTATCTTGTGGATAGTACACACTGCTGCTACTGCGTATCCTGTGGATGGTACACATTGCTGCTGTTGTGTATCTTGTAGATGGTACACACTGCTGCTACTGCATATCCTGTATTTGGTACATATTGCTGCTGATGTATATCTTGTCAATGGTACACACTGCTGCTATTGTGTATCCTGTAGACGGTACACCCTGCTGCTATTATGTATCTTTTGGATGGTACACACTGCTGCTACTGTGTATCTTGTGGATGGTACACATTGCTGCTGCTGTGTATCTTATAGGTGGTACACACTGCTGCTACTCTGTGCCTTATAGGAGGTACACACTGCTGCTACTCCACGCCAGTGACGGAGGAGGTGAATGTTTAAGATGATGAATGGGCTGCTGACTAAGCAGGCAGCTTTGTTCTGGATGGTGACAGGGTTCCTGAGTGTTGTTGGAGCTGTACTCATCAAATGAGGGTGGAGTGTATTCCATCACACAGGAGAATGTTTAGCTCTTTGTACGTGTATCGGTTCCTTGAAAGATACACTTAATTGCTCTTTCCCCACACTATTCCCTTACAATTACTTTTCAAATTCTCTTCTGAAAGTTGTTATTAAATCCCCCTCTACCACCTCGCCCTCTACCACCTCGCCCTCTACCACCTCGCCCTCTACCACTCTCCCCCTCTACCACCCTCCCCCTCTACCACTCTCCCCCTCTACCACCCTCCCCCTCTACCACCCTCCCTCTCAACCACCTTCCTCTCTACCATCCTTCCTCTCTACCATCCTTCCTGTCTACCATGATCCCTTTCTACTATGCTCCATCTCTACTACCCTCCCTCTCTACCATCCTCCTTGACAGTGCACTCCAGACCATAACAACTCACAACCTCAAAATAAAATTCTCATCACACCCCTGACCCTTTCACCAATGATTTAAAATGGTGTTCTATGGTTACTCACCCCTTTTGCCATGAGGCTTGAAGGGCTAGATGGCCTACTCCTGCTCCTATTTCTTATGTTCTTATGTTCTTATTTTGTCAAAGTTCTTCCTGATTTTCAACAATTCTATGAAATCTGTCCTTAGACTTCACTGCTCAATGGAGAACCATTCACTGATCGACACACTCCCTATCGCTGGAACACTCTGATTATCTTCTTCGCCACACTCTCCAGGGACTTGATATCCTTCCTTAAAATGCAATGCCCAGAAATTTGCTTCTTTCCAGAGTTCTTCCAATAACGACCCTAACTTCAATGAAGATTCCAAAAACCTTGGAGAAATCCCCAAATGTAATAGCTGCAGGGGAAATCAGGAGAAAGCTCATGGAAACTTATGGGCAGCATGGTGTCACAGTGGTTAGCACTGCTGCCTCACAGTGTCAGGCTCCCAGGTTCAATTCCCAGCTTGGGTCACTGTCCGTGTGGAGTTCACATGTTCTCCCCATGTCTGCATGGATTTCTCTGGGTGCTTTTCTTTCCTCCCACATTCCGAAAGACGCGCTGGTTAGGTGCATTGGCTGTGCTAAATTTTCCCTCAGCGTATCCGAACAGGTGTTAGAGTGTGGTGACTAGGGGATTTTCATAGTAACTTCATTGCAGCGTTAATGTAAGCCTACTTGTGACACTAATATGTAAACTTTAACTCAGCCGCATTGAGAATAAGTTTGCCATGACGTGAATATTGTACTTTGCAACAGAAGCGAGTCCTAAGTATTGTCAAATGGAAGGTTTTGATTTTTGCCTCATAAATAAGTATTTTTCTTTAGGTTAATTTGCCTCTTTCATTTTTGGACAACAACAAAATTCAATAGAGCATCAATCCTTCATTCTTCGTCTTCGTTCATGGGCTGTGGGTATTGCTGGCTAGGCTAGCATTGATTGCTTACTCCTAATTGCCCTTGAGAGTATATAGCAGTACGGTTGCTACGTTACTGGGCTAGTAATCCAGAGGTCTGCAGTAATGATCCAGACAGCATGCATTCAAATCCCATCACAGATGAATAAAACTCAAGAGATTGACTTGTTCCATTTAATGAAGGAAACCTACCATCCATACCCAGCCCTGGCCCCAAGCAGCCTGGCTACAACACTCAGCTAAAGGCTCAACACATTGACAATACACAATGGCAGCTCCACAAGTCTCTCAGCTGTACTTTCACCAGCACATACCCTCTCACTGGCGCCACGTGCTCCATATAGAGTCATAGAATCCCGAAAGTGCAGAAGGAGGCCATTCGGCCCATTGGGTCTGCACCAACTCTCTGACAAAACATTCTACCTAGGCCCTATCCCCGTAACCCCATGTATTCACTCCTCTAATCGCCCCAAGCTTCACCTTTTGAGACACTAAGAGGCAATTTAACATGGCCAATCCACCTGACCTGCACATCTTTAGAGTGTAGGAGGAACCCAGAGTAAACCCACGCAGACACGGGGAGAATGTGCAAACCCCACCCAGACAGGCACCTGAGTGGAATCGAACCTGGGTCCTTAGTGCTGGATGGCAGCAATGCTAACCATTGTGCTGCAGTGCTGCCCGCTGTGCCACCATGCCGCCCTTCTCCCCATATTTTACAAGTGGCAGCCAAAGTAGATTAAGCCCCATTGAGGACAGTGGCCTAATCAGGGGGACAGCAGCTCAGCAGCGCCACCAGGGCCGGTGGTCACAGCAGATACATACAGACAACATTTAAAATTATGAAAGGGATGCCTGACAGGGGGGAGGGGTGGTTCCATTGGCATCTTAAAATGGCCCCACATTGGGAATTATGGAATCTGGCTGCCCACTTCCTTGGAGCAGTCTATTCTGACGCTGCGGTCAGTAAAATTCCCTGACAGCGACAATCTATCAGGGAGCCAATCTGATGTAGTTCCCTCTGATCTTGTCAAACTCCCCCTCCCCTTCCTTCCAACCTTTCACCATGTCTCCCGGGGGGCCAGTCAAATTAAAGCCTCTGTCAGGTTGGCAACGTTAGCTGCGCCACATGGCCTCTTGGCGTCAGGGCCCACTGCACCATCTTTATCCAGAGGAAGGTCAAAGTCACTACCCAATATCAACCATCTATTAACTCACGTTGTGACTTCATTAAATTAAGAGCGAGATGGGCCTAACTCCCGCGTGGGCGAACACTGCAGGCTCCCACATTATTGATCAGATTAACGATGCAGCGATTGCTGGTTTGCAGTGATTTCCACAAATTAATTTTTTTCACTCCTTTTATCCAGAAGACTCTGAATCTTTGCTAAGCTCCCTGAGGGCGATTTTGATTTCATGTAAAAGGACTGATAATGGAGCAGCAATTCTTTTCACATCTCTCCTGATTTTTGTTTCTATTGAAGTCTTGTCCCTTGATTCCCCTCATCACAGATTCCTCCTCACTTATTCATGCAGAGGGTGTTACCTTGAGTAGCTCATTAAAATTAATTATTCCCACCACAAAAATACTTCCAAAATGTTTTCTGTAGATTAGAAAACCAATGAAACTAGCCAATGGAGTGTCTGGTATATGTAAATAACCAAAACTATTGCTATAAAACTTATTCTAGAATATCAAGAGTCTATCTGCAGAGATAGACTGCATAGAGGGGGAGACCTGATAGAGATCTACAAAACTTTGAGAGGAATAGACAGGGTGGGTATTCAGAGGCTTTTTCCCAGAGTGTAAGTATCAGTTACAAGGGGACACAGGTTCAAGGTGAGAGGGGGAAAGTTTAAGGGAGATGTGTGGGGGAAGTTTTTTATGCAGAGAGTGGTTTGCGTCTGGAACCCACTGCCAGAGGGGATGGTTGAAGTGGGCACATTAGCAACATTTAAGAGGCATCTGGCTGGGTACGTGAATAAGGAGGGAACAGAGAGATAAGGTCCAAGTAAGGGCAGAAGGTTTCTTTTAGTCTAGTTATGGCATCGTGATCAGCATGCTCGTGAGGGCTGGAGGGCCTGTTCCTGTGCTGTACTTTTCATTGGTCTTTGTTCATTTGTACTTGCATTCCTAATGTGGTCTACATTATAACAATGCCCACTCGGTAAGACAACAAACTCTACAATCAATCCAGATTGAAAATGAAGACAAAAATAAAGGACACCTCCTCGCTGATGATGCTACGCTAGCCACTCACATGGAAACATAGCTACAAGGACTGAGGAATTGTCTCTCCCATGCTTGTTGCTGTTCTCCTATACTATAAACAAAAAGAAGACTGCTCATGGGGCTATGTGTCACATCTCCAACCCTAATCACACCTCAGAAAGCCTGCTGGAGATGGTTAGCAAATTCTACTACTTAGAGTCCACGGTGATAACCTGACTCTTAAAGCAGAACTCATCACACGTGAAGGCAGTAGCTACCACCTTTGTCCAAAGAAGGTAGGACGGCATGGTGGCACAGTGGTTAGCACTGCTGTCTCACAGCTCCAGGGATCCAGGTTCAGTTCTGGCCTAGGGTGACTGTCTATGTGGAATTTGTACATTCTCCCCATGTCTGCATGGGTTTCCTCCAGGTGCTCCGGTTTCCCCCCATATTCCAAAGATGTACAAGTTAGGTAGATTGGCCATGCTAACATAAAAATTGCCTCTTAGTGTCCGTGGGATTAACAGGGGAAATACGTGGGGTTACAGGGATAGGGCCTGGCTGGGATTGTGGTTGGTGCAGGCTCAATGGGCCAATTGTACTATAGGAATTCTGTGATTCTAATTCAGGAAATGTGCATGGAAAAAAGAACAAGCTGATTCTTAGGGGGCCAATGAGGCCAATGTTCTCAGCACATTGTCAAGAAGCATTGATGACTTACAGATATTGAGAATGGAAGGTGTCATCTCCGTCATTTGTGGCAAGTTCTTGGTATGTCATAGAAGGACAAAATCACAAATGCAACAGTCCCTCTCTGGAGAAATCTCTCAGGTGTGCCGGCACTTGTCAAGCAGAGGTGATTTGGCTGCCTCATCCATGGATGAAAGACGGATGCATTCCCAAGGATCTTCTGGATGGTGAGGGAGCTGGAGTTTGAAGAGGATTAGGATGACCAAAGCTCCACATCAAGAATGCTGGTAATTGTGAAGGTCCTAATCATTTCTTTTCATACATAGGAAAACTCTAACCAACAGCAGTGGGGAATGGAGGCTACACCAGTAGCTGGTGTGCACCATCACGATAATCAGTGGCTACATTGGCTTAGCAGCCAGCATCAATACCAAAATCTACAATCCACAAAACCACTTTATAAGTGGCAGCACGATGGCACAGTAGTTAACACTGTAACCTCACAGCGCAGTAAACCCCGGTTCGATTCCTGTCTCTGGTCGCTATCTGTGCGGAGTCTGCACATTCTCCCCATGTCTGTGTGGGTTTCCTCCGGGTACTCCGGTTTCCTCCCATAGTTTGAAAGGCGTGCTGGTTAGATGCATTGGCCACGCTAATTTCACCCTCAGTGTGCCTGAACAGGCTCTGGAATGTGGCGGCTAGGGGATTTTCATGGTATATTCGTTGCAGTATTAATGTAAGCCTACTTATGACTAATAAATGAATAAACTTTAAAAGTCCCTCACATGCTGCACTTGTGGCAGAATTTACCTCACACCGAGTGATTTCTTCAGCAAAAATGCGCCATGTGAAACTATCCCACGGCCAATGGGTTTGATGCATGTCCAGCATCATCTAATGTTGATGGAAGGATGCCAACACAGAGATATAACCCTGACCACACAGTAAAAGTGCTTTATTGGCTGTAAAGAAATGTCCTTGGATCATGAAAGGTGCCGGATAAATGCAAAATCTATCGATGCGTATGTGTTAAAAGCAATCTGATGCTTATGTCTTCAAACTTTTGTTGAAACTTTTCTCTTTCCAGTTACTTACATTGACTCCTTGGTAAGCAAGTTCCCAATTTAAACATTTTCAATCTTCTTTTCAGACCCCTTTTTGGCGTCGCCTTTTCCTGTCATATCTTCCAGACCTACTATTCCTCCAAGATCCCTGTTCTTCCCCCACTTCCCGTCTCTTCAGGATCCCCCAATTTGCGTTTAGTTGTCTAGGCCCACTGTGCCTCTGTCACCAGCCAGCAAACCCGGTGTTCAAACTAAAGGTAAATTCAATGAAAGACTCTGCAAGGAGCTGCTCCTCTGATTCTGTCCTGCGTTTACTGCAGATACAGTAAAAAGTCTGACAACACCAGGTTTTAGTCCAACCTATTTATTTGATAATATTCTCACTAGCTTTCGAGGGGACAGCCTCTTCGTCAGGTGAATGGACCTGACGAAGAGGCTGTCCCCTCGAAAGCTAGTGAGAATATTATCAAATAAATAGGTTGGACTAAAACCTGGTGTTGTCAGACTTTTTACTGTGTTTACGCCAGTCCAACGCCGGCATACCCACATCATGTTTACTGCAGATAGCAGATTGGCTCAGCAAACTCGGGATTGGTGCAGTCATTAGTTGGAGGAGCAGCAAGCTGTGTGAAAGTGAGTAGCTTCTTTTTGGTTTTTGTAATATGCACTCTGTCCACTATTGGCCATACTCACCCTCTCACCCCCAACACACAGGAGCGGGTCTTGTAAAGGGACACAGCAGCCAAGATGGCAGACTTGGCCAAGGCAGACATGAGAAACAGAAATAGCAGCAACTGCACTTGCCCGGACTCCTGTCCAAGTGGGGGCTAGAGTCCCAGGCAAGGTAGCGTGAGGATGTGTGTATCTTCACAGTGCTCCAGACTCCTCTTAGACCCTGCTGAAAGTGAGTGAGTGACCGACTGAATGAGTTTGTGTAAGTGAGTGAGTGAGTCTGTGAGGGAGTGGGTGAGTGAGTCTGTGAGCGAATGTTTGAATGAGTGAGTGAGTGAGTCTGTGAGTGAGTGATTGAGTGAGTCTGTGAGTGAGTGAGTGAGTGAGTCTGTGAGTGAGTGATTGAGTGAGTCTGTGAGTGAGTGAGTGAGTGAGTGAGCATGAGAACCCTGAGACTGGAAGTGGGATGGACACACACACACGCACACTTTGCCCTCTTCTTCTTCCCCTTCTCTCCTAATAGCCTAAAGTCTATCCACAAAGCAGAATGAGGGAGTAGGAAATCCCAGGCTGGAAGATACCATGCTTCTAATCCCACTTTCATCTGAATTCCGCTGAGGCCAGCACTGAGTGTGGACACCTACGAATAATGCAAGGTCAGTGTTAGTTCAACATAACTCAATGGCTCAGGCTCAATCCTCACTCCTTCCCTGGTAACCAGTACTTGGGGCCTCGTCTGTCTCTCTGTACCTCTGTTTAAGTGGAACGGTAACAAAGGTTTTATTGGTTAACTCAGCTGCGTGGGACTTTTTAACGGTCATTGTATTAATTACTCTTTGCTTTAATTATCAATTTATGGTTTTCACATTGATTTTTTAAAATTGATATTTAATGTTGTGCGCATCGTGCCATCAGCCTGTGAGTGAGAAAAAACACTGAAATGTGCCAACTCTCCTCCCCCCCTCAATCCGGAATGGCTTCGATAACCAATCCTGCCATTGCTGAACCAACTTTAGTTGAATTATTTCTTGTGTGCCTCTATGCCCTCAACATCTTGAACTTCCTCCCATTAAAATGGAATGGAGGAGAAATTCTCACTGTGCTAAGCTGTCCACTTTCAGAGTAGTTTGGGAGGGTGCTTAATCTCCCAGGAAGATAAAGTGTGGCGGAATCCGAGAGAAATGGCAGTAATAAATTTAGCCGTCACTTTAAAGCGGCGATGAACATACTGTAATTTACTTATTGTATGTGTCAAGTGATGAATTTCATCCAAGAGCACCATCCCTCTCTCTCTCTCCTTCTGTTTGCTTTCCTGTACGTGGGGTGAGCCTCAGAAACATTGAAGAGTGAGCAGCAAAAACTGCTACATCTCACATGTCAAGTAGCACATTGCCCTGAATGTGACGTGATCAGACTGTGCTGAATACAGTTGTGTCTGACTTATTTGGCGGGGGGGGTGGGGGGTGGAATTCAAGAGAGTTTTCACACGGGCGACTGCAAGCATGATTTCATTAGGCGCAATATCAAATATATGGCGATGGATATCATTTGTTTTATTAGATTCATTAGCATGGCAATAAGTTGGAGAGAAGAGCCTTTGGCATGTTACTGCAGCTCTCCTGTCGGGAGGAATTGACCTCTTAAATTAAGGAATACTTCAATGCCATTGTGCCTTTTGTAATGACCATTTTGAAATGTTCCTTTCATTGGCTCCGTGATCTAAGTGGAAACCTGAATATCGTCGCGCTTTCTGTGAAGGTCATTTTGAAATGTTTGCAGCACTGGGGAGATACAGTCATAGAGGTTTACAGCAGGGAAACAGGTCTTTCACCCCAACTTGTCCATGCCGCCTTTTTTTTAAAACACCTAAGCTAATCCCAATTGCCCACGTTTGGCCCATATCCCTCTATACCCATCATACCCATTAACTAATTAAATGCTTTTTAAAAGATAAAATTGTATCCGCCTCTATTATTACCTCTGGCAGCTTGTTCCAGACACTCACCACCCTGTGTGTGAAAAAATTGGACACTGTGGACACTTTTCTATCTCTCCCCTCTCACCTTAAACCTATGCTTTCTAGTTTTAGACTCCCCTACCTTTGGAAAAAGATATTGACTATCTACCTTGTCTATGCCCCTCATTATTTTATAGACCTCTATAAGGTCACCCCTCAGCCTCCTATGCTCCAGAGGAAAAACGTCCAAGTCTATTCGGCCTCTCCTTATAACCCAATCCATCAAGACCCAGTAGCATCCTGGTAAATCTTTTCTGCACTCTTTCTAGTTTAATAATATCCTTTCTATAATAGGGTGACCAGAATTGCACACAATATTCCAAGTGTGTCGTTACTAATATCTTGTCAACTTCAACACGACGTTCCAACTCCTGTATTCAATATTTTGACTGATGAAACCAAGCATGCCGAATGTCTTCCTCACCGCTCTGTCCACCTGTGACTCTGCTTTCAAGGAACTATGAACGTGTACCCCTAGATCTCTTTGTTCTGTAACTCTCCCCAATGCCCTATCATTAACTGTCCTGCTCTGGTTCAATCTACCAAAATGCATCACCTCGTATTAAACTCCAAATTAAACTCCATCTGCCATTCATCAGCTCACCGACCCAATTGATCAAGATCCCATTGCAATTGGAGATAACTTTCTTCACTGTCCACCATGCCACCAATCTTGGTGTCATATGCAAACTTACTAACCATGCCCCCTATATTCTCATGCAAATCATTAATATAAACGACAAATAACAGTGGACCCTGATCCCCGAGGCACACCGCTGGTCACAGGCCTCCAGTTTGAAAAACAACTCTCTACAATCATCTTCTGGCTTCTTCAAGAAGCCAATTTTGTATCCATTTAGATACCTCACCCTGGATCCCGTGAGATTTAACTTTATGCAACAACTTACAATGCGATACCTTGTCAAAGGCCTTGCTAAAGTCTATATAGACAAAATCAACTGCACTGTCCTCATCTACCTTCTTGGTCACCCCTTCAAAAAACTCAATTAAATTTGTGAGACATGATTTTCCACTCACAAAACCATGCTGATTGTCCCTAATCGGTCCTTGCATCTCTAAATGCCTGTAGGTACTTGCTAGAGTGGTTGGGGAGGATTTAAACTATGGCAGGGGGATGAACATCTTTACAAGGATTCAGGACAGGAGGAATTGAGAACAAGAGGAAAAGATACTAAGGAGAAAAAGGAAAGTGATAGGCAGAGAAATCAAGGTCAGATAAGGACCGAGTAAAAAAGGGAAAGGGAAATGAAATGTTGAAGTGCCCACCTTAAGGTTTTGTACCTGAATCATCGGAGCATTTGAAATAAAATGGATGAATTAGTTGCACAGATAGATGTAAAGGGGTATGATATAGTTGGCATTTTGGAGACATGGCTGCAAGTTAAGCAAGAATGGGAACTAAACATTGAGGGCTATCCAGTGTTTAGGAAGGACAGAAGGACAGGAAAAGGTGGTGGAGTTGCATTGCTGATTAAATAAGATATTGATATAATTTTGAGGAAAGATACATGAAGCATAAAGAACAAAGAAAATTACAATGCAGGAACAGGCCCTTCAGCCCACCAAGCCTGCACCAACCATGCTACTCAACTTAACTAAAACTCCCTCCCTTTCCAGGAACCACATTCCTCTATTCCCTTCCTATTCATGTATTTGTCAAGTCACCCCTTAAAAGTTACTATCGTATCTGCTTCCATTACCTCCCCTGACAATAAGTTTCAAACACCCACCACCTGCTGTGTAAAAAATCTGCCTTGTACATCTCCTATAAACTTTGCCCCTTGCACCTTAAACCTGTGCCCCCTAGTAATTGACTCTTCCGTCCTGGGAAAAAGCTTCTGACTATCCACTCTGTCCGTGTTTCTCACAATCTTGTAGACTTCTATCAGGTCTCCCCTCAATCTCCATCGTTCCAGTGAGAACAAACCAAATTTCTCCAACCTCTCCTCATAGCTAGCGCTCTCCATGCCAGGTAAATCTTTTCTGCACCCTCTCCAAAGTCTCCGCATCCTTCTGGTAGTGTGGCAACCAGACGATGTGGAATCTGTATGGGTCAAGTTAAGAAACAACAAGGGGTAAAAAACACTGATGGGGTGGTATAGAGACCACCAAACCGTAGTGGTAATGTTGGGAAAAGCATTAGACAGGCAATCAGAGATGCTTATGTTAAAGAAACATTTGTGATTATGGGTGACTTTAATATGCATAAATCTTTGTGGGAGAGTTACATTAGTCACAGTACAATAGAGGAAAAATTTCTGGAGTGCATTAAGGATGGTGTTCTGGAGCAATATATTGAGGAACCAATAAGGGAGCAGGCCACCTTGGACTGGGTGTTGTGCAATGAGAGACAATTAGTTGGCAATCTAGTGAGAGAACCCTTGGGGACGAGTGACCATAATATGGTAGAATTCTTTGTCAAGGTGGATAATAATGTTGCTGATTCTGAGACCACGGTTCTGAATCTCAATAAGGGTAACTATGATGGTATGAGGCATGAATTGGCCATGATAGGCTGGAAAACATTACTGAAAGGAAAGACAGTGGACAGGCAATAGCATTTAAAGAATGAATAGGTAAATTCCAAAAGTTGTTTATTCCTATTCGGCACAAGAGTGGTTAAGGGAATTGTGGCCAAACCATGGCTTACAAGGGAAATTAGAGATAGTATCAGATTCAAGGAAGAAGCATACAAGTTGGCAAAAAAAAGCAATAGACCTGAGGATTGGAAGTAGTTTAAAATTCAGCAAAGGAGGATCAAGGGATTGATTGAGAAGGGAAAATAGATTAATGAAGAAGGGAAAAATTCACAAAGGAAGACATGAATAATGTACCAGAAGTGCTGAGAGAAACATGTTTTAGTGAGGAGCTGAAGGAAATGAGCATTAGTAGAGAAATGATTTTGGGGGAAATTGATGGAATTGAAGGTGGATAAATTTCTAAGTCCTGATAATCTTCATCCCAGAGTATTTAAGGAATTGGCCCTGGAAAGAGTTGATCCATTGGTGGTTATTTACCAAACTTCGTTGGACACTGGGATAATTCCTACAGATTGGAGGGTAGCTAATGGAAGCCCGCTATTCAAAAAGGGAGGTAGAGAGAAAACAGGAAACTATAGACCAGAGAGCATAAATCATTAGTACTGGGGAAGTTGCTAGAATCCATCATCAAGGATTTCATAACTTGACATTTGGAAGGCAGTGATATAATGAGACAAAGTCAGCATGCATTTACATAAGGGAAATCATGCTTGACGAATTTACTGGAATTTTTTGAGGATGTAAGTAATAGAGTTTTCCGAGGAGAACCAGTGGATCTGGTTTAATTAGACTTTCAGAAAACTTTCGACAAGATCTCATGTAGCAGGCTACTATGTAAAGTTAAAGTACATGGGATTACAGATAATGTCTTGAGATAGATAGAAAGTTGGATAGCAGAGAGGAAGCAAAAAGTTGGCATAAATTGGTCTTTTTCTGATTGACAGTCAATGATCAGTGGGGTTCTGTATGATGCTGTATAATATGGATAAATGTGAGATCATTCATTTTGGTAGCAATAATAGGAAGGCAGACTATTACTTGGACGGGTTGAATTGACAGAGGTGGATACTCATTGAGACCTTGGAGTCCTCATGCATCAGTTGCTGAAAGTAAAGCTCAGATAGGGGTCGGTGCTGGGGCCTCAGCTATTTACCATTTATATAGATGATCTGGAGGAGGGAACCGAGTGCAGGGTGTCGAAATTTGCTGATGACACCAAGATTGGGGGAACGGCAAATTGTGCGGAGGGTGTGGAGAGTCTGCAGAAGGATCTAGATAGGCTGGGCGAATGGGCCAGGAAATGGCAAATGGAATTTAATGTTGGCAAGTGTGAGGTGGTCCACTTTGGTAGGAAGAATGGTAGGAAGGACTATTACTTACGTGGCGAAAAACTGCAGCAGGCGACGGTGCAGAGGGACCTCGGGGTCCTTGTGCATGAGTCGCAAAAACCCAGCTTGCAGGTGCAGCAGGTGGTCAGGAAGGCGAATGGGATGCTGGCCTTCATAGCGAGGGGGATTGAATATAAAAGTAGGGAGGTCTTGCTGCAGCTGTATAGGGCATTGGTGAGGCCGCAGCTGGAGTACTGTGTGCAGTTTTGGGCGCCGCACCTGCGCAAGGATATTTTGGCCCTGGAGGGAGTGCAGAGGAGGTTTACTAGGCTGATACCGGAGTTGAGGGGATTGAGCTATGAGGAGAGGCTGAATAAACTAGGCTTGTACTCGTTAGAGTTTAGAAGAATGAGGGGAGATCTCATTGAGACGTATAAGATGATGAATGGGATGGATAGGATAGAGGTGGAGAGACTCTTCCCGCTCAAAAAAGACAGTAGGACTAGGGGGCACAGCCTCAAGATAAAGGGGAGGCGGTTTAGAACGGAGTTGAGGAGGAACTTCTTCACTCAAAGGGTGGTGAATCTCTGGAATTCTCTGCCCGTTGAAGTGGTGGAGGCTGCCTCGCTAAATATTTTTAAGAAGCGGGTTGATGGGTTTTTGATAAGAGAAGGGATTAAGGGTTATGGGGAGAGGGCGGGAAAGTGGAACTGAGCCACGACAGATCAGCCATGATCTTATTGAATGGCGGGGCAGGCTCGAAGGGCTAGATGGCCTACTCCTGCTCCTATTTCTTATGTTCTTATGTTCTTATGTTCTTATGTTCTTATACAGCAGGCAATAAAGAAGGCAAATGGTATGTAGGCCTTTATAGTGAAAGGACTTGAATATAGGGTCAGGGATATTTTACTGCAATTGTATATGGGGTTGGTGAGGCCACATCTGGAATATTGTGAGCAGTTTTGGAGTCTTTATCTAAGGAAGGATGTTCTTGCTATGGAGAGAGTACAGGAAAGGTTTACCAAGCTGATTCCTGGTAAGGCATATCTGTCATATGAGGAGAGACAAGGTCTGTTAGGATTATACTCACTGGAGTGTAGAAGAGTGAGAGGTGATCTCTTAGAAACTTGTAAAATTCTAACAGGATTAGACATGGTAGTTTCAGAAAGAATATTCCAATGGTGGGGAGTCCAGAACGAGAGGTCATATTTTGAGGATAAGGGGTAAACATGTTAAGACTAAGGTGAGGAGAAATTTCTGTGGAATTCACTAACACAGAAAGTAGTTGAGGCCAAAATGTTGCCTGATTTCAAGAAGAATTTAGATATCGCTCTTGGGCTAAAGGGATCAAGTGACATGGGGGAGGCGGGGGGGGGTCAAGATATTGAATTTGATGATCAACCATGATCAAAATGAATGGTGGAGCAGGTTCAAAGAACCTAATGGGCTACTCCGACTTCTAGTTTCTATGTTTCTATGTTCTTTCAGGTATTTTATGAATGAAGTATATTTTTGGAGAAAAAAACAGGGGGAGCTGTGGAAAGAAAAAGTGATTGCCCACCGCCCAAAGCCCTGAGGAACTGAGGCTCTGTTATCTTCAGATTAGTGAAAACTAGACCTGCGTTCAATATTCAACAAGGCTGGTAATGTAATCTGTTGACAGTCTCCTGCTTCAAAGGGAGAGGATAGAAAATAAAGCTGGGAGAATTAAATTTGATCATTTTAATTCAACTATGTCAGGGGCAATGAATCTTTTTACAGCGCAGTGTACAGTTCGATCCCCACAACCTCAGACCAACTGGGATTCCCTAGTGAGGGGCTGGGGTGGGGCGGGCGGGTGGTTGGGAGTGCAATTTTTTTCTGTCCTGTGATGCCACCAACACACAGATTGGAAGGAAGGTGGAAAAGCGACATCTCATTGTGAAACTTTGTAGATAGCTGGGAGACTGTGAAGGTGATTTATCTTTGCGAGACTCGGTGATACAATAAATTGCAACTTTAACTGCTGGAGGTTCACCTCCAATTTTACAGCCTAGCTTTTTTAAAAAAAACCCTAACCTTCCACAAAAAAAAATCTCGTGACTGAATCGCAATCTAATTTACTATCAATCAAGATTGTTTTTTAAAGAAATGTCCATTGATTGATAGTGGGGATGAGATGTTTAATAGAGTTGCATCCATTTTACTGTCAAACGGGAAATGAATTAAGAAGGCATTGAAGTTTTTAAGTATTTTCAACTGACCTGCATCCTGTTTAAGAGGCAATCTAACCTTTCTGATGGGCCATGGGATCCTAATGTCCTCATAATAAAATCAACAGGGGAGAGAAAATGGGAATGCATAATTAAACATTATTGCAGGGGCTGCCATTATACTTCCCGTAAAATAGATGGGCTACTTGTTTTTCAATTTCTCCTTGCTTTATTCATTTGCTGTCTTCTTTGGGCCCAGTAAGAAGTCTCACAACACCAGGTTAAAGTCCAACAGGTTTATTTGGTAGCACAAGCCACGAGCTTTCGGAGCGCTGCCCCTTCATCAGGTGAGTGGGAGTTCTATGGGCCCAGCATTCTGTTCTGGTAGAGTTTGAAGATGGACACCTGGGTCTGAGTTTTACCATTCCGCCTGCCATGGAAAGGTCCGTTGACCTGTAGCGGGACCTTATGGTTGCGGGACGAGCGAGGTCGTAAAATCCCCCTCATGATGCTCCTGGACCTTTGTTTCCCGTTTCCCCCCTCTCCATTCCCCACCTGCTCCTGCGGCAGACGTTGACACTCTGGGCTGGATTTTACCCTGCCCCGCTGACAGATTTGTTGGTGGTATTGGTGATGGAAGGGGGAATGCACATTCAATCCAGTGGGCTGCCTAGCCCCCCCCCAACCCTCCCTACTCCAACCATCATTATACCAGCGGCAGGCATGGATTCAGGCAGCCTACCTGTCAATTGGCCAATTGAGCGTAATTAGTGTGCCAACTAATGCCCACTTAAGCGCTACATCCCACCACCACTGGGATGTAACAGACAGGAAAGACTCATACCACATGCCTGTAATGTCCTAACTATGTTTGGGGTTCTGGGTTTTAAACAAAAAAAGGATGTGGTTTGCACACCTGGATTCAAACAACAACGGATTTATTGAAGCAGCTGTTGCCTGTGCAAAGTACAAACTGAAAGTAAAACAGCAGCCAATGCAACATGAAGTGACCATCAAATCATGTTATCAACTCTTAAAGCAACCTGCAACTACTTAAATATATAATAGTGCCCAACATGGGAGGTTTCCCTGCACAGGGTGATTCCAGGCAGGGTGGAGGCCATTCCTTAACTGGACCCTTAGTCCAATTGGAGGGCACCCAGAAGACCTTGCATTCCCCCCAGGGCCTCTCAAACCCCACTCTGCTCTCCTATGCCTCCTTGCTGGGGCCTGTCAGTTTGGTACTCAGTGAGACACGCAAACACAAACTCAAATTCTGATCCAATTGTATACCCGACTGTGCCAAGGTACTGGACAGCTGGTGGCCTCTGATTGGCCAGTAGTTCTCTGAGGCAGAAATTCCTGACGCAGAATGGCCCACCTCCGGCATATTAATAGCCAATTGGCCATTAAAGGTGTGTGTGTGTGTGTGTGTGTGTGTGTGTGTGTGTGTGTGTGTGTGTGTGTGTGTGTGTATGAGGGGTGGTGGTGAGTGTGATTTGATTCATTATTGTCACGTGTATTAACATACAGTGAAAAGTATTGTTTCGCACAGTGAAAAGTATTGCGCACTATACAGACAAAACATATTTTTCATAGAGAAGGAAATGAGAGAGTGCAGAATGTAGTGTTACAGTCATAGCTAGGGTGTAGAGAAAGGTCAGCTTAATGCAAAGTAAGTCCATTCAAAAGTCTGATGGCAGCAGGGAAGAAGTTGTTCTTGACTCAGTTTGTACGTGATCTCAGACGTGTATCTTTTTCTTGACGGAAGAAGGTGAAAGAATGTCCAGGGTGTGTTGGTCCTTAATTATGCTGGCTGCTTTGCCTGGAAATGCAGACAGAGTCAATAGATGGGAGGTTGGTTTGCATGATAGATTGGGCTACATTCATGACCTTTTGTAGTTATAGTTTTGTAGTACTTTTGTAGTTTGTGTGGGGGTTCATGGGGAACTTCCACCCATACTGGGGAAAGTGCCAGCAGGCAGTAGCCCGGGCATGATTCCCTTTCCCCGAGAGTTGTATATACCTGTGTGCCCTCAGCGGGGACCTTCACCAAGTCCCTTTCTGGCGCAGGCTGTTGTAATCCCTCCACCCATGTGATGCCATGTCAGCATGGGGAGTTCCTAACATGGGGAAAATTATACAGCGGGGATGTAATTGCATGGTAAGGGATTCCTGATTTTTTATGGCGGGAGCCCTAGTATATCACTGGCTGGGACATGGACAATGGGAATGTGAATTCCCACCAGGGGTAAAAACCATTTGGGAACTCATGTTGTATTCTCTGCACCTCTATTAGCTTTCCTGCTAGTTGAAAATAGCAGCCGCAAACCCTGAACTTTGTCAACATTTTATAATGAGATAACTCAACGCTCTGCCAAAGCATTATTTGGTGAAACGGTGGAATTATTCAAAATCTGGATACAAATTTATCCATTAGCCATTTTTCCCCACTGTGCTTGAAATTTTTAATGACCAAAAGAATAAAGTTAGACACAAGAGGGGTTAAGAAAATAGAGCCTGGTGGGATTGTAGTCAATGCAGACTTAATGGGCCAAATGGCCTCCTTCTGCACTGCAGGGATCCAATGATTCTATTACTCTATGATTCAGAAAAAGATGATATGATTTGATGTATCCACTGAACTGCTTCTTGTCTTTTTTCAGCCTTCCTTATAGTTTTCACTTCAAATCTTCATTCTCTCTGAAAAAGCCGTCTTCAATTGAATATCTTCTTCTCAGGACAACTGAAGATTGTTTCCATCCGCTGATGTGCATTCTGGGCATGTACATGCTTACAGATTGTTCCTGGCGTGTGAGGATTCTTTGGCATTTTCCAAATAAAAATAAACTGGAAATTAAATTCTTTTGAGCTTCATATCAAGCTAATCCCATACCTAAGACTGTTACTCTGGTTCTCTTACAAAGAGCTCCTCTTCTTTCGTAGTCCTTGTTACGTCCTAGAGCACAGCCCTGAGTTCTGAGACCGTTCAGCCAACTTTCATATCACTAACATATTGACGTTGACACAAAAGTTGACATGAAACCAGAATGTTTCAAATTATCATAAAGGAATCATAGAATTCCTACAATGCAGAAGGAGGCCATTTGGCCCATCAAGCCTGCACGGACAACAATCCCACCCAGGGCCTATCCCCATAACCCCACATAGTTACCTTGCTAGTTTCCTGACACCAAGGAGCAATTTATCATGGTCAATCAACTTAATCCACACATCTTTGAATTGTGGGAGGAAACCAGAGCACCCAAGGGAAGCCCACACAGACACAGGGAGAACATGAAAACTCTACGCAATCACCCAAGGCAGGGATTGAACCCAGGTCCATGGCACTGTGAGGTAGCAGTGTTAACCACTGTGCCACTATGCCGATTAATGTTATCACCAAAACAAGAATTGCAGTAATTTAATTTCCTAATCATGTGTCCATAGTCCTTTTCTTAAAAGACGTTTACAAACCAAACTACCATTGGTTATACTCCCTTGTTTTAAAAAAATATGATTTTTCAACCATCAACTAACTGGAATTTTTGCAATTTGAACTGAGACAGAGCAAACTGCTTAAAAATGCAAGGCTATATTCCAAGGAGAAGGTGAGAAACATACAAATCACCCTCAGGGGAGTGTAAAGAGAGAGACATTTCTTAATAATCCAGATACCCACCAAAACCTATAACTGTCTCAGTAAGGGACTCTCAAACTGTAAAGTATCAGATATTGAAACAAAGGATATTGAAACAAATGCTTCCACAGACCGAAGCAGATATTCTTGGAGATACACAATAGGCAAAGTATTGCCAGGCAAGTTTCCCAACTACTTGAGATAGATTGAAATTGACACAGGCAGTGTCAAGAAGGCTTCAGCACGCGAAACAGGCTGAAGGCCGCTCCCCAGACTGAAGGCCGTTCCTTCTGTTTTGAAATCCGGTGACTCAGTTCAAGGAGTCAACTCTAACAGAAACTATCCAGTGATACCAGGTCTCATAATAATTGCAATATCTTCTACATCTGCCCACATCCAAGAAAGCAGCTGATCTAAATTACCTGCCTGATGTAACATTTTTTTAATTTTTTTGGGATTAGTGATACTCAAGTATCCTTCTTTGTTTGGCTCCTTATTGCTCACTGCTTAATTGTTAAATGCGCTCTGACTTGGAAAAGGCGTATCCTTGTGAAAAAGAAATGTAAATCTTAGTTGTGACCAACCAAGGAGATTAAAGAGATGGCAGCCAGTTCAACCCCTTCTCAAGTGTCAGGTCAAGGGAAACATTTACCCTAGCAATCCCTGTGAGGTGGGGTGATGGCCTAGTGGTATTATTGCTAGACAATGAATCTAAAATCTCAGCTAATGTCTTGGAGGCCTGGGTTCGAAACCTATTATAATGGAATTTGAATTTGATTTTTAAAAAATCTGGAATTAAGAATCTACTAACAACCATGAAAGCATTGTTAATTGTCTGAAAAACCCAACTGGTTCACTAATGTCCTTGAGGGAAGGAGATTTGCTACCCTTACTTGGTCTGGCCCACATATGACTCCAGACCCACAGCAATGTGATTGACTGTCAACTCACTACAGATGGGCAATAAATGCTGACCCAACCAGCGATACTCATATCCCATGAATGAATAAGAAGAAGTCATACATGTCATGATGTCAATGAGATCACCGCCCATTTTAAATTATCTCAATAAAGGCCCATTCTGCTCAATTTCTCCTCATAGGAATCAGTTTAATTTGAATCAAAGCCTTTTCTTAGCAACACAATGAGAATAAAACGGAATTGGAGAAGTCAGCTGTAGAATGGTCCTTCAAGTTGCAAATGCAGTCGAGATAGCATTCATGTTTAACAAGCTCAATAGGGGGCACTCACATTGATTACACAAGCAGATGCCTTCTTACTCTGTGAGAATCCATTTTCAAATATTGCAGGATCTCTTGACAGCAGCTGGAAAACAAATTTGCTTCAAATAAACTCTTTGCAGAATTCTGAAAGTTGGGTCTTCCAGCCAAGAAATAATTATCACCAGTCATCAACCACCTGCAGTGGGTGAAGAGCAATAGAAATGCAATCAGAATTAGCAGAGGCAATTTGCAAAAACTGGAGGACTTTTCACAGAAAACTTCATCACGAGCCCTTCACTCAAATACACGCACAGTATATTCTGTACATTACAACAGGGTTGTTTCTACACAGGACTCTCTACAATTTTTGTCAGCTACGGGTGTCAAGGGATAAGAAGCTAAGTAAGTAAAATTTCTTTATGAGTCACAAGTAGGCTTACATTCACACTGCAATGAAGTTACTGTGAAAATCCCCTAGTCACCACACTCCAGCGCCTGTTGAGGTACACTGAGGGAGAATTTAGCACGGCCAATGCACTGAACCAGTACATCTCTCAGACTGTGGGAGGAACCTGGAGCACCCCCATACAGACACGGGAGAACACGCAAACTCCACACAGACAGTGACCCAAGCCAGGAATCGAACACAGGTCTCTGGCACTCTAAGGCTGCGGTGCTAACCACTGTGCCACCATTGCCACCAAACAAGTTGAGTTATAGACCAGTCAGAATCAAGAGAAATTGTTTGCTCTGCTGGGGGTATCAAGGAATACATATCGGGCAGGATTCTCCGCTCTTGTCCGTGGTGGGACCCACTGCGAGCGAGAATGGAAAACTTGGCATTCCAGCCAAAACTCAATTAACTTTCAACGGCACCAGAAAGTCCCAGCCACGACCAGAAGATTTCAACAATAGTCTTAAAGTTAGAGGTAAGTCATTTAGAAGGGATGTCAGAAAGGATGTTTCCACACGGGGGGGGTAGCAGAAATCTCGAATTCTTCCCTAAAAGACTGTGGTGTTGGGAGTTTTCAAGACAGATTGATAGAATCTATTAGGTAAGGATATCGAGGAATATGAAGCTTCAGCAGGTAAAATCCTGTAGGTTTTAGGGGAGGCAATGGCCTCGTGGCATTATCGCTAGACTGGTAATCCAGAAACTCAACTAATGTTCTGGGCTCTCGGGTTCGAATCCCACCATGGCAGGTGGTGAAATTTGAATTCAATGAAAAAAAATCTGTAACTTACAATCTTCTGATGACCAGAAAACCATTGTTGATTGTTGGAAAAACCCATCTAGTTCATTAATATCCTCGAGCGAAGAAAATGTGCTGTTCTTACCTGGTCTGGCCAACATGTGACTCCAGATCCACAGCAACAGGGTTGACTCTCAATTGCCCTCAGACAACTTGGGAGGCAACAAATGCTGGGTGGCCAGTGATGTCAATGTCCACGACTAAATAAAGAAAAATGGAATTAAAGTACAAATCAGTAATGATTTACCTGATTGGAGGTTTAGGCCCATTAGGCTAAATGGCCTCCTTCTGTTCTTATACCTTTCCAATTCATTACTTTGTCATTGGGCCCAATTTTACCATTTTCATTCTGAGTGCCGATTCTGGGTGTAGTACAGACCCGACTTAGAAATCCACTTTCAGGTGCCCCCATACACTCTCAGCTATCTCCAGTCCAATTCACGCTGTGAGCAGGGCTTAACGCTGCCGGAACGATCGGAGCTCTGGACTGCACATGCACAGTTGGAAAAAAATTGGAAAAAGTGCGCCCATGTCGGATCGCTCCCGAGCTGCAGAAAGCGGCCCGAGAGTGACAAGCGGGAGTGATGGTGTATTTCGGAGGGGGGGAGGAGGAGGGAGGCGGGTAATATGTATCTCAGGGGGGTGGGGGGAGATGGATCTCTAAGGGGGGGCAGATGGATCTCTGGGGGGGTGGCAGATGGGTCTCTGGGGGTCAGGTGGATCTCTGGGGAGCAGATGGATCTCTGGTGGGGAGGGGTAAGGGGGTCCGCTGCCACTCTGCGGGCAATCGGTGAGGGGGGAGGGGGTAGGGGTGGAAATCGACCTGGGTAGTGGGGAGATGGATAAGGGGGGGCAGTGATGTGTGTGGGTAGTGGAGGAGGTGGATAAGGGACACACACACACACATCACTGCTCCCCTTATCCACCCCCCACTACCCAATCCGATCACTAACCCACCCCCCTCCCCTCCCACCGATCGCCCGCAGAGTGGCAGCGGACCCTCCTGCCCCCCCTCACCAGAGATTCATCTGCCCCCCCAAGATCCATCTGCCCCCCCCGGGGATCCATCTGTCCCCCGAGATACATCTTACCCTCTTCCCTCCTCCCCCCCAGAAGACAACAATCTGGTCTCACTGACCTCCCCCTGAAAGGAACTTACCTCACTCCCCCCTCCCCCCAGAGAACGGTCTGGCCTCACTCCCCCTCCCCTCCAAACGTACATCTGACCCGCCTCCTGCCTCCCACCATCAGACAATGATCAGCGCCCCCCCCACCAGCCAGAGATACATCTGACCCACCTCCCGCCTCCTCCCCCTCCCCAACCACACAACAATCTGACCTCACTCCCCCCCCCCCCCCACCAGCCAGAGATACATCTGACCCACCTCCCGCCTCCTCCCCCCTCCCCAACCACACAACAATCTGACCTCACTCCCCTCCCCCCCAGCCAGAGATACATCTGACCCACCTCCCGCCTCCTCCCCCCTCCCCAACCAGACAACAATCTGACCTCACTCCCCCCCCTCAGCCAGAGATACATCTGACCCACCTCCCACCTCCTCCCCCCTCCCCAACCACACAACAATCTGACCTCACTTCCACCCCCCCAGCCAGAGATACATCTGACCCACCTCCCGCCTCCTCCCCCCTCCCCAACCACACAACAATCTGACCTCACTCCCCTCCCCCCCACCGGCCAGAGATACATCTGACCCACCTCCCGCCTCCTCCCCCCTCCCCAACCACACAACGATTTGACCTCACTCCCCTCTTCCCCCCTCCAACCAGAGAATGATCTGACCCACCTCCACCCCCACCCCCACCACTGATCTGAGACAGCGAACAGTTGCAAATACTGGACACGCTCTTCAGAGACTGGAGCACCCGACTCAGACTTTTATTCAGCCGGTCCCTAAAAGCGGGGTTCCGGATCAGCGAACGCAGTGGTAAAGGGGGAAATGCTGATAGAGTTGGGCGGGCAGCTCATTAATTCAATTTAAACGTATTCAAAAGCATTTAAATCGTCTTTGCGCCCGATTTGGGCACGGAACAGATTCCTGCCATTCATGGGTCTGGGTAAAGTGGCGACCTGCGCAGACTCAGGTGCAGATTTCAATAAAGGCCTCACACCCAACTTTACCACAATTTCACACCCAAAAACAGGCGCAAATTGTGGGTAAATCGGGCCCATTGTCTCAGTTTTAAAACATTCCTTTCTGTCATTGTGTTATCCTTTTTTTCCTATAAATGTCTTACCGCTCTCCGATCCCAAAAATATTACTTTCTTTTCCCTTTTTTATTCAGAATTGATAAATGGCTTCTTCTGATATATGTTATGTGAAAGATTTATTCCAACAGCCAAAAGCTGCAATAGTTTTAAGATAACCTCAATAAATCATTCTAAGAATGAGTTGACTTTGTTTTTCCTTCTTTTCTTCTGCGCAGAAAACTTACTTTCAAGTTGATGAAACTGCCAAATACATTGGGAAGCCAGTTGAGCTCTAAGGAGGATAAGTGAAGTGAATCCCTGTCAGTTAATGTCTTCTAGTCGTACAACTATGACGCCCCTTGCACTCTGCAAATCAACCTTACATTACATGACAACTTACGATAAATGCGACATTTTTCTGTGTCTAAGTCCTTGAGTCATAGTCAGATAGCTCATTCCTCGTCGTCCTTGAACTGAGTGGCTTGCTAGGCCATTTCGGAGGGCTGTTGCGAGTCAACCACATTGCAATGGCTCCGGAGTCACATGCAGGCCAGGCCAGGTAAGGACAGCAGATTACCTTCCCCAAAGTGAACCAGAAGGGTTTTCCAACTATTGTGGGAAATCACCACTTGGAGTCAGATTTGAAGATTCAACATGCAGTTTATTAGTCAAAGCTTTGGGAGAAGCACTGGGCACTCCGCAGTGCTCACAGTCACCTTCTCAATTTTAAAATGGCAGCTGAGCTTCTTTTATACATTTTAAAAAGTTGACAAGTGCAGACATTAGCAGTTATCACATCATAAGCCAATTATGCCCCCTTGCAACGACTGACCTCGTTAACAAAACTTATTGTTTTGGTTTTGCTTTATCTTAAGCTAAGTTGATCATCTGGACCTCAAGATCTGTTTTTTTTGTCTGTTCCATAGTAATCAGACAATAACAAGATTTAGCTCGTTGTGCAATGTCTATGCCTAAGTTAGTGCATTTTGATGTCTTTCTACAGAGTTTATTTTGTATCAGGTAACCATTTTATATCTTCTACTTTTGGGATTACCTCTGGCATCATCTCACTTTTACTCCAACAATTCCCCCTTTTTGTCAGGATTATGCTCTAATAATCCGATGGACCAACAATAGCAGCATCGTGGGTTCGGCAATTGATATGCCTGACCCGTAACTAACAGGTCACGCGTTCACTGGTAAACTTCCACCTTCTTGCCCTTCCCTTCATTGCCGTTGTTTTCCTCAGGGTTTTCGGGTGGCCCCGTTAGATGTTCTTCTTTGGTGACCATACTGGGCCCGGCATGATCCGAGTCATCATGACTTTACAGCAGGCATTAAAACATCCGATAATCAGGCAACAGACAATTATTATTACAAAGAGAATAATTAGTCCATGCATTAAACAAGATCCCCCCAGTAATTTGCCTGTTTGTCCTTTACAGGCTATGTCCGAGGTATAAGTTATGGGGGGTCCACCCAGGGGTGGCCACAAATAGGGCCTCTACAGATTGGGCTGGCGGGTAACACGCAGTTCGATTACCGGGTAAATTACATGAGCCTTGTAGAATAAGTTACGTTCTAGTCCTGTCAATCTTACAACTGTGACAACATAGAGTAATGCAATTATATATGTTATCTTAGACATGTTCGCAACAGGGAAGTATTAATCTTTTTACTCTATATTAACAACTTCCCAAAGGCAGTATTGCCAACCTGAATGCTTCAGTTAACCTTGCTTGTAGCCGTCACCTGTTTTGGGGAAAGCACTCTGGTTACTTTATGGCTTATTGTCAATATCACTCATTCGTTTCTTTGTATAATTTCAGCTGGGTCCAATGTTTCCATGCACCTTTCCCCCTTATGTCCAGACAGGCACACGTATCTCCACTAATTATGACCTCATATGGCCCATTCCATTTTGGCACAAATCCTGGTTTTTCAGGTAATGTTTTTACCAAGAACGCAATGTGCTGCCATCGGAACTTCACAGAGCATTTCAAGTTTTCTCTGTGCGTCTCTTTCTTCCTGATTGTCTCTTACTAATTTACACATCCCTTTCAGTTGGGCTCTTAATTCCAAAACATATCGTTTAATTTTGTCTTTCAGTGGACCTGCATCAGCCCCATCTGTTATGATGCTTTCTGGTAATTGTATTGGCCTTCCTGTCACTAGTTCATAAGGGGTTAATCTGGTTGTCCGGTTTGTGGTGGCTCTTAATTTCATTAATATAATAGGTAATATTTCTGTCCACATGTTTCCTGATGTTTGCATGGCCTTGGCCAGGGCATTCTTAAGGGTTCTGTTCATGCGTTCCACCATTCCAGAACTCTGCGGGTGGTAAAGGATGTGGAATTTTTGTTTTATTCCTATCATTGGCACACTGTTTTTACCACCTTTCCAGTGAAGTGCTTCCCTTGATCCGAATCAATTTGAATGGGTATTCCCCATCTAGGGATTATCTCCTCCGCCAATATTATAGTCACAGTGGTAGCAGTACAATTTCTAGGTAGACAACACTTCTACCCACATGGTAAACCAGTCAATGATAACCAAACAATAGGTTTTGCCATGGGATTGTGGTAGTGGCCCTGTGAAATCTATTTGCAGATGTTCCCAGGGCCCCTTTGGTCGGGGCTGGTGCCCTATCTTAATTTTTATGGGTCAATCAGAATTGTATTGCTCGCACGTCACACATCAGTGACAATGTTAGGCTATGTCCCTCTCCATCCCTTTCCACCACCATTCTTTTCCTATACTAGTTGCCATGGCCTGTCTTCCCACATGTGAGGGTCCATGGTGTAGTTCCAAGAGGGTGTTTTGTATGCACTCCATTACCTTGTCATTGCATCTCCAAACGTTATCAGTCCCACTGCTCTCGTTCCTTTTGCCAGTGCAGTTTCTCCCCATCTATTCCTCATAATCTTAACGTTGCTATCCAATTTCCTCTCAGGTGAACAACCCTAACTTCCTCAATCTATCCGTGTAACTGATTAACCTCTCAGGTAATCCCTCTCAACCTTCTAGACAACTCCCCTCAATGCTTCAACATCTTTCCCAGAGGGTAATGCTCAGAATGGGCATAAGTCGAGACCAAGCTAGTGTTTATTAAAAGGTTTATCATACCTTCAGCCATTACCACACTGAATGGCAATACTGGCTTAAGGGGATAAATGACCATCTCAAATTCTTATCTCCCTTATTTGGCGATTATATGCAAAACAGCAATAACTACAATCGTGCTCAAGGAGTTTAAAGTTGAAGCAGGTTTGGCTCTATACATAACCCATCCTGTATCTGACTACAGTCCTTCATCGCCCATGACAAAATATACGCTTCCCTACTATCGCCTCCAATCTTACAAGTTCCTTGCCTCCCCCTATACCCCCCTGCCCTCCATAGAAAGCCGAATTTTGGCCTTAATATGAAAATGCCAATTTAAAGCTGAGATAACATTTGTAAAAACAATGCAACAGGACAATTGTGAGATTACAAAAACAAACAGTTTAAGCTCCAGATTTCTAATATTTCTTAAACAATTTCCTCTGGAAGCAATTTTAAGTCATTGAAGCAATTCAGGGCAATGAATAATACAGGCAAGATAGAATTCAAAGAAAATGTGTTTCCAAAGTCCCAACGGTACAGTTGTTCCAAAGCAATATGGGCTTTATCAACATAACCTTGCGTAAAGTCAATCTAGAATCAAAGTATGTATGAACACAAAATTGGAGCAAGAATTCTTCAAGCACTCTCACCCACTTCAGTCTGGTGACAACTCAGGCAAAGGGACTGGATTCAGATATTACTCCAGTAATTGTTGTCTTATTTTAATCAAATAACACTTTGCACTGGCTTTTTGGCTGCAGCTGGACATCCATTCATTTGTCTATAATTCTATCAAAAGGCATCACTTTCCCCATTAAAATCACATGCCATACAGCTTCAATCTTTATATGATGTACTCTGACATTATATTTAATATGATCATTTGTTTGCGTGCAAGCGCTGCATTACAGTACATCACAAAATGCTTCTATCCTACCTACAAAGAAATGCATTCAAATGCTTAGCACCAACATTTAGCAGCATTGTGCAAATTAAATGGATGGGGCTTTTGGTCCGCCCGAAACTTGCCGATCTTCCAGTTGAAAGAACTGTCCTCGACCGAGTTTTGCAGACTGGCACATTCCAAGGTCCAGGACTATGTGCTGAGGGACACACTGAAGCTTGGGGCAGCCACCGCAAAGGCACATTGGGGAAAGGCCACACTATAAGGCCTTTTAACGTAGGCAGACCGAGGGCCCGGGAACTGCAGAATACCCTCGACCTGCTTAACTGTGTGCCAATCTGAACAATAACGGCACACAGTAAATTTTGAGGCATGTATTTGGTTTTAAGTTTTGAAATGTTATGACTGTAATTTGTATAGAACTGTAAAAAAGTTTTAATTCTGCACTGTTTGCAATTCATAGACCTGTAGATTTGCAATGGTTTATTTGAGATTTTTATGAATAAAGTATATTTTTGGAAAAAAAATGGGTAGGGCTCAAATTCTGAACAGACTTGTTGTCTAGCACACATGATAGCTAATCAGCAACTCAAAACGCTACGCAAGTGATACAGTAGTTCCATGCATTGGAAGAAGATCTGCATGTAAGCAATAAGGCCAAGCTAATAGTTTAGAAACTGAGCTCTGGATATGGTTAAATAACAATACAGGTCTACTCAAATTAATTTTTAAACCCAGGTTAAATTCAGATTTTGCTGTACAGCACAGTTCCACAAATTGAAAATCTGTTCAGTGAGAGTACTTCTGACCAGAGATATCCCTGAATTACATTCCCTTTGTCCACCAAATAACAAGGTTGCACAACATGATTAGAATAGTACCAAAGTACAAGAACTCCACATACTGCATTATACAATCGTAACTATATTTGAACACACAATATGATCCTAATTCAGTCAGTTGTTCAAAGTAGACCCTCTCGAGCAATAAGACGAAGACAATTTGTGCTTAAATTTACAGAAAGAATTTTATTGGCCGTAGAGATGTGGTTTGGGTTCACTAAGTAATATGGCAGAAATGTTGATTTGCCAACCCATCTCCTTTTATGGTATTGACTTTTGAAGACTGTTAATCCATACTGCAGGGTTTCTAAGCAACACCCGGACCATAAGCCTAAAAGGCAAAATATCAAATTCCATCAGCACAAATCCATGTCCATATTTCTCCAATTGCTCAGTCATTATTTCAAAGTCTCAAATAACTATCCAACTAATGTTAAACGGACAGGCCTTGTTACATGGCTTTTGCACACAATGGAGTAAATTTCCCAACACTTGAACAGAACTTCTAAATCTAATGCTTTGGAACCTTTTCTATTCCTAACTAAAGGGTAGAAACCATTTTAATGCAAATGTATTCCTGTTTTAATAAAATTGAATTAGAAAAAAAAAATCCCCCAGGTGAATTGTAGAATTTCCTGCGCTTTTGATCCTCTTCCTCAACTGCGAAATACAAAGTATTTATTTAATCAGAGTTCTATTTCCTTATTACCCAACTTGGATTTCTTGCATGTAATGGGTCTACTATTTATCAAATATCTATGAAAACCTTCGTTTTGATAGCAAAGTACTTTTATTTATTTTTTAATACTAACTTTGCTTTTCTTCGTACAGCTATTCCAATCTGCAGAATTTCCACTTTTTCCTGCAATTTTGATTTTTTTTTGAAGTGATTGCTTCAACTCTCATTTGGAAATAATCTCACTTGAACACCCCCACTATAGTGTTCTCCAGGTTGGGTGATGGGCCCTCCGGCTGCCTGCTTCCATTCGTCCGCTGGGCACGCGGCCCTAACTAGTTGGTGTACATCCCTTAAGTGCAGTTGGTGTCCTACCCAGACTGTGTCTAGTCCTGCCCAGAATTTCGTATTTGCGCTTCTGGGTTGTAGTTTACCCAGGGAGACCATTATCTGCTGTCTCTCGCCCAGGATGAATGATTTGTAATGTGCTGTTGGCTGCACCACCGTCTCCCCCCGGGTTACAGGCACCAGGTTATGCTCTGGTGTTATTCCTCTTTCTGGGGGAGCTGTTGCTTCCTGTTACATTGTCTCATAAGGGGGCAAAGGGCCCCACTGATTCTCTTCTAATAATTGATTCCTTTTCTCTAATTCCCTTATCCTAGATTCTAGTTTCTTAATTTTATCCTTAACTTCGTTCCACTTTTTAGTGGAAGTGGCTACTTGTCCAATTAGTCCAGCAAATTGATGTACTAATAATGCCCCTGCCTTTTTTGTTTTGTCTTTCTTTTCCCCATCGGCCCACTTTCTCTGTTGTTGTAAGGTCTGAGAAACATCCCAGTGATCCTTTTGCATCTTCTTAATCAACAAGTGTTTGTCCGTCATATATATTTATCAATAAGGGAACCTGCAGGTCCCCACTTAGTTTCCTTACCTGCCATCTTGCAGACTTCTACGCCCCTTCGCTGGGGTTTGTGTTTATACACACGGCCACGACTATCTTCTCAGTAACCTGTTTCCTCCACCTAGTCCAGCTTTAGGTCGAGTGATCAGTCCCTGATCACACCACTTTACAACATGAGAGACAGAAACACAAACTTTTATGCAAACAGATGGCAAACTCTGTGTTTGTTTGCCACTACAGAGTTTGGTGCTAAATGACATATATCACTTGAGCTTCACGATCCTAAGTGCCTTGGTGCCTCTATGCCCACTTCAGAGTCCTGAACTTCGCGTGGGGGATTTCCCCTCTTAACAACCGGTCTAAGGCTGCGCGTTTGAGACAGGCACTTCTTTGTCCTTAGTCGATCAGCACAAGCAAACAATTCCTGTTTCTATCCGATAGTCCCATAAATTCCCCTAATTGTCACCCATTTTTAACTGTGTTGTTGGCTCAATCTGACTCCTACAGTTCAATAATCTCTACTCCAGTTCGCCCATCAAGGCCAACCGATCAACTCACCAGCAGTGAGATCTTGCCAGCTACGCCAATTTGTTGTAGGAAATCACCACTCAGAGTCAAATTTGAAGATTCAACATGCAGTTTATTGGACAAAACTTTGGGAGAAGCACTGGGCACTCCGCAGTGCTCGCAGTCACCTTCTCAATTTTAAAATGACAGCTAAGCTTCTTTGATACATTTTAAAGAGTCAACAAGTATCAACATTAACAGTTATCACATCATTAGCCAATTATGCCTCCCCAGCAATGATTGGCCTCATTAACAAAACTTATTGTTTCAGTTTACTTTATCTTAAGCTAAGTTGATCATCGAGACCTCAAGGTCTGATTTTTTTTCTGTCTGTTCCACAGTAATTAGACAATAAGAGGATTTAGTTTGTTGTGCAATGCCTGTGCCTAAGTCAGCACATTTTAATGTCTTTCCACAGGGTCCATTTTGTACCAGGTAACCAACTTGTATCTTCTAATTTCGGGATCCCCTCTGGTAGCGTCTCACTTTTACTCCAACACAACAGTCGACAATGGTTTCATGGTCATCAGTAGATACTTAATTCCAGATCTTTTTTATTGAATTCAAATTCCACCATCTGCCGTGATGGGATTCGAACCAGTCTCCCCTGAAAATTAGCTGAGTTTCTGGACTAGTAGTCTAGCAATAATACCACTAGGCCACCACCTCCCCAGATAATCCCCATAGGGAAATCAGGAGGAAGTTCTTTCCCTAAAGAGTGATTAAAAGATAGAATTGAGGCAAACAGCATAGACAGATGAAGGGTAGGCTACAAAGGCATGTGAGAGGGAAAAGAATAGAAGGTTATACAGGTAGGATTAGGTGATGTAGAGTGGGAGGAAAGTTGCGTGGAACATTAACATCAGCATGGACTAGTTAGGCTGAAGAGTCTGTTTAATTGGTTCATGGAACCAGATATTATTTCTCTTCTTTCAAATTGATGCAATAATAGGTAGAAAACTCTGTGCTAATCATGGAATAAAGCAGCTTGTAATTTTAAAAACCTACATTATAAATTCACTTATAAAGTGTGATGCTTATCAGTGTCAAGCATTATGTGAAACAGTCAGAAATTCTCTTTATTTAGATGCTAATTTCTTTCCTGTTTGGCAATTCTATCAACTTGAGACTGGATTTCCCGTGAAAATTAATTAATAAAGAAAGTAAGAAAGTCTTGAATTTATCTAGCACAACCTCAAACTGATTTATAGGCAGTTACATACAGACTATCAGTACTTTTGTTGGTTATGATCGTAGAAATCCTACTGTATAGAAAGAGGCCCTTCAGCCCATCGAGTCTGCACCGACCACAATCCCACCCAGGCCCTACCCCCAATTCGTCCATATTTAACCCACTAATCCTCTCTAACCTATGCATCTACAGTCAATTTAGCATGGCCAATCAACCTAACCCACATATCTTTGGACTGTGGGAGGAAACCAGAGCACCTGGAGGAAATCCACGCAGACATGAGGAGAATGTGCAAACTCCACACAGACAGTGATCCAAGCCGGGAATCAAACCTAGGTCCCTGGAGCTGTGAAGCAGTAGTGCTAACCACTGTGCTACACTACTAGTGGTAGCACCAGTAGCATCACTAGCTGTTAGGGCAATTTCAGTATCAGTGCAATTTCCAGTGAGTTATTTATCACTTATTGATGGAATGCTAACTTCATCCACCTCTTGTTCCCCTCCTCTTAATCGCTCACCAATGCCTAGTTTGCCCTCTACCCCCCAAAAGTTTTCTTTCCCCAATCAGCCCCCATGCATCCCACACCCAGCCCCGCTCCCCGCCCATCATTTCTCCTCTTCCCCACACCTTCAGATTTTTCCCCTCTTCTCATTTTTGGTCCTTCACTTTCCCTTCACTCTGGGATTCCTTTTTTTTCTCTCTTGGTTTCCCCTCTCCCCCACCCTCGGTTTCCTCTCTTTCACCTGCTCATGGGGGGGTCTCATGGTTCTTGAAAATTCTCCTGTGCGGTCACCAGCTTGAGATCTTGAGCAAAAAAATACTCAAGTCCAGAGTGTCAAACCTTCATGAGGTAAATGGCATGCCGTTTACAAAGTCACGTAATATATAACCTTCTAACCTACAGATCGGACATGGGAATTACAAGAAAAAATGAGACAATGATCAAAGCTCAAGTTAAAAACATATGTCTTCACAAGGTTAGAACAATCCAAGATACAATACAATGCACCTGTTAGTCACAGATACATTATGAAAATTCCTACATATGATCATCCAGCCAGAGGCCAAACTCCTTGTTGGTCGCATCCCCCAGCACTTGACCAATTTACCCAACCCAAGCATCAGATCACTTTTTACAGCAATTTTTTAATATCTTTTATTCCAAATAGAGCAAGATGTTTCACTGACAAGGTTGTGCTGTGCCATCAAATTCCATCTTAAATTACAATTACTGAATGAAGGACCTCATTTTTTGTTCGAACTATGATATTAGAGACTCCTTAACAATGTTTATCTTTTTAAACACATCCAGTAATTTTCCACAGCTCAGAAATGTTGCATATGCCTTCAAGATCTTCTTCAATAACAGTAGCTTTCCCTCCTAGTCACACACTAAATAATTTTATGAGCACAGGACAATTAACTAATACATGTTTCATAGAATCCATAGAATTCCTACAGTGCAGAAGGGGGCCATTCAGCCCATCGGGTCTGCACCAACTACAGTCCCATTCATGGCCTATCCCCCTAACCATATGTATTTACTCTAGCTAGTCTCTCTGACACTAAGGGTCAATTTAGCATGGCCAATCCACCTAACCCACACATCTTTGGACTGTGGGAGGAAACCGGAGCATTGGGAAGAAACGCTTGCAGACACGGGGAGAATGTGCAAACTCCACACAGAAATGACACAAGCCAGGAGTCGAACCCAGGTCCTGGTGCTGTGAGACAGCAGTACTAACCACCATGCCACCCCACATTCTTAAGTTACTGAATTCTTTCAAACTTTTGCTTAGAGAATTAAGGACAGAGATTGCCAGATGTCACATATAAACAATGTCTCCTTGTTTCTCTGCCTTTCAAAAGAAGACAGACTCTGATATCGTCCATCAATGTCACTTTATGTCACTTCCTCACAGCTTTCAAAGTATTTCAGACCACTAAGCCCAAAAGAATTAGTATGTTTTTAAAAACATGTTCAGTCATATCAACCCCTTGTCTTTGTGTTCACAGGCACCATCGACTGTAATCCCTGTCTCCCCAAAATAAAACATGCGGGGGTGGTGGGGGGTGGGGGGAGGGGGTGGGTAGTGGGGGGGGTTGGGGGTGGGTGGTGCGGGTGGGTGGGTGGTGCGGGGCGTTCACAAGCCTATCCACAATTCCAACTCCAACTTGGTTGGAGTTATTCAGAGTTTGGTGTGGGGTTAAACTAGAGTTTTCTGTAAGTTTTCATTGCCTCCTTTTGACGTTTCTGAATTCAATAAAAAATATCTGGAATTAAGAATCCACTGATGGCCATGAAACCATTGTCAATTGTCGGAAAAACCCAACTGGTTCACTGATGTGCTTTAGTGAAGGAAATCTGCTGTCCTTACCCGATCTGACCTACCTGTGATTCCAGAGTCACAGCAATGTGGTAGACTTTCAACTGTCCTCGGGCAAAACTAGGGATGGGCAAGAGATGCTGTCCCCAGAACATTAGCTGAGTTTCTGGATTAAAAGTCGAGCGATAATATCACTAGGCCATAGCCTTCCCCCTCAGGATAGTGTGTGACTCGGGGTGGGATTTGCAGGTGGTGCTATATCCATGCGTCTGCAGGCTTGAGTTAGAGGTCACAGGAATGAAAAGTGCTGTCAAAGGAGCCTTAGCCAGTTGCCGTAGTGCACCGTGTATATCTTTTTCATCTCACTGGCATCTCCAGACCAACTTCAGTTGGCATAAACCATATTGGGACTCACCAGGGGCAGATTCACATGCCCAAGCTTTCTGCCTAAGCTCAGAAGGGGATCGCTAAACAATTTTGACCACTGCCAGATCTCTAAAAAGTGAACTTTCCATCCCATCCTGCTGTCAGATGTACAGAGACCAAGGATATCACCACTGAGCCCATGCACATTAGTGTTAATGCACAACATAGTGCTGCAGAATTTGAGTTGAGCAGTGTATTTTAGAGAAACATTTGATAACATTGATCTCAGCCTCAGTAGGTTGCACCCTCATCTTGAGTCAGAGGGAAACTGGGTCTACCTCCACTCCAGATACTTGACCACATAATCTGAAGTGACACTTAATTGCAAAACTGGGGGAGTGTCACACTGTTGGTGTGCAGACATTCAGATAAAGAATTAAACCAAGGCCCTTTTTTTACTCTCCTGGATAATGTAAACAATCCCACGACACTATTCTGAGTGGTACAGTGGTTAGCACTGCTGTCTCACAGCACCAGGGACCCAGGTTCAATTCCCAGCTTAGGTCACTGAGCTTGCACATTCTCCCCATGTCTGCACAGGTTTAAACATAGAACATAGAACACTACAGCACAAACAGGCCCTTCAGCCCACAAGTTGCGCCAATCACATCAATACCTATCAATCCATAGACCTATCTATAACCCCCAATCCCATTAAATCCCATATACTCATCCAGAAGTCTTTTAAAAGACCCCAGCGAGTTCGCCTCTACCACCACCGACGGCAGCCGATTCCATTCACTCACCACCCTCTGAGTGAAAAACTTACCCCTAACATCACTTCTGTACTTTCCTCCCCGCACCTTAAATCTGTGTCCTCTCGTAGCGACCATTTCAACCCGGGGAAATAGCCTCTGAGAATCCACCCTATCTATTCCTCTCAACATTTTATAAACCTCTATCAGGTCGCCTCTCAACCTTCGTCTCTCCAGGGAGAAGGGTCCCAGCTCCCTCAACCTAACTTCATAAGGCATGCCTCCCAATCTAGGCAACATCCTTGTAAATCTCCTCTGTACCCTTTCAATAGCTTCCACGTCCTTCCTATGGTGAGGTGACCAGAACTGCGCACAGTACTCCAAGTGGGGCCTGACAAGGGACTTATAAAGTTGCAGCATTACCTCCCGACTCCTAAACTCAATCCCTCAATTAATGAAGGCCAGTACACCATACGCCTTCTTGACCACATCCTCCACCTGCGAGGCCGATTTAAGAGTCCTGTGGACCCGGACCCCAAGATCCTTCTGCTCTTCAACACTGCTAAGACTCCTGCCCTTGATAGTGTACTTGTTCATCCCATTGGTCCTGCCAAAATGGACACTACACATTTATCCGTGTTGAAGTCCATCTGCCACTTCTCCGCCCAGTCTTGCATGCTATTTATGTCCTGCTGCAACTTCTGACATCCTTCCAGACCATCCACAACACCACCGACCTTCATGTCATCGGCGAACTTACTAACCCATCCCTCCACTTCCTCATCCAGGTCATTTATGAAAATGACAAACCGCAAGGGTCCTAGAACAGATCCCTGGGGCACTCCACTGGTGACCGACCTCCATGCAGAAAAAGACCCATCCACAACCACTCTCTGCCTTCTGCAGGCAAGCCAGTTCTGGATCCACAAGGCCAAAGCCCCTTGGATCCCATGTCCTCTCACCTTCTCAAGAAGTTTTGCATGGGGGACCTTATCAAACGCCTTGCTGAAGTCCATGTACACCACGTCCACTGCACTTCCTTCGTCAATGTGCTCAGTCACATTCTCAAAGAACTCAACTAGGCTCGTAAGGCAAGACCTGCCCTTGACAAAACCATGCCGACTATTTCTGATCATGCTAAACCTCTCCAAATGCTCATAAATCTTGTCCCTCAGAAGCCTCTCCATGAGCTTACCAACCACTGAGGTCAGACTCACCGGTCGGTAATTTCCCGGGCTATCCCTGTTCCCTTTCTTGAAAATAGGAACTACATCCGCAATCCTCCAATCCTCTGGAACCTCTCCCGTCTCCATCGACAACGCAAAGATCATCGCCAGAGGCTCTGTAATCACCTCTCTCACCTCCCACAGTAACCTAGGGTACATCCCATCTGGTCCCCGCGACTTGTCTATCTTGATAGAGTTTAAAAGTTCTAACACATCCTCTTCCTTAATATCCACATACTCAATCTTTTCCATCTGCTGCAAACCTGTAGCAAAATCTCCCAGATCAGTTTCCACCGTGAATACTGAGGCAAAGTATTCATTAAGCACCTCTGCCATTTCTTCTGGTTCCACACAGACCTTTCCCCCTTCACCTTTTATAGGTCCTATCCCTTCTCTTCTCATCCTTTCACTTTTCACATATTTGTTGAAGGCCTTGGGATTCTCCTTAATCTTACCCGTCAAGGCCTTCTTATGACCCCTTCTGGCTCTCCTAATTTCCCTTTTAAGCTCCTTTCTACAATCCTTATACTCCTCTAGATCCTTAACATCTCCTAGCTCTCTGAACCTTTTGTACACCTTCCTCCCACAATGCAAACATGTGCGGGTTAGGTAGATTAGCCATGATAAATTACCCCTTAGTGTCAGGGGAACTAGCTAGGGAAATGCATGAGGTTATGGGGATAAGGCCCGGGTGGGATTGTGGTTGGTGCAGACTCATAGGCCAAATGGCTTCCTTCTGCACTGTAGGGATTCTATGATTCTATATGCAAAAGGTGAAGGGTTTCAAATTCTCTTCTGCAAACACCAGATGATGCTAAATCAATTGTTAATGTTAAAACTAAAATTGATAATTTTCTGTTAAACAAAAGCTTGAAGAGATTTGAGAGAAAGAGGATCTGGAGTTAGGTTGCAGATCATCCATGACCTCACTGAGAGACTTGAGGAACTAAATGCCAACTCTTAGGTTCATATGTTCCTTTTTCCACCTAAAACAGTGTATGGAAATATTCCTCTGAGCAAACAGTGGAACGTGTGAAGCTTTGCTGCTTGTATTCCATGTGGAATTTTAACATCATCCCAAATCATAAATTGTCTTAAGGCCCTCCAGCTGGGATCTTTCTCCAGAGGTGTCTAACACAACACTCCCACCTCCCACAGCCATTTATTGCCACAACACTCTCACTTGCTGTAACACTTTCTCCACAACATTCTCAATCCCTTTAACAAGTCATATCGATCCTGTTGCTCACAGTCATGAACTGAAGTGTTCCTTTCCTAACACTACATCTCACAGCCAAGCATTGGAAATGTTTATCCTTATAGCGAGTTTCCATCGCGCTCACTTCTCAACACAAACTCAATGCCAATCAGTCTTGTCTCACCAAGTAAAAAGCCGCGTTGGCAATCCCGCAGCACCTATTCCGAGCAGAAATACACCCACTAATTTACCACAACGAGGAAATTTCATCCAGAAAGTCCTCAGGACTTCTGTTGTGGGGAATGAATGTTCCAGAAGCCGTGGAAGGGTTACATTGTTCAGATGTATTAGATATAGTTTAATGCAGCGCTAAGGGAGCCTTCCATTGTTAGAGGTGCCATCTTTTGGGTAAGGTATTAGATTAAGATACTGGATACCTGTTCTGGTCCTATCACAGTGTGCAGAAGAGGCATTGAACTGGGGCCCTGTTGACTGCCCTTGCTGCTGGGCATCAATGGTCCCAGGCCACTATTTTGAAGAAGAACAGGGGAGTTTTCCCCTAGCTAATATTTATCCCTTAAACAGCATCGCCAAAGAACAGGTTATCCAGTCCTTATCATGTTGCTGTTTGTGGGATCTTGCTGTGCACAATTTGGCTGCTGTGTTTTCCTGCCTTACTAGGATGAATGAAAAAGAGCTTCGTTGGCTGTAAAGTCTTTTGGGTCATCATGAGATTGTGAAGAACACTATCTAAATGAAACTCTTTCCCTCTTCGTAAGGTTCACTGCTGGCTGCTTGCTAGACTGATCTAACTTTCTAAGTGTGTTTGATGTACGCTGCGGTAACTGATATAACTGCAGCTCGGGTGTGCATATGGTGCTGGATAGCAAGACAAAAACAGTGCATTAGTACAGAAAGGAGGACACAGCACACTATCTCGGGCAGTAAGAGTGCTGTGTGTGAGATACCCTGCTCTCACTCAAATGCAAAGGGCCTCACAGTGGGTTCAGTAACAAAGTCAACACTGCAGTCCCTTCCCTAGTTGTCCAAGCCTCCTCTGAGCCCTGACAAGGATGCCTGCTGTGGAGCTAAGCATGCCCTGGCTAATTAGACAAGCAAATGCCGTCTTCTCTGATACTGACAGAAAGTTTCAATCTGCCATCTGCTCGCTGTTCAAATTTATTTAATAAATTGCCCTAGCCATAAAGCACCACTATACTGTCTGTCCACAGTCCTGATGCCAAAATTGTGAGTAGAATTGACGTTACAGTGAAAGTGTAACTGCAGATCCCCAAGCTATATGAATTTATTACTTGCAGCTACTGCAAATTTCTCCATTTATTTTTATCTCAGTCTTTTTGCATTAGGCTTTCCAATGGGAGATGAGGTTGCCCGGTGGAATTGTAATCCAGGGACCATAATCTAGAGAACAAGAGGTCAAAATCCCACCACTGGCATTTTGTGACTTTGATTCTGGTTTGAAATAAAATTGGGAATTAAAAACAAAAAAAGCAAGTTTCAGTAAAAGTGGCCATGGAACTATCAAGGGTGATTCATTAACATTCTTTAGGGAGGGAAGTCTGCCACCTTGGCGCGGGCTGGTCCATACGTGACGCCAGTGGGGTTGACTCTTAACTGCCATCTGAACAGACCTAGCAAGACAATCAGTGGTATCAAATTGTTACACCACCCTCAGACAACAATATGGGGTGTGCCCTTAATACCCAATGATCAGCACTGTAGTAGGGCAAAACCCAGGAAGTATGGGCTGCAGCAGGAGACAAGTGTATGGAAAGGATTAAACAGACTGCACTCACTGCAGGCAGACAGGACAAAATACAACAATCACAATATCTCAGACGGTATTAAAGCAGGTGGTACCGCTCCAAGGTTACAACAACCACATAAGAATTTATATCAATGATCATGGCTCCAAAATGTCTAGAGGAACCATTGTGCCTCTGAAAACCCCATCGAAATCAGTTTGACAAACACAATGCTTTGATATTGTAAACAGATGGACAGGAGATGTCCACGGTAGGGGTGGGGGGGGGGGGGGGTGGGGGGAGGGTAGGGGCCGGGGGTGTTGTGTGTGGTGGGCATCTGAAAATCCCACCCTTGGAATCATACAGCCTGACAGCCCACTCCAACTGCGAGCCACGGCTCTCCTTGGTTCCTCTCCCTCCCCCATCATTCTCTTCCAATTTCACATTTCAACAATCACACTTGCTCTGGACCATTTTGCCCAATTCTGCTTCACAGGATGTTGGTAGATCTTACACGATGCGACGAGTGGTTGAAGCTTCTATTACAGATCATTCTCTGTGCTTTTTTTTAAGATGTTGATCAGCCTGTTATCTTCCACCCTCCTTCTAACTCACTCGCGCGCGCGCACACACACACGCAAACACATTCTTCCTTTTCATCTATTGTACTTCGGGATCAATAAACCCTGCCGGTGCTTTATCTCAATTATTATTTAATGGACTGGTTTCTGCTTTGCGATGATGAAGGGAGATGGAGTCACTTCTTCAAGATGCTGGCTAAGATGATCAAATTGCCACTAACTATCCCCAGCCTGTTTCTGTGCTGACAATAATGATTGGGGCTTTCGATTGGTTGTATACTGGTTTGAAATAGCTGTTATCAAGCTTGCTGCAATCAGTTTATTCCATTTTTTTTTACATTCTCAACTCCCAGCTCCTCTTCCTACCACGGAACCTGTTCCTCCAAGTCTGGCCTCTCCTGTGTGTGTCCCAATTGGCGGTCGTGCATTCAGTTGCCTGGGCCACAAGTTCCGCCACACACCCCCACCTTCCCGCCTCTCTCTTTCTCCTCTTTTAAGATGTTCCTTAAACATTTTTTTTGGACCAAACTTGTAGGCATCTGTCTTGGTACTTGCTTATGTGGCTCAGTGTCAGGTCTCCAGTGAAGAACCTTGGGACATTACAGGCGCTATATAAATGCAAGTTGTTGTCAGTTCTAATTCAAATAACAGTACAGAATTAATAAACTGCCTTGTGGGATTTACATGGAAATATTTACTGTTTGTTCCTGGGACATCTTAATGTGGAGATGCCAGTGTTGGACTGGGGTAAAAAACAGCAAGAAGTCTCACAATACCAGGTTAAGGTCCAGCAGGTTTATTTGTAGCAAACGCCACAAGCTTTCGGAACATGCTGTTCCTTCATCAGGTGGGTGGAGAACTCCCTGTTGGACTTTAACCTGGTGTTGTGAGACTTCTTTCTGGGACATCTTCACAAGTGTGTCACTCAGCACAGCAAGAGACTGCATGGGCATTCACGTCCAAATATAGGCCTGGCCTGGCCCAGGTAACAAGCTCCTATCTGAAATGAAGCAAGTAATAAATTGAAGATATACAACGCTGTGTTCTGGAGATAAGCTTCAGATTGAAATTCTTTATTCATTACAATGAATGCAGCTCAACTGAAGCAGCAAGCTCAATCTCTCTATTAACACGGCCGATTCTTAAACGAGCCGCCAGTAATTACATGCTGCTGTCAGCAGTATTCTGTTGATTTTCTAAAGGTTTCATATATTTCACAGTGATGTCCACGCAAGAGATGCTGATGTAAATCTCTCACCGTTAAGGGACATTCGCTTTATCAACATTCCATTGGACAAAGTGAACAGAAAGAGCAATTATGAAACTAAAGGTTATGGTTAGAGGAGTAATGGTGGTGACGACTAACTGTTTTTTGTTGGGGGGGGGGGGGGGCGGGGGGGTGGGGGGGGTGAGCGGGAGGGAATCACATAAAAATGTGTCATGTGTGCAACCTGGCACCCCACCCCCCCCCCTCCCAAAGATGTAACCTATCTCTTTGCTTCTCATCTCCGCGCCCCCACCCATCCACACCCCGCCCACCGCCCTCTCCCCAAAGATGTCATCTACAGCTTTGTTTCTCATCTCTTGCCTCCAAATTCCAATCCTTTATCGGTGCAGTTCTAACCTTTTAGGGCTGAGGTGAGGAGAAATTTCTTCCAAAAGAGGAATGTGTGGAATTCATTACCACGGAAAGTAGTTGAGGCCTAAATGTTGTGTGATTTCAAGATGGAATTAGATATAGTTCTTGGGGCTAAAGTGATCAAGGGATAAGGGGGGAAGGCGGGATCAGGGTATTGAATTCGATGATCAGCCATGATCAGAATGAATGCCGGAGCAGGCTCGAAGGGCCACAAGGCCTACCCTTGCTTCTGGTTTCTATGTTTAAATGTAATCTCCCATCAGGTAGGATCAATTGTGGCTGAAATGCCCGCCTCAGACAGGCAAACTCTTTATTTAAATATTATGTATCAACCATGGCTCAATTGAGTGTCAGCCATGGTTCAGTCAGTAACATTCTCACTCAGGAGTCAGAGGGTAGTGGGTTTAAGTCCACCCAAGGACAAACAAATCTAGGCTGCCAGTTCCAATGCATTGCTGAAGGAGTGCTACACTGTCAAGAGTGCTGTCTTTCAGATAATATGTTAAAATAAAGCCCCATCTGCACGTAAAAGGTCCAAATGCACTGTTTTGAAAAAGAGGAGGCAAATTATCCTAGTTTCCTGGACAATATTTATCCATCTATTCACATGACTAAAACAGATTACCTGCTCATTATCACATGGCTGTTTGTGAGAGTTTGATGTGTGCAAATTGGTTGCTTTGTATACTACACTAACGCAATGACTACACTTCAAAATTCCTTCATTGGCTCTAAAGCACGTTGGGATGTCTTTTGGTTCTGAAAGGCACCAGTTGAACACAAGGCTCAGATTTTGGATCTCAAATTAGGTGCAGAGAGAGAGAGATGGGAATTCTCGCCTCAGGGAATCTGACTTATAAAAATGGTTCCCCGCAGTTCAGATTTCTGTTCCGGGATGGGCAGGATTAGAAGATGTCCACTCCATCCCCAGAATGGGTGCGGATGATGTCAGGTGTGAAGGTGCGTCAGGGTTAAGGTCTGACTTGACACTCCAGCATTCCTTTGAATTAAACTTTTGAAAGATGAAATAAAAAACAACACTCCAGACCTGACCTCTCACTACCCTGTCACCCCTACTCACACTGCCCATGCACCACTCATGCCAAGCTATGCCACTCATTCCCCTGTCTGCCCTCATAGCCCCTCTGGCCCCCACATTCCCAAGGCACTTTACAGCCCTTCAGCCAACCCAGTGTAAACTCTACACCCCGCCCTCCACTCTTTTCCCTTACCTCCTCCAAGCCAACTTACCTAGCATCCTTCTTTGACAGCTTTGACAGTTCTTTGACAGCTTTGACATTTCCAATAAACTAACGAACTTTTTACATACAATCATGTTTAATTTTAACAATCCTAAAGGTGCCATACCTCTCCCAAAAGATGCCCTATCTCGACAAAAGGTGGCCAGGGGTCATATCCAGAGGGGTAAGTTGCCTCTCTAAAAGTGGATTTTTAGTCTAATCCATCAGGTTCAGGCACATCCCAGGTTTCACACTCCTGACCCATCAAAATCTCACTTCAGTGCAGGCAGCTGCCTCTGTAAACCATGCATGCATGAACCCTGACCGAACTCCAGTCCCACCCCGACAAAAATTGGAAATACCATGTTCAGAACCGGAGTTAGGATTTCCAGGCTCATCCACCATCTTCACCACGATGGATCCCTTGCTGTGGCAAAGTGGTGAAATCTGGGCCAAAATCTTTCTTTCTTTACTTTTAGCATGGAGTTTCTGCATGGCATCCCCCCAAATACAATGAAGTCCGAGTGAAATCAAATTAAATAGTGCTAACAATTCCAGAATTTCTAACCGGTTACACGTAAAGGTACGGTAAAGTCGCCATAGCTCCAGATGAACGTAGGCTGCTCTGCCTTTTGAGGGGGGAGAGCTGACTGGTGGTGATTTAAACTGAGGATCACACCTCAGGTGAGGAGCAAGGTTGAGAAGGTGGAGCCTCCATGAATAATCTCAGCCAGTACGGCAATTGAACTCACGCTGCTGATATCGTTTGAACCAGCCAACTGAGCTAAACCAGCTCCCCAAAAATCAGTCTCCTGGGCATCTGGCTGAACAGGATGGCACAGCTACATCTGTGACACTCGAAAGTCGGCCGGGGCCCCCCGAGTACCCTGCCCTCCAGGAGGCGCCCGCCAAGGTCATCACAGGCCACGGGAAGCGGAACATAGCGGACCGCTGTATTAAGTGGGGAAAAGAGTTAAAGGAATATCCTCATCATGAAAAATGTGATGTTTTACTGGTTGGATAGAAAGGCTCAGACAGCAGCATATTATGGGGTGGCACAGTGATTAGTACTGCTGCCTCACAGCGCCAGGGACCTGTATTCGAATCCCAGCTGGGGTCATTGTCTGTGTGAAGTTTGCGTGTTCTCTCCATGTCTGTGTGGATTTCCTCTGGGTGCTCCAGTTTCCTCCCACACTCTGAAAGATGTGCTGGTTTGGTGCATTGACCTTAACAGGCTCCGCAGTGTGGCAACTAGGGGAATTTCACCGTAACTTCATAGTAGTGTTAATGTAAGCCTTGCTTGTGACTGATAAATAAACTTCTACTCTATTGCTATGATAGTACACTATCATCATTCAAATGTTAGAGTTCAAAGTTACTTATTAGTGTAACAAGTAGGTTTACATTAACACTGCAATGAAATTACAGTGAAAGTTCCCCAGTCGTCAAACTCTGATGTCTGCCTGGTCAACGCACCTAACCAGCACGTCTTTTGAACCATGGGGGGAAACCAGAGCACCCGGAGGAAACCCACGCAGACACGGGGAGAACGTGCAGACTCCGCACAGACAGTGAGCCAAGCTGAGAATTGAACCCGTGCCCCTGGTGCTGTGAGGCAGCAGTGCTAACTACTGTGCCACTGTATGATTACCGTTTACGTGAATGTTACCACAGAATCATTCACTTTTAAAGAAATATCGGATAGCTCTTCCAAGCATTTCTCCGATTTAATGACTTTCATGCTGAGAAACCCTATCTAAAAATCAAACCACAATCATTTTCTGCTGAATGTTTACAGACCTGGAAAGGTAACTCAGTTTTTCTCCCTCTGAGCAGATCCCACTTTAACCTGCTATATGTTCTCTGCAGCATTTCCTGTTTTCACTTTAACATTCTTGGGTTTTCTCTAAAATTACCTGTGAACAACGGGTACCAATGAGATTTTTGCAGAAACTGGTTAGGAGGTGTTATGGGATCCGACAGTGTTAGCCAGCTGAACTAATATTAGTTTATTCAATGAACAGTATTGCCGCTAGCTCAAAGTGATTCAGTGGCCGTGTCATTGCAGCTTTGGGTATTAATTCATCTTCCTCGTGCTGCTGAACTCTCTAACTCATTTCAACTAGTCCTCTGATGAGGTCACTGACTCTGACTAGTTAAGTAAAAATGTGCCACCAAAAGAAGCAGAAAGGAAAATGATCATCAAAAGCTCGCTGCCTCTGAGGGGGGCAGAGGCGGAGATGATCAATGATTCCAAGAGGAAATAATCTTGCGGGGTTACAGAAATAAAAAACAGCGGAATGGGATAGATTGGATTGCTCTACAGGAACGCAGCCTAGACTTGGAACAAAAAGTCTCTTCCTGTGCTATAAGGACACAATGGGGCAGAATTTTCCCGTCCATGCAATGGGACAGACCATGCAAAGGTCCATTGACCTCACTTGTCCTTTGATCCATGAGTATCTGAAAACTTACGGCATTGTGGCCACATGTTCCCACACTGCAACTTTGATGACTTGGTCGGGTTTATTCCTGAGTACCAAGACCAATATAGCCCCCCCTCTCTAGTCAGACTATCCACATATCGTTCCAAAACAAAACCTTCCTGGACACACTTAACAAATTCCTCACCATCTGGACCCTTAGCCCTAGGGATTTCCAGTTAATAGGTGGAAAATTAAAGTCTCCCACTACAACAGCCCTATTATTTCTATACCTGTCCAGAATCTGCTCACATATCCATTCTTCAACTCCCCGTGGGCTGTTGGGAGTACATCTCTATCATAGTGACTACGCCCTTCCTGTTTCTATGTTCTAACCACAGTGTCTTATTACATGATTTTTTCCAAAGTGTTCTCCCTCTGTACAGCTGTAATATGTTCCCTGACCAGTACTGTAACTCCCCCACCTCTTCTGCCTTCCCCTCTGTCTTGTCTAAAACACCTATATCCCGGAACATTTAGCTGCCAGTCCTGTCCCCCTTTTAACCAAGTCTCCATTACCACAATCATATCCAAGTTTCACGCATGAATCAAGGCTTTAAGTTCGTCAGTCTTGCCTGCTATATGATTTGCACTGAAGCAGGTGCACTCCTGGTCCACTGAGTTTGACCTCCCCCAGCCTGCTCTTCCTCTTAACTAGGCTGGCCTTAGTCCCAGTCTCTATACTTGCTGACCTACCCCTCTGCCACACTAATTTATACCCACCTGAACCACATTAGCGAAATGCCCAGCCAGGATATTGGTGCCCCTCCAGTTCAGGTATAACCCATCCTCCTCGTATAGGCCCCAGCTTCCCTGGAAGACATCCCAATGATCCACAAATCTGAAGCCCTCTCTCCTACACCAGTTCTTTAGCCACATGTTCAGCTGAACTATCTCCCTGTTCCTAGCCTCACTAGCATGTGACACACAGAGTAATCCTGAGATAACTACACTAGAGGTCCTGTTTTTTGCCTTCTATTTGACTCCCTAAACTGCCATTACAGGACCTAGCTGCTCTTTCTACTCATGTCATTCGTGCCAATGTGGACAATGACAGCTGCTTGATTTCCCTCCTGTTTTAGGATGCTTTGTAACTGCTCAGATCCCCTCAGATTTTCTTTGCATTACTCTTGATGGTTGTGTCTTCAGTTGTCCAGGTCCAAACTCTGAAGACTCCTTCCTAAACTTCTTGTCCTCTCTTTCATTCTCTCCATAGCTTCCTTTAAGATGATCCTTAAAACTTATCTCTTTATTTGAGCTTTTGGTCACCTGTCCAGCCTGTTACAGGGCTTGGTGTCAAATTCAGTTTAGTGGTTGCTCCTGTGAAGCTCTTTGGGACATTGAGTTGAAAAGATGCAATAGCAATATTGCTGTTGAAATGATGTTTTCCTTCCATCACCTCTACAGGCAAAGCATTCCAGATAATCAGAAACAGGAATGGAGATGGGCTATAATAACATCCACCTGCAACCACATCCAAGTTACATGCATGAATCAAGTCTCTAAGTTCATCTGTCTTACCTGTTATACGCCTTGCATGGAAGAAGGTACACTCCAGACCTCCAGGCCCACTGAGTTCGATCTCCTCCAGCCTGCCCTTTCTCTTAGCTAGCCTGGCCTTGGTCCCATGCTTATCCCAGCCTCTACACTTCCCTTAGGGCAAGGGATCCAGAATAGCCCCCTCTCTAGTCGGACTATCTACATATTGTTCCAATTCCTCATCTCCCTGATTGTTTCGCCAATTACAGTGAATAGGTTTTTGATTTGATTTACTATTGTCACATGTATTTGTATGCAGTGTAAAGTATTATTTCTTATGCACTATATGGACAAAATATACTGTTCATAGGGAAGGAAATGAGCGAGTGCAGAATGTAGTGTTACAGTCATAGTTAGGGTGTAGAGAAAGATCAACTAATATAAGGTAGATCCATTCAAAAGTCTAATGGCAGCAGGAAGAAGCTGTTCTTGAGTCAGGGGTACTTTTCTCAGACTTTTGTATTTTTTTGCCAAAAGAAGCAGGTGGAAGGGAGAAAGTCCAGAATTCATTGGGGTCCTTGATTACACTTGCTGCTTTTCCGAAAGGTACACTCACATTGTCTGTACCTTTAAGACTTGATTACCTGTAAAGACTCACATTCCAACCATTATTTTGTAAATTGAGTTTGTGTCTTTATATGCTCTGTTTGTGAATAGAACTCCCACTCAACTGATGAAGGAGCAGCGCTTCGAAAGCTAGTGGCTTTTGCTACCAAATAAACCTGTTGGACTTTAACCTGGTGTTGTGAGACTTCTTACTGTTGTTGCAATCATACAGGGCCTTGATGAGGCCAGACTTAAAATACTGTGTGCAGTTTTGGTCTCCTTTTCTGAGAAAGGATGTTCTTGCTCTCAAGGGAGTGCAGTGAAGGTTTATCAAGCTGATTCTGGGGATGGCAGGGCTGATGTATGAGAAGAGATTCATTCGGTTAGGATTGTTTTCATTGGAGTTCAGAAGAATGAGACATATAAAGTTCTGACAGGACTAGACAGGGTAGATGCAGGAAGAATGTTCCCAATGTTTGGGGTGTCCAGAACCAGGGGTCACAGTCTGAGGATACAGGGTAGACCATTTAGGACAGAGATAAAGAGGCATTTCTTCACCCAAAGTGTGGTGAGCTGGTGGAATTCATTACCACAGGAAGTAAGTAGTTGGATGACAAAATATTCCATTCAAGAGGCAGCTGGATGTAGCGCTTGGGGCGAATGGGATCATAGGTCATAGAGAGAAAGCAGGATTAGGTAACTGAGTTGGATGATCAGCCATGATCGTGATGAACGGCAGAGCGAGGCTCGAAGGGCCAAGTGGCCTCCTCCTGCTCCATCTTCTATGTTTCTATGATCGTAGTCACCGTGCTTGCAATGGTCATAGAATTCTGCCACACCTTCCTTTTTCCTGGGAATCAGTGAAACCAAAGCAGGCATGGACTGTTCAATTTGATCAGGCACATCTAAGTATAAGAACATAAGAAGTAGGAGCAGGAGTAGGCCATCTAGCCCTTCAAGCCTGCCCCGCCATTCAATAAGATCATGGCTGATCTGAAGTGGATCAGTTCCACTTTCCTGCTTTCTCCCCATTACCCTTAATTCCCTTGTCTCTCAAAAACCTATCTACCCGTGACTTAAATATATTTAGCAAGGTAGCCTCCACCACTTCAACGGGCAGAGAATTCCAGAGATTCACCACCCTTTGAGTGAAGAAGTTCCTCAACTCCGTTCTAAACTGCCCCCCCCCCTTATCTTGAGGCTGTGCCCTCTAGTCCTGCTGTCCTTTCTGAGTGAGAAGAATCTCTCTACCTCTACCCTATCCATCCCCTTCATTATCTTATACGTCTCTATAAGATCCCCCCTCATCCTTCTAAACTCCAACGAGTACAGACCCAGTCTATTTAGTTTCTCTTCATAGTCCAACCCCCTCATCTCCGGTATCAGCCTACTGAACCTCCTCTGTACTCCCTCCAAGGCCAATATATCCTTCTGCAAGTGCGGCGACCAAAACTGCGCACAGTATTCCAGCTGCGGCCTCACCAGTACCCTGTACAGTTGCAGCAAGACCTCCCTACTTTTATATTCTATCCCCCTCGCTATAAAGGCCAGCATTCCATTCGCCTTCTTGATCACCTGCTGCGCCTGCAGACTGGGTTTTTGCGACTCATGTACAAGGATCCCCAGGTCCCTCTGCACCGTAGCATGCTGCAGCTTTTCGCCTTCTAAATAATAATCCCTCCTACTATTATTTCTGCCAAAGTGGATAACCTCATACTTGCTAACATTGTACTCCATCTGCCAGGTCCTCGCCCACTCGCTCAGCCTATCCAGATCCCTCTGCAGACTTCCTGCACCCTGCATGCAATTTGCTTTTCCACTCATCTTCGTGTCATCAGCAAATTTCATTACCCTACACTCAGCCCCCTCCTCCAGATCATCTATATAAATGGTAAACAGTTGACGCCCCAGCACCAGTCCCTGCGACACTCCACTAGTCACCAACCACCAATCAGAATAGCACCCATTGATACCAACTCTCTGCTTCCTATTAGACAGCCAATCCTCTACTCACGCTAACACCTTACCCCCAACTCTGTGCACCCTAACCTTCTGTAGCAACCTTTTGTGAGGCACCTTATCAAACGCCTTTTGGAAATCTAAAAACACCACATCCACCGGTTCCCCTCTGTCTACCGCACTAGTCACATCCTCATAGAAATTCAAAAAATTCGTCAAACACGACTTCCCCTTAACGAATCCATGCTGCGTCTGCTCAATCAAACCATTCCTTTCTAGGTGCCTTGCTATTTCCTCTTTGATGACGGATTCTAGCATTTTTCCAACTACAGACGTTAAACTAACCAGCCTATAATTCCCTGCCTTTTGTCTGCTACCTTTTTTAAACAGCAGCGTAACATTAGCTGTTTTCCAATCTTCTGGCACTTCCCTGGAGTCCAGCGAATTTTGATAAATAACTACTAAGGCATCCACTACCACCTCTGCCATTTCTTTCAGAACCCTGGGATGCATTCCATTCCACCTACACTCATCTGTTTTAAAAGCATTACAAAAATAGACCAGGGAAGCTGCCATCACTTTGAGATTTACCAGAGATTATGGAATTAATAACTGTGTTAATCTCTTTTTCATCCATTGCTTGATCTAACTTAATCCATTCATCCTCTTTGACGAAGAATAATATGAAGAATTTCTTGGAAAAATCCAGCAGGGGAGTAGGGAGAGGAGAACCGGATCAGAGGCTTGCGAGTTTGTGGAATATGTAAGAAGGAGAGAAGTTCCATTTGTATGTCACCTTTCATTTCCTCAAAGCATTTTGCAACGAATGAAGTCATCTTGAAGTGGAGTCCAGTTGTGTTGTAGGAAACAAGGCAGCTAGAGTGGACACAGCAAGCTCACATAAACAGAATTATGATAATAATGAGATTAATCTGGTTTTTTTAAGCTGATATTGGTTGAGGGATAAATATTGACCACAGGTACCCATGAGATCCAGAAGTTGTGATATCCTGGAGTACTGTCTATCTGTACAATGTTTAATATGGACCCGTTAACTGGTTATGTTAACTATTGCCTGTGGGGAAGATGCTGGGGAGAGTCGATAGCCATCCGTAAATTCACAGTGGCTCATTGGTGCGTTTATAGCAGTGACTATTTAGTCCAGCAAGTCCCCACTGCAGCAATAAAAGCAGGTCAGAGAAGCCAGGCTGAAGGGGCAGGTAACTTATTTTCCATCAACAGAACCTGTGAATGGATCTCCCCCAGTGGGAAACTTCACATCACCTCTGAGTGTAATAGACTGGTCAACTTTAACACAAGTCATCAGTTTTCCAAAAGCGCTGGATTAGTTTCTGATTTCCCCTGGCGTGTTTCAGACCCAATTACACCTGTTCAGTAAAAAGTTATTTCACCTTCTCATTTCTTTTCGCTTCCCCTAGTTAAACACAATCACGTAGCAATCTTATCTTAATTAAGCCATTACTCTGTTTCAGGTTAGTGATATTAAAGTAGTGTAAGATGAGAAATTTGCAGCAAGGCATTAACCATTCTGAGACCAGAGGAAGAGATACCTATTGAAATTACAAAGATATTGCTGCAGTTCGGTGTCCAAGCTAAAATAGGTACAGGAAATGATCCAAAATTGCCTTACGATCCGGAGTTTCTTCCACTGTGTGGAGTTTGCACGCTTTCCCTGTGTCTGCATGGGTTTCCTCTGGGTGCTCCGGTTGCCTCCCACAGTCTGAAAGACGTGTTGGTTAGGTGCATTGACCCGAACAGGCGGCGAACTGCGTCGACTGGAGGAATTTCACAGTAACTTCATTGCACTGTTAACATAAGCCTTACTTGTGACTAATAACTAGACTTTCACTTCAACCTCTCCACCTCTTTATTCCTCTCTTCTCTTTTAAGACGCTTCTTAAAATCTTACCCCGTTTTTGATCACCTGACTAATATCTCCAAACACAAACGCAAAATACTGCAGATTTGGGAAATCGGAAATTAGAACTGAAAATACTGGATATACACAGCAGGTCAGGCAGCATCTGTGAAGAGAGGTAAATGGGGAAGTTTTCCTGTTCCGCCCACCATGGGAATTGTAGCAGGCAGCAGGGGACAGACATGGAAAGGTTCATTGACCTCAGGCGGGAGTTTCCAGTTTTGGGGTGAGCGCAGCCAAAAAATCCCACACACAAAGCTAAAGTTCCCGGTTTCCGATGAAAGGTCACGGACCTGAAATGTTAATCATTTCTCTCTCCATAGCTGCTGCCAGGCCTGCTGAGATTTTGTTTCTGATTGCTCCTGACGTGACTCTGTGTCAAATGGTATTCAGTTCAACGTGAGTGAAACCCAGTGGGAATGATTTCCCACTTCAAAAATATTATTACATGAGCGGATAAATGCAAGACCTTTGTTGGACATAACCTTCTCATTAATTGTTCATTTCTAGCCCTATTTTTCAGAGGCATGTTAAATATTGCACAAATGTAGCAGCTTCACAAACCACAAGGGGAGGTCGGGAATGTACCACTGTCACAAAATTAATGGAACAAATCATTCCCCCATTACAGGCGAGCTGTCACTCATGGGAAGCAACTTCCTTGCCGCAAGTCGCTGGACAATATGAGTATCTTGGCAACAAAATCTGGGTCATTATTATCAAACGTCCACTGGATTGGATATGTAACCTTGTGACCTAGACCATTAATTGGTTGGGTTGTAGGAGATAGAGAGTAAAAACCGAGGGAAATTAGATATAACCTTGTGACTTGGACAATTAACCGATTGGAGCTTAGGGGAATGTTTTTCGACTGGTGGGATGTGATTTACCCAATAATCCGTACTGCAGCCTCAGATTTTCACTCTGGCAATAGAGTTATATATCCATGTTTGCAGGTATGCTATATTAGGAAGCACGGTAAATTGGACTAGTCATCCACAGACCCGAGTTCAATTCCCGTCACGGCAAATTGTGAAATTTGAATTCAATAAAAATCTGGAATTAAGAATCTACTGATGACCAATAAACCATTGTCAATTTTCATTAAAACCCATCTGGTTCACTAATGTCTTTTAGGGAAGGAAATCTGCCATCCTTATTTGCTCTTACATGTGACTCCAGACCCACAGCAGTGTGGTTGACTCTTAACTGCCCTCGGGGTTGGGCAATAAAATGCTGGCCCAGTGACGCATAGATCCCATAAACAAATTAAAAAATTAGGAGCAGGAAGTTTCATGGGACATGGGTGCCACTGGCATTTGCTGCCCATTTCTAATTACTCATGAATTGAATGGTTTGTTAGGTCATTGTAAGAAAATAAGAACATAAGAACACAAGAAATAGGAGCAGGAGTAGGCCATCTAGCCCCTCGAGCCTGCCCCGCCATTCAATAAGATCATGGTTGATCTGTCGTGGCTCAGTTCCACTTTCCCGCCCTCTCCCCATAACCCTTAATCCCCTCTCTTATCAAAAACCCATCAACCCGCGTCTTAAAAATATTGAGCGAGGTAGCCTCCACCACTTCAACGGGCAGAGAATTCCAGAGATTCACCACCCTTTGAGTGAAGAAGTTCCTCCTCAACTCCGTTCTAAACCACCCCCCCTTAATCCTGAGGCTGTGCCCGCTAGTCCTACTGTCCTTTCTGAGCGGGAAGAGTCTCTCCACCTCTATCCTGTCCATCCCATTCAACATCTTATACGTCTCAATGAGATCTCCCCTCATTCTTCTAAACTCTAACGAGTACAAGCCTAGTTTATTCAGCCTCTCCTCATAGCTCAACCCCCTCAACTCCAGAATCAGAGAATCAGCCACAGTGCTGTGGATCTGGAGTCACATGTAGTTCATGCCAGACCAGGTAAGGATGGCAGGATTTCATCCCTAAAAGGATATTAGTAATACTAGATCGGTTTCTAAAAAAAATTGATGGTGCTTTCGTGGTCACCGTTACTATGACTACCTTTCAACTGATTCAGTTGAATTTAACTTCCAACAGCTGCTGTGTTGGGATTTGAACACATGTCCTCAGAAACTTAGCCTAGGCCTCTGGTTTCCAGTCCAGTGATATCACCTCAGCATGTCCAACTTTCCCCTTGAATGGTGGGACTTGGTGGGCAAAGCTATAGCAGATGCTGTTCAATGTGGGGAAACATGAAGTGATCCATATTGAATCTGACAAAACCAAATTGGAATAACTACCCATTGGTGAGACATTAGAAGATATGGAGGAACAGAAAGGCTGAGATGACCATTTACAGAAATCACTAAAAGCTGTTGAAGCTACAAATACAAAAATGCAAATAAAATATTCAGTTACATCTCAAAGGATAAAAGTGAAATACTGCAGATGCTGGAATCTGAAACAAAAACAGAAAATGCTGGAAATTCTCAGCAAGACTGACAGCATCCGTGGAGAGGCAATAGAGCCAGCATTTTGAGTTTGGATGGCCCTTTGTCAGATCTAGGGTGGATGTAGAAGATCCTATTACTCTATTTTGAAGAACAGTAGGGAGTCATCCTCAGTGACTTGCCAATGATTAGTCCTTGATCAGCATTAGAATGAATTATCTGGCCATTTTCACAGTGCTGCTCGTGGTAGCAAGCTGTCTGCATATTATCTACCACATTACCTACACCACAATGACTGTTCTTCAAAGTACTTCATTGGCTGTAAGCACCTTGGATGTGAAAGATGCTATGTAAGTGCAAACCTTCCAAATACAACCTTTTTTTGCTGCTTTAGTCACCAAAGTTTTGAGTGAGCCTCCATGTAACAGAATTCCGCCTGCAATTGGAGAGAACAAGTATAGATGATTGAATAGGGATATTAGGAGTATATGATCAGTATTAGATGTTTGAATGTTAAATTAAAGTGTTAAACATCACAATCTAAATGTTTCCCAGGCAGTTAAGTTAATAATTTGCACTGCAACTCTTGTACCAAAGTTGACACTCCACATTTTCACTTTGCTGTAGAGCTATGGTTTTGACCTGGTTAGTAAGCTCTCAATTGAAATGTTATTTCAGGATTTCAACAAAAAGGCAGGACAATAGACTGACAGAATGTCAAAGTATTTATAATTTTGACTGACCTCTGCCCTTCAATAGTACTAATTCCTTCCACTTTTCTCCTGGTTGGGTCACTGAAATTGCATCTCAGAACAGATCAAAAATGATACAAATGTGATGTAAGTCCAAATGACTGTCTGTCAACGATATTGTATGAACAATTGTATCAAATCCCTCTTTCAATTATATTTGGATTCATTCATGGGGCATGGGTGTTGCTAGCTGGCCGGCATTTATTGCCCATCCCTGCCACCCTGGAACTGAGTGGCTTGCTTGACCATTTCAGAGGGCAGTTAAGAGTCAACCACATTGCTGTGACTCTGGAGTCACACATAGGCCGGACCAGATAAGGATGGCAGATTTCCTTCTCTAAAGGACATGAGTGAATCAGATGTGAGTTTCTCGACAATTGACAATGGTTTCATGGTCATCAGTAGATTCTTAATTCCAGATTTTTTTTATTGAATTCAAATTCCACCATCTGCTGTGGTGGGATTCGAACCCGGGTCCCCAGAACATTAGCTGAGTTTCTGGATTAATCGTTCAGTGATAATACTACTAGGCCATCTCTCAGCTACTGCTGAGAGATGGAAATGCACTATGTTTAAATGACACGCCCTCATTAAAATACATAAGCATTTGATACAAGCATGTAAAGCATTCACACAGCATCATCAGAGATATTCAGATAGAAGTACGTTATAATATGGTGTTATTATTATGCTATATGCCCCATTCAGTATTCAGGTCCACTGTTGTTGTGATGGGATAGGAATTCCAATCCCATTGATTCCTGCATCAACCATAGTCAGTTGTACTTGTCTATTTGAATCTACCACCTAAAGGGTTCTCGGCAGGGGACAGTATTACAAGTTAGCCTGCTTCTTTAGGCTGAAGGTAGGTCCCAATGTCCAGATAGGAAGTCTAGGATGTCCAAGGCAGGGCATTAAACATGACGTTTCCAGAGGTGACCAACTAGAAAGTTGCCTCCAGGCCCTACTGTATTTGAGAGAGCTAGTTGGTAAAGGACTGTATTGGAGCCAATCTTTATGCATTTAACTTCTGTTTGCAGAGAGAAATATTACAAGCGCAGAGCTCCTAATTCAACCATTCCCCCAGTATCAGTAAGTATCTCCTTGGGTTGAATTTTACCTGCTCCCAGGAAATGGTGGGAAAGGGATGCATTGGATTGGCTCCCCGGATCGATGGCTGCTACTGAGTCACTTTAGAGACAGACAGGCTGCTCGCTTCAAGGAGACAGGCAATTTGCAGAATCGAAAACCCAATTAAAGGCCAATTTACATTTCCATCTCTCAGCAGCATCCTGAGATCAAGGCTAAATAGGCCAAAGAAGGAGCCTTGGGCAGGTAAGGCAGCACCTGTGGTCCCAATTACTTTTTCTAGAGGTGTTTATGCTTCAAACCTTGGTTTGCTGAATTGCTTAACATCCTTTCCTTGCTTACCTCTTGGAGACTCCAGGTCTCCAACATTCCTCAGCAGTGACCCTGTCCAGGCAGAGGCACTCCTAAGGCATCAGAGTTACTGGCAGCATGGACAGCCTGCCCACTATATTTGATTGAACATCAGGCCCACAGATAGAAAACTATGAGGTGAGAATGATACTGAGTAGGTCCATTACCGGGGAGTGTTTTTCACCCTGATACCATTCCATTACAATCCATCAACAGACACCATGAAAATGTTGAAAGTTTTATTTTACATTTATGTTACCTTCATAGAGGCCAGCAATCTTTATAAGGAAATTAAAACTTCCAATGATTAACTAAGAGGGTTACACCTGCAATATTTCACCTTTCATCGAAACCTATACCATACAGAAATTGAACATATTAGATGCTAAAAACTTAACATTATATTTCGTAAGCACTTATACTTTAAATACAAAAGTTTCAACGTACATTCCTCATTCAGCTTTTATTTCCACCCAGTGGTTCCCCTATTCTTCATTTCTCTTGGGAAAAAATTAAGCCATAGTCTCAAGAATTCACTTTGGTTCTTCTCAATATTCCCACTCCTCTCCAAGGTATGAGATTTCTCGGGGTCCTTGCACTAGCATCTGGTTAGGCGAATCTTCCAACATTCCTAGGACAAAATTAAGCCACAGCTCTCAGGAATTCACTTTGATCCTGTTCGATATTCCCACTATACTCCATGGCGTGAGATTTCTTGGGTTCTTGCATTAGCATCCAGCTGGGTGAATCTCCCAACTCTCCTTCAATATTTCCATGATTGTGGACTCCGCAGCTCAAGCATGGACCTGCCAGGGTAGCACAGTGGTTAGCACTGTTACCTCACGGTGCCAGGGACCCAGGTTTGCTTCCTGACTTGGGTCACTGTCGCTGCAGAGTCTGCACATTCTCCATGTAGTCTGCGTGGGTTTTCTCTGGGTACTCCCACAGTCTGAAAAATGTGCTGATTAGATGCATTGGCCGTGCTAAATTCTCCCTCAGTGTACCCAAAGAGGCACTGGAGTGTAGCGACTAGGGGATTTTCACAGCAACTTCATTGCACCGTTAGTGTGAGCCTACTTGTGACACTAATAAATAAAAAGTTTTTAAAAATTTTAACCCTGCATTCTTGGAATCGTTCCAAGTCAGAAACACCCCTGGTTCCTCATAACATCAGCTCCTTTACAGCTCCTGGCAGTTTCTCTCTGTCTCAAAAACAGCTCCTCAGCTGACTGCCCAGATTTCACCTCCTTATTTCAGTGAGAAATCACATGGATAAAACCCAAAACCAAAATAAATCCTCCCTGCAATCTATTCCCACAGCAATGCATTAGCATCCAGCTGGGTGAATCTCCCAACTCTCCTTCAATATTTCCATGATTGTGGACTCCGCAGCTCAAGCATGGACCTGCCAGGGGTAGCACAGCGGCACAGTGGTTAGCACTGCTACCTCACAGCGCCAGGGACCCGGGTCTGATTCCTGGCTTGGGTCACTGCTGCTGAAAAGAAGAAAGACATAAAGTCTAGGCAGCTGAAAACAGAAGAAGCACTGGAGGAATACAGAAAAAGTAGAAAAGAACTCAAATAAGGAGTTAGAAGGACAAAAATGGGTTACGAAATGTTCTTGGCAGTCAGGATTAAGGAGAATCCCAAGGTATTCTATACATACATTAGAAACGAGAGGGTTGTCAGAGAAAGAGTCAAACCTCTCAAGAACAAAGGAGGGGAATTATGCTTAGAACCCAAGGAAGTAGGTGAGAACCTAAATGCATCAGTATCCACAAAGGAAAGAGACACATTGATTGATAGTGTCTCAGAGGGATGTGTGTAGACCCGTTAGAACAAATCACAATTACAAGGGAGGAAGTGTTAAGTGTTTTAGGGAGCATTAAGGTAGACAAATCCCCAGGGCCAGATGGCATCTGCCCTAGATTACTGAGAGAGACAAGAGATGAAATTGCTGGGCCTCTAACAGAAATCTTTGCTTCTTCATTGGGCATAAGTGAGGTCCCAGAGGATTGGAGGATAGCAAATGTGGTCCCGTTATTTAAGAAGGATAGCAAGGGTAACCCAGGTAATTATCGGCCAGTGAGCTTGACGTCTGTGGTAGGGAAATTGTTGGAGAAGATTCTCAGAGATAGGATCTTTACGCATTTAGAACAGAATAGTCTCATTAGCGATAGACAACATGGTTTTGTAAGAGGGAGGTCATGCCTACAAACTTAGTTGAGTTTTTTGAGGAGGTGACAAAAATTATTGTCGAGGGAAGGGCCACAGATGTTGTCTACATGGATTTTAAGGTCCCTCATGGTAGACTGGTGCAAAAGGTTAAATCACATGGGTTCAAGTGTAAACTAGCTAATTGGATTCAGAACTGGCTTGGCCACTGAAGAGAGAGGGTAGCAGTGGAGGGGTCTTTTTCTGTTTGGACATCTGTGAATAGTGGTGTTCCACAGAGCTCTGTACTGGGACCTCTGCTGTTTGTGATATATATAAATAATTTGAAAGAACATGCAGCTGGTCTGATTAGTAAGTTTGCGGACGACACAAAGTTTGCTGGAGTTGCGGATAGTGATGAACATTGTCAGAGAGTACAGCAGGATATAGATAGGCTGGAAAATTGGGCAGAGAAATAGCAGATGGAATTTAATCCAGATAAATGCGAAGTGATGCATTTCAGTAGATCTAATGCAGGAGGAGGCTATATAATAAATGGCAGAACCATCAGGAGTATAGACACACAGAGGGATCTGGGTGTGCAAGTCCACAGATCCTTAAAGGTGGCAGCACAGGTGGAAAAGGCGGTGAAGAAGGCATATGGCATGCTTGCCTTTACTGGACGGGGCATAGAGTATAAAAGTTGGCATATGATGTTGCAGATATATAGAATGTTGGTTAGGCCACATTTGGAATACTGCGTCCAGTTCTGGTCACCACACTATCAGAAGGACGTGAAGGCTTTGGAGAGAGTGCAGAAAAGGTTTACCAGGATGATGGCTGGTATGGAGGGTACTAGCTAAGAGGTGCGATTGAGTAAACCGGGGTTGTTCTCCCTGGAAAGACAGAGGTTGAGGGGTGATCTAACAGAAGTTTATAAAATTATGAAGGGCATAGATAGGGTGAACAGTTGGAAGCTTTTTCCCAGGTCGGAAATGATAAACAGAAGGGGTCATAAGTTCAATGTAAGGGGGGCAATGTTCAATACAGATATGCGGGGGACGTATTTTACACAGAGGGTGATGGGAGCCTGGAATGCACTGCCAAGCAAGGTAGTTGAGGCAGACACGCTAGGATCATTTAAGACTTATCTAGGTAGCTACATGAACAGACTGGGAATAGAGAGATACAAACGGATGGAGTAGTTGGGAACACATGATCGGTACAGGCTTGGAGGGCCGAAGGGCATGTTCCTGTGTTGTATTGTTCTTTGTTCTTTGTTCAATGTGGGGTGTCCCAGCTAGAAATTTAAATAATTAATTTTACCTTCAAAATATCTCTTTGATTCTGGGGGCCATAAGGATCGTTTATATCACTAACTGCAACCTTACCAGACTCGCTGGCTCCATTCAGAAACAAAGAGGGAACCACACCTTGGGTGGGATTTTTCTCCCTCCCCATGGTGTGTTTGGCAGTGGCAGGAAATGGCCATAGCTCACTGGTGATGGGATCATATGCTCCCACTGTTGTCAGCGGGGTTTTCCGTTGAACGCACTCCTCATGACTGGGAAACACTTGGTGAGGGTGTGCCATCAGTGGCACCACAAGATCCACCTGTCTTAACGGTAACAAGATTTCGGCGCCTGTTTATTGTTTTCACACCTCAAATTCTAACCCCTCCAAGTAAACATGGGCCTTCCTCTGAATTATTATTACCTTTGGGATGTTTACCAGTTTCTCAAATCCAGGTTTCTCCATTGATCTTACATTCAGAAATTCAATTCCCAAATCTTAAATTTATGCTCATAAAACACATGAATCGTAAAATTAGATCTTTGCAACATTTATGATATCAGGAAAGCTCTGTTCCCACCTTGTGAGAGCTGCTTTTAGTTGAACACAGCTTATTTACAGCAAAACAGATTTCACTGACCACATGCTGGGATTATCATTCCGGTCAGAGACACATTGGTTGAGTGTCCAGTGTCCGCATTTTGCATCCGTGGCCATCTTGGGCAGTTTCCTGAACATTTCTCTCTGAGAAGTATCGTCAGGCAGACATGCAGCTTTTACGTTGATTGGTCCACATTTCCATGAACGTGTGGCCAAGTGGTACGGTGACACAGTGGTTAGCCCTGCTGTCTCACTGCCCCAGGGACCTGGAGTTCGATTCCCGGCTTGGGTCACTGTCTGTGCGGAGCCTGCACGTTCTCCTCCTGTCTGCGTGGATTTCCTCTGAATGGTCCGGTTTCCCGCCACATTCCAAAAGACATGTTGGTTACATGTACAGGTGTATCTGAACAGGCTCCAGAGTGTGGTAACCAGGGCATTTTTACAGTAACTTCATTGCAGTATTAATGTAAGCCTACTTTTGACACTAATACATATATTTTAAACATTATTATTATGATTCCAATTCTGTCCTCTAATTGCCAGTAATGCTAAGGGTGCTTTCATTCTGATTCCACCCGTCGGTAACGCTGTCACTGCACTGATGCCTGAGGCCATTATCTGGACCATATCTAAATCTGGCAATCACTGAGTTCTCTATTCCATGTGTCACTGCAGAATGTCTCACCAAAGCAGCAAGAAATGACTGCTTTCTCCTGACTTTTTTACAAGGCAGCAGTAAGTCTCTGAGAACCGAACACTGTTTTGAACCAGAAGCCTGTCCATGTGTGACATCTAAGCACAGCCAGCAATTTAGATGCTAGCACTGCACCAGGGATCTCTAAATTGAATTTCTTCAATCTTCTGTACAATCTGTTGAACTCCTTGATACACTTCTTCATTGAATAATCATCTATTTTCCAAAATCTATCGAAGTCTGACCATGTCTCATAGGCATTTAATAGATCATCTTTCTCATAAATTTCATCCAGCAACTCGAATAGAAAATCCGAAACTTCATCAGAATCCCACTAATGGGCATCAAGCTCAGAAAATACTTTACTTCTGACTTTAGTTCTTGTATGAAGCGGCAATGCTTAGGCTGTGCCTGTTTCCCCCTTGGTGCAGGGATAGCCTCTAACCACACTTCATTCAAGTCTATTTATTGGTGTCACAAGTAAGTTTATATTAACACTGCAGTGAAGTTACCGTGAGAATCCCCTGGTCGCCACACTCCGGCACCTGTCTGGGTACATGGAAGGAGAATTTATCATGGTCAACGCACCTAACCAACACGTCTTTTGGACCGTGGGAGTAAACTGGAACATTCTAGAGAGAACCCATGCAGACACAGGGAGAACATGCAGACTCCGCACAGGCAGTGATCCAAGCCGGAATCAAACTCAGGTTTCTGATACAGTGAGATAGCAAAGCTAACCACTGTACCACTGTGTTGCCCTTTGGTTCAAACTTCGAGAGTATTGAAGGGTGATCACACCCTGACAATTAACATTTATTTTCTGCCATTTTCTCACACGGCTCCTGGATTTTTGATCTTCTTTCTAATTTTATCTTCCTTACTTTCCAACCTTCACATAAAGAAATGAATTGTTCCTTCAACATGCAGCAGTGCACCAGTTCTTCAAATGGTGATCAGAAATACCATTGGAAATCTATTATCTATAAACAGAATTCTTAATTGTAATGTGTAACGTCTGTTTGTAAAATATATATAATTGATTTGGAGGAAAATGTAACTGGTTTGATTAGCAAGTTTGCCGACAACACAAAGGTTGGTGGATTTGCGGACAGTGATGAGGACAATCAGAGGATACAGTAGGATATAGATCGGTTGGAGACTTGGGCAGAGAGATGGCAGGTGGGAGTTTAATCCAGACAATGTGAGGTAATGCATTTCGGAAGGTCTCAGACAGATAGGAAATCTACAGTAGATGGCAGAACCCTTAAGAGTATTGGTAGGCAGAGGGATCTGGATGTACAGGTACACAGGTCACTGAAAGTGGCAATGCAGGTGGAGAAGGCAGTCAAGAAGACATATGTGCTTGTCTTCATTGGCTGGGGCATTGAGTTTAAAAATTGGCAAGTCATGTTGCAGCTTTATAGAACTTTAGTTAGGCCGCACTTGGAATAGACCAGTAAGATGTGGAGGATTTGGAGAGGGTACAGAAAAGATTTACCAAGACATTGCCTGGTATGAAGGGCATTAGTTACGAGGAGAGGTTGGAGAAATTTTGTTTGTTCTCACTGGAATGACAGAGGTTGAGGGGAAACCTGATAGAAGTCTACAAGATTATGAGGGGTGTGGATAGAGTGGATAATCAGAAGCTTTCTCCCAGGGTGAAAGAGTCAATTACTAGGGGGCATAGGTTTAAAGTGTGAGGAACAAGGTTTAAAAGAGTTGTATGGGGCAAGTTTTTTACACAGAGGGTGGTGGGTGCCTGGAACTCGCTGCCGGGGGAAATAGTGGAAGCAGATACGATGGTGACTTTAAAGGGGTGTCTGGACAAATACATGAATAGGATGGGAATAGAGGGATATGGTGCTTGGAAGGATAGGGGGTTTTAGTTCAGTCGGATAGCATGGTCGGTGCAGGCTTGGAGGGTGGAAGGGCCTGTTCCTGTGCTGTAAAACTTTTCTTTGTCCTTTTTCCTTGCTCTTAGATCCTGGTTGACATAAGCATTGTACTTCCAGGAGATGGTCAGACAGAAAACACTTGATCCAATAACAGTAGATTAGATGGGAAACTCCCATTTAAGGTGGGATTTTCCAGCCATGTTCGCCCCAAGGTTGGAAGTTCCAATGGCACTATGGTTAACACCACTGCCTCTCACAGCACCAGGCATCCAGTGTAGCGACTAGGGCATTTTCACAGTAGCTTCATTGCAGTGTTAATGTAAGCCTATTTGCGAACTGAATAAACTTCCCACCCAAGGTCAACGGACCTTTCCATGGTTTTCTGTCCCACTCACTCCGATTCCCATGGTGGGTGATATGGAAAAATTCCGCCCAGTGATTCGGGAAAGGTTTGGCCAGCCAGGCATCTTGTTACCCTCTCTGGAAAATAGACAAACAAGACAGAGCCTGGTGGAAGTTATCAAAATTATAAGGGAGTTTGACAGGAAAGGCATGGAAAAATTATTCTCACTTGTGAGTATGTCCAGAAAAGGGGGCAAGGTTGAGAGAAACCGACCCATCCAACCCTTCGAGCACTACCTACCTCACACTGTGTAGTCTGTGAATGGCGAATTGGACACATCTGTCCATCGAACCTGGTTGACAGTGATCCCAAGCAACTTCCCAAAGAGGGGAAAGGATTGAGAAGGAATTCATTAAGGACGTAGTGAGGATTTAGAACTCACCATCAGTCAGAGTGGGAGGTAACAGGGCAAAAAAGGCCTTTTGCATAATTGTGTGCGGAACTGAGAAGGAGAGTTAAGGTTTCATGGAGGGATGAGAGAAAATAACGCAAAATACTCACATTGAAAATCTGTAGGAATTCCCAGACAGAACTCTCAGTGATTTGAATCTGTTAGGCTTTTGAAAGTGGTAGACAAATTGCATTCCCAGTACTGAGATACTGAGCATTCAGACAATGATTGTTCACAGAATGTAATTTATTTTTGTGCAGATGTCAGAGTGCCCCGACTCAAACTGGAAGAATATTTACATTTACTTTCTAAAAAAAAAGGGAGAGATTAATTTAAGAAACCCTTTTGAGGGAAGCAACCTGATTTCCTGAGAGTGAGGGTTCACAATGACAATTTTTGTTGAGAATTAGAGCGATAAACAAAATCATGGTGATCAGATTTATGTTTTATTTTTGTGATGATGAGAATTTGTGGCGATGCGGTCGAGGGAATGATTTCTCGAAGCTGCTGTGTTAATAATACATCCTTCCGCGGTGGGAACAGAAAGTATCCTTACTCAGCTTCCCAGAAGCAGTCTGAAAAACTATTTGCTTCGCTGTGTTTGGGGAGATGCCTGAGAAACTTTCCTTCAAATTCATTCACTGGAGATGTGCACTTATCCTGCCCATCGAATACTCTTCTCCCTTGCACCATAAGCAAAGTCTGAGGCAGTGTATTAGTTTATTAATATAATAACAGCAATACTTCTGGTGCACATTTCCAGTCGTAGCACTTTGTATTGAAAATGAATTTCCCTCAAAGGTATTGAAATTTGTAGTGTTCAAGGCAGTTGCCTTGCCCATGGTGAATTGGAGTCTCAAAACCCTGGTTTATTGAAACTGTTAATATTAAAGTTCAACAAACATTATGAAATGTGTTGACACAGAAATGTGTCGTAAGATACATGTCGCTCAATCAGTCTCATAAAGAGGTTCTGAGTCTTGCATGGTTTAACAATAAGTTTTTATTAACTACTTGTAGCTCTATACATTTACACAATATAAGTCTAAATTAGGAGCTCTCTCCATGCTTGCCTCTACACGCCTCTCTGTCCAGTACAAGACTGCCCCCTGGTCTCAGGTCATATGTTGCCTTACACTACAATGTAAGTGGTACTATACCCAGCCACACATTAACCTTTCCCAAGTCATACAGAAGAGATGTCAGTTTTGATACCAGATCACAAGCTGCATAATTTATTTAATAAATGAGAATATTTAATATTTTAAATGTGCATTTGAAATCAAAATGCTCGGTGCAAAGTTACTTGAAAAAAGATGCATTAACGTCATCTTGCATTTGCATCCAAAATATGTACAAAGCTCCAGGGCTGCTTTGTACACTTGCATTTCTGACCCATTCATTCATTATCCAAATTTGCATTTCGTAGAAAAATATCCAGAAACAATGACTGTCCTCAGAGAGCTGGCACAGGCGTGATAGGCTGAATGGCCTTCAGTGATTTGGAATGTTCAAATACCAGCAAAGCAACGGGGAATTCTGTTGACAGTGGCAGGAATGGAAGACCCTGCTGCTGGCCAATGATGGGTCACCTCTGTCGCCACAAAACATGCCCGGGGAGTGGTTGGGCGTGGAAAATCCCACTCTATCTTATGCTCAGCATTGCTTAAATACATTTGTTCTACAGAGGACGGAGGTTGCATTCCCACTGGCCTGTGTGTAAGAAGTGTTCACTCATTTCCCCTCCAAATCTACCGTGGCCTCAATTCTAAGCTCGTGTCCCCTTCATTCTTGTTTCTGGCATCAAAGGAAATGATTACGCCCAAAGGGCAGCGACTATCCATCGCTTTCTAAAATGTCGAAATCTTTCATTATCTTTTCAAATGTCTAAAGCAAAAGTGCAGGCTCGGTAAACTTGCAAGTTTATATTCACACAAAGTTGCTTTGTGCTTTCACAGAGTAAAAGAACACGGTAGTCCATACTTTATAAGAAGTGGCATGTAACTGGTAAGTTTCCTGCACAGTCACTGCAGCATTTCTAATCCTGCCTCCTTAAGGTGATAGCGGATAAGTATTGGGGAGAGGTGCAGGGATAGTTTTCACACAAAGGCTGGTGGATGCCTGGATGCACAAACAATGGAAGTAGGCCTGCTACTAATGATCAAGGCATTCCTTGATAGACACACGAACAGGAAGCAAACAGAGGGTTAGAAACCATGTATCGGCGCAGGCTTGGTAGGCCGAAGGGTCTGCTCCTGTGCTGTATTGTTCTTTCTCTTGTCACTTTTTAGCTCTTCCAGTGTCTCACTACCTCCTCTTACACAATAACCTTGATTTCTTCCTTGGTAAACACAGATGCAAAGTATTAACTCGGTTTCTCAGCCGTTCCTCAGCTTCCTGAATGGCCCCACTCCTCCTCTTACTAAACACTTGCTGTTTATATGTGTATGGAAGAGTTTTGGATTCCCTTTCAGGTTAGCTGCTATCCTCTACTCCTCTCTACTGTCTCTTGGTCTCTCTTATTTCCTGCTATGCTTCCACTCTGAACTTCCTGCATTCAACAAGGGCTGGCATGGTGGTACAGTGGTTAGCACTGCTGCCTTACAGCGCCAGGGACCGGGTTCGATTCCCAGTTGGGTCACTGACTGTGTGGAGTTTGCACATTCTCCCCGTGTCCGCATGGGTTTCTTCCAGGTTCTTCGGTTCCCTCCCACAATCTGAAAGATGTGCTGGTTCGGTGCATTGACACGAATAGGCACCAGAGTGTGATAACTAGGGGATTTTCACAGTAACTTCATTGCAATGTTAATGTAAGTCTTACTTGTGACTAATAAATAAGCTCTAACTTTAAGTTCTCACTTGTATTACCATGCTGACATCAGTCAACTGCATCTTACGTTTCTCTCCTTTGAGCTAAAGGGGGTTCAGCCCTACCTTTCCCCTTTGTGATACTTTGATAGCACATAAACCATCTCCTCTTTAAAGAAAGTCCATTATTCTGTTACAGGTTTCTTTTATATATTTGTGTCGTAAGTCGACTTACACTAACACTGCCATGAAATTACTGTGAAAATCCCCTAGTCACCACATTCCAGTGCCTGCTTGGGTACATCGAGGGAAACTGTAGCATGGCTAATGCACCTAACCAGCACTTCTTTCGGACTGTGGGTGAAAACTGGAACACCTGGAGGAAATCCATGCAGACGCGCGGAGAACGTGCAGAGTCTGCACAGACAGTGATCCAGATCAGGAATTGAACCCAGGTTCCTGGCACTGTGAGGCAGCAGTATTGACCACCTCAGCCAGATCTGTTCTCACCCAATTGAAATGGGCCATTTTCCAATTTGGTGTTTATACTTTAGATTGTAGCTCACCTCAACCTCATGATGCAATGGTCACTGTTCCTTAAATGCTCCCCTGATGACACTGGATTCACTTAAGCTACCTCATTCCCCAGAACCAGATCCAACAATGTCTCCTCCCTGGATGGGCTGGAAACAGGCTGATTAAGAAAATTCATATATCATGAACTCTTCCCTCCCTCTGCCCTTCACACTATTACTATCCCAGTCTGAATCAGGATAGTTAACATTACCCTATAGTTTTGGCATCGGTTTGTAATTTCCCTGTATATTAGTGCCTCTTTATCTTTCCAATTAGTTAGAGGATAATTTTACCTTAAAATTATATTTGATCAAATACAGGATCACAGAGAAACAGTGGGAAAGATGAGGAGAGTCTGGTCAAAGGATTGGTGCATGTATAAGAGTAAGAGATCATGCCAAGATGAAGCAGTGGTCAGATTCAAAAATGATGCTGAAATTTGTTGGTGCAACAGAAGTGAAGAGGGTCAGAACACTGGGCAGATATTGTGTCAGATCCCATAGTTCAGGGGCAAGGCTTTAAGTAAGCAGAAGCAAACCCACCACTGGCACCATGAATAGCCGAGCTGTGATGGCCAATGCATGTCACATGCTTTGAGTGTACGCTTCCAGCCTCAATCAGAAACATTTCAATAATTGCAGCTTCAATTATAGAAGCAAAAATCTGCCTGTGCTTTTTTTTAATTTTAAAGTCGACTCCGGTCTCATAAGAATCGAAGGTTTAACTAAGGGCACTTTAATTAAAAATATTAATTTATCTCATCTGCATGCAGAAGTTTTGTACTTTTCTTATTAGCTGCAAACTCTGGAATTGAACAAGCATTTGTCCTTTATTTGATTGCCTTGTGTAATGTAAGATTTTAATGAGTATGTGGTCCTGGAAGTTTAATGGAAACGAAGAAATAAAATAATATTAATCGTAATACTTGTGTCCGCAGAGTGGTCAGAGAGGCAATGTTGTCTTGTTACCAGATCCTTAGAGGCTCATTAATTTGCTGACATGTGTCACTGATTAGCAGACTCCACTTGCTTCCCAACTGCCTGTCTTCCAATAGGTATCAAGCCTCCTCTTTCTAATAAGAAGCTCTCGGTGAGAAGTCGAGTCTCCTCCAGGGGATAAGTGTTTCCTGGTACCGCACACCCAGATTCCAATACCATACCCCGTATGTTCTCACACTTTCAAAGAGCCAGCAGAACTATGAAGGGTCAAACAGTCTTCTTCTGAGTTAGATGATTCTATAATTCACATCAACCCCCACTCCTGCTCCAAAACCTAGAAGCATCAACACTCCAGATTCCAACATCAAGGTCCATCATAATATATAGACTAGGCCTGATGTTTTTACACACAGTCCTCCAGCACTGAATATATAAATAGCCCCAAGCACCCATCCCTTCCTCTGATCAGGGATTATCTCTCCTCTTTTTAAAGAGTGTTTGCATCACTCCATGCCTCTAAAAGCCCAAACTTGATCTGTCCTTTCACTCCCAACTATCACCACATCTCTAATCTCTCCCTGCAATCTAACATCCATTGCTAAGAAACAATAATCGCGACATGTGTGTATATTGCGCGCTTTCCACAATCTCAGGGCCAAAATAGTCAATACAGTCACTGTAGTTGTGGTCGGTGCAGACTCGATGGCCCAAATGGCCTCCTTCTGTACTGTAGGGATTCTATGATTCAATGAAGTGCTTTACAGCCAATAAAGTACTTTCAAAGCATAGTCACTGCTGTAATGCAGGAAACAAGGCAACCAATTTGTATCCAGTTATCCCCCCAAAAGCAGCATAGCCATTATGACAAGCTAGTCTGTTCTAGTGATGTGCCCCCATTGAGCCCCTATTCACAGAGGGGCATTTAAGATAGGTTGAGTGCTTGCCACCACCTTTCCAGTGGTTAGCACTGCTGCTTCCCAGCTCCAGGGACCGGGGTTCGATTCCCGGCTTGGGTCACTGTCAGTGTGGAATTTGCACATTCTCCTCATATCTGCGTGGGTTTCCTCTGGGTGTTCCGGTTTTCTCCCACAACCCAAAGATGTGCGGGTTAGGTTGATTGGTCAAGCTAAAAATTGCCTCTTAGTGTCCTGAGGTTCATGGCTTAGAGGGTTTAGCGGATAAAATGTGTAGGGATGTGGGGGTGGGGCCTGGGTGGGTTTGTGGTTGGTGCAGACTTGATGGGCCAGATGGCCTCTTTCTACTGTGTAGGGTTTCTGTGATTCTACGATTCACCCACCCCCAGGGCTGAACCCTACAATATACGAGGTGGACAAGTGCTGGAATTATGCCCACCCACCCGCCAGATGTAAACAAATGATTGGAACTTGTGAGATGCTCATTTACAGAGCAGGTGCAGACACGATGGGCCGAATGTCCTCATTCTGCAATGCAACAACTCTGTAATGCTGTGAAGCAATTAAAGGTCCCTCCAAAAGAGAGGGAGTACACCTCATTTGGGAGTGCCCTCTGCTCATCAGGTGCACCCACCAAGATTTCATGCTTCCTTCCTTCTTTGCTGCCTGTCTCCCAGAACATGCGGGGCTGGATCAGAGTAATTCCCTGCCTTTGATCCTCTGTCCCCACATTTCTCCATCAGAGAAATTCCCCCATCAAAGGGATCCCCCACAGTCAGATGACATCAGCCAAGGAAGGGGTGACAAAGATTCCAATCCTTATAAGATCCTTCTGGAAATCTAGCAATTGTCCAGAATTGGTACAATAATATTCCAGCTGTTTCCCACAAGCTTCCTCGGGAATCCCTGTAGAGTAAAAGCAAGAATCCGGTGGATCCATTCTCCTCTCTGCCACCATCCCCGCTCTAAGAAATTTCCATGATTAAATGCCTCCATTTGATTTCGACTTCCTGATTCTGCCGATGTCATTCTCAGATGAGACCATAAGTGTGGCCAATCATGGCTGTGGAGCTTATCCTTCATTGCCTTCCTGATCCTCTCGTTGCTGGTTAATACAGTCAGCACATTCCATCACTTCTGTTTTGTATTTCCATTTACTCTCATTTGTCATAGAATTGAATCGCTACAGTGCAGAAGAAGGCTCTTCGGCCCATCGAGCCTGCACCGTCAACAACTCCACCCTGGCCCTATCCCCTAAACCACACATATTTACCCTGCATATCCCCATGACACTAAGGGGCAATTTAGCATGGCCAATCAACCTAACCTGCACATCTTTGGACTGTGGGAGGAAGCCAGAGTACACGGAGGAAACCCATGCAGACACAGGGAGAATGTGCAGACTCCACACAGACAGTGACCCAAGCCAGGAATTAACCCTGAGTCCCTGGCACTGTGAGGCAACAGTGCTAACCACTGTGCCATCCATGCCGCCATTTACCCTAACTTATCTCAGCCCTTATCATTCCCAACATAGATAGCATGTCAACTCACACTCATCCTGCCCATTTCAAAACAGGGCAAAACTCTACCCCTGGCTGCCTCCTGTTCATCATTTGCATGCCGTCCTTTGGCAATCAGGTCAAGTCCCACACAAATGTTGACGATACCGAACATACTTCTCCATCGTTTCACATTTGCGCACCATCTTTGACACAAAACCTCTCAAAGTGCTTCCCAGTTTATTCAGACAAAAATGAAAGTGAGCAAAGAATTTTGCCTAAAAGATGTACATCTGAGGAGCTGAAAGGAAAGAGACTGGAGAAGGTTGGCAGAAATCCTGGATATGAAAGATGCCGGTGGGCCAGGATTATGAAGCAAAAAGAAGCTGGATTGTTGAAAATATCTTATCAAAGAAGAAAATGTGGTGATTTTGACAAGGGATGTTGGGAAGATGTCAGATAATGCAGAAATCACTAATCTTTGGGGACACATTTCACCAGTCTGGAAAAACATCCCTTCTCGCTTTCTATCACCTTGCCATCTCTTAACAGCTTACAGGAAACAGGCTGGATAATTAAATGACAATATCAAAGGTCAGCTCCATTTATATTTCTCTTTGCAGAATAAAATCACTTACAGCTATTCAAATACGGCTTAAAGATTTTATACACTTAGGCCTGTGTATTTTTAATTCATTCATTAATTCTCCTCTCCTTGTCAGCTGCTAAAAGCTAGATATCCTGCAGTTCAAATAGAGTCGCTCAGCTAATGCATGTTTCTAATCCCCGAGTGACAAAAGTCCTCTGTCTGCCGTCCCGCACTTCATTTAGCAACACAGCTGGGAAACCATTGAACCCATGTAGCTGCCATGGGTCTGAGTGTAAAGCCAGAAAAGGCTTGCGAGTTCTGTGTTTCCATTAGGGAGAATGTATTGTTGATGTTAACTTTGTGTGTTTTAAACCAGGAATCCTGTACCTGTTTTAATTAACTCTTTTCACCTATTTCAGTTTAATCCCAAGCTCCTAATGTCGCCTGTCACTCAACCCACACACCCTTTCATGGACATAGGCATAGAAAAATAGACATAGAACATAGGCGCAGGATAGGCTATTTGGCCCTTCAAGGTTGCACCATCATTCAATATGAGCACAATAAGAAGTCTCATAACACCAGGTTACAGTCCAACAAGTTTATTTGGAATCATGAGCTTTCAGAGAGCTGCTCCTTCATCAAGTGAGTGACTCCTCTGAGGAAGGAGCAGTGCTCCAAAAGCTCATGATTTCAAATAAACCTCTTGGACTTTAACCTGGTATTGTGAATCTTCTTACTGTGCCCACCCAAGTCCAACGCCAGCATCTCCACATCATCAATGTGATCATGGTTTTCAGTATCCCACTACCGCTTTCTCTCCATACCCCTTGATCCCTTTGGCCGCAAGAACCATGTCCAGCTCCCTCTCGAACGTATCTAACAAACTGACCCCAACAGCTTTCTATGGGAGAGAATTCCACAGGCTCACAACTCAGGGCAGCATGGTAGCACAGTGGTTAGCTCTGATGCCTCACAACGCTAGGGACCTGGGTTTGATTCCCAGCTTGGGTCACTGTTTGTTCAGAGGCTGCATGTTTTCCTTGTGTCTGAGTGGGTTTCCATCGGGTGCTCTGGTTTCCTCCCACAGTCTGAAAGATGTATTATTTAGGTGCAATGCCATGTTAAATTCTCCCTCAGTGTACCTGAACAGGCACCAGAGTGCAGCGACTAGGGGATTTTCACAGTAACTTCACTGCAGTGTAAGCCTACTTGTGACATTAATAAATAAACTTTAAACTTTGAATGAAGAAGTTCCTCCTCATCTCAGTCCTGAATGACTTACTCCTTATTCTTAGACTGTGACCCCTAGTTCTGGGCTTCCCAAATATCAGGAACATTCTTCCTGTCCAGTCCCATCAGGATTTTATACGTTTCCATGAGATCCCCTCTCATGCTTCTTCTTCACTGTGATATATGTACGTTGGGGATTTGGGATGCATATTGCCCCTTTAAGAGTGTGGGTCATTCATGTAACCCATGGGGCTAGCTCCTCCTAGGGTGGAACCTGGTTAAGCAGTCTAGATTCTGACTGTGGGACAGTGCACACCATTAATAAAGTGTTCGCCAGTGTTTAAGTTAAGAAGCCTACTTTGTCATTCTTCTTGTACCATACTTTGATAACATGGGGTTGCGGGGGGGGTCGGGGATAGTGGAGAAGGTGGTGATTTTACCAAAAAAAATCTAAGTGCCAATCAAGCATAAAAATGGGAGAGTTTCGGGTCTGTTGATTAGTGGGGCCACAAATGAAATCTTATGCCACTTAGTGCAAAAAATGGTGCACAATCTGCTTCCCGCCAGTAGGGGGAGGGTGTGGGGCTAAAACTGTGCAACAGAACAGAGAGATCTATCAGTCACCTTCACTTCCACCTCCCCTCCGCCCCCTGCCAGATATCGGGCCACATCCATCGTATCCTCTCCCCAGCCAGGTCGGTTGCCCCCCCCCACCACCACCACCACGCCCCCCCCCCCCCCCCCCGGTCCAGTCGATCATCACACCACTCCACTCTCAGCCTGGGCCAGTCAAACGCCAATTGCAGAGTGCGCAGCTACCCCATTTGAGGCGTGAGAAACAACACAGGGAGAAGACAAGAGTAATGTTTTTCCTGATTGCAACCATATCTTTATTGAAACAACTCAAAATGAAGAGGGAAAGAAAGAGTAAGCAATATAGAATCCTATTATGTCTCTCAGCGATCACACAAAGCAATTCACATTCAAAGAACTACTTTTGAAATGCATCCACTGTTGTTACAGAGATCATGCAGTGTTTGCTTTACTGGTCACAAGAACCCACAATCAGTCATGAGTTGAATAGCCAGTTACTGTTTCTTGTGACATTGCTTGAAACAGGAATGTTTCCCAACAGAACTCCTGGTCTTTCACAATGTTCTTTACCAGTCAAATGGGGTCCTGGATAAAGATCTCGTCAGAAGCACAGCAGCACTGACAGTACAGCACCCCTTCAGTATTGCACTACAGTATCAGCCTGGATCATGGGCTTTCCTCCTGGAGTGGCATTCGAACACAAGCTCAGGAAGGGGCAATGATGTAGTGGTATTGTCACTGGACTAGTAATCCAGAGACCCAGGGTAATGGTCTGGGGACCCAGGTTCAAATCCCACCTTGACAGATGGTGAAATTTGAATCCAATAAAAATCTGGAGTTAAAAGTCCGATGCAACCATGTTGATTGTTGAAAAAAAACATCTGGTTCACTTATGTCCTTTAGGGGAAGAAAATCCGCCAACTTTACTTGGTCTGGCCTACCCTTGACACCAGACCAACAGCAATGTGGTTGAGTCTTAAAATGCCCTTTGAAATGGCCTAGCTCAGTTCAAGGGTAATTCAGATGGCAATAAACACTGGCCCAGCCAGCGATGCCAACGTCCTATGAATAAATAAAGAGTTAGCAACTGAGCTAAGTTAATGCTCGCAAAGTAAAATCAATAGAAAGGGCAAAACAAGCTCAGGCAGAGAACCTAAAATAAGTCAAGGGGAAGAATTTAGTCACAGTAATAACATAAGATTTTTAAATGGTAATGAAGAAAATAATGGGGCTTGAGATAAACAAATCTCCAGGGCCTGATGATTTCCACTCCATGGGAAAGAAATAGAAGATATTTTTCAAGTAATATGGATTGGGAATGTCATGCTTTCGATTAAGGAGGGAGGGAATACTAGCAACCTATCAATTGTGGCAAAGTTACAGGGAGAACTTGGGTGACTGAACACTCCAAGCTATGGATGTCTTTCCTTAAATCATTCTGACTTTCTAATCTCCATCTCTTCCTTTCAGACCTTTCTTAATAATCTCCTTTTATGGCTCATTTTGTTCACACCTCTGAAACACTTTGTTTTTTTCTGCATTGTATGTAAATACAGGCTGTTGTTCCCATCTGATGAGGGGGTGGAGTGGAGATAGAGATTGTGGAAATACTGAAGGAAAAATTTGAATAGTGAATGGTGACTGTTGTTGGAATTACAGAGATTATAAGTATTTGTATTGTTAAATATTATAAATATGGTATAGTTTTAAGTGTTTGTGTGTAAGAAAGGGTAAACCTATAGTTTGATTCCTGTTAGACAAAGGTGTTTGCATGCGTGGGGATTTAGTCAGCTCAAATTGTACTTCAATTGTGCTTAGAGAAGGTTACAGCATGAAAAGTAAAGTGTAGGAAAGCCTTTGCTGAATAACTAGGTGCACCTTTAGGTCAGGAGTGTTTGTTGAGGTTAAATTTAGCTGGATTTACAGCAGTTAGTACTAAAATGTAAGAGGATGAATATCTCCCAGTTCTGTGAGATGCAGAAAAGCTATACAACACAATAAGGTGCACAAAGGCAAACCCCGGAGGAACAAAAGAGCAACTAGTTTAAGAAACCAGGAAATGGAAAAGTAATTCCAGGAATTTGAGGTAAAAATGAACAACAGGAACTGCCTTGAGAACAGGGTATTGTTCATGGAAGTCAAAATCAAAGACCTGAGAAGAGAAGAGCCTATGAGGCTGGTTACAAACAAGCCATGTATCTGCAGCAATGATAGGATTTGGTGTCCTTATTTCCAGTGTTTGAAGCAACAATATTCTGTTGGGTACTGACAACCTGAGTTTGTGTAGAATTTCGGATGCATGTTGCAATTCAAGATAAAGGAAGTGTGAAATGAGACATGGAAAACCTAGTGCTGGATTCCTTGTAAAAAGTAGAGTGGAGGCTTTGCCTGAAAAGATAGTTGGAAAACATAGAGTGGATACATAATGATGGAAAGCATTGTTTGAGAGAAGAAGCATGACTTTTTGAAATGATGTTTGGAAACTGTCATGACAAACATCTTGGGGAATTTGAAGAGAAATCCATGGAAGATCAGATGAGTGACACTGGCCATTTAGTTCAGAGTGAGGTTATATTCTTGAAAACATTTGTTAAGCTAAGGGGGGAGTGAAGGAGTATTGTATAATAATCAAACTACTCATGCTTAATAAATGATTTGTCTCTTGCTATTAGCAATCCTTTGACTCTGTTCCTCCATGTTTTCTAAAAGAAAAGTAAAAGTTACAGTTCTTTGAGCCAGGATTCCATTCTGGGATCTTCCCATCCAGTTATAACTGGATCAGACCTCACTTGGAGTACTGTGCTCAGTTCTGGTCGCCTCACTACAGGAAGGATGTGGAAGCTATTGAGAGGGTACAGAGGAGATTTACAAGGATGTTGCCTGGATTGGGAGGCATGCCTTATGAAGATAGGTTGAGGGAGCTAGGTCTCTTCTCCCTGGAGAGATGAAGGTTGAGAGGCGACCTGATAGAGTTTTATAAAATGTTGAGAGGAATAGATAGGGTGGATTCTCGGAGGCTATTTCCCAGGGCTGAAATGGCCGCTATGAGAGGACACAGGTTTAAGGTGCTGGGAAGCAAGTACAGAGGAGATGTTAGGGGTAAGTTTTTCACTCAGAGGGTGGTGAGTGAATGGAATCGGCTGCCGTCAGTTGTGGTAGAGACGAACTCGCTGGGGTCTTTTAAAAGACTTCTGGATGAGTATGTGGGATTTAAAGGGATTGGGAGTTACAGATAGTTCTATGGCTTGGTAGGCATGGATGTGATCAGTGCAACTTGTGGGCCGAAGGGCCTGTTGGTGCTGTAGTGTTCTATGTTCTACTAACAGTTATGTAGCGATGTGATATTAGCTTTAAGGATGGGCCAATGGTACTGCAGATTCTTTTCTGATCCTTTGTTCGCCTGAATATAGATCTATTAACTCGCAACATTTAACTGGTGATCGTACAATTTTCAAAAACCTTTGTGCTTGAAAGAAGTCAAAACCTTTGGATTGATAATAATTTTTCTGACAAGTGAAAATGATACTTCATAGAATTGTAGCATTGTGCTTCAGGGGATAAATATTAAAAACTGACAAATGCTGAATGGAAACTTGCTGTGCTAAATCTTCCCATTTAAAAATTTGATATCTATTTTGATGACACCTCCATATGGTATTAAATAAGGGGCATCAATAAGGATGGCAATTACTGTCAATCCCAATGGAAGAGAAAAATAACATTAAGCAGATTCTTTGAGAAGTTTCTAATTGGTTCTCAGAAGTGGATTGAGTAAGAGCTTGTGCTGTATAGTATATATATATATATGGGCAGTATGGTTGCACAGTGGTGAGCACTGCTGCCTCACAGTGCCAGGGACACGGGCGCTGGGTCACAGTCTGTGCAGAGTCTGCACATTCCCCACATATCTGCGTAGGTTTCCTCCAGTTTACTCCCACAGTCTGAAAGATGCGCTGGTTAGATGTATTGGCCATGCTAAATTCTCCCTCGGTGTACCCGAACAGGCACCAGAGTGCGGCAACTAAGGGATTTTTCCAGTAACTTCATTGTAGTGTTAACGTATGCCTACTTGGGACTAATAAATTAACTTCAGGACATCCTGAAAAACACTACAGATAATGAAGTACTTTGGAAGTAAAATCACTGTTGCAATGTAGGTGTCACAGCAGCCAATAAGGTCCCATAAATATCGACTGTCCCTCAATTCCAGATGGCGTTTACTCGGAGTCATGTATTTCTGCCATTGCTTCTCATATGACTGAATGGGCCAATTCTTGGCCCTCGATTCTTTGGGTTCATAGGGCAAGAGTTCGTTGAGGTGGTGGAGGCTGCCTCGCTAAATATTTTTAAGACACGGGTTGATGGGTTTTTGATAAGCGAGGGGATTAAGGGTTATGGGGAGAGGGCGGGAATGTGGAACTGAGACACGACAGATCAGCCATGATCTTATTGAATGGCGGGGCAGGCTCGAAGGGCTGGATGGCCTACTCCTGCTCCTATTTCTTATGTTCCCTAAACTCGCCAGGAAAGCCAGCTGCAGACTGCTCAAGGCGCTATTGCGCGGGCACCCCCATCTCCCAGTGCACCCGCCGCCCCCTCCTCCCCCACAGGGATCAACATCTCCCACCACATCATCATCGGCAGTGTGACTCCCCAATGTCAACAAGGATTGCTAGCACAATCCTTGAGTCCCCATCATGGCCCCCTCCGTGGACACTCCCACTTTGCCAATCAAGGTCATGTGTTCCAACCATGGTCCTTCATGTGATTGAATTGAACAATTCTTGGCCCTCAGCTCTTTGGACACATGGGCCTAGAAGTGCCACAAGGTAGTGGATTCAAACTATTGGATTTATTTCCTTTCCTTCTCTGCCCTATCATTGAAGTGTTGGGACTCAAAGGTTAAGGCAGCTTAATGGACAAGCTGTCTCCATTCTGAATGGTTGGAAACAGGCTCCTTCACTAATGTCAATAGTGCCATGATTCATGGAGAGCCTCAGAGAGTCTTTGAAACATTTTCTTCCTGGAACATTGACCTTTTGAGAGTTCACATCAACAGCAATGAGATAAATGACTGGATGGTGTTGGATTCAGAGGTAAATATAGGCAGTTATCCCTTGCTTTTTTTTGAACGGTCCAATGGGATCTGGTTCATCCACCCGAAAGAGCAGACAGTTTATTATCCAAAATGCCAAGAACATAACTGTGCCCAAGTCTATGGAGTGAGAATCAAACCCACAAACCTCTGATGCACAGACAAGCTAACATTGACACTGCAAGGTTATTAGACTTTGTGTTTGACTGCTCAAGGTGCTATTGCACAGGCACCCCCATCTCCCAGTGCACCCGCCACCCCCTCCTCCCCCACAGGGATCAACCTCTCCCACCACATCATCATCGGCACTGTGACTCCCCAGTGGCAATAAGAATTGCTAGCACAGGGCCTTCCTGATGAGTCCCCATCACGGCCCCTTCCATGGACACTCCTCCTTGGTCAATAGAACTCATCTCTGATTCAGAAGGTTACAGGTTAAAGTCCCACTTTAGATTTGAGCAGATAATCTAGACTAGTATTCAGTATAGTGATGAGTGCTTGAGATGAATGTTAAACTGATGCCTGTGGACATAAACAATCCAGTTGGAAAACTTGAGGAAGTGTAGAGAACTCTGCTGGTGCCATGTCCCAGATTGCCCCACAATATCAGCCTCGCCTTGATGAGTAACACTATCATCAGAGAGCCATGGATTCAATTCACACTCTCGAGGTTTGTAACATATTACCAAGGCTGACACTCTATACCATCAAAGGTATTGTCCCTTGGGTGAGATGTTAATTTAATCTGCTCTCTCAGATGGGCTTGAAGGACCTGTGGTAGCTGGTCCCTTTAAGGGGCGTGTACTAGAGGATCATGTGACCTGATGGCCCAATGGGGAACAAGTATGGGGCTCTCGGTACAGAGTGCGGGCTTTTGCAGCCAGACTAGGTCCCCAAGCTGGAGGTGTTAACATTGTGGAAGTACTCTGTATTTATTTGCTTGTAAATAAATTGTTGTAGTTTTTAATACTAACTGGGGGTCACCAATCCTTGCAATTACCACAAGACCCTATTGGAACAATTCTGCCTTCTCACCCTGCCGGTGGATGGGCAGGTGAGCTGGTAAGATGGCGAGAGAGCCAAAACATTGGGTTCATGCCTGATTTCTCATCTCTCGCGATCTTACCGGCATCAGATATCCTGTGTGATCAGCCTTGTACCCAAAAAGGACATGAAGCTGATTATAATATTTAAACTCTAATGCAAGTGGCCACGATGGAAGATTTGTAATTTTAATGGGGGCAGGTGGGCTTTAGGAGGCACATAAATCACACCAACGCGGATGTTTTATGAACTATGGATGAACCATGAATTGGAGGAATTGTTAGAAGGTCAGTGCTAATAGTATTACCTACATCACTTGTCATTGTGAAACGATGTAGTCTTAGTTGCATCTGTTTCTACTGAAATGAGTGATTTGCTTTGAAAAGGTGAGGGACCATTACAGAGTTTGGTTGTCAGGCTATTATTCTGACAATTAGCAGGTTTTCAAGAGAAAGAACATTATTAGGAAAGCAGAACTGTCTTTGGGTGCAGTAAAGTGTTAATGAAATGTTATTCTGCATTGTGCATTGTTAAAAGACGAGCTCAGTGTGATATCCAGAGCTGATTGCACTATATGGTGGAAGAGTCAATTACTGGGGGCGTAGGCTTAAGCTGCAAGAGGCAAGGTTTAAAGGAGATGTATGAGGCACATTTTTTACATAGAGGGTGGTGGGTGCCTGGAACTCGCTGCTGGGGGAGGTAGTGGAAGCAGATACAATAGTGAGTCTTAATGGGCATCTGAACAAATACATGAATAGGATGGGAATAGAGGAATATGATTCTCAGAAAGGTAGGGGGTTTTAGTTCAGTCACATAGCATGGACGGTGCAGGCTTGGAGGGCCGAAAGGCCTGCTCCTGTGCAGTAATTTTCTTTGTACTTTGTTCTTTATGTCTTCATTGATTTAATTATTTACTTGAAATTCAACTCAGCCATCTGTTTGTTTGTTTCAGAGCTTTGATAGCTGTCTAAGCTTTTACCTGTTTTAAAATTCTGTTTGATTTCCATTCAGTAGGATTTGTTTGCGCAATGGTTCAGGGGAATGTAAATTTGAATGTATCTTGCCTTCTGGACCCAAATGGATTCAGCTCAGCAGGGCTTGTTTACACAGCATTCCAGGGAAAGATGAATAATTGATGTTTATTTTGACAAATTTATGAAGTTCTCAAAAGGATTTTGTAAGTGGTTATTTAAATAATATTTATTTGTTTTGATATTTTTATGAACTTCTCAAGAGTACAATGTTTTTAAGTACTGGTCATTTATTTTGACAGATTAATGAGATTTAGACTTTGCAATGTTATTAAAAGTTTAAAGGCAATTCAGAATGAGTGGGTTGGAGAGATTGAGGGGGATAAGTGGGAATGGATTTGAGGAGGAATAAGGGATTTGAGGGGATATGTAGGACGTTTTGAAGGATGGTTGGGGTGATGGAGGATCAGTAGGGAGTGAGAGGCAGCAAAGGAGTAGGGATGAGGATTTGAGGTATGGGGGGGGCTCACACTGATCTGCAGAACTGGTCCGATGTTCTGCAAACCAAGGCAGGCCTTTTAACCTGGCCACGTCTGTCTCCACCTCAGGCCTGGCTCCAGAGGCAGCAGGCCATCCCCAGCTCCAAGAGATGAAAATCTTGTGGCTGGCATTCCCAAGTAGGAGGCAGGATTGTGACATCGAGAAATTTCTGGACTCACAATTCTGGCCTGAAACATAATTAAAAGATTAGGCTTTTCATCCAAGACAGGAGGCACCTGAAAGGTAATCTTCTTGAGGTAGTTTTGTAAATAGAAGAAGCCAATTAGAAATTAAAATTTAAATTAACAGATTGGAACAACACATGGGACACAGGTTCAAACCAATAAAAAGGTAATTCTGGGAGCTGATATTAGGAAGTATTTCATTACACGGTGAAGTGATATAAACTTCCAAATATCCTGGAAGCAGCAATTCGAGAGAAAGTATAATCAATTAAGATGGGCCAAGAAGCCTTTCTCATCCATAAGTGCCTCGGGGACTTTGCGACTTGCTCTTATTTTTCATTTGGCAAAAGCAGTGAACAAAAAGGAGTATGACAACTGGTCTTACAGATTCCAGTCAAATAACCCCACTGGGCTAACACTCAGCTCAGGATTGGGAATTATATCTTTTAATTTGTCCTGCAAACTAATCAGTTCCACAGACTGGAAGAAAATGGATTAGACTGTGACTTGGCAAAGGACTATTGTCCTGCGTTATCAAGCGACACTCCGAACCCCGCAGAATCAAGCAGAACAATGGGAGGCACGTCCCCACACTCATTCAATGAGACAAATATTTATAAGCTGATCTGGATGCAAATTATTCAAGTCGCTGTGCTAACAAGGCTGGAGCGGAATCTTTTATTTCATTTGCTGCAATGTTTACCTGCTCCACAGTCAGAATTATAATCAACGGCAAGACAGAGAGAGAGGAAAAAAAACAGGCTTTAAAATGATCTCCCACTGGCACCGAGTCAAACTCCAAACATTCAAAGGCAAATAGTCACAATGACATGACATTCCCAGAACCTTGATTGTTTTCAAACTTAACTTAAGGTGTCACAGAGTGTTATTACGAGGGGGAAACAGCTTACTGTAGTAAAAAAAACCTAGACAGGGATACCTCAGCCATGTTGAGTTCCAAGGGAGTAAGGTGAGGCTGGATGGCCGCTACTTAAATGCTAGGAGTATTATAGGTAAGACTGAGGGGTTAAGGGACACATGGGATTGTAATATTGTTGCCATTACATGTTTGAGACAGGAATGTCAACTCAACATTCCAGGATATAGGATCTTCAGGTGATAGGGATCAGTGTTAAAAATAAAAGTTAAGTTTATTTATTAGTCACAAGTAAGGCTTACATTAACACTGCAATGAAGTTACTGTGAAATTTCCCTAGTCGCCACACTCTGGCGCCTGTTCGGGTCAATCCAACTTAACCAGCGTATCTTTCTGACGGTGGGAGGAAACCGGAGCACCCGGAGGAAACCCACACAGACACAGGGAGAATGTGCAAACTCCACACAGACAGTGACCCAAGCCAAGAATCGAACCTGGGTCTCTGGCGCTGTGAGGCAGCAGTCATAACCACTGTGCCACCGTGCAGGTCCCTCATTGTTCGTAAACAATGTAGCTGAGAATGCTGGCGGGGTGGGTGGGTGGTGATAAGTAAGTTTGTGGAAGACACAAAGAATGGCAGGGTGGTTAATAGTGAGAAAGAATGTGTTAGACTGCAGGAAGATACAGATGGGTTAGTTAGATGGGCAGATCAGTGGCAGATGGAACTTAACCCTGAAAAGTGTGAGGTGATGCACTTTGTAAGGAGTAACTAGTTAAGGGAGTACCCAATGAATGGCAGGGTGCTAGGAAGCTCAGAGGGACGGAGGGACCTTGGGGTGCTCGTCCACAATCCTTAAATGCAGCAGGACAGGTTAATAAGGTAGTTAAGAAGGCATATAGGACACTCATGGGAGGTTATGCCAGAGTTGTACAAAACATTGGTTAGGCCACAACTGAAGTACAGTGTGTACTTCTGTTTGCCTCACTATAGGAAAGGTGTGATTGCACTGGAGAGGGTGCAGAGGAGATTCACCAGGATATTGCTGGGATGAAGCATTTCAGCTATGAAAAGAGGCTGGGTAGGTTTGGGTTGTTTATCGTAGAGCAGAAAAGGCTGAGGAGGGATCTGATTGAGATTATGAGAGGTATGGACAGGATGAAAAGAAAGCAACTGTTCCCTTTAGTTGAGTGATCAATAATGAGGTGACATCATTTTAAGATGAGGGGCAGGAGGTTTAGAGGTTTTGAGGAAATATATTTTCATCCAGAGGATAGCTAGAGTCTGGGATGCACTGCCTAGGATGGTAGTAGAAGCTCACTTTAAAAAAGTATGTGGATGAGCACTTGAAATGTCATAACATCCAAAGCTATGGACCAAGTTCTGGAAAGGAATTAGTGGAGATGTGGTGTAGTTTTGACAGTGCAGACTCAAAGGGCCAAAGGGTCCCTTCTGTACTGTATTACTCTGACTTTATGACTCTATGACACTAACACACACTTAGACATACCTCACCAACATTAACCCAATCCTGGAGATCACCAACAAAACCTGAAACATCTTGTGGACTTTATACACATTCTGACATGCTCACTGGGGCCTCCTTCAAACCATGGTGCACACTTTGAACCTGTACAATTTCTGACACCCTTTTGGGAATACCCTGTGAATATTGGCACACTCTCGTGACACCCTGTAAATATTGGCACATTCTCAAGGATTCTCTATAAACACTAAAACCTTCTCTGACATCCCCTGCAAATAGTAGGGACCCCTGATAAATATTTACGCCCTCCTAGGAGTCCTGCAAACAGCAACCCATTCTGAAGAAGCTCTGAAAGCTACCAACACATTGCTAGGAAACCTCCTTAAGCACTGACATAATTTTGAAAAAAACCCTGCAAATAGTGACACATTCCCAGGGTTTGTATCTAACCTCTTCACAACTGTGTTTGATACAAAAATAGAGCTGCCATTTATTTATTTCTATGGATAGGTCAACAGAGGTCTATACTTTCTCATCATGTTACTCACAGGAATCCTTGAAAATTGATTTTTGGGATGAAAAAAGTCCCATATTTATGTGCTAATAGTTCCACAAACAATCAATTTAAGATAAATAATCAAACTGATAACATGGCTGATTTATCCTTGTTAACACCAGCGTTCAGCTGCAGGGACCCATTCTCTGCAAACAAAAGAAATATGTTTGTGTTTTGTGCCTTTTTGCATTAGCCAGGTGCCTGAAGAGCCTGTAGCCCTCTGTTCATTTCACCAAGGCAATGCCTCAGCCAACCAGAGTCAATCCACCAACCAATCACTATAGAATTTTTCTCTTCACTTGAAATTTGGTATTCTTGCATTTGTCCTGATGAGCTACAGTAGGTCCTCACTTAATATTGACTCACCTAGTGTTGCTTCACTTTAACTTTAATCAAGTAGTGTCAGTATATGCATTTAACGGTGCCAATTGCACTTTGAATTTATTTGTCACAGGCTTCCTCTTCTGTGGTCTACCTGTTCACAAAACCTTTTCTGCATTGCTTCCACTCTCATCTTCAGTACCTCTTCAACACCCCATCTAGTGACTGTCTTAAACTAAATAACAGCTGCTTCTGGTAGCTGCTTCTGTGGCAGCACAGTGGCACAGTAATTAGCACTGCTGCCTCACAGTGCCAGGGACCTGGGCTTGATTCCCAGCTTGGGTCAGTGCAGAGTCTGCACGTTCTCCTTGTGTCTGCATGGGATTCCTCCGGGTGCTGCGGTTTCCTTCCACAGTCCGAAAGATGTGCAGGTTAGGTGGGTTGGCCATGTTAAATTCTCCCTCAGTGTACCTGAAATTCTTCTTCAGTGTACCTGAACAAGTGTTGGAGTGTGGTGACTAGGAGATTTTCACAGTAACTTCATTGCGGTGTTAATGTAAGCCTACTTGTGGCGCTAACAAATAAACTTTGAAAAAAAAGCTCTATTGTATTAACAAGTGTATGTATATGTCCTATAATTGTGTTTTCAACACAATTCTGATCAACTTTTCTTTCACCATATTCATCTTATTAAATAGCCATTCTTTCTTCAGACATCACACCACTCACCAAACCCCCCCCTTCCACTCCTTCCCCCACCCCCACCCCACTGCTGCCCTCGCATCCTGGCATTGCTTTCCAGTCTGCTACCCCAGCCCTTCTCCTCCCACAACCAACAATGATGCTCGCTGACCTACTTCCACCCTAGTGTTGCCCTGCCACACACTTCTCTTTTGTCGTGTGTTTGAGGTCTAAGTGGAGTTCTCAGGGCCTGTTCATTCTCCTGAAGTAAACTGCTCAGGACTGTAGTTTGTTAAAACCATAACTCTTTATTTGTATCTACTATAAACATATTAGGACTTCTGCAAGAAATTGGAACTTCTGCTCCTTCCAGTTCTCTGGCACTGACCACTAGATGGAGTCTACATTTACTGTACTGGTATATAGGTGCAATTTTTTAAAATTATATCATGTATTGCAGTTCTTGAAAACTTAATAATTTATTTCATTTTGCAAGTTATTTCTGCATGGTACCCAGACATAGGGTGCAGTATTTCAACTTGCACATTGGTTTTCCCGGAAATAAATGTCTGAAGGAAGATAACTGGTTTTAATACTGATTTCTATGAGAACCCATGCAACTTAAAGTCACAGTATTCAGCAATGCAACTATAACTCTGAGTGGAGACTCCCTGTACATGATTTACATTTCAGCAATAGTATATATTTACTACTTATGAGAGTTCAGCTAAATAGAAAAATATAATGAAGGTAAAAGTTAAGTCCAAAGATGTTGAGATTAGTTGACTTGGCCATGTTAAATTGCCCCTTAAGGCCCCATTTTACCATTCTGATTCTAAGTACTGGGATGTAATGGACTTGAATCTGGGAGTGTTTCAGACCCGACTTTTAGACCCGTTCTCCAGCACCCCCGTACACACTCTGCCTGATAAAATATCAGCAATTCCAAATCACATTGCAGAAGCTTGTGGACAGGGCTTAATGCACCCAAAATCCTGCAGCTCCAATCGGCACCTCCTACTGCATATGCACAGAAAAAAGAAATGATAGAGTAATGCTCTCTTGCCACAACACTCCCGGGCCAGATAATGCCTCCCCCTGGCCCCCACAGACATTGCCCCACCCCCACAACTTTACTGACCTCCTTATCCTCTCCCCCACCACCCAGATCCCCCTTCCCGCCCACCGATCACGCGCAGAGTGGAAGAGGACCTCCCCTGCCCAGTCAGTGACCTCAGGCAGAGTAGTAGTGGACCCCCATTTCCATACCCTCCCACCACCGATCTCAAGCTGAGAGCCATCGGATGCTCGGCACTTCCCTCCTCATTAGCTGAAGCGCCTGAATCTGATCTTTGCAGATCATGTCTTCTTCATGCCAATTCTGGATGGGTGAACCATCCAGGGGGAAGTGCCTGTAAGGTTGGATGTGCAGCCCGTTAAATCAATTGAAAGGCATGAAAATGTTTCGGACAGGTTCCCAACCATGGCCGTTTTCGGGCTTTGGTAAAGGGGGAACCAGCACGGAGGTGGGTCCAATCATGCTACTCACTTCACGCCCAACTTTACCAAGTTTTTGCGTCCGAAAACTGGCACAACCTGACGGTAAGATCGGGCTCTAAGTGTTCCAAGATGTCTAGGTTAGATGGGATTAGCCATGGTAAATGTGTGGGGTTACAGTGATAGGGTGGAGGAGAGGACCTGGATAAGATACCCTATCAGAGATTCGCTTCAGACTCAATGGGCTGAACGTCTTTTTCTGCACTTCAGGGATTTTATTTAAGAAAACTAATATGATGAAAAATAAAGTTGAACAGAATTATTGTAATGTGTTGATAAAACAATGGGGCATTATAGGACACATGCATACACTTATTAATACAATAACAACATCTATTATTTAGTTTAAGACAATCACCATGGGTTATTCATTAAATAAGGAATGAAGCATGATTGTCACAAGATAATGAGGGACAAGGCATTTAGTAAGAAAATAAATATATATTGGAAGATTTACACACACTACACTGCTCACAATGTAGTAATGAAATAAAAGGAGCAAGGATGATTAATTATGGAGGTCCTGGGAGTGGGCCAGAATTCATTCTTTGTTAAATTAACTTTGGAACTGCAGATGGGACTGGGTTTCAGTGGGAATACACACATTTTTAGATTTCATACAGTTAACTCTTTGTTGGCTTTTGTTAAAGAATGGTGCTGGCAGAGGGAGTGGTGGTCTCTGGCCAGTTTCATTTCATTGTTGAGAATGTGAGTGGTTCATGAGAGGAAATTAGCTCTTGGCCCCTCGTCTTTCATTTATTTCTCCAGTTGATACCATCATAATCTCTCCGCTATTGCCTCTGGCGTACCTTTGCTCTCAGTCAAAATTTAGCCCTGACTGTAGATCCTGATCATGTGGTCCATTGAGTATCCTTCTCTCGTCCACTATCACCTCTTATCCATCTCCATAAGACCATAAGACATAGGAGCAGAATTAGGCCACTCAGCCCATCAAGTCTCCTTGAATGACTTGCTCCAGAATAGGCCCCTCTGCCATCTTGTCACCCAGTTTTACAAAATCATATTTTAAATGCTTTCTCCTATTCCCACTATCACGAGTGCATTTTAGGAATATAGGTACAGGAGTAGGCCATTCAACCCATCCAACCTGTTCTACCACTCATGAGCAAGACACTTTTTACAAAGCGAGTTGTTACAATCTGAGATGAATTGTCTGGAAAGGTGGTAGGAAGCGATTGAATAGCAAACTTCAAAATTTGACATATTTTAAGGTATCAAATTTGCAAGGTTATTAAGGGGGGATCAATTGGCTCCTTTAAAGAGCCAGCACAGATATAATGGGCTGAATGGCCTCCTTCTGATCCACATCATTCCATAATTTTATGAATTAGATCCTGGCTGATCTGTACCTTAGCTCTACCTGCCTTGGTCCTATATTACTTAGTATCCTTGGCTAAGAAAAATCTACCAGTCCCAGAGTTGAAATTTTCAATTGATGCCCTCACCACCACTCCCTCCCCCCACTTAACCGTCACCCCCTTCCTGATGCTGGCCTTCTTTTATCCAGTCTTCCAATTTAGAACAAGGAAAGATAGATCAGAGTATCTTAAAAATGGTGAAAAGACTTATCTGTGGTAGAGTAAAGAAATTTAGGAATCCGTGTAAAAACTAGTGGATAGATACATTTACTTAAAAGGCTAATGGAATGATGGCCTTGAGATAGAGCAGAGGAATGCAAAGCAGTGGAAGTTGTACTATAGTTTAAAGCTTTGGTTAAAGTGAGCAGTACATTGGTATAGTGCCTCACAGCGCCAGGGTTCCAGATTCGATTCTCGGCTGGGGTCACTGTCTGTGTGGAGTTTGCACGTTCTCCCCGTGTCTGCATGGGTTTTCTCCGGGTGCTCTGGTTTTCTCCCACAGTCCAAAAGATGTGCTGGTTAAGTGCTTTGGCCATGCCAAATTCTCCCTCAGTGTACCCTAACAGGCACCAGAGTGTGGCAACTAGGGGATTTTCACAGTAACTTAATTTGCCGTGTTAATGTGAGCCTACTTGTGACAAACAAATAAATTTTATTTTCTATGTCTGTGCCATAATAGTTAAATTATGAGGGCAGGCTGCATAGCCTAGGCTTTTATTCTCTTGAGTATTGAAGATTAAAAGGTGATTTAACTGAGGTTTTTCAGACAATTAAAGGATACTGATAGTATAAATAGAGAGAAATTATTACTCAGGCAAGGAGAGTCCAGAACAAACCAGTATGACTTTAAAGTTAAATCTGGTCCATTCAGGGGTATCATCAGGTAATACCTTTGAAACAAAAAGGGCACTGAAAATCTGGATGGCTCTCCCCAAAAGGTTATTCAGGGAAAGGTGTGGGGAGGGAGGGTTAACTGAAAATGTCAATGTTGGGATAGGTAGGTCTTTATTAGATCAAGTTACTAAGCAATATAGAACAAAGGCAGGTAGATAGAGCTAAGATACAGATCAGCCAGGATCTGATTCATAGAATTATGGTTCACACGGTGGCATAGTGGTTAACATGTGCTCTTTGAGTTTTGTTGCGAATATCTGGTTTCAAGTTTTAAAGTTAAGTGACTAGGGCATTTTCACAGTAACTTCATTGCGCTGTTAAGGTAAGCCTACTTATGACACTGATAAATGAACTTAAACTTAATTGTGGAATGACACAGAACAGAAGAAGGCCCTTCAGCCCATAATATCTATGCCATCTCTTTGAAGGAGCCTATTAGTCCCATTCTTCTGTTCTTCCTTGATAGTCCTGCAAATGTATTATCTTAAAGTATCTGTTGAATTTTCTTTTGAAGGTTGCTATCAAATTGCTTCCTATCATCTTTCAAGGCAATTCATTCCAGGTTATAACAAATTGCTATGAAAAAATTGACTTATTTGTGAGTGATAGAACAGGTTGGAGGGGTTGAATGGTCTACTCCTGTACCTATGTTCTATAATGCACCTGTAATAGTAGAAATAGAAAAAAGCATTTAAAATGTAGATTAAACAGTTCAGCCAAATATGATGTATTTTCCAAACACTGCCTGCCCCAAAAACATTTCCTCTCAGAATCTTTTCCAGGCAACAAAATACAGGTGCATTTCACCCATCAAAAATGTTAATTTCACAGCCCCTTAATTTCATGAATATTGATTTTCCAAGCTTGCTTCCATCATTGCATTCCTCTTTGATATCAAAGGTGCGAAACGGAAGATAAATGATCAGCTCATAAACTTTTCTAGACAATAAGATGTTTTCAACTAACTTATCAGGGGGAGAGAGATTCTTTATCATTTGATTGTCCAAAGATATTGGCGTTCCAGGTTTATTGCCGAATTCTGTTCACCTAAACTTTCAGCAAGTTCATTCGAAACCAGTTTGGTTCAATTTGCTGTTGTCATTTTTTGATGTGTTAAGGATGTAATGACTTCAATCAGGTCATTGAGATTGGCCCATTGGAGAATGAACTCCCTGATTAAGGGCCAATCAGGGAGTTTTTGCCTTGAACTCAACTGGACAGTCAGTTCTTCTGGCACCCCCAAAGATGGATTGCTAACTATGAGCACTCTATGTACTGCTGTTAGAGTTTGTAAATAAAGGGATTTTGGTGAAGGGACCTTGGCCTCTGAAGACTTATATAGGATAGGGTAGAGGTAGAGAGATTCTTCCTGCTCAGAAAGGACAGCAGGACTCGAGGGCACAGCCTCAAGATGGGGGGCGGGTGCAGTTTAGATCGGAGTTGAGGAGGAACTTCTTCACTCAGCAGGTGGTGAATCTCTGGAATTCTCTGCCCGTTGAAGTGATGGAGGCTGCCTTGCTGAATATATTTAAGTCACGGGTAGATAGGTTTTTGATAGACAAGGGAATTAAGGGTTATGGGGAGAAAGTAGGAAAGTGGAACTGATCCACTTCAGATCAGCCATGATCTTATTGAATGGCAGGGCAGGCTCGAAGGGCTAGATGGCCGACTCCTGCTCCAATTTCTTATGTTCTTATTAGAAATGATTACCACTTTCATACTGGAGCAAACAGTGAGAATCTACAGATTTTCTTTAATATAACTCCAATGATTAATTGAACTATGTTATGGTGAGTTCGGTGCTCTTCACAATCATGGGACTGACTCCCCCTCCACCCCTCCACCACCCCCCCCCCCCCCCCCCCCACTCTCAATTTCAGAGACCAGCCAACGTGCTGATTTTCAAACCCCAGCTCCATTGTATTTCTGAGACCACCACTACTCCCCCCTCATTTAATTTCAGAACCCAAAATCAGCATCACAGAATTGTTACATTACAGAAGGAATCCATTTGGCCCATTGTGTTGCCGTATGAGCATCATAATGCAATGCCATTCTCTTGACACCAGTAACAGAGAAAATACTTGAATCTAGAATAAAGAATGTGATAAGTGGACACTTAGAAAATAATGGTACGATTGGGCAGAGTCAACATGGATTTATGAATGAGACCTCACAGCGCCAGTGTCTCGGGTTCAATTCCAGCCTCCGGTCACTGTCTGTGTGGAATTTGCACATTCCCCCCGTGTTTGCATGGATTTCATCCGGATGCTCCGGTTTCCTCCCACAATCCAAAGGTTTGCAGGTTCAGTTGATTGGCCATGTTAAACTGGCCCTTAGTGTCAGGGGGATTAGTAGGGTAAATATGTGAGGTTACGGGACTAGGGCTTGGGTAGGATTGTGGCCAGTGCAGACTCGTTGGACTAAATGGCCTCCTTCTGCAGTGTGGGGAGTATGATGCTATGAAATCATGTTTGACACACTTGTTGGAGTTTTTTGCAGATGTAACTAGTAGAATAGATAAGGGGAACCTAAAGTATTGGCACCACCTCGTCATAATGTGGAGATGCCGGTGTTGGACTGGGGTAAACAGGACAGCAGTGTCAGAAGAAGATGAATGATCTTCTTCATTCAGCCAGGGTAAGTGAACCCCCAGTCTCCCTCTTGACCCCTTTGTACACCTCCACATACCTTCATAAGATCAGGATATGGCGTTCGACTCATTGATCAACAGTTCCGATGCGCCACAGTGAAAAACAGCACGGACCTCCTCAGAAGACGAACAAGGAACACAGCGGACATGGTACCCTTCGTCATCCAGTACTTCCCCAGAGCAGAGAAGCTACAACATCTTCTCCAGAGCCTTCAACATGTCATTGATGAAGACGAATATCTCGCCAAGGTCAATCCCATAGCCCCACTCCTTGCCTTCAAACAACCGCACAACCTCGAGCAGACCATTATCCGTGGTAAACTACCCAGCCTTCAGGAGAACTGTGACCTCAACACCACACAACCCTGCCACAGCAACCTTTGCAAGATATGCCGGATCATCAACACGGATGCCATTACCTCACGGGAGAACACCATCCAACAGGTACACTGTACATACACTTGCAACTCGGCCAACGTTGTCTACCTGATACGCTGCAGGAAAGGATATCCCAAGGCATGGTACACCGGGGAGACCATGCAGACACTACGACAATGGGTGAATGAACACCGCTCGACAATCACCAGGCAAAAGTGTTCTCTTCCTGTTGGGGAAACTTCAGTGGTCACGGGCATTTGGCCTCTGATCTTCGGGTAAGCATTCTCCAAGACGGCCTTCATGACACACGACAATTCAGAGTCACTGAGCAGAGACTGATAGCCAAGTTCTGCACACACAAGGATAGCATCAACTGGGATCTTGGGTTCATGTCACACTATCTGTAACCCCCATGACTTGGCTGGGCTTGCAAAGTCTCACTAACTGTCCTGACTGGAGACAATACACATCTCTTTAACCTGTGCTTAACCCTCTCTCACTCACATTGTCTGTACCTTTAATACTTGATTACCTGTAAAGACTCACATTCTAACCATTATTTTGTAAATTGAGTTTGTGTCTTTATATGCCCTGTCTGTGAACAGAACTCTCACTTACCTAAATGAGCAGTGCTCCGAAAGCTAGTCGCTTGTGCTACCAAATAAACCTGTTGGACTTTATCCTGGTGTTGTGAGACTTCTCAGACAGATGTTGGGACTCCTCCAGTAGGCCTTGCAGTCAGAGGAGTCACCTCTTCCTGATGCTCGTGACTCTTCCTTTGCAGATCCAAGCATTTGTGGGACAACTAGACCCAGGAGCATATCATCAGCAACAGGTTCAGCAGAGTCCTGGTCTCTGGCATCTCTCCGAGTGCCAATTCCCTGGGACGTTCCTGCCCCCATCTGCCCTCAATCTTCAACTGTGAGGTGCTCACCAGTGAGTGACCCAGAAGCCTGTCTACTAAGTGAGCCAACCGAGATGTGAGTATCTGCAGGTGACAGCTGAAGGTTGGAGAAATCCTGCTTGGAGACACTCGGGGCCACAAGGATCATCCAACTTGTTCAGCTACTTTGCCTGCAAGAGAAGGGAGATGACACCATGGGAACATTGATTACTCACTTGAGATTTGAGGAATGACAGCGTGTCTTGTGGTTCTCATATTTGCCTGCTGCCTCCATTTCACCAACAGCAATGGCGCTCTCTTCCTCTTCCTGGCCAGCTCAAGGGTTCAATTCTCAAAACATGCGAGGGTTCTCAGGCATGCACCCGCTCACGCCTGTTATGATTGAGTTTGCCCTATAATGACACAAATAGGAAGTGTGTAGGTGGGAGTTGCGAGATGGAAGATGGTGATGAGGTGTGGCAGGTATGGAACTTGAGTGGGAGCTGAAGTGTAAGCAACATGACTTTTGGGGCGAATATGGTGATTATAAGTGGGGGAAGAGGGCCTCGTGCCTGGTGTTGGCAACCCCCGAGGTTGCTGGATGGGAGATGGAATTGGATTGTGAGGCATGTACAAGGGGCTCCAGAGAGGAGAGTAGGGGTTCACTTACCCTGGCTGAATGAAGAAGATCATTCCTCTTCTTCTGACACTGCTGTCCTATCCTCACTTGCATCGTACTTGCACTCACCAGGGCTGCCACTGCACCCCAAGCGGGGGTGGTGACCTAGCTGGAAGGCTGTCTCCTGGAGCCAGGGTAGAGTCAATCCCGCTTCTGTTCCACTTCAGCCTGCATCAGAGGGCCCTCTCTGAAATATGCGGTTCTGCTTTCATGGCTGCCATTCCCTGCAGTCGTTGTGGAACAAGTGCTGGGGAGCCATTTATATGAAGCTCCCCAGTGCTTGTAGCAGTTAAGTTGTTGTGGATGGGTGAATCAGAGGGAACATGTCGCCGGAGTGGGGTGATTCTCATGGGCATAAAAATCATTATAACTGAGGCATAAGATCCAGTCAGGAATGACACCGACACCGTCAGCGGGAATCACTCCATTTTTCACACCGGAACTAACATTCTGCCAATTGTGGTTAAGATTTCACAGAGTATTCCCAAGTTTAATGATGATATAAATCTTAGTGGGAATGTAAGTTGCGAAGAGGCTGCAAATAGGATTTAGACAGGCTAAGTAAATATGCAAGAACATGGCAGATGGAACATAATGCAAAAATGTGAAATTGTTCACTTTGGTGGGAGGATCAGAGATACGGAGTATTTTTTAAAGGGTGAGTGATTGGGAAGTGATTGATGTCCAAAGGAACTTGGGTGTCCTTGTTCACTGAAAGCTAGCATGCAAATAAAACAAGCAAATAAGGAGGCAGGTGATATGTTGGCTTTTGTTGTAAGGAGATTTGAGTGCAGAAGTAAGGAATTCTTGCTGCAGTCATATAGAGCCTTGGTGGAACATAGCGTTATAGCATCCTACAGTGCAGAAGGAGGCCATTCAGCCCATCGAGTCTGCACTCACCACAATCCCACCGAGACCCTATTCCCATAACCACTTAGCTCGTCTCTCTGACACCAAGGGGCAATCCAGCATGGCTAATCCACCTAACCCACACATCTTTGGACTGTGGGAGGAAACCAGAGCACCAGGAGGAAACCTATGCAGACACAGGGAGAAAGTGCAAACTCCTCACAGACAGTGACCCAAGCCAGGAATCGAATCCAGGTCCCTGGCACTGTGAGGCAGCAGTGCTAACCACTGTGCCACCGTGCTGTGTTAGGAATGTGCAGCTGAAATTGAGTGGATTTTGACAGATGTAAGACAGTTGCAACAAATAAAAAGTGAGGAACAATAACTAATAACTACAACTTCAATCTGCAACTTTGTGCAGGACATTGACTGCTGGGTGAGTCAGTGCGGTTTTGAACATTCCAGTACCTGCTCCAATAGAGATGAAGGGGAATTTGAAATTTCAGTCTCAATGGTAGAACCGTGAAATTGTGACAAAGTTAAACAATAAACCTGAAAAAAAAACTTTGTTGTGAGTGCTGGGTAAAGAGTGCTACAAATTGAATTACACCCTAACTCTCACTGAGGAGCAGAAAGGCCAGACTGGTGAAATTTTGGAACCTTTGAACACTTTATTAATGCTATTTATGAAAACTATTGTATTTGATGTCAGAGATCAGGAAGAAAGGGAAAATACTGATCAGTATGCGACTGCACTGTATTACCTAACTGAATCTTGTGAGTTTGGCTGAAGGATCATCTCAACTGAGATAGGATTGTCATAGGAACAAGAGATCCTGCTGTGACAGCACGTGTGCTGAGAGAAGAGAAACATACTCTCACGCCAGCTATTAGCGTGTACAGAAACTCTGGAGTGGTTAACCATCAGCTAATGAATATTGTGAATGGGGCATTGCACAATGCTGAGAGGCAGTGCAGGCCTTCCAACACAAGGCAATGGAGAAAAGGAGGAAATATTTACAAAAGGGCTGGCAGGAAGCTCAAGGGTTTGCATGTAAATATTGTGAAGCACACCACACAAAGAAAAAGGAAGCACATCCAGTGTGGGGAACGCAATTCCCAATTTGCAAAAAGCTGAATTAATTTGCGTGTTTTACTGAAAAGAAGAAAAGCAAGTCCGTAAAGATTCTGACAATTCTGACGATTCTGACCAATCACTCCACACCCTAGAAAGGGTTGACATTGTTAAAATTCTTTGTGATTGTTGGAATGAATACTCCCCATGGAGTATCATCAGTAGGTCATCAGGAGATTCTTAATTCCAGATATTTTTTATTGAATTCAAATTCCACCATGTGCCATGGCGGGATTTGAACCCGGGTCCCCAGAACAATCGCTGAGATTCTGAATTAATAGTCCAGAGATACTACCATAAGGCCATCGTCTTCCAACTTCTATGCAAGTTCTCTGCAAAGGATGTTCAATGATATTGGAGAAGGACATATGAAGCAGCTTTCACTCACATCAGATAGTTAGTGACACAATGTCTGGTTGAGGAACCAAGATGTCAACCGTGCAATATAATGCCATTGAAACAGGACACGCAGCCAGGATAATCAATTACTTTGGCATCCAGAGCGTTGACATAAACTGAACAATATTACCCACAGATTGGGAATGCCTGCCTATTTTGTTTGCTTGTGAGCATTTTATCAATAGCTGTTTGGAGAGAGAAAGTGACGGGTAGAATCTAACCATGAGTCACTTCAAAGCATCTTAATCAAACCACCTCTACCTTTCCCAAAGCATCTGCAGGGGATGTTACTTTGTTTGCAGAGATATCAATTGCAAGTGAACTAGAAGCAAAAAAACAGCTTCACAAGGATGGTTCTAGTGATTGTGAACTTCAATGATGAGGATAGATTGGGGAAGTTATCGTGGTTTTCACAAGAACACAATAAACATGAGCGGGTGTAGACCACAGGGAGTGTCGAGCCCACTCTGCAATGCAATCATGGCTGATTTTTAGGCTTCAAATCCACTTTCCTGCCTGCTCCTCATGTCCATTGATTCGCTGAGAGACACAAAATCTGCCAACCCAACTTTAAATGCATTCAGCAATGGAGTACCCAAAATCCCCTGAGGTAGAGAATTCCAAAGATTCACCAAGTGATTTCTCCTCATCTCATGATTGGTCTCTTTTGCTGAGATTTTTGACCCATGTTTTAAATTCTCTGACCAGCGGAAAAAACATCCAGCACTATCCTATCAAACCCCTTCATAATTGTATATATTTCATAGAGATTGCCTCTCAGTGTAGAGAATATTGGCCCAATTTACTCAATCATTTAATATTGGACAACCCCCTCATTCCAGCAGTTAATTTGGTGAATGTCTGCTGCACTGCTTCTAATGCCAGAATAAGTATCCACGAGAGAAAATGCTGGAAAATCTCAGCAGGTCTGGCAACATCTGTAGAGAAAAAAGAGCTGATGTTCCGAGTCTAGATGGCACTTTGTCAAAGTTGATATACATTATACTCAAGTATGCAAGTTTCCTTGAGAAATAGAAGGCTGAGAGGAGATTTGATAGAGTTATTCAAAATCATGAGGGGTCTGGACAGGATAGATAGGGAGAAACTGTTCCCACTCATGAAAGGATCAAGAGAGAAAGGGCAAAGGTTAAAGTAATTGGTAAAAGAAGCAAAACTGACATGAGAAAAAAAAACCTCTTTGCCTGGAGAGTGCTTAAGGTCTGGAATGCCTGGGAGTGTGGATGAGGCAGGTTCAACCAAGACATTCATAAGAGAATTGGACTGAAAAGGAAGAATTTGCAGTGTTGTGGAGAGAAGACAGGGGAATGACACAAAGTGAATTGCTCATTCAGAGAACCAGTGCAGGCATTATGAGTCAAGAGGTCTCCTTCTGCACTGTAACAATTTAGTGATTCCAAGATGCTGAAGCTCATCCACTCCAGGCATCAAGAAATCGAGTCTAATCTGAGAAAGGCAAGTGAAGTGTTCTTCCGGCTAAAACACGGCCAATGAGATGAAGGACCATCAGTGTTTGTAATGTACATTTAGCTGAACAAACTAAAGAGCCATTCATGATGCACAACACCCCAGAACAGACTAGAAAGAACTTGCAACTCTTATGTTCATGCAAAATTACCTTCTTTATGGACCATGTATGTGGGAAATTTTAAACTGCAAGTGGTAGAGTAAGCAATTTGTTTTTTTTTAAGAAAAGGGAGGAAGTTTGCAAAGACACCTTTGTGCACTGTTATCTGTTGTGTAATGTGGGATGCCACATTCTTGTGACCTCCGATTCATCTGACCTTGGGTGTCATTCCTCTGTGGGTTCAGTGGAAGCCATTTTAGCCACCACATGGCACAAACCCGTTGGGCTGAATCATCAGTGCTGCACCTTTGACGTAAAACTCATTGGAGCCACCAGAATAGCATATTTACTGGCCCAGGAAGACTGGCAATGGTCAGGAAGACCCAGTAAAATGTGTCCATTAGCACTTCCAGTCTTAAGGATAACCAGCAGATTTCATTTGGTCTTGGTGCTGGCTGGACGGACCAACCTATACGAGTTGTGTAAAAACACCAAGAGGTGTGGCTTCCCACGATTTCTTCTGTAATAAATTTTCTTATTTCAGTGATAATATTGGCTTTCCAAAGCTTCTTTTACCTCATTCCTGTTGCTGCTGTTAGTCGTGCAAGAATAAGGCTGAGAGGAGTGAGTAAAGTAACAATTCCAAGCATGCGACCCCGGCGCCACAGCAATGTGGAAAGGAAGGAAATCTGCTGTCCTCACCTGGTCTGGCCTACATGCCACTCCGGATCCACAGCAATGTGGTTGATCCTCAGCTGCCTTGTGAAATGGCCTAGCAAGCCTCTCCATTGTCTCAATCGCTTTCACCACCACCTTCTCAAGGGCAACTAAGGATGAACAACAAATGCTGGCCAGCCGGCGATGCCAATGTCCCATGGACTAATAATAAAAAAATTGAATTCCCTAAAAATATTTCAATAGCACATTTTTCAGGCTTGGCACGCAGGCTGTCAATTTGTTTTTAAATGGAGAAAGGAAATCAGTTGTTTATTTTGTTGTTTTTCCAGGGCTATAGTTGCAAATTTACAAGTGTCTTCCATTCCACAAACTGCGACTAACCATTACTGCAGCTCAGCGTGCCCTGTAAGGTAGCAATTAGATTACACGGGCTTAAGACAAAAGACTAGGTTAAGAAACAACTGTATCCTAGCAGCAGAATAATTCACTGTATATTAGACAGTATAATATCCAAAGAGATTACCCAACATATCAGAAGCAATGGTATGGAGATTTGCTGATTAGTTGGTATCTCTTTTGACGCTGCTTCCTCTGGTAACCTTGTCTGAATCTGGTGACAGCTGAACATTTACATTTATCCCAAACTATTATTCTCAGCATGGGCATCGGAAGCTGTTTCTTTCCAGATCCACCATCTGGAAGCAGGAGGAAGCAGGGGCTGGGAATAGGCAGGAGGCGGGCGGTTATACAATGGAAGGAAGGAAGTGTTATTCTCATTCTAATTAATCCAGCCACTCTTGGTGGTCAGGCCAAGTCTTTACACTAACTTCATGCCGACAGTGTGATTTGTGAGAACGAAGCCTCACATCTAATATCCTGAGACACTCCGAGGAGCCAATTACACATCTGCTCATGAATTTAATCGGGAGCCCCTTAAGTATTGTCAAGGAGCAGGTCAGGCTGCAAGGTCATTGCCCACTCTCTGGACGCAGCTTTCTATTTGAAATATGTGAGTCATATTAAATCAAATTAATAACCCCACGGAACTGCCCCGATCCTTTCCCCGGATGTATTGTATTTGTGTCACGGTTTTGTGTTTGTAAAGTACGCACCGTGGCATTTGTTGAGACTATCTACAAGTGGCTTTCCTTTCATGTAGTTGGGGAGAGAGGTTGGGATGAGGAGATTTTGGAGGGATTTGGACATGAGATTTTGAGCTCCTAGCATTGAGGAGGCAGTAACCAGCAAGGGCAAGGGTGCTGGCATTTAGTGAAACTGGGACAACAGGGTTTCTGGGTAAGTTTTGATGCGTGCAAGGTGGAAGACATCAAAAAGCATGTTGAAGAGTCTGGGAAATGATGGAAGCACAGAGGAACAGAGCATTAAATTATCCCATATACTTTTCAAATAAGAGCCCCATTCAAAGAGAGCGGGGTTATCACCGGTGTCCCTCAATCAACATCACCAAAAAACAGATTCCTTGACAATTATAGCATTGTTGCTTTTAGGAATAATAAAATCCCTACAGTGCAGAAGCAGTCCCATCGAGTCTGCACTAACTCTCTGACAGAGTATCTTACCCAGGCCCTATCCACGTAACCCCACACGTTTACCAGGGCTAATTATTCTAACCAATGCACCTTGGGACACTAAGGGGCAATTTAGCATGGCTGATCCACCTAACCTGCACACCTTTGGACTGTGGGAGGAAACCAAAGCAGCCAGAGGAAACCTACGTAGACGTGGGGAGAACATGCAAACTATAGTCAGTGTATGTGCACTTACATCAGATGGGTTTCAGGGGCTGAAAACCATTACCGTCCCAAGGGCAATTAGAGAAAGACAACAAATCCCAACCGTGCCAGCAATGACAACGTCGCATGAAAGAATAAAAAATAAGCTTTTCTACTCGCTTTCTTCAATTTTAGTGTCACACCTAGTGAGCTGATGTAGAAGGAAAGAAATTCTTCCTTGGACATTGTAAATTCCTAAAGCTTTGTCCAATGATGGAATCAGCTGGCTTGTGTCTTTGTTTAGACACACCTACACCTGCTGGTATCTGATGTATCTTCCTGCTCTCATATTCCCCAGCCCTCTGGATACAGGTCCTGTCTTATTCCTATTTGCAGAGCAGGTTTGAGGCATGTGGGCAGCACGTTGGCACAGTGGTTAGCACTGCTGCCTCACAGCACCAGGGACCCGGGTTCAATTTCTGGCTTGGGCCACATTATTTGTGGAGACTGCGTGCTCTCCCCATGTCTGCATGGGCTTCCTCCGGTTTCCCTTCTCAGTCTGAAAGACGGCTGGTTAGGTGCATTGGCCATGCTGAATTCACCCTCAGCGTACCCGAACAGGCGCCAGAGTGTGGCGACTAGGGGATTTTCACAGTAACTTCACTGCAGCCTACTTGCGACACTAATCAATAAACTTAAAACTTTTGTATGTTCCTATTTCTTACATCCTTTTGTTCTAATCAACCAACACGATACAGCTACTGAATTTTTTCAAATCACTTCATCAAAGTTTGGTAATTGATAAATGTAGAGGTTCGGGATTGGAGTAATTGTTTGGATGTTTAATAGGTGTTATAGATGTAGAGCGAGTCAACATGTGAGAACGTGATGTCTTGGCTACAGAGTGGTCACGTGGCAAGAATGTGTGAGTTATCCCTGGGAGTGCAGACAGCACACGAGTTGAAGTAACTGCCAAGCTGGTGAATAAAATACTCTTTGTTGAAAGTCCTTGCTATCAGAATTTGAATCAGAATTTGCAAGAACCCACAACATCCACAGTAGGTTTGTACTAACATTGCAGGGAATTCATTCCTTAACTCTTGTGGGGAGGAAAATAAAGCAAGCTGCTGATTTATCAGAATTCTTTAGCAATGTTTGCATCAAAATTGCTGCTGTATAATTGATACTATTTGAGAATTGTAACCTTTCAGCATTTAATATTCATTTACTCCCTGCAACCTCGTCACAACTCTGTATACATGTCTGGAATCAAATTTATAACTAAAGATATTCTTTGGTGTCCAGGTCACAGATTACAGGAGAAAGATTTTCCACTCCAGTGCCCCCATTGCAAAGCTGCACTCACTGGCCATGTAAATTAATTGATGGAAAATCTTTGTCTGAGAACGCATAATATTCCGAGAGAGGCTCCTTAGTGGGGGCTCGTTTGATCAATCTCTCCATGGTTATAATAGGACAGAAAAACATTTATATGGCAACTTTCACCACCTCGGGGCATCCCAACCTGCTTTATAGCCAATGGTGTGCTTTTGAAGTGTAATCAGTGTTGTAAAGTAGCAAATTTGTGCGTAGCAATCTCCCACACACAGCAATGATCTTAGTTAAAGGATAAAATGATGGACAGATCAGGGAGAATTTCCCAGATTGTCTTTGAAGTAGAGCTGTGGGATCTTTTATGCCCCACTGTGAGGACAAAATGAGTCTTGGTTTAATGCCTTACCTACCTCCAACAACGCAGCTCCCTCTCTACTGCACTGGGATCTTGCACTCAATTCTGTGGCATAGGACTTGAGTTAATGTCTTCTATTTCTGAGGTGAGAGTGCCAGCCAACAGGCCTTCTATTATTTAAGCATCTTCAGGATTTGCTTGAAGTCCTGTTTATTCAACAACCAAAACCCAGAACCCAAAAAGTCACTGACATCCAGAACACAAAAAGTTTTGATTTTAAAATTCTTATCCTCATGTTCAAACCACTTCCATGGTCTATAGCCCTCCCTGTCTCTGTATCATCCACCAGCCCCTACACCCCTCCTGATCTCTGTAACCTTGTCTAACCCCTACAAATCTATCTCTGTAACCTCTTCCAGCCCCTCCACCCATCCCATCTCTGTAAACCCACCTGTCCCTTCTGCCCTCCCTATCTCAGGAACCTCCTCCAGTCCTACAACCACTGCCACCCCAAAACCTCTCCTCGTCAAATCTCCGTAACCTCCAAAGAACATTGCATGCTGCCAAAAAATATTACTGTAGGACTCTCTAAATATGATTCTATTTAGAACTCATCTTATATATTGGCAAGTGAATAACTCAGCACTTTCCATACATTAGCAAGGGAAATGTGCCTATCAATCTAAACAATATCACAGGACCTATTTAATTATCAGTTAATTGCAAGTTGGTAAATATTAGTAAGTTAATGTAAAAGGTATTTGCATGACAATCCTCAACATGTTATCCACTAAAAGAGTCGACTTTCATAGTTCCACTTGAAAAGGCTATACATGTAACAGAGCGACCCCAATTCTAGCTATGTCCTTGCATCAAAAAACATGCCATTAAAGCTTAAATGAGTACAATGATAAATTGCAAAGAAGGACCCCATTCAGCCACTGTTGCTGTGCCAACTCTGCCAGTCAATCTACAGCTAATCAGGTTCTCCCACTCTTTCCCCATCACCTGCTCACTACGCAAAGAATTCCAGGCCCCAACAATCCAAAAGGAAATCGTTCCTGATGTTTGGTCCCACATGGCCAATACTACAAACCATTAAACGCATTTTTAATTGGTTAAAAACTGAGGCACAGCAGAAGTTCAAAGTGTGCTCCAGAATTCATTTACATTGAATTACATAAGATTACATTGGATTTATGGGATAGAAGCAGGCCATTTGGCCCAATCAATCAAGAACATAGAACAGCACAGCACAGGCTGTTGTGCCAAACATGACGCCAAATTAAACCATTCCCTTCTGCCTGCTTTTGATCCATATCTCTCGGTCCCTTGTGTGTTTATGTGTTTATCTAAAAGCCCCTTAAACACCTTTATCATATCTGACTCCACCAACACCCCTGACAGTGCATTCAGACATCTACCACTCTCTGTGTAAAAAAAAACTTGCCCCTCACATCTCCTCTGAACTTTCCTCCTCTCACTTTATGTACACGCGAGTGTTTATGCTCCACTTGAGGCACCTTCCATTAATATAACTCCCTATTGTTTTCTCCTTCATGTGCTTATCTAGAGCTTTCCCAGAACTTCATTTATACTATTCGCCTCACCCATTCCTTCAGTAGCGAGTTCCACACTCTCACCAATCTCTGTCTAAAGGAGTTTCTTCTAACTTAATTTCTTGGTGACTATCTAATATTGATGGCAGGTAGTTTTACTCTTTTTCTGTTTTTTCACAGAGTGTGGGTGTCACTGGCTAAGCCCGCATTTCCTACAAGTGGAAATATTCAGTTGCCCACTCTGAGGCAAGTTTTCTTACACAGAGGGTGGTGGGTTCCTGGGACTTGATGCCGGGGAGACAGTGGAAGCAGATACGATAGTGACATTTAAGGGGTGTCTTGACATATACATGAATAGGATTAGAATAGAGGGATATGATCCCCAGAAGGGTAAGGGATTTTAGTTCAGTCGGGCAGCATAGTTGGTGCAGGCTTGGAGGGCCGAAGGGCCTGTTCCTGTGCTGTAATTTTCTTTGTTCTTTAGATCCACTGCAGGAAGGCCCGTGGATAATCAGTGCCCACTTAAAGCCCTCATTCCCCCCCCCCCAACTGGTATGTGCCCAATGGTAGGGGTGCCACTCTTTCAAAGGCACTCCATGCCTGATCGAGGAACCTGGCATCAAGGAGGAGCCTGCTGCAAGCTGCTCCTATGCCATTGACTCTGAGCCTCCTTTCCACCCCCACCCCACAGGCCCATTCCCATACCTGACTCTATGCCTGAGTCCCTATTCCTTTTTTTTTACTTCATTTTACAGGATGTGGACATCGCTAGCTGGGTCCAGCATTTTTGTCCATCCTTAAATGCCTGCCATTTCAGAGGGCATTTGAGAGTCTACCACATTGCTGTGGATCTGGAATGACGTGTAGGCCAGACTGGGTAAGGACTTCCTTCCCTCAGGGCCATACGTGAATGAGAGAGGTTTTATACGACAATCAACAATGGCTTCATGGTCATCATTAGACTTTAAATCGATCTGAGGGCTCAGCTGGGTGTCATACTAGTCATGATCTGGAGATGCCGGCGTTGGACTGGGGTAAACCCAGTAAGAAGTCTCACAACACCAGATTAAAGTTCAACAGGTTTATTTGGTAGCAAACACCACTAGCTTTCGGGGCTTTTCCCCTTCGTCAGGTGAGTGGGGAGTTCTGATGAAGGGGCAGAGCCCTGAAAGCTAGTGGTGTTTGCTACCAAATAAACCTGATGGACTTTAACCTGGTGTTGTGAGACTTCTTACTATGTCATACCGGTGGCAGCCACTGGCTCCCAGTAGCGCTGCTAAGTGCAGAAGAACTGCCAACCTCAGATCGGCTAGCAGCTGTCGGCAGGCGGGACTTCCCGCCATTGGCCTGTCAAGTGCCTGGCTGGCACAAGAAGTGATGGGCCATCCCAAAAAGAAGAGAAGTCAGCCGAGACACCCCCTTCCCCCATCCCCACCCCCTCAAACATCGTTTTCAGGATATTTTGTGTTTTTTTTTCAGCGCCTGCAGTATTTTGCTTTTTTGCATCAAGCGGCCTTTACCTGAGATGATCCGGTCAAATTGCACGGTTACAATACATTCAGAACAAATCCAGCACCTGAATGTTTGTGGATATTTACTGTTCCTTTAACAACTTTGTGGTTGCAATATTATCAGGATGACTTTCTGACCTTGCGTTTCCTGGTCAGGGAGACTTGTCTGCCAGGGGCACAATGAGAGAATCTGAGCGCATGCTGCCAGGGTTCTCTGATTATTAGTCCAAACCAGCATAAAATGACATATCACATTTCTGGTCAGTGTTTCCGATGGGTCTCTGCAACCAAAACAAAAGCAGAAAGTCAGGAAATATACAACTTAAAGCAAAATGATCTTTCAGTAACCCGAACATGATCTTCAAAACAGCTTACCGAGTCAGCACAGGGTCCCAGTCCCATTACTGACGCTGTATGTCCCATCCTGTACAAAACAACAAGGTTGCAGAGATTTGGAATTCTGATAACTTGGCGTAATTGTAATATATTCTTGCGTGCAATGGTAAATCAATACTGACCTTTGCTGAGAAAATAAACTCACACCTCGTTAAACATCAAACACGATGCCATATTTTAATCTATTGGGAGATGTCTCGCCATTAGAGTTTGCAGAGGAATGGAAGGGCAAGAAAGGTTAGATATGAAATACGAAAGGAGTGATGGGCCTGGAAGCAACACGTCAACTTGTGAGCTAAAAATAATTCGGAAAGGCAAATAGAAACTTCGAGCCAGCATGTTGTTTTGATAAAGGAAATGGCATAGGCAGAGTTACCTTCCCGAAAGCCTTTTTGCAGAGAAATTGTGAAACCTGCTGCTCTCTCCATTTTCCTTTCTTCACAGGTTTGTAGACTCCTGTTTTTTGAGGTTGCCATCTCCTCTTTATTACTTTAATAATCTCCTTAGTGAAACAATCTTTCAAAACCATCTCCAATAGCTTTTAAATTAACAAATAAAAATGTTCAAAGAAAGTGAGGTAAAAAATACTTTGCGCTTTAAAGGCCCTTGGGGATGAATTTACCAAAAAAAACTAAGTCCAGAGCAGGGCGGGAAAATGAGAGAGTTTCAGATACGTGTTTTTTTTGGCAAGGTCACCAGTTGAATCATATGCACTCAGTGCAAAAAAAATCCCCAGATCTGATTTCTGCCTGTAGGGGGAGTGGGTGGTGGCTAGACCACCTGAAAGCCGGTTGACAGCAACAGACGGTACAATTGCGCATGTGCAGTCTTCTGTGCTGACAGCAACAGAGACCTGGCTCTGCCTCTGCAGCTTCCAGGCAGGTTTCCGTGGATTCAACCCGGCAACACCCCATCCCTCATGCTACCTCGAGGCCCCACGGCTGATCACAAGCCACCACCCCCTTTCCCACCCGGGACAATCACCCACCCCACCCCTGCGCTCCACCCAGCCCAGGCCGATCACCACCCATTCCCCACCCCCTTCACACCACCCCCCACCCAACCCTCCTGGAAATGGATGTATTGGATATCCAATGCCAGTAAAATTGAGAGAGGCGAGAAATCGGGCGCAAACCTGATCTTCCGCCTCACCCTGCCCATCGGCCAGCAGGCCGCAATGGTAAGACTGCCGCCCACCTTGTGTTTTGTATTTCTCCCAGGAATGTCCTGGAGATGAATCTTTAATTCCGTGGAGACTACAGGCCAATGCTGGAGGGTTTTGCAACCAAAAACCAGATAGCAAATAAAATGCAGTTTGGCTTGAGCAGTAGCACTCCCAGCTCTCCACCAGAAGGGTCTGGTCTCATGTTCCAGTCCATAAAGTTGAGAACATGAGCTAGCTTGACACCTCAGTGCATCACTGAGGGAGTGCTGCAATAACAAAAGTGCCACCATTTGGATGGAACATTAAATTGATGTCTCTATCTAAATCTATAACCTAGCTCTGTTCAGATGAAAGGTCAAGATCTAGTGGGCTACTTAAAAAAAACAGCAAGAAATTCACCTAAATTATTGGCCAACATTCCTCCCTCAAATTAAGCAGCTAAATGGATGAAGTAGCCATTTGTCCCATTGGTATCTGTGAGCTCTTGCTGTATACAAACTGACTGTTGCTTACTTTAACATAACTACAATGCATTTCAACACTCTTTTTTGTATGTAAAGCACATGCATGCATTTTTGGGAGATGTAATATGAATGCAAGTACTCTCTGTTCTTCTCCACAAGACCTCATTCTGTTCAGAGCTCTGTAATATCAGCAAACAATTCAATTATCATTGCCTTATCCTTTGAAATGTTAAAGGGCATTGTCTTTTTTTGGTTTGATTTATTATTGTCACGTGTATTACTATACAGTGAAAAATATTGTTTCTTGCGCGCTATGCAGACAAAGCATACCGTTCATAGAGAAGGAAACGAGAGAGTGCAGAATGTAGTGTTATAGTCATAGGTAGGGTGCAGAGAAAGATTAACTTAATACGAGATAGTCTGATGGCAGCAGGGAAGAAGAGAGTTAGAATAGAGTTTTAGAAGCATAGAACAGGAGTAAAAGGTAGAATTAGAGGGCATGCTGGGGACACTTTGAAAGAAGTCACTTCGTTCTGGCGCCATCTTGAACCATATCTCTTTGAACATCTTTTCATTTGCTTCCAAGTGCATCATAGTGTGACACAAATCACATCGCAATGTCAGGGAAGGCAGTGACCTACTAGCATTATTGCTTGACTATTAATCCAGAAACTCAGTGAATGTTCTAGGGACCAGGGTTCGAATCCCGCCACGGCAGATGGTGGAATTTGAGCTCATAAAAAAAATCTGGAATTAAGAGTCTACCGTGAAACCATTGTTGATTATTAGAAAGCCCATCTGGTTCATTAATGTCCTTTAGGGGAGGAAATCTGCCGTCCTTACCCGGTCTGGCCTACATGTGACTCCAGGGCCACAGCAGTGTGGTTGATTCTCAACTGCCCTAGGGTTGGACAATAAATGCTGACCAGCCAGCGATGCCCATGTCCCACAAATAAATTTTAAAAAAGACACAAGGTGGCAAACATTAAGCTTGCACTTTCTCCTTCCCTGGCTTTCCCATTTCCCAGGAATATGTTTGTCAAATGATTTTCTGAAAAGCATTCTTCCTTTAATGTCAGACTGTCGTCAGCCCAGGAAACTGTGTGCTTCCTAATTCAGTTGGAATACTGCACTGCTGAAAATCCCTTTTTACTGTATTAATACTGTCAAAATGTCAAGCACAGATTTATTACAGTAATGCTATTTTGATCAGAGCAAATATGTCCTCGAAAAATTACGATATGAGAAATGAAAGCAATGAAAAAGCTTTTAAAGGCAACACTTTCACCCTCTCCCGAAACTCTCTTCTCCCCATTCTTCCTTCCTTCCTACTACAGTACAGAGAGAGAAAGGCAAATGGACTGTGGGATAGCTAGACAGTTGAATAAACAGACAATATCTATGGTATTTAACCATCTGAAACAAGAGAAATGCCCTTCTTAATTGCCAAAGCACACAATTAACATGCATCAGAATCTGAACTGGGCCAGCCGTAGAAAACACAGTGGCCACAGCAGGAGGACAGAGACCGGTTACTTGGTAACAAATTGCTCACCTTCTGGCCCCTTAATACCATTCCACCACCTACAAGGGTCCAGGAAGGAGTACACTGGATTATTAACCACTTCTCAGATGGGTCTCAGCAATAGTAAGAAGGGTGACAGCCACCAGAACAGGACACTTATTGAGTGTCAGCTCTTGGGTTTAAGGTCAGCTTCTCTGATGATTCAAATGACAAAATACCGCTGTCACCAAACTGAGCGTCTGCTCCCTCCTGTAATGGCAGTGTGGCTGTACAGGATACACTGCAACAACTCGCTCAGGCAGCACATTCCTCTCAAGCAAAAACCTCCATCACAGGAAGAACAAAAACACTCATGATGTGGGAACACCATCAATTCCCTTTCAAAGGACACACCAATGGGTGGCTTGGTGGCACAGTGATTAGCACCCTTGTCTCACAGTGCCCAGGACCCGGGTTTGATTCCCGGCTTAGGTCACTCCCTGTGTGGAGTTTGCATGTTCTCCCCGTGTCTGTGTGGGTTTCCTTTAGGTGCTCTGGTTTCCTCCCACAGTCTGAAAGACATGCTGGTTAGGTGCACTGGCCATGCTAACTTCTCCCTCACTGTACCGGAACAGGCGCCGGAGTATGGCGACAAGGGGATTTTGAAGTAACTTCATTGCAGTGTAAATGTAAGCCTACTTGTGTCTAATAAATAAACTTTACTTTAGAAAAGAAGTCTAACAAACAGGGTTAGATACTACGGAGCAATTAGACCAGGATGTTCAACAATAACTCAATCCCTAGTTTATCAAATATTCTGTTCTTGTATCTGTTTCCATTGTAAATTCTTATCTCCAAATTTGGAATAGAAACTGCCTATGTGAAGCTTGCCAGGCTGCAATGACACCTTCTACCCCAGCACCACCACTACCGAAAGAGTGCTATAGGGCACCATGCAGTACTTACATAGGCAGATTCCAGTATAAATGTGATAGATATGGGAAGAAGCCAAATCAAAGAGTAAGCTGAAATAAAATGTTTCAAATGTTGTTGGTTGCTCTTCCATTACCCTGAGCATGAGTGGCCAAGTATAGTCATTGAGTGAGGAGGTGTAAAACCATTAGACTACAGTACACAGGCATTATTCAATCCCCATTTTAAATCCGTACTATCTGCCCTTATTTTTCCTCTGCCATTATGGAGAAAGACTATAATTATAGGCTGGTAATTTTCATATGAACAGTTTCCATTATACACGCGAGTGCATAGGAATTCATAATGGAAAAACTAATTGACAGGAATGGCACACAGACGCAAGATGCCTTCATATAGTTGACAGATTATACAGATAATCGTTGTGAAAAAGGTGTTCAAGACATCCTGGCTTGTGAATTAGTGGGAGTCTGAGCCATGCAGCCCCAGTGACTGAAGCATAGCTTGTGTTCACAGTTTATGGGAGCTGTTAAATTAACAGTGCAATACCAATGGGAAACTGTCACACTTCAAAAATGCCAAGCAAGCATTTTAAATATATCTGCAATCAGATAACACAACCATTAACATGCTACACATTTAGTCCATTTACAGCCTAAATCTAGCATGTGAAATTGTAAATGTAGACGAGGTGTTCCAATCTGACACGCAGCAGCAACATCTGCCAGCTAATCCTCTGCAAGTTCCAAAGAAAAGGCCAAGTTTTTTCGTAAAGCATCAAGAAGTTGAGAGACATACCCAGAGTGCCCCCTAGTGTTGTTTTATATAAATACATCCAATGCCAAATGCAAATAGCTCAATGCCTCCATCCTACACTTGCCTCGAAGTTGAAGTGATTTTACTTGGCGAACGGGCTGATGGTGTTATACAGACTACATCACTCTCCCTCCCTTCTATCTCCTCTGAATAGAAGACAGATTATGATATCACTGCTGCCTCACAGAGCCAGGGACCCGGGTTCAATTCCTGGCTTGGGTAACTGTCTGTGTGGAGTTTGCATGTTCTCCCCATGCCTGCGTGGGTTTCGTCTGGGTGCTCTGGTTTCCTCCCACAGTCCAAAGATGAGCAAGTTAGGTGGATTGGCCATGCTAAATTTCCCCCTAGTGTCGGGGGGAACTAGCTAAGTTACATGCATGCAGTTGTGGGGAAAGGATCTGGGTGGGTTGTGGTCGGTGCAGACTTGATGGGCTGAATGGCCTCCTTCTGCACTGTAGGATTCTATGATTCTATGATGAGAAGGCAGATTATTATTATTATAACAATTTGCCCAATCCACCAACCCATCAATGTCATTTAGTAGATTATAGCAATCCTCTACACTATCCGCTACACGGCCAATTTTTGGGTCATCTGCAAATTTCCCAATCATGCCCCTCACATTCAAGGAGTGGCACGGTGGCACGGTGGTTAGCACTGCTGCCTCACAGCGCCAGAGACTCGGGTTCGATTCCCGACTTGGGTCACTGTCTGTGTAGAGTCTGCACATTCTCCTCATATCTGTGCGGGTTTCCACCGGGTACTCTGGTTTCCTCCCACAGTCTGAAGGACGTGTTGGTTAGGTATTTTGGCCATGCTAAATTCTCCTTTAGTGTACCCAAACAGGTGCTGGAGTGTGGCGACTAGGGGATTTTCACAGTAACTTCATTACAATGTTAATACAAGTCCACTGATAGCACTAATATTTTTTATAAATTAAATTAATTCCAGATCATTAATATATAACACAAACCTCAGGGCGTCCAACACTGAGCCCTGCAGAACACCACTTGGAACATCTTTCCATTTGCAAGGGCTCTTCTTATCCTGTTATTAAGCCAACTTTGGATCCAATTCGCCACATTATCCTATATCCAATGGGCTTTTACTTTTTTGACCAGTCTGCCATGTGGGACTTGTCAAAAGCCTTATTAAAATCTATGTAGGCAATATCCATTGCACTATCCTTACAGGGCTTTGTTAAGGGAAGTTTACGCCTTACAAATTTGATTGATTTCTTTGAGGAAGTGACAAGGAGGATCGAAAAGGGTAGTGCAATGGATATTGTCTACACAGATTTTAATAAGGCGTTTGACAAGGTCCCATATGGCAGACTGGTCAAAAAAGTAAAAGTCCATGGGATATCGGGTAATGTGGCGAATTGATTCCAAAGTTGGCTTAGTAACAGGATAAAAAGGGTAATGGCTGCCCTTGTAAATGGAAAGCGGTTCTAAGTGGTGTTCTGCAGGGCTCAGTGTTAGGCGCCCTGCTGTTTGTGTTATATATTAATGATATGGACTTAATTTAATTTATAAAAAAATTAGTGTTACCAGTGGGCTTGCATTAATACTGTAATGAAGTTACTGTGAAAATCCCCTAGTCGCCACACTGCAGCACACTGAGGGAGAGTTTAGCATGGCCAACATACTGAACCAACACATCTTTCAGACTGTGGGAGGAAACTAGAGCACCCAGAGGAAACTCATGCAGACACGAGGAGAATGTGCAGATTCCACACAGACAGTGACCATCGAAGTAAGACTAACTAGCCTATAATTGGTTGGCATTTCCTTTGTACACTTTTTAAACAACGGAACCACATTTATAGAATCCACAGAATCTCAACAGTGCAGAAGGAGGCTTTCTGGACAAGTTTACATTCCTCCAGTCCTCCGACATTTCACCTGTGCCTAGTGAAGGCTGGAAAAAATCCTCAGAACATTTGCTATTTCCTCCCGCATCACTTTCAACACCCTAATGAACAATCTTGACAACTTATCCACTTTCAGAGTTCTAACTCCTCTAACACTTCCCCTCTCATTATGGTTATTTTATCCAATGTTTCACACCACTTCTCTTGGATTACTATATTTACATCATCCCTTTCCTTTGTGAATACGGAGATAAAATTTATCTCTTCTCATATCCTCTGCATCTACATACAAGTTCCATTCTCCATCTCTGATCTTTTTCCTTAACTATCAGCTATTTACCATTTATATAGATGATCTGGAGGAGGGAACCGAGTGTAGGGTGTCGAAATTTGCTGATGACACTAAGATTGGGGGAAAGGCAAATTGTGCGGAGGGTGGGGAGAGTCTGCAGAAGGATCTAGATAGGCTGGGCGAATGGGCCAGGAAATGGCAAATGGAATTTAATGTTGGCAAGTGTGAGGTGGTCCACTTTGGTAGGAAGAATGGTAGGAAGGACTATTACTTACGTGGCGAAAAACTGCAGCAGGCGACGGTGCAGAGGGACCTCGGGGTCCTTGTGCATGAGTCGCAAAAACCCAGCCTGCAAGTGCAGCAGGTGGTCAGGAAGGCGAATGGGATGCTGGCCTTCATAGCGAGGGGGATTGAATATAAAAGTAGGGAGGTCTTGCTGCAGCTGTATAGGGCATTGGTGAGGCCGCAGCTGGAGTACTGTGTGCAGTTTTGGGCGCCGCACCTGCGCAAGGATATTTTGGCCCTGGAGGGAGTGCAGAGGAGGTTTACTAGGCTGATACCGGAGTTGAGGGGGTTGAGCTATGAGGAGAGGCTGAATAAACTAGGCTTGTACTCGTTAGAGTTTAGAAGAATGAGGGGAGATCTCATTGAGACGTATAAGATGATGAATGGGATGGATAGGATAGAGGTGGAAAGACTCTTCCCGCTGAAAAAAGACAGTAGGACTAGGGGGCACAGCCTCAAGATAAAGGGGGGGCGGTTCAGAACGGAGTTGAGGAGGAACTTCTTCACTCAAAGGGTGGTGAATCTCTGGAATTCTCTGCCCGTTGAAGTGGTGGAGGCTGCCTCGCTAAATATTTTTAAGAAGCGGGTTGATGGGTTTTTGATAAGAGAGGGGATTAAGGGTTATGGGGAGAGGGCGGGAAAGTGGAACTGAGCCACGACAGATCAGCCATGATCTTATTGAATGGCGGGGCAGGCTCGAAGGGCCAGATGGCCTACTCCTGCTCCTATTTCTTATGTTCTTATGTTCTTATGTTCTTTATATCCTGGTATTATATACTGGGTTTCCCTTAATCTTTCTTGCTAGTATTTTTTCATGCCCTCTTTTTGATTTCCTTATTTCTTTTTTCACTTGATCCCTGTACTTTCTATCCTCCTCTAGGCTATCAGCAGTGTTGAGTTTTTTGTGACTATCATAAGCTTTCTTTTTCTGCTAGATCTTCCCCTGTTTTTTTCATTGAAGCCTAGATTTGACAGTACCATTCTTATTTTTGGAAGGGACATATCTGTCTTGTACCCTAAGGATCTCACTAATTAGTGCTTCCCACTGGTTTACCTTTTGAGGTCTTGTCCTGCCAAATCACTTCTCAGTTTTGTAAAACTTGCCTTCCCCAGTTTAAAACTTTTACTCCTGATTTATCTCTGTCCTTTTCCATAATAATTCTAAATCGAACCAAATTTTGGATACTATCCCCGATATGGGGGCGACACGGTGGCACAGCATTAGCACTGCTGCCACACAGCGCCAGGGACTTGGATTCAACTCCCGGCTTGGGTCACCGTCTGTGTGGAGTTTGCACATTCTCCCCGTGTCTGCGTGGTTTCCTCCAGATACTCCAGTTTTGTCCCACAGTCCAAAAATGTGCAGGTAAGGTGGATTGGCCATGCTAAATTGACCCTTAATGTCAGAGGAACTAACTAGGATAAATGTATGGGGTTGCAGAAATAAGGCCTGGATGGGACTGCTGGCTGAATGGCCTCCTTCTGCACTGTAAGATTCTATGATTCTAGGGTCGCCCATTTCACCCACTTGCCCATCTTCATTTCCAAAGACTAAATTTAGAATTGTGTCTCGTCTCGTTGAGCTTATCACTGTTTGAAAATAATTCCTGAACACAGGAGATGAATTTTACACCCTTATATTGTTTGAATCATAGTTGATATTGGGAGAGTTAAAATCTTGTACTATTATTGCCTACTTATTCCCACAGGCAGAAATTTGTTTACATGTATGTTCTTCTATGCCTCTCACTATTCGGGTGTCTGTAGTACACTTCTGGTAAAGTGACTGTCCTTTCTTTTATTCCTAATTTCAACCCATAAGGCCTCATTTTTTGACCCATTTAGTATATTTTTAGTACTTTTCAGGACATTATTTCTAATCAAAAAGCCAATTCAAATTAAGTCCAATCATGGTCCCCACATGGGGGACAAACCCAATCCAAGCTGACAAGACAAGACATTGCTCAATCAAGCAAGATCCAAGCTGACATGTCAAGATATTGAATTCCATCTTGGGCTCGATCAAACAAGATCCAAGCTGACAAGATAAGGCATTGCACTCCCTCCTGGGCTTGATCTAATGCTTCATCTTAGCCAAAAGAGTGGCATGGTGGAACAGTGGTTAGTACTGCTGCCTCACAGCTCCAGGGACCTGCGTTCAATTCTCAGCTTGGGTCATTGTCTGTGTGGAGTTTGCACATATTCTCCCTATGTCAGCCTGCTCCCAGCTTCCTCCCACAGTCCAACAAATGTGGATTAGGTTGATTGGCCATGCTAAATTACCCCTTAATGTCCCGAGATGTGAATGCTAGAGGGATTAGCTGGGTAACATGTGGGATTTTGATGATAGGGCCTGGGTGGTTTTGTTGTCGGTGCAGACTTGATGGGCTGAATGGCCTCCTTCTGCACTGTAGGGTTTGTATGTGAAAAGGCCGAGATGACTATGAAATATTGCATCCAACCATAACATTTCACACATATGCAATGACGTCAAAACACACACCCAACATTCTCTCGTACAATTTCACATATGTTCGGGTCTGACGCACGCATGCACTAAAATCATGTCAAATTCTGCTCGCGATTGCAGAATGTGAGGCACGGAAAGGTTCATCTTAGATCTGGTATTGAATAATGTGAATGGGAAATCAAAAAATGGAATTGATAACGATGAGAATCTCTGGGCTTCTGAACACCAACATCAGGCCAAAATGCGGATCAGAAGCTGACGCTAGTTGGAATTCTCCAACTTCGCCCATGACTGGGATTCTCCAGCCCTGCTGCAGTGAATGGAGATTTGGCTGAGCACCAGATTTTCCGTTCTTGCTGGCAGTGATGCGATTCTGGAGAATTGCATCCATTGTGTGGAAAACAGTCACTGATTGTGATTTTCTCCACGTTGGCCAATTAATGGCCAGTGGGAGACCTCGCCATCTTATTGAGGAGGGTGGTGGGTAGGGTCTTGAAGCTGGATGACCAATCAGAGGCCTTCCAGCTTGAAAGCAGCAGCAGGATGCCAAAGTGGGAGAAGGTGCATCAAAATCAAGGTGTTCTTCAACCTCTTTGTAAAATTTGAAATGCTAACTAGGCCTTTGCCTCTTATTTATTGCCCCAGACTGCCTCCATTCGCAGCCTCAGTGGGGGCAAAAAATTGTGACCTCTAATTTACAAAAAGACACAGAACATTACAGCACATTAATGCCAACAAAATGAAGGAGATTGTCATCGACTTCAGGAAGCGTAAAGGAGAACATGCCCCTGTATACATCAATGGGGATGAAGTAGAAACAGTCAAGAGCTTCAAGTTTTTAGATGTCCAGGTCACCAACAATCTGTCCTAGTCCCGCCATGCTGACACTATAGTTAAGAAAGCCCACCAACGCCTCCACTTTCTTGGAAGACTAAGGAAATTTGGCATGTCATCTACAACTCTCACCAACTTTTACAGAAGCACATAGAAAGTATTCTTTCTGGTTGCATCACAGCTTGGTATGGTTCCTGCTCTGCCCAAGACCGCAAGGAGCTACAAAAGGTCGTGAATGTAGTCCAATCCATCACGCAAACCAGCCTCCCATCCATTGATTTTGTCCACACTTCAGGCTGCCTCGGCAAAGCAGCCAGCATAATTAAGGACCCCACACACACCTTCCACCTTCTTCAGTCGGAAAAAAGATATAAAAGTCTGAGGTCATGTACCAACCGACTCAAGAGCAGCTTCTTCCCTGCTGCGGTCAGACCTTTGAATGGATTACCTTGCAATAAGTTGATCTTTCTCTACACCCTAACTATGACTGTGACACTACATTTCGTACGCTCTCATTTCCTTCTCTATGAACGGTATGATTTGTCTGTATAACGCGCAAGGAACAATATTTTTCACTGTATGTTGATACATGTGACAATAATAAATCAAATCAAAGCTGCCACCTTCTTTCTAATTCCAGATGCCAGGGAACATACCTTTGTATTTGAGGGGTTGCCATAATCTGCAACCGAGCCAATCCCATTAATTCCCAGGAAGAGCCCATCCATCAGAAAGTCATAAGTGGAAATCTGTTTAAATGTTTAATAGCTGTCCAAGACATCTGAGCTTGGTCACATGAGGGTGCAATAGAGTTCACGAGAAATGGAATGAAATAAGTCCAGGTGAAGAAACTAAGCTGTGAAGAAACAACTAGATCTCAACGTACCCCAATTTTCCCCCCACCCACCTAGGAATTTACATTAGGCAGATAAGAGAAGTGACTTTAAAGTTGACTTTTGGATTTCAACAGAATTTGGGAGATCATAAATATGTGAAGCAAAAGCATCAGTTTACTTTGTAAATATAGGAGTCGAAAAGTAACATAAAAAACAAGGTTGATCAATTCTGGGAAGAGGAATTTCTAGCAGGCTGTATAAAAATGAGTAGAAGATCCAAGGAGAAACAGGTGTATTTAAAGTGCAAATGAAGGCTATTGTCGTGCAGCTATGAGATCTTGATGAAGACAGAGTGTGCTGGAGCCAGATTTGTGAATATCAGCTGCCTCCTCCCTCAGAGAGGAAAAGCCTGTGTAAGATTTCTCCTGAGTAGCAGGGCACTGTCTGGTAATATTGCTGGAATTTATAGATTAAAAATCCCTGAGGACTGTTGCCATCAAAAGGCGGTTTAGCTCTGAGTTCATTTAAGTCAAATCATTCAGGGAATGTTGACAGGAGTACTGTGAACTATGTAAAGGTGGTCTTGTGTCTTTAAGTGTTACCTTCTTTCTTTCCTTTATTTTAATACATGATTAAATTTAGTATTTAAATTGTCACTCGAGGTCTGACATTTACTTATCTTGGCTTCAGAGACCTCCTCATAATATACAAATTGCAAACTGCTGTGGCAGTTTGTTTCAAGTTTCCTGTTGGGGTTTGGGCAGATGGGCGTTTACCATCTGCCATGTCATAACAAAGAGGCACTGTAGCCAATTTCATCAGCCTTGTGTCCCACAGGTGACTGCAGTTACCAGACTAAGTGCCTCTTAAATGTTTGGGAAAAGTTGCATGTATCAAACTCCAACCCATGTCTTGAGCATGCACAAAAAAAACCCAGTTTAAGATGTTCCACTTGTATCTAAATATCTGGACTATTAAATCAATATCTAACTACCCAACAGTTTCTTTAACAGCTAGCTGTAATTAGACATGCTTTAAAAAACAAAGAAAGCAGTTGTTCCCCAAGGACCATTAATTAAAAACTGCAACAGATCATTAAGCTTTTCCATGGATCGGCAAAGAAGGGAAGCAGATTTATTAAAATACTGATCTTCCCCAAAGAATCTGTTAGTGAAATGCTGCCCGGTATGGTGCTGTGCTGGACAATGGGATATTGAAAGAATCATTGTTTTTGCACAGTGGTGCCTGTAATGGAGGAAGAAACAAATTGAATAATAAATTTCAAAATATCAGGATATATATTTGGAAATAAATAATTTGCAAGGCTGTGAATAAAGATTGGAAAAAGTGGAACTAATTGGATTGCTCTGACCAGGAGTCCACCAATGTCGGAAATTTAGCGCATCCACTGCGATTCTCAGCAATTTTTACAGATGCACCATATAAAACATCCTTTCCAGATGTATCACAACTTGGTATGGCTCCTGGTCTGACCAAGACTTGAAGAAACTACAAAGAACGAAGCCCAGTCCATCCATCCCAACCACTGACTCCGTCTACACTTCTTGTTGCGTAATCAAGGACCCCACTCACCCCAGACATTTCCTCTTCCACCTTCTTCTGTCTGGAAAAAGATATAGAGATCTGAAGTCACATACCAACCGACTCAAGAACAGCTTCTTCCCTGCTGCCATCAAACTTTTGAATGGCCCTACCATATATTAAACTGATCCTTCTCTACCCCTATCATTAACTGCAACATTATTTTCTGCGCCCCCTTCTTTCCTTTTCTCCTATGTACTCTATGAATAGTATGCTTTGTCTCTATAGCTCGCAAGAAACAATACTTTCACTGTATCCCCATACATGTGACAACAATAAATCAAATCAAGGTGCAGTCAACTGAGTGGCCTCCTTTTGATTTCAGACATGTCATGGATTTCACCGCGAAAAGCATGGCCTGAGCCTGCACTGGCAAACAACAGGATCAGGGGAGCGGCACGGTGGCACAGTGGTTTGCACTGCTGCCTCACAGTGCCAGGGCCCACTTTCGATTCCCAACTTGGATCATTGTCTGTGCGGAGTCTGCACATTCTCCCAGTGTCTGCATGGGTTTCCCTCGGGTGCTCAGGTTTCCTCCCACAGTCTGAAAGGCGTGGTGGCTAGGTGGATTAGCCATGCTAAATTCTCCCTCAGTGTACTGAACAGGCACCAGACTGTGGTGACTAAGGGGATTTTGACAGTAACTTCATTGCAGTGTTAATGTTAACCTACTTGTGACAGTCAATAAATAAACTTTAAAACCCTCAGCATGAGAACCACAGAGGGGGGGCCTTACCACTGAGGGTGGTGGCTGGAGTGGTTGGGGAGAGGGGAAGGGGAGAGGGGAAGGGGAGAGGGGAAGGAGCTCCTAAGGGCCATGAAGGAAGTAAAATCCCGGGATTGTGGTAAATGTGTTAATTGACCTCTTGCCCCCAGATCAACCACCACTGAGCTGCTGCCATTCCCTTTTTTGGGAATACCCCAAAGCAGCAGGAAGATATCAGGCTTCCCACCAGACACCTCCTGCTGCCATTTTACCAGCCCTCCTGCCTCCTAACCTTGTCCAGAGGGCTCCTCCCAAGCTAATCTAGATAAAGAGTCAGCTAGAGTGGGACTAGGGGGTGGAATTCCTGAGTCTTGTCATTCCTCAGTGGAAGTAAGAAGCTCCATGGCTTTGAGAATTAACGTGCGTCCCACACATTTTGCTGGGATCAGCACTGCCACTAGAGGGGGAAGTTGCTGGAGTAACTGGGGAGGGAAGGGTCTTGATCACAGAGGGTGGAGTTACTTGGCAGGAGTGGGCGGGGCAGAGAGGGGGGTCGTGGATGATAAGGGTCGACGAGGGGAGTGAAATTTGAGGAAAAACCTTTTTGCCCGGAGGGTGGTGGGAATCTGTAACCAGCTGCCTGGAAGGATGGTAGAAAGAGGAACCCTTTAAGAAGCATTTGGATAAGCACTGGAAATATCACAGCGTACACAGCAACAGACCAAGTGTTGGAAAATGGGATTAGAATAGCCTGATGGCCGGCACTAACCCAATGGGCCGAAGGGCCCCTTTTTGTGCTGTAAAACTCTATAGGCTGAATTTTCCAGCCACACTCACCCCAATATCAGAAATTCCCGCTCGAGGTCAATGGAGTCATAGGTATTCATATGAATGTATTCATATATATTTATATATATTCAGGTATCTGCCACCCCGCCCTTCTAGATGGTAGTGGTCTTGGGTTTGGAAGGTGCTGCATAAGAAACCTTGGTGAGTTCTGTCAGTGCACCTTGTAGATGGTATATATTCATATGAATAAAGCGAGTCAGAGGGTTTGACAGCATTGTGACATTCCCCAAAGTACTGGGAGTGATAGGCTGCACACATGTGGCCATTAAGTTGCCTGTAAGTCATCCAGGAGTAAGAGGTCTAACCATATCTCCTTGACATTCAATGGCATTAACTTTACTGAATCCCCCACTATCCACATCCTGGGAGGTTACCATTCACCAAAACCTGAACTGGGACAGCCATATAAATTCTGTGCCTACAAGAGCAGGCCAAAGGCTAGGAATCATAACCTGGGCAAAAGAGCTGAATGCTATATGTGAGGTGAGAGTGACCTCAAGGCAGGTGTGACCGGGTATGGCATCAAGGAACCCCAACAAAACTGGAGTAAATAGGAACAGGATGTAATTCTCCATTGATTGGAACCATACTAGCACATTATTGGAGTTAGTCATTTCGGTCCGAGGACATTATTGCAGGAGTTCCTCAGGGTAATGTTCTCAGCCTAACCATCTTCAGTTGCTCCATCATAAGGTCATAAATGGGATTATTTGCTGATGACTGCGCAATGTTCAGCACTATTCACAACTCCTCAGATACTGAAGCAGTCCATGCCCAATTGCAGCAAGACCCAAACAAAATCCAGGGCTTGGACTGGCAAGTGCCAAATAACATTCATGCCACACAATTGTCAGGCAATGACTATCTCCAACAAGAGACCTTTAACCAACGCCCCTTGATATTCAATAGCATTATCATTGCCAATGCCCCCATTATCAATATCCTGGGGGTTGCCAAAGACCAAAAACTGAAGTGGACTAGACGTATAAATACTGTGGCTACCAGAGCAGATCAAAAGCTAGGAATTTTGTGGCATGTAACTCACTTCCTGACTCCCCAAAGCTTGTCCACCATCTACAAGGCACAAGTCAGGAGTGTAATGGAATACTGTCCACTTGCCTGGTGAATACTGTTCCAATTAAACTCAAGAAGCTCAACACCATCGAGGAAGAGCAGCCCACTTGATTGATTCCCTTTCCACAAACATTCAATCCCTCTGCCACTAGTTAACAGTCGCAGCCTTGTATACCATCTACATGATGCACTGACCGAACTCACCAAGGTTTCTTATGCAGCACCTTCCAAACCCAAGACCACTACCATCTAGAAGGGCGGGGCAGCAGATACCTGGGAACACCTCCACTTGTAGGTTCCGTTCCAATCATTCACCATTCTAGCTCGGAAGTTTATTCCCAATCCTTCACAGTGGGTGTACCTACACCTCAGCAGTGGAAGGAGACGGCTCATCACCACCTTCTGAAGGGCAACTAGGGATGGGTAATAAATCCTGGCCTAGCCGATGACTCCCATATCCCGTAAATGAATTTTCAAAAAATTTCAAACCCCATTCCAGCTGAAACAGAAAATGCTGGAAAATATCAGCAGGTCCAACAGGGAGAGAGAATAGATCTAATGTTTCAAGTCTGGATAATCCTTCGTCAGAGGTGAAAGCAAAGAAAAACAGAAAAGATTCATACTATGAGGGTGGGAGTTGGGGGGTTTTAAAAGGACAATGGGAATGTAAATGAGGATAAAGTCAGCTGAGAGAGATGCTAAAAGTGTCCATTAAGAGATCAGAATGTGAGAATGGCAGAACAGAGGTCCGGATGGTTAAGGCAGTTGGCCTGAGAAAGGAGAGGGGGTTGAGGGGGATGGGGGGGTTGCCAGAAAGAAGAGCAAAAATGGAGAAGTGGAGAGACCATAGACTGGGTGATCACTTTGCCGAACACCTTCGGTCCATCCAGGACCCAGACCTTCCTGTCGCTTGCCACTTCAACACACCACCCTGCTCTCCTGTCCACATGTCCATCCTTGGCCTTTTGCAATGCTCCAGTGAACACCAACGCAAATTAGAGGAACAGCAACTTATCTTCCGATTGGGCAGTTTACAGCCTTCCAGACTGAACACTGAGTTCAACAACTTCAGAGTGTGAACTCTCTCCTCCACCTTCACCCCTTTTCCATTTATTTCATTTCATTCTGTTCCTTCTTTTCATCTCACTCATCCATTTTGATCATCCTTCTTTCTCCCTTCCATTTTTCCACTGTCCATTCCCGCTCTCCTTCCTGCCCCACCCCCGCTTATCCCCAACCCCATTTTCTTCAGGCCAACTGCCTTAACCATCTGTCCCTCTATTCTGCCATTCTCACATTCTGATCTCTTAATGGACGCTTTTAGCATCTCTCTCAGCTTTATCCTCACTTACGTTCCTTTGTCCTTTTACAGTCTCTCTTCCCACACTCAGTATAAATCTTTTCTGATTTTCTGTGCCCTCAGCTCTGACGAAGAGTCTTCCAGAATCGAAACATGGGCTCAATCCTCTCTCCCTGGATGCTGTCAGACCTACTGAGGATTTTGCAGCATTTTCTACTTTTGTTGCCATTTCCAGTATATTTTAACTCATTCCAGCTAAGGAAGGTTAGGGGCCTACACCTCCTCAACCCATTGAATATTTGCTGCGGTTTCCATGGTTCAGCGAATAATCACCTATGTCCTGTCTTCAGACTGAGAGACGGAGGTACGTAGCAGTGAATGATAGACACTCACCAATATCTTGTGTAAGTATCCGATGATCAACAAGAATTATGTCAATCTCAATTAGTCACTTAAAGGTTATACATGGAAGGTGAAGCTTCACAGCTTTCCAAACTTCTTCCACGTTGGAACAGAAGTTGCTATTCACTAATGTTGTGTAGATGATCACGTTTTGCATACACCCACAGTTCTGGATAGTGCTTCACAGTGAGTGATTATAGCCAAACCCAGCTAGAGGAATCTGACGCATCCAGCTTGGCCACATTTTAACACTGAGCATATAAAATCAGAAAGGGTGTGAGATCAGGTGGAGGCCTGAATTTTGGGCACATGTGAATTGGGCGTGACCTCCTCTTTCACCCACAATATCATGCGCGCTGGATAGTTACAGGCCAGTCAGCATGGAATGTGGCCCCACACTTGAGAAGGGCAAAATCAGTCTGCATTTGTTTCCTGTTTTGTGCAGTGAGTTTAAATTAATTTAATCACGCTTCTGTTTATTTGTATATACCCCAAGTTAGTTGTGCTTCAACTTGGGATCTATCCAAAGACAAGGGAACAGGCTTTCTGAATGTCCAGAAACAAACTGCTCAAATGGGACAGTCCAATAAAGACAAAGGCATGAAAATGATTGGGTTGTCAGTCTTTCAGGGTTCATATTGCTCAGGCTGCAAGTCACAGCTGGACAGCCTGGTCTTTAGGGACGAAAGTTTTGTTTGCTTGGATATGATGGCATTAGAAAGGGTGCAGAAGAGATTCACCAGGATGTTGCCTGGGCTGGAGGGTTTCAGCTATGGAGAGAGGCTGATTATGTTGGGGCTGTTCTCCTTAGAGCAGAGAAGGCTGAGGAAAGGTCTGATTGAGCTGTGCAAAATTATGAAGAACATAGATAAGGTAGATAGGAAGAAACCTTTCCCCTTAGAAGAGGGGTCAATAAACAGGGGGGGGTTTAAGGTAAGGGACAGAAGATTTAGAGAGGTTTTGAGAAAAAACCTTTCACCCAGAGTTTGGTGGGAATCTGGAACTAATGCCTAAAGATGTGAGAGAGATGGGATCCCCTATAACATTGAAGAAGCATTTCAATGAGCACTTGAAACACCATAGCATACAAGGCCATAGACTACGTGCTGGCAAATGGGATTGGAATAAATGGATGATAACTGGCGCAAACACAAAAGGCCTCTTTCTGTGCTGTAACTCTCTATGACTCTATGACTATGACTCAAAACAACGTGAACAATTCTTGTCAGAGTGTCTAACACTGTATGTGGAGTCTTCCCCTGTGCAATATGTTTTATTCTAGATAGCCAGGTGGTGAAGGATAGAATTGAAGCCTAACTTTCACACACATAAGCTTTTCTTTATTTACAGAAACAGACATTACTAACGCGCGCCTCCAAACTTAACCACTACAGTTTCAATAAGTTCTACTTATTGGAACATCAGTGAATCTGCAGCTAATTCCAACCAACAGAATACAATTAACTCAATTAATGCACAATAAACAATAGGTGGCCTCATTTGAAGCTTTTCTTTTATATTTGCAATGGTTTCACTGGGTGTGAATTTTTTTTCACGTGCATAGATTCAGCTTGAAAAAAGCACAGAAGTTCTTGATTTGATTTGATTTATTATTGTCACATGTAGTAGTACACACTGAAAAGTATTGTTTCTTGCAAGCTATATAGGCAAAACATCCAGTCCATAGAGTACATAGGGGAGAAGGAAAGAAGAGATGCAGAAAATAGTGTTATAGTCACAGGTAGGATGTAGAGAAAGAACATATTAATATAAGGTAGGTCCATTCAAAAGTCTGCTTGCAGCAGGAATGTGATTTCAGTATCTTTTTTGTATCTTTTTCCCAACAGAAGAAGGTGGAAGAGAGAATGTCCAGGGTGCATAGGGTCCTTGATTATGCTGGCTGCTTTTTTAAGGGAGGGCGAAGTGTAGATGGAGTCCATGGATAGGAGGATGGTTTGCATGATGGACTGGGCTTCATTTACTTTGTAGTTTCTTGCAGTCTTGAATTTCGTTCACAACCCTTTGGAGTTTATTGCGGTTTTAAACTTCAAACCAATCTAGCAACTCAAGACTGGACATCCGTGAAGTGCTGTGGGCCATCAACAGCAGTGGACCTGTACTCCAGCACAATCTGCAATCTCATGGCCAACGTATCTCCCACCCAACCATTACCATCAAGCCAGGGGATCAACTCTGGCTCTATGGAGAGTGCAGGAGGGCCTGCCAGGAGCAACACCAGGCATATCTAAAAATGAGGTGTCAACCTGGTGAAGCTAACAAGCAGGACTACTTGCCTGCCAAACAGAGAAAACAGCAAGTGATAGACAGAACTAAACAATCCCATAGCCAATGGATCAGATCTAAGCTCTGCAGTCCCGCCACATTGTGTCGTGAATGGTGGTGGACAATTAAACAACTCACTGGAGGAGGAGGCTCCAAAATATCCCCATCCTCAAAGATGGAGGAGCTCAGCACATCAGTGCAAAAGATAAGGCTGAAGCATTCACACTAATCTTCAGCCAGAAGTGCGAGTGGATGATCAATCTCGACCTCCTCCAGTGGTCCCCAGCATCTCAGGTGCCAGTCTCCAGTCACTTCGATTCACTCCACGTGATATCAAGAAATGTTTGGAGGAACTGGATACTGCAAAGGCAATGGGCCCTATAACATTCCAGCAATAGTACTGAAGACATGCTCCAGAACTTGCCATTCCCCTAACAAAGCTCTTCCAGTACAGTTACAACACTGGCATCTACCCAACAATGTGAAAAGTTGTTCAGTTATGTCCTATACACAAAGAAGTAGGACCAATCCAACCCAGCCAATTACCACCCAATCAAGCTATACTCAATCATCAGGAAAGTGATGGAAGGGGTCATCAACGGTGCTGTCAAGCAGCACTTGCTCAACAATAACCTGCTTAGTGATGCCCAGTTTGGGTTTTGCCAGGGTCAGTCAGCTCCTGACCTCATGACAGCCTTGGTTCAATCGTGGACAAAAGAGCTGAGGTCCAGTGGTTTGGTGAGCATGACAGCCCTTGACATCAAGGCCACATTGGACTGAGTGTGGCATCAAGGAGCCCAAGCAAAACTGGAATCAATGGGTATCAGAGGGCAAACACTCCACTGGTTGGAGTCATATCTGGTACATAGGAAGATGGTTGTTGTTGTGGAGGGTCAGTTATCTCAGCTCCAGAACATTTCCTCAGGAGTCTCTCAGGGTAGTGTCCTAGGCCCAACAATCTTCAGCTGATCATCAATTACCTTCCCTCCATCATAAGGTCGGAAGTGGGGAGGTTTGCCAGTGACTGCACAATGTTCAGCGCCAGTCGCGACTCCCCAGATACTAAAGCAGTCCATGTTCAAATGTAACAAGATCTGGACAACATCCAGGCATCACCAATAAAAGACACTCTAACCACCACCCATTGACATTCAGTGGTGTAACCATCACAGAACCTCCCCCCCCCACCACTGTCAACACCCTTGGAGTTGCTATTGACCATAAACTCAACTGGACTCACCACATAAACACAATGGCTACAAGAGCAGGTCAGAGGCTAGGAATACTGCAATGAGTAACTCACCTCATGTCTCCCCAAAGCCTATCCACCATCTACAAGGCACAAGTCAGGAGTGTGATGGAATACTCCCCACTTGCCTGGATGGGTGCAGCTCCAATAACACTCAAGAACCTTGGCAACTTCCAGAACAAAGCAGCCTGCTTGATTGGCACCACATATGCAAATATCCACTCCCTTCACCACCGACACTCAGTAGGAGCAGTGTGTGCAGCAATTCACCAAAGATCCTTCCAAACCCATGACCACTTCCATCTAGAAGGACAAGGGCTGCAATTACATGGGAACATCACCACCTGCAAGTTCCCCTCCAAGCAAGTCATCATCCTGACTTGGAAATATATTGCCATTCCTTCATAGTCTCTGGGTCAAAAGCATGGAATTTCCTCCCTAACGGCATTGTGGGTCAACCCACAGAACATGGACTGCAGCAATTCAAGAAGGCAGCTCACCACTACTATCTCAAGGGCAACTAGGGATGGCTAATAAATACTGACTAGCCAGCAACACTCATATCCCATGAATGAATATAAAGGAACAGAGGAGGAGCCATACCAATCTATGATACAACCAAAAAGAATGCTTTCTACAGTGCATCTGTAAAAGTTGGTGAAAGTTGTAGCAGACATGCCAAATTTTCATAACTGTTATTACAATCACATGTCAATGATGAATTTTTAGGCTCTGGAACCACACCAAGACCCAGCTGAGATCCTCAACCTGAGCATACCTACAGAGTAATTAACACGTCTAACAGTAACTTCATTTCAGTGTTAGTGTAAGCCTACTTGTGACACTAACAAATAAATTTTAATATACAAAGTTCTGAATAACTACACTCCATGAAAACTCCATTTGTCTACATAAAACGAAATACTACTGGAAGGAAGGGGGTGAGAGGCAGTAGGGGAAAAGAGAGCACCCACGATAAGTTTGCTAATGTCCCCCAGTGTTTTCCTGAAGTCACTGGGAATTAAAGATTGATTCCCAGGATACTTCACACAATCAACTCTGTGAGAAAAATTATAAGGATACCATTAAAAATAATTGCATGTGTTTTCATTTAATTTCCTTTCGATATCTATCAACTTTTAAAACATATTGGAGGCAGAATGACTGAGAGTCAAGCATCATCCAATCAGAGTCTGCTTGCCTTCCAATTGGATGTTCAGAGGATGGACATGTCGGGCAGCCAATGGCAGCAATGTGAAGGCGGGGCAGATGGAGACCACGGACAGGAGTATGAAGAATCCGCGCTGTTCACTCAAACCCAGCACTGGGATCTGTGAGCACTGAGAGTGGAGCGGCTCTGAAGACAGTGTTCAGAGTGGGGAGAAGTGGGGCCCTATCCATTGTGAATGCTGATAACCTTGGGTCTACTCCATTATCAGGGGTGATCGAAAAAAAAACGTCGCGTTTGAAGTTCCAAAATATTTGCTGGTCCTTCAAATGAAGTATTTGACTCAGTTGCTGAATCGGAAGTGGAACAGTCAAGAGAAGGGTGAGCAGAGGAAACGCCGCACTGTCAGAGGTGCTGTCCTTCACGAACAATCAACCCGAGCTCTTTTCTGCCGTCTAAGGTGAGGTAAAAAAAGGCAGGTGAGTTTCTCCCTGGACATTACCCCTCCCCCCAAACCCCCCGCCACACACAAAACACTACTTAAAAAGAAAGAGAGTAATAGTAAAATGCGCCAATATAAAACCTACTTAAGATTCTGCTTCGGGATGAATCAGTGAAGATCCCAAGCTCATTCTCTTGTCCCCAAAAGGAATGGCTTTTAAAATAAAACAGATTTGGAAACACAAAAGTTGGCGGGGGGGGGGCGGGGCGTTCTGGAGGGAGCTCTTTAAGATTGCATTGTTACTGAAGAGATTGTCTCCTAAATTCAAATCAAAAGCCACAGGGCTTCATTGCTATCTGTGGGTGAGAGATATGGGTGGGTGGCTGAGAGCACCCGTGATAGGTTTGCCAATCTCCAACCAAGCTTGTCCTGAAGTCTCCAGGAACTAAAGATTGATTGCCCAGGATACTTCACATAATCAACCATCCGGACACCATTAAAAATAATTCCATGTGTGTGTTTTTGTTTTTTTACTTTTGGCTATCTATGGGATTTAGAAAAAGCTGTCCAGTCATGTTCGCAGATCACTAAAGTACATAAGTACATAAGAACATAAGAAATAGGAGCAGGAGTAGGCCATCTAGCCCTTTGAGCCTGCCCCGCCATTCAATAAGATCATGGCTGATCTGTTGTGGCTCAGTTCCACTTTCCCGCCCTCTCCCCATAACCCTTAATCCCCTCTCTTATCAAGAACCCATCAACCCGCTTCTTAAAAATATTTAGCGAGGCAGCCTCCACCACTTCAACGGGCAGAGAATTCCAGAGATTCACCACCCTTTGAGTGAAGAAGTTCCTCCTCAACTCCGTTCTAAACCGCCTCCCCTTTATCTTGAGGCTGTGCCCCCTAGTCCTACTGTCTTTTTTGAGCGGGAAGAGTCTCTCCACCTCTATCCTATCCATCCCATTCATCATCTTATACGTCTCAATGAGATCTCCCCTCATTCTTCTAAACTCTAACGAGTACAAGCCTAGTTTATTCAGCCTCTCCTCATAGCTCAATCCCCTCAACTCCGGTATCAGCCTAGTAAACCTCCTCTGCACTCCCTCCAGGGCCAAAACATCCTTGCGCAGGTGCGGCGCCCAAAACTGCACACAGTACTCCAGCTGCGGCCTCACCAATGCCCTATACAGCTGCAGCAAGACCTCCCTACTTTTATATTCAATCCCCCTCGCTATGAAGGCCAGCATCCCATTCGCCTTCCTGACCACCTGCTGCACCTGCAAGCTGGGTTTTTGCGACTCATGCACAAGGACCCCGAGGTCCCTCTGCACCGTCGCCTGCTGCAGTTTTTCGCCACGTAAGTAATAGTCCTTCCTACCATTCTTCCTACCAAAGTGGACCACCTCACACTTACCAACATTAAATTCCATTTGCCATTTCCTGGCCCATTCGCCCAGCCTATCTAGATCCTTCTGCAGACTCTCCACACCCTCCGCACAATTTGCCTTTCCCCCAATCTTGGTGTCATCAGCAAATTTCGACACCCTGCACTCGGTTCCCTCCTCCAGATCATCTATATAAATGGTAAATAGCTGAGGCCCCAGCACCGACCCCTGGGGCACCCCACTAGTCACCAACCGCCAATCCGAATAGCACCCATTGACCCCCACTCTCTGCCTCCTATTTGACAACCAATCCTCTATCCACGCTAACACCCTACCCCCAACTCCATGTCCCCTGACCTTCTGCAATAACCTCTTGTGAGGTACCTTGTCAAACGCCTTCTGAAAATCCAGAAAGACCACATCCACCGGCTCTCCTCTATCCACTGCCCTAGACACATCCTCATAGAACTCCAGTAAATTTGTCAGACACGACTTCCCTTTAATGAAACCGTGTTGCGTCCGCCCTATCAAGCAATTCCCTTCAAGATGCCTCGCAATTTCCTCCTTAATGACGGATTCTAACATTTTACCTACCACAGACGTTAAACTAACCGGCCTATAATTCCCCGCCTTTTGCCTGGCACCCTTCTTAAACAACGGCGTAACATTAGCCGTTTTCCAATCTTCCGGCACTTCCCCGGAATCCAGCGACGTCTGGAAAATAACCACCAAGGCATCCACTATAACCTCCGCCATTTCTTTCAGAACCCTCGGATGCATTCCATCCGGTCCTGGGGACTTGTCCACAATCAGCCCCCTCCAGTCTGTCGAGCACCACCTCTCTAGTAACAGTAATGTCATTAAGACCCTCCATTCCTACCACCTTTTCATCGCTAACACCCGGCAAATTATTCACGTCCTCCTCCGTGAAGACATAAAAGTTCTTACATCTTTATCTGCACCGCGGCTATGACTGTAACACCACATTGTGCACCATCTCCTTTCCTTCTCTGTGAATGGTATGTTTTGTCTGTAGAGTGGGCAAGAAACAATACATTTCACTGTATACTAAAATGTAACAATAATAAATCAAATCAAATATTAGGTTGATCTTTCTCTACACCCTATCTGTAACTATATTCTGCACCCTTTTCTTTCCTTCTCATAAAAATGTAGAAGATAGGAGGAGGTCATTTGGCCCTTCGAGCCTGCTCCACCATTCATTACAATTATGGCTGATCATCCAACTCGATACTCAAATTGTTTTCCCCCTCCCCCCCCCCCCCCCCCATAACCTTTGATCCCATTCACCCCAAGTGCTATATCCAGCCGCCTCTTGAATGCATTCAGTGTTTTGGCATCAACTACTTCCTGAGTTAATGAATTCCACAGGCTCACCACTCTGGGTGAAGAAATGTCTCCTCACCTCTGTCCTAAATGGTCTACCCTGGTTCTGCACTCCCTTCATACTGAAAAAAATCAAGATCAAGCAAGCTTTTGCCCTTCTGCTCCAGGGTCCTCCCTGAGCTCACCTTAGGACTCCCCCACCATGGGGACTATCCTCCCTGCATCTACCCTGTCTAGTCCTGTTCTCCCCTATGAATGGTCTGTACAGTGCACAAGAAACAATACTTTTCACTGTATACTAAGATATGATTAAATCAAAGGGACAGGTGAAGCTAGGCGCTATATCAGTGCAAGTTGTCCCGCTCTCTGAAGTGTTGGGCGGAGTTTACTAGGGCAGGTTGGAATGTGGAAGGTTGCTACATCCGGTTGCTAAGCGACGGAGGGAATTGACACACGGATGGAACGGTCCCGGAAATGCAGCGCGAGTGAGGCTGGTCAGGGGCTTGTATCTGTTCCGCTGGAGTAGCAGGCTGTCTGCTTAACGTTAGCCTTGGCTTTATTTATTTATTTTTTTGCATCGGTAAATGTTGTTTTAATTCTGATTTGTGTAGCTTTTTTTTTGCTACTGCACGTACTTTAATCACCTTCATTTCTGTTGCACACTATGAATAGGACTCCGCTGAAACGGTCGAATATTCTCAAAATGGCGTTGTCCAACTTGGAGCAAGGCAGCCCCGAATCTTTCATATCGAAGGCGGTGCGCATCGCTTGCGTGGTGACTATGTACTGGTTCATATCGATCGCCATGGTCTTCCTAAACAAGTACTTGTTGGACAGCCCGGACCTGAGGCTGGACGCGCCCCTCTTTGTCACTTTCTTCCAGTGTGTGGTGACAGTGTTGCTCTGCTGGCTGCTCAATCTGTTCAGCGTCCTGTGTCCCTCAGTGGTGGAGTTCCCCTCGATTCGGTTCGACCCCAAGATCTCCCGGGAGGTCCTCCCTTTGTCCCTGGTCTTTATCGGGATGATTACTTTCAACAACTTGTGTCTCAAGCATGTGGGAGTGGCGTTCTATAACATTGGCCGCTCCCTGACCACTGTCTTCAACGTCCTGCTGTCCTATTTCATTCTCAAACAGACCACATCATTGCGAGCCATAATGTGTTGTGGCGTCATTATAGGTAAATGAAGAATCATTTTTACCTTCAGCATTGTGCTATCTCATGGTTGTTTACATGATTCCCCTAGAAATACTCGTGCAGAGCACAGTCACTGCTGCATGTTTTTATTATTGATGCCTGCCAGGTAAAGGTGCATTTATTTAATGCACTTATATTCCTGAGATTTATTAAATGAATCAAACATTGACACCATGTCAAAGAAGACAATGAGGTGACCACAGGCCTGGTAGCTGCAGAGTCTTAAAGGAATTTGAAAGAAGTCCGCAAAGTTTAGTGGGGGGAATCCCAGTGCTGAGGACTTAGGCAGCTGAAGGTATGGCAGAGGAATTGGGGGATGAAAAAGGGAGATTTATTTGACCATTTGTAGAGCTAGGAATGGATGTAAAAATACAAGTGAAAATTTTATCCATAGAATCCCTACAGTGCAGAAGGAGGCCATTTGGCCCATTGAGTCTGCATCAACTCTCTGAAACATACCCAGGCGCACCCCCCCCCCCCCCCCCCCCTGCTTTATCTCCATGCATTCACCTTAACTTACACATCTTTTGACACAAAAGGGCAGATTGTCATGGCCAATCCACCTAACCTGCACACCTTTGGTCTGTGGGAGGAAACAGGAGCACCTGGAGGAAACCCATGCAGACTCCACAGAGTCACCTAAGGCCGGAATTGAACCCAGATCCCTGGTGCTATGAGGCAGCGGTGCTAATCACCATGATCCCAAGATGTCAGTGAGCTGAGTTTGAGCTCTGGTTTATGGAGTATGTAAAGTGAGGGACTGGCTGGAGAGCCATGGAATAATGGAGGTATTAAACATTGGGAAAACCAAAGTCTTTGGTTCCACCATGAATTCCATTCCCGACTCCATCCCTCTACTTATTCACAAAGTTTATTTGTTAATGTCACAAGTAGGCTTACATTAGCACTGTAGTGATGTTATTGTGAACGTTCCTTAGACACCACACTCCAGCGCTTGAGGGAGAACTTAGCAAGACCAATGCACTTAACCAGCATGTCTTCTGGATTATGGGAGGAAACGGAACACCCGGAGGAAACCTCGTGGATACGGGAAAGCATGTAGATTCCGCACAGACAGTGACCCAAGCTGGGAATCAAACCCAGGTCCCTGGCGCTATGAGAGAGCAGTGCTAACCACTGTGCCACCATGGCATCTAAGGCTGAACCAGACTGTTCATATCCATGGTATCCTATCTGATCCAGAGTTGATCTTTGATCTCCTCGTGTCCTTTCGCATATCAAGGCAGTCTGTTTCCACCTCTAACGTTGGCTGTCTCTTCAATGCCTTAACTGCTATGAGAGTTCTTGTTTGTGATTTTGATACTTCCACTATTCCGAGTTAAGGTTGGAACCGGGTGAGGGCAGTCCAAAGTAGTATTATTAAGAGAAACTGGAACATTTGCATTGAATGACTTCTGGTTGATTCTGAAATTTTAAGGTGCATGATTTGAGAGTTTTAACAAATATGGTGAATGTACTATTTACAAATGTCAGTTGTTTTTTCCACACTAAAAGTGTTGATTCCCTCTGAAGTAAAACTGCAAAAGAGCATAAGAAATGGGAGCAGGAGTAGAACACGTGACCACTTGTACCTGTTCCACTATTCAATTAGATCATGGTCAATCTAAATCAACTTCACTTTCCCACCCTATCCTCAAATTACCTGATCTCTTTGAATCTTGGGTGTGAATATACTCTTAAACTAAGTATCCGCCGCCGCCTCTGGGATCTAGAATTCTAAAGATTCACAGCTGCTGATTGAAGAAATGTCACTTCATTTCCATCCAAAATGGGCAAACCCTTGACCTGAGGCCTGGCGAGGAGTCAATTGAAACATTCCCACTCTATGATTTTTTGGTAGGCAAGGAATTAAGATGGCCTGTTGGAACTGAGCAGTCGTGATCCAATTGAATCATGGTGCAATATGAATGGCCTTGTCCTGTCCAATAAACATTCTTTGTAGGGTTAGCAGTGCTGTCTCACAGCGCCAGGGACCCGGGTTCAATTCCGGCCTCAGGTCACTCTGTGTGGAGTCTGCACATTCTCCCCATGTCTGTGTGGGTTTCCTCCGGGTGCTCTGGTTTCCTCCCACAGTCCAAAGATGTGCGGGTTAGGTTGATTGGCCATGGTAAATTGACCCTAGTGTCAAAGAGATTAGCAAGGGAAATATGTGGGGTTACAGGAATAGTACCTCGATGGGATTGTGGTCGGTGCAGACTCGATGGACTGAATGGCCTCCCTGTGGGATTCTATGACCTGGCATTCCTCCAAGCTGCCTTGGGGGTCCTGCTTTATTTTGCTAAAGGGTGAATTAAATTTGACAATTCAGGAGATCTTCTCGGATAGTCCCAGGCATGCAGATGACCTGTCCAGCCTTGGGAAGCTGGGTTTGAATGATTAGTGTCTCAGTGTTGGGCATGTTGGCTGGGGAGAGGGCATTGCTGTTATAATGGTAGATATAAGAGCTGCTACAGACACAATGCTGAGTTGAAAACACGTGCCTGATAACTGAAGAACAAAGCCTGACCCAGATTTTGAAAATTAAATTTAACGATGTTTGAGATGATTCATTCTGTGTGGCGGGTTGAGAAAACTGTGCGTGAAATACTGCAACATTAAAACAAGCAGAAGAGCTGAGGATTGTGATTTCAGGCACACCTCTCCTTGAATGTGGTAGGACAAGTTAATCAATCTATACAAATGTGTGTTCTGAGTTTCATGAGTCATAGCATCGTAGAAGGAAAATGATAGGCCCATTGTACTGACTCTTTGAAAGTCCAGTCCAATTGGTGATCCCATGTTCCTTCTCTTTCCTCATAGCCCTGTGGATGTTTCCACTTCGAGAATATTTCCAGTTACCTTTTCATGATATTATTGAATCTGCTTGTGTGATCTTTCAGGCAATGCATTTCAGTTTATCAAAACTCGTGTGACTTTTTTTTCCATCATATTGCCTCTGGTTCTTTAGCCCATTACCTTCAATCTGTATCCTCTGGTTATCAACTTTTCTGCGTTTCTCCTGATTTACATAAGAACATAAGAAATAGGAGCAGGAGTAGGCCATCTAGCCCTTCGAGCCTGCCCCGCCATTCAATAAGATCATGGCTGATCTGTTGTGGCTCAGTTCCACTTTCCCGCCCTCTCCCCATAACCCTTAATCCCCTCTCTTATCAAGAACCCATCAACCCGCTTCTTAAAAATATTCAGCGAGGCAGCCTCCACCACTTCAACGGGCAGAGAATTCCAGAGATTCACCACCCTTTGAGTGAAGAAGTTCCTCCTCAACTCCGTTCTAAACCGCCTCCCCTTTATCTTGAGGCTGTGCCCTATCATAACTTTGAATACCTCTATCAAATCTCCCCTTGAATTTCTCTGCCAGGGACCTGGGTTTAATTCCTGCCTTGGATGACTGTGTGGAGTTTGCATGTTCTCCCCATTTCTGTATGGATTTCCTCTGGGTGCTCCAGCATCCTCCCACACTCCAAAGATGTGCAAGTTAGATTGCCATGGTAATTTGCCCCTTGGTGTTCCAAGATGTGTAGGTTAGGCCATGGTAAATGTGCAGGGTTGTGGGTATAGGGCAGAGAGGAGGCCTTCTGTGGGATGGTCTTTCAGAGTTGGTGCAGACTTGATGGGCTGATTGGCCTCTTACTGTACTGTAGGGATTCTATCACCAAAGTCTTGCATTCTGATACATATCTTCCTCACTCTTTCTTACTTAAGCCATGACATTCTCCTTAAATCACAATGCCCAAAATAACACAAAATACCTTGGGCCTGAATATTATTTTATAATGTTTAACCTAACTCCCTTCCTTTTGTATTCTACGGCTTTATTTATAAAGCCGAGGATATATATGCATGGCATTTTAAGATTCATCTCAACTTGTCCTGCCAACTTCAAATATCTGTGTGCACATAATCCCAAGGGCCCTTGTTCCTGCACCTACGTTGTACAGTGTAGTTGCATTACCTCTCCTCATTCCCCTTACTGAAATTAATTACTTCACATCTCTGTGCCTTGATATACCTATCATATGTCTGTCCATCTTCTGATACTGTCCTCCTCATTGTCTACTACATTTCCCATGTGAGTGTCCTTTGTAGACTTTGAAAATAAGCCCTGATAATTAATGTCTCAAAAAGCGCCATGGTCCCAATGCTGATTCCCTGGGGAACACCACAGTGTATTTCCCTCTCTCCAGTCTGAAACTGTTCACCTCTTCTCTCTGCTCTCTGTCCAAAAGCTAATTTTGTATCTGTGTAGCCATTTCCCCTTTCATCTCATTTTGCTAACAAGCCTGTTACTTGTGTGTGACAAATACCTTCTGAAAATCCGTGCGCACAACAGTAACCAAACTATCCTCTCATTACACTCAGCTCCTCCCTTCATAGAACTTAGTAGAAGTTCTTAGTAGAAAGCCTTAACCTTATTGCCAGTTAATTTTATCCCAGATTAATGTCACAGGGCTTCCCCACCATTGACTTAGGCAGTTGTTGTGTTAAAGTCTCTTTATCTTTGGAAGGAAGTGTAGCATTTGCAGTCCTTCAGACTCTGACACTATTCCACATTGAAAGACTGTTGCCAGTGCCTCTGCAATTGCCACCCTTACTTCCCTCAGCAGCCCAGGGTGCATCCCATCTGTCTCAGGCGACTAGGTCGCCTTCTCTTTTTCTTTATTTTTTTCTCTATTTGATCACACTACTGCCTTCTTTACTGTGACTTCTTTAAAGAATTCATTCATGTGAGCGTCACCAGCATTGTTCATCTTAATTGTCTTTGATAAGGTGATGGAGAGCCCTCTTCCTGAACCACTGGAGTCCTTGTGCTGTTAGCAGGGGACGTCCAGGATATTCAGCCAGCAACAACGAAGGAACAGCATTACAGTTCCAAGTCAGAACGGTGTGAGACGTGGAAGGGAATTTGCAGGGGATGGTGTTCCCGTGCTGCTTTTGTCCTTGTTCTTCCAGATGGTAGAAGCTGTAGGTTTGGAAGGCAAGGACATGCTGGCAAGTTGCTGCAGTACGTTTTGTACATGGCACAACAGTGCACAAGTGGTGAATGTTTAGGTTGGTGAAATGGATATCTATCAAGCCAGTTGGTTCAACTCGGATGTCGTTGAGTTTCATGAGTGTTGTTGGAGCTAAACTTATCCAGGCAGGCAGAGAGAATTTCCTCACATTGACTCATGTCAATTAGATGGTTGTTGACAGGCTTTGGGGAGTTAGCAAATGAATTATTCACCACAGAATTCCTAATTCAGGTGGTGTTGGAGGATTGAATTTGTTCAAAAGATGGTGTAAAGATGATAAATCCAGCAATTACAAGCCAATCAGTTTTTTTTTTCTTGGTGACTTCTAGAGATGGTAATTCAGAACAAAATTGAGGCAAATGCAGGTTAATTAAGGAAAGCCAGCATGGATCTGTTAAGGCAAAATGTATTTTACTAACTTGTGTGTTTTTTGATGAGGGCTGTGCTGCTGATGTGGTGTACATGGACTTCCCGAGTGCCGCACAATAGACTTGTGAATAAAGTTAGAGCAGTGGCTGAGTGACAGGGAACAGAAAGTAGTGGTTCACGGTGGTTTTTCAGGCTGGAGTTTTCCAGGAGTCAGTGTTGAGACCCCTGCTCTTCCTGCTATAAATGGTCTTGCTGTACAAGGCACAATTTCAAAATTTATGGATGATACAAAACTGGGAAGTATTGTGAACTGTGAGGAAGCGAGTGCAGGACGTAGGTTGTTGGAATGCATGATGAATGGCAGATTGAATTTAAATGCAGAGAAGTGATATATTTTGAGAAAAGGAATACAGAAGGACAATGTATATTGAAGAGTCCATTCTGAAGCGGGAGTGGGAGAAAAGGGACTTTGGTGTAACATAAGAACATGAGAAATAGGAGCAGGAGTAGGCCATCTAGCCCTTCGAGCCTGCCCCGCCATTCAATAAGATCATGGCTGATCTGTCGTGGCTCAGTTCCACTTTCCTGCCCTCTCCCCATAACCCTTAATCCCCTCTCTTATCAAAAACCCATCAACCCGAGTCTTAAAAATATTTAGCGAGGCAGGCTCCACCACTTCAACGGGCAGAGAATTCCAGAGATTCACCACCCTTTGAGTGAAGAAGTTCCTCCTCCGTTCTAAACCGCCCCCCCTTTATCTTGAGGCTGTGCCCCCTAGTCCTACTGTCTTTTTTTGAGCGGGAAGAGTCTCTCCACCTCTATCCTATCCATCCCATTCATCATCTTATACGTCTCAATGAGATCTCCCCTCATTCTTCTGAACTCTAACGAGTACAAGCCTAGTTTATTCAGCCTCTCCTCATAGCTCAACCCCCTCAACTCCGGTATCAGCCTAGTAAACCTCCTCTGCACTCCAAGGCCAAAATATCTTTGCGCAGGTGCGGCGCCCAAAACTGCATACAGTACTCCAGCTGCGGCCTCACCAATGCCCTATACAGCTGCAGCAAGACCTCCCTACTTTTATATTCAATCCCCCTCACTATGAAGGCCAGCATCCCATTTGCCTTCCTGACCACCTGCTGCACCTGCAAGCTGGGTTTTTGCGACTCATGCACAAGGACCCCGAGGTCCCTCTGCACCGTCGCCTGCTGCAGTTTTTCGCCACGTAAGTAATAGTCCTTCCTACCATTCTTCCTACCAAAGTGGACCACCTCACACTTGCCAACATTAAATTCCATTTGCCATTTCCTGGCCTATTCGCCCAGCCTATCTAGATCCTTCTGCAGACTCTCCACACCCTCTGCACAATTTATGCATAAATCATTTAAGGTGGCAGAAAAGGTTGGGAGCACAATTAATGAAGCTTATAGAACCTTAGGCTCTATCAATAGGGGCATAGAGCAGAAAGGCAAGGAGGTCATGCTATACCTGTATAAACTACTGGGTCAGCCTTAGCTGGAATATTGCATCCAGTCCTGAGCTCCACACTTTAGGGAGGATGTGAAGGTGTTAGAGTGGGTGCAGAAAGGAGTAACGAGAATGGTTCCAGGCAGGATGGGAAATTCTCACCTGAAGTCAACAGGCCTTTTGCTGCTCTATCAAATTTTCCATCTCATCCTGGACAATCCCCAGCAGCGGGCGGAACCAGAATGTTTGGACCTCGGTTATATGAGGAGTTAAAAGCTAAAGTTTTATTTATTAGTCACAAGTAGGCTTACACTAACACTGCAATGAAGTTACTGTGAAAATCCCCTCATTGCCACACTCCAGCACCTGTTCGGGTACACGGAAGGGGAACTTAACACGGTCAATTCACCTAACCAGCACGTCTTTCGGACTGTGGGAGGTAGCTGGAGCACCCAGAGGAAACCCATGCAGATACGGGGAGAGTGTGCAGATTCCACGCAGACAGTAACCCAAGCTGGGAATCGATCCCGGATCCCTGGCAATGTGAGGCAGCAGTGCTAACCTGCTGTGCCATCACCGCCCCATTGACTGTAGAAGTTGGGACTTTCTTTGGAGAAGAGAAGATTGAGAGGAGATATTTAAAATCACAAAGGGTCTGGACAGACTGGATGAGTAGAAGCAGGTTGAATTGAGGCATTCGAGAGGATTGATGATCTGAAAATGGAAGTGTGCGCAGGGTTAATGGGACAAGGCAGGGGAATGGCATGTTGCGGGGAAATGACCTCCTTCTGTGCTGAACTATTATGTGGTAGCCTCCAGGATATTAAGGCTGCAGTTTCAGCAGCAGTGTTACTGAACACCACGGGGAGATGGCTAGAATCTTCTTGTTGGAGATAGTTATTGTCTGACACAAATTCCACGTAGCATTTATTACCCAAGCCCGAATGTTGTCCCATGTTTTGCTGCATTTGGCAACAAACTGCTTCAGAATCTGAGGAGTTTTGAATGGTAATGAACAGCCTGCAATCGTTGACCATCCCCACTTCTGACCTAATGATGGAGGGAAGATCATTGTGAAGCAGGTGAAGGTGAATGGGCCGAGAACACTACCCTGGGGAACATGTGCGGTGAAATCCTGGGGCTGATATCATTGGTGTCCACAACCACAGTCGTCTTTCTTTGTGCTAAACAAAGCTCCAACCGCTGATTCTCATTGACATTAATTTTGCACTAATTCCCTGATGTCACACTCAGTCAAGTGTCAAACTGGTGTCACGGCCAGCTGCATCTGTGGTCGATGCAGACTCAGTTGGCTGAATGGCCTCCTTCCACACTGAAGGGAATCTATGACTTTGCCAGAAATCAGAGTTATTAATCCTAGTCTGGAGAAACTGAGGCTGTTTCACCAGAAGAATGAAAGCTAAGAGAAGGCCTGACCAAAATACTCAAAATTGAGGATTTCTATTGGGTTCAGTTAAGAAAGTGATTTAGCACTTGGTGGGTGAGTTAGCACTGAATTTGGGTGAGCAATCCAAAGAATTTCCTGGAACTTTTGGCAACGTAAGGGATACACAAGCATTCTCAAAAGAAACATCAACCTTGTTCCTATCACCTCTCCATAAGGAAACGCACATTGTCAGACTGGTTGACAGCGATTTGGAATCCCAAGACCAGTTTGAAGGATGGTAACTTGCTGTAGATTCCATTATTTGTTAACTACATCATAACCAAAATACTTAGCAGTTTAATATTGAAGATGTAGATTTTTTTTTCTGCTTCTTTATAGTTTCTACCATTTCTTTCCCACAGGTGGTTTTTGCCTGGGAATAAATCAGGAAGGTGCAACAGGAAGTCTGTCCTGGATTGGAGTATTGTTTGGGGTGACTGCCAGTTTGTGTGTGTCCCTGAATGCCATATACACAAAGAAAGTTCTGCCTGCTGTTGATGGCAGCATCTGGAGGTTAACCTACTACAACAATGTCAACGCCTGTATACTCTTTATTCCGCTAATTGTAATTGCTGGGGAATTGAGAACATTGTATAACTTTGACAAGATGAATAGCACTAGCTTTTGGGGTATGATGACCTTGGGTGGCGTGTTTGGTTTTGCAATTGGATACGTCACAGGGCTGCAGATTAAATTCACCAGCCCCTTGACCCACAACGTCTCTGGTACTGCCAAAGCGTGTGCACAAACTATCTTGGCAGTGTTTTACTTTGAAGAAGTAAAGACCTTTCTCTGGTGGACAAGTAATGTACTGGTGCTCCTTGGCTCCTTTGCATACACCTGGGTGAAGGGACTAGAGATGAAGAAAGTGCAAGACGAGACAGTAAACAAGAATCGTGAGAGGAATGAGGCCAAAGTCTAAAATGTGGCGATTCGGTCAGACTTAATCAGTGGTGGAAGCTTGACTGTCTGCCATGGTGGAGGGCGCCTGGGTGATTAGAGAATGGAAAGTGGCCAACAATCGAGATTTCACTACAACTCGCCCCTTTTTTAATAGCACTCCCTCCTCACTGATACAGTGGACTGAATGGATGATTGGCATTAGCTGATCTGCCCGCCTCCAAGTTCTCCAGACTGCCCACGCACTCGACAAGCCCTTGCTGCCAACGACGAGATGTGCATCATGTGATCCATCACTGCAATATCTTCAGCAGCCATCAAAGTGCCAACATTAATAAGATATTGGAAGAAAATTTAAGCTGGTCTATTTCAGAGCATCTTCCATGCTGCTAAATGGCCAAAAGGCAGATTCTTGCCTTCCAGCAACAGGTTTTGCTGGGAAATGCACTAACATGCCACTTCTGATCTCCAAATGTATAAGTATCTCTTGAAATCCTTGTGGTTAAATGAAACAGTACTGTACACTAATTAGAAAATCTCCAGGGAATACTTTTTTTCACAAAGTATTGTTCATTGACTATAACTTGGAGATTAGTTTAGAGGACTCGTTTTGTTTAGAATTCTCAGAAATTCATGGCTTCTTGTACAGTGACACTCCCAAAGAATCTCTTGAAAACTTAAACTGCTTTAGTCCCATTCTGTAACTGAGTATACTTGGAATCAGTATTTCATGTGGAAACTCTTTTTCGTTCTCCTACATCTACTCCTCTAACCTTCTCTTAAACGCGTCAATGTTATTTGCCTCAGTCACGCCCTGTTTTACTGAGTTCCGTGTTTACTCACTATTCTGTTGGTAAATAAGTTTCCTATTTGATTTTTCTTGGTGACTATTTTATAATAATGATCTCTAGTTTTGCTCTCCCCACCCACCCCCCCCCCACCCCCACCCCAACCCCAACCCCAACCCCAACCCCAAAGTGGGAACACTATAGTGTTCTGTGTAACATTAGGAGTTCTGTGTTGAAGACGGTGACAGTGTTTAAATAGCAATTCGAACAGGTGCAGGGTAATCAAAAGGAAGTTTTTTTTTACAATCTGTTTGAGGGCATTCATGTTTCTTTTATTAAATGCTGTCAAGGAGCTCCTTAATTCCTTCTTGGTAAAGGAAGCCTGAGAGTTGTTATGAGTTTTGCCTGAAGTAATTTGATTATATAAATTATTTTTTATATTTTCAAGGGAAAATGCACTGTGGCAGCGTGGAGAAGCACTATTTGATTGTTGGGAAAATATGTACTGTGCAATGGGCCTGAGCCTGCCAATTAAAGTCTGTCTAAAAAAACATCTTTGATACTCTGAAAATAAACTAAATCTTTTTTATCACTATATTTCATAGTATTTAAGTTTATTTATTATGTCACAAGTAGGCTTATATTAACACTGTAATAAAGTTACTGTGGAAAACCCCCTAGTCACTACACTCCAGCACCTGTTCGGGTACACCAAGGGAGAATTCAGCACCTAACCCGCATATCTTTTCAACTGTGGGTGGAAACCAGAGGAAACCCACGCAGACACGAGGAGAACATGCAGACTCCACACAGAAGTGATCAAACCTGGGACCCTGACATGGTGAGGCAGCAGTGCTAAAGACTGTGCTGCTGCCCTTATTTTTGGTTGGAAGTTAATTTCAATAGTATAACACAATTTTTTTTGGTCTAAGTTGAATATTGGTAGAGTATATCATTTTACTGTTTGATATGTCCTGTTTTTTATTTAATATCCTGCACTGAGGAGGCAGATTTGTTTGACCTTGCAGGTGTGTTTGTCTCACAACAGGATCAAACAAACTCTGCGTAATATAAAAGGAAACGCCTTCACTCGAATCAGATTAAATTATTATGACACAAACCTCCATTGTGATTAATGATTTAATGGTGCTGATAGGTAATTGTGGCTGAAGATTTCTGAAACTATATTTTAAACTGGAATGTCTGACCCTGCACCACATTGGGGGAGATTTTTACTTTGGGCAAGTGCATCTGTGACTTGGATGGAAACAACAATAGGGTGAGATGTAAAATGATGACTCGTTTTCCATTAGGACACAAACTCTGCCTCTGCAACCCATATGTTTGATTCTAAACTTGTTCAACAGCCTCAGCTCTGAATAAATGTACGGCAACCTTTGAACCAGGAAATTTTTATATTTTGTTCATGAGATAAGGGTGTTGCTGGCTAGGCTGGCATTTATTGCCTAATTCTAATTGCGCTTGAGAAGTTGACAGTGAGCTGCCTTCTTGAACCGCTGCAGTCTGTGAGCTGTAGGTACAACCACAGTGCTGTTAGGAAAGGAGTTCCAGAATTTTGACCCAATGATTTGATAGAGGTGTATAAAATTATGACGGGTATAGACAGAGTGAATGCAAGCAGGCTTCTTCCACTGAGGCTAGAGGAGAAAAAAGCTAGAGGACGTGGGTTAAGGGTGAAGGGAGAAAAGTTTAAAGGGAGTATTAGGTGGGGCTCCTTCACACAGAGTGGTGGGAGTGTGGAATGAGGTGCCAGATGAAGTGCTAAATGTGGGCTCACTTTTAACATTTAAGAAAAACTTGGATGAGAGGGGTGTGGAGGGATATGGTCCAGGTGCAGGTCAGTGGGACTAGGCAGAAAAATGGCTCAGCACAGCCAAGAAGAGCCAAAAGGCCTGTTTCTGTGCTGTAGTGTTCTATGGCTCTATATTAGTTCACTTGAAAGGAAGAAATGGTTAATCTGCCACAATCTGCATGTTTCGTTATTTTAAAGTTCAACAGGATCATCTTGGAGCTAATTGATTGGGGTACGGTCCTTTAGAGAAGGAAATCTGTCACCTTTACCTGATCTGGCTTACACGTGACTCCAGAGCCACAGCAATGTGGCTGACTCAAGTGCCCTCTGAGATGGAGGGCAGTTAGGGATGGTCAATAAATGCAAGCCCAGACAGCAACCTTCACATCCTGTAAATGAATTTTACAATACTTTTCCCCCTTCTCCAGCTATAATGTGAAAGATATGATTGTTGGGGAGCCAAAAACCTTTTGCTCTTTGTCTCCCTTTCAAGCATTGACAGTTGGCTGCAGCACTGCTTATCTTGATGGTAATTGTTAAGGCAAACCTTGATAAGTAACATTTCCACCATGGTTCCTGTTGGGCTGGTCCAGCATTGTTCATCTTCAGTGACACAATAAATACAGTGTGGGTGGACTGGCAGGCTGTGGGAGCTGGCTTTGCATCTTCTCACGTTTCTTTCTTTTAAGATCCTTAGAGCAAGGAGCCCTTCGTAAAGTCAGACTTAGGATGAATTTAGCATTTAATAAAATGGGGAGAGAGGGGGCAGAGAAACAGCCAATATGTTGCAACAAAAAGATTCTTAGAATGGCCAGAATAAATAAATAATGTAGCACGAAATGCAAAAGGTTAATTTCTCTGGTGTTTCCACCATCCCAGGTCCGTTGAGAAGGCAATGAATGATTTACTCCTATGTGGGAGATTTTTTTTACTGACCTTCACTCAGTACCTCCCACAAAGTAACACACTGATAGGGATTCAAATATAAATTGTACAGACAAGTGAAATATTGTAGTAAATTACCTGTGACCTTTGCAACACAGTGGAGGAATGTAATTGCTTTTCGTGTACACCATGGTGATAGCGTTGAGAACATAGGACTGAATTTTACAACCTCATTGTGGCAGGAAATTGACGTAAAATTGGGCATGATGTGACTAGCTGGAATGGTGCCCATACCCATTTTACCGAGGGGAGGAAAAAAATCAGCGTGATCACAAGGCAGCCCAAACTGGGCGAAATGGCAACTTGCATTTTTTTTTGCATTCATCGCAATGGGAGTGAAGCTCACTCATTACAATCGTCCCAGCTCACCTGCCTTAACCACCTCGCTCACTGCAGCCGGATCAGTCAGGGTAACACCTCATCTATAAAAGTCACATTCAGCTGCTCTGCTTTCAAACTGCTCCCTGCTGCTCAGGGGAGGTTGTTTCGGGGTGGCCATGTTACGTTTCAGGTCAGAGGGGGAACCTGTGAGTATGTGGGGGTGGCAGGGGTGGTGGTTGTTGCTTACAGGGTCCAACCTCAGACTCTCAGCACCGACCTGGGTCTGAGAGCACTGACTCTGGGTTCGAGCGCAGGCAGTAGCAAACACTATTGCGGGGGGGCTGGGGTGGTGTAGGATGGACTGGAAACTCTCTGAAGTGGCAGTGCTGCAACCTTAGGACCTGTCGAGCGGTACTGTCTATTACCACTACTGCATGGGTTCTGGGTGTGTGTTGGTGAGTGGTGGGGGAGGTGGAAATGGTAGGGCTGTGTTGCCATTCTGGGACCTGTGGAGGTAAGGGACATAGGAGTGTGTGTTGCTGGGGGGTGGTTGGTGGTGGTATGGGGAGTGCATGTTGCTGGGAGTGCGTGTTGCTAGGGGCTGTGGGGGGTATGGGGAGTGTGTGTTGCTGGGGGTCTGTGGGGGGTATGGGGAGTGTGTGTTGCTGGGGGGGTATGGGGAGTGTGTGTTGCTGGGGGTCTGTGGGGGGGGGGTATGGGGAGTGTGACTTGCTGGGGGTTGGGGGGGGTGTATGGGGATTGTGTTGCTGGGCTGGGGGCTGAGCAGAGTTCTTTAACCTCTCCATCTGTCCCTGCCTTTCCCTAAAATCCATCACCCCCACCCCCCCCCCTTCAGATTGACGAGATGGTTTTTGCAATGCAATCCATTGATCTTGCTGTTCTTTTGGTTGCTGCTGGAGTTGAGGAGGAACAGGATGAATTGCGGGCAGAGAAGGCCCAGCCTTACCACTTGCTGGAGTGGAGGGAGACATCCACCAGAGGAGGTGGTGCAGGAGAAGGAGGGAGCGGAGACGGCAGCAGTTCCGCACGTCAGTGTCCTTCAAGCAACTGTTGGTCCTTTCATGTCAACAACGGCTCTGGCTCCGAAAGGAGACAGAGCAACACCTGTGCCAGTTGTTGCAGGGCCTAACACCTGGGGGCACAAGGGTCGGGGGGGGCACAAGGGGGAGGGGCACAGGGGGGCACAAAGGGGGGCACAAGGGTGGGGGGCACCCAATCCTGCTGGCTGTGAGTGGCATTTCCCAACCATCTGTCCACAAATGTGCCAAAGAGGTCATGGATGCCCTGTATGCCCCGGCTGGCCAGTATATTAAATTTGACCTAGACCAGGCTCAGCAGGAATCCCGGGCTGCAGGATTTGTGGCCATCGCGGAGATGCCAAATGTGCAGGGGCCTATAGACTGCACCCACATCACCCTCATGGCCCCAGTGAAGAATCCAGGAAGATTCATGGACAGAAAGGGCTTTCGTTCAATAAATGTGCAATTAGTGTGTGACCATCAGCTGAACATCATGCATATCTGTGCCAGACACCCCAGCAGAGTGCGTAACAGCTTCATATTGAGGAGTTTGGATATCCCAGAAGTCTTGGAGTGCAGGGATGGTTTGTGGGGGGCATTGGGGTACCCACTTCAAACTTGACTGACGACGCCTGTGCGGCGGCCTGAGACTGATGTAGAGAGCTGATATAATGAGGCTCATGATGCCACCCCGGTTCAGCAGTGGAGCAGAGCATAGGGCTCCTCATAATGCAGTTCCGGTGCCTAGACGTTCTGGCGGGGCCATCCAATGTAGACCCCTCATACCGTCCCGCATTGTGGTGGTGTGCTGTGCCCTACACAACCTGGCGAGGAGACCTTTTAGAGAAGGAAGGCGTGGAGGTTGACCAGCTGGGCGTTGTTGGGGAGGAGGTCGCCCAGCAGCAGGGAGAGGAAGAGGAGGACTACGAGCAACACCTCCCCAGGTACTGGAGGGCTGGCGGCAGCAAGGATCAGGCATGCGAGGGCGGCAAAGGAGACCCTGATCACCATGTGCTTTGGTTACTAAGGGCCAGTGTTGCTGCACACAGGTTGCATTTCCCCCTCCCAACCCCTAGAGTCCTACAATCTCCTGCAACACTAATACCAGAGTGATAGGTCTGGGTACACTGTGTTAGCGAGTTTCTGTGGCAGGCAGGAGGGTGATGTGCCATTGTGATGATGCCCTGGTACAAACTAGTCTGATTCTTAGCTGAGCTCCACATGCACGCTGGCACCTGGGCCCACATCTGTCCGGTGGATGAGGAAGCACTAAACCTTCATGCAGGGCCCGGGGCAGGTGAGGTGGGGTGGAGGTCTGGGGTTGCCGTGGCAAGTCGCTGCCAATGTGTGCCAAGCACTGTAGCCAGTGAATTATTTGAGCGCCTTGATTTTCTCAGTAGCAGTGCATTGAGAGGCCTCCCTCACTGACATGCCTGGTCCCTCTGGTGACCATAGGGGGTAACTACATTCCTGTTAGAGACTAATTGGAAACCAGTTAGTCACAAGTGTGGGGTGAAATAACATTTATTATTGCTTTCAAAATAAGTGACAATATAAAAACATGTGAACGTGAGATTTTAAAGTGCCGAAATATTCTATTTACCTAGTGTTATCCTTCACCCTGGCCATCGTTGTATTGCTACAAACTTCTTAATCTTATGTGGTCTACCACTATGTCTCCCCAGGATGTACATCGGAGATGGAGATGACCAGCTGCCTACTGCGCCCGTGGCCTGTGATGCCCTTGGTGATCATCCTCTGGAGCGCCTGGGCCTTGAGGGCCCTGGCCAGCTTCTGGGACAGATTCATGACACCCTCTTCATCCCGCTGCCCCTGAGATGCCCCAGAATCAGGAAGGGGAGGGAGTCAGAAATTGTAGCCACCGCCACAGTCTCCTGGGTGGAAGGCACCGGGTATTCTCCTGTGGCGACAGAAGGAGCCATGTAAAATTTGATGGCGTGAGTCCTGCAGGGTTTCAGGGGGTGGCTGTCAGAGGGCAAGGGTTGTGATACTCTTGGGTGGGAGAAGGGAGGTGCTTGGGGATCAGGGGCTGAAAGCCTGCTGGGTGCTGGGGGTGGAGTGAATCTGGGGAGGTCATTTGGGGGAAGATGAGGTCATTCAGTTCCTTGCAGCAGTGCCTCCGAGTTCTCCTGGCACTAACGTATGCTCAGTAAGAAGTCTCACAACACCAGGTTAGAGTCCAACCAGTTTATTTGATAGTAATCTTACACGCTTTCGGAAACGGTGTTCCTTCGTATGCTGCCATCGCCTCCCAGTTTCTATCCCTTCCTCTGGAACGGCGTCCTGCTTGGGGGGGAGACCGTGTCCCGCCTTGTCTTCTGTGGTTCCAATAAGCTGGCCAGATCTGCATCTGTAAAGTGGGGAGCTTTCTCCCTGCACCCCCTGTCTGTCTGTCTATCCTTGGGGTTTTTATGGAGCTACCCCTTGTGAGGGCAGATCAGCTGCAGGCAGTTTGGGTGAGTCACATGCTCATTTCAGCATTCAGTGAGTTTAATGCAGTTTGCCTTGTTAGCATGGAGGGAAAACCAAGTTAACACTTGTAGGTGTGCTGGGGGAGGTGGGGGGATTTGTGCCTCTCTGAGAGAGAGAGGGTCATGTTAGTCAGCTGTTGGGGGTGGGGGTGACGAGGGGGCCTTGTGCAAGCAGGTCCAGAGTGGGGGGCTGGTGGGGAGGTGTAAGGGAGTCAGTAATGTTGGGGGGGGCAGGGGGGAGAGTCTCTGATGTCTGTGGGGTGGAGGGGGTGGCTGTATCTGGCCTGGGGGTGGGGTTCTGTCAGCAGAGTTGATTTTCTTTTCCCTGCTGTTATGGCCCGTGTGCAGTTTGCGGTCCCGATCTGAGTCGCTGGCAAATTAGGCCCCGCCCACTGCCTCTAGCAGCTAACAACATTCTAGCCCGTACTTTCAAAGACTGAGTGCATATGATTGTTGAGTATAGGGCTAACGGTTGGACTCTGAATAGTGTTGATGAACAGAGGGATCTAGGTGTATGTGTACATAGATCCCTGAAAGTTGGGAATCAAGTAGATAAGGTAGTTCGGAAGGCATACGGTGTCTTGGCGTTTATTGGTAGGGGGATTGAATTTAGGAGCCGCAGCGTCATGTTGCAACTGTACAAAACTCTGGTGCGGCCACACTTGGAGTATTGTGTGCAGTTCTGGTCCCCACATTATAGGAAGGATGTGGAGGCATTGGAGAGGGTGCAGAGGAGGTTTACCAGGATGTTGCCTGGTATGGAGGGGAGGTCCTATGAGGAGAGACTGAGGGATTTGAGGTTGTTTTCGTTAGAAAGAAGGCGGCTGAGAGGGGACCTTATTGAAACATATTTTTATTTTTTTTTAAACTTTATTCCAATCCAATCAAGTCAAATTAAACCCAATTCAGAGTCCCAACAAGTTGGGACATTCCCGATCCAAGCTGACAAGACAGGGCTCTCACCTCCTGTCTTGGGCTTGATCTACATGATCCAAGCTGACTGGAGTAGGTGTAGCTCCTCCTCCAGGGCTTGATCTTATTTGCATCTTAGCCAAATGGCCAAGATGCCGCTTTAAAAAATTGCTTCAAATGAAGCTGAAATGTAACCTAATGACTTCAACCAAGTGCAGCATGTCGATACTACACTTGATCTTAGCCAAAAGGCCTTATTGAAACATATAAGATGATTAGAGGTTTAGATAGGGTGGACAGTGATAGCCTTTTTCCTCGGATGGAGAAAGCTAGCACGAGGGGGCATGGCTTTAAATTAAGGGGTGGTAGTTATAGGACGGATGACAGAGGTAGGTTCTTTACCCAGAGGGTGATGAGGGATTGGAATGCCCTGCCTGCTGCAGTTGTAAATGCGCCTAGTTTGGGGGCATTTAAGAGATCCGTGGATAGGTTTATGGATGGAAAGGGATTGGTTTAGGTTAGAGGGTCATTGCTTTTTAATTGGTCAGCGCAACATCGTGGGCCGAAGGGCCTGTTCTGCGCTGTAATGTTCTATGTTCTATGATTGGGTGTGAAAACTCGCCGAAAAAACGTATCAGGAACTCTCCCGTTTTTACACTAGCTGGACACCTGGGGGAAAAAAATCTTATAAAATCCTGCCTCCAAAATTCAGCACCTGGCTCTTCAGAGCCACCAAGTGGCCAGAGCCTGTCATTGTCAACCGTGCAGCAAAACTGAATGAGAAATGTTGATAAAAAGTGTGACCAAAAATGGTGACTTCACGAAGTGAGGTTTGAGGACGCCCTAGGCAATAATTAAGTAAAATATTTTAAATCAAATCTGTACTGTACTGGATTCTGTGCTGATGATGGGAAAATTTAAGACCATTCTTAGGAGCTGACCTTGTTAAAACTATAATTGACATATTTTATGGCTTTTTTTTACAGCCATGAAGTGATTCAAGGTGCAGCATGAGTCTGAAGGCGCAGTACACTCTACAGTAGGATGTGATTAGGTTAACTATGACCTCTTCACTCAAGGTTAAATATCATAACCTTGCAAACACAAGATTTTTGGCAGAATGATCAATTATCCTTGGCATTTCATAAGAACATAAGAAATAGGAGCAGGAGTAGGCCATCTAGCCCTTCGAGCCTGCCCCGCCATTCAATAAGATCATGGCTGATCTGTTGTGGCTCAGTTCCACTTTCCCGCCCTCTCCCCATAACCCTTAATCCCCTCTCTTATCAAGAACCCATCAACCCGCTTCTTAAAAATATTTAGCAAGGCAGCCTCCACCACTTCAACGGGCAGAGAATTCCAGAGATTCACCACCCTTTGAGTGAAGAAGTTCCTCCTCAACTCCGTTCTAAACCGCCTCCCCTTTATCTTGAGGCTGTGCCCCCTAGTCCTACTGTCTTTTTTGAGCGGGAAGAGTCTCTCCACCTCTATCCTATCCATCCCATTCATCATCTTATACATCTCAATGAGATCTCCCCTCATTCTTCTAAACTCTAACGAGTACAAGCCTATTCAGCCTCTCCTCATAGCTCAATCCCCTCAACTCTGGTATCAGCCTAGTAAACCTCCTCTGCACTCCCTCCAGGGCCAAAATATCCTTGCGCAGGTGCGGCGCCCAAAACTGCACACAGTACTCCAGCTGCGGCCTCACCAATGCCCTATACAGCTGCAGCAAGACCTCCCTACTTTTATATTCAATCCCCCTCGCTATGAAGGCCAGCATCCCATTCGCCTTCCTGACCACCTGCTGCACCTGCAAGCTGGGTTTTTGCGACTCATGCACAAGGACCCCGAGGTCCCTCTGCACCGTCGCCTGCTGCAGTTTTTCGCCACGTAAGTAATAGTCCTTCCTACCATTCTTCCTACCAAAGTGGACCACCTCACACTTGCCAACATTAAATTCCATTTGCCATTTCCTGGCCCATTCGCCCAGCCTATCTAGATCCTTCTGCAGACTCTCCACACCCTCCGCACAATTTGCCTTTCCCCCAATCTTGGTGTCATCAGCAAATTTCGACACCCTGCACTCGTTTCCATCCTCCAGATCATCTATATAAATGGTAAATAGCTGAGGCCCCAGCACCGACCCCTGGGGCACCCCACTAGTCACCAACCGCCAATCCGAATAGCACCCATTGACCCCCACTCTCTGCCTCCTATTTGACAACCAATCCTCTATCCACGCTAACACCCTACCCCCAACTCCATGTCCCCTGACCTTCTGCAATAACCTCTTGTGAGGTACCTTGTCAAACGCCTTCTGAAAATCCAGAAAGACCACATCCACCGGCTCTCCTCTATCCACTGCCCTAGACACATCCTCATAGAACTCCAGTAAATTTGTCAGACACGACTTCCCTTTAATGAAACCGTGTTGCGTCCGCCCTATCAAGCAATTCCCTTCAAGATGCCTCGCAATTTCCTCCTTAATGACGGATTCTAACATTTTACCTACCACAGACGTTAAACTAACCGGCCTATAATTCCCCGCCTTTTGCCTGGCACCCTTCTTAAACAACGGCGTAACATTAGCCGTTTTCCAATCATCCGGCACTTCCCCGGAATCCAGCGACGTCTGGAAAATAACCACCAAGGCATGTTTGTCACACAATCTGCAGCTGTCACAGGGCTGTGAGAAAAGTTTTGAAGAGGCGAACTGGAGTTCAGGCTGAGAGCCAAGTCTTATGCCAGATTTTCGATACAGAGCCAACTTGCTTGCCCCAGAGTAAGGCAATCAATGTAGGAGGGACCTCCCACATCAGGAGTCCCTCAACTCCAGGACAGACCACATGTTGCAGATCACCAAATGGCCAAAGGGGGCCTCCAGCTTCAAGTCCAGGCAACATGATTTTGACTTGGTTTTTCCCAAAGACAAAGGGTCAAGTGTTCTTTTTTATTAAATCATCTAAATCACCTTACAAAGAAGAAAGGGCAAAGCATTACAGCTACTCCCCAGTCCTGGGATCATTGTGGAAGGGAACATGGAAGTACACAATTATGAGGTGCGTATTGAACAGAACTTGGCGTGGGGTTGGACATAGGCAGTTGAATATTCAAAAGAGGTTGAGGAGTGTTGGGTTTGGGTTTTGGTCTGTGGCAGATGTCTCACGTGGGCATATCTCTCCAGTTGTGACAGGACTTGTTCCTTTTGATCCCTGACCTCCATGAATTTTCAACACCAAGACCTGTAAATGTCTTCAAATTATTCCATGATGTGAACTCTATCATTCAGTTAAAATAAATCGTAATCAGCATGGGGTACTGAGATGAAACGGTAAAGTGTGCTCTGTGGGCCAAAAACAAACCATCATTTGATGCAAAGGCTGGTTTTATTATTGGTTCCGATTTACCCAAGAAGGGGGAAGGTTGGGGGGGGCGGCGGGCGCAGGTTTAACAGTGTGGCTGTGGAATCTGAACAAAACAGAGCACTAATGTGAAACCAGAACTAGGGGGCATGGCCTCATGGCATGGCTAGGGAGCAGATTTAGGACTGAGTTGTGGTGGATCATCTTCACCCAAAGGGTTGTAAATCTGTGGAATTCCCTGCCCAGTGAAGCAGCTACGGCTACCTCACTGAATGTTTTCAAGTAAAGATAGATAGATTTCTGAACATTAAAGGAATTAAGGATTATGGTGAGCAGGCGGGTAAGTGGAGTTGAATCCACGAAAAGATCAGCCATGATCTTATTGAATGGCGAGGGGCCAAATGGCCTACTCCTAGTTCTTATGTTCTTTTTAATATTTGAGCTGTCCAGTTGAGCATAAATCAAGATGTTTAAACAGTAGAAGAAACTGTCATTGAGCAGTACAAGGCTGTGAGACAGTCTCTGCATTTTAAACTATCATTCAATTCAATGTTGTTGGGGGACAAAAGAACATCGTCAACAAGTCAGTTCACAGGAGTAACGTATGGGGTTAATTACTTTGCTGATGTTTTTGAGAAATGAGATTGAGTTAAGTATATGAAATATGCTTTGTTTCTTACTCTGTTCAAGTTTTAAAAAAAACATTTTTAAAGCTCCTTCAACTTAAAACATCTGAAGGTGCAAAGCTGCTTAATGATTTATACATGGCCTCATTTTGCCATGTGTTTCTCAGTCTGCCTTTGAAAAAAATTAGAGAGAGAACATACATACACGCGCGCGCGCAAGGGCAGAGTATCCAGTTCGGGTTACAACAGTGTCCTAATATTAAGCCACTGGCTAATGCGATTACATAATTGGAAAAAGGGTTTAATATCCTTGAATATGAGGGGCTCAGACCATTTATTGGAACATCAGTTGCTGTCATATCCAAGAGAATATCTAACACAGGAAGTTGTAACAGCTTGTTTTACTGAAAAAGTGCCTTGAAAATGTCCATGCTGTCAGAATGATGTTGAAGTAGAAGAGATGGTATATTGTAGGTTCACTGTGATGCTGGCTGATAAAAGCAAATGTGGATAGAAAAAGACTTGAAAACTTAGGGCTAATTTCATTAGAACAATAAAGGACATAAGTATAATTTGGTAGAGGTAAAATTATGAAGGAAGGAAGATGATCCCAAATGCTTCCCTGCTGCAGTCAGACCTTTGAATGGACTTACCTTGCATTAAGTTGATCTTTCTCTACACCCAAACTAGGATTGTAATCCTACATTCTGCACTCTCTCATTTCCTTCTCTATGAATAGTACTTTTTGTCTGTACAGCACGCAAGAAACAATGCTTTTCACTGTATGTTAATACCTGTGACAATAATAAATCAAATCAAATCAAATCAAAGGAATTAATGAATGGAATCGGTTTCTAGAGATTCCGACACCATCTCCCTATTTAAACATGGCAAAGTCTCCCTCCATCATGGCTGCTGTCTCCTTGGGAAGGAGGAAGAGGAAAGAAAATGTAAGGAAACAATTGCTCATGCAATGGTTGATACTGGGTACAAAGGTTTTAGAAGTCGTAAGTGAAAACGCAAGCAAGGAACTTGCAAACAGCAGGACTTTATGCAGCGATGCAGCTATTGGAATAGTGTAGGTTAGATGGGCTTTAGATTGGTTTTCACAGGTCGGTGCAACATCAAGGGCCAAATGGCCTGTACTGCACTGTAATGTTCTATGTATCCAAAGATTTTTTTATTCATTCATGGGACATGACATCACTGGTTGGCCAGCCTCACAAAAGGTTGCTGCAGAAGATTAGGGTGCAAGGAACTGGGGGTAAGGTGTTAGCGTGGATTGAGGATTGGTTATCTAACAGGAAGCAGAGAGTTGGAATCAATGGGTGCTTTTCTGGTTGGCAGTTGGTGACTAGTGGAGTGCCACAGGGATCAGTGCTGGGGCCTCAACTGTTTACCATTTACATAGACGATCTGGAGGAGGGGGCTGAGTGTAAGGTAACAAAATTTGCTGATGACACAAAGATGAGTGGAAAAGCAAATTGCGTGGAAGGCGCGGGAAGTCTGCAGAGAGATCTGGATAGGCTGAGTGAGTAGGCGAGGACCTGGCAGATGGAGTATAATGTTAGCAAATGTGAGGTTATCCACTTTGGTAGAAATAATAGTAGAAGGGATTATTATTTAAAGGGTGAAAAGCTGCAGCATGCTACAGTACAGAGGGACCTGGGGGTCCTTGTGCACGAATCGCAAAAACCCAGTCTGCAGGTGCAGCAAGTGATCAAGAAGGCGAATAGAATGTTGGCCTTTATAGCGAGAGGGATAGAATATAAAAGCAAGGAGGTCTTGCTGCAACTGTACAGGGCACTGGTGAGGCCACAACTGGAGTACTGTGTGCAGTTTTAGTCCCTGTATTTGCGAAAGGATATATTGGCCTCGGAGGGAGTACAGAGAAGGTTCACCAGGCTGATACCGGAAATGAGGGGGTTAGCTTATGAAGAGAGATTGAATAGACTGGGCCTGTACTCGTTAGAGTTTAGAAGGCTGAGGGGGGATCTTATAGAGACTTACAAGATAATGAAGGGGCTAGATAGGGTAGAGATAGAGAAATTCTTCCCGCTTAGAAAGGATAGCAGAACTAGAGGGCACAGCCTCAAAATAAGGGGTGGGTGGGCAGTTTAGAACGAACTTCTTCACTCAAAGGGTGGTGAATCTCTGGAACTCCCTGCCCATTGAAGTGGTGGAAACTACCTCATTGAATATATTTAAGTCACGGGTAGCTAGATTTCTGATAGACAAGGGAATTAAGGGTTATGGGGAGAAAGCGGGAAAGTGGAACTGACTCACTTCACATCAGCCATGATCTCATTGAATGGCGGGGCAGGCTTGAAGGGCTAGATGGCCTACTCCTGCTCCTATTTCTTATGTTATTATGTTCTTATTGCTCATCCCTAGTTGCTCTTGAACTGAGTAGCTTGCTGGGCCATTTCAGAGGGCAGTTGAAAGTCAACCACATTGCTGTGACTCCGAAGTCACATGTGGGCCAGACCAGGTAAGGATGGCATATTTCCTTCCCTGAAGGGCATTAGTGAACCAGATGGGTTACCCGACAATTGACAATAGTTTCATTGTCATCAGGGGATTCTTAATTTTTACTGTATTCAAATTCCACTATTTATCGTGGTGGGATTTGTACTCGGGTTCCCAGAATGTTAGCTGAGTTTCTAGATTAGTAGCCTAGTGATAATACCACTAGGCCATCGCCTCCCCTGGAACAAAGGAACATGGATATGAGAATACATACAAGATATAAAAGTCAGAGCATGAGAACCCTTTGTGTACAATGGTTGATCAGACTGCAGAATTTGCGATCAGAGCTAGTAAGTGAAGCAGAACCCATGTTGACATTAAGAATAGATTATGCAGATGATTGTCATTTAATGTAACAAACAGAAGCTTCATGATATAAACAACAATGGAGCATTTACATAAGGAAATGGGGTCAATTTCATGCCTTTTAGAGATCTGGATATAGCTAAAATAAACCTGTCTGTCAGATATAGATTTCTTCCTCCTCTGAACAAAATTCCCAACTTTTTATTAACACAGTATTAATTAGCAAGAATTTGATTGTGTGGCTTGTGAAACATATCATTACTTGGAGTATCGAACAGAGCAGGTCCACAATTTATTTTATTAGTTCACAGGGTGAGAGTGTCACTCGTATTTATTGCCCATCCCTAATTGCCTTTGAAAAGGTCGTGGAGCTGAGCTGCCTTCTTGAACTGTTGTAGTCCTTGTGAGTTATAGCTTTTTGCAGCAGTTTTGACAGAACTGAATGGTTTGCTTGTTGGGCCATTTTCAAAGGGCAGTTAAGAGTCAAACACATTCCTGTGGCTCTGGTGTTGCATATAGGCCAGAGGTGTAAGGACAACAGTTTCCTTCCCTAAAGGAAATTGGTAAACAATCCAATAGCTTCATGATCACTGCTACCAGATTTCATTCCAGATGTATTTAATAAACTTAATTCAAAATTCCCCAGCTCCTGTACTGGGATTTGAACGCAAATCTCTAGGTTGTTAATGTAGGCCTCTGGACTACTAGTCTACTAACATGTCCACAAGGCTACCCTCTAATAAGGGTTGGGATCATTTTACCCTGCTTGACAAAGTCTTACTGGACTGTGTTAAATGCAGCTGGTTAGGATTAAATATATTTACGAAGATGACAATAACCAGATTAAGGGGAGAGATAAAGTGGGAGGAGGGAGTATGGCTGAAAGGTGAAATAGAGTTTACTAGCCAAACAACATAGATCCTCACTGATGTAAATACATACATTACATCAGATTGAGCAAGTGAGACCGTGCTGCCGTAAATACATAACTAGACATAGGACCTTTCCCCTCACACACACCCTCAGAATATTTCCTATCGTTCCTTTAATGTTGACCAGGAATATAAAGTTACACATTTATTATGATTGTAAGACATAACTGGCATGAACAGATTTTTTTATATGTCAATGGATGAATGCACATCTTGGAGTTGATTATCAACACTAGATTTATTTGTTGGCGTCAGCTGTGGCTCAATTAATAGTACTGTTGGTTCAAATTCAAAATATTGGATTGAAATCCCACTCTTGAGTTCAGTCTCGGTGTAGGTGAAATCCTTAGTGCGGTCGTGCCCAGTTGCAGCTACTGCCTATTAAACTGAGTCCCATTTGATGTCCGAGGTGGATTTAAAAGATCTCATAATGCTATTCAAAAAAATGCAGGGAGTGCTTCTTTCTGTCCTGGCTAATGTTAATCACAGAAATGTTAGTGTATAGAAAGAGGCCATTTGGCCCATCATGTCTGCACCAGCTACCCAAATGAGCATTTCGGCTTAGCTCCATTTCCCTGCCTTTTCCCCGTACCTCTGCACGTTGTTTCTATTCAAATAATCATCTAATGCCCTCTTGACTGCCTCGATTAAACTTGCCTCAACCACACTTCCAGACAGTGCATTCCCAGTCCAAACCAGCTGTTGTGTGAAAATGTTTTTTCTCATATCACATTCCCTTCTTTTACAAATCACTTTAAATATGTGTCCTCTGGTTCTTGACCCTTTTACGAGGGAGAACAGTTTCTCAGTATCTACTTTGTCCAGCCCCCTCATGATTTTGAACGCTTCTGTCAAATCATCTCTCGCTTTCTTCTCTCTACCGAGAATGGTCCCAACTTTTCCAATCTATCCCTATAACTGAAGTTTCTCATCCTTGGAATCGCTTTTGTAAACCTCTTATTCACTTTCTCCAATGCATTCACACCTTTCCTACAGTGTGGTACCAGAACTGTGCACAATATTCCAGCCGGGATTTAACTTGTGTGTTCTATAAATTCAGCATATCTATCTTGCTCTTGTATTCTATGCCTGTATTAATAAATCCCAGAATATTTTATGCATTATTAATTGCTTTCTCCAACTTCCCTGCAACCTTCAATTACTTATGCACATGTACAGGTTCCCCTGTTCTTACGCCCCTTAAGAATTTTACACCTTATTTTATATTGTCTCTCCATGTTGATCCTACTAAAATACCGACCCCTGGGAAACACAACTACAAACCTTCCTCAGCCTGAAAAATATCCATTGACCATTACTCTCCACTTCCTCTAATCAGCCAGTTTTGTATCCATGTTTGCTACTGTCCCTTTTATTCCAAGAGCTGTAACTTTTCTCACAAGTCTGTTGTGTGGCACTGTATCAAATATCTTCTGAAAGTCCATGTGCACCACATCAACAACATTGGCCCTTTCTGTTACTTCCTCAAAAGCTCCAGCAAGTTAATTAAACATGATTTGCCCTTTAGAAATCCATGCTGGCTCTTCCTGATCAACCCACATTTTTCCATGTGACTGCAAATCCTAACCAAATAATTGTTTCAAGAAGCTTGCCTGACACTGATGTACCTGGATTTGCTGGGGCTACCCTTACAATGTTTTTTGAACCAGAACATATTGTTTGCAATTCTCCAGTCCTCTGGCATCTCCCCCATGTCTAGAAAAAGTTTATCTATTAGTGTTACAAGTTTATTTATTAGTTTAAAGTTTATTTATTAGTGTTACAAGTAAGCTTACATTAACACTGCAATGAAGTTACTGTGTAAATCCCCTCGTTGCCACACTCCAGCACCTGTTTGGGTACACTGAGGGAGAATTTATCATAGAAACCCTCCAGTACAGAAAGAGGCCATTCGGCCCATCGAGTCTGCACTGACCACAATCCCATCCAGGCCTTACCCCCTATATCCCTACATATTTACCCACTAATCCCTCTAACCTACACACTCAGGACACTAAGGGCAATTTTTAGCACGGCCAATCAACCTAACCCGCACATTTTTGGACTGAAGGTGGCAGCATCGTGGATAACCTCACCCAGGCAGGAATTGAACCCTGGCTGTTGGCATCATGAACCAGCTATCCAGCCAACTGAACTAAGCGACCCCCGCTCTTAAAATGAATAGTACCTGTAGCAAAAAGCAAATCACAAATGAAGCTGAAAAGGTTAAACCCCACAGCTCTCTGCTTGTGTCCAACAGTAAGTAGCTCAGTGACGTGAGCTGCTTTAAGCTCCTGGGAGGAAAGTAACTGGTTGTAAAGGGATAATTGGGCGGATCTGGTTACATCAGTTTAAGATTGCCTCAGTGCGAGTGGTGCAGCCTGTGGTTTTACAGGGGGTGGGCGAGGTTCACACAGTCCGTGCCTGTAATTCTCCTGGTTGCTATTATTCTGAGTCGGGGGATGGTGCTGAACTCGGTACACTGGTTTCGCAAGGGACTCACGACAATCCTTACAGCGTTCCCTGTCGGGGGGCTGAGATGCATTTACATTTTGGATCCGTGCTTCGTAGCATCTTCAAACATCCGGATCAACAGATAGAGGTCTGTCGTTTTTATTTAACTCTCCTTTTTCCCCCGTCCCCAAATGATCCCATTTCTGGGAATGAGTCAATAATTATGGCAGCTACCAACAATATGTATTAAAATGAGAAGCCATCAGAAACTGTGGATTAAATGTTGCTTTTCGTGTTCATATGATGCGAGGTGAACGGCACAGGTAGCAACAATTTAGACACTTAACGTCTTCCTGATGGCCGTCGTGAAATATTTGTTTTAATTGTTAAGTAGATTTGCAATGAATTGCTGACCCCCAGGGATTTGGAGATCTAGAGCAAAATTTCTGCAGCTTTGTACCAAGTTAGCTGTGAATTATGTGCCTGATTCCGCTCCAGTTAGTTCTGGGCTGGCCACATCACTCACCAGAAGAGACATTTTGTCCACAAGAGCTGTTACTCCAAGTGCCGACAATAAGGACAAACAAGGCAGAGGCGCATTTCAGCAACATTTCCAAGGTTTCTAAATAAAAGTCGTTAATAAAAACTTTTCACAAGTACAATATTATTAAAAGTTTACAAGCCGTTTAATTGCTATCATAATGCATTCCGTTGTTTGGAGCGTCACATTGATATGCAGGTCCTGCACCCTCAGAATTACCGATTAAATAGGAGCATCAACTCCACTGTTGGGCAGCACAGTGGTTAGCACTGCTGCCTCATAGCGTCAGGGTTCGATTCCCAGCTTGGGTCGCTGTGTCTGGGTTTGCACGTTCTCTGCGTTGGTTTCCTCCCACAATCGAAAAGTGTGCATTGGCCGTGCTAAATTTTCCTCTCAGCGTACCCAATAGGTGCCGGAGTGTGGCAACTGGGGGATTTTCACAGTAACTTCATTGCAGTGTGAATATAAGCCTACTTATGACAAATAAATAAACAAACTATTTTTCACTGTCTTCCAGCTGGCTAGGCATCTTGTCCAGAAATTAAATGGTAAGGAAGCCATCAGAAACTGGATTGAATGTTGTCTTTTGTGTTAATATAATGCAAAGTGAAAGGCGCAAGTAGTATTAATTAATTAATGGAGTGTCCATTATCATTCTGTATTGAAATATTAATTTTACTTGACTGTTCACTCTTTGGTAAAATGGGGAAACGATTTTGTTACCATTTGCTAATCAGAGTTCTCTTTCGCAGCGTTAACCCAATCCTTGGGCTCTGTGGATTGCCTTGGCTAAATGTGGGGACACAGTTTTGGACCAGGGACAGGTGTACAACAAAGGGCAGAAGAACCAGAGACAAGGTGAACAAGAGTGGAATCTGCACAGTGAGCTAGAATGTGGTGCCTGAAAAGGTGCTGGAGGCAGACAGAGTTATAACATTCAAAAGGGAATTGGGTAAAATGCCTGAAAGAATGCATTTACAAAGATATCCTTTCAAGGAGAATGATGGGACAAATAGCCTCCTTCTGTAATGTATGATTATCTGATTCTATTAACCCAATAGCAAACTGCTGCCAAATTTAAAACTTTTTCCAATATCACTACACTTCACCCAGTGATATATAAGACAAATTGAGAGATTGAGGGCGAGATTGTTCAGCTAAATGTCAAGAGTATTTTATCTTTCAGACAAGCTTCTATATTGATTGTTGTTACTCACCGATGTCAAATTGACTGTTAACTTGATAAAGAGGTAAAGCTGCAATTGCAATGCTCCTTTCTAATCTCTAGTCCCATATCATGTGTGATTTCAAGGGAGTTGATTTTAACTCCAGCACTATGCATACTGTGCTCACACAGGACATCGTGGCCCAAAGCTAACGGGACCACTGCTAGCCACTGGGGTAACAGCTGCATACTTTTGTACTATTTGCGATTTGTGGAATTGAAGGAGCAGGGGTATTCATCCCGGCTCCCCAGAAATACTGTGGACTGCTAAAGAACAAAGAAAATTACAGCGCAGGAACAGGCCAGGCCCTTCAGTCCTCCAAGCTTGCAGTGACCATGCTGCCCAACTGAACTAAAACCCCCTACCCTTCCGGTGAAAAGAAGTTGGCTTTGTCTCTCTCCCACTCAGCAACAGCCTGAGTATTCGCAGCAAACCCACATGCCTGTGTCTGCAGAATTGACACAATGAGGGTGCCAAATGGACATCCTGAGGGAAGCTCAACAACTGGGTACGATGATCCTCAAACATCTGAGGCTACTGACCCCATTTTTAAGCAGCTATTGCCACGTTAACACCAGGCCAGGATACCCCAGTGTTAACCTCCACTGAGCGAGACTTCCAATACCGTGACAGTTTGCTTTCAGTTGTGGGCAGTTTTGCACTGCACCCACAATGAACAGTGTCAACATTGTCTAAAATTAATTTCCATTGCACTCTCCACCTAACTTAGGGGCAAAACTTCCAGATCTATCGCTCTCTAAATTGGATGTGACCCAGGTTTCAAAAGTGAAATGATAGCCAATCTACCAATCAATCAACATCCCACAAATGTATTGCTTCAATTCAAATTACTTTGTGTGGTCTGTTTCTAGGCAATCAGACATATTGCCTCAAATTACCTCTAATAGGTGTAAGTTAGCAGATAATAACTTTTTATATAGGTTTGTAAAACAATCACTTTGTATGTGTGTGCCCACATGAATGTGGGACTGCCTTTACATCCTTTTTTCGTCATGTTTTCAGAATCACACAAAGTACTTAGTGGTCAAACCAAAATCTGATACAGGTTTTACAAAGAACAAAGAACAACCCAGCACAGGAAACAGGCTCTTCGGCCCAACAAGCCCGCGCCGCCGCATCACCCTACACCTATTCTACCCTGTGTGTCTACGAATAGAACCCCTAACTTAGCCAGATTCAGGGGAGAATAGTGTCAATTTGGTAAAACCAATCAGCCTAAGAGCACACCTTTGGGGTGTGGGAGGAAACCGGAGCGCCCGGAGGAAACCCACGCAACCACAGGGAGAATGCACAAACTCCCACAGACACAGGCCCAAATCCATGTATCTGCACAGCCAGCAGTGCTAGTCACCAAGCTGTTGCGGCGCCCGTCTACCGGTCCAGGATCAAGCACACACACCGACACGAAGTACTAGGCCACTCCCGGAACCTCCAAGAGCAGCCCACACACGACCCACCGTGTGCATGCCCCTTGTTTGACAACGAGGTGGACCTCCACCTGCGGAATAAAAAGACAAAAACATTAATCACAAGTCTGCCTTTCCGGTGTCTCCCGAGGTTCTAACCCTTATTTAATAACCCCTACCATAACCCTCCATCCTCGTTTCACTCATGTGTCTATCTAACTGAACCTTAAACGAGTCCAATGTTCCTGCCTCCACCACCCTACTCGGTAGTGCGTTCCATACCCCCACAACTCTCTGCGTAAAGAACCTTCCTCTCATATCCAAATTATACCTCTCCCCCCTCACCCTTAAATCATGACCTCTCGTATTTGTACCCAATCTAGGGAGCAGTCTCTCACTATTGACTCTGTCTATTCCCTTCAGTATCTTATATACCTCTATCATGTCCCCCCTCAATCTCTGTCTTTCCAAGGAGAACAGTCCCAGTTTCTCCAACCTTTCCTCGTAACCCAGCCCCTCCATGCCAGGCAACATCCTGGTAAACCTCCTCTGCACCCTTTCCAGAGACTCCACGTCCTTCCGGTAGTAAGGCGACCAGAACTGGACGCAGTACTCCAAATGCAGTCTAACCAACGTTCTATACAACTGAAGCATTAGACGGCAGCTTTTAAACTCTATACCCCTTCCTATAAAGGCTAGCATTCCATAAGCCTTCCTAACAACATTCTCCACTTGTGTCGCAACCTTCATGGATTTGTGAACCTGTACTCCCAGGTCCCTCTGTATTTCTATACTCCTAATTTGTCTACCTTTAACCACATAGCTCCTCTCTACATTATTCCTTCCAAAATGCATCACCTCGCATTTGTCAGGATTAAATTCCATCTGCCCAATGCACCAACCTATCTATATCCTGTTGTATCACCTCACAATCCACTTCGGTACCCGCCAACCCTGCCATCTTGGTGTCATCACCAAGGTTTTGTGTAACTTTCCTACTTATCAGGTCTATTTTTATCATTTGACAATAAATTTGTTTACTTTTTAACTCTCCGCCAATAATTAAAACCTAAAGCAGTGAGGCTCCACGCTTAGAATTCATTTTCAGAAAATTCTGGAAAATCTCAGCAGGTCTGACAACATCTGTGGAGAGAGAACAGAGCTAACATTTTGAGTCAGAATGACCATTTGTCAGAGTCTGAAGTCGTACGGATTGCTAACATTAACTCTTGTTTCCCTATCCGCAGATGCTGACAGATCTGCTGAGATTTTCCAGCATTTTCTGTTTTTGTTTCAGATTCAAATCTGCAGTATTTTGCCTTAATTGATTTGAGTTAATTTTCAGTGCCAGTATGATTCTGGTAATGATTGAGATTGATCACAATGATGACAAGCCCTAATCCTCCTTTGGCTGTTAATGGGTATCTATCATGTAAGTATTGCAATTCCTCCCTTGGCAAAATACCAGTCTAGTACAATTTCTGCAGCAGGGAAACTCCGACAGCAATTTCTATGTTTAACTCCACATGCATGCCATGGGATGTTGTGGTCAACTTTACACTCATGTTACACTTTAATAACACTTGAGTGCTGATAACCTTGCCATTATTTCTGCAGCAAAATTCAACCCATTATTTTGCGTTATCTCCAATCTGAAATGTACCCTTTCTTTTGAGAAAATAATTATCAGTATCTATCTGTGTGGAGTTTGCACGTTTTCCCTGTATCTGTGTGGGTTTCTTCCCGTTTCTCTCATTCCAAAGATGTGCAGGTTAGGTGAATTGGTCATGCCAAATTGCCCCTGGAGGCAGTTGCTTTGCAGTTTAATCAGCGGATTCCTTTCCCTGGAAACTCAGCTTCTACTTTGCAAAATATGACGATATTGTTGTGAATGAATGATGTTCCTGATCAATCCATGACATTGTACAAAATTGATTTTCTTCATCATCAAGCAGAGATTATGATTTGCATCAAAATATGTACAAAGTAGTCAGCAATTTAGGACTGAGGTGATAGAGAATTCCTTCACCCAGAGTTGTGTGTCTTTGGCATTCTTATTCCAGAGACCTGTGAGTTCTGCTGAGCCGGCAGATACATTAAGCCTGAGATTGATAGATTATTGGATATTGTATGAAAGAGGCTTGTAGAGAGAGGGAAGTGGAAGTGATGTGCATGTTCATCCATAAACTTGGAATGGCAGAGTAGGTTTGAAGAGTGGTTTGGCCTCCTCCTGCTCCTCTTATGTCCTCAATATAATTTCCTCAAGCCTTTCTTTCTCTTATATCTAGGTTTCTTCTCCAGCGCTTCGAAGACCTGGATGATAGTCTAAAGAAACTAAAATCCAGGCTTTTTGTTGTTCGAGGACAACCAACTGATGTCTTTCCAAGATTATTTAAGGTAAATTCAGATTTATAACATCGAGCATTCACTCCTATACAGCTTTAAGTCAGTTGAGGGGAGTTATTTTGCCTGCAGGCCCCTTGACCTTTGACCAGGAAAGCTGCCTGGAGGCAGTCTTTGAGTGATGGCCTACAAAATGGCTTTGAGGTCCTTCCTGTCTATCTGGCCACAGGTCACACTGTGGAGGGTCTTCCCCATCCACTATTGGTGGCCCTGCTGCAGAGGCATTATTTAGAAAGATTTTTATGGTGGCTGAGTTGGCACCTCATGATGGAGGCATCCTCTCTCTCTCTCTCTCTCTCTCACTCTCTCACTTTTCTCCTTCTCCCCCACCTTTACTTGACATGCTGGAGGGCCTCATATTGGCCCACCCTCCATTTACATGTAGGGTGTTTGAGTGTAAACAGGTATCTTGGTGCTAGTGCATGTTTAAGCTATTAGCATGCTATGTACTTGTCCACTTTCCTGAGTTTGCTCTTTAAAATGGCATAACCGTCTCGTGTAACCGTAGCAGCCTGTGGTGACAGGTTTTATTTTCTGTCAGGAATGGAACATGACACAATTGACTTTCGAACATGACTCCAAACCTTTTGGAAAGCGAGGGATGCCACCATAATGAAACTGGCAAAGGATGCTGGGATAGAATTTATCATACAGAACTCGCATATCTTGTATGATGTTGACCAGTAAATTACTTCATTTATCAACTTCAATCAAGCTTGCAATTTTTGTTTAAGGGCCCTTTAAGGTGCAAAGCGTGCCATTTTAAAGGAAGTGAAATTGTAAAGTATACAGTGCCCTCATTCCTGACAACCACTAACAGAATAAGGAATAGGATTAGGAGAATGTCACTTAGCCTTCAAGCTTGGTCTGTCAATCAATTAGGTCATGCTGATCTTTAACCTCAACTTTATGTTCCTGTCCAGTTCCCTTTAGTGTCACAACATTTCAGTCCTGAATATAGACAATGACCCAAAATTTCTCCTCATCTAAGTCCTAAATGGCCAACCCCTTTATCCTGAGATTATTGCCCTGAGTTCAACTCCCAAGCCCGTGCCTATGAATGTATTTCATGATGGCAGTTAGCACTACCACCTCACAGCGCCAGGGACCCAGATTCAATTCCCAGCTTGGGTCACTGTCTGTATGGAGTCTGCACATTCCCCCCATGTCTGTGTGGGTTTCCTCCCACAATCTGAAAGACATGCTGGTTAGGCACGTTGGTCATGCAAAATTCTCCTTCGGTGTACCCGAACAGACTCCGTTGTGTAGCGATTTTCATAGTAACTTCATTGCAGCATTAATATAAGCCTTCTTGTGACACTAATAAATAATATCGTTATAGTATTGATTTAAAGATTTGTGCTGTAATTGGAAGTATATTTTACATTGTCACTTCTGCCGAAAAAAATCAGCTTTTGATTTCCAGATTTTTAAGAATGTAATTGCCCAGAGGAGATTTGAACTCAACTACTGCTGGTATATGCACATACTTGCGCTGTGAGAATTGTGTGTGGGTGTTTGCAAAGTTGAGATATTGTATTTTGCCACCTAGTGTTAGGATTATTGGGAGGAAGGTCACACTGCAGTACATGTGATGTAGCAGATCAGTCACAGGAAAGTGGTCCAGTCATCGTTCTAAACGTGTTCCGGCTGAACTCGGTCAAATAAACATGTGGCACCTATCTGATAACAGTACGTTTGGGCTGGGTAATGCATAAGGGAACAGGGAACAGTTATATAACTCGAGCAGCAGATTCTTTTCATTGTGGTTAATAGATTTAAATGTTTGTGCATTTTCTTTGAAAGCTATGTATTTATTGCTTGTCAGTGTTGCTAGGCATTTTTTTCCATTTTCTTCTTTGTTTTGGTAATTATATTTTTGGGCTTTTTTTTAATTAGTTATTTTCAGTAACAGAATTATGAAATTAGTGTCAGCTGTTATTAAAGCAAAAATCTCACCTATTTTTTATAATACTTGCTGTGAGTGATAAACTCCACCTGTAATATATTTCTAGAATAATCAAGGCGAATGGCAGAAAAACCCCACTCACTTTCAAACAATCATCCAGGGACTGGAGTTACCCAAAGCTCCAGTCAACACGGTAACAGTGGATCAGATGGAAAAGTGCACGAGAGCTATCCAAGAGAACTATGATGAGATGTATAGGGTACCTACGCTGGAAGAGTTTGGTAAATAATAATGGCATTTGTAATGCAATTTGCTCCTTTTTCTTGGAGTGACCATCCATTCAAATGTGTCAGCTGTGGCTCAGTTGATAGCAGTGTGTATCATTGACACCAATGTACAGCAGCAACTTGGCCAGCCCCCTTCAACAGCACCTTCCAAACCTGTGACCTCTATCACCGAGAAAGAGCAGGTCAACAGATGCATAGGAACACCACCACCTGCAAGGTCTCATTCAAATAACACACCAATCCTGACTTGGAATTCTATCACCATTCCTCATTAGCAGTGCATCAATATCCTGGACCTCCCTTCTGAGGGAGTGAATGTCTGAATAAGTATACCAGGTGCAGCTCATGGGCAATTGGGAAGATCATAGAGTCATAGAAACCCTACAGTGCAGAAGGAGGCCACTCAGCCCATCGAGTCTGCACCGACCATAAACCCACCCAGGCCCTACTCCTATATCCCTACATATTTACCCGGTAATCCCTCTAACCTATGCATCTCATGACTAAGAGGCAATTTTTAGCTTGGCCAATCAACCTAACTTGGACATCTCTGGACTGTGGGAGGAAACCGATGCAGACACGAGGAGAATGTGCAAACTCCACACGGACCGTGACCCAAACCAGGAATCAAACCCAGGTCTTTGGAGCTGTGAAGCAGCAGTGCTAACCACTGTGCTACTGTGCCATCCTATAAAAGCAGTATATTCTGGCCTTGTTAGGGACACTTACATCTCATGGAAAAAAAAACTATTTTCCCTCAATCAAAAACTCTTAATACGGAAATCTACATTAATGCAAAAATCTAGGCTGATGCTCCTAGTGCAAGTGGGTGAATGCTGCACTGTCGGATGTGCTACCTTTCCAACGAGGTACTAAGTTAGGTTCTGTCTGTTTATTTGTTTTATTTATTAGTCACAAGAAGGCTCTTTTCTATCCACCTTACATATGTCCCTCATAATTTTGTACACCTCAATCAGGTTCACTCTCCACCTTCTCTGCTCCAAGGAAAACCATCCCAGCCTATCCACTCTTTCTTGATGGCTGAAATGCATCAATCCAGGCAACATCCTGATGAATCACCTCTGCACCTTCCCTCGTGCAACACTTCCTTCCTACAGTGTGAACTGCACACCAGCTGTGGTCTAAACAGCGTTTTATACAGCTCCATCATAACTTCTCTTCTTGTATTCAATGCCTTGGTTAATAAAGACAAATATTCCATACATCTTCTTAACCACCTTATCTACTTGTACTGCTTTCTTCAGAGATCTCTGGACAAGCACACCAAAGTCTCTCTGATCCTCCCAAAATGCATTACCTCACACTTCTCAGGGTTAAATTCCATTTGCCACTGTTCTGCCCATCTAACCAGTCTGTCCTTACTGTCCTATAATCTAAGGCTTTGTCCTCACTACTTACCATACCACCAAACTTATTTATCATACCTCCTACATTCACATCCAGATCATTAATGTACACTGCAAACAACAAGGGACCCAGTACTTATCCCTATGGAACATCACTGGATGCAGCCTTCCAGTCACAAAAGCAACCTTTGACCATCTCCCTCTACCTTCTGCCACTTGCCAATTTTGGATCCAGTTTGCCAAATTGCCATGGATCCCATGGGCTCTTGTCTTCTTCATCAGCCTCTCATGTGGGACCTTGTCAAAAGCCTTAATGATATTCATGTAGACAACATCAACTGCATTACCCTCATCTATACACCTAGTCGCTACCTTAAGACATGATCTCCCTTTGGCAAAACCATGCTGACTATATCCTTGCCCCCTCAAATGGAGTTGATTTTTTTCCAATAATTTCCCTACCACTGATGTCAGACTCACTGGTTTGTAATTTCCTGGTTTTTCCCTACTTCCCTTTTTGAATAATGTAGAACTGTCATTCCCTGACACAGCTGACCCACACTGGTTACGTTCAAGGCAACTCACAGGGGATCAGCTGTTTGCTTAAGCAAAGGACCTAATTGTTTCAGCCATGGGCTGGGGACTCCTTTTTTTTTTGTCTATACTAACAGAGCCTATGATGAACCATTAAGCCAATGTTCTGTCTGCTTGCTGAGGGAGAAGGTGTAGATTCCCCCCAATATCCTGAGCAAGCTTTATCCCTTAACAAGAAACACTAAATGCAGGTTAACTAATCATTTATCCCACTTCATTTTGTGCAACCTTACTAGGCACAAAGAGTTGACCACATTTACCTACTCGGCAGCTATGATTATATTTCACTGTCAGGTTGAGATGTGAAAGCATTATTTAATTGATTTGGATCACAATTTAATCAATTGGAAGCATTTTTTGTATTGCTTTCACATCCAGCTCATGTAATGTATTGCTGACTCATTATTTTCTTCTTCCTTGCCAATTATTTTCTTTGTTGCTTTATCCCCCCCTTCTGTTTTATTCTTGCTTTATTTTCCTGGTGTTGCACTTCAATGTCCAACACTGTAGGAAGAATGGTCAAAGGTAATCTGAACTCAGTGGTACAATTGTTAAAAGAGGTGCAGGAACAAAGAGGTCTGAAGGCACAAGTACACAAATTTCTAAAAGGGCAGGACAAGTTCAGAAGTATATGTGAGCCTTTGGCTTTACAAAGGGAGGCAAAAAGTGAGTTGCCAATATGCTAAAAGTATTTAAAACTCTGGTTGGCCACGCTTCAGGAAGATGTCGAGATCTTTGAGTGGGTCCAGGAGGGATTTAATAGAATGATAACAGAATGGGGGTTGTTCTTGGAACAGAGAAGGTTCAAGAGTAGGAATTTTGTAGGTGCTTGAACTCTGCTAGAGTAAAGGAGAAATTGTTTCCATTGGTAGAAGTATGAATAACTAGAGGACACAGATTTAAAGGTAATTAGTGTAAAGGCCAGAAGCGACATGTGGAACCTTTTGTTTTGTGAGTAAGTTGTTGAAATATGGAATTCACTACTTGAAATAGTGATGGAAGCAGATTCATTATGAACATTAAAATGAGAAAGAAATAATTCAAGGAAAGACATTCACCGAGCTGTATGGAATGAGGAGTTGGGAATGATTGGATATCCCTATCAAAAATAAGTAGGGGCATGATGGGCTGAATGGCCTCCTTCTGTGCTTTATCATGCTATTTGGCAGAAAAGAGAACTAATTCTGGACCCTCGGTCTGGCTTTCAGTATTGTAGATCAGCGAGATGGTAGATGTGCACTGAGGCATGGCACCATTTGTTTTACTTTTTTTTGTTTATTAATTTGTGGGACATGGGCATCAGTGGCTGGCCAGCATTTATTGATGTGGAGGTGTCGGCATCGGGCTGGGGTAAACATGGTCCAACCGTTGGACTTGAACCTGTTGTCGTGAGACTTATTACAGCATTTATTGCCCATCCCTATTTGCTGTTGAGACTTTGTAGTGATTGATAAAACTGAGTGGCATGTTAGGCCATTTCAGAGGGCATTTAAGAGTCAACCACATTGCTGTGGCTCTGGAGTCCATGTAGGCCAGAATGGGTAAGGATGGCAGATTTCCTTCCCTAAAGAACATTAGTGAACCAGATGGATTTTTCCAACAATCAACAATGTATTCATGGACATCAGTAGATTCTTAATTCCACATTTTTTTTATTGAATTCAAATTCTACCATCTGCTGAGGCGGGATTCAAATCCAGGTCCCCAGAACATTAGCTGAGTTTCTGGTTAATAGTTTAGCGATAATACCATTAGGCCAATCGCACCCCCCCCCCCAGTGGAAAACATGGGTTTCATAATTGTTTGTACTGTTTTCCAGGGCTTGATACAAGTGAACTTGGTCCTGCTGTATGGCAAGGAGGTGAGACAGAAGCCCTGGCACGATTATATAAACACTTGCAACAACAGGTATTTAAACACAGCTTCTTATCTTGTGTATTATAGTAACATAGGGTTACAAGTATAGGATTCTATTTTGAAACAATTAATGCTTCCTTTCACTGTTAAGCATCTGAATCTCTTTCCAATTCGGAAATAACACCCAGCATCTTCCCAACAGATTCACTTTCTGTGATCCTGACTATTGTCACTTTATAAGGGGCAGAATTTTACCGTCTCACCCGCCATGGGAATTGTAGCAGGCGGGACTGACCTTGGGCGGAATTTTCCGGCCTCGGGATAAATGTGGCTGGAAAATCCTGCCCAATATGTGTAAAATTGCGGGGCCAAGTTGGGTCTTTTCTATTAACACTATTTTCTATTAAGGCAATAGCCAGGGGGGAATTTATTTTTTTCTTCAATGGGATTTGACCATTGCTGGAAAGGCCAGCATTTGTTGCCCATCCCTAATTATTCATGAATTGTTATGCTGTTTCAGAGGACAGTTCAGAGTGAACCACTGTGGGTGTCGAGTGACACATAGGATAGGGATGGCAGATATCCTTCCCTAAGGACATTGGATGGATTTTTAATGATCGATGATCATTTCATGGTTGCTGTTATCGTGATTAGCTTTCTGTTCCAATTTATTGATTGAATTTAAATTTCACCAGCTGCAGTGGTGAACCCACATGCCCACACTGTTAGCCTAGGCCACTAGATTGCTAAAATGGGATCTTGGTTGTTGGGTTTTTGGTAGCTTTCAACAAAAAAAAACCTGTGTTTATCAAAGGAATGTTTATATGATAAGGTGGAATGACAACGTTTCAAACAAATCTGCACACAAACTTTCTTAGTCATGCTACAGTTCCCATTCCTCATGATGCATGTCCTAATTTCTTCTAATTTCTCTAATGGAAGCCATTTAAAGTTGTTATTGGTCGTCTTATATTGAAGAGTCAAAACGACAGCTGAACAATGTTTTCTTCAAAACATGTTCTCTCTTTGTGCTTACAGGCTTCGCTTGCCAACTATGGAAAGTCTAAATTAAATGCAGGCTCCTTGCTGTCAAGTCCAACAGGATTGAGTCCGTACCTGCGGTTTGGGTGCTTATCGTGTCAAAAGTTTTATTGTACGTTACTACAATTTATAGAATGGTAAGGATGAAGGAGCTGCTGCTCCTGATTTAGATGTATGGCCGTGATTTTACTGGCTTGCCCTGCCCACCAGTGGGCGGAGTGAACCGGTAAAGTCATACGAGACCTAAGAAATCAGGATCGTGCCCAATTTCTCATGATCTTACCGGAAGTGGATTTCCAGCGCTGTCAGCCTCTCGATTTCTGGCAAGAGACTGAATAAATTATTTCAATTTATGTAAAATGTAATTTCCATCTGTTTAGTGAACCTGGCGCTCAATTGTCTGGGCTCACTTACCTTTGTGGGCTCACTTACCTTTGTGGCCTCACTAGGAGTTCTCTACAGTGAGGAAAACACCTGCTTCCCATGAATTGGGAACAGTCGTGTTGCTGTTGCCAATAGAACCGGAGGCCACTGAGGTTCTCTGGGGAGGGCAAGTGGGATGGTGCCCTTTGGGTAGTGCCAGCCTGGCATCTTGGCCTTGCCCCACCAGGCAATGCCAAGGGTGGGGCCCAAAGGCCGTGGGGTTGAGGCTGGCTGCAGCAGCGTAGCCTGTCAGCTCTCTCTCTCCCACTCTCTCTGTCAGGTCTCTGCAGTTAGAATTGCACATGTGCAGCCACAAAGGTCTGCACATGCGCAATAGCTCCCTCTGCTGGTTGAAGAAGCTGGCTGGCAAGTTTAGTCCTGCCCACTATCTCTAATAGCAAGAAACAGTCTGTGCATAAGATTGGGAGTAAAAACTTGCCCAAACAACGGATCTGCAACTCTCCTGTTTTCACACTAGCTGGACACTTCAGATTTTTCTTGTAAAATTCCACCCTATATTTTAATGCTTCTGTGAATTGACGTATTTTGTTGTGCATTGCTATGGATGTTGCACTAGTACAGTCATGTGGCACAGTGGTTAGTGCTTCTACCTCTGGACCAGAGGTTCCAGGTTCAGGTTCAACTCCAGGACTTGCTGACCATAGAAGGAGTGTTCAATACACGGTTCAATAGGCTGTTAACCAGCCCTGGAATCTTTTCACCACTTCCCCCAAAGGGTAACACAGTGAGTGGGTGTGAAGATATGCTTTAAAAAAAACCTAATGAGAGACAATCTAACCATCTTCCTTTGATATTCATTGGTGCCCTTGAATCTCTCGGCATCAACATCTTGGGAGTTAACATTGACCAGAAACTTTTCTGGAGCAGCTATATAAATACTGTGTCTACACGAGCTCATCAGAGCTGGAGTATTCAGTGACAAAAGGCTCCCTTCCTGAGTTATATAGTTACTAATGCTTGTCCACCATCTACAGGCACCAGTCAGGAAGGAGCTGGAATAATCCCTGTTTATCTGCAAGACTGTGGCTCTAACAACATTCAAAACTTGACACTATTCAAACAAAGCACTCCACCTGCACCTTAAACATTCGCTCCCTTCACCACTGGCACACAGTGGCAGCCATGTGCACCATACACAGGATGCATTGCAATAACTCACCAAGTCTTCTTCAACAGCACTTTTTAAAACCTGTGACCTCTACCACCTGGAAGGACAGTAGGTGCATGGGAAGATTCCACCTGGAAGTTCCCCTGTAAACCACACACCATCCTGACTTGGAACAATATTGCCATTCCTTCTGTTGCCAGGTTAAATTCCTTGAATTGCCTTCGGAAAACCATTGTGGATGTACCTACATCTGATGGATTGCAGCGATTCAAGAAGGCAGTGCACCATCGTCTCCTCGAGGATAAATAGGGATGGGCAACAAATGTTGGCATTGCCAGTAATACTCGCTCCATGAAAGTTTTTAAAATGTTCTGTTTTTGATGCTTTTTATGTGAGCGGAGTTGTTTCCCTGTTTTCCATTTTGATGTTGCTCTATTCCTTGGGTGACCAGTCTGCCGGGAGAGTCTTGGTTTTTCAATATATTTAACAATACAACTTAATTACTAATGAATGAATTCGTTTAACTTTTATCCATTAAAATACTTTGTCAAGTAACAATTCTTCACTGTTAACTTATCTCTGTTAGTTCCAATTTAAGCAATATTCCTTTTACAGATTAAAACTCCTCTTTAAAAGCAGTAGGCAAACAACAAGGACTTGCATGTTTTTACTTGTTAACAGGGCTGGAGTTTTTCTTACAGAGAGAGAGAGACACCTTTCTTCTAACAGCCCTAAACAGCAGCCTCCAGAGAGTGAGACAGGATAACTCCTCTTGCTTCTTTCAGAAACAGGCAGAAACTTACTGTTAAAAAATAGAGAACTCTGTGTTTTCCCTGCAAGCTTAGCTTAGACTGATTTGACCTGTAGTTTCCAAGTTTACCCCTTCTTTCCTTCTTGGATAGTGGTGCCACATTGGTTGTCTTCCAGCACCTGTCCTGTGGTCAGAGAGGAATTGAAAATTATTGCCAGTGCCCTGCTATTTCCTCCCTTGCCTCATTCAACAGCCCGGGATACATTTCATATCAGTAATACTACCATCGAGCAGAGATCATCCAATCCTGACACAAATCCCCACCAGATTTCAGTCTATTATTGTTAGAAATGTGGGCATGTCCATTTTTTGGACATGAGGAACCTGGAGATGTTTGAAAATAGCTATAATTTGGTGTAACTCTTAACCTTGACTCATTACTAATGTCACCACTGAAAGCCCACAGAAGTATGTTGTGGTCTATAAGTAACATTCTATTTAAGATCTATATTATTGGTCATCTCACAAAATATGAATTCAATTTGTTTTAGGTAAAGAAAGCACAGCAATCTACCTCTTTCTCTGTGTGGGAAGCCGCTGTGGCGGGAGTTCTACACTACAGCAACAAATAACCCCAATTTTGACAGACTAGCAGGGAATCCTATTTGCATGCAGATTCCTTGGGACGAGAACCAACAAGCCCTCACCTAGTGGGCACGTAGACAAACAGAATTCCCTTGGATTGATGCAATTATGAAATAGTTACAGCAAGAGGGTTGGATTCGCCAACAAGCCAGACGAGCTGTAGCTTGTTTCCTTACCAGAGGTGACCTCTGGATTAGCTGGGAGGAAGGCATAAAGGTGAAGGATCTCACAAGAGTTAACAATAAATGGATATTTACACCTTGATTTAAGTATGCTCTTGTTTTTAAAATTTCCATCTTCCTGTTCAGATCCATTCATGGTTACATCCTCCCCTCTCTGTAACTTCCTCCAGCCCTCCGTGATCTCTCTGCGCTCCTCCACCTCCAGCCTTTTGCAGGTCCCTGATTTTATTAGCATCACTGCTAGTAGCTGTACTGTCAGCTGCCTCAGCTCTGAGTGCCAGAATTCAACTTCCTTAACCTCTCTTCCTTTCTTTTCCCCTTAAGAAATTCCTTAAAGCCTTTCTCTTGATACCCACCCTCCTTATGTGGCTCCTAGTCAACATATCTTTAAAGAGCTGTGAGATATGTTTACTGTGTTAATGATGTCATGTTATGTAAGTTATTGGCATTGCCTTTAATTTGCCTAGCTTCATGCATCTGGCCCCATTCCCATTTCCAAAATATTTTGCATGTTGGAAGGTGCTTGTAAATTTCTGGTTGCAGGTTGTCTCTACACTTCTGACACTTACAAACAGAGATGAGTTGATAAAAACTTAAATATGGAATTTGTAATTGCTCCTATGACACTGTTCAAAATAATTGGCCTAAAACCATGCCTTGCTCTCTTAGCATTAGTAAATTTCCTTACTGCGCCACTCTTTGGTTGAGAGAATGGGTAAGCGATTTGTTCCCTGGCTTTTACAGACATTACAATGGACTCAAATCTAAGGAGGTACAGGAGACTGTTCCAGTGTGACATGCCCTGCCTCTGGTTGCTTCTACCACATCAAGTAACAGTGCTCCTCGAATGATAACAATCATTATGGCACAGAATGAAAGCATTCAGCCCATCAAATCTATGCTGGGTCTCTGTGTAGAGAAATCCAAACATTCTCATTTCTTGTTCTATCTGCATAGCCCTGTGTTTGGAAACCATTGATCAACCATCCTTATAGCCAGCAGACTCCAGGTCATCACTACTGATTATTTTTAAAAAACATCCTTCCTCTTATCACACCTAGAATCTTCTACCTAGAACCTTAACTTTGTGTCTCTTAAATTTGTATTCCTTAGCCCTTCTATGATCAACTAATGGGAATAGCTTTTCTTTCTCGACCTTATCCAAATCTGTCATAACCTTGCAACAAATCTCCCCTTGGTCCAAGGAGAACCTCAACCCCAGATTTTCAACCTGACCCTGTAGCTAAATTCCCCCAAATCATGTTGGTAAATCTCCCCTGCACCATTCTCGAGGATATTCAGATCCTTCCCAAATTGTGGTGACCAGAACTGGGCACAATACTCTTGTTGTGGCCAAATTATTGTGTAAAGAAACATTAACCTTCTCACCATCCCTTCAATATTGTAACAGCAGTATGTAATCCCTAACTAAGGGGAGAATCTATCTGCGTTTAGCACCTGCATGTGTTATTGGGGTTGTGTTTGTTGTTTCCCCTTTGGTTCAGAGCTTCTGAAGCTCAAACCTGAAACTGTCGTAGTTAGTTATGTAATTGGTCTGCTGTGCCTAGTGACACGTGAAGAGGCCCATTTTTTTCACTGCTGTCTTTGCAGAGAAAGTTATTTGTCTTCTTTGTATTAACATCCTATCTTACACCCAGTAAGCTATAGTTCTCAGTTGATATTTTCTGGTCTGAAGCAGACTGACCTCCTCTCTGGGTTGTTTTCGTAAAAAATAGCATTTTTTATGCGATAGGTCATTGGCCTGATCCTCCAGAGATAGTGCACCGCTTTTAGTTTGGTTTCCACCTTTCAATCCTTGGGACTTGGGTCACCCTAACAGGAGTTCCTAGATCATTGAATCCCTACAGGGCAAAAGGAGGCCACTTGGCCCATTGACTCTCCGATTGGGCATCTTGCCCATGTTAGCTGGGCAATTTAAATTCAAATAATTGAGTAAAATGCAAACATCATTAATGATGACCACAAAACTACCAGATTCTTGTTACAACCTATCTAGTTTACCATTGTCGTTTGGGGAAGGGAATCTGCCATCCTTGCCCTGTTTGGCCTATGTCTTCCTCCAGGCTCCAGGCCTTTTGAAATGTCCTAACTTGCTTTAATAAAGAACACACTCACAACCAACTCTCAAGGAAAATTAGTATTGGGAAATAAAAGACGGTCTATCAGCAACTCCCACTCGAGAATTAATTTTTTAAAGCATCTAGCTGTAGCAAATAAACCTTTATCCTTGTTTATCTGTAACAAAATGCTTCTTGATGCTGACTTCAGTGTAAATGCAGGCAGCTGGATGTGGCTGTCATGCAGTGCATTCTTCCAACAGTTCTTTCAATTTTATTGCCCTGTTGGTGTTGGGAGAAGTACAGATCTGAGTGGGGATTATGTGAGGTGAGGTTTGTATTGCTGCTGTGAGGGAAATCGTGAAACTAATACTATATTGGCAAGGCTGCTCAGGGAGGGAGGGGAAAGCAAGAGACTAGCATTAATATTGTGTCTCTCCAAATAACTTTATGTCATAGAGAGCAAACTACTTTGGAGTAAAATAAGTGAGAAATTAAAATATTGTGTGGCACAGTAGCACAGTGGTTAGCACCGCTGCCTCATAGGGCCAGGGGTCCGGGTTTAATTCTGACCTCGAGTCACTATCTGTGTGGAGTTGTAGTTTTTCCCCATGTCTGCATGGATTTCCTCCGGGTGCTCCAGTTTCCTCCCACACTTCAAAGATGTGTGGGTTAGGTGGATTGGCCGTGCTAAATTGACCCTAGTGTCAGGGGGATTAGCAGGGTAAAAATGTGGAGTTACAGGGCTTGAGTGGGATTGTGGTCAATGCAGACTCAGTGGGCCGAATGCACTTCCTTCTGCACTTTAGGGATTCTCTGATTCTTGTATGGCTTGCTTTAAACCTAGGGTTCATGCAGTGAGGTGTAATGGGCATGAGAAAAGAAAGACTTTCATTTATCTAGCTCTTTCCATGACATTGGACATCTCAAACTCCATTAAGTACTTTTTTGAGTGTACACACTATTGCAATGAAGGAAATGTGGCAACCAACTTTTGCACAGCAAACGCCCACAAACAGCACCCAGATAACAGCAGAAAACCTGTTGTTTTTTTGTGTGCTGTTTTGAGGGATAAGTATTTGCCAGGATACTGGAGAAAACTCTGCTACATCCATAGCCCTCTGCAGTAGAGAATTCCTTCACAACATTTGTGTATCAAGTTATTTCTCCTCATCCCAAAAGGGCCAACTCCCTTATCCTGGATATATGACCTCCTAGTTGTGGTTTCTGTGGCCACCGGGGAACATGTTCCAATGATTTACCATTCTTTTTTGGTTGCAAGTTGAATTTCTTCTCTTGTCTTTTATCTTTGGGCTTCCATGGAGATGGTTATGGATGGGGTCCTCAGGGTATTTGATTTGATTTGACCAAGGACTGGATTTTGTACTCACCCACAGGCAGTATGAAGGCAAGGGAGCTTACTAAATTCAGGGACGCATTGGCTACTGTCTGCTCGCTCAGCCCTGCCCGCCCACCCCCCTCTCCCCAAAGTGGGCCAATTGAGGTCCTTCAGTGGGTAATTAATTCCCACCAGCACAGGATGATGGTGGGCAGGGGGCTGGTCACTCCTTAATATTCCCCTGCCTAGGTACAACCCTTCCAGGATTCCCCTCCCGCTGACTAAAATGAAGTAGGGGAGGATAATCCAAAACCTCGTAAATTCACCCCTTCGTCTCTTTCTTCCTTTGTTCAGGCGATACCTACCAGTGCTACAAGGGTATCCCGCAAAGTATATCGATGAGCCATGGAACGCTCCTGTCGAAGTTCAGAAGGCAGCAAACTGCATTGTTGGCATTCATTACCCCAAACCAATGATTAATCATATTGAGGCAAGTCGACTGAACATTGAGCGCATGAAGCAGATTTATCCAAAGCTCTCTGATCCTGAAATAATTTGTAAGTTGTAATTACTACCTAAAAAGTTTAGTTAAATTGCACAATTGAAAGGCTTTGCATATCTTGATGCATCACTTATCTTGGATAACTTGTTTCTCTGTACGCCAATACAGTGGGCTACTGCAGTTCTGGATGCTGATATCAGTGTTATTATTTTTAATAAGAAGTGGCACCCATCTACATGTACCTTTCATAGACACACCTGTCTTCAAGATAAAGCTCTGGTATTTATTTATTTGTGATATTCTTCATTATTATTATTTCCATCTACGTTCCATGCTGGCTCCAATTGAGAATTGTATCCTTTATTCTCCCCACTTGGATTCAGAAGGCAGTGTGTCACAAGGATCCAGATTAACGGCTGGAGCATGGAGGTTGGGGGTGGTGCAAGTCATGCGGTGATTAAACTTCCAGGAGTACATTTAGTCACAGTTGGCAACTCTAGCAAACGCATATCCTACATGCAGACATATGCATATGTCACAGGAAAACCCCCCCAACCGCCTATCCTCCAGAGGCAAAACGTTCCCCCACATCCCCCCAATAGGATCCATGGGGAAAAGGAAGTCTGAAGAAGGGTCACCTGGACTTGAAATGTTGGCTCTACTCTCTGTCCACAGATGCTGTCAGACCTAGATATTTTCCAGCATTTTTCTGTTTCTGCACCCGCAGTATTTTGCGTTTTTCTGAGGATAAGCTGGCTTGCTATGCTCTCATGCACATTGTAACCATTTTTTCGAAAAGAACTAGCGAGTGGATGAATTGCTCAACTTTACAGCCAGAGGATTTTCCTTAACCGGAAAAACCAATAAAGGCTTGTCGTACAATTTCTTTTCTGGGAAGATTAAGGCATATTTAGCAGGAAGATTATTGGCATGTTTTGCAGCTAATCCTCTTGAAACCTCAAGCTGGAGTATTGCTTTTGGTTGGGCAGCACCACATTTATGCTGCCTAGTTCTGACTGGAATCCTAATACCAGGAAAAATTACAAGCCTACACACAGCCATTTCTCTGAGATTAAAATGTGGATGTTTTAGGAGCATGCATTTACACTATCCATTTAAACCAATTAAAAAAAATTTTTTTGAAGAAGTCACTCGAGCAATCCAAGGCATACTCCTTAAACAGAAAATGCTGGAAAACCTCTACAGATCTGGCAGTGTGTGTAGAGAGTAAAACAGAGTTAAATATGCAATTCCGAATGACTTCTTCAGAGTTTCCTTAAAACTCACTTTTATACTGCACATGTAGTCCATGTTGTGCCATCCCCAAATGATTTGCTTTATTACTACTCTCACATGTGTTTGTATACAGTGAAAAGTGTTGTTTCTTGCATGCTATACAAAGCATACCATTCAAAGAGAAGGAAAGGAGAGAGTGTTACAGTCACAGCTAGGGTGCAGAGAAAGATCAACGTCATGTGAGGTCGGTCCATTCAAAAGTCTGATGGCAAGAGGGAAGAAGCTGTTCTTGAGGCGGTTGGTACATGACCTCAGACTTTTGTGAGACTACCTCCTCAGCTGTTTTTTGCTGGAGTTGGGTCAAGCACAGACTCTAGGCTGGATTCAGCGAACGCAGGCTTGAGTCCTATCGCTGAGACCTGCATGGGGCAAACCTGCTTTAGAAGCCATTGGAATTCTGAGCCGTATGTTGTCAGTGGCTTCTGCCAGAGCTGCTTTTAAAAAATTCCAATATGACAGCAAGGTTGTGCACAGATGGACTTGGTCTCAATCTGTCATCAGAAACCGGCACACCTGCTCCGATTCTGGTGGGGTGGGCAAGGCTTGCAGAACAGCATTCTTCATTGGCCCCGGGTGAGATCATATGAGCCTCAAGCAGGAGTGCCCATAAAATTCTGCCCACTGAATCGGTGGACAGGGAATGAAACTGGAGTTTTAAGAGGAAACCAAATACCAAGGCCTGTCTTCCCTTATCACAAAATTGTTATGGCACAGAAGGAAGCCATTTGGCCCATTGCGAGTGCACTGGCTCTCCAAATGAGCATCACAGCTTCGTGTCATTCCCCTGCTTATTCTCTATCACATTGTTTCTATTCAAGTAATCTTCTAATTCCTTCTTGAATGCCTCAATTAAACCTGCCTCCTCCACATTTACAGGCAGAACATTGCACACCCAAACCACTCATTTTGTGAAAAAGCTTTTTCTTGCATCACATTTGCTTCTGTTGCAAATGTGATTCGTACTTGATCCTTTTACGAGTGGGAACAGTTTCTCCCTATGTACTCTGTCCAGGCCCATCACAACTTTGAATGTTTCTCTCAAATTCTTTTTGGCCATCTTCTCTCCAAAGAGAATTGTCAATCTATCCAATCTACCCTTGTTACTTTCTCATCCCTGGAACCATTCATGTAAACCTGTGCTGTACTTTCTCCAATGCAATCAGGAAATTTAGCAAAATTGGAGAGGTAGAGCTGGGTGGCATTAGTGTACATGTGAAAACATAGTCTGTACTTTTGGATGATGCCACAAGGGACAGCTAGATGGTAGGGGACAGACAGTATAAGTAATGATATGGGAATAGGAAGAGAAACCATTGCAAGTTATTCTCTGGCTATCATTAGATAGCTATGAATGGAACCAGGTGAGAGCAGTCCCACCCAGCTGGGTGACAGTGAGAAATGTTGGAGGAGATGGGTCAACCATGTCAAAGGATGAAAAGGGTTATTTGCCTTTGTTACAGTCACATAGAATATCACTTGTAACTTTGGTAAGAGTTGTTTCTATGGTACGGCGGGCATGGAAATCTGATCAGAGGGTTTCAAACATCAAAACCAGGGAAGGATGGTTACTGATTTGGGGAAATAACATGCTCAATTATCTCGGGGAGGAGGCCCTCCAAAGGGTAAAGGGGATCCAAGACGGAGGCATCCTCCCAACCTGTCCACTAGCTGGCTAGGTTTCACCAGGCAGGCTGGGCACTTTGTACTGACCTCCCTGCTGCAAGTAAGATCCCAACAGTGGTGGGCATGCTGCCATGGCAGTGGCAATTCTTCCCCTTCCTGCCATCTCATCCCTTGGAGCCATAAATTTCTGGCTTATGGTTCTATAAGAGCTGCTTAACTGTTCAAAGAACCTTGGGAATGAACAAACTAATTTCACTATGTATGAAAATAACTGCCTAAGTTGGCCTTTTTAAGACCGTACAGTACTTACAAGCATTTTTATTAAATGATCTGTACATTTTTCCAATCCCACCCACACAATTTTCTTCTCAGCTCTTGCTTGCTGTATCGTGTTAAGACTGCTGGTATAATGGAAAAAAGAAACAAGCCAGAAGACACTGAGATTGAAGATGAGTGCAAACCAGCGAAGATTCCATGCCTACAGTCTCCTGAGGGTGATGGTAGGAACAAGCAGAAGGCGATGATGAGTGATACATGAGAGGTTCTTTAAGACACAAGGGAAAATATTTGGTGGAATTTAGTTCCCCCCACTCCCCAAGAGCAGGCAAGCAGATGGGCAGTGTGGAATCAGGAAGGAAAGCAGGGAGTTGAGTTCAGTTGGCCTCTTGCTTAAGTCAGGGGCAGGGACCAAAGGCCAATTGAGGTGCTCAAATAGCCATTTGAGGAGCATCATTCCCAGTGCCACTGTTATTCTACCCAGTGGCAAGAGGGCCCTGTCCTCTGTGAAAGCTGATGACCTCCTTGCAGGCTTGGGGAGGGGAAGAGGCCCTCTTGATTAGACACCATGTGGCCCTTGGATGAACCTCTGGCAGCAAGACTATCCCTGATTAAAGACTCCCTTGTACCTCAATGCACAGAAATCCCAATGAGTTATAGGGTTGGATTTTACAGCCTCATTTGAGTGAGACCCAAGGTCAACGGACATTCTCATTGCCCACCCCTCGCCCACTCTGATTCCGTGGCGAGTCAGGCAGTAGAATTCGGGTGATAGAATCATAGAGCAATATAGCACGGAAACAGCCTGACCGGTCCATGCCAACCCTGGTGCTCCCAGCTAGTCCCAATTGCCCATGTTTGGCCCAATGCTAGGCAGTTAACTTCTCGATGGATGTGGAATTGCATTGGTGTTTCACACACTCATTCCGAACCTGCTTTGGATCAACTTCATTTGCAGAATTGCAATTTGTTAAAATGAGTGGTATTTGTGAGAGTCCAGTGAACTGCAAGAGTGCATGTGGTTCAAGGTTTACACTTCGGTAATATTCTGAAACAATTAATTTCATTGTTCTCAAAGTTTTTGTTGTTTCTCAAGGCATCGATGTATGCCAGGTTACATATTTGGGTGCCAGCAATCCTCTGTTCATTAAGTGACCACAACAGTGAAATGCCAGTAAATGTCGAAAGATCACCCAACTCTGGGTGGCATCACAGCTGAGTTGTAGCTCTATAGGTAGCACTCATGCCTTGTAGTCAGGCTGTGGTGGGTTCATTTCTGCTATAGAGACTGGTGCACAAACATCTAGGCTGACACTTGCAGCAGAGATGGAGGAGGGCTGTAAAGTTGCAGGTGCTCTCTTTCAGATGAGGCATTCAACCACTGCCCCAAATGTTCTCCCAGGTGGATGCAAAAGATCCTTCCATGATACAATTTAGAAAAAAATCCACAATGTTTCCCCCTGTGACCTGGCTGATGTTTCCTCTTTAACTAATATAACTAAACAGATCTGATTGCTGTTGCCATTTGGCCCATCAGCTCCGCACCAACTCTCCAACAGAGCCCTATCTCCATAACCCCACACATTTACCACATTAATTTCCCTAACCTAGATATCTTGGGATATTTAGCACGACCAAGCAACCAAACCTGCACATCTTTGGACTGTGGGAGGAAACTAGTACACCCAGAAGAAACCCACACAGACACAGCGAAAATGTGCAAACTTTACACAGTCACCCAAGGGTGGAATTGAACTCGGGTACTTGGTGGGTGAGGCAGCAGTGCTAACCACTGTGCCACCCATGTCTATGGGACTTTTCTATGCTAAGCACAAAACCATTGCTTTGTTTCTTAAGTACTCTGTACTTTGTTGTAAAGTGCTGCAAGGCGTCCTGAAAGGGCACTACATACATGCAAGCCTTCTTTGATGGCAATCCTGTTCTTGGCTAACACCCACACATGCTCACTTTGCAGCAGCAACCTTCTGATAGGAATTACAGCAGCGACTGTCATTTCATTTTCCCACCCTCCCTTGTTGAGCTGGTGAGGCAGCATGGTTACCAAAGCAGTGTGAAGGGAATTTGTCTAATTTTCTGACTCTGTTTCAGCTTTTAGATCTCATCCATAACTTCTAAAATAGCGTGTGTCTATCTGAAATGCCAAATTTTCCAAGTTCTCCATCTGACTATTTCAATGACCCGCCTAGCTCTGACTGTTTGCAATTCTATTTTGAATAAAAACTGGTAAAATCAATGAAGTGTCATAAAGGGCACGGTTAAAAACTGATCACTGAAGGTCTGAATGTTCCTTACCCGACAAATTTCGATTAAAATGATGACAGGTTTTGGAGAGAGGATTCAGCCTGTGTCACTCCTCCTGATGGGCTTTCCAGGACCTCTCTTGGAAAAGTGGACATATGCGGATGTCTGGCACAGGTGGAACCAAACTTGAATACTTGGTCAAGTATCCTGACAATATGGGGCGGGGGGCAGGGGGCGGGGCGGGGGGGCAGCCTGCATCAGTAGAATTGTCCCCACTGACAACTGGGAAGAAGAATTGATGGACACCGATTATTTTTACCATGTATTAAGGTCACAACGAAGACTCGATGGACAGCACTCTCGCCTCTGACCCAGAAGATTATGGGTTCATGCCCTATTCTAGAGACATGAGTGCATAAATTAGATTAACACTTTCAGTCCAGTACTGAGTGAATGTTTCTTTGACATCACATTTAAATGATGGGAATTCCAAGGTCTCTTCCCATGTGGATTTTGAAGCTGTACTTTGAAGAACAGAGGACTTCTGTTCTGTGTCCTGACTAACATTTTTCCTTCCATCAACATCATTGAAATAGATTGTTTATTCATTATCTCATTGCTGTTAGTGCGATCGTACATGTGTGCTCAAATTGGCTGCCGCATTCCCTACATTATAACAATACCTCTTCATAGAATCCCTACAGTACAGAAGTGGGCCTTTCGGCCCATTGAGTCTGCATCGACAACAATCCCACCCAGGTCCTACCCCATAACTTCACGTATTTACCCTACTAATCCCCCTGACACTAGGGGCAATTCAGCATAGCCAATCAACCTAACCCCCATATCTTTGGACTGAGGGAGGAAACCCACACAGATGTGGGGACAAGTGCAAACTCCACACAGTCACCAGAGGCAGGAATTGAACCTGGGTCCCTAGCGCTGTGAAGCAAGATGTGGAGATGCCGGCATTGGACTGGGGTAAGCACAGTAAGAAGCCTCACAACACCAGGTTAAAGCCCAACATGTCTGTTGAGCACAAAAGTTTGTGTCTTTATATGCCCTGTTTGTGAACATAACTCCCACTCACTTGATGAGGGAGCAGCGCTCTGGAAGTTTGTGACTTGTGCTACCAAATAAACCTGTTGGACTTTAACCTGGTGTTGTGAGACTTCTTACTGTGCTGTGAGGCAACAGTGCTGACCACCATGCTGCCCATTTGATGTAAAGAATTTTATTGGATGTAAAAAAAACTTGGTGTCATCCCAAGATCATGAAAAGCACAAGATAAGTTCAAGTTCTTTCTTTCTTGCACTAGTTCTGAAGAATAGTTAAATTTTCTTGTTGTACATTTAAATTTTTTAAATGAAGACCAAGGAAGGAACTTGGCTCCCTTTGTTTGGACCTATTGAAGAGCAAAGTTGTTTTCTGAAAATTGCTTTATTAAGGCGCCTTAGCTCATAGAATATCATTGTGAATTATAAAATATTAAAAACAAGTCTGTCATTATCTGTCATGTGTATTTGCAATGTATTTTAGCCTGATTGTACTTAAACATAGAACAAAATATGATACAAGTATTGCAAATGGGAAAAATATATTTGAATTTGGGTGTATGTTTATAATTGTGCAGCATAAACTTTATAGCATAAACAGACAAAAGTACTTAATGTTTAATATTCTGACCAATGTATAAATTCAGATGGTTGTGGAATGTTAAATTAAAATTTTTTACAAAAAATGATTTGAATGTCATTAATTTTAGTACAACATTGATTCTTGCTGATATGGTCATTGTTCCACAGAAAGAAGTGTGGTGCACAAGCATGAGCTATGGTAGAACAAGCCTTAAAACCTCTTTTCTGATTCCACTCAGGTTATTATATTTTAAGACCTCTGCTCACATTCCCTGCTTTTCTCATCATCTCAACTTGACACCTTCCCATTGCTGCCATGTATTCTCTACCTAAAGATGTGTTTCTGTGAGATGACGTGGTTATATAATTCTCTGTGGAGTGAATAATTGACTAGGTAGCCTGCTCTATCATAGGTTTTTTTTGAAAAAGGTTGGATTCTCTGGGTTTCCTCCAGGTGCTCCAGTTTCCTTCCACAGTCCAAAGATACGCAAGTTAGGTTGACTGGTCATGTTAAATTGCCCCTTAAGGGGACTCACAGGAAAAATACATAGGACTACATGGGTAGGGCCCAAGAGGGATGCTCAGTTGGAAAGTCAGTGCAGATTCGATAGGCTGACTGGCTTCCTTCTGCACTAGAGGGATTCCTGTGGCTGTGATAGATGATTGTTCAGCAAAAAGTAGCCAATTTACAGCTTAAGTTAACGTGGTCTCATGTGACATTAGATCAAGACTTTATTTACATAACTGGTTGCAAATACCGCACATAAATTCAGCGTTGGAAGGAGGGATGGATGGCGGGGAGACATTGGCTTTGTGCTATGCTCACTTGCCTTGAAGGCACTTGGCTCTCTTCTCCTTAAAATGTTAAAATTGTTTGATGACAGAGACTGCTCCATTTGGGTCTGTCCAAGTTTGTTTTTTTTTGTTAGGATCCAGCTTGCGAGCTCCAATGCCACCAACATCCTCAAATAAGGAGATCAAAACTGGACACAGTACTCCCGATGCGGTTTCACCAACACCCTACATAACTGCAATAACACTTCTCCATTTTTATACTCCAGGCCCTTTACAGTAAATGCCAACATCCCAGTTGCCTTTTTTTATTACACGCTGCACCTACATAATGACTTTCTGTGAATATGAACACAGACACCCAGATATCTCTGCTTGGATGCATTTTGAAGCTGTTTTCCATTTAGGTAATAATTTGCCCTTCTATGTTTTTTCTGCAAAAATGGACAACCTCACACTTATCCACATTAAACTCCATCTGCCAAATTTTGACTCACTCTCATAGTCTATCTATATCCATCTATAAAATCTTTATATCCTCTTCACTGCCTGCTTTCCCACCTATTTTAGTATCATCCACAAACTTTGCTATGTTAGACTCTGTCCCTGTTTGCAGATTATTTATATAGATTGAAAAAAGTTGAGGTCTGAGGACTGACCTGTGTGGCACCCTGCTAATTACATTTTGCCAGCCAGAGAAGGACCCATTTATTCCAATCTTCATTCCAATCCAGTACTCTACCCCCTGTGCATTTGAATCATGCTCTCTGCCAGGCATTCACTCTACCATAGCAATTCATAATCAAAAATGAGAGGAATTAATAATAGTGCCAAACTCTCATTACAGTACTTGAGTAGTATTCCAGTGCACTATTCTGAGATCCATTGTTTGACCTGTAGGTTCTAGAGACCAAAGTAGAAAAAAAAAACAGGTGTCATATGTAAGTGAGGTTAGTTAAGAGTTACAATATACAAATAGTCACTTTACCCCGCTATTTCTGACACGTACAGACAGGAGCTATATCCTCGAACAATTCTAGTTAGAAAAACAATCAGCTCAGATGAACAACTAGGGGTACAATCTTGAAAATTATGGCTGAGAATTTGCACTAAAACAGAAGCAGAAAACGCTGGAAATATTCAGTAAATCAGGCAGCCTATGTGGGCAAATGGATAATCTACATAAACTGTTAACTCTATTTCTCTCTCCACAGATGCTGCCTGACCTGCTGTGCAATTCCAGCATCTGTAGGATTTTACTTTTTATTAGAATTTGCACTTTTTAGTTTATTTGTGAAGAAAGCACCTTATCAAGTAACATAGATTGATTGCCAGTGTGTATAAAAGTTGGCTCATCCTGGTAGCCTGTTGGCAACTTGACTGAAGACACCAGAATATCCCAGTTTCATCTGGTGGATTGCATGTAAATCATATGGATGCATATATCATTTGTTTAATATGAAAGATGAATTGCATCCAGTAAGTTGCACCACATCTTTAGGTCCTCAATTGTCCTTCAATAGCCTGTCTGCCTCTCCCTCCACCTTAACCTCTTAAAATTTAACCTCTTTGATCAAGACTATAGTTACCTATCCCAATATCATCATCTTTGTCTCAATTATGTTTTTGTTGTCTCATGTTTCTGTGAGAAACCCTTGGACATTATTGCATGTTGAAGGTGAAAATTATTCATTTACAGGATGCTTGGGCCGCTGGCAAGGCCAGTATTTGTTGTCTGTCCCAAACTGTGCTTGAGAGCATGGTAGTGAGCATCCTTCTTGATGACTGCAGTTGTAGCAGATCACTTGCATATCTAACTGTGTTGGGGTGCATGGGAATTTAAGATGAAGGCTGTAATGCCAGAGAAAGCAATATATGATCAAACCAGTGTCCCAGCTTAGATGCTCAGGAGGGTGGTGAGCACTGCTGTCTCACAGTGCCAGAGATCCAGATTTGATTCCCAGCTTGGGTCACTGTGTGGAGTCTGCGTGTTCTCCCTGTTTCTTCATGGATTCCCTCCGGGTGCTCCATTTTTCTCCCACAGTGGGGATGCAGTAGAAAGAGTCGAGAGCTCCAGGTTTTTAGATGTCCAGATCACCAACAATCTGTCCTGGTCCCCCCCCCAAGCTGTTAAGAAAGCCCACCAATGCCTCTACTTTCTCAGAAGACAAAGGAAATTTGCCATGTCAGCTATGACTCTCACCAATTGACTCTGTCTACACTTCCCACTGCCTTGGCAAAGCTGCCAGCATAATTAAGGACTCCACACACCTTGGACATTCTCTCTCCTACCTTCTTTCGTTGGAAAAAAGATAAAAAAGTCTGAGGTCACGTATCAAGCGACTCGAGAACAGCTTCTTCCCTGCTGCTGTCAGACTTTTTAATAGATTTACCTTTGTGAGAAACGCAGCTCACAGTCAAACAATTTAGTTGAGTCAAGTTCCAAAGGAGCAAGATATTTTATTTAACGTTCTCGCAAGACCGGGTGTCCAAAAAATAGGCACACCTTACATCGAGTTTAAGCAAGTGTTTTATACTATTCTTACAAGCATACTAATCAATTACACAATACGTTGTTCTCCCCTAATTGGTGGTCCCTATCCCATTTATGTGTTGTCATTCCCCTATTGGCTCAAGGTGCCCCAAGTTCCCATCCCCTCTACTCCCCTTCTAACCATGTCTCCTGTTATCACAAGAGTGCATGTTTGTAGTGTTGATTTAATGTCCTTACTTGATTAGTCCTTATGGGTACCCATCCGTCTTATCTGAACAAAAAGAACAAAAGAACAAAAACAGCCCGGGAAACAGGCCCTTCAGCCCAACGAGCCCACGCTGCCATCTCAACACCACCAGTACCACTGTTGAAACTGTTTACATGTCCAGTTCAGACCAGCTGTAATCAATCTTTTGCCAACTTAATCACTGCTGTCCTGATCTCAGTGACATTTTTCCCCTTTAGGGAGTATGCTCAGTTGTAGAAACAACACATCTTGCATACCATTTGTTTTTACAACCCGGACCTTATACATTCCTACAGGGTGTGGTGAATGCTTCACTGCACACCACACATCTGGCGTTATTCCTACACGACAGGCAGTCTCTTTATTGTCCCTGACTATTGCTCTGTTAGCAGCAGTGAATTTTATGTCCTGTGTTTGTGACTAAAATCACAGTTGTTCCCATAATGTGGGTTATCAATGTGCCTGACTATATCCAGTCTACCTGACTTTAGGCAATTTTTCTATGGTGTACAGATATATGTGTTAACAGCATCTTTACAGGTTGTTCACACCTTGCATTAAGTTCATCTTTCTCTACACCCTAGCAATGACTGTAACACATAGGGGTTTTTAAAAACAAAAGGTGGCATGGACAAGTTGGGCCGAAGGGCCTGTTTCCATGCTGTAAACCTCTATGAGTCTATGGCAACATTCTGCACTCTCTCATTTCCTTGTCTATGTATGGTATGCTTTGCATAGCACACAAGAAACAATACTTTTCACTGTAAATACATGTGATGATAATAAATCAAATCATGTCAAATCCAAAAGAGTGGTTAGGTGAATTGGCTATGCTAAATTCACCCTCAGTGTACCCAAACAGGCGCCAGACTGTGGCGACTAGGGGGAATCTTCACAGTAACTTCATTGCAGTGTTAATGTAAGCCTACTTGTGACACTAATAAACTTTTTAAACTTAAAGCTGAATGATTCATATTTTTGTAATCATTTGCCACTACAAACATCAGCATACTCTCCGAGCTCCCTGACCCAGCTTTCTGGAGACACAAACTCAGTGGAAAACATTTCCATTAATGTCTTCAGCATATCCAAACTACGAAGGTGGGATGAAGAAATGTATCTAGAGTTCCTGCTAGAAAATAGTCATGGTTAGGGGGAATTACCGGGGTAAATACGTGAGGCTACGGGGATAGACTCCGGTTGGGATTGTGTTCCATGGGCTGAATGGCCTCTTGTAGCACTGTGGTAATTCTATAACATCCGGGCACTGACTGGAGGAGCGCATGTGCATGAGCGCGCGCCAAACGGCCGCTTCCGGTGCGTTCTCGCCGGCCGCCACCGCCGCCATTTTGTGCAGCGCTGAGGCGGCGCTGGAGAAGGAGGAGATGGTAGGGGGGTAGGAGTAGCACAGAGGGGGGAAAAGAGAGAGAGAGAGAGAGAAAGAGACACAGGGAAAAGTGGGCTTCTAATTTGGTAGGGCCAGCTCTGCATTCACTTGAACGCGTTCATTAACTGTGTGGTTTTGTTTTAATACCGACACTATTTTTATTTAAAAGTCACAATGTCCGGCGAAGGAAACGCGGAGCAGGTAGGTCGGATTCAGTTGGCGCTGTCGGCGGGTGACCGTTGGGGGACGGGGGGGCGGGGAGGAGAAGGAGAGGGGCTCTGAAGGAATCGAGCAGTAAAATTAGTCGCTTTTCGACTGCATTTTAACTCCCGATGTCGTACTTACCCCTATGTAATTCCTTCCCGGCTGGGTTGCGGCTCGGAGTGTTGAGTGAGGTTAAGATGGCGGACGGAGCCGGTTTGATCGGGTGTTTTCTTTTCAAACCGGGAAAGTGGACCCCATTAAACGTCACCTTTCTCACCCTCTCCCCGCCCCCTTTCTCCCAATCACGAAAATACACGGTAAAAACTAATATCCCGGCGGAGTTATGAGAATTTCTTAAAGCCTTGTGGTCACGATAGAACAAACCCCTGCAAGATTAACCCCTTTTCTGTGTTGTGTAAGGGCTCACTTCGTGATCTGTTTCCGTAGGACATCTTTACGTTGTCCCATTTTCTCTCCCCCCTCCGCCCCTTTAGGATTGCTTCAGAGTGCCACTTTTTGCTTGATATAAGTTTGGCGAAGAACCAACTTTTATATTCGAAACTCGCCTTTTAGTGTGACCTCCCTGAGGGGCGTGTGTGTTTGTGCAACACGTGGGCTATTCATAAAGGCGAACTTAAAACTAAAATCACCAGATTGGGCTTGCCAGCCCAGGCACCTATATGCATGTATTTTGTTGTGTGCAAATTTCAGCCAATGTAACAAATGGTATCCAAGAAACAAAGGTTGCAGAGTTGTGTGATTTACACTTGGGACCTGTTAATAAAGTTTACTTATTAATGTCACAAGTAGGCTTACATTAACACTGCAATGAAGTTATTGTGAAAATTCCCTGATCTATCATGTGTCCTGCTACACTGAGGAAGAATTTAGCATGGCCAATGCACTGAACCAGCAGGTCTTTCGGCCTGTGGGAGGAAACTGGAGTACCTGAAGGAAATCCATGTAGATGCAAGGAGAATGTACGGATTCCACACAATGTGGCGTATATTAATATAATTTATTTGTGACCATTTCTGGTGCATATACTTATTGCATCATGGTGTCTTGTGCTACCTGCAGAGGTCCCTTTACGGAGGGATCTCCCCCAGTTACATCGGGGACTTGGGGTGGAGGGTGATGCACGCAGCAGTTCTGCACAACTAGGATTCGCTGGTTCACGGGCTCCGAAGCTTGCCCCTTCTGTGACCTTGGGGAGTCCGTGGACCATGTCTATGTTTCATGTCTTAGGTTGCATTCCCTTTTTGTTTTCCTGAACAGCATTTTTATTAATGTTTTGTTTGTACTTCAGTCCCACGCTCCTGATCTACAGGCACCTGGTGCGGAGAGGGGCGAGTTGGGATGGTCATGAACCTGCTCCTGGGCCTGGCGAAGCGCGCCATTTACAATTCCAGGCAGCGGGTGATCGAGGGGGCCATCCATCCTGACAGTCTGACCCTGTACCATGGCTACGTTCGCGGCCAGTTGTCCCTGGAGAGGGAGCACGCGGTGTCCATGGATGCATTTGATGCCTTCTGCGCCCGTTGGGCACCGCAAGGGCTGGAGTGCATTATTGACCCTAATAATCACATTCTAATTTGAAGTTTTCAAGTTTCCTTTGTACTTTGATCAGGCTGTTCCCCCTCCTTTGGGGCCTTGTCCCTTTTACTTTGTCCTGATATAACTTGAGTTTGTTTACTTGGTTTGACCTTAAAAGAGGCCAACAGGTACTCCCAACAAGTTGTGCAGCTTATGTCTGTAAATTATGATCTGGAACCAGTCGCCAGCAGATGAAGAGTAGAAGTGAGGTAATGCTTCGGGGGAAAGCTGACAAGGCACGAAAAGACACAATAAATAGGCTACTGCTCCGATATCCTAGGATGCTGACGTGAAAGTGGAGCTGAGATCACAATCAGATGAGCCGTGATCTTACGGAAAGGCTTGAAGGGCCAAAAATGGCTGCCGATTGCGCCTAAGTTTTATGTTGCTAAGTGTAGAGAGCAGAGGAAACTTGGAGTGTACGTCAATATATCCCTGAAGTGCTGGAAAGCTAGATAAGGTGATCAAGAAAACATAGAGGATGTTTACCTTTATTACCTGAGTTGTAAAATATTTATGCTGGGATTATTTATTTGCATGAGTATGATCGGAATAGAGGGATATGGGCCAAATGCGGGCAATTGGGATTAGTTTAGGGCGGCATGGACATTTTGGGCTGAAGGGCCTGTTTCCATGCTGTAAACATCTATGACTCTGTATAAAAGATTAGACCAAAGCTTGAGTATAGTTCTAGCACACAATAGGAAGGACGCAATTGCTCTGGTGAGGATGCAGGACAGATTTACACGTATGTTGCCTGGATTGCAGAATTTTAGTAATAAGGAACGGTTTGATTTTTGATTTATTATCGCATCTATTAGCATACAGTGAAAAATACTTTCTTGCGCACTATGCAGAATGCATACCATTCATAGAGGATGAAATGAGTGCAGAATATAGTGTTACAATCATAGCCAGGGTGTAGAGAAAGATCAACTTAATGCAAGGTAGGTCCATTCAAAAGTCTAATGATAGCAGGAAAGAAGCTGTTCTTGAGTCAGTTGGTACGTGACTTCAGACGTTTGTATCTTTTTTCCGACAGAAGAAGGTGGAAGAGAGAATGTTCAGATGCGTGGGGTCCTTGATTATGCTGGCTGCTTTGCTGAGGCAGTGGGAAGTGTAGACAGCCAATGAATTGGAGGCTGGTTTGCGTGATGGATTGGGCTACATTCACGACCTTTGTAGGTGCTTGTGATCTTTGGCAGAGCAGGAGCCATTCCAAGCTGTGATACAACCAGAAAGAATGCTTTCAATGTTGCATCTGTAGAAGTTGGTGAGAGTCACAGCTGACATGCCAAATTTCCTTCTGAGAATGTAGAGGTGGCCTTTCTTAACTAAAATGGCATGGGGTGACCATGATAGGTTGTTGGTGATCTGGATACCTAAAAACTTGAAGCTATCAACCCTTCCCACTTCATCCCCATTGATGTAGACAGGGGCATGTTCTCCCCTAATCTTCCTGAGGTTGACGACAATCTCCTTCATTTTGTTGACATTGAGGGAGAGATTATTGTTGCCGTACTAGTTCACCAAGTTCTGTCTGATTCCTGTACTCTGCTTTGTCATTGTTTGAGATCCGACCCACCACGGTAGTATTGTCAACAAACATGAAAATCGAGTTGGAGGGGAATTTGGCCACAGAAGTGCATGAGGTGTATAGTAGAGGGCTGAGAACACAGCCTTATGGGGCACTGGCATTGAGGATGATTGTGGAGGTGTTGTTGCCCACTCTCACTAATTGTGGTTTGTGGGTTAAGAAGTTCAGGATCCAGCCAAAGCCCAGGCCACAGTTTGGATAGGAGTTTCGTAGGAATAATGGTGTTCAAGGCTGAGCTGCAGTCAATAAATAGAAATCTATGTTCTAGGACCCTTGCTGTTTGTCATTTTCATAAATGACCTGGATGAGGAAGTGGAGGGATGGGTTAGTAAGTTCACCAACGACACGAAGGTTGGTGGTGTTGTGGATAGTCTGGAGGGATGTCAGAAGTTTCAGCGAGACATAGATAGGATGCAAGACTGGGTGGAGAAGTGGTAGATGGACTTCAACGTGAATAAATGTGTAGTGGTCCATTTTGACAGGTCCAATGGGATGAAGGAGTGCAGTATCAAGGGTAAGACTCTTAGCAGTGTTGAGGAGCAGACGGACCTTGGGGTCTGGGTCCATAGGACTCTTAAATCGGCCTCGCGGGTGGAGGATGTGGTCAAGAAGGCGTATGGTGTGCTAGCTTTCGTTAATCGAAGGATTGAGTTCAGGAGTTGGGAAGTAATGCTGCGACTTTATAAGACCCTTGCCAGATCTCACTTGGAGTACTTTGCGCAGTTCTGGTCATCTCACTACAAGAAGGATGTGGAAGTTATTGAGAGGATGCAGAGGAGATTTACAAGGATGTTGCCTGGGTTGGGAAGCATGCCTTATGAAGATAGGTTGAGGGAGCTAGGTCTCTTCTCCCTGGAGAGACGAAGATTGAGAAGCGACCTGATAGAGGTTTATAAAATGTTGAGAGGTATGGATAGGGTGGATTCTCGGAGGCTATTTCCCAGGGCTGAAATGGTCGCTACGAGAGGACACAGGTTTAAGGTGCTGGGGAGCAGGTACAGAGGAGATGTTAGGAGAAAGTTTTTCACTCAGAGGGTGGTGAGTGAGTGGAATCGGCTGCCGTTGGTGGTGGTAGAGGTGAACTTGCTGGGGTCTTTTTAAGAGACTTCTGGATGAGTACATGGGATTTAATGGGATTGAGTGTTATAGATAGGCCTGGTAGATATGGATATGATCGGTGTAATGTGGGCCGAAGGGCCTGTTTGTGCCGTAGTGTTCTATGTCTAATATCCTTGCTTGAATAGGCTATGGTTTTTTTGGAACAGAGGAAGTTAGGTTATGGGGAGACATTATAGAAGTGTGTAAAGTTGAGCAATCTAAATAGTGAATAGGAATTCACTATTACCTTTAGTTGAAGAGTCCATAACAAAGGAGGATAAATTTTAGGTTAAGGTACATAAGGAGTTTTGGAAGGCATTCAAGATGAAGTTTTTGGTGGGAAGTCTGGTACTGTCTGCCTTGATTGGGTGGTAGAGGCAAAAACCCTCAGCGTTTAAGAAACACTTGGATATGCACTTGAAGGCTATGGATCAAGGGGTGCAAAGTGGGATTGGGCTGAAAGTAGAATTAGATTGGCTACTTGCTGACCAGCATAGGGATGGTGGTCAAATGGGCTGTCTTTCATGTTGCAACTTTATTTGATTCTAATGACGGGTTCAGGCCTCTAAATCTTGAATTACATTTACATTGCTTTGAATTCATAGATTGCCACTAACATGGAAAAGAGTTGAGCACAAAAAGGCCAAATGAAAATGAGTTGTTGGGAAGAGTGACTGAGAATCTGGAATAAAAACAAAATGCTGGAAAAATAGCAAAAGCAACATAGAGTTAACATTGAGTCCAATCTTGCATTTCGTTGGAATCAATTATTAACTTTTTCTCACTTCACGTGCTGCCAGATCTACTGAGTTTTCCAGTGTTTTCTGTTTTTATTTCAGATTTCTAGCATCCCGAGTACATTGCTTTATTTAATTGAAAACGTGTCAGGTATGAGCTAAAGGGTCTTGAAGGATGGCAGGCTGCTTGATGGCTTCTGATGGGATAATTGATGTGAGTGCATGTACAAGAGTTGTGCTCAAAGGGACATTGGATTTATTGTGTTGGGAACATCTTAGAGGAATTTAAACATGAAATTTTACATGGCCTTTTGAGACCTGAAAGCCAGTGTATATCAATGAGAATAAGTGCAATGTGTGGACAGGAATTGATGGGATGAAGGTGGCCGGTGCTTTGGTTGAGCTGAAGTTGATAGGGTGAGGAATTAGATGCCAGGTATACATTGAATACTCTTATTGAGTCTGGAAGTGTTAGACATGAGAGTTTCAGTGGCTGATGGGTTGAGGTAGGTGTGGAAATGTATGTTTAAAAGATGTAGTAGATGGGTGGTCTTTGTGATGGTGAGGATATAGGTTTTTCAAATCAGTTTGTACTCAGCAAATATGGTGTTGATCTTTGAACAATTACAGTTAATGTTTCCTTTTCCCTTCATGTCATTCCAAGTAGTGGGCATTGTTTTATAAAATTTTAACTCATCCAATCCTGGTTTATTAATAATGTCAGTAGTAGTGACATTGGAAAACTTATCTGGTGTGAATATTGGATTTTCTGAATCATGGTTCATTTCTCTCATACTTTGCAAGAAGAAAGGAAGAGAAAATGTTTACTGCCGGTGCTGCCAATCTACAAAAAAATCAAATTGGAAAAACTGTTAAATGTTTACAAAAATTAAGCATTTACTTAAAAAGGCATGTCAGGATCACATATAGCTCTTCGTAATGTCCCTTGTGTGTAACATTGGCCCGTAACTTCCTCAGATTGGCAATCACTGGCACAGTGCCACTTCCTAGCTATTTAACTTCATTGGAATTCCAAGCACCTGTCTCACCTGACCTTGCTCACTGAGGCTGTATCAGACTGCAACTGCAAAGCAAGTCTCTGGCTCCAGCAGCGGGGTGTGGAAGGGCTGTCCTCTTTTTAAGGCACTAACTGCTGTAAAGCAGGTAAGATAAAAGGGAGAAGGTAAGTGTACGGGGTGGGGGGATGGGGCAGAATCCCATGTGAGACACAGTCTGGGTATTTAAAATAGTTACTGAGGTTAGAATTGTTTTTTTTCTTTCTAACTCTTTCAGACCAACTATGAGGGTAAAAGTGGCAGAACCACCTGAATTTAGCAACTTAAATTACTTTGTTGGATGGCTTGCAACTCAATTGTCCACAGAAAGTTAAACCCTTGTGTGGAAACTTCTGAGAGAGGTTCCCCAATGGATCTTTAGTGTACCCTCCAATTGCAGTATTGGGAGCCAGTAAATAATGGCCCACTTATATTATCCTCTCATGTGGAATGGTGGATCCTCTGGTACTGAGCAATGCCATGATATCTGTCTACTGGACACAATGATTTCCACATTTTTCAAAGGCTGGCTAATTGGCGCACAAATACTGGTGCAAATCCACACACCCACTTTTGAAAGACATGTCAGCTGCCCAGTGGTGTCTGTGCCATTCTTTGAATCAATATGCCAGAATAGGAGATGGATGCAGATGGATGGAAATACTGACTTATGGGGTTTCATGCTCCTTTTCTGATTAGTGTAAGTTCAGAGATCACAAGCCTGTGGCTAGCCAGGATGCATTCAGTTCTGTAGTTGCAATTCATATTTATATCTGTGTCAAATGTTAAACACCTTTGATATTTATAAGATAGGTGACTTTGGTCTGACTTTTTGAAGTATCTTGGAATGCTGCAATTTTCAAGCATGCATGTAGTTTGGTTCTCTTTGGGTCATAGAGACTTACTTCAGCCCTTTTTAAACCCCTAAGCTAGTCCCAATTGCCTGCATTTGGCCCATATCCCTCTAGACCCATCTTATGTACCCTATGTAACTGTCCAAATGTTTTTTAAAAGACAAAATTGTCCCCACCTCTACTACTTCCTCTGGCAGCTTATTCCAGACATTACCCCTCTGGATCTTGTATCTCTCCCTTCTCACTTTAAACCTATGCCTCTAGTTTTAAACTCCCCTACCTTCGGAAAAAGATATTGACTATCTAGCTGATCTACGCCCCTCATAATATTATGCATCTCTATAAGATCACCCCTTGGCGGCCTCCTACGCTCCAGAGAAAATAGTCCCTGTCTATTCAGCCTCTTGTAACTCAAATCGTCAAGTCCCAGTAGCATCCTAGTAGGTCTTTTCTGCACTCTTTCTTATTTAATAATATCCTTTTTATAATAGGATGACCAGAATTGTACGCAGTATTCTAAGTGCGGCCTTAATAATGTCTTGTACAACTTCAGCAAGACGTCCCAACTCCTGTTCTCAATGTTCTTACCATTGAGACCAAGCATGCCGAATGATTTCTTCATCATTCTGTTCAGCTGTGAACCTGCACCCCTAGATCTCTTGTTCTGTAACGCTCCCCAGCCATTAACTGAGTTAGTCCTGCCCTGGATTCAGTCTACCAAAATGCATCACCTTGCATTTATCTAAATTAAACTCCATCTGCCATTCGTCGTCCACTGGCCCAATTGATCAAGATCCTGCTGCAATCCAAGATCCCTTCTTCTGTTCCAATATATTATTGGTGCTAAATAAAATGAATGGATAGCATTCCTGTTTCTAGCAAAAAAAAACATTGTTTTCTGTCTACTCGTTACTGATGAGCATTTTGGATAAAATCCGAGATTTAATATGTATTTTGACAATCAGAAAAATAATCAAAGTGCTCCCAAATCACACTGAAGCAGAACTCTGGGAAAGTTTAGATGACTTCAGAATGATAAACAAAACTCTTGGTTCCAGATAATGAGCAGAAATATCCACTTATTTGTAAGAAATTACATTATGGAGACACTGAATAAATGTGCCGGCTCATCTGTAAAGTGAGAACTTGACAGCAGTTGTTAGTGAGGAAACTTGTTGTGGTCAGTTTCGTCCTGTTTGTTTCCAGCATGTAACATACAGTTTTGTACGGGGAAGTGTTACTTTGTACTCAGTTTATGAAATCAAAATAAATGTTTTGGGAAAAGTAATGTTTTAAAGGTTTTATTTTGAAGGTTAAAATAAGTTTAGTCTGGCAATACAGTATGTAATAGTTGAAGTTGCTGAGCCAAAAATTAGAAATTATTTGTAGTGTATATTCAACAAACAAGGGCCAAGACGGGAGGAAAACAAGGATAACCAATAGGAGTTTCTCGAAGGGAAAACGCAAGTTCCAGTGGAATGCAGATTCAACTCTAACAGAGTCACAGGTGGACAAAGTGATGAAGAAAGCATTTGGCATGCTTGGTTTCATTGGTCAGAACATTGAATGCAGGAGTTGGAATGTCTTGAAGTTGAAGAGACATTGGTAAGGCTGCACTTGGAATACTGTGGGCAATTTTGGTCACCTATTTTAGAAAGGATATTAAACTAGAAAGAGTGCAGAAAAGATTTACTAGGATGCTACCAGGACTTGATGGATTGAGTTATAAGGAGAGGCTGGTTAGACTGGACTTTTTTTTTCTGGAGCATAAGAGGCTGAGGGGTGATGTTATAGAGGTCTATAAAATAATGAGGGAGACAGATCAGCTAGATCGTTAGTATTTTTTTCCCAAAAGTAGGGGAGTCTAAAACTAGAGGGCTTAGATTTAAGGTGAGAGGGGAGAGATACAGAAGTGTCCTTAGGGACAATTTTTTCAGAGTGGTGAGTGTCTGGAACAAGCTGCCAGAGATGATAGTAGAGGTGGGTGCAATTTTGTCTTTTTAAAAAGCATTTAGATAGTTACATGGGTAAGATGGATATAGAGGGATATGGGCCAAATACGGGCAATTGGGATTAGCTTAGGGGTTTTAAAAAAAGGGCAGTATGGGCTGTTGGGCCGAAGGATAGGGGCCAAATACAGGCAATTGGGATTAGCTTGGGGGTTTTTAAAGAAAAAAGGGTGGTATGGACAAGTTGGGCTGTAGGGCCTGTTTCCATTGCTGTAAACCTCTATGATTCTAGATGAAGAATGACGTTTTGTCTAATATGGCCTATGACTGACACGGGTCATATTTATATAAGTGTGTGGTAAAAATGCAGCTATTTCTAATAGTCTATGATGCACGTTCACAAATGCATTGCACTTGTCACAGCACACTTATCTGCAGTATGCCTACCAGTGGAAACAAATAACACTTAACCTAACGAGATGGTTGATGTTGTTTCAAAGATGTCAAACGCTGGATGTCAGATTCCAGGGATGACAATCAATCAGAGATCTATTTCAGTGTTAAATTTATTCCAATATTTGATCTTTAATGTGACAAGCCCTGAAATCCAGTTTCACAAAGATAGTTTGGAGGAAAAGGCATTAGAAATATTACTACCTTATTGGACAATTCTGGGTATTCCGAAGCTACTTTAAACCAAAAGTCAGGTAGATCTGAGAAAAATCCAGTTTTAAAACACTGTCACTGTTAAAAATGAGCGGAGGACAACCAAAAACGTAATAAGGGGGGAGAAGGTGAAATGAATGTAAGCTAGCTAGTAATATAAAAGAAGATGGGAAGAGGTTTTCTTCAATACATAAAAGGTAAGAGAGAGGCAAAAACCTCTCATTGGTCCACTAGAAAATGAGGCTGGAGAAGTAATAATAGAAAACAAAGCAATGACAGAAGAATTGAGTAGTTGTTATGCATCAGTTTTCACGGCGGAAGACACTAGTGGAATGCCAGAGCTCCAGGAGAGTCAGAGGGCACAGATGAGTGTAGTGGTCGTCACTAAGGAGAAGGCTCTGGGGAAACTGAAAGGTCTGAAGGTGGATAAATCACCTGGACCAGATGAACTTCACCCCAGGGTTCTAAAAGAGATAGCTGTGGAAATTGTGGAGGCATTGGTGGTGATCTTTCAGGAATCACTGGAGACAGGTGGGATACCAGAGGACTGGAAAATAGCTAATGTAATGCTATGGTTTAAGAAGGGAAGGAGGCAGTAGATGGGAAATTATAGGCCAGTTAGCCTGACTTTGGTCATTAGCAAGATTTTAGAGTCCATTATTAAAGATGAGATCGCAGAGTACTTGGAAGTGCGTAATAAAGTAGGACTGAGTCAGCACAGCTTTGTCAAGGGGAGGTCATGTCTGACAAATCTGTTGGAGTTCTTTAAGGAGGTAACAAGGAAATTAGATAAGAGAACCCCAGTGGACGTGATTTATTTAGATTTCCAAAAGGCCTTTGACAAGCTAGAAGACTGTGAAATAAGTTAAGAGCCCATGGTGTTAAGGATAAGATCTGGCATGGATAGAGGATTGGCTGACTGGCAGAAGACAGAGTGGGGATAAAGCGGTCCTTGGCAGCCAGTGATTAGTGGTATGCCTCAGGGGTCGGTGCTGGGACCACAGCTGTTCACATTACACATTAATGATTTGGAGGAAGGAACTGAAGGCACTGTTGCTAAGTTTGCAAATGATAGATATGTAGAGAGACAGATAGTATTGAGGAAGCAGGGGGGCTGCAGAAGGATTTAGACAGGTTAGGAGAGTGGACAAAGAAACTGCAGATGGAATACAATGTGCAAAAGTGTGAGGTTACGCATTTTGGAAGGAGGAATGAAGGCATAGACTTTTCTAAAAGGGAAAATGCTTAGGAAATTAGAAACAAAGGGGCTTGGGAGTCATTGTTCAAAATTCTCTTCAGGTTAAATTGCAGGTTCAGTCGGCATTTAGAAAGGCAAATGCAATGTTGGGAGGGCTAGAATACAAGAGTAGGATTGTACTTCTGAGGCTGTATAAGGCTATGGTCAGATCCCATTTGGCGTATTGTTAGCAGTATTGGGCCCCATATCTAAGGAAGGATGTACTGGCCTTGGAAAGAGTCGAGAAGAGGCCCACAAGGATGATCCCTTGGTTGAAGAGCTTGTTGTATGAGGAACAGTTGTGGACTCTGACTCTGTATTCATTGGAGTTTAGAAGGATGAAGGGGGGATCTTATTGAAACTTGCAGGATACTGCAAGGCCTGGAGAGAATGTTTCCACCAGTAAGAAAAACTAGAACCGGACAGCACAACCTCAGGCTAAAGGGACGATTCTTTAAAACAGAGGTGAGAAGGAATTTCTTCAGCCAGAGACTGGTGAATCTGTAGAACTCTTTGTTGCAGAAGGCTGTGGAGGCCAGGTCATTGAGTGTTTGTTCTTGATTGATAAGGAGGACCGGGTTATAGGAAAAGGCAGGTGAATGGACGTGAGAAAAATATCACGCGTGATTGAATAGCGGAGCAGATTTGATGGGCCGAGTGGCCTAATTCTGCACCTATGTCTTATGGTCTTATTGCAGGACAGTTTCACAAGGCTGTGTTGCTGTCTTGATGTCATTATCAAGCTCGCAAAGAAAATTTGTATCCAGTTGATTTTTGTGTTGGAAAAAGGAAAGTTCTTGCATAGCTGTGTCTTCAAACTTTGCAGTTGCACTGGAAGTTGTATTTCTGTCGTGGCCAAAAATCTGACAAGGTTCGAAAATGAGTTGTAATTTGACTTATCAGGTCATTTGGTCCCCATTTCTACTGCCTTGGATCATTGCTTCTATTTTCTCTTGCGCATAAAAAAAACTCTGATTCTGCAAATAAATCATTGCTTATCTGCAGATTGGGGGTTGTTGTTTTGCTACCTGGAGCTGATGATTTTGCACGGATTGATGCTGAACTCTGGTTCTTTCATTACCATCTGCACACTCTGAACAATGATGAGTCAGTTGACCAGCTTTGGTTTCTGTTGGAGGTTAAGTTTGTTGACCAAAGCTCTTGGGAATAGTGGCCAGTTTTGGACTTGCTCATTCTGTTTTGACTTCTCAAACCAATATCCCTGTTCAATCTGCATGCTAAGAAATCGAGCACAGGGTCCACCTTAGGTGGTTTGTCATGAGCTTCATCTGTGTATTTACTTGAGATGACCTACTCCAGCTGAAAGTTGGAAGACAAAATCTCCATTATTGTAGGCGCTTCATGCCTGTATGCAATCTGTTTTCATCAGATGAATGATCAGTAGTGCTGATGAAGTTGATTTAATTGCCTACCTGTATGTTCCCAGTGGAAGTAATAGATGGGAAGTCTATCTGACTTGGTGGCCACTGATTTTCCAATTATGCTCGGTTCTTCATTATCAACAGAGTTTTGCATCTCTTAGTTTGCAACCTTATTGCCAATTTCAGGAACGGGGCGGCACAGTGGTGAGCACTGTTGCGTCACAGTGCTGGGACCCAGCTTTGATTCATGCTATGGGTCACTGTCTGTGCAGAATCTGCGCGTTCTCCCAGTGTCTGTGTGGGTTTCCTCCCACAGTCCAAAAGATGTGCTGCTTAGTTGCATTTGCCATGCTAGATCCTCAATGTACGCAAACAGATGCCGGAGTGTGGCGACTAGGGGATTTTCACAGTAACTTCATTGCAGTGTTAATGTAAACCTTGTGATATTGATAAATAAACTTTAAAATTTCTTTGGTCAGTCAAATCTTTTTGTAGGTTGCATTGTCTACGCTGTGCATGATTCACTGGCAGCACAGCTCAATTTCATAACAGGTGGTTTCAGTTTGCTCCCCCAACCACTTGCAGTACCCTTATGACCATTAGTCTAGAACTCTGATTGTGGTGACTCCTTTGTGGTGGCTCAGTGCGTACGTGGCAGCAGTGACATGCGACAAATTGCTTTGCAGACCCGGAATCATGGTGTCACGTACTCCAGGACAATGGCCAAATGGACTGGAGACAGTTACACCATCAACTGAGCAGCAGGAAAACACGTTAGGTCCAACATGGCCAGTATTTGATGTGGGACTCCATTTGCAGCTGACTTTCTCTTTGACTTTGCAAGAAGGGATTACCTAACTTTGAGGGAATACAATACATAATGCTGGAAACTGTTAGCAAATCAAGTGGCATTAATCAAGTTAGCAAATCAAGCAATATTAACATGTTTCCTTTATTTAAATATGTGGCCTGACTTGCTGAGTTCCAGCATTTCCTGTTGCAGATTTACAGTACCTACAGTGTTTTTGATTTGCTCTACCGAAACTACCTGCTGCTCTGCTCATCTGGCGTACTAAGATAACACAACTGCCATTTTCAAACTCTGCCTTCTTCACCAATGTTTGTTGACATGCCCAAAGTCATTGGTTAGTCTTGATTCCCCAGCCTGCTTTTCTGGAATCTATGGTACAGTCTTCCTGCAGTGTTCACCACCACCCGCACTCTGTAAATCCAGCTCTTCCACGAGTACCCCTGGCTCCAATCCCAAGAATTTGCTGGTCTTCTATTTCATTCCGTGGCCCCATTGTAACTTCCCTCTCTGACACTGTCCTGTTTGTGGTTACCTGACCCTTCATTTTAATGATCTGTTACCCATCTCCCTTTCTTCTCCAAAGTGCCTCTCTGTATGACCACCTACCAGATCTACATCCAGCTTCCTCTGAATTTTTCTAACTGAGTCTTCACCCACCTCTTGGCAGTAAAATGGCCCTGAGCTAAGTTGTGAACATTTTTGACAAATGACCATGGAATGCTTTCCCTTCTCAAACTCAATGGATGCTAGCAAAAACTGCATTCATACTACCCTGTTCTGTTCCAGTTTCGTAAACAACATAGGAACCCTACAATGCAAAAGGAGGCCATTCGGCACATTGAGCCTGTACCAACAACAATTCCACCCAGTCCTGATCTCTGTAATTCCATGTATTTACCTTGCTAATCCCCCTGACGTTAAAGGCCAATCAACCTAACCCACACCTTTTGACTGTGGAAAGAAATTGGAGCATCAAGACGAAAAGCAGACAGAGAGGGGAAGAACATGCAGATCCTGAGGTTGGAATTGAACTGAGATCCCTGGTGCTGTGAGGCAGCAGTGGTAACCACCATGCCACCCATTTCTGCTATATGATCATTAATAACTTCATCTATCCTAGTAGCTGTTGAGGATTGATCCTTGATCTCTTCCGCTAGCTGCTACTCATCGGTAGCACTCGGCTCTACTTCTGATCCTTCTACCATTCTGTTTTCAGACTTCTAGTCTAATTTCCAGTCATGACCTCATTTAGCCATACACCAGGAAGATCAAAGCCATTGTATATTGACCCTGCAACAAGCTGCATATACTTCCCACAGTCAAAAGATGTGGGTTAGGTTGATTGGCCTTTAATGTCAGGGGGATTAGCAAGGTAAATACATGGAATTACAGAGATCGGGCCTGGGTGGAATTGTTGGTATGAGCTCGTTGCAGGGACAAAATGACTTCCATCCCCCTCTGGCCACCAATTCAGGTTAAACTCAACACAGTACATTTCTTTGACTTTGGTCTTGTGCATCCCTCATTCTTTTGATCCATTATTAGTGGCCTGTATGCAGCCAGCTAGATCTCGGTATATGGCATTCCCTCCTTCATCCTTTGCGTTTTTAAAAGTTAAAATATCTCTATCTCTAACATGTTAAATATTAATGGCCTGTCGCTCCTGTCCCCTTTCCCTGTTATAAATTCCCATGGCCATTTTTGTGGAAACTACCTATGTAATTAGACTTTCCTTTCAGTGCAGATGCCGTAGTATCACCATTGGCAGGAGTAATTGTGCATTCCAGGAAAATTCTTATTTAACGTATAGTGTGATAGATTCTCCAATACCTTTACTCCCGATGGGTGCTTGTACTCTGATTTTCTCACGAAGTTGCAAACCAAACTACTTTCCTGATTGTTATTTAGCGATTAGTGGTGGAACTGAACATGAACCCAAAATAAACCTGTTAAAAGTACCCTTGAGGAAGCAAAGCTCAGAGTTCTGAAAGCCTTGTTAAAGAAGTTTCTCAAGAGAAAAGATCAAAAAATGCTTAGATCATATTGCTTTCATTTTATTGTTGGGTTCCCAGAATATTGCTAGAGAGGAAACTCTAAATGTTTGTCAGAATGTATGAGTTTTTATATAACAAGTGGTTGGAGTGAATTTTGGGTGGCAGTTCAAATATCTTAAGTAGCATTTACAGAGTTTGTTTACCAAATTGATGTCCATGTTCTATTGTTGTACATTAGAGTTTTAATTTTCTGTGGAACAGTTTTTCTTGCTACTACCACCAGCAGAGGTCTAGCCAAATATATCTTACTCATTTCCAATATATATGAATTTTTGGTCCTAAATGTAATGTGGACAGTATTGCTTAAGATGTGGATATTTTCTTCATTCATTAAGGACCTTTTGTAAACTGCTTTATAGCTGCATTAAATTTTTAATCCTATTATGTATTTCTGTAGTATGTTATCGTAACTCACTTGTGGCCTGTTAATTTTTTGATTATAATGGCCAAGTACTGTAGAAGCATTTTGTTTGCAGATAGGGCCAACTATTTCAAATTCTTGAACATGTTTGTCATATTGGAAGTTGTATGAACGACAAATGTAGTTCTTACAAGTTTCAATAATTGTGATTAATGTTTGTTTCCAAATGCTGGTACAGAAATATTTTAACCTGGTGATTTTAAGCAGTTGTATAACAGCTTGCATTGATATAATGTTTTGAATGTAGGAAAATGTCCAAAGGTGAATTTTGCACGTGGAGGAGCTCTTTTGGATGAGGTGTTAAATCGAGACTGTTCTCAGTTCGGCATCCAAACACTCTGCAACACTACTTTGAGGGAAATTGGGCATATTGTCCCCAGTGTCAAGGCCAATATCTGCTGTGTTTCGCTGAGGTGACTTAGTAAGATGGATGGATGTTCTCAGACTGGCAGTTCATATTGTCATCATTTGTGCTCAGCAGTGTGACCGCGGGTCTTCCTGTACTCTCACTGGGGTTTGCGAGTTTGTTGTAAAAATCCATGATTCCCAAAGTGGGGTGTGTATACCTTTGGGAGTATGTCAGTTGCCTCTAATGGCAGATTTTCAAAGTTGACAATTTTTTTCTGATCTCTGCCTCCCCTCTTTCTGTCGTCCAGGGGTTCCCAAATGCATATCTCCGGTGTTCAGGTTCATATGCTGCCACTCCTGGCCTGCTGTTGCCCCATTTACATTTTGTTTCGTTCTTGGTTGAGGCCATCACCATGGTCAAGTAATGTCTCAAAGGTAGAATGGAGTGAGTAGGGAAGGAGGTTGGAAAGAGGAGCTGCTGCATGAGTGAGTGGGTAGTGGGAGTTTAGGCAGAGGGACTGCTGAGTGGGGGGGGGTTTGTGGTGTTGTGAAGAAGCTCTCCAAGTGCTTGTGCTCCAACGAACACGCTCATTTGACACATTAAGGACATATTTACTTGTGATGTGCAATTATAATTTTTTTCAAGTTATTAGAGGTGTAGGTAACAAAAACTTCTGAGTGGGTTTGCAAGATGTTGGTAAATCTGAATAGGGTACATGACCATAAAGGCGTGGGAACCACTGACATCAATCAATCATATTTAAAACACAAAATTCCACTGCGTGCCTACAGTACAGTTGGCTGCACTGTATTTCCTAAAGAGGTGACCTGCAATCCAGGCGTTTATATGGCTCACTCTTAGTGTACCCTGATATTGTTTCAGCTGACCGTCTTGATGTCCTTTGCTCTGATATGGTTCCCCATTGAAGATTGCTTATAATCAGGCATGGCCTGTCCATAAGTTGAATTTTCTGGAGGGTGATCTCTATGTCCTTAATGATGGAAGAGCTTGTTTGTCATCACAATCTCATTATGGACTTAGTATGCTTTGGGGGAAATGTTTCGGAGCTTTGATATAGTGTCTGTGGATTCTATGCCATGCAGCAGGATGGTGAGGACAGTGACCCGATGGGGTCTGATTTTAGTTTTCAGCTTAATGCCATGCTGCTTCTAGACACATGGAGCTGGCTGTAGGCAGAACTTGCTTTCTGGGTGGGTAAATGGATATCTTGATAGAGCAGACTACCAATATATAAGAAATTTTCACCAGCATGGAGATTGGACTGGTGCCATGAATAGTTAATGTCTGGTTTTTCCATGAGTATGCCTGGTGCTGGCTGAAGCATAACCACAATCTTATAGTCATTCATTTTGGCAGCACTCAAAATTTGTTTGCCATAGTCTGGATGTTTTGGCCACAAGGGCACAGTCATCTGCATAGAGAAGCACTCTGATTATGGCTTCTGACTTTGGTGTGTAGCCAAGAGAGATGAAAGAGCTTTCCTGAACAGAACCTGACTTTGATGCTTGTCTTTGGCATCCCAAATAATTGCAGAAAATAAGTGATCGAAGAGTTGGGGTTTGCTTTATGTTGCTGGTTACCACCAAGGCATCGGGCATTTCACAGGCATAAATAATCACGTCCAACTGTGAAATCGTGCAATGGGTGCAAGCTATTGACAACCCTTGACAGTTTGTCAATTTTCTGCATTGCAACAGTGGCTATACTTGACACGTTTATTTGTGATAAAGTGCTTTGTGATTTGCTGAGCCTGTGAAAGGCACTATGAAAATGTAAGTTGCCTTTGTTTTTGGAATGAACTAAAGGAGGAGACGTTAGCAGACTGGACAAATTTTTAATCAAAAGCTGAGGGGTGGAGAGGCAATAATTTGTTGCATGTAGGGCACATTACAGCCATTAATCATCCCTCATCAGGCATTCACTGTTGCCAAATTGACAGGTACTGATCAGGATCGGATTTGATTTATCCGCAATTAATCTTGGTATGCCCAATTTGTCCTCAATTAACCTTGCTGTGCAAGAGCAAAATGTACTCCTCTACCACTGCAACAGCTGACAGTATATAATATAGAGCTCTTATAGATTGTATGGCTCCAATACTCACTGGACAGACAGCCTTGTGAACAATTGGAAATTGCCTTACACTAATCTGATTTGCCATTCTCACCCATAAGAGCTTCCTTGTATAACATGACATGTGATACATCTATAAATTAGCACAGTATAGAAGGATGACCTGAGTTCGGGAAACAAGGATATAGAAGTAGTTTGAGTAGAGATGAGGAATGATAAAGGCAAGAAGTCGTTTGTGGAAATGGTGTATAGGCTCCCTAACAGTAATCACAAGTAGAGAGGGTATCAAAGAAACAACAGTGGGAGTTTGTCAGAAAGGAATATCATGGGGGATTTTAGTCTACATATAGACTGGCATAATCAGATGGGCAAAAGTGGCATAGTTGACCAATTCATAGAATGTTTTCGGAATAATTTCTTATATTTCTGGGGCCAGCCAAGGAGCAACAAATACTGGATTTAGTATTGTGTAGTGAGATAGGATTAACTGATGATCACCAGGTGAAGACACACCTATTTAGTGATGACCATAATGATTTTGCATTCTGCTTGAGGAAGAGGGGTCTCAGACTAATATTTTAAACTTAAGGGCAATTAAGAGAGCATGAAAATGGAGCTAGCAAAGAAATGGCAATTTGAGTTAAGGGATAGGTCAATAGAGAAGCAGTGGCAGATATTAAGGGGATATTTCTGAATGCACAGATGTACTACAATGACAAAAAAATTCCACCCGTGGATAACTAAAATTAAAAGTAGAAGAAAAAGCATATAATTGCACAAAAATTGTTGGTGGGTCAGAAGATTGGACAGAATATATAAAACAGAAGAATGACTCAAAGATTAATGTGGGGGGGAAAATACAAAAGAAATTAGCTAGAAATATAAATGAGTTTCTATAGATATTTATATTAAAAAAAAGACAAGTTGACAAAGTGAGCATTGGTCCTGTAGAAAATGAGTTTAGGGTGTTGAAAATGAGATAGCAGATGAATTGAAGAATTACTTTGCATTGGACTTTGCTACAGAGGATTCAAGTAACATTTCAGAAATAACAATCAGAATTGGAAGAGAGGGAGGAACTCTGGAAAATTATAGTCACCAAGAAGATGGCATTTAGCACATTGTGGAATTGAAGGTTGACAAGTCCCAGGCTCCTGGTGGATTTTATTTTAGGGCCTTAAAGGTGGCTAGTGAGGTAGTTAATGCATTCATTTTAATTTTGTAAAATTTACTAGGTTTCAAGGAAGGTTCCATTAGATTGGTAAATAGCTCATGTAACTCCCATTATTCAGAAATGGAAGTGGATATAAAGTAGGAAACTATAGGTCAGGTAGCTTATCTGTCATTCAGAAAATGTTAAACTATTATTAAAGATTTTATAACAGGGCACTTTGATAATTTCAAGTTAATCAGGCAGAGAACATGGTTTTGTGAAAGGGAAATCATGTTTAACCAATTTATTTATGCTCTTTAAAGAAGTAACAGGTGGTGTGGATAGAGGGAAACCGATGAATGTACTGTACTTAGATTTTCAGAAGGCATTTGATAAGGTACTTCATCAAAGGTTATTGTGGAAAATGAAAGCTGATGTATGAGGAAACCTAGTGACATGATAGAAGATGGGCTAGCTAGCAGGAAACAGGCATCAATGGATCATTTTCTGGTTGGCATGATGTGATGAGTGGTGTTCCCTGGGGTCAATGTTGGGGCCTTGTCTTTTATAATTTATGGTACCATACCGATGATATAGTTGCTAAATTTGCTGATGATACAAAGATAGGTAGGAAAGTAGGTTCTAAAGAGGACGTAGAGAGGATATAGATAGCTGAATGGCAAAGATCTGACAAACAGTATAATGTGGGAAAATGTGAGGTGCATTTTGGCAAGATGAATAAAAAAGCATGTTATCTAAATGGTGAGAGTTTGCAGAAGAGCTTTAAGGTGTAGAGGGATCTGGACGTTCTAGTGCATCAGTTGCAAAAGGTTTCCTGCTGATGCAGCAAGTGCAAAACTAATAGAATGTTGTGTTAAAGGAGAATTGAATACAAGAGTAGGGAGGTTATGCTTCAATTTTACAGGGCATTGGTGAGACCACATCCAAAGCATTCTGTACTGGTTGCCTTATTTAAGGAAAAATGCAAATGCACTGCAAGCAGTTCAGAGAAGCTTTCTAGATTTTAATACCTGCAATAGGTGGGTTGTCTCATGGGCTAGACAAGCTAAGCTTGTATCTGCTGGAATTCAGAGCAAGAGATGACTCGGTTGAAACTTGAGAGCAAGGGGTGACTCAAGTTTATTGGGGATAGGCAGGAATGTGAAAGTGAGGCTAAAATTAGATTTGCCGTGGTCTTATTGAATGGTGGAGCAGGCTTCAGGAGCTAAGTGGCCTACTCCTTCATATGTTCGTAATAAATGCACGTTCGGTGAAGCCCCACTTCACAACTTGCTGATTCGTGTTTTCACTTATCTGCACTTCGTACACTGCTTCGCTATCATATGAGCAATGTTGGCTTATCTGTAGTTTCTTCTGTCCCTCTTTTCCCTGGGGAGACAGCAGTCTTGCAGGAGCAGTGGCTGGAATAATTTCAGCTGAAGTGAAGCCCAAATGAAGAGGTTCACCTGAAGTGTCCACTACTGGAATAACGAATAGCTCTATTCAACTTTAAATCATCTTTGATACGTTGCACAGAGGCTCCTCTATCTGTTATGTATAGATACTGCACCACAGTTTGCGGTAGAATTGCTGTCCTTGAATGGTTGGAACTATCCAAGTGAGCCCCGTTCAAAAGCATTATTTCTGTTTGCGATTTCGCTGTTTGCAAGACTTTACTGTACACCTCAAATTTAATATTCACATACTGATTCTGATTCTCATCCCTTCCTGACATTTCACCTCCCCATTTCTATCCTCTAGCCCTAAGAACTTCCAATTTCTCTGATTCACTGTTGTATGCATCTCCCATTTTTGCTGGTGATGGTACTGTCTCCATCTCAGAATAAGTTGCCTCTGAGCAATGTATCCAAGATGATTTAAAGTTGAATAGTTTCTGCTGAAATGCAGGGGAATGCATTCTGCTGAAATGAAGGGGAGGTAAAACGTTATGAGGGGATGAGAATCAGAAATAGGGTGTGAATGTTAAATTTGAGGTGTATAGTAAAGTCACACTTGTGAGGGGTTATGTTCCTGCAAAATTTTGCAAACGGTGAAATTGCAAATAAATAATGCATTTTGAATGGGACTCAATTAGATAGGTTACACCCATTCAAGGGCTCCAATTCTACAGCAAATTGTGGTGCAGTACCTATACACAATAGATAGAGGAGCCTCTGAGCAATGTTACAAATTTTTGCAAGTTGGTGGTTGTGATGCCCTCTGGCAGTTAGTTAAGTACGGATGTGTGTGCTCCAACCTGAACCATAGAACACTACACAGAAACGGGTCCTTTGGCCCTTGGCTGTGCCGAACCATTTTTCTGCCTAGTCCCACTGACTTGCACCTGGACCATATCCCTCCACACTCCTGTCATCTATATACGTGTCCAAGTTTTTCTTAAACGTTAAAAGTGAGCCCACATTCACCACTTCATCTGTCGGTTCATTCCACACTCCCACCACTCTTTGTGAAGAAGCCCCCCGCGCAACATTTCCTTTAAACTTCTCCCTCTTCACTCTTAACCCATGTCTTCTAATTTTCTCTCCTCTGGCCTCAGTGGAAAAAGCCTGCTTGCACTCATTCTATCTATACCCATCATAATTTTATACACCTCTATCAAATCTTCCCTCATTCTTCTACACTCCAAGGAATAAAGTCCTAACCTCTTCAACCTTTCTCTGTAACTCAGTTTCTCAAGTCCCGGCAACATCCTTGTAAACCTTCTCTGTACTCTTTCAACCTTATTAATATCCTTCCTGTAATTAGGTGATCAAAACTGTACACAATACTCTAAATTCAGCCTCACCAATGTCTTATACGACCTCACCATAACATGTCAACTCTCGTACTCAATACTTTGCTTTATAAAGGGCAGTGTTCCAAAAGCACTCTTTATGACCCTATCTAATTGTGATGCCATTTTTATGGAATTATGTATCTGTATTCCCAAATCCCTCTTCTACTACTACACTCTTCAGTGTCCTACCATTTACCATGTATGTTCTACCTTGGTTTGTCCTTCCAAAGTGCAATACCTCTCACTTGTCTGCATTAAACTTCATCTGCTATTTTTCAACCAATTTTTCTAGCTGGTCCAAATCCCTCTGCAAGCTTTGAAAACCTTCCTCACTGTTCACTGCACCTCCAATCTTTGTATCATCAGCAAATTTGCTGATCCAATTTACCACATTATCATCTAGATCACTGGTATAGATGACAAACAACAATGGATTCAGCACTGATCCCTGTGGCACACCACTAGTCTCAGGCCTCCACTCAGAAGCAATCCTTCACTACCACTCTCTGGCTTCTTCCATTGAGCCAGTGTCTAATCCAGTTTACTTCCTCTCCATGTATACATAAGAACATAAGAAATAGGAGCAGGAGTAGGCCATCTAGCCCTTCGAGCCTGCCCCGCCATTCAATAAGATCATGGCTGATCTGTTGTGGCTCAGTTCCACTTTCCCGCCCTCTCCCCATAACCCTTAATCCCCTCTCTTATCAAGAACCCATCAACCCGCTTCTTAAAAATATTTAGCGAGGCAGCCTCCACCACTTCAACGGGCAGAGAATTCCAGAGATTCACCACCCTTTGAGTGAAGAAGTTCCTCCTCAACTCCGTTCTAAACCGCCTCCCCTTTATCTTGAACTGAACCTTCCTAACTAACCTCCCATGCGGGACCTTGTCAAAGGCCTTACTGAAGTCCATGTAGATAACATCCACTGCCTTCCCTTCATCCACTTTCCTGGTAACCACCTCAAAAAACTAATAGATTGGTTAAACATGATTTGCCATGCACAAAGCCGTGTTGACTTTCCTTAATAAGTCCCTGTCTATCTAAGTATTTATAGATCCAATCTCTTAGTACTCCTTCCAATAATTTACCTACTACTGACGTCAAGCTTACCGCCCTGTAATTTCCTGGGTTACTTTTTGAGCCTTTTTTAAACAATGGAACAACATGAGCTATCCTACAATCATCTGGCACCTCACCCGTGGATACCAACATTTTAAATATATCTGCCAGGGCCCCTGCAATTTCAACACTAGCCTCTTTCAAGGTCTGAGGGAATACCCTGTCCGGTCCTGGGGATTTATCTACTCTGATTTGCCTCAAGAATGATAATTTGGCTGTAATTGGGACTACCGACAGCTATAGTACTCAACCCCATCCTGAAGACATTTTAACAAAATGATGGAGGAAAAACCAGCAAATAAATTGTTTTCGGAGCAGTGCTATTCTTTTCAACAATTTGTGCTTTATTGGATTCCTTTGGTTTGCATACAAACCTGTATGAGATTTGATTTGTATAGCGAAGCCAGGTTGATTCCAGTATAATAAATGTAAATTAATTACCAAAATGTAATTGTTCCCACAGTAACCAACTAGTTTGAATCTGATATGTAAAGGTATGATTGCACTGTCACATTAATATCATTACAGCATTAAATCTAGCATAAAGGTTTAACCCAGCTAAAATTCAGTGATGTGAGACTTTGCAGTATGACACTGTGTGGGCTTTCACACTTATGCGGTGCCAGATTGAATGAACGAGTGTTCAGGGATCACTTTTACATCTTAGGCATTTTAAAAATTAGTTAACTTAAATGTTTTAAATGTAAAATTTTAACTTCAGGAGAATTCTCCTGGATGGGAAGTTAATTGATATCAAGCAGTAAAAATTGAGTGATTTCCTGTATTGAATCTACCCTGCAATTATTTATCTCAGACTGGTACAGGTTAAAACTGCGCTGGTTACTTAATGCACATGTTCAAAGCTCGTTTTAAGTGATCAATAATATTAAATTGCATAGTGCTTTATGAAGTCATTGTCAAGGTCCTAATCTTTTTAGTTGTCAGGTTGTACACCAGATAAATTTGAATGTAGTATTTTAAAATAACATTGAGTGGTGAGTAATGGAAACCAGCTGTCTCAATCCTAACTTACTACTTTCACCATGCAGTGATGGCAGCATTTAACAGATATGGGGACATATTTGTGGATTTGCTATGGTTGTTTTGATAGGTGGGAAGTGAGATGCTTGGGCTGTTGAAGCAAAGTTGTTTGGGAGCTATATTAGTTCTTACGGTTAGGTTTGGACTTCGAATTTGCTTATTTGTTTTCACTTTGATTTCAAGGCTTTAGGTAAATCTGGATTGGATTGGAGTTTTCAGAATTTGATTTGGAAAATGATCATTGTTCAATTTGCCTGAATTTTCATATTCAAGTTTTTGTAACCAAGATTGGTTTGATTCAAAGCTTGTGTATGTATCATTAGAGCTTTGACCAGCGATGGTCAAATACCTTAATGCTTCTATGAGGAGGAAAGAAGAACTTTTTGTTCACGTCCCTAAGGCTATAACTGGACTGAGTTACTTCACTACCTGAGTCAAGAAACATCTTATTTAAAATATGTGACCCCTGTTCAGCCCATCGCAATTATTTCTCTCAATACCTGGGGACTCCCCGTCGTTCTTCATGTGTTATGTTGCCTTGGTGTTTCTGGGGGAAAAGTGTAATTGAATGAGCTGTATTTTTGTCTTTAGCTGAACCATGACTGTCAGCTTGGGGTCTGGCACGTATATTGCTTTTGTCTTTCTGAACCAAAACCTTTTGAGTTTTCACTTGGTATATCGGTTTCTATGTTGCCCAATTATTGTCGCAATGGAAATACTGTCAGTAAATTGAGGCACCTATGTCAGTATGCAATGTATAATTTTAAAATAATTTATTAACTTGATTTTTAGCTCTTTGGTCAATTAAGTTAGAGACAATACTTTTAGCATATACCTCCCTTTCTCATCTCTCCTGAAAACATCAACTCCAACCCCAGGTGGTGGTGCACAGACAGCAGTCTTCAACTAATATCTCCCTCGTGTTATCCTTATTCGTGCGTGCCCTGATGGTGAGTCTCAGCAAGGTATTGGAGCAATCGGTAACACACAGTTGATTCATCTTGCTCATTCTGCGTCGCTCCTACCTAGCAAGGCTGAAACCATGATCAGGCAGGGCTTGAGGCTAGTCCATTGCACTTGGGTGTGTTGACACCTGCGATCATTGGCTACCCTGATCTGTTCCTCTACCCTAACCTAAGCCAATGAGGTTAAACCAAGGCTTACCTGATGCAATTTTTCAAAGCCATCTCAGCCTTTTGGCTAAGATGAAGCTTGAGATCGAGCCCAGGAGCGGAATCTTGTTTGATCAAGCCCAAGTTAGGATGCAAAGTCTTGTCTTGACATCTTGGATCAGGTTTGTCCCTCATGGGAACTGTGATTGGACTTGATTTGAAGTGATTCTTTTGATTAGAGTTTTTTTGGGTGCTTTAACTATCTCCACAAGTACACAGCCAAGGCAGAGATCAGATCTAGTATTGAATTTAGAAAAATAACAGTTTCATTGATTAGCTGTTTACTGAGCTAATAGGGTGCTGTAACTATAAAATACGCCAGTAAACACTTGCAGTCTGAATATGTTGCCACTAGCGTGCACAAGTTGTTCAGGAATTTGAACCTGTGCTGTTTTTTTTCATAAAAACGTAGAAAATAGGAGCAGGAGTAGGCCATTCAGCCATTCGAGCATGCTCTGCCCTTAAATACGATCAGGGCTGGTCCTCTATCTCAATACCATTCTCCTGTGCTTTCTCCTTGGCAGCTTTAAAGTCTAGAAATTGTATCTATTTCCTCATTTCAGTGACTTGGCCTCCACAGTCTTCTGTGGTAGAGAATACCACAGGTTTGACACCCTTGTGAAAAAGTTTCTCCTCATTTGAGTCCTAAACAGCCTGTTAAACCTAGCAGTTGAAGTGCCCTTGCATTCCTGTGTGAGATGCAATTTAATTAATAGATTTGAACCTAGGACATAAAATAGGAGTGTGCTATGATAAATAAAAGAAGAAAATACTGAAAAACCTCAGCAGTCTGACAGCACCTGTGGAGAGAGAAACCAGAGTTAATGTTTGCGGTCCATATGACTTTAGTGCTGAAATATGGTGTTAGGAGCATGCTGTTTAGCCATTCTAGATTTCTGCAATCTAATTAATCAGGGATGATCTGTTTCTTCTCTTTCCTTTTGCTCCATGCCCTTGGATACCCTTGTAAGAACACAAAAATCACCCATTCAGTCTTGGAAATCTTCATTTGGATGAGAATCCCGTCTTTTGGGAAAAGAGGTCCACGTTGTTACTAGCATTTGTTTGAGGGGCCATTTCCCAAGTTCACTCCGAATGCCTAACTCAAATTGTATAATTACACCCTCTTATTTTGATTTCCATTACAGGAGAAAAGATTCTCTTATTCCAATGACTTGCTTTATTCTAAATTCCTTGATTAAGTACATATGCCCAAGTTTGTCACTTGTCATAATTCAATCCTTTACACATTGATTTTGGTGAATTTGTGTATCGCTGCCTCTTGAGGTGCAATGCCCAGAACTGTATGCAATGGTGATTGGAAGGGAAATCCTGATGCAAGGTCTCCACAACCTTTTTTTATTTTCTAGACCATGTGATAAATCAATACTCCATTTAAGCTTTTAGGTTGTTTTTTGTATGTGACTTGTGTACATGCTCGAAGAACTACTTTTCTGGGATACAAAGGGGGTGATGTCACACTGAATTCCATTTGTCCCATCTTTCCCTACTCATTTAATCTGTGTATCCTGCAACCATGTACACAGCTGTGTCTCAACTTGATTGTCCTCTCAACTGCAGCTTCCTGTTCTGTATGGCTCACCGCTTGCAGAAGAGGGATGACTGTGAACACTGACATGGAATCTCGGTTGATTTGTATGGATTTAAAATCTCCTATATCCTGATTTTTCTTTCTTAAAGCTGCTAGTATTGAAAAAGGGTGTTTAGTTGGTGGAATGCTATACTTCTGAGGTAGACCATAAGACACAGGAGCAGAAGTAGGTCATTTGGCCCATTGGGACTGTCATTTAATGAGATCGTGACTGATACAATAATCCTCAACTTTGCTTTTTTTTTTCCCTATTCCTATAATCCTTGTTGATCAAAAATCTGTCTATCTCAGCCTTGAACACCAAGCCATTGGAGGCCTCTGCAATAAAGAAATTCCTCCTGTCTTAAATGGTGATCCTTGCTCTGAGATTATATCCTGTGGTCCTAGAATCTGCCACCAAAGGAAACAATCTCTCTGTTTCTACCTTGTCATGCCTCCTGAGGATCCCATATATCACAATACGGTTGCCTTTCTTCTGACTTCAGTAAATACAGGCCCAGCTTGCTCAACCTCACTTCTAAGAAAACTCCTCCATACGTGGAATCAACCTGGTGCATCACCTCTCAACTGCTTCCAATCCCATTATATCTTCCCTTAGATAAGGGGACCAAAACTGTTCACAGTATTCCAGCTTTGCATTGTATAGTTTTAATACTCCATTCCCTTTGAAATAGAGGTCAACATTCCATTTGCCTTCCCTGTTTCTTGATAAATTTGCATGCTAGCTTTTTGTGATTTGTGCATGGTGACTCCAAATCCTTCTGCTGCAGCTTTCTGCAGTCTTTCTCCATTTCAGTAACATTCAATTCCTTTAGTCTTCCTATCAAAGTGTATAACTTCACATGTTCTTCATTATATTTCATCTGCCAAGCTTTGTTCACTTAGCTGTTTATGTTGCTCTAGACTATTTGTGTAATCCTCACCATTTGCTTTCCCATCTATTTTCGCATCATCTGCAAACTTGCCAACAGTATATTTGCTCCCCTTGGGTTTTTTTAAAACCTTGATCTTTTCCTTTGCAGAAGGTGTTTTGGAGACACTGCATTAATTTATTGTTCAGAACTATAAAGGATGATTTGCTAATGCAGGTCATAGTAATTAAGTATAACTGTACTGTTGATTGCCATGCTATAATCACAAGTCTATATTTGTATGTCTGGCATTGATTGTATCCCTACAATTAACTTTGCAGTAGATAGTACAATGGCATTTGTAATGTTTGCTGCTTGACTTGATGTAGCTTTTTTTTTTGTGATGTGGACAATATTTGAAATACTGTTTGAGTTAGCTTAAGAGTCATGCAACTGATGTAAGCTTATATTCTTTCTCTCCCCACAGGCTCCAGAGTATGTTCCTGAAAAAGTGAAGAAGGCAGAAAAGAAATTAGAAGAAAATCCATATGACCTTGATGCATGGAGCATTCTCATACGAGAGGCACAGGTTTAGTGAAATAGGGTTATGTTTGCTTATTATACAGTTCAAAACCTTGCACACTATGATTTTTAAAACAGTTGTGAAATTGCCTCTTACTGAGATGACTGGGGAGTAAAGCATCAAAAGCTTATTGCATATTTCTAAATGCTGTAAAAAAAAAAATTATTTTTGATGGTTTTTACTTTTAGAACCAGCCCATAGACAAAGCGCGGAAGACCTATGAGCGACTTGTCACCCAGTTCCCAAGCTCTGGCAGATTCTGGAAACTGTACATTGAAGCTGAGGTTAATACTTTTTTCTTTTCAATTTCATAGGTTAATTTTAAAGTAACATTCCCTGCTTCATGAAGTTCACACCAGTGAGTTATATTATACAATCATTTTAGGTGAATATTCAGACTTTAAAAGCTAAAGGTGGCCGGGACTTAATACTTGTAGATGCAGACTGTATTTCATGTAGGGATTTAAAATATTTTAATGAAATTTTAATGTGTAGGCCTATTGCACACCAATGATTGTTGCATGTTGGAGTTGCAACAACATTAAAATAGTCTTTAATGGTATCTGATGTGCTTTGGCCTTTTATTCAGTTGTCATGTGTCTCTTTATTGCCTCCCGTGTCATTTCTTTAGAGTTCATTTATTCTGTTCACTCACAGTACCTTGTATTTAATAGTATAAGCTGAGGCATTTTATTTGCCAAAGAGACTCTTAACCTTTAATGTATTGTTTGTTTAATCTTTATTTCTGTTCTAGGACTAGCATTGTTCTAATCAGCCTAAAACCATTTCTAGTCTTTCTTTGTTTTATTTTAAAATATATGAAATAAATGCTTTAGATGCCCATATGCCAGACACAAAATCAAAAGGTTAAGTCATTGAATGTGTCTTGATGTAATGAAATTAATGCTTTTAAGTAACATTATATTAAAGTCCTGGCTTAATAAACTGGTTAAATAAACAACCTGTATACTGTATAGTTAATATTACAGTGGTGGTTTGTCATTTCTAATTTCATGAACATTAATGTTTGAAGAAATTGAGTCTTGAGACCAAGTCTTAACAGAAATGATTGCTGTTTCATCATAGTCCATACTGACTTTCAGCATCAGTTTCTTGCTGTCTGAGATTGTTTTAGTGCAGAACATATTTAGTTTAAAACAAGATTTTGTCATGCCATGACATTTCAGCTGTCACTGTTGCACAAAAGTCTTTTGAGGAGCAGGGTCTTAACAATAATGTAGGCCATATATTAACATGATTCTTCTATAAGCAATTTTGTTGTCTTGGAGGCAGTGTCGTCTTGAATAATAGTGCATTGCCCATCATCAACCTGTCATCATGTGAATTAAAAATACAGGATCGAGACTAACTTAATCATGATAATTACAAACTGATCCTTCCATCGTGTCATAATTTTAAAAAAACTTTAAGTCCAGGCATATTTCCAGTTTATTCTGAAATGCACACAGTCTTCACATATCTGGTAAGCAGAAATGCTGCTAGGATGTTATCAGGTCAAACAGCAGTTTTATTGGTGAGATTCATTCTCTGGCTATAATTCTTAACAGATAGATGTAATGTTAATATTGTAGCAGTCTTACAATAATATAAAATCTATGTCCTTATCAAAATTGGAAAAATCCTCAACTGTAATTTTACATTAAAATTTTTTCTTTTCACAATATTGCTTGTTCTTTGTTCATACAGTGGTCCTCATTTATTCATCTGGCATTTGTATTTTTATACACTATCCTTGATTTTCTCTGTTTGCTTTATTATGTTTCAAGGTTCTGACTTCCCCTGTATTTTTTTAATCTTTTGAATTAGACGAATCTCAGTTCTGTCAGTCAATTCGCTCCTTTTATTTAAATTTTGCTTATGACTTCTGCAGTCTTATCACAGTTTTGTTGAGTTTTAGTACTTGAAACATTCACGACAGTGGAATGAATGGAAGGTCTGTGTTCAATTTGAGTTTCTGTTCTGAATTGAGTCAAATGCAGTCTCAGGCTGAAGAGGGTGGTGCAAAAAGAGAGAGAATGTCTTCTACCCTCTAATAATGCCTGAAGACCGACCATTGGTAATTGTTGGCCTAGCCACAGCAAAATGTCATGATTTGTTTCTGAGTAGAGAGAGGAAGCAGAGCATGGACCTACTTCAGCTATATTGGGGATCAAGCCCCTTACTGTTGCCATTAATTTGATCGACATGGTAGCTGTTCTAGCCAACTGAGCTAACTAGCCTCCCATAAAACCTATTAGGAAACCACAATGAAGGGAGTGGTTAATACTGGAAAATGATAAAATTATAAAATATTTTGCAGACATGGAAGATGATAAGTTGAGAAGATGGTGAGAGTAAACCAATTTTAATCTGAAACTTCAATTGCCCAAATAATCCCTAACACAGAAAGAGATTTAAAGTAACAGTCTAAGCTCAGGGCTGTTCTCTGGGTATATTTTATCTAAGCAGTAATTTAGGCATGTAACTTGTTTAAAGTAGAATGGACCAGCTTAAGAATAGCACTGAATTAAAACTAATAAATTATACTTTTTTTTAATGTTACATTTGATTTCCTAGATGTATGTTTGATTCTGTGACACAAGAATACAATAGGTCTACCCATTTTTGTTTTACTTTCCTTTCAAACTTTCCCACATTCCTCCCAAAGACACTGCCTTGTGATGGGACATAATTCCACAAAAGTCCTTCAACGCCTGACTATTGAAGAGTCTTGACTGAATATCCTGCAGATACAATTATGAAGCCTGGTCTTGATATCTCTGCACATGCATTAAGGTCACTGGAAGTTTTGTGTATCCTGGGGTGCCAGCCCACAAAAATTAACTGTTGCAGACACTTTGGGAATGAACAGCACAATATACTGTACAGTTGAATAAAAATGATGAGTTTGTTTGTGATTTTCTTGTGGTGCACTCCTAATTGCAGCAAAGCTGGTAATTGCTGTGAGTGAGTCTCGGCACTTTTCCTGTCCAGCCACTCCCAATGTGGCACATCTACACAAGAAATATTTATGTGCAAGAAGATTAAAAGAAGAAACACACAAACAAAATTGTACAATGGACAAGTTTGCATTTTAGAATTTAGATAATCCTCCATTTTGCTTGATACTTAGAGATAATCATTTCAGTTTCATTCAGCACCTGATCTAGGTGTTCCCCTATACATCTGAGAAAATCACTGCAGAATTTATTGACAAGCACAATTATCAGACACATTTTCACAGAAAACCACATGGGCACACTGGAAGGCTCCATTTGTAATATCTGTTCTCGTATCCTTGCCAGCTGTGTCTCAGGTAGTATGACAATGGGTTTGCACTATCGTGCAAGACCAAAGGTGAAAGTAGCCGATGATCTCATAGCAATGCAGCCTAACTCATTCATTTTATGGTCATAGTTCTCCAAACTTTTCTGTTTCATAGATAATGCTACAGCATGAGTATTATGGAGAATGAAAGGTGTAGCAGTAGGAGATTGCCATTGTAAATAGGGACACTTGTTTTTCACTTTGCATCTGGATGCAAGACCAGTTGAGACTAGTGTGGAAGTTTTCTCCCTGTTAGTTTTAGTAAGTTCAAGTGGTATCATTCAATTTGTTTCAATCAAGTTCTAAATAGGAACTGGTCCACAGCATATAGCTGCCTATAATGTGCTCATATATTAGTGATCTAAATTACTGGATTAGAAAATTCAAACTGATGTAGCTGAAGGTACTGTTCTACAGGTTAAGATGGAGGTATATTAAGACTGAACCGTACTTTGTCTGTTCAGTGTTAGCTGTGGTTCAATTGATGGCACTGAGTCAGAAGGTTGAGGATCCGTGACTTGAGCAAAAAACTAGAATCCAACACTCTAGTGCAGTACTGGGGGAGTACTGAGCTGTTAGGTGCTTTCTTTTGGATGACAGGTTAAACAGAGGCCCCATCTACCCTTTCCATATTTTGTAATTGAGTGGGGGAGTATCCTGCCCAATATGTTCTGAGTAGCAAAAACAGATGTATCTCATCATTATCACATTGCTGCTCAAGGAAAATTTTGTTTTGTGCAAATTGGCTGCCACATCTCCCACATTACAACAGTGATCGTGCTTCAAAATAAGCAGCCGCTCTGCAATACTTGGGATACATCTTTATCTACCCTAGAATTACTTAATGTAGGAATTAGAATAATTCATTTTGCATCAGTGATACCCTTTTTCAGGAGCAGAGAAACAATTTTGAGGAATTCTTAAAACTCTAGTGTAATTGACATAATGCACAAAGCACCCTGGATCACATCTGAGTATAGGAGCAAATTTTTTGGTAGTTTAAATTTACATAGAACCCACCTCCACATGAGTTTGCTGTCTAGAGGTTTACTTCAACTCCATACTATTTACTAACCACACTTAGTTGTATTCTGTTAACTAAGATCAAACAAAAAGACATCTTCTGAATTTATCAGCGGCTAAGTTACCGGTACCAAAGTAGGTTGTACAGACCCTCAGTTTTCACTAAGCTCATGGCTCAGCTTTACCTCCATCCATCCATCTTTGACTCTTTAAACTCCTGCCTATCAAAAAATATCAATCAGTTTTAAAGACTGCAGCTTCAACAACATTTTTGAGAAAGAATTCCACATTTCCACCACCTTTTGTGTGATTAAATGCTTCCTGTCATCACATTTCAAATGCCCATGCTCTCATTTTAAAGTTGTATCCCTTGTTCTCACCAGTTTCTGTCTCTTTTCAATTCCTTTAATAATAAACTTCTCCATTAAATTACACTTCCCATCTGTAGTCAAGGAAAACAGCTCTAGTTTATGTAATCTGCCTTGTTGGTTTAAGCGTATTAGCTCAGCTATCATTCTGGTAATATTTGCTGCCCCTCCAAAGTCTGAGATATTGGGTCTGATGCAGTATGCTAAATGTGGTTTAACTGTAGCTTTTTGCAACAACCTAAACCCACTTTTATTTCAGTCCCCATGGGATAAAAGGCACCATTCCATTAGCTTTTCTTTGGTACATGCCCACTAGCTTTTGGACTTCTGTTCCTTCGCAGTTTCTGGTTTTTCACCATTTAGAATATACTCATCTATTTTGGTCCAAAGTGGATGGCCTTGCATTTCCCCACAATTCCATCTGCTGCGGTTTTTCCTAATCACTTGATTCTTTTCAACTTTGTTTCTCTGTATTTACTGTTCGCCTAACTTGGTGTCATCAGCAAACTGGGATAATACATGGCTTTCTGTTCCTTCATCTGGGTCATTCCTCAGCTGTCAATTCATGGTGGAAGCCCCAAATTGCTTTAAGAAGCTACTACCATTTTGATTTCTTCAATGCTTTCTTACCACTAAGCTCACTGCGAATGAGCAGGTATCTATAATTTGAGTATTGAAAGTTTGTACTTTTACCAAGTGTTAAGCTTTTACAGCTTTAAATTTACTGAAAAGCTGGCTTCCTTGGTCTTTATTGTACAATTACTTTCAGGACATGAGGAAGGCAGGAAATTCATGCACGCTTCCTCAATGCATGCACTTGCCTGGATAAAGAAATTTATCAAGTGAAATACAAGGTGAGGAAGAACTTTGAATGCAAATATGAAGGTCAGACCATTATCTTCCATTTGGTTTCATACTCTGCCAGTGCACTTATGTGCCATTTGAGGTTGTTATGGACAGGAGAGGGAAAATGGGAATGAGTTGAACTTGTGCAGAATCCTTGCCTATTTTTTGAGCAATATATAAGAACATGGAAAATGAAAGCAGAAGAGAGCCATATGACCTCTCTAAGCTTCACCATTCAATAGGGTAATGGCTGATCTCCTTGATTGTGGCCTTAACTCCTCTTCCCACCACCCATAAATATGAATATGCTGTACAACATAATTGTGGTTCTGTTTTTGAAAATCATATGCTTTTGTTTTCATTAAGCAATCTGTTGCAAAATTGCATTACCTTGGTTGCAATATCTCTTATTTTACAGTTTTTTTTGCAGAATCCTTACTGTCTTGATACCTTTTGCTTTAACTGGGCTTTGAACTGTCAGTGCCTAGAATCTCCATGGTTATGTACTTGTTCGATTATTGTTCCTTAAACTAACCCTATGATACATATATCTTATTAAAGCTACTTGCATTGGTACACACTTCCTGACTACAAAACCTTGCTTCCTGATATGTTTTAACCACTTTTACTTGCCAATATGAATTCCAATGTCTATATATACTATGGGATCTGCCTATGTAAACTTGCCATGCTGTAAATTACACATTTTCACCAGCGGTTACGCTGTACTTGCTGTAGTGTCTATGTTGCAGGCAAACTCCAATGCTCCAAACAACTCTCCTTTTCTGCTTCCCAAATTGCTGTAAGTTGCTATTTAACTATATGAATAATAAAATAAAAGTATCTCAAAATAAGGACAATGTATGATGTCTTATTAAACTTATACATTTTTGTGCCGTGTTTCAATTATCTCCCATCAAAGATATAACCTTCATTTTAAGAACACATTTATATTGACTCCCCTTGGGTGATGTCCCAGAAGATTGATTAATGTAGTCAAAAATTTCTATTTTAAATATGCACAATGGATTTTTCTCTCACTGCCCTCCACTGCACCAGTGATCACATTCTAGATAGATGAACAAGTATGCTTGATTATTTTGAAGACATAGATACGGAATTACGTTTGTTTCAACTTGAGCTAACTAATTTCAGTAACAAATTTGCTTCCAGTGTCACCCCGTACCTTGTATTTTTTGCTAGTTAATTTCTGTGGACTGGATATCAGATACAGAAGGTGCAACTCAGCTCAGATAATAGTTAATTTATTTTTATCTTCTTACACTGACAAGATCAGCAAGTCTTAATTCTATGCTGATTTCTCATGGGAATTGCAATAGTTTCTAATATGCAATTGTAGTGTTATAGGACTAGGCTGCAACGCTACAACTCAAAATTTTGATATTAGTGTTATATTTGGCATTTTTTAAAAAAAATCTTGATATCCATGGTCAAAACATTTGCAGTCATTGTACAGATGAATTGGAAAAATTAATTTGGTGTTCCCAACAGCAATGGAAATCAGATCTATTTGTATTCTATACTAAAACACCAATTTGTGCCTCTGTCCGTTTCTGAAAAGAGCAAGCTTATTTAGCAGTCATTTTCATGATCAGGTTGCATGTTCACAGTGGAATCTAGAATAGTTTCTGTTGGTTTTATTCAGGTTATAATCCACTGAGGCAAAAACTGCAAACGTTAATTGATCAGTCAGACTGGCCAGCAATGGTCAGACATCAGCAACGAAGAGATTGTTGATTTCATGATCAGTTGTTCCATTATAGAAAAAGACAAGAAGATGAAATAAATATAAATGATAAGAACGCTGCATCTAAAATAACAAAATAGAAATGTATTGGAAATCTCTCAGGAGGAGGGTCCCAGGAAGTTGGGAACATTAGTCCAGAATTTCCTGCATACAGAGATGACATGAGATTTGTTTTGCACTGTATGTCCCAGGGATAAATGAGTTGTGCTATTCATAATTCCTTGAACCTTGTGCTTTTCTGCCTATATTTCTTGCCAAATCTGCAAAATTGGTTTGTAGCCTTAGCACCACCACCAAGCGCAGTTGCGGCTTCTTTGGGTCTACCCCCAATTCTCTATCTCTATCTCTATCTCTCTCTTGCCCCCCCCTTCACAACATTTAATTCTTGGTTATAATTCTTCAAAATATATTCAATCCATTTAAAAAGCATATTGTGTATAGGCCTTGCAGTCATCCATTATGAAAGGAACAATAGAATAAATTTGTTATGGCTGCTTTTTGGGTCCAAAACAATTAATATGTTTGCAGTACATTCAAAAGCCTTGCGTCAAAATGAACTTAATCTGAATAGTTCCTATATGCTGAGGTAGCATACCAGTTTTGGACTGATATTTTAGACTGATGCTGGCAGCATCACCTGGGTAAGTCTAAAGAGGCAGGCATAAAAGCAAATTACTGCAGATGCTGGAGTCTGAAACCAAAAGAGCAAATGCTGGAATATCTCAGTAGGTTTGGCAGCATCTTTACGGAGAGAAAAGACCTGACGTTTTGAGTCCAAGTGACCCTTTGTCGAAGGAAGTACTTCCAGCTAGAACAAAGGGCCATCTGGACTCAACATCAGTCCTTTTCTCTACAGATGCTGCCCAGACCTGGTATTTTCCAGCATTTTCTCTCTGGATTTAGGAGGTAGGCAGCTGAGCGGAGCTCATTGTTGTTGTAGAGGTAGGTAGAGCAAGAGTGCAATAAAAATAAAGTACTGGAAAAGTTCAGGTCAAAGCTTCTGTAGAGAGAAACAGTTAACATTTTGGGTCCATGACCCTCATTGGCTTGAAATGTTAATTCTGTTTCTGTCCATAGTTGGTGTCTGACTTGAGTATTTCAGATTTCTGGTATCTGTAATATTTTACTTGGGTTGTGGAACAAGAAGCCCTGGGCTGTACATTAGGATAAGCTTTGTGGGCTCCAAATACCTCAAATGACTACGGATTTGACTGTTGGAGGAAGTGGAAGATTTCAACCATTTCTGACTATTTTCAGAACGGGATTCTTAAACAGACATTATGTTCCTTTTGCCAGAAGCAAAGGGCCTAAAGTGTGTTTAAAGTTGTTGCTTGGAATCCTTGAGTCTCATCTGAGCTGATTTTGGAGCAAAAGAGCATGACCTTTGATGCTTGGAGGACTAGGCAATTTAGTCCATCGCTATTTCTCTACTGCCATTGAGATTTAAACTGAGAATTTTTAGGCATTAAAATTACTAATTTAATCCTCTCAATGAATGGATTAAAGATATTTGTAAATCTAACTGTTCCTGAAAGATGGCAGTTTATTAATTTCATGCCGCAAAACAAGTTTCTGTTATTGGTGGTTAAAAATAAGTCCTGCTGAGTGTATTATGCTTATCATTCTTTCCTAATCATATTTTTTTCTCAACACTGAATAATGAGACATGCTTCTTAAACTGATAACTGCAGATTGGTATATGGATCAGTAACAGGCTCAGTGCTGCTTGTGGCTGAGGTCATCAATATAAATATGTCATGTGTTTATTTCCCTTTTTTTAGGTTAGATGCCATCTTTAATTTTGCTAGGCTTTTGACAAAAATGCTATTCTCGGTGAGTTGACTAACAAACGATTTACTTAAATTTGGCAACGTGTCACCTTTTATTTAAAAATGATCTTCACTAACTGCCTGTGGACATTTACTTGATATCAGAACAACACTACCATGCTTTCACTAAACAAATGCACGTTTGCTTGGAATAACCTACAAGATTTTCCAATTAACATGAATGCAATGGTGTGGTTTACTGAGTATCACATGCAAAAACAAAATTCTGTGACATTCATGCATGTGGTGTTGTATATTGCATAAAGCTAAGTAATTAAATGTACACACTTAATAGCACAATAAAAGGTCACAGACACTACCTAAACAGAAGTTTTTTGGCTGATTTATGATAAGAATAGAACTATTCTGGAAGTTTAAGCAATTTTCGTACATTTGTCCACGTACATTTGTCAGATTTATATGGAACAAAGTTTGGATCTTTTCAGTTCAGTGGATGTAAGAGTCTAATTATTTTTAAAATTATAACATCTTTTAAAAAACGTTCATGGATATTATTTCAACCTATTTGCTCCCATCTTCCATAAATCACTACAATTAGAACGTGGAGAGGAATAAAAACTCATTGGCTCAGTTCCTTCACTCACATCCATTATGTAAAGACACTGTCTAATTTCTGATTCAAGATGTACACTAGATCCCAGCTGGAGTTTCCAGTCTGCTGATATGGCCAATTGTGCAGCCTGTGGTTATCGTGTCACCACTGAGTTTTCGCTCTCCCAGAGGAGGAAGCACACACAACCATGCCACATTGTGATTGATCTTCTGTCTGGGAAAATGTTGCTATAATCACTGAGTACAAAAAATCTCTTTCCCCAGAAAAGATAGTTAAAGTTGACTCTAACTGCTACTTTGGTATTGTTAGGTGCTGTCGCGTATATAGAATCCTGAGGCTGGATAGTCCTATTGATGCAACTGGAGAAGACTGTGAGCTTTACTTCCTGGAACTTCTACCTGAAGGCAGATCCTTTGCAATAACCATGGAAAAGTGCCATGATTCTTTTTATTATGGGTAGGGTGAGGAGGCAGGCTTCAAGTCTACCTCAGCTGAAATAGGGATTGAAGTCCATGCTGTTGGCATTAATCTGATCTACACACCAGTTGTCTAACCAACTGAACTAATTGGTCTCAGGTGTGAGCCTTTACGCCAGTGTGACATCACACCTAAAGCACATCATTAGCTCTGAATCTTTTTTTCTTGTTGGCAGAAGACTGCGCATTCTTCTTTCTGGAAGAATCTTCACTTTTATTTCTTACTCTCCTAATTTTCTCCATACTCAAGGTATTCTAGGGTCTTGTTCCAGGTTCTGACAATTTGTGTTGGTCCAAATATCTTAAAGTTATTTGATGATGGAAGAGGTTACTGCTAAGGTTTGTTTGTGCAGATGTAATTCCTTTACTTCCAAACTCGGAAGAAGAATGCTGGTGCTTTTCTTTCAACTTGTAACATTCTCCTGTTGCCCAAATGAGGTCAGTCAGCTCTATCTTAATATTACAACAAACAGAAACACTCGTGCCATGACTATTTTTGCTGGATTAGCAGTTCAGAGGATATCTTCAAATCCAGTTTGAGAATTTGAACACCATTATCAGTCATTGACTGAAGCTTTTTGACTGTCTTAATAACTTATCCCTTTAGGAAAGGAAGCCAGCCATCTTATCTGGTCTAAATGTGATGTCTATCTTGATAAATAGACTCTTAAGTGCCCTCTGGAGTGGCATAGCAAGCCACTCAGTTTTATGCTTATGAAGATGGTCTGGCATCACATTCTTGGGGTTTGGCATTAAATGCAAGAGGTTGAATTTTTAAATACTTTTACCTATTATTCTTCTTGGGCACTGATCCTTGAAACCTGAGCTCACTTCACTGTATTATTTTTTCATGAATATGGTGAGCTTGGAAAAAGTTGCTGTGACCTAATTGACGTATGCCTTCTAAAACAAGACGTCTATTGGTATTAGCAACTTGAGATGCTTGTAAGTTAATGTGAATGTTGGTTTAAGCTTTATATCAATTTTGTGTGTGTCTCTGTAACCCATGAAGGCAAAATGTTTGGACATTGCATTGGATAGCCGGGATAATTAAAGTTATCATAAATTTTCTAATTTTGTATTAGTGGCATTAAATTTAGGGCCAAGGAGTTCTAATCTTTCACAGTATTATACAACCTTGATCATTGTTAACATGGTACACCATTAACTTACAATTTCCAGAGATATGCAGTCTGCAAAATCAGTTCTAGTTTATTTTTTTGAAGATTTTGGGGGAAAAAAACTTTCTTGACACACTTGCTCTAACCAGTGACTTGAGAGCCATTTGGATTTGAGAAATGTCCAAAACTAGCATCAATTGAAATATGTTTTGTATTAATTTGAATGTTTGGAATTGCCAAATCTGGCAAGATTTACATTTCCCATTTTAAGTCACATGTCTACTGATGTCAAGATTCAACTGTTTGATACTTATTGATATCAATAGGTGTGATAACACATTCAAGTTGGTGCCAGAGTGTAGCGACTTCATCTGAGCTGTCCCCAGCATATCTTCTAATTTTATCATTTACTCTCATTCTGTGCTTTTAAAACTTCAACTTTTATAAATTCTCTTTCCTTACCTCCAGACTGGAACACTACATTCTGCACCTCTCCCTTTTCTCCATGAATGATACCCTTTGTACAGCGTGCAAGAAACAATACTTTTCGCTGTATACTAATATATGTGACAATGAATCATCAGAACGATAGTAATCTGGCTGAAGTTCCAATAGGATTTTCTTTTGGTTGAGGTAATCAAATTAGACGTCATTGATTGTATTGATGTAGCATCCACTATTTGTAGCAATCTTGAAATATTCTAGGGCTGAAATCACTACAAGCCACTGGAATCTATTTTCAACTTTTATTGACTGTCAAACACTGGGGCAAATTAGCAATTCACACATCACCATTGCTCTTGATTTTTTTGTTTTCTCAGCCGCACAATTTAGTTTTTAATAGTAGAATTTGTGCAATTTACAATCCTCTGGATCAATGAATGACTTAAAATTCCTCTTGTTCCTTCCAGTCATCTTTTGACTTCTGTAAAAGTGTCTTAATTCAGCATCTGAGCCCATGAGATAAAATGTGTCTAATATAACAAAACCTGGACTTTAGGGCCTGAAGACAAGGAAACAAAGAGATAAGGAAAACATTGGTTCTGCAATACTTGGTTCCAACTGGTCTCCTCTTATTTCTTGATACTTTTGTTTGTCTACAATTCATTGAAATACGATCACTAATATAAGGTTGGGCAACCAGTTTCTTAAGAAGTAACACTACTGGTAGCTACTAGGGAAGTACGTTTTAGGAAACTGCCAATATGCCCAAGGCATTTTTTGAGAAATTGAGAATCACTTCTATTTGCAAATTTAACATTCGATATCAACCATGGCCGCAATTAGATTTATTTTTCCAATGTCGATAACAAAAGTGATTTTAAAACATTACAACACCCTAGTCAATGTGCTTGAGATTGACAACATAATTTTTGATTTCCAGACATGCCTAGTTCTTTTTCAGAAATTGTTGCCCCTCCCATTTTTGAATCAGATGAGGCAGTCTCTGTATAATCAACAGCATAATTTTCGAAGGAAACTAACTTTCTTTGAGACTTACTGGTGGAAGGAATTATAATGTACCCTATCTTGTTTCAAGTGAATTGAATTATATTAAAATAGAGATGCAGAAAGTAACTGAAAGTACTTTGGTTTCCATGCTGACTATGTTCCCAGAGGTGTTGTGTCTGCCAGTGAAGAATTGTATGTTATTTTTAGAGTGAATAAGCTTTTGTCATTGGGAAGTCAGTTGAGGAATTTGTCAGAAAATGTATCTTTCAGCGAGCCAATCTTTCAAGGTAGTTGCTTTCTGGCTCCGGTTGGAATGCACTGATTAAGTGAACCTTGATTCCAAAAATAGGGAAGCTTTTGTTTTTCTGGTCTCTAGCTAAAAATGCCGAAGGGATATGAAAACGTGAGGATCAACTTTTTTGTTTCAAAGTTCCCAGGGCCTGAGCATCCTGAGGATTACCTTCACAATGGATGCTTTCAAAATCTATACTAGAAGAATTGACTGGATCTTAAGGAGATATAGTTTGAAATGAAGTAAACCTATGGAATTGGCCCCAAAATGTGAAAGAAACAAACTACTGTTTCTCACGTCAGCATTTAGGATGAGATGTGATTGGGCATAACTGGCAATGGTCAACCTGTTATATTTGATCTTTTGTACTAATGTATGTATATTTAGTGGATGTGTTAACTTATACAACAACACAGTTATTCACACTATTTCCGATTCCCTCCACTAGTACATAGGTGCTCAAGATTGGCAGTTGCTCCACGAAGAAGTGAAAATTTAAAGGGTTGCAGGAAGTTGCAAAGTAACAAATCTTAAAGGGTGTATTGTTAGTGATTTTTCTCAATCCAACTTTCAAGCCCTGACCTTTTGGCCCTTAAAGTTCTGAAAACAAAGGTCCATGCAATCTGAAATTACTCTATTTTGCTGAACTCCTGGAAAATAGTGAATGAGTTTCTGTGTGGATTGGTTTGCTGGAGAAATAGCTTCAAACTAATGCTAGGTTAGAACTTATCCATGGAGTGTAAAAGTACAGCCAAGACCTGCATCCAACTTGTGGCAAAAATTTTGCACTATCCACGGTGGAAGATTTAGCAGTATATTCAAATGTTTAGGCTGATCGAGCAAAGGCACATCTGCATTGCATTCCTTGCAGTTGACATGGCAAAGGTTTTTGTAAACAAAGCTATGTATTTTGTCATTAATAATCAGCAAAAGTGATACAACTGCCCAGCACTATCATGCTATTGTATTTCTCAAAATGTAAGATATTCTTTATGTCAGCAAGCAAGTTTATCACCCTTGATCGATCTTATGCTTTACTCAGTGCTATCTTCTGTGCTGTCGCATGTGTGTAGTTGTGTTATTGCTTAGGAAGGTTGGTGAGAGTGAAGCAACTTCATTTTTGCTAGGAATGAAATTGAAATTGGGTTTATGTGCTCTCCTTTCAATAGTTCACATGTTCTGGCTCTTGTTTCCAAGTTTATTATGCCAGTTTCTAAGTACCTTTTGCTCCAAACGGCCATTGAAAGGCTCAACTGTGCTTTAAAATGTTGCTGATTGAATAGTGTTTGGTCCCATTCACAACTCCTCATAATGCAGCAAGACTTCGGTAACATTGGGCTTAGGGCTGATATGTGGCCACTTACGTGCCAGCAGAAGCCCATCACCAGTGAATGTATCAAACAAATGCCTCTTGATATTCAATGGCAGCACCATCACTGCATCTTCCATTGTTAACATACTGGGGTTTACCATTGGCTAGAAACTCAACTCTGACTGAAATAGCAGGCCAGGGGCTGAATTCCACGGTAAGTAAACTCACCTGATTTCCGTCAGCTTCTCCACCATCTACGAGGCAAAAGTTAGGGGTGAATCCTGTCAATTTGCCTGGATGAGTGAGATTCTGAATAGCAACCAAGAAGTTTGATACCATCCAAGATAAAGCAGCATGCATGACATACCATCGACTACCACAAGGATTTGTTCCTTCCACCATCAGCACATTATGGCTGCATCTTAGAAGCTTGAGAGCAACTCACTGAGGCTTCTTTGACACCCTAAATCTGTGAGCTCTGCCCTAGAAGAACAAGATCAGCGGATGCATGGGAACACCACCTTTTAAAGGTGCCCCATGTTATGCACCTGACTGTGAAATATCTCTCTTTCACTGTTGGTGTGTCAAAATCCAGAGGCACCCTACCTTATACAATGGTATATCAACATCCAGCCGGATTGTTTATTGTTGTCACATGTATTAGTATACAGTGAAAGGTATTGCTTCTTGCTCGCCAAACAGACAAAACATACCGTACACAGGGAAGGAAAAGAGCGTGCAGAATGTAGTGTTACAGTCATAGCTAAGGTGTAGAGAAAGATAAAAATGCAAGGTGGGTCCATTCAAAAGTTTGGCAGCAGGGAAGAAGCTGTTTTTGAGTTAGTTGGTACATGTCCTTAGACTTGTGTAGCTTTTTCCACAAGAATGTGGAAGAGAGCATGTCCGGGGTATGTGGGGCCCTTGATTAAGCTGGCTGCTTTTCTTGAGGCAGTGAAAAGTGTAGAGTGTTAGTGGATGGGAGGCTTGTTTGAATGATGGGCTGAGCTTCATTCACAATCCTTTATAATTTGTTGCAGTCTTGGACAGAGCAGGAACCATCCTAAGCTGTGATACAACCAGAAAGAACACTTGCTATGGTGTGTTTATAGAAGTTGGTGAGAGTTGTAGCATGCCCTTCCTTGCACTTCCTGAAATCGATGACTACCACCTTCGTTGTAAAATTGAGAGAGAGATTATTGTTGTCTCACTAGTTCACCAAATTCTTTCTTTCATGTGCTGTCTGGTCGTTATTTGAGATCTGACCCACAATGGTGATGTCATTAGCAAACTTAAATCGAGTTGGAAGGGAATTTGACTATACAGTCATAGGGGTATGATAAAGGGCTGAGGACACAGTCTTGTGGAGCATCGGTGTTGAGGATGATTGTGGAGAAGATGTTATTGCATATCCTTACTAACTGCCATCTGTGGGTTAGGAAGTCCAGAATCCAGTTGCAGGGAGACGAACCGAGCCCCAAGTCATGAAGTTTGAAGATTAGTCCTGTAGAAATAATGGCGTTAAAGACAGCTGTAAGCCTATGAATAGGAGTCTGACACATGTCTTAGTTATCTAGGTGTCCCAGGGCTGATTGTAGGGCCAAGAAGATGCATTTACTGTGGACCTGCTGCAGCGTTAGGTGAACTGTTGGTGGATCCAGGCAGTCTGAGAAGAAGGAATTGATTTGTGCCATGACTTTTGAAGCATTTTATAATGATGGATGTCAGAGCCACCAGACGATGGTCATTAAGGTACGCTGCGTGGCTTTTCGTTGGAATCGGGATAATGGCCATCATCTTGAAGCAGGTAGGGACCTCAGATTGGTGTAAAGAGAGGTTGAAGATGTCTAAGTATCCCCACCAGCTGGTCTGTACAGGACCTGAGTGTTTGTCAGGGTACCCTATCTGGACTGCTTTCTGTGAATTGACCTTTTGAGAAGGCTGCTCTGATGTCGGCAATGATGACCTTGGGTGGAGGTTTGTCCAGGCTTCAGGGATGGAGGGCATGTTCTCTCTGACCTCTTGCTGGATGAATGAGATTCTCAAAAGCAACCAAGAAGTTTGATACCTTCCAAGACAAAGCAGCACGCTTGACATACCATTGACTACCACAAGGATTTGTTCGTTCCACCACCAGCACATTATGACTGCATCTTAGAAGCTTGACAGCAACTCACCAAGACTTCTTTGACACACTAAATCTGTGAGGGGTGCATTGGAACTGGTGATTTTACCTGCTGCCTTGTAGCCTGTTAGGTCTTGCAGACCTTGCCATAGTCAGCAAGAGTCTGCGTGGCTAGCCTGGGATTCTGTCTTGATGCGGTATGGTCTTTTAGCATCTTTGGATCTCTGTAGATCATATCTGCCTTTCTTGTATAGGTCAGGATGTCCTGACTGGAATGCTTCAGACCAGGACTTCAGCAGGCAGTGGATATCCCTGTTCATCCATGGTTTCTGGTTGGGAAGCACGTAGATTTGCTTCTTTGGCACATTAGTCTTTTACATACTTCTACTAATGAAGTCAGTTATGAATTAATGAACTCGTTCAGGCTGGTCACAGAGTTTTTAAATGCTGACCAGTCTACTGCCTGTAAGCAGTCCTGTAGGAGATCATCCAATCCTCAGACCAACATTGCATGACTTCCTTTGACGAGTTCTCCCATTTCAGTTTTTCTTGTAAGCCAGGCGCAGGAGTACAGCCTTGTGGTCTGATTTACCAAAGTGTGGGTGGGTGGCAGAGCAGTAGGCATTTTTGATACTTGTGTAGCAGTGGTCTAGGATGTTTGGGCCTCTGGTGGAACAGGAGAAATGTTGGTGATATCTTGGTAAAATGCTCTTGAGCTTGGCATGATTGAAGTCCCCGGCCATGATGAACAAGGTCTAGGGATGTTTTATCTCAAGACGATTTGTGGTGGTGTATATTTCATCCAGTGTGGTTTTCAAGTCTGTGTGGGGTGGGATGTAAACTGCTACCAGGATAACAGATGAGCCCCCACTGAAGGTAATAGGGGCAGCATTTTAGCCTGAGCAGAAACTTACCAATGTAGCTATGCCCGGCACCAAGAGGCATTGATTAGAAGGCAGACCCCACTTCCCCTAGTCATGCCTGATCAGTGGATTGAGAAGCCCTTTGGTTATTGGACACAGTCCAGTGAAGCAGAAGTGAGCTATGTCATTGTAAACAGCACACAGCAGTCCACCAGTTCTCTTTGCAAAATGAGTCTGGCTTTAAGTTCGTCTAGCTTGTTTTCCATAGATTGGATATTTGCTAGGAGTAAGCTAGGAAGGGGGGGCCATGGGACTACATTGTTTCACTCTCGCCTGCATGTTTTCCATGCTTCCCAGAGTGACAGCTTTTGTTTTCAGACCTCAGAGACAGTGCCAGTAGTATGTAGTATTAAGGGTATAGGTGTGTCCAGTGAGGTTCTTCACTTTGGTCAGTGCGTGGATGGAGGATTTGTTGCCTTGCTTGCAGTTCCTGCATCGGTAGATGGGTCTGCGCAGTTCAGCATTCCAGGCCACTGATAGGCTGCGATTTGACTTTAGCGATCGGAGAATGTCCAGACCACGCTCTGGTGTGAATGGGTCGAGGGTCTGTAAGTGGATGACGTCGCGGTTGAGCCAATGTTTGGGTCATATGTTGGGGCTCTCAGGGTCACTGCCATGTTGGGGTCTTCCTTCGGAGATCAGAAGATCTCTAAATTTCAAAGAGCAGTGTTAGTGATTTTTTAGGCAGGATTGTAATGATTCAAGAGTTAGCTTACCACCTTCTCAAAGGCACTGGGGGAATGGATGATAAATGCTGGCATTGCCAATGGCACCCACAATTCATGAATTAACAAAATGGATTGCAGACTTATTACAGGTAAATAAGTCTCCTTATATGGTTGCTTACCTTTTAAGTAGCTAGATCACTAAAGTCCATCTGTCATTAGCCTGTGAAATCAAAATCAGATGGGTGCTAATACCCTGCTTGGTCCATGTGTGGAGTTTTTTTTTCATTCAGGGGATGTGGCTGGACCTACATTTATTGCCCATTTGAGTGACTTACTTAGGCCATTTTCAGAGGACATTTAAGACTCAACCACATTGATGTGGTCTGGAGTCACATGTAGGCCAGACCAGGTAAGGATGGCAGATTTCCTTCCCTCAGTAACAGCAGCGAACCAGAAAGATTTTTACAACAATTGACAGTGGTTTCATGATCCAGATTTTTTTTTTGAATTCAAATGTCACCATCTGCCGTGGTGGTGTTCGAACTCTGGCCCCCAATGCATTACCCTAGGTCACTGGAGTACTGTGACAGTATCAAAGAATCCTACAGTGCAGAAGGAGGCCATTCAGCCCATTGAGTCTGCACTGACCATGATTCCACCCAGGTCCTATGTGCATAACCCCATGCATTTACCATAGCTAGTACCCCTGAGACTAAGGCAATTTAGCATGGCAGTCCACCTAACCTGCACATCTTTGGACTGGAGGAGGAAACTGGAGCACCTGGAGGAAACCCTTGCAGGCATGGAGAGAATGTGCAAACTGCACCTCGTGACTCAAGCCAGGAATTGAACCCAGATCCCTGGCTCCATGAGACAGCAGTGCTAACCACTGCTTATGGTGGTAGTTGTCAGTCTGCAGAATTTCACATCTGTCCTAGTTTTTGAGCCTGCTCTTGAAATGTTGCAAATAACTTTAAGATACTTGGGCTTTCAATTTAAGTTGAAGAGAAAACTCTATTTGTTTCATGCATCCAGTTTATTCAACAAAGGGCAGTATTTAGACATAATTACTTGATGGTCAAAATTATCACAATGCTGGACATGATGTCATTATGACAAAACTATAAAGTCATGTAGAATGATCTTCTGGGCACACAGCACCCACATGAATCAAAAGATAATTATCACTTGAACAAAGATTATATTAAAGTTCCATACTCCCTTGCTGTGTCTGTTATTCAGGTGCTTTCTAGTTTCCTCCTCTGATGATCCTGACTTCCGAGACCACGGGCTTGGCTTTAACTCTGCAAGTGGATAAGTTTTGAGTGGGTTAAAAGCGTTTCTTAATCCAAAGCATATGGATTCAGCTGAACAGTCTTGGCGCATAAGCAGAATTGATAATATAGCAATATTAATACTTCTAAATCTGAATGTTCCTATTTCCAAGGATTGCTTGATTAAGTTGTCAGAAAATAAATTTAGAAGGTATTTGAGTGGAAAAGCAGCATAGCTTAAATGTGAAAATAGAATTAAATTGTGTATAATTGTACTTGATCAGAAAGAGGCCAGATAAAGAATTCGGCAGAATTAACCGGGCAGAAAAAGAGCAACTGGGATGAACGATCAGCAGTGGAAAAGTTTCAAATGAGACGGATGGAGTACAAGTAGTCATTAATATATTGAGTGAGTATTGGTTAGACCACACCTAACTGTCCTGTGGATAGTTTGGGTCTCTTGTTTAAAAAATTATTAAATACTGGAGAAGGTGCAACAACTTCCAATAGAGGGTATCACAATTGAAATAATACATTTGCTATGAATAATATAATTGCTATGATTGCTATAACTTCATTCAATTTTCTAGAAAAAAGATCAATAGGGTAGACAAAAGGTTGGGTAGATCCAAAGCCAGGGCCCATAATTGCAAGACAGTCATTAATAAATAAGGAAGTATTTATTTATCCAAGAGTTGTAAATATATGGAACTTGTTATCATAAGTAGTTGAGGTGAATAGCATTTACAGGGAAGCTACATAAACATATTAGATTATTCTGATGAGGTCAATGATTTTGGGTGAGAAGAGGCTTGTAAGCAGCATACGCACCAGCACTGACCATTTTGGCTGAATGGCCTGTCTGTGCTGTACATTCTATGTTTAAAACAAAATTAGAAGGAAATTTCAGAGTGCAAAGCAGAGTTCAGTGCATTCTAAACCGCAGCGCACAGCAGTTTCGCACGCATGCTTTCAACAAAACTTTAAATAATTATCAGGACAGGTGATAAAGCTTAGCCAAAGGTAGTTTTTATGGAACATCCAAGTGAGAGATTTAATCAGTAAATTCCAGATCAAGGCATAGCCAACAATGGTGGTGCAATGGAAATCAGCAGTGTACATGTAGAAGCCAGAATTGGAGGAATCTAAGCACACAGATGAAGATTTGAAATCTGAGGTATTGCCAGATAGGGAGCCACTGTAGGTCAACAAGCACAAAGATGAGTGAACTGGATTTAATGCTTTTGATAAATTGAAGTTTACTGGGGGCTTATCAAGATAACACCACAATAGTAGAGTCCAGAAGTAACAAGTATGGATACAGTTTACAGCAGCTGTTGATCTCTGACAGTAAAAAGTCTGACAACACCAGGTTTTAGTCCAACCGATTTATTTGATAGTAAACGCACAAGCTATCAAATAAATCGGTTGGACTAAAACCTGGTGTTGTCAGACTTTTTACTGTGTTTACCCCAGTCCAACGCCGGCACATCCACATCATGATCTCTGACAGAGCAGGGATGGATGGAGATCGCAGTTGGCAGCTTTGGTGATGGAGAAGACAATTCAAAAAGGATGAAAATGGTCTAGTTCAACTTAGTGGATGATTTTGGAGGGCCTGTAGCAGAGTTGGTGGCTAGGTTGGGGATGTGGGGGACCAATGGCTTCAATATTTTCTAGGAAATTTCTGCTCACCCAATGCTGGATGTCCACAAACTAGGACAAATGTCTGGCAGAGACGAAAGAGGAGGTAATGAAAGTGAAGAGAGAATATGAAATAAACCTTTAATATAATGGAAAGTGGAAGACCAACCAAGTGGAGTATGGGAACAGTAGTCTGGAGGTAACAAAAGCATGTCTGAGAGTTCCAGCAGCAAGCAGATGGGCATTTTGGAGGAGGAAATCAGCCTTTGTGATAATGAGGATATGCTAGCTGACCTTGGAGTCAAATACCGTTCCAAATTACCATTAACAACTTGTTTTTGTGTCGTTAAACATCCCTGACAAACAGCAAGGACCAGTTGTAAGAAAAGGAACGCAGCAGATGTGTATGTAGATTTTAGGAAGGTGTTCAATATGGTATCTTACAAGAAATTAGTCATACAAATTAAGGCACATGGCCTTGGGAAGTGTAGCACCATAGACAAAGTTGGCTAATGATTGAAAGCAAAAAAAAAGGCCTGTTGGACATTACTCTAAAGAAGTGTTGAAAGTATGCTGCAGAAGTCTGCAATTGGTCCCTCAAGACAGTAAATGCAATTATAGATTTCACATGATAGAAGACAGTGGGTTTGATAAACACAAGTGTGTGACTTCAAGAGAGCATAGGGAGGAATACTGGTAGCAGATAATTGATTGAGAAGTGAGATAATCCCATTTGGGAGAAAGAAAAAATGGAAAATACTTCATTGAAATTATACAAGCCATAAAACAAAAGAAAAACAAGTGATAAATTTGTTGAAGACAGTGTTATGGGAATGGCAATGAAGCATAGAGATTATACATCAGTTAATCCTATTTTTGCTAGGATTGGAGATTAATCACAAGGAGATGCCGACATTTTTTCCACTGGAACAGTTAACAAAGGAAATTTAGCAAGAAAAATTGTGATATATAAAGGTTCTATTGAATGATAAAACTAGGCCAGGTTTTCCTTTTAACGCCGAGTGAATAAAATGCCAGCACCGCGTGGGAAAAATCTAAACCGCTATTTTCTTTGAGTAATTTCTCAATTATTAGTTTTTCATCGGAATTTCCTCAATTTGATGGAGTGTGGGATAAATTGCTAAAGGAATAATTCAGTTAGTGTTGTACTGTTTAGGCACTTTACAGCTCAAGACTAATTTTGAAGTGTTGTCACTGCCATGTAAGAAATGTGGTACTTCCATTCAAATCTCCCACAAATAATATTGTGATAGCAACTGTTTCCTCGAGAAGCAAATATTGGCCAGGACACTGGGGAGAACTCCTGTTTTCAAGATAATGCCATGGAATCTATACCAACCACCTGAGAGAGCAAGCAAAGTCTGCTTAACATTGCATCTGAAAGACAGCACCTTCAATAGGAGAGACCATGTTCAGTATTCATTGGTTTGGCAGCCTAGATTTTTTGTGCTTAAGTCTTGTTTGAAGTTTCTTCTGACTCCAAGGCAAGAGTGATACCAAATTGAACCACAGCTGACAGTGCAATTGGATCTGTTATTTCTTATGTTCTTAACACACATAACAGATTGAATGCCCACCTCCTAAACTTTTATACGACTTATATGCAGCTAGTTTTGCTGTTTTCCAGACATATTATCCCAGTGTAATGACATGGAAGTTGTGTAGCCCCAATTCTCATAAAGTCTATAGAAATGTAGCCTTGGTGTGATTACTGCATTGCCTTCCCCTCAGTGCGACACCGGTGTAGAAAGTCAGACCATTTTTAGTACAAATGTAAGTCCTCAGTTTGTACAAAATTCTTAATGTATACCATGGTATTGGACCAATAGTCTGCCATCAGAGATGGATATATTAGCCTTAAAGCTCTAATCTTTCAGTATTCTGGGTGGTGAAGTTTGTCTGAATGTCAACCATTTCTAATTGCAACTAACATCAACCACACAAGACAACATCAGTACTTGCTCAGAAAAGTATCCATTTTGGACCATTTGGAATTTAGCTGCTTTGCGACTAGCACCTTTTCTAACTAGTCATGTCTCGTACATCTGACCACTTCTGACAGCAAGGCTGACATTTTTAGGGTTTGCTTCCTTGAGGTCTGGGGGGGGAGAAAATCTTCTTAAGAGCTTGAGATTTGAAGCTTTCATTGCTAAATGCCTGTTATTGTCAGGTGATGTAATCCTTTTGGGGGAGTATTGTGGCACAGCTATCTTTTTCTAATTTGTCAACTACATTTGACGTACGTCATCTAGTTTTGAGGTTATTGCTGCATCTCATCTGTTGGCACAGTATCCAGTCAATGAACATGCAGATGTATCTGTGCTTAATCCCTGTCTGGGATTGGAATACTGAACCCAAGTCCTGAGTAAAGTATAAATGATCCTGGTTTCTTTCAACAAGGCTCGCTTTGAATTGTAGAATCTTAATGAGCTCATCAAGCATATGTGGGCACTTCAAAATAGCAAAAATAAAAACAGAAAATGCTGGATAGACTCAGCATCGTTGACAGCATCTGGAGAGAGAGTTACCTAGGCTTCTCTACACAGATGCTGCCGAACCTGAATTTATTGGGCATTTTCTGTTTAATTCAGATTTCCAACATCAATAGAATTATGCTTTTTTACTTTAAAAGAGCTACCTAGTTCTACCCTGCTCTTTCCCCATCAATCTTTCCTTTTCAATGTGTCCAATTCCCTTTTGAAATTTATTGTAGAATCTCCTTCCACTTCCCTTTCAGGCTTGTATTTCGGATCACGACTAAAAATTCTCATCAAACTAGTTCTTGCCACATATAAATGTGTCCTTGATTATGGAGTGACCTAGGAGTGGAAATAATTTCTATTTATTTACTCTTATCAGGGCTTACTTTAATTTTGAACGTTTCTATTAAATCATCCCCATTATCTTTGTTCTAATGAGAACAATCCTAGTTATTCTAGTCCATCTACAAAATTGAAGTGCCTCATCTATGTTGCCATTCTAGTAAATCTTTGCGTCTCCCCCATGGAGTTGATACCCTTCCTAAAGTGTAGCAATGGTGGTTCGCTTCATTTTTAAATAAAGTAATTGATGAGTGCTTTTTATAGAATGGTTGGGTTTCCTGCAGGGGTGCAGCTGCTCAATATGTCCTAGCTGTATTACAAAGTAACAAGTCATACTTGACAGCAAAATTAAAATCCCATAGTTTTGTGTTTCTTGATATAAATTAAATGTTCTTAGGCATACCACCCTGACACTGGTATGGGCAAAAAGGGGACAAATGTTCTGATGGCCAAATATAGTTCTATATATTTGTAGAAAGTTGATAAAGTATGTCATCTTGGTGGAATCCTAATTGTGACTTTTCAAGTCCACAATTTAATTTAATGGCAGTGTCTCTTGAGGCTAGAGTTGCCTGATTATTATTAATGTACATTCTGATTATACTTGAGTATTGATGCTTATAGAAGTGACTACAACATATTTTCTGAAAGCTTAACTCCAACTTAAAAATCTATTTTTATAGCCTCTGGAGTACAAAAATTATTCTCATCTTGAAAAGTATTCATAATTGGCTAATAGGTTGGCTACTTGTAAAGTAATAAAATTGCTATTAATAAATTAATTGGCCTTAATACATGAAATTCTTAAAATTACTTTAGTATTTGGTTTACAACTTTGATTTGTATTTGCACCTTTTACAGGTGTAGTTGGAATGTTGACCTGTCTGATTTGATTATATACACTCTCTTTCTCACTACTGGTCTTTTTTTCTCTCTCCTTGGATTAGTGAAGAAGCCAGTTGAATCATGGGGCGGCAAGATGCTTAGCACTACTGCCTCACGGTGCCAGGGATCTGGGCTCAATTCCAGCCTTGGGTAACTGTATGGAATTTTAATGTCCTACTGGTGCCTTGTCTCCTCTGGTTTCCTCCCATGGTCTGAAGATGTGCAGGTTAGGTGGAGTTGCCATGCTAAGTTGCCCATTAGTGTCCCAAGATGTGTAGATTATGGGGATGAGCAGTGTAAATACTTGGGGTTATGGGGATAGGTGTGGTGGGATGCTCTGTCGGAGAGTTGGTACAGACTTGATGGGCTGAATGCTCTCCTTCAGCACTGTAGGAATTCTGTGATTCATAGGCATTTATAAATATCTTCTGAGATACTCTCCAGAACAGAACACTATCAAATATTCGATGAAATTCAGAAAGATAGTAGCATTATTATAGATCTATATTCCTAGCCTCTCAGCTTGATATCAATTAAAATAGACCTTGATATATTTAATTTCAGTGCTCTGGAATCATTATGATAGGCCTCCACAGCTCATTCAAACACCAATGAGTGAAGTTTTTAATGAACAATGCATTTGAAGATCTGTAGCATTGTGAAGGTGGAATCTTCTACATCCAAGGTGAAATAAAGGTCTTGGGACTGCATTTCGTAGTAATACCTTATGTCCCAGTGTCAAGTCATAAAATTTATCTCCCACATTAACCTTTCTTCTGTCCTGTTAGTGAATACAATTGTATTTTTGCTATCAGGCTTTCATCTGTTAGCCACACCCATTAGGAATTGATTCCATGTAAAGTGCTTATTTCCACCTGAGATAAAAAAATGTAACTGGCTTGCACTGAATTTGTGAGCAGGTCTCAAGTGTGTTAATTCACTCTGCTATCCAGTTCCTAAAAGTGTCTCTGTTGTTTGGACAACCAGATTTATATATAACTGTTTACTTTTATCTTTCCCATTCTCTATCATTGAAGAAAAATGCCTTTTAGAAGTGCATCAGGGCTGTTTGTAAAGCTTGCAGTAGAGTGTCAAACAGACACTGCAGCTTCAGAGCACAAGCCTACCTCAATTACATCATCTAATAATGGAGGAAAAGAACAATAATAACACAGAAAAGCATTTGTTGATGGAAAATTCTGCAACAGATAGAACACTATTCCGAATACTTGATCATATTTTGGACATTTTCATTGTGTTTTTTAAAAGAAATTGGCATTGAATGGAAGGGGGCACTCAATTTTAGGTGCCAACCCTGACTTCGCCTTAAAGTTTGTTTGTTCGTGCATTATGATAGACTTGTTCAGGAACACTGGATCAGGGGTTAGGCTGTTTAGAATTTGAAGCTTGTTCTGCCATTCATTGAGGTATTGACTAATCTGTAATCGATGCCTGCCTTTGTCCCATACCCCTTAATATCTTTAGAAATCTATCAATCCCAGATTTAAAAGTAGCACTTGATCTAACATCAATTATCATTTGTAGAGCAGAGTCCCAAACCACTACCACCCTTAGCGTAGAAGTGTTGTATAGAGGTTCTGGCAGTATTTCTTCCTTGGTAAAGACAGATGCAAAGTACTTATTTAGTGTCTTAGCCGTGCTTTGTGCTTCTATATGTCGATCCTATTTTTTGGTTCCTTGAACAACCCCACACTTTCTGATGGTTGAAACACTGGTTCAGTGGCTTCCTGTTGTTGTTTCTGTTATACATGTGCTTTTTGAAGGCAATTTCAAATATCTGTAAGGTACCTTACATTACAACTCCACTTCTGACAAAGGAAAGACCATATCATGGCCTTTATCTCTACCAATAACATCCTGTTTGGCCAGAAAAGTGCCAAAGTAACATAAATGGATTCCCCATTTGCCCACATTGTCCTAGCTTTACTCGAACCAGAATCCGTCAGAGACCATGGCTGATTTTTGCTTTCCGTGTAAGCAACTCGTTGCAGAGTACTCTTTCTGTGGCCATTTAATTCATCACTCAAAAGAAATGAGAAAAAAATTGCATTAATTTAGTGTCTTATGGTTTCAGGACATCCCAAAGCAGTGCTTTTGAAGTATAGTCGTTGTGATGCAGGAAAGTACACATCCAATATGCACACAACATTGAGATTATTGAAGCAAATTATGTTGGCTGAGGTATAAATATTGGTCAGGGAACCAGAGTGCTTTGCTTTAAAAAATGAAAAAATCGTTTGCAGTCACCTGAGCTTGTAGATGTGCTCTTGATTTATCATCTCATTTGAAAGATAGCGGCTTTGACAGTGTAGAACTCCTTCAGTGCTGCATTAAAATGTCAACCCAGATTTTGTGTGTTCAGGCTTCTGGAATGAGACTGTGAAGTCAAAACCATTTACTTTGGGGATAAGCATGCTACGGCTGACACCACTGATAAAGTACTTAAAATACATAGGTTATGTTACTTAGTAGAATAGCAGTATTGCGCACTCAGAACATGCTCACATATTATTCTTTGCAGAACTTGTAAAAATAGCTGTGCAGATCTTGGGCATTGTTTCAGACTATTAGAAATATTGATATCCTAACCATTGTTTACCTTGCACAATATATAGTGGGGTTCTTCTGAATGTTTCTTCCCTTCAGTTAGTGTTTGGGCAGTTTGGTATATTCATGGGTGATGTCAGGTTATTTTTGGACTGTTAAATTTTCACTCAGTGATTTTTCGGGTTATGGCTGTTTGCTTAAACCACAAGATCCTAAGAACAAATGTTTCATGAGTTTCTCTCTTCAGTTGTCCAGGCCACCTACTTTGCTTTTCAGATCAGGCAGTTTAAGTGACGAGGCTGTTGTTGATGATGGCCAGGCTTCAGTGACTGCAGTAGATCTTTGGGCCTTCATTGCAAAGGGACTGGGGGAGCGGTTGTAAAAGTAGGGACTTGTTGCTATAGCTATACAGGACATTGGTAAGACTGCACCCGATGGGATGTTTGCTGTCCTGGGGGCATCTAGATTTAAGATGGAGATGGGAAGGAATTTTTTTGAGTCACTTCTGTTTTTGAATTCTCTTCCATAGAGAAAAAATATTAAATTTGAGTATATTCAGGGCTGATTTGGACATATCTTTGATCAACAAGAGAATCGAGGGTTATGGGATGCAGGGAGGAAAATGAAGTTAAATCAGATCAGCCGTGGATTTTATCAAATAGCAGAGCAGACTCGATGAACCAAATAGCCTTCTGCTGCTACTTCCAATGATCTTATTAGGTGACCTCAAAGTAGCAGTTTTTTTTGGTAATTAACCTTTTGTTTTTTGCCTGGAAGTTCAGTGTTGAATTATTGGAGCACTCCAGATCAGCTTTCTTCTTTCTCTTGCAACCGAAGTGTAATTTTATCAGATCAGCACAGCCTAGAATGCACTGCCTAAGAGGGTGGTAGAGGCAGGTATGAAGTACCTGGATGAGAACTTGGCATATCATAACACAAATATAGAAGATAGGAGGAGGCTATTCGACCCTTCAAGCCTGTTCTGCCATTCATCACTATCGCAGCTAATCGTCCCAACTCTATAGCGTAATCCTGCCTTCTCTCCATAACATTTGATCACATTCACACCAACACTCAAGGCTACGGGCCAAGTGCTGGTAAACGGGATTAGGTGAGAGGTCAGGTATTTCTCTCGTGTTGGTGCAAACCTGATGGACCAAAGGGCCTCATCTGCACTGTGTGATTCTAATTGTGTATTGACTAATATCTATTTTTGGAAAAGATCTGAGCTAATATTGTGATGATTCATCTGACAATTGGCATTAGATCTTGTATAAATTTCTTTACCCCACCCGCCCTTTTGCTTTCTGTTTTCCAGCAGGTGTTAAAATGGGGTAGAGAATGGCTCCATGAGTGAACATAACACTCTGATGCTATGTCCAATGATAATGCATGGAACTTGACTGTAGAATTAAGTCACCAAGCCTGACTATCCAGCACTTAGACATGTGAGCAAACTTCTGGCCGTTCATACGGGCTCTTGCAGCACTGATCATTGGGTAGTAATCCGTACCAGCAACCCTTGTTTATGACTTGTCAATCCTTTAATAAAAACATGAAACTTCATTGTTGACCAAAATATTTTTGTTTCCCATATAGTTTATCATTCTCTAGGTAGACACAACCTACTACTTTGCTTTCGGCATTTTCTAGCTCCACAACAAGCTGACTTGTATTAAGTATTACTATGACCTAGAGTCAGAGGTTTACAGTTATGGAAACAGGTCCTTCAGCCTAACTTGTCCATGCCGTCCTTTTTTTAAAACCGCTAAGCTAGTCGCAATTGCCCGCGTTTGGCCCATATTCCTCTATATCCATCTTGCCCATATAAATGCTTTTTAAAAGACACAATTGTACCCGCCTCAAATACTACGTCAGGCTGCTTGTTCCAGACAATGATTTATGAAAAATTGCCCCTCTGGACCCTTTTGCATCTCTCCCCTCTCACCTTAAACATATGCCTGCTAATTTGAGATTCCCGTACCTTTGGGAAGAGATATTGGCTATTTACCTTATATGTCCCTCATTATTTTCTAGACCTCTATAAGATCATTCCTAAGCCTCCACTCCAGGGAAAAAAAGTCTATCCAGCCTTCTTACAACTCAAATTATCAAGTCCCGGTAGCATCCTAGTAAGTCTTTTCTGCACTCGTATTAGTTATTTAAAGGATATTATTAAATAGGGTGATCAGAACTGTACACAGTATTTCAAGTATCGCCTTACCAATGTCTTGTACAACTTCAACAAGACGTCGCCACTCCTGTATTCAATGTTCTGACCAATGAAATCAAGCATACCAAATGCCGCCTTCATCACTCTGTCCACCTATGACTCCACTTTCAAGGAGCTATGAACCTGTAATCCTAGATCTCTTTGTTCTGTAACTCTCCCCTATGTCCTACCATTAACTGAGTAGGTCCGGTCCTGGTTCAATCTACTAAAATGCATTATCTTGCATTTATCTAAATTAAACTCTATCTGCCAGTTGGTCAAGATCCAGTTGCAATCCTAGATAACGATATTCACTATCCATTATGCCACCAATCTTGGTGTCATTTGAAAACTTACTAATCATGCCTCCTAAATTCTCAGCCAAATCATTGATATAAATGACAAATAACAGTGGACCCAGCTCCGATCTCTGAGGCACGCTGCTGGTCACAGGCCTCCAGGTTGAAAAACAACCGTCTACAATCACCTGCTGTCTCCTGTCATCAAGCCAGTGGCCTAAGGAAACTCTTCTGCCAGATATATATCTGCGTGTTTATTGCCATCAATGTGAAAGTAAGTTGGGCTATGCAGAGGTGTTGACATGTTTTTAATGAGTGCACAGTTATAAATAACTTGAGGTTTCTTGATGCCTCAATTTATTGAACAAGTAGCTGAAGCACAGAAGAAAAATTACACTGGTTCAATCCACAATCTGGTCTCCATTCTAATAGGGTTCGTTGACTTGCATTTGACTATACTGCTCTGTTTAGGGAGGTAGAAGTTGAGTCTCCTGATTGTCACTTGGGAAACTATAAAAAGGACGTGTCCTCTGAGGAAAGGAAAACCCTCAGATGTGATGCACCTTCCGTTGAGCACCCTGCCATCAAACTGTGCAGTTCAAAGTGACACGCATGGACAAAATGCACTTAAGGAGGAGAACTAAGAGCAGGAGTATTCAAGACAATCATGGCTGATCATGTCTCAGCCTCAACTCCACTTGCCTGCCCATTCTCCACTACCCTTTACTAATTAAAAATCTGTCTATTTTATCCTTAAATTTACTCAATGTCCCAGCATCCACCACATTCTGGGGTAGTGAATTCCACAGATTGACAACCTTTTGAGTGAAGTTGTTTCTTCTCATCTGTTTTAAATCTTCTATCCCTTATCCTTAAACTATGACCTCTTTTTAGATTTGTCCCACAAGAATAAGCATTCACTCTGTCTACTTTGTTAATACCTTGTATCATATTGTATACCTTAATTAGATCTCCCCTCATCCTTCTAAACTCAAGAGTATAGGCCTAAACTAACTGAGATAAACCCCTCAACTCTAAAATCAATCTAGTGATTTTCCTCTGAACTGCCTCTAATGCCACTATATCTTTCCTCAAATAAGGAGACCAAAACTACACAGTACTCATGGTGCAGTCTCACCAATGTATAGTTGCAGAAACACTTCCATACTTTTATACTCCATTCCTTTAGCTATAAATGTCAAAATTCCATTTGCTTTCCTTATTACCTGCTGTACCTGCATACTAGTTTTCTGCAACTCATGCAGGAGGACACCCAAATTCCTCTGCACTGCAGCACCCCAAAGTCTATCTCCATTTAGATGATAAGATGTCTTTCCATTTTTGTAACCAAAGCGGTAACCTTGCACTTATCCATTTTAACCTCCATCTGCCACATTTTGATCCACTCATCTAAGCTATCTATATCCATTTGTAATTTCTTCATTGCAACCTACTTTCCCACCTATTTTAGCGTCATCTGGAAATTTGGTTATAGTACCTTCTATCCCTGCATCCAAGTTGAGGCCCGAGGACTGAACCCTGTGACACCACATCAGTTACACCTTGCCATCTGGAAAAAGACCAATTTATCCCGACTCTCTGCTTTCTCAGTTAGCCAGTCTTCTACCCAAGCTAATAAATTACCCCTGACTCCATTGTAATCCTACCTTATGTATTAACCTTTTGTGTGGCATCTTAACAAATGTCTTCCTGAAGTCCAGATATAATACATCTACAACATCCTCATTATCTACTTGGCTTGTTACATCTTCAAAAAACTTAGTTAAGGCCTTTGCAAATTAGTCAAACACAATTTACCTTTCACAAAACCATGCTGAGCCTGATGGATTGTGTTTTGACTTTCCAAATGTTAGGTTATTACTTCCTTAATAGATTCTAACAATTTTCCAACAAACTAACTGGTCTATAGTTTCCTATTTTCTGCCTGCCTCTCTTTCTGAAAAAGGGTATTACATTAGCATTTTTCCAATCCACTGGAAATTTTCCTGCATCCAAGGAAGTTTGGAATAATATAACCAATGGATCCACTAACTCTACTGCCACTTCCTTTAAAACCCTAGGAGGTAGGCCATCAGGTCCAGGGAACTTAGCTGCTTTCAGTCCCAATAGTTCATTTAGCACTATTTCCCTATTGATGATGATTGTTCTAAATTCCTTCTTTCTATTTCCTCTGCATTACTTCTTACTATTGGGATAGTATTAGTGTTATTCACCATGAAAACAGAAAAAACGTTGATATAGCGTCTCTACCATTCCCATGACCCCTATTATTAACTCCCTGGTCTCATCCTCCAAGGGACCAATATTCACTTTAGCTAAAAGCTTCCTTTTTATGTACTTACAGAAGCTTTAGCTTTCATAATTTACCTTTGCTCTTTTTATTACCTTCTTCCAGCCTGCCACTGGCCTTTGCAATATAGTATGCCTTAATTTTTGTCTTTATGACATCTTTAGCTTCCTTGCTTAGCCGTAGATACTTTTTTTTCTCCTTCGGTCAATCTTCCCCTCTGGAGTTGGGAGGAATTCAATATCTCCTTAAACAACTGCCAATGCTCATCAATTGTACTACTGTTAAGCCTTCCTGCGCAGTCCATTACCGCCATGTCTGTCCTCAAGCCTATGTAATTAACCTTTGTTGGACTCCAGATTCTCATCCTCAAACCGAAATTTTGAATTCTATCATACGATAATCACTCTTCCCTAGAGGATCCTTAACTATGAGATCATTAATCCCTCTTCATTATGCAATACCAAATGCAGTGTAGCATGCTGTCTGGTTCCACAACATATTGCTGTAAGAAAAACACTAACTCATTCAGTAAATTCTCCCTTGAGGTGACCATTGCTAATTTCATTAATCCAGTCTATGTGCCATTATCCATGATTTTTGCCATAACTACTTAAGCCCCAGTATTTCTTGGTGTATATTGTGCTCCACTGCGGAACAAACTGTTTGGAGACCTATAGATTGCTCCCACCAGGAATTTAAACAGAAAATGCTGGAAAATCTCAGCAGGTCTTAAAGCATCTAGGAAGATAGAACAGAGCTGAAGTTTTGAGTCTGGATGATCCTTCATCAGAGCAACTCTGGCAAAGGGTCATCCAGACTCAAAACATCTATCTGCCTCTCTGTCTATCCTTCCAAAATACTGAGTATCCTTGGATATTCATCCCCTGACCTGGTCTCCTTGATACCATGTCTCAGTAATCACCACTAAATCATACCAGTTTGTGTCTATATACACTGTTAAGTCACTTTTGTTCCAAATGCTTTGTGCGTTCAGACACAAAGCCTTTACGTTTGTTTTATTATCAAACTTCCCTACTCTTGCACAATTCCTTGTTTCAAAATGTCGTTTACACATTCTGTTCCTTCCTTTCAATTTCAAGTAACAATCTGCCTCATCTGTGGGTGAGGCAGATTGTTACTTGACACTAAAGCCGGAGGAGTTGTAGACAGTGCAGATGGATGTTACAGTTTACAGAGGGACGTAGATAAGCTGTAGAGCTGGGCTGAGGTGTGGCAAATGGAGTTTAATGTGAAAAAGTGTGATTCACTTTGGAAGGAGTAACAGGATTACAGAATATTGGGCTAATGGAAAGACTCTTGGTAGTGTGGATGAGCAGAGAGATCTCGGTGTACATGTGCATAGATCCTTGAAAGTTGGCACCCAGGTTAATAGGGTTGTTAAGAAGGCGTACAGCATGTTTGCTTTTATTGGTAGAGGGATTGAGTTTCGGAGCCATGAGATCATGTTGCAGCGGTACAAAACACTTGGAGTATTGCGTACAGTTCTGGTCGCCACATTATAAGAAAGATGTGGAAGCATTAGAAAGGGTGCTGAGGAGATTTACCAGGATGTTGCCTGGTATGGTGGAAAGGTCTTATGAGGAAAGGCTGAGGGACTTGAGCTTGTTTTTGTTAGAGAGAAGAAGGTTAAGAGGTGACTTAATTGGGGCATACAAGATGATCAGAGGATTAGATAGGGTGGACAGTGAGAGCCTTTTTCTTTGCATGGTGATGGCTAACACGAGGGGACATAGCTTAAAATTGAGGGGTGATAAATATAGGATGGATGTCAGAGGTAGGTTCTTTACTCAGAGGGTAGTAAAGGCGTGGAATGTCCTGCCTGCAGCAGTAGTGGACTCGCCAACTTTAAGGGCATTCAAATGTTCATTGGATAGGTATATGGATAATATTGGAATAGTTTAGGTTAGAGGGTCATTAGATTGGTTCCACTGGTCGGTGCAACATCGAGGGCCAAAGGTCCTGTACTGCGCTGTAATGTTCTATCTCTGACCTGCACTCCTCCTCCTTTCTTTAATTTTGATTTCTGATTTTTCATGCAACTGAACCTTTACCTCCCTACCTCCGACACACACTTAGTTCAAAGCCCTAACTACTGAATCAGTTACCAGAAAATGCCAATGGGAACTCTAATCCAGTGAAGAGTCGATGCTTTTTGGGAGAGGGGTTAGAATTGGAATGAAAGAAGGGGAAAATAAATATTCTTCAAAAGATGATCTTACCTTTCTGAAATATAGCTTGTTTTGTCAGCTACCACACGTACCATACAACCACAAAATCCCTACAGTGCAGAAGGAGACCATTCAACCCCTTGAGCCTGCACCAATTCTCAAAGAGCATCTTATTCAGGTCTTTCCCTCCACCCTAATCTGTAACTCTATGCATTTCTCCATGGCTAATCCACCTAACCCACACATTTTTGGACACTAAGAGGCAATTTGGCATGACCAATCCACCTAACCTGCCCATCTTTGGTTTGTGGGAGAAAGTGCAAACGCCACATACAGTCAACCAAAGCCAGAATCAAAACTGGGTCCCTGGCGTTGTGAGGCAACAGTGCTAATTACTATGCTACTTTAAGGATGTGTATTTAAATTCTGTATTCACTAGCAGTTCGAAGAACATTGCTTTACAAATAGAAATTAATTTCTTAATTAGCTGCCCAAAATTGAAGATTTGTGAAACCTTCAATCCCATCAGATAAGAACATAAGAAATAGATGCAAGTTATTATTTGTTCTGAATGATGAAGTTACACAATATTTAATTTTTCTTTTGGTGTGCTAATTATATCCTATTAAATCAAGTTTAGCAAAGGTATTGTAATCAAGGATACTAGTATGAACATTGAGAAGTTATAAACATGTGTTTAGATTTGCATGTTCCAACCTGAACACAATGAGCCTTGAAATGTAGACTTTTGCCTACTGACAAATGTACCTCAACAGAATGATGAATTGCATGGAGAAACCATTTCCTGGCTTCTTTGCCATGCCAAATGTGCAGTCTGGACAAATGTTAAATTCCACTGGTGCAGACCCTATTCATCACAAAGCATTAAAATGCATAAACATGTTTTATTAAAATGATTAATATATCCAAAACCTAGGTTCAGCATTTCATTAATGGTATTAATCTTAATCACGTTGCTTGCCTGTAATAAATCTCATTCTTTTTCCATCTGTGTATGGCATAATCTGAGAATACTAACTCTTGGAAAGTAAATTTTAAACATGGTAATTCCATTGTTAAGTGTCTTTCAAGATTGTGGTCTCAGTAAGTTCTGTCTAAAACCGGTCTGTCTAGGAATTTTGAACAGAGGGGAGTACGGTAGGATGAGAGAAGAATTGGCGAATGTGGACTGGGGGAGCGCGTTGGAAGGTAGGTCTGCTGAGGAGCAGTGGAGAATCTTTAGGGAGATCTTTCTTGGTGCTCAGCGGAAATTTATTCCGATGGTCAAAAAGGACAGTAGGAGGAGAGGTAATAAGCCGTGGATAACGAAGGAGGTAAAGGAAAGTGTTAAATTAAAAGCGGAGGCGTTTAGAGTAGCTAAGAGTAGTGGGCGAGAAGAGGATTGGGAGAGGTTTAAATGTCAACAAAGATTGACAAGTTGATAAAGAAGGGTAGGAGAAACTATGAAGCTGGGCTAGCGCTTAATATAAAAAAGGATAGCAAGAGTTTTTATAAATATATAAAAAGGAAGAGGCTGGCTAGGGTGAACGTTGGTCCCTTAGAGGATGAGAAGGGGGACTTAGTGGTAGGGGATGGGGATGTGGCTGAGGTCCTGAATAACTTTTTTGTTTCGGTCTTCACGGAGGAGGACGTGAATAATTTGCCGGGTGTTAGAGATGGAAAGGTGGTAGGACTGGACGGTCTTAATGACATTACTGTTACAAGAGAGGCGGTGCTCGACAGACTGGAGGGGCTGATTGTGGACAAGTCGCCAGGACCGGATGGAATGCGTCCGAGAGTTCTGAAAGAAATGGCGGAGGTGAGAGTGGATGCCTTGGTGGTTATTTTCCAGACGTCGCTGGATTCCGGGGAAGTGCCGGAAGATTGGAAAGCGGCTAATGTTACGCCGTTGTTTAAGAAGGGTGCCAGGCAAAAGGCAGGGAATTATAGGCCGGTTAGTTTAACGTCTGTTGTAGGTAAAATGTTAGAATCCGTCATCGAGGAAATAGCGAGGCATCTTGAGAGGAATTGCTTGATAGAGCAGACGCAGCACGGTTTCATTAAAGGGAAGTCGTGTCTGACAAATTTACTGGAGTTCTATGAGGATGTGTCTAGGGTGGTGGATAGAGGAGAGCCGGTGGATGTGGTCTTTCTTGATTTTCAGAAGGCGTTTGACAAGGTACCTCACAAGAGGTTATTGCAGAAGGTAAGGGGACATGGAGTTGGGGGTAGGCTGTTAGCGTGGATAGAGGATTGGTTGTCAAGTAGGAGGCAGAGAGTGGGGGTCAATGGGTGCTATTCGGATTGGCGGATGGTGACTAGTGGAGTGCCCCAGGGGTCGGTGCTGGGGCCTCAGCTATTTACCATTTATATAGATGATCTGGAGGAGGGAACCGAGTGTATGGTGTCAAAATTTGCTGATGACACCAAGATTGGTGGAACGGCAAATTGTGCGGAGGGTGTGGAGAGTCTACAGAAGGATCTAGATAGGCTGGGCGAATGGGCCAGGAAATGGCAAATGGAATTTAATGTTGGCAAGTGCGAGGTGGTCTACTTTGGTAGGAATAATGGTAGGAAGGATTCTCACTTACGTGGCGAAAAACTGCAGCAGGCGACGGTGCAGAGGGACCTTGGGGTCCTTGTGCATGAGTCGCAAAAACCCAGCTTGCAGGTGCAGCAGGTGGTCAGGAAGGCGAATGGGATGCTGGCCTTCATAGCGAGGGGGATTGAATATAAAAGTAGGGAGGTCTTGCTGCGGCTGTATAGGGCATTGGTGAGGCCGCAGCTGGAGTACTGTGTGCAGCTTTGGGCGCCGCACTTACGCAAGGATATTTTGGCCTTGGAGGGAGTGCAGAGGAGGTTTACTAGGCTGATGCCGGAGTTGAGGGGGTCGAGCTATGAGGAGAGGCTGAATAAACTAGGCTTGTACTCGTTAGAGCTTAGAAGAATGAGGGGAGATCTCATTGAGACGTATATGATGATGAATGGGATGGATAGGATAGAGGTGGAGAGACTCTTCCCGCTCAAAGGATAGTAGGACTAGGGGGCACAGCCTCAAGATAAAGGGGGGGCGGTTTAGAACGGAGTTGAGGAGGAACTTCTTCACTCAAAGGGTGGTGAATCTCTGGAATTCTCTGCCCGTTGAAGTGGTGGAGGCTAGAGAGGGGATTAAGGGTTATGGGGAGAGGACGGGAATGTGGAACTGAGCCACGACAGATCAGCCATTATCTTATTGAATGGTGGGGCAGGCTAGATGGCCTACTCCTGCTCCTATTTCTTATGTTCTTATGAATTAACAAAATACTTAACAGTTGAACAATTAGATAATTGTGTTTAATGTTGTAAATACACTTATAATTATCATGTGCATAAATACTCTGAATAAATCATGCATTTTTTGTCATATAGCTAAACTTTGATATGTGTGTAACTGTTCGATTCCTGATCCAAACTTAATTGGTCACAACTTTGATATGTAGCAGTGTGATCAAATTATTTCTGTAGAATTGATACGTGCATTCTGCTAACAAAAAAATAGTGGAAAACGACAGTTTCTAAAATAAAAGGCTGAAATAAGTTCCAGTGGACAATCCTAAAAATGAGCTGAAGTATTTTGAGGGCATGTTACTGGTGGAGTTGATACCGCACATTGAGAATGTTCACTTTCTGGCTGTGGAAGCTATAAAATTGTGCTGTTCTGCTCCACAACTTCCTTCTGCACTAGTCCCTAAAGCAAACCAACCCACCACCAGCCCCGCCACCACCCCCACCTCCATGATATAAAAATATTTATTGTGTTTGTCTATTCCTGTATTTTCCTTTCAAAACTATACCTCAAATCAATTTTTTCTTAAATTGCTATAAAAGCAAATTGCTTTTATAGTTTTGTACTTTAGTGATGCACCTTGGTGTTAAAGATCTGATCTGGCTCCTGTTTCTGTTCACCCCAGAAGCCTGCCAGACATTTTTGCGTTATGAGGGGAAAAAGTCAAAAGCAACTTCCGCAGATTTATGCAATCTAAGTAAAATTTGCTTAACTTTTCCTTCCCTGCATGAAGGTTTTCCAAATCTCAAACTGAACTTTCACAAATAAAAATGCAGGACTGATGTCTTAGCACATGAAGAGCATTCAAGCACAATTTGCCTGCCCACTGCAGTTGCACTACTTTGTTAACTTTATTCAATTTCAGACTGTTGTGGACATCAGCTGCAATGTCATGTTCCCATTTTCCTTTAAGGTGGCCATCAGTGAATATAAGTACCTCATGATTTAAATTTTAATTAGCACTATGGTACGTGTTTGTAAAGAATCTGTTTAGCTTTTGCTATCTCTAAGCTGTTAGAACCTAGTTGATTATATATGTGGTTAGAAATTAATTAGTGGCACAAGGGAATCAGAGAATCTTGGAACACAGGAGGTCACTTGGTCTTGTACCTGTGCCAGTTTTTTGGAACAACTGTCCCATTTAGTGTCTTATCCCAGCATTTCTCCCCATATCCCTGTGAATTAGTCCGCTTTCAATGAGTCTGCAAAATATACCTTGTATTTTCCATCTAAAATGTGCATTTGACTTGTACGCCTTTGAAAGAAATATGTCTAAATTCAGTGAGCGAATGTTTAAAACGAACACTTTGAACAAAATGCTTCCTTTTTTGAGTTTCACGTGTTTAAGCTGCCAGTGGGCAGCATGTTCAATCAAATGTTGACCTTAAGTGTGAGCTTTGCTCCCTAGCATACTAAACACTTTGAATTTTAGTTTTATACATGAGATTAGAATGAGGCAGCCATCTAAATAATGGGGCACACAAGCCCTCGCAATCCAGCCTAAGAAACCTAGACTATACAATGCTGTTGGTCTTTTTCATCAGAGAGCCATTTTTAATTAACTTGCTAACCAATATACTGAAAAGCCAACCTTACTTGTCGTGAGGGAGCATAACTAGGAATAGGGCACCTAGCCCCTCAAGTCTGTTCCACTTCAGCGAGATCATGGCTACTCTGCAACCTAACTCCATATACTTGTCTTTGATCATGTCCCTTAATACATTTTGTAAATAAAAATTTATCAGTCTTGGATTTGTGGAATAGAGTTCCAAACATCTACCATCCATTGAGTTGAAGTATTTCCTAATTTCACTCCAAAAAGGTTGGTTTCTAATTTGTAGAACGTGTCCCACCCATCCTTCTGCCCCCACCCCGCCCAGTCCTACATTCCCCAACCAGTGAAAATATTTTCTTTCTATCCTGACTATTCCCATTAATATCTTTAAAACTTTGATTAAGTCACCTCTTAATGTTCTAAATTCTAGGGAATAAAAAAAATCTTGATAGAATCCCTACAGAAGGAGGCCATTTGGCACATCGAGTCAGCACCTGACTCTCCGAAAGAGCATCTTAACCAGGTCCTATCTCGGTAACCCAAGGTTTACCTTGCCGATTTCCCCCTAACCTGCACAATTTGGGATGCTTAAGGGCAATTTAGTATGGCCAATCCACTTAACCTGTACATCTTTGGACTGTGGAAGGAAACTGGAGAAAACCCACGCAGACACTGAGAATGTGCAATCTCTACACAGACAGTTACCTAAGGCCAAACCTGGATCCCTGGTGTGTACCAACCACTGTGTCATTGTGCCACCAAAAAGTGATGTCACTGTTGTAATAGAGAAAACACGGCAACTATTTTACACACAGCAAAGTTTCACAAACAAACAATGGTCTAATGATCAGAATTTTTTTTGTGTGTGATATTGAATGGAGGGATAAGTATTGGCAAGAACCACTGTTCCTCAAAATGATGCCTTGGATTCATTTATATCCACCCAAGCAATCAGATGGGGTATCCATTTAACATCTCATCTGAAAGAAGGCACTTCCGACAGCATAACTCTCACTTGCTGCTAGAGTGGAGTGTCAGAATAGATTCTTGCGCTCAAGCCTGAAATGGGACTTGAACCCATGACTCAGGTGAAAGTGCCACCACTGAGCTATAGCTGATGCTAGTTTGTGTAATCGCTTTTAATTTCACCCTTGGAGTCCAGATATTATACCAGTAAAGCTAGACAGTGTTCCCTCTAAAATCAGTATATTCTCCTTAAGGTTGTGATACTCAAACTGCTCCAAGTGTGATCTAATAGCAGTTTTGTACAATGAGGCATGTCTTCTATTCCTTATATTCTAGTTCTCTTGGTATAATGGTCAAAATTATCAGCTTTTTGACTTTTTTGTACTTGTTCATGATACTTTGTTCTGGATCACAAAGTCTCTGAACCCTTACTATTTATAGCTTTTCATTATTTTAGAAAGTAATGCGATCTATCCTTTTTAAGCCCGAAGTGCTGCTGTTTTGTCTATTCACTTAACCCATCAGTATCTCTTTATAATTTTATTTTTCCATGTATATTGTTTACTTTGCCGTCTATCTTTGAATCATCAGCAAACTTGGATAGGTGGCTTTCTGATTCATCTTCTAATTGAATAAAGGCACCAATACAGAATTTCTGAGACATCACTACCACATCCCTAAGTAGAGTACCTGTCCATTATTTCTACTCTGCTTTCTGTTACTTGGTCAGATATCTAGCCAGGTCAAAAAATTGTCGTCAGTTCCCTGAGCATCATCTATACTCATTTCCACATCCAATATTTTGGTCACCCTTTCAAAAGGCAGCATTGTATACTGTTTACAAGAGACACTGATTCAACTCGCTAAGATCCTTCTCCAGGACCTTCTAAAGCCGTGACTTCTACCACATAGAAAGACAAAGGTGAAGGGGAACATTACCACGTGCAAGTTCCCCTCTAAGCCACACATTCTGACTTGGAACTATATCACCATTCTTTCACTGTTGCTGAGTCAAAATTCTGGAATTCTTCCCTAACAGTACATACACTAGAGGGCCACCTCCTCCAGGGCAATTAGAGACGAGAGCTGTAATGCTGGGAGCCCAAGAAAGAAAGGCATAACAAATCATAGAACATAACAGCACAGTCCAGGCCCTTTGGCCTTCGATGTTGTGCTGAGCTTTTTGTATTAGAAATTGTTTATTATAAGTACTATTGATATAAGCACAATGAATATTCAAACACCAACATCAGTACAATATATAAAACGCAAGCGAATGCAATTATTCGTGCAACAAATCACCTGGTTTGAACATATTTAGTTCTCTAGTTTTTGGCATTTAAGAAAGAGACACGCAGTGCATCTCAAATGTAAAGTTTAGGTTGGGTTGTAAGAGGCAAAATATTTACTATTTTGACATATGCTCTTGGATTTAACATGCCCTACATTTGAAACATCAGCAATCACTTGTGCAGTTGTACAGAAAACTCATGATTGGTCCTTTGTGCTGTCACTGCCTTGGCAAGCACATCCGCAGCAATGAACGTCGCCATTTTAGTGTTAAATATTCTGCCTTGTGGTTCAGTGGGCTTGTGAAACAACAATGTGCTTAGGTAAGGAAATGGACTAGGAGAAGCTACATAATTGGTGCAAGTAAATAAAATATGCTTTAAACAAGAATATTTAAGATTAAGTGGAATTAACCAATTAAGTTGCTGATTTAGTGGTAGCACAGTGTCTTTAGTTCCAGCCCCACTCCAACACAATGGAACTCAATCCAGGCTGACACTCCAGTGGCCGAGATCTTTTCTTTTGGATGCAATGGTGCCTCATCTGCCTGTTCAGGTGAAGAATGGGAAAGTTTTTCCAGTTTCCTGGTTGATCCTTTTGGATAATCCTTCAGTTAATGTAAAATTGGATCATTTAGGCATTTGTTTACTGGACTTTGTGCAAATTCCCTGCCGCATTTGTGTAACAGCACCTACACTTCGATGGCAAATCATCGGCTATAAAGCACTTTGGAAAATCTTGAGAAAGTGAAAGCTGCTGGCGGTCCATTTACTCTTGAAGGTAGCAACCTGGTATTAAGCTTTCTAAATGGATTCATTTGTAATTTTCTCTGAAGATACTAACAGCATGTTGCTGCGCTCTTCTACTGATGGCCAGAGTTTCATGTTTCTTGCCCAAATGACCAATTTTTTCTTAGTTTAGTACCAATACAAGACAGGAAATGGCAGCCAAGTCCAATCTTGCAGTTATCAGGGACTACTGAGTGGCAATTTTCTTCTCCTAATCTTCAGTGTTGAGGCCATACAAAATGCCAAATGAGATTAGCGAATTCGGTGCAGACCAGAAATAGAACCTGCTGCTTTGTGTTACTTGTGTGAGTCCGTGCCACCCAGTGTTTTTTTTTTAAACCTTGGGCATTGAGAGCCCGCTAAGGGATTTAATTTCAAATTTATTTTTCCACAACTTAAAAAAACACCAACACTGAGATTGCTGTTACAGATTTGATAATTTTATGAAATAAGTTTCTATGTGAATAGTGTTCTTGGAATGAAATAAATAGAAATAAATTATTAGTTCTGTGGTTTGGTGTATAATTTGTTATCATGGGCTACCTCTTTTTCAACCACCTACAAGCCTCCCTTACCCATCCCAGGATGGGAGAGGAGTAGGATACAGAATCTGAAAGCTTCTGGAGCCCATCCAACTAGTTCCAAAAACTAATGTTTCTCAACCATCCAGTGAGTTGAATATCGATTTCTCTCAACTTTTTCCAAAGTATTGTTCCCTCAAAGGAGTTCACACCACACGTTCACTGTCTCTTTGTGAAGTATTTTTATCTAAAATACATATGTATCTTCTAAGCTTTAGTCCAAGGCCCCAGTTCTAGAAGTTGTGGCTGTCTCAAATATATTGTGCTTGAATTTATCCATTCCCTTCACTGTGAATACTTTTTCCCTCAACATTTCCTGCTCTAGATAAACACTAAGGCCTTTAAAACCTTTCCCTATATTAGGTTATCTTCAGCCAGACATTGGTTTATATTCCTTTGTCTATTTCCCATCCCTATAATCATTACCTTGCATTTCTTCGCTTTGTTTTGGGCGTTGCTGGCTAGGCCAGCACTTATTGCCTATTCCAAAACGTCAGTTTAATATCGGTTATTATTAATCAGCCTTCCATTCCAACATGTAGATAGTTTAATGTCAGCTGCAGATTTACGAAGTTTTGTTTCATTCCCAGTTCTATATAAAAATGTGTGTGTGTGTATGTGTTTCAGCTGGTGAGTGACTCAGCATTTATCCCTGTGTAGCATCTCCATCCAACCCCATTTCTTTGAAGAATTCTAGTAAAGGCTCCCTCTTACCACAGTCAGCCTATCAATGTCCTACAACGGATATTTGGTTGACTCACAAGTAATTTCGTTGCCCCTCTTTTTTTAAAAAATAGAGATTGGTGACCTGTTTGCCACTCTCCTGTACTAGAAATTACTGATTTTAATGGCCTGCTGAAGTTGATGGAGGGGATATGACTGACTTCACTAGCCACTTTAAATACACTCAAAGCTCATTTAGATGTTGTGTCCTTCCTTTCTATAACTACCTTCACTTTATTGGATGTTTCTATTTCCTTTTAATATTTTCGCTGCACCCCCTGAAAGTTTAGCTTTGGTGCTAGGAAAGCTGGCAGCAATTTACGTGAAGCAGAACAACAGAATCATCTCGCTAGATTTACACACAAATTTAGTTGTTGCGGAGTTAATGTTCAGACTTCTAAACCTACTTTAGGGAATGTGCTATTTACCATCTTGAATGATGCAGTTCCATTGCGTTGATGGTTCTGTTAGTAAAGTTTCATATGGAGTTTTGTGAAAAATTCCAAAATCTTGAGCCCCATGATATCAACTGTAATGTGCCACTGGCATCCCAGATAAAAGTAGAAGGGAGGAACTTTGCTCTGTATAGATAGAAAAGAAGTCAAACACCAAGACAGCAAATCTTGTTCTTCCCCCTTTCCTCTTTTGGTATGCTCAAGAGGCCCAGTACCCAGGCCTGAATGAAAGAGATGAGATGCAGCTTGGCTGGGCCAATGTGTAAAGTAAAATTAGGTCAAACTATTTTGGTTTACCAGTATAAAATACTGGTAAAATCCCTACTGTTGTTTATCTATCTAGGATGACCATAATTGGTGAGGCATTAAACTGCAAGATTATCTGGAACAGTGAGAAGAACCCCACATTCCAGTGACTGGTTTAACCATGTTGAATCCATTAATAAGCCAAGCAGGCTGGTCATTCATCAAGTATCCTGATGTATTATGAATCAGCCTGGCTTAGATATGTGTAAATTGTGTCCCACAACTCCTTGACTTTGGTTTCAAATTTCCATCATCAGCCCTGCCTGTTGGAGCCACTTTGGTTTCTGGAAGAGCTCCCAACCACCTAAACTTGGTCAACTGAGACCGTGGTGCTACCTAGTACTGCATATCAAATGCTAGTGAGGTCTATTAAAAGTAATAGAAGCTATCTGCAGTGCTACATCTTGGGCTTCACTGAGGCATTACAAATGCCACATATGGATAGTCTAGGACCTGTACAGTTTTGGAATCTTAAAATGATACAACTCAAAGGGAAGACATTGGGCTCATTCACTTCTCTGCTGGCATCCCGAAAGAACCAGCCAGCCAGCTGATCCCATTTCACCCATACTGTCCAGAAAGTTCTGAGAATTAGAACTGAATCTGTTACCACCACTGTGTCATATAGTGATGTCTGTATCACAGCAACTCACCACGCAAAACCAATTCCTCCTCATTGCTTCTCTGGCTCCTCCACTAATCTTCTTCAATACCCTTCCTCTGGTTGCTTACCCCTTCGCCACTAGAAATAGTTTGTTCCCTACCCAAGATCTTCCTTAAAGCCTCTCTGCTTCAAGAAGAATAACTCCAGACATTCTATATAACTGAACTCTCCCATCCCTGGTATCATTGTATAAATTTCATTTTCATCCGCTTCAAAGTCCTGGTATTGTCCCAAAATACAGTGCCCCAACTGGCCACATAACCTCGGCTAGTATCTAATCAATGTTCCTAAAGGTTTAACACACATTTCTGCACTGCATAACTCAATTTACAAAGCCAAGGATTCCACACTAATTTTTAACATCTCTCAGCTTGTCCTACCATCTTCAAAGATGTGTGCACTTATACCGGCAGGCGTCTTGTTCCCATGTGTCCAAAATTATATCATTTAATTCGTACCCTGTCTTCATTCCTCTCACCAAAATGAATCACCCACGTCCACCCAAACCCCAGCCTACGTCTTCCTGAAGTTTCTCCTCACCTCTCGCCACATTTGTATGTTTCATGTCATCTTTGAACCTTGGAAATTTGCCCAATAGAGCCAATACTAGGTCTCTTAAGATGCATCAAAAATAGTGGACCCAGTGTCAAATCCTTGGGCCTGCACACCTCCCTCCAGACTGAAAAGCAACCTTTCACCACGTTCCGCAGCTAATCTTGTATCCATGCAGTGCCTTCTCTCCCACCCCAGCAATCCCACAGACCTTCAGCTTTGCAAACAAGTAGCACATTGTTTGTCATTTGGTTGGTAAGATAGGGTTTTGTTGAGCCTGGTCCTTCACGATCACTGCACGGGTACTTACTGATGATCTAAATAAACTCAGGCCAGTTAAAGGCAAGGGAGCAGTTGTGTAGATTGCAAGATGCTTGTAAACTAAGTTCCTGTTCAGTTACTTAGGGACGTCTTGTATATTTTTTAATATAAAAATATTTGTTATAATGACCCTAAAACTGAGTCTTTTAGGCCCTCTTGAAGTTGTGATTCATCGCACCATAAAACTCATCAGATAATAAAATGTCACGAACAAGTAGAAAATAATCAAAAAAGCTGATGGAATGCAGGATTTTATGCAGCAGGGTTAATGTCCAGTTTGGGAGGATTTTTCGATTTAATGGAGTTTCCTGGCCTGCCAACATAAGCGATGGCAGGAAACAGAAGTCTGATGTCAGAGAACTGCTGACCAACAGGGAGCAGTAGCCACTGCTGGGACTGCAGGTAGTTCAGATTCCAATTGCTGGCAGCCCTGGACAAAAGAGAGTCCCCGGGGGCATCTCATGGCCAGGACAGGAGCAGCTGACAAAGGGGAGTGGGGGTACTAGTGGAAAAGTGCAGGGCTCTGATTGAGAAAGAGGGACTGTGAGGCAGGTATCCCCATTCTGCCCAAGGCCTGAGTAGGCTAACTTGCCGGGCTTCTCCCCTGTGGCCTCAAAATTGTGGCAGACTAGAACGGGCTCTTAAGTGGCCAGTTAACAGCCTCGATCAGGGAGAGTGCAGACAGATCGCCCTATGCCTTGCCCACTGCACCCTTTCTAAAATTTTTGACAGATCATGAACGGGCTGTGAGAAGTATTTTACTGGCTCCTTGCCTGCAAAAACATTGGATTCTGTCCCCAGAGTACTGTGGGTAGTTTAGACACCACAACTTAGGAAAGACATATTGACTTTGAAGGGAGTGCAACGTATAATATCAGACTGACACCTGGTTTAAAAGAGTAAAATTATGGAGAGATTACACAAATTAAGTTTGTATAATTTAAAAAAGTGATTCATTCGAAATTTTTAATATGTTAAGAGGAGCAGTTTCTCTCTATCAGTACAAAGATGTGCAGGATAGGTGGATTGGCCAAGTTAAAATGCCCCTTGGTGTCCCAAGATGTGTTAAATGGTTAGATGGATTAGCTATGGTAAACGTGTGGGGTTACAGGAATAGGGCAGGAGCAAGGGCCTACATAAGATACTCTGTCACAGAGTCAGTGTAGATTTGATGGGTCAAGTGGCTTCTTCTACACTGTAGGGATTCTATAATTTTATGAGCTACCTTCTAGATGTGGTTGCTCTTGGGGGCAAAATTTTAAAATTAGAGCCAGACCTTTCAAGAGTGAAATTAGGAATTGCCCTCAAAAAAATGAAAACTCAAAAAAAATGCAAAATCCCTAGGAGAAGCAAGAGAGATGGAGGTATAAAAAATGACACATGCTGTTCTAAAAATCACAATATGGAACTCATGCCAATAACTTGTTTCTGTAGTTACTTAGGTGATTAGCATTATGCTGAGACTTAGGTCCTGCACTTCAGCTTTGTCCTTTTTTTAATTGTGTTATTGCTTTTTCCTCAAACTTCATTTTTCTACCTGAGGTAATAGCACTCCAAATATTAATACAAAAGCAAAATACTGCAGATGCTGGAAGTCTGTCCTGAGAAGGAAAAATGCTGGAAAAACTCAGATATTTAGGCAGCATGTGTGAAGAGAAGCAGTCAACATTCACGTTGATGACAGTTTCAAACTATTAAATCTTATGTGAGCTAGATAAGTTATTTGTGAGCTGTGCTTTTAAGAAAATGAGGTTCCCTTTACTCAGTTTATATTTATATTGTGTTGTTTACATGTTTCCATGGCCCAGATTCTGTCATAGCTCAAACTGAAGCCATCCGTGCTCAGCATTATTATGACAGAAATCAGATCTTTGACCACTACACGTGCACAGTAAAACATAGAAACCTGCGTTTCCTGATTCTCCAGATTTTCACCCACTTGCCTTTCTCTTTTATGGTGAGTGCGGGCTGAAAATTACCCCAAAAAGTATTTTACCAGATGACAGTTCAGAAAAAATAGGATGTGTGCATCAATTTTTTTGTGTGTGTATATGTGCCATGATGTGTAAAAGGTTCGGAATCATTGCACTAACCGATGGGCTCTCAAACGGAAAATGACCATATTCCAAAGTGAATCATTTCAGAAAAAATAGGGGGAATCTGAATAGGATGAGTAACTTCCTATGCCATCAGTGCAATGCTTCTAATCATCTCCTGGCACTATTCGTATCTTTAGTTTTATAGTGAAAATAAAGGTTCACCTTATTTTCTCCAAAACTAACGGAAAAAGTTGAGTTTTTCAAGTATGTTACCATACCCTGAAACTGCTGCTGAGTTTCAAATCTCATTGTTATAACATTAAATATAGGATTAATCGGAATAGTGGTGGCACACTGGAAGTCTTCCCACCTCTGTAAAGGAAAAGGACAGATGCACCTTTCACGTTTAACCCCTTGTCATAATTGAAATCAAAAGGGGAAGAACGCAACAGATACTCCAATTATAGAGACAAGGTTAAAGCATTGACTTGAAATTTCTTACTAGATCAAAGCACGTTAATGATTATCAAGACGTTTAAATGGATTTAAAGCTTGCAAATAGCTAAAACGATGGGAATGGACAAAAGAAATCAGAATATTGAAAAATGAACCACGGATGGAAGATCTCTGAAATTAAAACAAAAATTGCTGGAGAAACAATTGGGCTTCAAAGTCTCAAAATTAGTTCAAAAATATTTCTCAACACAAAGCCTGTTGTCAGAACCATTTTCTTCCAAAGGTTCTACACTCAAACGTCGACCTCACATCCCCCACAAGACACCCACGTCGACCCCTCGTTCCCCCACAAGACACCCACGTCGACCTCTCGTTCCCCCACAAGACACCCACGTCGACCTCTCGTTCCCCCACAAGACACCCACGTCAACCTCTCGTTCCCCCACAAGACACCCACGTCGACCTCTCGCCCCCCACAAGACACCCACGTCGACGTCTCCTCCCCCGCAAGACACCCGCAGATATCCTAAAATCCTTGGCTAGTGCGTCTTACCTCCCCAAACATAGACTCGCTGTGCACTACCAGATATTTGTGTGTTTGCACTATGTTATGCCATTTACTAGTCATTCAGCTCATTAAAAGCCTTTCAGTAATTGGGCAATCTGTTTCCAGTTCTGACAGAAGGTTATACTTGAAGTGTTGAACTACCTTTTCTCTTTACCGACCCTAATGGTCTTGCCATATTTCCAGCATTTCATTTGTGAAGGATTTTTTCCTCCAGATTTCCAGCCTTCCATTTTTTATTCTGTTTATTAAAAATGGAACTTTTTAAACTGGATAACACAGCAGCTGTGAATACCATGCCCTGAGTGGGTTTAAAGTCAGTATAAACTGATGGGATGTCAAGTACATCTGTCACTAGATTTTCACTAGCCCAATGGCAACAGTAAAATTGTTGCTACTTGATAGTTTTAAGTGGTCTATTTTTATGTTCGTTGATGCATAAGAATTAGCTGGATGGTTTCCTGTTAATTAATCGAACCATTTGTATGTTTAATCATTATTAATAAACTGAGCAAATAAATCTTTTTATTATGTTCCCAACATTAGTCCAGTTCTCTCATGTTTCCATATGCTTCTCCCAAAGGAATATGGCTGCGACTGGAAACTTGGTATGTTGAGAATTGGTAACAACAGTCTACCCATCACAAACCAAGTCCTTTCAAAAAATATGTTCAAACCGCAGGAAAATACTTCCAGTGGCCCATAATAATGACAGATGTCACTAGAATCATTTGACTTGATGAAGGATTTTGTCACAAAAAGGGAATCAAAAGAAGTTGCTGCAGAATCTTGGGAAGGAAACAACAAAATGAATTGGCATCATTCATTTATTACTCTTCCTCTGACTAGGCTGGTGCTTATTGTTCAAACATAAGCAGAAGATTTAGCACCCAAATGAACCCTATCTGAGCCTGGAGCAATGTTTTCATCAACTGCTATTAAGATGTTGGTTTCCAGTCCAGTATGAAGGATGGTGATTGCTGCATTGATGCTCAGATCTCGCCAGTGTTGATTATATACAAAGAAGCTGGCTATTCTGAGTGTGGGTTCACCAATGACTACATCAAGAGGGTGAAGGTTTGCACTGAAACCATGGAATTAACAGATGGAGACAGGTACAAATGATTTCCACCATAATTCATCTGGTAATAGAATTAGTATGCAACACAATTACTTGGTCATAAGGTTGATGGGTTGGAAAATATGGCTTCCTTCAACTCTTAAATATCTTGAGGAAAGAGTGGCAACATACCCATGTAATGTAAGTTGGTCTGTAGGATGAACAGCTGACACTAGCACATACATTTCAGTGCCCTGATTCCAATGCTGCAAGATGCATTACATCAAAAGAGTCCTTGTTTTCCAAAACCTTTAGAATAAAATCCAGCCAAGTTGCCATTCCAGCTCCTTAGCTGCACACTTTGTCTGCATTTGAAGGATTCTATAGGAATTCTTTAGCACAATCAGTGCTAAAACTGAAGAACTGAAGAGTAGCAATATATCTATGAAATGTATGTTGCTTTGTCAAATGAGTAGCTGACTTTCCGAAAGGAGTAAGATGGTGGCTTAATGGAAATGTCATTGGACTGGTAATCTAGAGGCCCAGGTTAATGCTTTGGGACATGGGTTCAAATTCGACCATGGCAGCTAGTTGAATTTAATTTCTGTAATAAATCTGGAATTGACAGCTAGTTTTAGTAATAGTGACCATGAAACTATCCATCTGGTTCACAAATGCCCTTTAGGAAAGGAAATCTGTCATCCTTGCCTGATCTGGCTTACATGTGACGCAAGACTCTCAGCAATGTGGACTCTTAACTGCCCTCTGAAATGTTCTAGCAAGCAGACAGTTCAAGGGCAATTAGAAATGGACAACAACTTGACAGTGACATCCTCATCCCATGAAATATTGAAGAAAAGTAAAATGCTTCCAGGGTCAGTGCTGGTACCTCAGCCATTTACAGTCTATATTCACAATTTAGACAAAGAGGCAGAGAGTAATGCATGCTGATGATACAGAGCTAGGTGGGAATGCAGGTTGTGAGGAGGATATAAAGAAGCTGCAAAAGCTATGTGAGTGAGTATCAAGTCGGTAGTTCGAATATAATGTGGGGAAGTTGAAATTATTCACTTTGATCGTAAGAATAGAAAAGAATATTTTTAAAAGGCGTGGAACTCATAAATGATGATGTTCAAGGAGACGTACAGGAAACACAAAAAAAGCAGGAATTACAGCAAGGAATTCAGAAAGCAAATAATGTGTTAGCCTTCATTGCAAAGAGATTGGAACAGGAATAAAGAAATCTTGCATCAGTTGTACAGGGCTTTGGTGAGACCACACTTGGAATATTGTCTGCAATTTTGGTCTCCGTTCTTGAGGAAGCGTATACTTTCATTGGGCACAGTAAAGAGAAGGTTCGCTAGATTGATCCCTTGGATGAAAGGTTTGTCCTATTTAAGTCTTAAATTAAGTCTTTATTCTCTATACTGTTGAAGAATGAGAGGGGGTCTCTGAAACATCAAGATCATGAAGGGGATTGACAGAGTAGACACTGAAATGTTGTTTCCCCCAGCTGGAAAAAAAATCTAAAACACGGATGCACAGTTTCGGAATATGGGACTGAGGTGAGAATTCTTTTTGCTTAAAGAGTTTTGAACGTTTGGAATTCTCTACCTCGATCAGTTGTGGATGCATCATCATTGAATATATTTAAGAATGAAATAAACAGATTTCTGTTTTCTCAGGGAATCAACGGAGATGGGGAAAGTAGAGTTGAAGCTCAAGATCAGTCATAGTCATGTTAAATACCAGAGCAGACTTGACAGGCTGTATTGTCTAATGCCCCTCTATTTCTTCTGTCTTAAAGTGTAGCAGTGGGAACCAGACTCGTGCCTGTGATCACTCGCTCCGAGTCACCAGTCTTTGTTGCATTGTTTCAGGGTAGTGTCCAGCAGAGACAATAACTACACAAGGAGGAAGGAAGGAGAGTTATATCATTAGCTCCTGGTGATCAGTTCCAGATTTCATCAGCAGAATCCCTGGAACAAGTTGCTTGTCAACACCACCAATCATTCGGCAGAGAGAGAAAGTACATCATAAAATTATAATTTTTCTTGAATCTTAAGGCTGATCCATGGCATTTAAAGAATGTAAAATTTCTTAAAGCTATGGGTGTTCCTTGTCTAACCTGATTTGCTGAGGCAAAGATATTAACTGACTTCTGTTAATGATTTATGTATTGAAAGCTCTATATATTGTATAAATTTCTGTTCACACATTTGCATGTTGTTGCAAGTTCTTCTTCCTCTACAGTGAATCTTCTGCACCATATCATTTGCCAGCCTGCCAGACTAATATTTTTTCTTCTCAAATGAAATTTGTAAATTTAGATGAGATAAACTTATGATCCTCTTTTAATATCTCCAAAAGGGAACTAACATTCTCCATTGTTGGAAGTCATAGAAAAGTTCAGAAAGATGATAACAGATGGGAAATTTTGTGCTGCTTTTAAAAAGGACAGAAGCAACAAAATAAAGGGGTTTAAGTAGAGAGTAGTGCTAAGATAATAAAAGTTTTTATAGCCAATATATAAACCTTAAGGAGTTGGAACACTGCATTGGTGTAAACCTCACTGTCTAAGTGTATATAATTCTAAAATAATAAGGATTCATTGCAATTAATAACGTGCAGATTAAATGTAATTATAGGGCACAAGTTGCATTTTTAGTATTTGCTGGAATATATTCATGTGGTTGCTTATGATAAAGTGGAAGAGAAGCAGATTTCCAAGGGAGATATTTAATGCATGTCATACTGTGCTGTTAAGGGGTAGTTGTAGCAGTAAGTAATTTAGTGTATCCTTTAAGATGACTTTTGTGCATCCTGGATAATTGTTTATGAACAGATTCGTGGGCCAGTTAGAAATTGGACTAACATTTTCTTCATTTCTTTGGTTATTATTGCTGTAGTCAATTGGAAAGTATTTTCTCTTGGTAGGCAAGTTACTGTCTTTCATTATTTATGCATTTCAACATATGACAGAACTTGTGTGTGTGACAATGTGCCACCTGATTTGTGACCAGCACATTCTTAAAACTTAACTTCTTACACGTCATATTTTAGAATTATAGCTACATGTAGCTGTATTATAAACTCCTGTGTCCACATTTACAATGGAAACTTACCTATGTAAACATGTCACAATGTAATTAACTCCTTTTGCCAGTGGTGGCACTGTAACACCTGAATTTTACATGTACCTGCAACTCAGTTTGTAATGTGGAGAAACATTGATGCTCCAATCAAATCTCTGCCTCCACTTCCCTCTGAGTTTTTCTTTTCAATTAAGTATTTATAAAGATATGGACCAAATATATCACTTTAAAATGGTAACTGAATTGCATCTGAATGCCCAAGTATATGTCCTGCCCTCTAACCCCACCTCACCTGAAGGCCACCCTTGGTATTCACTCCACATGTCCAATACAATTGAAAATTTGCTAGTACAATATATACATTGATAAATAGATTTGTGTATGAAATAATTAAGCCATTGTTTGCCCAAAATATGGTTCGAAGAGATTTGTCAGAGACATGACTTCAAATTCAGATCCCAATGTTGTGTTAAACCAGTTCCCTTGCATGCCAAAATAGTACAAGACTTTCATGTAAGTCCATTTGTTTTCTTTTGGCAGGTACATCACAGTAGTTTCTTGTGCTTTTCAAAAAACAACTTGAGCCTTGCTTTTCCTACTGCCACTCCTAGCTGGGAGCTGTGGGCTCTGCATAGTTCCAGGAATTTTTTTTTATATATGGGTGTCGCAGGCTGGTTCAGCATTTATTGGCCATCCCTAATTGCAGTCACATGTAGCCCAGATCAGGTATGGTGAAAATGACATCCTTTCCTAAAGGGCATTCGTGAAAATCAATCGACAACGTGTCTGCGTGGGTTTCCTCCCACAGTCCAGAGATGTGCGGTTTAGGTTGATTGGCCATGCTAAAATTGCCCCTTAGTGTCCTGAGATGCATAGGTTAGAGTGATTAGTGGTATGAGATATGGGGGTAGGGCCTGGGTGGGATTGTGGTCAGTGCAGACTCGATGGGCCAAATGGCCTCCTTCTGCATTGTAGGGTTTCTATGATTTTAATTAGACTTTTAAAGTTTATTTATTAATCATAAGTAAGACTTACATTAACACTGCAATGAAGTAAAAATTCCCTTATTCACCACACTCCCTCATCTGTTCAGGCCAATGCATCTAGACTGTGAGAGGAAACCTGAGCACCCAGAGAAAAACGATGGAGGCACAAGGAAAACGAGCAAACTCTACACAGACGGCAGGAATCGAATCTGGGTCCCTGGTGCTGTGTGGCAGCAGTGCTAACCACTGTGCCACCCAGATAATTCCAGATTTTTCACTATCTGGTGGGATTCAAACCTGGGTCCCAAGCATTACTTTGGGTTTCTGGATTACTAGCCCATTGACAATACCTCTACACCACTGTTTAAATCTGTACATTTGATCAAAAAGACTAATCAGCAGCTATCCCTTGTTGAAATTCCATTTCCTTAATCGCTGTGGGGCAGTTATTTTCATATGTTTTATTCATACACTCCTTCATTTCTAACTGCTTCCTAAAAGAGAAGTTCATAGAATCCCTACACTGCAGAAGGTGACCATTCGGCCCATCAAGCCTGCACCAACCACAATCGCACCCAAGCCCTATCCCTATAACCCCATGTATTTACCCTGTTAAACATCCTGACACTAAGGGGCAATTTAGCATGGGCAATCCATCCAACCCACATATCTTTGGAGTGTGGGAGGAAACCGGAGGAAGCCCACACAGACAAGGGGAGAATGAGTCACCCAAGACAGGAATTGAACCCAGGTCTCTGGCACTGTGACAGCAGTCTGTGCTGCCCTTGATATTTCAATCTGATGTAACTTTTATTTTAAAAATAGGAATCTTCAAAAGATGTTGGAAATATTCTTGATATTCTATTTTTTAAGCTTGGATGATAGAGGAGGAATCAATGGGAGTTGTTTGTTGTTCTCTCACTTCACATTGGAAGAGCTGAAATCAGTCGGCAGTAAAGGTTAAGGTGCATTTCTTGATGCAGGCAAAAATTGCTGTAACTCTATGCAGCTGCACATTTAACATCTCAGTAAAAATATCAAATTTAGTTTTATCTCTTGCAAAATTTCAGCTCTGGGTCCAACATTGTCGTGTACCAATCTGTAATTTGTAGCTAAAATTCCCAATATTCTTTTGAACTCTCTTGGAAGCAATTCCCACCTTTAAGACCCACTTGTCATCCAGAACAACGATGCAGTTTTCAGCAGTGTTAGGGTGGGGTTAGGAAGCGTACTTGTCATCTGGTGTGAACTTCTTGATGATTATTAGAACATAGTGATTTGATGAAATACAGTACTGATGCAAAAGTTGTCTATAAGCATTCATGTCAATAAATGTAACTTCAAAGTGCAATAGAGCCTTTAGACAAGTTCAGTGCTTTAAATTTGAACTTTTTGTAGGTCACTCATTCTTTGTTCTCTTATTCCTCTCATTTTCTATTTTTTATAATTTGTTAAAATATTTTGGGGAATAAATAAACCAATAATCTTCCCTGTCTTCTGATTAATGATGAGAAGTTTGTGATCATTATCAGCTAAAGGTAATCAGATGTCTACTGTTGAGCATATCCTTTGTAATGTTTTCTTTGATATGAGAATTGAACACTGAAAAGGTTCCATGTATGAGTTACCTGTAACTAACTGCGCTGGAACTGTTTACTCTTAATGCAAGATTTCTCTGTCTTTATATAATACTTAATAATTGAATCTCTAATTTATTGATATAGATAAAAGCAAAAAACTACGACAAAGTTGAAAAGGTAAACCTGATTCATTTTTATTCCCAGTATCTTCCTTGATATTGTTAGTCATGTCAGTGAACTACTGGTTAGTAGCTTAACAATTTTAAAAGTTTTCACAAGTCATGGTGAACAGCACCAGGGTGACTGACACTGGGGAACAATAAGGGGCACTTGGGATAGGGATTTCAAAGAAACAAAGTGCACGGTATGTACAGGGTCAAGGAGATCCAGAAGAAATGCCCAAAAACAAAATGATGTCTTCTCAATATTTCGCATATAAAAATGCTTTACTTACAGTCTGCGCTCTCAACCCTGTTACACTGTGCATTTTGCTCCCTCGGAGCCCCGCACTGTTCCCCAAATATACACAATCCCATCTCTGCCCAACTTGCCCCACCCCTCAGACATCATCAAAAGCCCCCTTCCCTAACTCCCTCCCTCGCTCACTCAGAAGCCCTTATTCTAAGACTCCCTACCCCACTAAATCTCCACTCGCCTTTCCAGGCTTGGCTTCTCGGACTCATTGGGCTTGCTGGGACTGTTGGCTCCATGTGGGGTTTGGTCTGTGCATTCACAGCAGCATAGTGCATGTCCATGGACATCAAAGATGCTCAGGAAGTGACTAAGGATCCCATTCACAGCCTGGAGGAATCCAGAATAAATTGTGTCCCAAGAAGCTCACATGCAGGTATTGGGACAAGGCAGCAAATTACAGAATGGTTCCTCACTCTAAACAGCAACACTTCTTGGAATTTTTTTAAAAAAATGATGGGTGAACCAAGCTCAATAATTTTATCACAAGTCTTTTTTTTTTACACACATCTTTACAGTTACTAACTCAGCAGCCCCCTGCCAACCCAAAATGCATGAGGCCAAATTGACAACTTGTCAACAAAGTTGAGTGTCAGTATTAATGCAGGCCAATGCGAGCTCTAAATATTTGGAACTGTGAGCTCATGTCATATATGATGACATTTGCAAATCTATGGCTCTTGACAGATAAATGACAGTATGACTTTCCCATGTGATTTTGCCATGGCAAAGAGGAACAGTTTTGGGTTTGGTTTTATTTTAAGAAGAGAACCTGTTATTGTGAGATGGTTTGGCTGAGTAACACATGAACTGATTGTCATGGGAAGAAGTTGGTTGCAAGCTAATCCATGAAAGATTTCTCATTTATAGGGCTGGGTCTCAGATCAAGCCACATGGATGAAATATCAAGCTAGAGGAAAGGCACTGGCTATCCCTGAGCGAGAGGGAGTTAATGTAGCAAGTTAAAACAAATAATGTTGATTCAGTGAGGACTTTGTGACAGACCTTGCATTTGAAAAGCACCCATTAATCTGGTTTCACTTCTCTTGAAAAAGAGAAGGCTTACGGGGTGATCTGGTAGAGGAATCCAGTTTTTTAAAGTTTTAGTGTCACAAGTAAGCTGACATTAACACTGTAATGAAGTTATTGTGAAAATCCCCACGTCACCACATTCGGTTGCCTGTTTGGGAACACTGGGGGAGAATTTAGCATAGCTAATTCACCTAATCAATAGACCTTTTGGACTGTGGGAGGAAACCAGTGCACTTGGAGGAAACCCATGCAGACACAGAGAACGTATATACTCTGCACAAACAGTGACCCAAGCTGAGAATTGAACCCAGGTCTTTGGCACAGTGAGGCAGCAGTGCTAACCACTCTCCCACTGTGCCACCCAATAAGAAATCCAATAGGGAATTCGGAAGGAACTTTCTTTACCCAAAGAGTGCTAAGTAAACAGCTTATTATCATAGGGTAACAAATAGGATTGATGCATTTAAGGAAAAGTTAGTTAGCATATGAGGGAGAAGGGAATAGAGATTTATGGAGATGCAATTAAATAAGGAATAATGGGAGGAAGCTCAAGTGGAGCATAATAAACACCCACATGGGCAGGCTGGGCTGAATGGCCTCTTTCTGTACTATATTTTCTATGGTACTTCCATAAATCACATGCACAGACCACCACTTCTTATTTTCCAGTCCAATCTCTGGTGGAGCCAGGCATCTAGCCTGAAGTATATCATACAGATTTACTCTATATAAATTTTACTGCTTTGAACCAGATTGAAGAAGACCTGGCCACAGTTCCTCTAGGTCATAGAATAATTTATAGTGCCGGAGAGGAGGTGGGGGTGGGGGCTTCCCAACAAGTGGGAAAAAATGTATTTTTTTTAAGAAGCTTTTTATTCAGCAATGACAAGTTTTACTTTTATTTGTTTCCAGTTGTTTCAGCGATGTCTTATGAAGGTTTTGCACATTGATCTATGGAAATGTTATTTGGCCTATGTGCGGGAAACCAAAGGCAAACTTCCTAGTTACAAGTAAGGAATGGACAGTTCAAAAACATTAATAAAATGCCGGAACTTACTTTCACCTCAGCTTATTTTTAATACTTGAAGAATAAGAATGAAGGATTCCGTATCATCATTCTGTGATGTCTTTGTTACTGCATTCCAGAGAGAAGATGGCGCAAGCGTATGATTTTGCTTTAGATAAAATTGGCATGGAGATTATGTCTTATCAAGTAATTCTTTTTTCATTTGTTCTGAAGTATTATTGAAACTTTTTCTTTTTTAATGAGAATGAAATGAGATCCCATTAATTTTAATAATTGTCAATCTTTTACAGATTTGGGTTGATTACATTAACTTTTTGAAAGGAGTGTAAGTATTGGATTTTCTTTCATTTATTTGGATATTTTACTTTTTTTGTCAAAAATCTAAAATGTGTGCTAATTCTGCCATACTTACAAACGACTTGTCCCTTTGATAGGGAAGCTGTGGGATCCTATGCAGAGAACCAAAGGATAACAGCAGTTCGTCGGGTGTATCAACGAGGCTGTGTCAATCCTATGATAAATATTGAGCAGTTATGGCGAGATTATAATAAATATGAAGAGGTAAAATCTTTAGCGCCAAATATTACTCCACAGTTAAAGCAGATTTCAGCTGACTAAAATTTTAAATTATAGTGCAAAAAAAATGGTTAAAATTAATTGTCTTTTGTTCTCTTGGGCAGTCCTGATTATTATTAAGTAATTTTGATATCGGATAAAATTTTTGTACTCCTGTGAGAGTAGAGCATTTTCTCCAGTGCAGTTTATATTCTGATCTGGCTCAAAAACTTGGTAGAAATTATTTTTTGTACTTCACCTCTCCACTTCCAACTTCTGTTTCACACTGTCTGCCCCAAATATCGAAAAAGGCTGGTCAGCACACTCTTAGACTTTTCCACAAACTGTGTTAATGGTGCTCTGCTCAACCAAAATGAGATCACCTCCTTGGTGAGGAAGTGAGACAGGGCTAAGCTCTCCAAGGTAAAATTACATCCTCTGCCTGGGCTAAAAAGGGGCACTCAAGGAATCATTACAGCCAAGGAGGAGACCATTCAGCCCATCAAGTATGTGCCGAATCTTTCGAAGAGTAATACAGTTAGCCTCACTCTTGCTCTTTTCCTCATGTTCTGCAAGTATTTATCTAACTTCCTTTTGAAAGCTACGATTGAATCTGCCTCCCACATCTTATCAGGCTGTTCATTCCAAAACCTAACCATTCATTGTGTGCATAAGTTATTGCTCATGTCAGTCTTTTGATAATCACCTTAAATATGTGCCCTCAGGTTCTCAACCCTTAAGCCATTGGAAATTATCTCTCTTTATTTACTCTACCTATAACCTTCATGATTTTAAATATCTCTGTCAAATCTTCTCTTAGTTCTGGAAAAGTGAGCTCAGATTCTTCCAGTTTAGCCATCCATTTGAGAGCTGTTAGAACTCGTCCATAGTCAATTGGATTTCAATTGGAAATTTTGCTTTCTGTACGGGATTAAGTGCTGTACTGACAGAGCTAAGAGGCACCTAACACTATAGTTTATCGCAGTTGTTTTGGGAATCAACTCTGTGATGAACAAATGCATTTCTTTTTGTATTGTTCTTTCTCAGCAACACAAGAATAATTCATTGAGATTTAAGTTATTTTGTGTGGGATTATTAAAGAATGAGTGAATACATCTAGGTGAAATTTCTCCTCACTATTTTGACAACTTCTACTCATTTTGAATGGATCACCAAACCATAAGAATTTTCTCTAAATCTATAAACTCATTTGGTGAAATTGATGCAGAAAGTAACTTCAATCTCTTTACATTTTGCATACATTTTCCTTAATCAACTGTAGTTTTGGTTTTAGTATCACAATACAACAAGTTATCATGTTGTTAGAGTGCCTTTAAAAGCCAACTAGTTTTTATTAGTCACCCAAGAGCTGCTGCTCTCTTTCAAAACCACGTTTGTAGTGTCTCATTGCGAGGCCTGTTTCTCCATAATGTGCCTTAAAAGCCTGATAAGGTAAAAGTTGGGATATATGGATTCTATTTGGTAACTGTTTTGAAGTTTCCAGCGCTAGCTTTACTTAGCTTTTCAGAACAAACAGATTTCTGAACTGACTTGTGAAATGTTATGCTTCTGTCCTGGGTTGGAAAATATTGACATGAAAAGCATAACTGGCATTCCAGGAGTCCATGGCCTTTCAAAATGAGAACAATCTATTGAGCACTTTTTATTCACGAGCATTATCTTAATAAAGGAATCATTGGATTAGATAGCTATGCAGATTCTATGTTAATAGTCTCTTGTGAAATGACAGAGATTTTTGCAGAACTTGTATTTTTGCTGACTAAATGTTTTGTGTGACACTGAGGTTCAGTTTTCAATATGGAAATATATTGATGGAAGAAAACAGTTAGTTGCAGAGTTGTTCTGTTCCTCCACAGAGCATCAATATTCATCTTGCTAAGAAAATGATTGAAGATCGTAGCAGAGATTACATGAATGCTCGTCGAGTGGCAAAGGTATTCCTATCTTCCTTTACTGTGCTTGAGTCTAAGTTGCTGTAAACCAGAAAGATTTTACAAGTCAAGAGTCTGTTTTTTTTTAAAACTCAAAAAATGAATTAATAAACTTTTGTACGTTTGTTACAGGAATATGAGACTGTGATGAAAGGTCTGGATCGTAATGCACCATCAGTCCCACCACAGAATAGCCCACAGGAAGCACAACAGGTTGACATGTGGAAGAAGTACATCCAGTGGGAAAAAAGTAACCCACTACGCACAGAAGACCAAACACTAATCACCAAACGAGGTGGGACTACTTAACAGGACGAGCACTGTTTTGCAGAAAGGCAGTTTTGCTGAAAACAGATAAAGTGGCCATTTATTTCACTGATTTTTGAGGGATCTTACTGCGCACAAATTGGCTGTTATATTTGTTTACATCATGATCACTGCACCGAGCTCTGGAATTCCCTCCCGAAACATCTGCACTTCTCTACCGTCCTCATTTAAGACACTCCTTAACATAAGAACATAAGAAATAGGAGCAGGAGTAGGTCATCTAGCCCTTCGAGCCTGCCCCGCCATTCAATAAGATCATGGCTGATCTGTCGCTGCTCAGTTCCACTTTCCCGCTTTCTCCTCATATGGGGAGGGAGTATGAAAAGCTGGGAATGGAATTAAAAAGTAGAACCGACAAGGTGGTCATCTCTGGGCTACTGCCTGAACCGAGTGCAGACGGGTGTAGGGTCGACATGATTAAGGAAGTGAATGGGTGGCTCAGGGATTGGTGTGGGAGGAATGGGTTTGAATTTATGGGGCATTGGCACCAGTATTGGGGTAGGTGGGACCTGTTCGGGCGGGATGGGGTTGGTTTGAACCGTGCTGGGACCAGAGTGCTGGCGAATCGAGTAAAGAGGACTGTAGACAGGGCTTTAAACTAATTGGGGGGGGAGGGTGCGAGGGTAGGTGATGTTACGAGGTCTAAAGTTAAGGAGAGGGTACAGGTAAGGGAAGAGGCCGAGGATGTCCCAACAATAGAGGGAGTAGGGGGCGTGAGTATGGTTGGTGGCGTTACAGCAAATAGGGTCCAGGTGAAGGCTGGGATGAAGGCACTTTATCTGAATGCACGAAGCATTCGGAATAAAGTGGATGAGTTGGTGGCGCAGATCGACACAAATGGATACGATCTGGTGGCCATTACAGAGACGTGGCTGCAGGGTGACAGGGACTGGGAGCTGAATGTACAGGGCTATCAAGTGTTTAGGAAGGATAGGCAGGAGGGAAAAGGGGGGGCGCGTAGCTCTGCTGATTAAGGATAGCATCACGGTGGTAGCAAGGTTTGATATTGGAGCCAAGGAGCAGAGGGTGGAATCGTTGTGGGTGGAGATTAGGAACAGCAAAGGGAGGAAGACGCTGGTGGGTGTCGTCTATAGGCCCCCGAATAATGATCTGGAGGTGGGGCGGGCTGTTAACGCGCAAATAAGTGTGGCATGCAGGAATGTGACGGCCGTAATTATGGGGGATTTCAATCTGCATATTGATTGGTCGACCCATGTTGGACGCGGGGGGCTCGAGGAAGAGTTCTTGGAATGCTGCCGGGATAGTTTCCTCGAACAGTGTGTGTTGGAGCCGACGAGGGAGCGAGCTATCTTGGATCTCGTGCTATGTAATGAGGCGGGTAGAATTAGGGACCTTGTGGTGAAGGATCCTCTTGGGGAGAGTGATCATTGTATGGTGGAGTTTCTGGTGCAGATGGAGGAGGAGAAAGTGGGTTCCCGGACACGCGTCCTCTGTTTGAATAGAGGGGAGTACGGTAGGATGAGAGAAGAATTGGCGAATGTGGACTGGGGGAGCGCGTTGGAGGGAGGGTCTGTTGAGGAGCAGTGGAGGATCTTTAAGGAGATCTTCCTTGGTGCTCAGCAGAAATTTATTCCGATGGTCAAAAAGGATAGTAGGAAGAGAGGTAATAAGCCGTGGATAACGAAGGAGGTGAAGGAAAGTGTTAAATTAAAAGCGGAGGAATTTAGAGTAGCTAAGAGTAGTGGGCGAGAAGAGGATTGGGAGAGGTTTAAATGTCAACAAAGATTGACAAAGAAGTTGATAAAGAAGGGTAGGAGAAACTATGAAGCTGGGCTAGCGCTTAATATAAAAAAGGATAGCAAGAGTTTTTATAAATATATAAAAAGGAAGAGGCTGGCTAGGGTGAATGTTGGTCCTTTAGAGTATGAGAAAGGGGACCTAGTGGTAGGGGATGAGGATATGGCTAAGGTATTGAATAACTTTTTTGTTTCTGTCTTCACGGAGGAGGACGTGAATAATTTGCCGGGTGTTAGCGATGGAAAGGTTGTAGGACTGGAGGGTCTTAATGACATTACTGTTACTAGAGAGGCGGTGCTCGACAGACTGGAGGGGCTGATTGTGGACAAGTCCCCAGGACCGGATGGAATGCATCCGAGGGTTCTGAAAGAAATGGCGGAGGTGATAGTGGATGCCTTGGTGGTTATTTTCCAGACGTCGCTGGATTCCGGGGAAGTGCCGGATGATTGGAAAACGGCTAATGTTACGCCGTTGTTTAAGAAGGGTGCCAGGCAAAAGACGGGGATACTTTTCCCATCCCACTCGCCACGGAAATAGTAGAGGGAAGGGGGAACCATGCAAAGGTCCATTGACCTCGAGCAGGGTCTTCCAGTTTTGGAGTGAGTGTGGCCAGAAAATCCCACCCCAAGATTTTACTCACCTGTGCTCCTGTCTCCTGACATGGCTCAGACCATGAGAAATAGGAGCAGGAATAGGCCAGTTGGTTCATGGAACCTGCTGTGCTCTACTGAGTATCAAATTTTGTTTGATAATGTCCCTGTGAAGAGGCTTGGGATGTTTTGCTATGTTAAAGGCATTATGTAAAGCCAAGTTATTGTTACCGTTCTGAAGCATTTGGGGTAACTTGGAAGGACATGTCAAAATCTTTCTAACTTAGCAAAGAGGATAGGAATCAATAAAAATCCTGCTTAAGAATTTGTGATTGGAGGATCATTATTGGTGTTTGCACAATAGAGAAGATCTGCGGTAGAACTGACACAATATTTATATGGATTCTAAAGAACTGTATGTGTCTTTGTTGCAGTTATGTTTGCCTACGAACAATGTCTGCTGGTTTTAGGACATCACCCTGACATCTGGTATGAAGCTGCCCAGTACCTGGAGCAATCAAGCAAATTGTTAGCAGAAAAGGGGGTAAGTACTGCCTGGCTAATTCTGCCAAATGATCAGCTCTTGTTCAGTTCAATCAGATCATAATGAAGAGAATGTGAGGAACTTTGTAATTTATTGTAATCATTCCTGGAATGAGTGTTGATGGAAAAGCTGTTCTACCAGGGTATACCCTAAACTGCCGATCACACGAGAATCTATCATTCTTAATTTAATAGAGAACACTGCAGAAATAATTAGAAATTGGTTACAGAAATAGCTAAAATACATCAGATTTTCCTGAGGACTATGTTTAATATTCTAGGGCTTGGAACACAATAATCAATGACATCGCAAATTTCATATCCCTGCATACATAGGGAACCCATTCAGCCCGTTGAGTCTGCACCAACTCTCCAACAGAGCATCTCACCCAGGCCTACCCCTTCACCTATCCTCTTAACCCCACATATTTACCCCATTCATCCCCCTAACCTACACATCTTGGGACACTAAGGGCAATTTAGCATAGCCAATCCACCTAAACTGCATATCTTTGGACTGTGGGAGGAAATCAGAACAGACACTGGAAGAACATACAAGCTCCACACAGTTATTCAAGACTGGAATCGAACCTGCTTCCCTGGCTCTATAATATAGCAGTGCTAACCACCGTGCTGCTCATGGCAAATTTAATAAAACCTGTTACACCAATGCCTATTATAGCATGCTTTAAGCTAAGCTGATGTCTGTATGTTCTGACGAGCACTCGTGAGTTAAGACTAGTGATGCCTGAATCGTCTTAGTGACTGTGAATGAGTGTTTGTGTTTAGCAGTTTCCCTGAGCACCTGCCTTCCAATAGTCACCACCTTGTGTATGTTTCTTGGCTGTTTCATAGTATGTTCCTTCCCAATGCTTCTCACTCTTGGCATCTGATCCTTTATTATGTCTGTTTATTTCTTGTTATCCCTTCCCAATTTTGTTTCGTATTCTTTTATGACATGCTGGTGTCCCAGCAAACCCAGCATTTACTGGCCATCCCTAATTGCTCTTTAGAAGATGGTGATGAGCTGCTTTCCGTGTAGTCATAGTGCTATTAGGGAGAGAGTTCCAAGATTTTAATCCAGCGACAGTGAAGGAAGACTATGTAGTTCCAAGTCAGGATGGCGTGTAACTCTGAAGAGAGCTTTACAATTGGTGGTGTACAAATGCATCTGCTGATAGGTGGTGGAGATTGTGGGTTTAGAAGATGCTGTCAAAGACACTTTGGCAAGTTCCTGCAATGCATCTTACATATTGTACATGTGGTTTTCACTGATACTTGCATTTTATCCAGCAGTCCCCATTGCATAAAGCAAGTGCAGTTAGCCCACTATATATGAAACTGACTTTTCTCTAATTCCAATCCAGTTCACACTAGCACTGTTCCTCGATTTCGCCCTCCCTTATTCCATTTAACCTGTGAGGTTATCACTTTATCTTTGGACGGATGTAGCCCCACATCTCCTTCAGGTCTGACCCCTTGTGGGTCCCAAGTTTAATCGTTGCACTATTGGTGACTGCTTTTAGTTACTTGGGCCCTAAGCTCTGGAATTCCCTCACTACTTCCCTTTCCTTAAGTCACTTATTAAAACTGAGTGTATATGCTTGTGTAAAAGTTGAACTCATGTAAAAGTTGACCTCTGATTTTTGGCTTAAAAATTAATAATTTTTCACATGCCTCATAAAAGTCAACTGTAACTTTTCAGTGATGAAAGTACAAAAATTTTTGAATCAAGGTGTTGGTGGGGTTTTTGAGATAGCCAAGTACCATCAGAAAAGACTCTGAAAGCCAATGTCTCAGTTTAAAGATATAACTTTTATTTTGACCAGCAACCGCTGGGAGAAATCGTCAAAGAATTGGGGCAACTCCCGAGATGGAGCAGCTGGATCTCTCCAATGAATTCTGACGTATACAATTCAAAACAGATCAGTTATAGGTTTCCTTATCAATTACTCCCACCTTTCATTAACTTTAAATCAATCATCTTCAATATACATAAATCAACAATAATGCTCATCGTGTACTTCATTGAATCGCATCTTACCCCCTGGCATAATGGTATTTCATTAGTCTTTAGAATCCAGATGTTTCTTCCCTTTTTGGCTAACTCACCTTCCTCTGTTGCCAAGTAACCTCAGACACTAGCCTCAAAGTGAACATTCCTGTAAGTTCCCATTCAAATCACTGCCAAACCAGGTTAACACAAGATTCCAAGTCTGGGAATGCATCCATCTTATCTGGACAGTGAATGAACCTTATTCATGAAGTTTGATTAAGTGTTCTGGGTATTCTTATCATTACAAACTCTGTTGATAATAACAGCCACATTACCAAGGTTTTAGTATTTCTTTAGAATATGGCTTTGTCCTAATGTCCTTTACCATAATGCTTTGCCGCAATCTGTCTTGAGCTAGAATGAACAATGATTCTTAAAAATACACCAATACATTCAAAATATCAGCATATGTATTTTTAAATCATAATCACTTGTTTAAATCTCCTACTGCATTTCATATCTGTGTACACAAGTTTCTTGTTAGCTTACAAGTTTGATTTTAAAGTCATTTAATTCAATGCTGGTAATTCTATCAGTGTCTTGATGTTTAATAATTTAAAAATCTTTACCAACCTATTCGGATTTCCTCCCCTTACACAAGGTATAATCCTGAAGGTGTTTGGGATGGTTTAGGATTCTTAAATCACAAATTTCCAAAGTGCATTTCCTCATATTTGAAGGATAAGATTCTTCAAGCACCCTGATTAGAATACGATGATATCTTGTCTACCTCACTTTCCTCCTTTTAATCCACTTCTTACAACCTGCCTCTTTGACCCAGGTTTTGGTCATCTGCTCTAATATCCTCCGGTGTGATTTAGTGCTACAGTTTGTTTTACAATGTTCTTCTGAAGCACTACGTTAAAAGTACTATACAAATGCAAGTTGTTGTTTTTACTTCTGAGGTAGTTTCAAATAATTCTCATCAGGTCACCAATGAGCAATTTGTTTATTATGTCAGGGAACTTATTTTCAATAACCCTGACATCCATCTTCTACACTGACACTTTCATGATGCATTGCTGGAATTAATTATTGACTTGCAGTTCTTTCACATAGTTGTATAAGAATTCTCATTATATAGAATGATTAGCAATGGCTCATTTGGGGAGCTTTTGTAAAATATATTATTTTGTGGCAGGACATGAACAATGCAAAACTGTTCAGCGATGAAGCTGCAAACATCTATGAGAGGGCCATCAGCACTTTATTAAAGAAGAACATGCTGCTTTATTTTGCATATGCAGACTATGAAGAAGTGAGTAGAGATTACACTGTTCACTAGTACTTGAAATACATACTGCCTTAATCTTTGCATTCTGCTTGTCAATATCAAATGTTAGTATATGATGGAGGTACAACATAACAATTTGTATTTTACCTTCAGCAAGTTTATTCTGTACACAGCTCAGTAGAGACACAAACTCCTGTTTCCTCACAGCAACTGCTCAAGCTGTGTCTATTTATAATCTTCTGGAGGCTGAACCAATAAACATTACCTATCCTTAATAAGGCAGTTAGCTTAACAATGTAAGTGCCAATGCATGCACTTGCTGATACATTGTCACTGCTCCTTGTTTTATTGGTACAATTAATGGCCGCACTTCTGCTTTTTTCAAGAGTCGCATGAAATATGAAAAGGTACATAGCATATACAATAGGCTGTTGGCTATCGAAGATATTGATCCAACATTGGTGAGTGTTACTTTCCTTTATTTTCAGTTTATGAATAAGAATGATGTATAAAAAATGGAAAAGACATTATGATCCTCTGAGAGAATTTCAAAGGAGATTCACAACTACCTTTGGCCAGAGAAGAAAGTCAAAAATATAAGCAGAAAGATTAGAACAGAAATAGACCTGTAGCCCTTCAAGTGTGTTCTACCATTCAGTGAGCTGATCTATATCTTAATTAAATTTACAGCTTCGACTCTGTTACTTTTAATACCCTCATCTAACAAAAAGCTGTAATAGTTGAGTTGAGCACTTAACCAGCTATTATTTAATTGTTAGTTATGTTCTTTTGTATTTTTTAAAATTTCCCTCCTATTGGATTTTTATGTTAACGCTCACTGTAAATTTAGAGCCTCAGTAACTGTTGTACAATTCCTCCAGTGCCACCAGTTTCTCACTACCTCATCCAAATAACAATTCTTTATACAGTCATTTGGTCATATAGAATTTGAATATTGCTGTTGAGGCATGTTGTTGAAACTTTTTGTCTAGCACTCACCAGAACAAACACAAGAAAACCAAATTTTCAACAATCACAACCACATGAGAAAAGGGTGCTAATTGGTTGGCAAATGGAATCTGATCAGCCAAGATGTTTCCATGGAGAAAGCACTGGGAAACCACAGACTCCCCAAGCTTCCAAGTAATTTAAAAAGGCATAAGGCTTGAATATATTTCCTTTGTTTGCAGAGAATATTACAAGCTTAACTCATTATCTTGAATTGGTTGTTAGTGTAACTATTAGCACACTCAAGATTGTCCAGCAAGTGCTGCCCAATCACAGAATCACTTCTAATATCTCTTTTTGGGGGGTTTTGCAAGTACAGGCTGATCGAGTACATTGCGATTGTTTGAAGTTTGGTATTTTTATGTTTATCCTGATAAGTGCAAGTCAAAAATCTTCATCAACATGTGTCTCTTTTCAGCAAATTCTTCATATCTAAGTCAAGACTATGACTATTTAGCCTAGGAGTGCAGCAGGCTTACTCCCATGAGTTCCAGCACGGTTTGCAGGACAATGTTTTGTAGTGAGTAGGTTGCCTCACCCTTCTTAATCTGAGAATATTGAGGACAATGTCTATTTCCCCTACCGTCTGAGATGTGCTAAATTAATTATCACAGGCCAGGAGTGGATATAGAGTCTTCATGGCCCTGGACTAATTATACTTGTAATTTTAAACTGAGAAGCATTTGATTCATTTTTAAATGTACATTAATTTTCTGTTGCTTGATTGAAGGTTTACACCCAATACATGAAATTTGCGCGGAGAGCAGAGGGCATCAAGTCTGGTCGATCCATATTTAAAAAAGCAAGGGAAGATCCCAGAACACGCCATCATGTCTATGTGTCTGCTGCACTAATGGAATACTACTGCAGTAAGGTGAGCTCCCTGGTTCTGTCGTAAGGCTCACAGCTCGGTCCCATGAGACTCCCCCTACATAACAGCTCTCTCTGCTTCCTTTCAGGACAAAGCAGTGGCCTTCAAGATATTTGAGCTAGGTTTAAAGAAGTATGGGGACATTCCAGAATATATATTGGCATACATTGACTACCTTTCTCATCTTAATGGTAAGGACTGTGTAGTAAAATTCAAAAGCGACTCATTGTGCCTTTAAGAAGGAACGGTTTATTAACTAATATATATAAGGCAAGGGTCTGACACAGCCAATACACAAGTACTCTTCTCCTTCCTGGCTGCAACTAATGTTTGTTCCTGTCCCTGGAATGTGCCCATGTTCCCAATTGGCTCAGCTTCTTGCGTGGCCTCTCCATATGGTCTGGCCCAATCACATGGCCCTCAAAAGATCACCCCCTTGAAGAGGCCATGTTACTTTAAATGAGTGTCTCATTTACAGCTGTCAGCCATTCTTTAGACATATGAGAGAAAGATGTACGCCTGTTTTTGATAATCATAGAATTGCTGGAGTACAGAAGGGGGCCATTCGGCCCATCAAACCTGCACTGACAGCAATCCCACCCAGGCCCCACCCCTGTAATTCTACAGATTTGCCCTGCTAATCCCCCAACACTACATGTCAATTTAGCAAGGCCAATCAACCTGGACTGCGGGAGGGAAACTGGAGCACCTGGAGAAAACCCATGCAGACATGGGAAGAATGTGCAAACTCCACACAGACAGTGACCCAAGGCTGGAATTGAACCCGCTGATGCTGTGAGGCAGTAGTGCTAACCCACTGTGCCACCATGTCACCCCCAAATGTGGAATCCCTAGCTGCAACCTACTGTCAAAACCCAGGTGATGAGGGTGACCGTACAATTAGATTAGACATAAAAACTGTTTCAAAGGAAGGTTAGCTTGGTGAGCAATCTGGCTGTATGGGATTAAATCAGGCAGCTCATGAGGAGAAGTACTCAACGGACTAAATGGCCTGCTTCCTGAAACAGTCAATGAATCCTGAAGAGAATCTTTATGTATAATGTCCTGTCACAGTTCCTGTACAGCAGCTTGTGGTTAACTGCATCTTGTCTACATTTCAGAGGACAATAATACCAGAGTTTTATTTGAACGGGTGCTGACGTCTGGATCCTTACCTCCTGAGAAATCTGGGTAATATTCCAGTCTTTAAAGATTGAATCTCTTAAAAAAAATTTGATTTTTTTAGGTGAATCTGCACTGAATGTTATTAAGTAGTCATTTAGCACATAGCAACCTTGCTATGCTTTTCTGAACATTTTCATTTGAGTTTTATTTTGGAAAACATTCTTTAGATTATGCCTTGCCTTTTCCAGTCATGGTTCTGTGTTACAGTGCCTTATGTAATAGTGAACAGAGTACTGACACAGTCAAACTCCTCTTCAGTCACATTATCTGATCATTCATATATTTTTAACACTAGTAAATGACTGAGCTGATATGAGTAGACTGGTTATACTCTGAAGAACAAAAACAGTTCTACATTCTAGGATGAGAATAATAAATTGTAATAGACTCCTGGTTATCCCTACTTGGGCGTTGAGCTAATTCCCATTCATTTATGGAGCAAATCAAAACAACACTCCAAACAATAACAAGAAAAGTACAGCACAGGAACAAGCCCTTCAATCCTTCAAGCCTGCATCGATTATGATGCCTGCCTAAACTGAAACCATATGCACTTACGAAGTCCGTACCCTTTCATTCGCATCCTGTTCATGTATTCGTCTAGTTGCCCCTAAAATGCTGCTATCGTACCTGCTCCCACCACCTCCCCAGGCAGCACGTTCCAGGCATTCACCACCCTTTGTGTAAAAAAAAACTTGTCTTGCACATCTCCTCTGAACTCTTCCCCGCGCACTTAAACCTATGTCCCCTAGAACTTGACTTTTCTACGTTAGGAAAGAGTTTCTAATTATCCACTCTGTCCATCCCACTCATAATCTTGTAAATCTGACAGAGGTTAACAAGATTATGAGTGGCATGGACAGAATGGATAATCCAGTGCATAAATTATCATCATTAAAGTGACAGCAGTTGGGCAAACCTCACTTTCATTTTAAATAAAAATAGCCTTTTTCCCCCCTTCAGTGTTGCTCTGTGTGCAGATGGTGGCTAAAGTTAAATTCAGGCCATTATCTCTCTCATTGCACCCGGCTGTTTAACATAAAGTACCTCAAGGAAAAAATGATTTACCCAATTTTGTTTTGAATCATTCTTTTGATAGAGCAGCTAAGGAGAAACTGTTTCAAGTAACAAAAGCGTCATTAGTCAGAAAACACAAATTTAAGGTAATTGGCAAAAGAATCATAGAAGATGAGGAAATTCTGTTCTTTGTGCAGTGAGTGGTTTGATCTGGAATTCACTGCCTGAAAGGGTGATGGAAGCAAATTCAATAGTCACTTACAAAAGGGAACTGGATCAATACTTGACCAGGAAAAAGTTGCAGGGCTGTGGGGAAAGGACAAGAGGAATGGAACTCATTGGAGATAAGTCCATCAAAGAGTCAGCACAATTATGATAAGCCAAATGGTTTCCTTCAGTGCTGTCATGTGGTTCTTTAAGTTTTCATTCATAAGAATAACACAAGTAGAAGCAGGAGTAGGCCACCAGGCCCTTCAAACCTGCCCCACCACTCAATACTATCATGGCTGATCTATGCTGGCCTCAGTTCCTTTCTGTGCCATTTCTTCATTGCCTTCTATTCCTTGGTCTATCGAATATTTATCCATCTCCACTTTAAATACTTCTATTGATCCAGCCTTTCAAGCAGAGAATTCCAGTGACTCACTACCCTCTGCGAGAAGTCATTTCTACACACCTCAGTTTTAAATGACCGGCCCCTTATCCTGTAGCTATGTCCCCTTGTTCAGGACTCTTCCACTACTGAAAACATCTCACCATCTACCCTGTCAAGCCCCCTCTGGAACTTGTTTGCTTAAATAAGGTCACCCCTCACGCTTCTAAACTTCAAGGAATGCAGACCCAGATTATTTTAATCTCTCTTGATGGGACAACCCTCTTATCACAGGAATTAGCTGGTGAATCTCCTTTCGACAGCCTTCAATTTTACTATATCCTTTTTAGGTAAGGGGACCAAAACTGTAAGCAGTATTCCTGGTGAGACCTCACCAACACCTTGTACAATTGCAACAAGATCTCCCTATTTTTAAACTCCAATTCTCTTTGCAATAAAAAACGAAATATTATTTGCTTTCTTAACTACTTGTTGAACCTGCCTGCTAGCTTTTTGTGACTGATGCACTAAAACACTTAGATTCCTCTGTACTTCACTTACCTGCAGTCTCTCTCCATTTTAGATGATAATCTGCCTTTTGATTCCCTGTACTGATGTGCATGACCTCACACTTCCCCACATTAAAACTCCATTTGCCAGGTTTTCACCCAGTCTCCCAACCTATCTATATCCCATTGCAGAATCACTATATCCTCATCACACTATACCCTTTCATCTATCTTTGAATCGTTGGCAAATTTGGAAACCTTACATTCTATTCCTTCCTCCGGATCATTAATGTAAATAGTGACCAATTGCAGACCAGGAACCAATCCCTGCGCCACTCCATTAATTACAACGTTCCACTCTGAAATGTATTCAAATGTTTTAAGTGACAATTAATGCAGATTACCACTACTGGTCTGAAGTTTAATTTATCTTGATTGGAAAATCCAAAAGAATTTTACAGTTTTGAAGAGGAGAATTGAGGACTCGGAAATGGTATAAATGACTTGCTGTGTAATTTCTAATGGGCCAGTTGTTGGATTCTACTCTCAATATTGCCTTTGTCATAGTCTTTGCTGAAATTTTAGATCTACTCACAAGAAGGCACAATATTAGAAAGCTTCTGTACTTTCAACATCACAGAGGGCTGAATTATGACTACCCTAATTCTAGCTTTTTCTTTATTGCTCTCATCAAAATTCTAGAGAGATCTGGGCACGGTTTCTAGCTTTTGAAAGCAACATAGGAGATCTAGCTAGTATCCTGAAAGTGGAAAAGAGGAGGTTTGCTGCTTTTAAGGAGGAATATGAAGGAAAGGAAACAGCCTTACTAGTGGACAGATACAAATTTATGGACCTGTTTCCCTGTTCAAACAGCGAACTTAAAGCTCTTGGATATAAGGTATGTACTTTTCCACTGTCACATCAATTCCTCCCTGCACTCTTATCACGTGTCAAGATGTGCTTCTCTTCATGTTTTTCAAGTTGTATCTGGCTGTGAAACTGAGGTTTTGTTTTGCAACTATGCCAGCTAATGCCAGTGTGAAGAGATTCAGTATCAGCATCATTAACATGGTGGCACAGTGGTTAGCACTGCTGCCTTACAGTGCCAAGGGCCCAGGTTCAATTCCGGCCTCAGGTGACTGTCTGTGTGGAGTTTGCACATTGTCCCTGTGTCCGCGTGGATTTTCTCCAGGTTCTCCGGCTTCCTCCCACAGCCCGAAGATGTGCAGGTTAAATGGGTTGGCTGTACTAAATTGCCCCATAGAATTTCACGATTTGTAGATTAGGGGAATTAGTGGGGTAAATATGTGGGGTTATGGGGATAGGGCGAGAAGTGGGCCTGGGGAAGATGATCTTTTGAAGAGTCAGTGCAAACTTGATGGGCTGAAAGGCAGCCTCTCACGGTAGGGGTTTTATGAAACCTAACTTTTCTTTGGCTCAGTTTCTCAGATTAAACTGCTGAGCCCTCAAAGGAGCTGTTCTGCTGCAAATTTGGATCACTGCAGTTACTTGAGATTATGCAAATCATTTACAGAATCACAGAATGTTACTGCACAGGCCATTCAGCCCATCATGTCTGTACCGGCTTGCCAAATGGGCATCATGATATCATGATTTGGTAACTTTTCCCGGTATCCCTTGCACATTGCTTCTGTTCAAATAGTTGTCTAATCCCCTCTTGAATGCCTCCATTGAACCTACCTCCAGCACACTTCCATGCAGAGCACTGCAGACCTGAACTGAACTCACTATATAAAAGAGTTTATTTTTCACATCACATTTGCGTCATCTTTAGAACAAATCCAAACAATCCTGTATACATTATAGTAAATCAGGCCTTCATTTACTGTAGACCTACCACCAACTAATCATCATAAATGACTGGGTGGAGGTCCAAACTTGAAAAACAAACATGACTGACCAGTCATCAATGGAGTAAGAATGCCATCGCCAAATGGCAAACTTTTCAGGATATTAACAGTAACTGAAAGTGCTGTGAATTACAAAAGACAATTCAACAGATTTCTCATCCTAGATGGCACAGGTGATTAAGTAGGCCTAGCCTGAAGGTAGCTGCCAGGGGGTTGCAGCACTTTACTGTGGGTTTACAGATTTACAGATCTAATTTAAATGTCTGTTACCCTTGCGATGGCAGTAAGAATGGGCAGGTGAATGGGCAAACCCTGAAAGCTTGTGAGTTTACTATCAAATAAATTGGTTGGACTTTAACCTGGTGTTATGAGACTTCTTACTGTGTTTACCCCAGTCCAATGCCGGCATCTCCACATCATGACCCTTGTGATGGAGCAGGGAGGTTGCAATGCTGCAGGGGAGCAGATTTTTAGTTGGGCTGTCCAGTTAAGAGTAAAAGTATGACCCATTATATTTTTGAAATTATGAATGTGTTTGACAGGGTAGATTTCAAGAGAATATTTCCAATTGTGGGGGAATTAAAAACCATAAATTCTATAAGAAAGTAAAAAGAAATTAACAATTAGCATGTGGAACTCATTACCAAAGGAAATGATTGATGTTAATAGCTTAATGCTTTCAGAAGGAAACTAGTCATATTGAGAGAATAAAAAGTCATGATGAGATGAGTTAAATGAGAAACTCATGTGGAGTATAAACATCAGCACAGATTAGCTGGAGCAAATTGACAGTTTTTGTGTTGTATATTCCATGTAAAATATTGAAACTTGACCTAACACATTCAAGTTGAAGTTACTACGGGGAGAGTGGTGGGTAGTCAGGCAAAACAATGATTGCAGTATTCTGAAATCGTCAAAGAAAACAAATATTTGCCTGCTTGCAGGATGTTTCTCGAAACAAGCTGACTGCCATAATCCCAGACCCCATCGTGACTCCTTCAGCTGTAACTGTCATGAAGGATGAGGTCGATCGGAAGCCAGAATACCCAAAACCTGATACAAACCAGATGATACCGTTCCAGCCCAGACATTTAGCACGTAAGTACCTTTTATATTTGCTTTCCGGCAGTGGTAATGGATTTTATCGTAACAAGATATTTGGTCGACGCATAGAATTATTGAGTTCTTTCTAGACTCAGTCACAAGCTGGAGTGTCAATGATGCATTGTTTCTTTAACTTTATTGCAGTAATGCTGTGAGCATTGAAGGAATAGTCATGTTGTTTTTCCTTTGGACAGCTCCCGGCCTCCATCCTGTTCCTGGTGGAGTGTTTCCTGTACCTCCAGCGTCCGTGTTACTTATGAAACTGTTACCACCTCCAACTTGTTTCCAGGTAGGTACAAGGCCCTTTTCCAGTAAACCCCAGCTCAGGTGGAGTCATTTTGACTTGGGTAACAGTGTGAAACTGGAAATATCAGAGCAACAGTTACACACATTGCTGCATTTTCAATTCCATTGTTTACTGTGGGGAGAGATGTAAAAACACAGGATGGGGTAGTGAGGTGTGGGGCTGGGCAATATACGAGTTAAAATAGCTGCCAAGGATCCAGGGATACTCCCCACGCCTTACACTGAGTAATGGCAGTGTTTGCGATCTGAATATTTGTCTTTGTTTCCGAAAGTTGACAAGGCATTTATGGCTGTTTTCATTACCATCACAAACTGTAGGTAGGACCTTCACACTGTCAGATTCTTGCCTTGTGACATTTTTGCAATTGTGTGTTCAGGCTTTATATCTTGCTGGATGCGGTGAGTGCCATGGAGCCTGATGCTACATGAGGTGTAAATCAGTATTCCTCTTCACATATTTCAGATAGCAGATCTTGGTGTTCTAATTTATCCACAAGTGTTTGGAAAAACACAATCCTTTCCGAATCTGTCAACCCACAAAATTCAAACAAGTCAAAAAACACAACCTGAGTGAAATGCATGTGATATTGCCTGGGGAGGGGGCTGCTGGATTACATTGAAAGAGCTGAGTATTATTTCACATGCCCTGTTTCACTCAGAGTACAGAATTTGCAATTTGTCCATCTTGCTGAGGCTAGGCTATATTAGAATGTTGGCTTTAATACTATTTTCTATTTATCTGGAAGCTGGTAACTCATCCTGTCAGTACAGCGGCTTCTCTCAGTCCCCCTCCAGCCGCCATTCTCTGTGTGAAATTCTAGATGATTGTTAACATGCTTTTGGACCTCGTTGGGTCATATACAGGAGAGTCTGGTAATTCCCACCAGCAGGAACAATTGATCAGTAATCAGGAATCCTCAGTGAGATCCCCACCTATTTCTTTCCTCACCCAGATATGGTGATGTCCAGCAGAAATTAATTACCTCCACAAAGGCGAGGGTTCTAACCTACAACTTTTGCCTTCACATTCGTTATTATTTTCTTCTTTGTGGTAACTACAACGTTAATATATTGTGGTGTTAATGGTACAGACAATTTGACCAGTTATTAATGTACAACAACACCAATAATGCCGTTTGCAATATATCACAATATACCAGTGTTATAGAGTTTATAGAGTCAGATTCTCCCTGTCTCTGTAACCTTGCTGAAATCTCTGCACTTCTCCAATTCTGGCCTCTATTTCCCCACAATTATGATGATGAAATACCTGAGGGTGATTTAATATGTTACATGTGTTAAATAAATGTCAGTTTTTGTTGCTGTGGTCATTTATTATTGGAGCATTTGAAGTGTGCATTTTGTGTACAAGGAGAGCAGCAAAGTATCAGGGAACAATGGGGCTGCTGATGGACCTGATCCAGCAGCAGCTTGGGAGTCACTTCCTGACAGTCAGTCTCCACCTTCCTTGCAAGATAGTTCTAGACCAGGTCATTTAAATATCTCAATGCACCCCCTGCCGAACTGCAAACGGGACACCAAGGGTGGAATTTTCCATCCTGCCCACCATGAAAACCATAGCACGTGGGAAAGTTTGGCGGACCATGCAAAGGTCCGTTGACCTGAGGTGGGAATTTCCAGCCTTGGGATAAGCAGGGCCGGAAAATCCCACCCAAGAGTTCCTAAAGGGCCAGAATGTGATGTGCAGCCGCTATTAAGGAACTACTGGTTGGATGTGACATCTCCGGGTTTCTTTTTAAATGCCTTTGAAAGGCAGGTGGAGGTCAACAGAAAAGCGAGGACTATACAAGTGACCCCATTTAAGAAGAGGATTACGCTGGATCAAATTCTCTCCCTTACCCCATTTGACTTCCCCTAAAGCACCTGCTACATCCAGATGTTTTGCGACAGGAGAATGGTTCAACTATTCCAATCAGAGTGTGGGGAGATTTCTAATAAAATATTACCTGGAGTCCTGCCCCTGTCACTGAAACCAGGTCTCCTTCAGGCTCACTGTATTGGGAGCCACCACTTGAAGCGCATCAGGCAACCCTCTTCCCCATTGCATTATCAGCCCCAGCTTTTCACAAAATCACACAGTGCAGACAAGGCAGGTCTGCACCAACATGTAAAAATCACCTAACCTACCTACCTAATCCCATTTACCAGCATTTAGCCATAACCTTGAATGTTATGATGTGCCAAGTGGTCATCCAGGAATTTTTTAAAGGATGTGAGGCAACCCACCTCTACCATGCTCCCAGGCAGCGCATTCTAGACCATTACAACCCTCTGGGTAAAAAAGTCTTTCCTCATATGCCCTCTAAACCTTTTGCCCCCCCCCCCCACCTTTAACCTACGTCCCCTCGTAACTGACCATTCAACTAAGGGGAACAACTGTTCCTCATCCACTATGTCCATGTCCCTCAGAATCTTGTACACCTCGATCAGATTTCTCCTCAGTCTACTCTTCAATTACATATTGGCTCCTGCATATATTTAAAAATGAGAATACATTCTGGTGTTTTGGTGGAACTAGATGCAAATGGGGTGAGTCAGCGTATCATTTATTAAAAACTAAATTAATAATTAAATGCAGTGTATGCAATGATTTGATTTTGGAAATTTCCTTTCCACAGGGGCCATTTGTTCAGGTCGATGAACTAATTGAGGTTTTGCGACGCTGCCGGTTACCGGACAGTAAGTCGTGTTTATTGCTGCATCTTCTAAACAGAGGGGGATGTTTAAAATACACAGAGACATGAAATTGTTCCATGGGATACTCATGCAGTTTTAATACTTTCTCCTGAAATTGTCTTGCTTGTTCGAATATTTTTTCAATTAGTGCAAATATTTAAAATAAATAGATTAATTAATGTCTTTGGAGAGGAATTTCAAACTAGTCAAGTGTCTTTGAACCAACAAAATGTAATTCTTACAGTTTAATTCCAAGACCTTTACATCCTTTTAAAAATTAAATCGTTGTGGGTGGAGATTAGGAACAGCAAAGGGAGGAAGACGCTGGTGGGTGTCGTCTATAGGCCCCCGAATAATGATCTGGAGGTGGGGCGGGCTGTTAACGCGCAAATAAGTGCGGTGTGCAGGAATGGGACGGCCGTAGTTATGGGGGATTTCAATCTGCATATTGATTGGTCGAACCATGTTGGACGCGGTGGGCTCGAGGAGGAGTTCTTGGAATGCTGCCGGGATAGTTTCCTGGAACAGTGCGTGTTGGAACCGACGAGGGAGCGAGCTATCTTGGATCTCGTGCTATGTAATGAGGCGGGTAGAATTAGGGACCTTGCGGTGAAGGATCCTCTTGGGGAGAGTGATCATTGTATGGTGGAGTTTCTGGTGCAGATGGAGGAGGAGAAAGTGGGTTCCCAGACACGCGTACTTTGATTGAATAGAGGGGAGTACGGTAGGATGAGAGAAGAATTGGCGAATGTTGACTGGGGGAGCGCGTTGGAGGGAGGGTCTGCTGAGGAGCAGTGGAGGATCTTTAAGGAGATCTTTCTTGGTGCTCAGCGGAAATTTATTCCGATGTCAAAAAGGACCGTAGGAGGAGAGGTAATAAGCCGTGGATAACGAAGGAGGTGAAGGAAAGTGTTAAATTAAAAGCGGAGGAATTTAGAGTAGCTAAGAGTAGTGGGCGAGAAGAGGATTGGGAGAGGTTTAAATGTCAACAAAGATTGACAAAGAAGTTGATAAAGAAGGGTAGGAGAAACTATGAAGCTGGGCTAACGCTTAATATAAAAAAGGATAGCAAGAGTTTTTATAAATATATAAAAAGGAAGAGGCTGGCTAGGGTGAACGTTGGTCCTTTAGAGGATGAGAAAGGGGACCTAGTGGTAGGGGATGGGGATATGGCTAAGGTATTGAATAACTTTTTTGTTTCTGTCTTCACGGAGGAGGACGTGAATAATTTGCCGGGTGTTAGTGATGGAAAGGTGGTAGGACTGGAGGGTCTTAATGACATTACTGTTACTAGAGAGGCGGTGCTCGACAGACTGGAGGGGCTGATTGTGGACAAGTCCCCAGGACCAGATGGAATGCATCCGAGGGTTCTGAAATGGCGGAGGTGATAGTGGATGCCTTGGTGGTTATTTTCCAGATGTCGCTGGATTCCGGGGAAGTGCCGGAAGATTGGAAAACGGCTAATGTTACGCCATTGTTTAAGAAGGGTGCCAGGCAAAAGGCGGGGAATTATAGGCCGGTTAGTTTAACGTCTGTGGTAGGTAAAATGTTAGAATCCGTCATTAAGGAGGAAATTGCGAGGCATCTTGAAGGGAATTGCTTGATAGAGCAGACGCAGCACGGTTTCATTAAAGGGAAGTCATGTCTGACAAATTTACTGGAGTTCTATGAGGATGTGTCTAGGGCGGTGGATAGAGGAGAGCCGGTGGATGTGGTCTTTCTGGATTTTCAGAAGGCGTTTGACAAAGTACCTCACAAGAGGTTATTGCAGAAGGTCGAGGGACATGGAGTTGGGGGTAGGGTGTTAGCGTGGATAGAGGATTGGTTGTCAAATAGGAGGCAGAGAGTGGGGGTCAACGGGTGCTATTCGGATTGGCGGATGGTGACTAGTGGAGTGCCCCAGGGGTCGGTGCTGGGGCCTCAGCTTTTTACCATTTATATAGATGATCTGGAGGAGGGAACCAAGTGTAGAGTGTCGAAATTTGCTGATGACACCAAGATTGGGGGAACGGCAAATTGTGCGGAGGGTGTGGAGAGTCTGCAGAAGGATCTAGATAGGCTGGGCGAATGGGCCAGGAAATGGCAAATGGAATTTAATGTTGGCAAGTGTGAGGTGGTCCACTTTGGTAGGAAGAATGGTAGGAAGGACTATTACTTACGGGGCGAAAAACTGCAGCAGGCGACGGTGCAGAGGGACCTCGGGGTCCTTGTGCATGAGTCGCAAAAACCCAGCTTGCAGGTGCAGCAGGTGGTCAGGAAGGCGAATGGGATGCTGGCCTTCATAGCGAGGGGGATTGAATATAAAAGTAGGGAGGTCTTGCTGCAGCTGTATAGGGCATTGGTGAGGCTGCAGCTGGAGTACTGTGTGCAGTTTTGGGCGCCGCACCTGCGCAAAGATATTTTGGCCTTGGAGGGAGTGCAGAGGAGGTTTACTAGGCTGATACCAGAGTTGAGGGGGTTGAGCTATGAGGAGAGGCTGAATAAACTAGGCTTGTACTCGTTAGAGTTTAGAAGAATGAGGGGAGATCTCATTGAGACGTATAAGATGATGAATGGGATGGATAGGATAGAGGTGGAGAGACTCTTCCCGCTGAAAAAAGACAGTAGGACTAGGGGGCACAGCCTCAAGATAAAGGGGGGGGGCGGTTTAGAACAGAGTTGAGGAGGAACTTCTTCACTCAAAGGGTGGTGAATCTCTGGAATTCTCTGCCCGTTGAAGTGGTGGAGGCTGCCTCGCTAAATATTTTTAAGACGCGGGTTGATGGGTTTTTGATAAGAGAGGGGATTAAGGGTTATGGGGAGAGGGCGGGAAAGTGGAACTGAGCCACGACAGATCAGCCATGATCTTATTGAATGGCGGGGCAGGCTCGAAGGGCTAGATGGCCTACTCCTGCTCCTATTTCTTATGTTCTTATGTTCAATGTGATTAAAAAAAATGCTTCTCAAAAGAATTGTTTATTATAAAAATTGTGCACAGATGTGAACTAAAAGCCCACTTAACTGATCATATTTAAACATATTCTGAATTAATGAAAGTGAAAAATATTAGCACAAATCAGTTTAGATTCAACTTATTGGGAGTCTTTTTCCCTCCTCTTACCTGTGTTGGACAGAATTGTTAGGAAATAAACTAGCTACAATTAGTCTCAAAACCTTCTGTTTTCATACCTTTTTATCAAATTCATTGGCTGGGATCTTGTCACCATTCATGCCATTCCTGCAGCAGTGAACGGAGATTTAATTGAGCAGAAGCGTGGCACGAACAGCCAGTAAGATCATATCCATTAGATTGTATTATTTCGAAGCATTTATATAAAATAAACATGTCCAGGGTGCCCCTGGAATTAGTTTACCCCACATTACTCTTCCTTCAGTTTCCTTTGCTCTGCCAGAGTATCATTTGCAATAGCTTGTCTTCCCTCTCCCAGTCCATTACATGTTCCCCCAAAGATCTATCCTTGCCCCCTTCAATTTCGCATTTTGGGTGACATCACCCAAAAATACTATCCACTTTCAGAAACACACTAATGACATGCAACTCTGCACTATCCACTGTTATTAAATTGTAACTCTGCTTATCTGACATCCTGGCAAGACTGAAGCCAGTATCTTCAATTCCTGATCTTCATTCTCTCCATTCCCTACCCACTCAGTCCTTCTCTGTGGCAACTGCCTGAGACTGAGTCAAACTGTTCTTAATCTTGGTGTCATATTTAACCTCAAGATGAATTTCTGACCACTTCCAACCACATGTCTGCACCATTATGAAGACCACCTATTTACCTCTGTAATGCCCAACTTTGCTTTGGCCTCAGTTTATCTCATTCACAAACTCTCATTCACACTATTGTTGCCTCTAGTTTTGACTATTCTAAAGCAGTCCCAGCTAACGTTGCACATTTTAAGCCTGGATAAGATTCGGTGCAGACTCAATGAGCCAAATGGCCTCCTTAACCGTAGGGATTCTATGATTTTATCTGCCATAGACTTTGGGTCATTCTGCTGCCTACGTCCTTAATTCTTAAATCATCCCTATGCTCAACGACCCACGTTGTTTTCTTGTAAAGCGACACCTTGATTTTATTATTTTAATCTTCGTCTTCAGATCACTGTGTGGTCTCTCCCTTTCTTTTCTCTGTAATCTCCTGCAGCTATGATGTGGATGTGCTGGTGTTGGACTGGGGTAAACACAGTAAAAAGTCTGACAACACCAGGTTTTAGTCCAACCGATTTATTTGATAGTAAACTCACAAGCTTTCGAGGGGACTCCCTCTTCGTCAAGTGAACTCTCCATTCACTTGACGAAGAGGGAGTCCCCTCGAAAGCTTGTGAGTTTACTATCAAATAAATCGGTTGGACTAAAACCTGGTGTTGTCAGACTTTTTACTGTATCTCCTGCAGCCCCAAGCCTGGCAACGATATCTACGCTCATGTAATGCTGTACTTCCCTCCCTAAATCTATTCCCTCTCCTTCCTTTAAGAAGCTTTTAACCATTTGTCCTCACACCTTATGTTGCTTGGTATCTAATTTTGCTTTATAACATTACTGTGAAGTGCCTTGGGCCATGTTATTAAGTTAAAGACACTATGCAAGTTGTTGCTGCATTATATAGTGTGCAGTGAGGGAGATTAAAGGAGGTACTTGTGACTGAAACCACTGGCAGACTTGGACTGAAAAACAACTAATTGCCGTTACTTCACGCTAAAACATTGCAGATACACAACTCAATTGTAGAGGAAACTTGGCAACTCGTAATGAAATATCACAAGGTGTTTCACAGGAATGTTATAAAACAAAATTTAACACTTGTCATACTTTTAGTTCACAGGATGTAAGAGCTGCCAGCAAAGTGAGCAGCCATTTCTCATCCCTAATTGCCCTTGAGAAAGGGGGTAGTGGTGAGCTGCCTTCTCGACCTCCTGCAGTCCAAAAGGATGCTGGGAAGGGAGTTCCACTGTTGATGAAGGAAGCGTCAGAAGTCCCAGTCAAATTGGTGCATGACTTGGGGTGCTGGTGTTCCCATGCACCCGTGGTTACAGGAACCATGCGGTATCTTCTCTTTTGGAGTACATGAATGTAGCATGTAGAATTTTAGTAGAATACTTATAAATTTCTCATGCCACAAACTTGGAATAGAACGTGTCTGTTGAGGGTCCATTCATAGGAAATTAATCTTTTGCTTGGTAGTGCAGGGAAAGATTAGCTAAGACGTATGATAGTAGCTCTGGCCAGCGGTATGGTACCTGAGGCAATACATGTAAACACAGCTTATCTGTTGGGTGTGTATATTAGAAACTGCAGGTTCCTGCCAAAAAGGAAATGCATGTAATGATGGTGGCTTTCCCACCTATTGCAAAGTATGGGTTTATTAAACTCTGCAATTTACTTTTCCAGCTGTTGAACAGGCTATTGAGCTGATAACTGGAGGCCAGCCCGAAACAGTGATTGAAGGAAATGGACCTATAGAAAATGATGCTGTGATGAAAAAGCCCCTGAAGAGGGCAGCCAATGAGGACTCTGATGAAGAGGAGGAGAAAGGAGCTGTGGCACCTCCTGTACATGACATTTACAGAGCACGTCAACAGAAACGAGTCCGATAAACACACCCATTACAGACTGCTTTGGTGTTTTGAAGGAACTGAATGTCATTCTTAAAATATCGAGACAGAGCTACATCTTCTTCACTTGCCTGTGGAAATGAGACTGTGCTTTCACTGTTGTGCCTCATTCGAATCAGTTTGGCTCATTTGGATGGGAAAAAAAGATGGATAATACCTTGTTTCCTCTCTACGCAAAATGTCATTGTTTTCAACAGGCTCTTGTTTGAGCAGAATAGAAATAAGTTTTGGTCTTGGCCGGGCGTAGAGATTGTGCGTGTGCACATACTGCGTTAACATTTCAACTGCGATCCATGCAAGTCTGCTATTCAGATGCAACTTGTGAATCTTTGTGATTTTGTTTTATTTGTCAGTTTCATTTTTTTAAAAAGTGGATGGTGCAAATGAGGGGAAGTATTTTAATACCCACAGCTAAAATGCCACAGTCCTGTTGTGTCACGTGGTTTCCTGCCAAGTCTCATTTTACTATTATTTATGGCAATCTGTTTCCTTTTGTAATTTGACAGCCTGAACACAATCTTTGTAATAAAGTGATAAAATACATTTAAGCTCAGATCTTTATTTGTGTGTATACACAGTCTTCCATTCTGCTGCAATGTGCAATTTCCAGCTGTCAACACTGTCACATGCTGTACGTTATATTCTGTGGTAAAAAAATTAAGATGCACAGCCTTGCATATATGACAAGTTTGAATTTAATCAAGTAGGACTTTTTTTTCTAACTTTTATAAAGTTTTTTTTTAGTTGTCTAGTAGGATAGGGAGAGAAAGCTGACCTCAATCCACTCCATCCACACAGGCTCTATCCAGTTGGCATCAGTGGATAACAAGTAGGAATAGGATAGCTGGCTCTTGTCCTTTCCTGACCCAAGGACTTTCCTCTGGGGTATAATCACCAGTTCTACAACTGATACAGAATATTGAATACCATGTTATCCATAATAAAAAAAACAACTACTGACACCAGGTGAACCTGTTTATTACATCAGGATACATAGGTTTGACTTTTTTTGCTTAAATACTACACATTATCACTATTTATTGTTGTAGTGCAAACTTCTGGAAATAAGCAGCCATAAAACATTATGCACCATCCTTCAAATCGTTCTACAAAATAGGTTACCAGTGTTTACACTGGCAAAGTGGCACTTGTCACTTCCACAGCTGCCTTCTGCTACAACACACGCAAACATAATGCTAATGAGTGCAACATAATACTGCAACATAGCCAGCAGCAGGGAAAGCACTGAGGGTTTATGACGATTGTGATGCAACTAATGCTTTCACTTCTCATGCTGGCATTCCTTAATTTAACACACTCACTATGCATGAAAGCAAAATTCATACATTTTCTTCTCATTCTTAACTTTTCATAACTTTTCTACTGTAGTCTCAATATTTTGGTGACTTGTTGAAATGTATAAGTATTAGGAAATGGTTGGGCATTGATTTTCTTTTTTAAGACAAGTATATAAATTGCACTACAACAAAAGGAAAACACAGTAAAATCTCCACAGACTGAAGGAACAAATTTAAGTTGGTTTGAAGTCAAAGGTGAATCTCCACTGACACTTCCAAGTCAAGGTGCTGTTTGATTTTTCTCTCTCCACCTGCTCTCACCTAACTGTCCATCTTCTGGTCGCTCACATGTCCATTCCGAGCGCTCCACCCCCCCCTTCCCCATCAACCCTCACTTTCCTATCTTGCCCCAATCCTTCCCCTAGCCACCTCTGCTGTCTCTTCATCAACTACCACTGTAAAGGTCATTCCTATTTCTAGGATCTTATTCTATGCAATATATTTAACAGCACAGTGCAAAGCAATATATTCAAGACTTCTGAGGCATGATAAATGTAATTTTTTTTAACCTTCACCCAAGGAAATACTGTTGTGGGCCTTCAATAAATTAGTCTTGGCTTAACAAGAAATGTGCAACTTCAGAGTAATCTATGAAGTGTGATCTGAAACCAGGATTTGTTTATACTCAGGTAGGTTCTTCAGCTGGGCACCTGTACCACTCTGATTTGCAGTCTCTTAAACCAAAGTTGTCATCCTGGACAACAGGCCTAGCTTCTCACATCGAGGATAGTAGCTTTCTGTGAGGGCTACAGCTTAAAGTTCATTTATAAAAAAACACACCACAAACTACTATGAGGAGGAACTACCCTTCCCGGGTTTTCAATAAATAGCAATGCTTCTGAAATGGGATTTGTGCCCAAAGGTTGTATGTAGGGCATCTCCCCACCCCACCCCATCCCTGCTTCTGCCATATATAAGCATTGACCAAGAGGAGCAGTGGGTCACTGCAGGCAAGGAAAGGGGAGTAGCACCTGACCTTCATGTCATTAGTTGACAGTAAGCAATCAACACCAGCTAATGCCAAGGATTGTTCCATATTTTAGTTACCTGGCACTAACAGGAATTTCACCAATATTGATTGGTGGTGTGGAAGTCTATTGTCAAATAGAAACAATTGGTGTCGACAAAAGTCCCACCAGGCAGCACTCTTTGCACTGAGGAGCAACTCCACACATTCAGCCTTAAATAACAAGTATTTAAGTGGTGGGGGAGATGGTAATGTAGTGTTAATTTCATTGGACTAATAATCCAGAGGCTCAAACTCAGAACATGGGTTCAAATTCCATCATGGAAGCTGCCAGAATTTAAATTTCAGTAACTGTGATCATTAAACTATCACTTATTGTTGTAAAATCCCATCTGGTTCACTAACGTGCTCTTTGCTGTCCTTTGGTCACAATAATAAGGCAGATTATTATTTGAATGGGTGCAAATTGAGAGAGGTGGATACTCAGCAACACCTTGGTGTCTTCATGCATCAGTCGCTGAAAGTAAGCATACAGGCACAGCAGGCAATAAAGGCGGCAAATGGTATGTTGACCTTCATAGCGAGAGGATTTGAGTATAGGAATTGCGATGTTTTCCTGCAATTATATAGGGCATTGGTGAGGCAACACCAAGACTATTATGTGAAGTTTTGGTGTCCTTATCTGAGAAAGGATGTTCTCGCTATAGAGGGAGTGCAGAGAAGATTTACCAGGCTGATTCCTGGGATGGCTGGTCTGACATATCAGGAGAGATCAAGTTGATTAGGATTGTACTCAATGGAGTTTAGTAGAGTGAGAAGGGATCTCATAGAAACTTACAAAATTCTAACAGGGTTAGACAGGGTGGATTCAGAAAAAATGTTCCTGATGGTGGGGGAGTCCAGAACTAAGGATCATAGTTTGACGATAAGGAGTAAACCTTTTAGAACTGAGGTGAGGAGAAATTTCTTCACCCAGAAGATGGGGAATGTGTGGAATTCACTATCACAGAAAGTAGTTGAGGCCAAAATATTGTGTGATTTCAAAAAGAAATTAGATATAGCTCTTGATGCTAAAGGGATCAAGGAATACGAGGGAAGGTGGGATCAGGATATTGAATTTGATGATCAGCCATGATCAAAATGAATGGCAGAGCAGGCTTGAACAGCCAAATGGCCTACTCCTGCTTCTAGTTTCTACGTATCAGTCTGGTCTACATGTGACTCCAGACTCATATGCGATTGACTCTTACCTGCTCCCTGAACTGGTGTAGTTAGGACTATTATGGATGAGCATCAAATGTTGGCTTTGCCAGCAACACTCGCATCCTATGAAGAATAAAAAAGTAAACCATCCCAAGGTGCTTCACAGAGGACTTATCAAAGAAATTTTGCCACAAAACCACATAGGGAAATATTAGGGCAAAGGATCAAAAATAAATTTTAAGGGGCATCTTAAAGGACTAAGGAAAGATAGAGAGATGGACAGGGTGAGGGAAGGAATTCCAGTGCTAAGGGCCTCAGCAGCCGGAAACAGTCAACAATGAGAATTGGAAGAATGCTGATTATCTTGGAGACTGTTGGAGAAAGTTACAGAGATGGGGATTGGGAGACGCCACGGTGGGGGGGAGGGGGGATCTGAAATCAAGGACGAGATTTTTCAAGTTTGGCATTGCCTAATTGGGAGTCTGCAAGCATAGAGGTGAAGAAGGAAATTGACTTGAAACAGGTTAGGATCGAGGCAGTGGAGTTTGGATAAGTTTAGGTTTATGGAGGGTGGAGGGTGGAAGCTGGAAGGCCTGCTAGGAATAGTCAAATCTAGGGGTACCAAAGGCTTGTGATGGCTTCAGAAGCACGTCGGTTGGTTACTGCAGTTTGTAAAGTAGCCTTTAGATTTTAAAATCAGTCCCAGTGATTGTGGTCTTAAAATGTTTTTAATTGCATCAAAATATCCTTTTGAGGAGTAAATAAATGTAACCACTAATTATATTTATCAGAAACTATATTAAAAAAACTGCACTTGGCATCTAATATCTGTTCAAGTGGCTCTATTGATTGGGTTTTTATTTGTGAGTGAGAAAGCTCATTTTACAGTGGGGTCCAGAATTAGTAAATCTACAAATACAGGATGAAATGTTTTCCTGACTTTAGAAGAAGCAGTGGTCTTAATATTGAATCACATCCTTTCTAATTTACAGAAATTTGAAGGGACAAATGCCTTTGCACCCTACCACCTTAGAGGCAAGGTCATTCTTCATCAGTGCCCACTCCTCAACCAGCTTGACCCTTTCTCAGATGTGTGGAGGTTGATACAAATAAAAGGACATTGTTGGTTAAACGTGCAATGTTTCTATCTCGATGATAGTTGCTCCTCCTCATTTGGCTCAGACGGCTCCAGGCCATTCTTTTTGAGCACTTTAGTCAAGATTGTGTCATAATAAGGACTGAAGACTAACTTGTTATAGTTTACAAGGTGAAGAAATTTGACGGTTATTTCTTCCAACTCGCTTCTAACAGGGCCAAGTCCTCCAGGGATTGCAACTGATTTTGGATTGCTTGACGCAAGATGCATCTTCAGGAACGTCTGGATGCGTACATCTGCCAAAGAAATACACAACTGAAAACAGCATATTTATAATAATGGCGACTGATACTAGATTTAATGGTAAAAGTCTCTTGGAAAAAGAATATAAATTAAAATGGAGCAATCAGATTATTATGCTGCTGATAACAAGGTACTTATTAAATTTGTCCGTGTCAACATGGAGACCAGGAAAGGTACAAAAGCTTTAGCTGTAAATATATTTTCATGCTATTGTTGATGGTGGATTTGGTATCTTTGGAATCACCTGTACCCTCTGATTAAAAGCAACTTTATAAAGAAACATGTTGATTATTCACTAACTTGATGGAACAAAAATTCAAAACTACTCTTAAATAGTTCTAGAATTGGTTTCAAAAAAATATGAAGTGCTTCCCCCAATTTGACAGGACAGCCACATGACATTAATAGTACAGGTAAGAATGTGGAATTCACTACATGAATTGATTGAGGTGATTAATGTAAAAATGCATTTAAATAGAAGCTAGAAAAGTATCTAAGGGAGAAGAGAATAGAAGGAGTTGTTGATTGGGAGAGGTGAAATTAATGACAGCCTCATGTGAAAGGTAAACGTCAGTGTAGACCTGTTTGGCTGAATGCATTGAATACATTGGTTTGTTTGTTTACATTGGCCGCAGCTGGAGTACTGTGTGCAGTTTTGGGCGCCGTACTTACGCAAGGATATTTTGGCCTTGGAGGGAGTGCAGAGGAGGTTTACTAGGCTGATGCCAGAGTTGGGGGGGTTGAGCTATGAGGAGAGGCTGAATAAATTAGGCTTGTACTCGTTAGAGTTTAGAAGAATGAGGGGAGATCTCATTGAGATGTATAAGATGATGAATGGGATGGATAGGATAGAGGTGGAGAGACTCTTCCCGCTCAGAAAGGATAGTAGGACTAGGGGGCACAGCCTCAAGATAAAGGGGGGGGTGGTTTAGAACAGAGTTGAGGAGGAACTTCTTCACTCAAAGGGTGGTGAATCTCTGGAATTCTCTGCCCGTTGAAGTGGTGGAGGCTACCTCGCTAAATATTTTTAAGACGCGGGTTGATGGGTTTTTGATAAGAGAGGGGATTAAGGGTTATGGGGAGAGGGCGGGAATGTGGAACTGAGCCATGACAGATTAGCCATGATCTTATTGAATGGCGGGGCAGGCTCGAAGGGCTAGATGGCCTACTCCTGCTCCTATTTCTTATGTTCTTATGTTTATGTTCTTATGTTTCTGTGCAACGTACTGAGGTTGTACAGCTGGAATATCTCAATGTTTCACCCATCAGTGCATTCTAAGTTAGCAACCTCTGCCTTGGCAGTGAGGTTTAACTTGAATCTCTGGATTAGGGAGAGGGAAAATCAGCTAGCATATGGATTTCTTCAAGTATTCATCCAATTCCTTTTTGAAAGTTACTAAGAATCCAGGTCTTAGGCAGTGTGTTCCCAATCATAACAACTCACTGTGTAAAATTCTCCTTATCTCCATCCTGGTTCATTTGCCAGTTAGCTTAAATTGGTTATCAATTCCCTTGCCAGTGAAAATAGTTTCTTCCCATTTATTCTATCTACCCTCAAGTTAAACACCTCTACTAAACCTTAACTTTCTTCACTCTAAGCAGAATAATCCCAGTTTCTCTAGTCTCTCCACACAATTCAATTCCTTCATCCCTGCTTCCATTCCAGCAAATCTCTCCTCCACCTGTGATATCATGCCTGAACTGTGGGGCCTAGAATTACTGCAGCTGAGATCTAACCAGAGATTTATAAAGGTTTAGCATAGCTTTCTTGCTTTTGGACTCTATTCCAATTATAAAGCCAATGATCTCTTATGCATTTTAGCAGCCTTATCCAACATATCATGCCAACTTCAAGGATTTGTTTACATACATGGCAAGGTGGCACAGTGGTTAGCACTGCTGCCTTACAACGCCAGGGACCCAGGTTCAATTCCAGTCTTGGGTGACTGTATGGCGTTTACACGCTCTCCCCATGTCTGCGTGTGGTTCCTCTGGGTGCTCCAGTTTCCTTCCACAGTCCAAAGATGTGAAATTTAGGTGGATTGGCTGTGGTAAATTGCCCCTTAGTGTCCCAAAATGTGTAGCTTAGATGGGTTAGTCATGGCAAACATGTGGGATTGGAGTGGGGAGCGGGCCTAAGTAAAATACGCGGTCAGAGATTCAGGGCAGATTAGATGGTTGCATGGCCTCCTTTTGCACTGTAGGGATTCTATGATACATCCCTAAGTTTTAGTATTCCTGCACCTCCTTTGAAATTGAACATTTACTTTAAGAGGCGTACTCCATTAAAAAAGGAACTTATGCAATGTGATAATATATAAATAAAGAGGCTAGACTTTAATTAAAATTGAAGAAAAGTATCCATAAGTGTAAGAGAAACAATGGAAGATAAAGTGCAATGTGATAAAAAATAGACAGTTCATTTATGCCACTCTTAGCAATTCAGTAGTATTGAGAAAAAAAAAACAAAGAACATCTACAGGAATAGCAAACTATTTTACAAATATAAAAGAAAAAATAATTGTTAAAAGCAATGTGGGCCATGGACAAGAAGCATAGTTAATGTGTAAATGGTGATCAAATGTGTTTAGTAAATGTTTTCCATCAGCCTTCATTGAGGAGAAAGATAGCAAGAGAGAGTTGAGAGATAGTCTGATGGATAAAAGGAACATTTTTGATAAGCAAGTCTGAAAAAAAGACCAGCACCAGGGTCCATGGCAAACATCTGAGGATCCTGAGGGGAACCAGGCCCTAAAGGCTCCATTTCAGGGTTCCACCTGACTGTCAATGTGTGTCAAAGGGCTGGGGTAAGAGTTAAGAGCTAGTTCAGGTCATTCTCAATCAACAAAGTATCTGTAGCAGGAAAATCTAATTTAATAGTCTATTATAAATATTGAAATTACCAGCTATCTAAATAAAAGGAAAATAGCCTGAAGGAGCCGCTGAGATTTTAAACAGGGTCAATATTCTGAATCTTTGCTCAAATTTAATCTAAGGTGGGTATATTAGACTCTATTGAAATCTATACTCTGCAGATTAAATGTCTGTATACAGTACGTAAAAGGGTAGATCGGGGTAATTGGGTTTAATGGGCCAAATAGCCCTTCTCCCAGTTTTCTGTTCTTGGTAATATCATTTAATGAGAGAAAAAGAAGTGTAAACATTTAATGTAAAAATAAAACCTGCCTGGCATTTTGAACTTTTAAATAGGAGAATGAACCCCTCCCACCATCGCTGTACTTCGGAGAAGATAAAACAAACACCGTGAAGTACATTCCAATCTCTGATGCCACTTTCACTCTTATTATGAACAAAACAAGAAGCCACTTTGTAGCTCTGTATCGCAATGTTCTCATAGGTACAGGCATGCCTAGCTCATTTGGTCCCTACTGCTGAGATTAAGTCAGCTAGCAGGTTTAACAGGGCTAGTTTACAACTATTGCTAAACATCAACCAGTCCAGACAACAAGATGTAAATTCATTACCACTGTATATTTTGAAGTACAATATTATCTTACCTATCAGTTTGCGAACAGAGTTATCCGAACTAGATATTGCCTGGATTTGACCTTTTAACACTGTCTCTTTCTCAGTGGTTAACTGTGAAAAACCATGTTGAGATAAGCAGTTATTTATTTCCACACAGATCTGCTCGCTCATACTGATCATTGCTTCAGCAAGATGAAAGGAGCTGTAAATACAATAAAGATTTGTAATAAAACATTAACACCGATTTACTACTCAATTCTTTTGCTATTCATCCAGTAAAATAGTTTATTTTTAATTTATTCTTTAGTTTATAAACTTTAGTTTATTCAAAGAGGATAAGCATTCCTAATACTAGTTACAGTCTCTGGTGGAGTTGAAAATAGTTTTCATTCTTAATATTGCCAAATTGAATTCTCATTGATAACACAGGAGAGGAAAGGAGAGGAGCAGAGAGACAGCAGGCAGGGAGGGGGAAGAGAGAAAAGGAGAGGAGAAAGAGAGGAAAGGGGAGGGAGAGACAGAAAAGGAAAGGGGAGGGGGAAGAGAGGAATAGGGGAGGGAGAGAGAGGAAAGGAGAAGGAGAGGAGAGAAATATATTAAAAACCTAATTGAAATACTAAATTTTTTGGCAAAAGTTATAGTTACAAAATGGGACAGAATGTTGAATCTGTATAGAATCATAGCAAAATTTTTGAGAAAAGGAGAAGATGCCCCTGTCTGCATCAACAGGGGCAAAGTAGCAAGGGTCAAGAGCATCAAGTTTTGGTTGTCCCGATCACCAACACCCTGTCCTGGTCCCCCCACGCCAACACTATAGTCAAGAAAGCCCACTAACATCTCTACTTTCTCAGAAGACTAAGGAAATTTGGCATGACAGCTACAACTCTCACCAACTTTTATATAGAAAACATTCTTTCTGGTTATACCACAGCTTGGTATGGCTCCTGCTCTGCCCAAGACTGCAAGAAAGTACAAAACGGTTGTGAATGAAGCCCAATCTGTCACGCAAGCCAGCCTCTTATCCATTGACTCTGTCTACACTTCCTGCTGCCTCGGCAAAACAGCCAGCATAATTAAGGACCCCACAAACCCTGAACATTCTCTCTTCCATCTTCTTCCGTCGGGAAAAAGATACAAATGTCTGAGGTCACATACTAACCGATTCAAGAACAGCTTCTTCCCCGGTGCTGACAGACTTTTGAATGGACTTACCTTGCAGTAAGTTGATCTTTTCTATCCTAACTATGACTGTAACATTACTTTCTGCACTCTCTCATATCTTCTCTATGAACAGTATACTTTGTCTGTATAGTGTGCAAGAAACAATACTTTTCACTGTATGTTAATACATGTGACAACAATAAATCAAATCAGATCAAAGCTGCTGTCTTGCGGTACATCAGGACAGACACAAGTTGTATCCCGCAGTTCCAGTCTCTCCCACAGGGGCATCCACTCTGTCAAGTTCTCAAGATTTTATATGTTCCAATTATATGTTCTCAACTTTCTGAACTCCAACGGTTGCAGCTCCAGCCTGTTTAACTTTTCCCCATAAGATAGCCTTCCCATCCCCAAGTATCAGTTGAACAAATCGTCTTTAAGCTGCTTCTAATGCATTTATATCCTTTTTTTAATAAGGAGACCAAAATTATACACAGTATTCTAGGTATGGTCTCAACAACACCCTGTACAATTGTAGCAAAACATTCCTACTTTTATATTCAATTCTCCTTGCAATCAATAAAAGCATAGGGGCAATAGCTCTTGGATGCATTCAGCATGGTAATGCCTCGAGCAATCAGACCTGACTTGCTAATCAGTCAGTAGCTCCTTTTCTCTTGCAGCATAAACTATTGGCTGGAATGTTTTGGCTGTTCACACTGGCAGGATCTTCTGTTCCCGCTGATGACACAGCCCTGCCTCAAAATTCCCGGCAGCTTTAGGCGAATTTAATGGGAAATCCCATGGAAAACAGCAGGACCAGGAGACCCTGCAGCTGGGGAATAATGTGCTGCCTTTCACCCCTGAAACACGCTGTAGGGTGGCCAGAAAATCCCCCCGCATTGTTCCTTTGAATGTGACATTGATGGGTCGGTCCTGATGAGTGAAAGATGAGGAGAGCTTTGATAACATGTCTCTTTTCTCTGCACTACAAAATGACTGTTTAAATAACAGATATACGAAAAAAGAGGCTGCTTTAGTTAGTGGCTTGTGCTACCAAATAAACCTGTTGGACTTTAACCTGGTGTTGTGAGCCTTCTTACTGTTTTAGTTATAACAAGGGAAATCTACAGAACAATAATAAATGCAAAATACATGGATGCTGGAAAGCTGAAATTAAAACAAAAAATTCTGACAGCATAGAACATAGAAAAACTGCAGCACAAACAGGTCATCCGGCCCACAAGCTGTGCCAAACATATCCCTATCTACTAGGCTTACCTATAACCCTCTATCTTACTAAGTCCCGCGTACTTATTCCAAAAGTCTCTTAAAAGACCCTATCAAATCTGCCTCCACCACCACCGCCAGCAGCTGATTCCACGCACCCACCACCCTCTGAGTGAAAAACTTACCCCGACATCTCCTCTGTATCTACTCCCCAGCACCCTAAATCTGTGTCCTCTTGTGGCAGCCATTTCAGCCCTGGGAAAAAGCCTCTGAGAATCCACACGATCAATACCTCTCAACATCTTATACACTTCTATCAGGTCACCTCTCATCCTTCGTCTCTCTCCAAGGGGAAAAGATCGAGTTCTCCCAACCTAGCCTCATTCGGCATGCCACCGAATTCCAGGCAACATCCTTGTAAATCTTCTCTGCACCCTTTCTATGGCTTCCACATCCTTCCTGTAATGAGGCAACCAGAACTGAGCACAGTACTCCAAGTGGGTTTGACCAGGGTCTTATACAGCTGCAGCATTATCTCCTGACTCCTAAACTCAATTCCTCGATTGATGAAGGCCAATACACCATATGCCTTCTTAAGCACATCCTCTGCCTACGAAGCTAACCAGCATCTGTGGAGAGAGAACAATTTTTGAGTCCAGATGACTCTACTGCATCTTGGAAGAACTTTTTCAGATTCTATTGTTGTTTTAGGTTTATAGAGTGGTTTAATAGAAGTGTAAAAAATTATAAAGGCTTGGGACAGTGTGGACATAAACAGACTGTTTCAGGTATTTGAGGGGAAATATATCTAAAGTTACAAGTGTAAAATAAAGAGCAAGAAAATAACTTTTGTTACAGAGAATAAACTCCATTGCCAAATATAATTTAACAATTAGTGACTGAAGTGGAGATAGCATCAATGTTTAATATTCGGTTAGATAAGTTGGTAAGGGAAAGTATTTTTAAGCTTAAGTTTATATGTTTATTTATTAGTCTCTCACATAGGTTTACATTAACACTGCAATAAAGTTGCTGTGAAAATACCCAAGTTGCCACACTCCAGTGCCTGTTTGGGTACACTGAGGGAGAATTTAGCATGGCCAATGCACCTAACCAGCACGTATTTAAACACTTAAAGGAACTAAAAAGTTATGTGGGATTAGGGCTACGGTGTGTGTACAAGATAAACATAAATTCTGACTAGATGGGCTGAACAGCCTGTGTCAGTCTCTTATTTTCAATGCATTATATAGCAGGGGCATTACTATTTTAAAATAATTTAGGAAGTGGAGTAATAAATAGCTGTTTGTGGCCCACAATAGAGCACTTACTGTGAATGCATGTCTGTCAATAAGACTTTAATAATCCTCTTCAATCTATCCAGAAATCCTGATAACCCTGAAATGGCTGCACCTGTCATGTTGTATATAACTAGCAGGACAGCCGCTGTAATGGTCAGTTGATTCAATTCTCGTTGCATCTCCTGGAAACGGGATTGGTCCATCAGCACAGGCTACAAAAGGGGACAACAAGATAATAAGTTACCTGTGCAGGACAAGTTTCAGCAAAGCATGCACATCCAAAAATCCAAGGAGATGTTTTCCTCGCCTCTTTTCCCTCCATTATCCTCAGATTTTACTTGTTCTTCCCTTTTTTGACTCACTCCTAATGTGCATCAACTCGTGGCTAAGGTGACGGGGCAGCTTCCTACTCCCAGGTTGCTGCCAAAGTCACTTGATTTGGTCACTAAGAATTCACTTAAAAGAGAAAGAGGAAAGAACTTGCACTTCTATAACATCTTTCATGACCTCAGGACATCCCAAAGTGCTTCTTCAGTCAATTAGGCACTTTTGAGATGTGGGTACTGTTGTAAATGAAACAAAACACAGCCACTTTGCACATATAAGCTGTCACAGGTAACAATGTGATAATACCAGATAATCTCTTTTAATGATGTTGTTTGAGGTATAAGCATTGGCCAGGACACCAGGGAAAATTCTTTTTGAGATATGCCATGGCATATTTTACAGCCACCTTGGATAAACATTGCAAACAAAAGATGGTATCTTCAATTGCAGTGAAATGTCAGTGTAGGTTTTGTGTTCGAAGCCCTGGATTGGAACTTGAAACCACAACCTACTGACTCAGGGGCAAGAGCGCTACCAACTGAACCATGGCTGACAGGTTTACAATAAAGGTTGCAAAGTGAAAAGCAGCTTCCACTTTGCATCAACATTAAACTAATTAGTATAACCCTGGATTGAAGGTCTAAACAGACTCCATGATGAAGCAGACCCAGATCACCCATTTCCCCCGAAACCCCTTCTCCAGAAACAGACTTTGCTTCACTCCAGATTTAGGAAGCATTTATATCGCTATTTATGTTCGTGCCGACATTAACACAAAGGAGTTGAGTCCGTGTTGAATTTAAGACTGCATTCACAATGAAACAGAGATCCAACTATGGAACAGGCAATGGAAAAGGGATTAGAAGAGTGGCACTAACCTCTGGGAAGAATCTTGTCTGATCCCACTTCAGCAATTTAACATATGCATGGTTTAACACTGTAGTAGGGCACAATGCAGAAATGTCTTTGGCACCAGCCACTGCTCCACCATGCACAGAAGCATTCATGTCAGAGCTCAGTAGTTCACTAGCTGCTTCTTGCAACCATTCTGTAGTGATTTCTAATGAACCTGATAAAAAGAAAATAAAAATTCTTAGAAAAATAGAACAAAACTTATTTCTCGTATTGTGAAAAATGACAGCTAAGCAAAATACCTCCCATCTTCACACTACTGTATGTCTTTGCAGTAATCTTGTCTACAGATGCACAAGGCAGACAATGCACATACTTATGTCTGTTTTCCATAGCTTGTTTTTCTTTGAACAGGTCACTAACTTGTCACCAGAGGCTACAGCTTGAGGGATGTCATTCCATACATGGCTGATCAGAAGATTTTCCTACTCTTACCATCTGCCATGGGTGCATTTGAAGGATTTATAGGTTGATAATTTGTTTGGTCATGCTATGTAGAATCACAGAATCATACAGTACAGAAGAGGCCCTTCAGCCCATCAAGTCTGCACCAACACATTAGAAACACCTGAACTCCCACTAAGAACATAAGAAATAGGAACAGGAGTAGGCCATCCAGCCCTTCGAGCCTGCCCCGCCATTCAATAAGATCATGGCTGATCTGTCGCTGCTCAGTTCCACTTTCCCGCCCTCTCCCCATAACCCTTAATCCCCTCTCCTATCAAAAACCCATCAACCCGCGTCTTAAAAATATTTAGCGAGGCAGCCTCCACCACTTCAACGGGCAGAGAATTCCAGAGATTCACCACCCTTTGAGTGAAGAAGTTCCTCCTCAACTCCGTTCTAAACCGCCCCCCTTTTATCTTGAGGCTGTGCCCCCTAGTCCTATTGTCTTTTTTGAGCGGGAAGAGTCTTTCCACCTCTATCCTATCCATCCCATTCATCATCTTATACGTCTCAATGAGATCTCCCCTCATTCTTCTAAACTCTAACGAGTACAAGCCCGGTTTATTCAGCCTCTCCTCATAGCTCAACCCCCTCAACTCCGGTATCAGCCTAGTAAACCTCCTCTGCACTCCCTCCAAGGCCAAAATATCTTTGCGCAGGTGCGGCGCCCAAAAATGCACACAGTACTCCAGTTGCGGCCTCACCAATGCCCTATACAGCTGCAGCAAGACCTCCCTACTTTTATATTCAATCCCCCTCGCTATGAAGGCCAGCATCCCATTCGCCTTCCTGACCACCTGCTGCACCTGCAAGCTGGGTTTTTGCGACTCATGCACAAGGACCCCGAGGTCCCTCTGCACCGTCGCCTGCTGCAGTTTTTCGCCTCGTAAGTAATAGTCCTTCCTACCATTTTTCCTACCAAAGTGGACCACCTCACACTTGCCAACATTAAATTCCATTTGCCATTTCCTGGCCCATTCGCCCAGCCTATCTAGATCCTTCTGCAGACTCTCCACACCCTCCGCACAATTTGCCGTTCCCCCAATCTTGGTGTCATCAGCATCCCATCTACCAGCACTTGGTCCATAGCCTTGAATGTTATGACATGCCAAGTGCTCATCCAGGTACTTTTTAAAGGATGTGAGACAACCTTTCTCCACCACCCTCCCAGGCAGAGCATTCCAGACCCCAACCACTCATTGTGTGAAAATGCTTTTACTCACATCACATTTGCATCTTTTGCAAATCATTTTAATCTACCTTCTTGTTCTTAATCCTTTTACAAGCAGGAACATTTTCCCCTATCTACTCTGTCCAGCCCTCTCATGATTTTGAACACCTCTATTAAATCTCTTCTTAGCCTTCTTTTCTCTAAGAACAACAATCCAATCTACCCTCATGACTGAAGTTTCACATCCCTGGAACTATTCTTGTAAACCTCTAAAGCTGTAAACCTCTGTAAGTCTCCACTTATTATCACATTGCTGTTTATGAAAACCTGCTGTACAAAATTTAGTTGCTGTATATCCTGCATTACAACAATGACTAGATTTCAAAGGTGCTTCATTGGTTGTAAAGCACATTTGGGCATCTTGAAGTCTTACAAGGTGTTATGTAAATGCAAGTTCTTCCTTCCTAAATCAGAAGATGCACCATTTTATATGATTAAAAACATCATACTCTGTAAAGCACAAGGCAACAAAGTCCAATTGTTGTTGAGTAAACAGTGATGAGTTCATACAAATTAAGTCAATTAAGTGACTGTGGCATATCCTAGATCTGCTATAGTGTGTTGTTTTTCTTCTCAACTATGACATAGAAAGTTACAAGTAGGATATATAAAGACTATCACAACCTACTGAAAACTTCATTCCTTTTCCGATTCAGAATGAATATCTAATATTACAAACAATTATCTCATTACCATGTGAAGAGCTGGCTGGGAGAAACTCTAAGCAACACAAAGTCAAATGAAGATAGGGCATTAAGTAAAAAGTGAGTGCAATATTAACCAATGTCAATTCATCTCTTCATATTCCCGTCAGTTTCTCTAATGATGTGGTCAGTATCCATGTGTAATAATGCACTTTTTCCTAAAAAGTGTAAAATTAATTCCTTTCTCATAGCTTAATGCATGGCACCGTGGTTAGCACTGCTGCCCGACATGGCCAGGGGCCCGGTTTGATTCCCAACTTGGGTCACTGTGTGGAGTCTGCATGATCTCTGTATCTGCATGGGTTTCCTCCAGGTGCTCTGGTTTCCTCTCACAGTCCAAAAGATATGTGGTTAGGTGTGTTAGCCATGCAAAATTCTCCCTCAGTGTACCCAAACAGGTGCGAGAGTGTGGCGGCTAGGAGATTTTCACAGTAACTTCATTGCAGTGTTAATGTAAGCCTACTTGTGACACTAACAAATAAACTAAGTATAAATGGCAAGGCTGTCTCCAAGATCACCAGATGCACTGTGTAATAACTCCAGGATATCAGCTCTTACCATGTTGTTTGTCAAAGAATTCCTGAAAACTCTTTCGCTCATAATCAACGGACTGTTTCATTAAGTGTGGTCGAATGCTGCTAATAGCAAAATTCACCATGTCAAGCTTCATTAAATCCAGCACAGCAAAAATCTCTCTGAAAATACAAGTTTAGAACAAAGTCACATTGTGTTTTACAGTCTGTGACTTTCACAAGTGGTCAAGGTTGTGGTTGCTTGGAGCACAAATCTGAGCATTGTGACAATATGTCTTAGTTTTTACAGTTCACTGAGTCGGAAAAATATGACAAGACCACGATTATAATCCACAGCAGCCAGAAGCATGTAAACTTAACTTAAAATAACTGGAATATCCCTAGGGTAAGGGGTATAGATGGGGAGGAGTTTGTTAGGTGTGTTCAGGAGGGTTTCCTGACGCAGTATGTGGACAAGCCTACGAGGGGAGAGGCTGTACTTGACCTGGTACTGGCGAATGAACCAGGGCAGGTGATGGATCTTTCGGTAGGAGAGCATCTTGGATATGGTGACCATAATTCTATCTCCTTCACAATTGCGTTGGAACGAGATAGGATCAGGCAGGCTAGGAAGGTGTTTGTCTGGGGTAAGGGGAGATACGAAGAAGTCAGGAAGTTACTTGGACAAATAAACTGGAAGGAGGCGTTCTTAGGGAAAAGTACCGAAGGAAGGTGGCAGATATTCAAGGAATGTGTGTCTGGAGCTCTGAATGACAACGTTCCGATGAGACGAGGGGGTTTTGGTGGGTCGAGGGAACCGTGCTGCACAAAGGATGTGTTGAACCTAGTCAGGAAGAAAAGGAAGGTGTACAAGAGGTTCAGGGAATTAGGAGATGTTAAAGATCTTGAGGAGTATAAGGACTGTAGGAGGGAACTTAAAAGGGAAATTAGGAGAGCCAGAAGGGGTCATGAGAAGACCTTGGCGAGTAAGATTAAGGAGAATCCCAAGGCCTTCTATAAATATGTGAAAGGTAAAAGGATAAGAAGAGAAGGGATAGGACCGATAAAAGGTGAGGGGGGAAAGGTTTGTGTGGAACCAGAAGAAATGGCGGAGGTGCTTAACGAGTACTTCGCCTCAGTATTCACGGTGGAAGCCGATCTGGGAGATTTTGTTATGGATTTGCAGCAGATGGAAAGGATTGAGTACGTGAATATTAAGGAGGAGGATGTGTTGGAACTTTTGAATTCTATCAAGGTAGATAAGTCGCCGGGACCAGATGGGATGTACCCCAGGATACTGTGGGAGGCGAGGGAAGAGATTGCAGAGCCCCTGGCGATGATCTTTGCGTCGTCAATGGAGACGGGAGAGGTTCCAGAGGATTGGAGGATTGCGGATGTAGTTCCTATTTTTAAGAAAGGGAACAGAGATAGCCCGGGAAATTACCGACCGGTGAGTCTGACCTCAGTGGTTGGTAAGCTGATGGAGAGGCTTCTGAGGGACAAGATTTACGAACATTTGGAGAGGTTTGACATAATCAGGAATAGTCAGCATGGATTTGTCAAGGGCAGGTCGTGCCTTACAAGCCTAGTTGAGTTCTTCGATAATGTGACTGAACACATTGACGAAGGAAGTGCCGTGGACGTAGTGTACATGGACTTCAGCAAGGCGTTTGATAAGGTCCCCCATGCAAGACTTCTTGAGAAGGTGAGAGGGCATGGGATCCAAGGGCCTTTGGCCTTGTGGATCCAGAACTGGCTTGCCTGCAGAAGGCAGAGAGTGGTTGTGGATGGGGCTTTTTCTGAATGGAGGTCAGTCACCAGCGGAGTGCCTCAAGGATCTGTTCTGGGACCCTTGTTGTTTGTCATTTTCATAAATGACCTGGATGAGGAAGTGGAGGGATGGGTAAGTAAGTTCGCTGATGACACGAAGGTCGGTGGTGTTGTGGATGATCTGGAAGGATGGCAAAAGTTGCAGCAGGACATAGATAGGATGCAGGACTGGGCGGAGAAGTGGCAGATGGACTTCAACGCGGATAAATGTGTTGTCGTCCATTTTGGCAGAACCAACGGGATAAACGAGTACACTATCAAGGGCAGAAGTCTGAGTAGTGTTGAGGAGCAGAAGGATCTTGGGGTCCGGGTCCACAGGACTCTTAAATCGGCCTCGCAGGTGGAGGAGGTGGTCAAGAAGGCGTATGGTGTACTGGCCTTCATTAATCGAGGGATTGAGTTTAGGAGTCGGGAGGTAATGCTGGAACTTTATAAGACCCTTGTCAGGCCTCATTTGGAGTATTGTGCGCAGTTCTGGTCGCCTCACTATAGGAAAGATGTAGAAGCTATTGAAAGGGTGCAGAGGAGATTTACAAGGATGTTGCCTGGACTGGGAGGCATGCCTTATGAAGTTAGGTTGAGGGAGCTGGGACTCTTTTCCCTGGAGAGACGAAGGTTGAGAGGCGACCTGATAGAAGTTTACAAAATGTTGAGAGGAATAGATAGGGTGGACTCTCAGAGGCTATTTCCCCGGTTTGAAATGGTCGCTACGAGAGGACACAGATTTAAGGTGCGGGGAGGGAGGTTCAGAAGTGATGTTAGGGGTAAGTTTTTCACTCAGAGGGTGGTGAGTGAATGGAATCGGCTGCCGTCAGTGGTGGTGGAGGCGAACTCGCTGGGGTCTTTTAAAAGACTTCTGGATGAGTATATGGGGTTTAATGAGATTGAGGGTTATAGATAGGTCTGTAGGTTGGTAGGTGATGTGGTCGGCGCAACTTGTGGGCCGAAGGGCCTGTTTGTGCTGTAGTGTTCTATGTTCTATGTTAAAAATAAATCGGACAAGAGACAATTGTTTAAGAAAAACAATTCTAAGATGCCAGTTTATAATGGATAAGATTATTATGGGTCACTTGTTAACAATTATTTATATCTGGATAATACTACAGGAGTTATATGTCTCAAGGGTCTGGTCTTTAACACTTAGAAGCAAAGACCAACTGTTCCATTTGGCAACCACTTGGAGGTGTTCAAACATTAGTAGAAATGTATTCTTTAACTTATTTTATGCATCTTTTAACTTCTAAAATTTATTTAAAAAGTTAGAGATTTAATTGGTTAATTGGAAGAAAAAGCATCAGAAATCTCATCCAGTCATGAGGTCAGGGAACAGGGCTGCTATTTTCTGAGACCACAGCACATCCACTTGATAAAATCATGGATACACGCTTACACTAGAGACATCTTTATTTGGTACAGTAAATTGAGAGCAATGGACTGCTCCAAAGAGGACATGTAGTCCTTGCTTCCATTGCCAAAAGTGCAAAATGTTAATTAAAAAGTTTTAGGTCTGAGCCCATTTTAGTCACGTTTCAAATCAATAATCAATAAATCCAAATATGTTTCAAAAAACAATTTATATTAAACAGCGTCTTTAATATAACAAAACATTCCAAGCTCTTCACAGGAGCAATTATAAAACAAAGTATGACATCAAGCCATGTAAGGAGATATTAAATCAAGTAACAAAAAGCTTGGCCAAAGAGGTAGGTTGTAAATTTTAAAGCATAATCTTGCCTGAACAATTCCACCACATCTGTGATATCCCTGATGATCTTGATATCATCATCCCTGATAGGGGCACAGAGTGTTCCCATCATCCCGATGATAAAGTCAGCCAGTTTTGGGATGTGCAATGCGCCATTCTCAGCCTCTTGCTTTATGAGTTCCAGATCCAGAACCTCATTGATTTGATTTCTTAACCTGGTGTGACCAGGCAGCAAGAATGACAACAGACTCTAGGAAGTAAAATCAATTAAATTAGAGACCAAATGGATATACCATCAAAATTAAGATTATGGTTTTAAACAGTTTTCAACATGCATGGTACAAACTAATCTGAAAATATATTTGGCAATGTTTATGGGACAGACTCAGTGACAATTTATTAACACCACGTTATAACAGGTGCTAATTTTAAAAATTACTTAAAATCCATCTTTATCACCCACTCCATGAGGAAGGTTCTTTGGAACAATATGTAGATAGCCCAACTAGAGAGGGGGCTATACTGGACCTAGTACTGGGTAATGAGCCCAGTCAGGTCGTCAAAGTTTCAGAAGGGGAACACGTGGCATATAGTGACCACAATTCTGTTAACTTTAGCATAGTAATGGAAAAGGATGAGTGTTGTCCTACAGGTAGGGTGCTGAATTAGGGGAAGGCTAACTATAGCCGGATTAGGCAGGAATTGGTGGCCGTTGATTGGGAGAGGCTGTTGGAGGGTAAATCCACATCTGGCATGCGGGAGTCTTTTAAGGAACAGTTGATGGGGCTGCAGGACAGGCATGTGCCTGTAAAAAGGAAGGATAGGAAAGGTAGGATTCGAGAGCCGTGGATAACCAGGGAAATTGAGGAGCTGATCAAAAAGAGAGGCGTACATTAGGTCCAGGCAACTAAAAGCAGACAGAACACTAGAGGAATACAGAGAAAGTAGGAAAGAACTCAAACGGGGAGTTAGAAGGGCAAAAAGGGGTCATGAAATGTTCTTGGCAGACAGGATTAAGGAGAATCCTAAGGCATTTTATTCATATGTTAGGAACGAAAGAGTAGTCAGGGAAAAAAATCGGGCCTCTCAGGGACAAAGGAGGGGAATTATGCTTAGAGCCCAAGGAGGTAGGGGAGATCCTAAATGAATACTTTACATCAGTGTTCACACAGGAGAGGGACGTGTTGACTGGGAGTGTCTCAGAGGGAAATGTTGACCCGTTAGAGAACATCTCCATTACAAGGGAGGAAGTGTTAGGTTTTTTAGGGAACATTAAAACTGACAAATCCCCAGGGCCTGATGGCATCTATCCTAGACTGCTCAGGGAGACAAGAGATGAAATTGCTGGGCCTCTGACAGAGATCTTTGACCCTTCATTGGACACAGGTGAGGTCCCTGAGGATTGAAGGATAGCAAATATGGTACCGTTATTTAAGAAGGGTAGCAAGGATAACCCGGGTAACTATAGGCCGGTGAATTTGACATCCATGGTAGGGAAGCTGTTGGAGAGGATTCTTAGAGATAGGATGTATGCACATTTAGAACGGAATAATCTCATTAGTGATAGACAACATGGTTTTGTAAAAGGGAGGTCATGCCTCACAAATTTGGTGGAGTTTTTTGAGAAAGTGACAAAAACGGTTGACGAGGGTAGAGCCGTGGATGTCATCTACATGGATTTTAGTAAAGCAGTTGACAAAGTCCCTAATGAAAGGTTGGTGCAAAAGGTTAAATCTTATGGGATAAAAGGGGAGGTGGCTAGATGGGTAGAGAACTGGCTTGGCCACAGAAGACACAGGGTAGTAGTGGAAGGGTCTTTTTCCGGCTGGAGGTCTGTGACCAGTGGTGTTCCGCAGGCCTCTGTACTGGGATCTCTGCTATTTGTGATATATATAAATGATTTGGAAGAAGGTGTAACTGGTGTGATCAGTAAGTTTGCAGATGACACAAAGATGGCTGGACTTGCGGATAGCATTGTCGCAGAATACAGCAGGATATAGATAGGCTGGAAAATTGGGCGGAGAAATGGCAGATGGAATTTAATCCAGATAAATGCGGAAGTGCTGCATTTTGGAGGACTAATGTAGGGGAGAGCAAACAATAAATGGCAGAACCATCAAAAGTATAGACGCACAGAGGGGCCTGGGTGTGCAAGTCCACAGATCCTTGAAGGTGGCAGCACAGGCGGAAAAGGTGGTGAAGAAGGCATATGGCATGTTTGCCTTTATAGGACGGGATATAGAGTATAAAAATTGGCGTCTGATGTTCCAGCTATATAGAACGTTGGTTAAGCCACATTTGGAGTACTGCGTCCACTGGTTCTGGTTGCCGCACTACCAGAAGGACGTGGAGGCTTTGGAGAGAGTGCAGAGAAGGTTTACCAGGATGTTGCCTGGTATGGAGGGTCTTAGCTATGAGGAGATATTGGGTAAACTAGGGTTGTTCTCCCTGAAAAGATGGAGAACGAGGGGAGAACTAATAGAGGTGTATAAAATAATGAGGGGTATGGATAGGGTGAACAGTGGGAAGCTTTTTCCCAGGTCGGAGGTGACAAACTCGAGGGTCACAGGTTTGGGGGTGGGGGGGGGATGTTTAACTCAGATATCAGAGGGATGTATTTTACACAGGGGGTGGTGGGGGCCTGGAATGCACTGCCAAGCAGGATGGTGGAGGCGGAAACGCTGGGATCGTTTAAGACTTCTCTGGATAGTCACATGAGCAGACTGGGAATTGAGGGATACAGAAGAATGGTCTAGTTGGACCAATGAGCGGCGCAGACTTGGAGGGCCGAAGGGCCTGTTTCCTGTGCTGTGTTGTTCTTTGTTCCAGTTTTCACTACATTACATCACCCAATGGTTTTACTTTATAAACAAGAATAATCAATTATTAGACTTTGTTGGCCATTTTAGCTGATGCAATCTGGCCTTTGCTTGTCCACACACAGGTTTCACTGGGTAAAATAACACTGAAAAACTTCAAGATATTTATCCCCTTCTTAATACAGCAATTACAAAAGTAACTGCTGTTTTATGCTTGCCTGAGCTGAAATAATCAGAATGTAGTGGGGTGAAATTGGGATATTCCCTATCGCTATGGCTCAGTACAAAAAGCAAGGTGCATTTAGCCACAGATCCATTTGGGAAAGTAGCTTGCTAATCCAACAAAATGGACGCTTTATAAGTCATATTATTCATAATAATGTCCTCTACTATCAGGTATGTACAAATGCAATAGGAAGCAGAGCAGTCTAGTGTGTATTGCAAAGAGTTAAATGGAAACCTCCCATTCCTCCTGAAGCAGTCACATCCTTGGCAATGAATGGATTTCCTCCATTCCATCAATATTGTCATAAAACATAGGCAAGAATGTAAACTGTTCCATCCAATTTTAAAAGTTTCCACACAAAATAAAACCTCCAAGGATGCAAAATTCAAACTTCAAGATAAATGATGTGCTCGCGAATAAAGTTCAAACCCCATATTGACAGGATAGGTAATTTTACAAACTTACAATACAGAGAAAAATAATGTTACAGTTATGGTTTAGGATTGTGTGCAGATTGACACCGTTATCCTCTCATTAAAGAAGACTGTGAAAGTAGAAATGGGCGCGTGGGTTGGGCTGGCGGGCTAAGACCAGAAGTTTAGATTGCTTGTTATTTCCCTACCTCCAGGCAGCAAAATATTTTTTTAAAGCAATTGCTAGTCAGAAGTGATCCATACAGGACAGGAAGGGCCCATGCTCAATCACTATTACCACAGGTAAGGTTACGATACCAGACATTAGTTCAAATCTCACTATGGCAAGTCGTGAAACTACATTCAATATCAATTCAATATATATTCCTGGGTAAATATTCCGAAATTCCCTCCCTGTCAGCACTGTGGGTGTACATACACAAGATGGGCTGCAGTGGTTCAAGGAATTGACTCACCACCCGTACCTTTCGACCAATTAGGGATGGGCAATGAATGTTCACCTTGCTAACAATACTCACAACTCATGAAAGAACAAAAAAATACATCTAGCTGATTTAATATTGTGAGCTTGCACCAGAATGAAATGCTGAACAGTCATAAAAACCCAACTGGTGCAGTAATCATTTTTTAAAAATCCACGATACCAATTGCACACTACATTCTACCACCACCTCCTCAGGACAATGGAGGTGAGTAAATCATCAAAGGCTGAGGGGGGGCTCACTGTACTATATATTAATCTAAAATGTCAGATAAACAAGGAATTACATTTTCAATATTAGAGGGCAATGCTATCCTGAAATAAGGCCTTACCTCTTTAATCTCACCTAGAAGCTTGATAGCATGGTCATAAACTGGCGGATCTTCATTTAGCTGTGCTCGCAAACTATCCCAGAAAGCTTTCTTCATAATGTCTTCAAGTGTCTTTGCAAAACTGTTGAGAAATTATTGGAATTGTAGATTTGTTGTGCAATCCTTCTCAACCTTTATACGTATTGTATAGTTTGTATTGTTAGGTAGTTTATTCATACTTAGATGGTGTTATTCTGTGAATTGACAGAAAGATTAGGCAATCTAACTAAGGAGGTTAGCAATATGTTGAATCCTTTAACAATAATTGCACACAGAAAGTTTTTCTTTCTGATGCCTGGGTTTCACATGCAGTATGAACGAAGGATGTTTTGTAAAGGTTGACCTTTTGCACAAAAAAATTAATAAATGGCGCTTCTCTAATGTAGGCAGATTAGACATGGGTTTCCCCAAGTTATTTTGCATATGAAAAATGCTCATTGGTAAAATGAGGTGCAAGTGTGAACCCATATTAATCATGTATTTCAGCATTGATACATTCTCTATCTATTACAGACTGCCAATATTTTATCAAACAATAGATGGGCAAACTTACACATAAAGAAAAATGTAATTCTAGGAATTGTAGGCTGTGGGCAGAGTTCATTGCAAGCTGTTGGAGTAGGAACCAGATGAGGGTGGAGGTGAGACAGTTGCAGAATCATGCAGGAAGCTCATATTGGAGGCCCAGTTCCGGGAACTCCAGGCTGAACTATGTGAGCGGTGGGAAGGCAGAGGAACGGTAACTGAGTTTATTAAAAGGTAAACAAATTTGTATACCTCCGAGTGGAATGAAATGCTACCTTCCAAATTAAATGTTGATCTATTGGGATTCACCTGACTGACATTTCAAAGGTGGAGTTTCCAGGCGCTGTCTCAGACCCTGAGGGGAAGGACAGGCATTGTGTAACTACCTTTCATTGGAGTGGAGGCTTTCATCGAAAGAGATGAGGCAGCATTCAAAACTGCAATGAAGAGGGAGCCTCTCAGAGGAACTGAGGGAACATGCCTCTTTCTTTCATCAATATTTAAGGGATAGTAGGAAGCAAAAATATGGATAAGGAAAGTGCACAGCATTATCAGAACAGAAGTGTGTATAAGTAGAGATAAAGGGTACAAAGGAAAAGATGACAAAAAGATCAGAGGCTGATAACCTTTGCATTGCCTGTTCCTTACTGTAACTGTCTTCAGCAAAAACATTTCTTATTACTGTATAAACTAAGGAATATGCAAAATATTTTTTGTCCAAAATGGATTTGGTAAGGTGAGGGATGGAATTCTGGTCAGCAAACCCAGAATTCCTGGGTCCCTGGAACTCAACACCACGCATTTTTTTAAACAGCAACTCCTTGTTCAGAGGTCAGCCTGACTGAAAGGTTTAGCTTCCAGTCACACAGGCTGCAACACCAGGTAAGGAGACTCCAGATGCTAGTGGGAACGTGCAGGAAGTTCCCAACCACTGGGGTGTGTTTGATCCTTGGTCGGGGAGAGGGGGCTGCTGCTCCTCCTGCCTATAAGCTATACTGCCATGGCACTTATCTCCTTTCCACACCACACTTGAGCAGGCAAGTTTCCCAAAGCCTAGGAAACCGATTTAACCAGAGTTAAACAGTAAAACAAGTTCACTCTAAGGCTTCTATCCTCATTTATAATAATTAAATGGCTAACTATCCTCGTCAATGTGGGTTTGCTGCCCACCTCATGTTCTGCCTCCATTAAACCTGGAATTGGGTAGCTTAGAATCTAGTTCGAAATAAGGGTGGCACAGTGGTTAGCACTGTTGCCTCATAGCTCCAGGTTCCTGGGTTTGATTCCCAGTTTGGGTCACTGTCTGTGTGGAGTTTGCATATTCTCCCCATGTCTGCATGGGTTTCCTCCAGGTGCTCCAGTTTCCTCCCACACTCCAAAGATGTTAAATTGCCCCTTGATATCCCGGGATGTGTAGGCTAGAGGGATTAGCGAGGTAAATATGCGGGGTTAGGGGGATAGGGTCTGGGTGGGATTGTTGTCGGTACAAACCCAATGGGCCGAATGGCTTCCTTCTGCACTGTAGGGATTCAATGAAATTTTTAACATTCCACCCAAACCCAACCCTGTTATTTTTGAGTTAAAATTAAGCCAAAAGTGTTTCAGAGTCCAATATTTTAAATCATAATTCATTCATTTTGAGCAAGGAGGAAAATTCAGATTACTGCTTATCCCCTTTAGAATCATAGCATCCTTATAGTGCAGAAGGAGGCCACTCGGTCCATCATGTCTGCACCGACAACAATCCCATCCAGGCCCTATCCCCACAACCCAATTATTTACCCTAGCTCCCTCTGACACTGAGGGAGAACTTAGCATGGCCAATCCGTCTACCTGCACATCTTTGGACTGTGGAAGGAAAGTGGAGCACCTGAAGGAAACCTACACAGACACGGAGTAAACTCCACACAGACAGTGACCCAAGCCGAGAATCGAACCTGGGTCCTTGGTGCTGTGAGGCAGCAGTGCTTATTACCATGCCACCTTTAATGTGGAGATCAATAATCAGATTACAAATTCAGAATGAAGAACCAGAAAATCACAAGGTTGATTCTATCTAGTAGTTAACTGGTATATTTACATAGTCTGTCGCAATGGATTACAAGGGCTAAAAAATAAATAAACACCTTTACTCAGTTCAAAGAACCTACCTGCTCTCTGGTAGGTCGCGCTGTTTGATCATAAAGCTTTCATCAACAACTATCTCATGGGCTAAAGCCATGTTACAGACTCCTTTCTCTGCCTCAATTAGCTCTTCTACAGAAACCAGGTTGGCAGAAACAGCTAAAAGCACAAAAATTATAACCAGGGTCACTCCATTTGGCTCACAAAACAAGATCATAAACAAAATGCAGGATGTTGACCTTTCACAAAGCCACTATTAACATCACTTTCAGGTAGTGGAAGCAATTGAAGAGGTAAAAGGTCAAGCACGTGACACAGAATCAGGAGGTTGAAACAAGAACTCAGGTGAGTGAATTTATGAAACAGGCGTGTCAAAAACTCAGCAACCAATCTCCTCTCTTTAAACATCAGTTTAAATCATAACTACACAGGGCACCTTGGGTTTACAAAGTAACCACAGTTTTATTCCAACTGGTCTATTTCCCACTGCACTGCTGAAGGGGCATTTTTATTTATGAAATATATCATTTTAACATTACATGCATTCTATTTACAAAACGGATCTGCTCAAATCATTCTTGTATTCCATTTATCAACTGAGACTTTACAATTTAAAAAAAGTTGCATTAATGTGGTATCTATCACAACTATAGGAGGTCTTAAAGTGTTTACAGTGAATGAAGTGCGTTTGAAGTGCAGTATTATTTTAATACAGGAAATGAGAAATAGTGGCCAAGGCACTGGGATAACTCTTCTGCTCTTTAAAATTGTGCTAAGCACCCATCCAAGAGGCAGATAGATGTGGCCTTGCTTTAACATCTCATCTGAAAGATGACAGCACCGATAGCCCCACAATCATTCATCATGGCACTGGAGTGTCAGCCTAAATTTTTGTTTTCAGGTCCTGGAATGGGACCAAAACCCAGAGCCCACTGACTTGTGGAACGATCAGGTTCAAAAATATGGCTGGCATTTGGCTTTGTATAATTCAATAAAAATCAGATAAAACTACTCTGCTATCATCACTTTGTTATTCCAATACCATTCCTCATTATGTTAACTAACAATCAATGGCGACCAGAGGCCAGCAAGATTTTTCAGTTATACTGTTCCCATAGACTATTACAAAAATAGTATGAGTCCTGTGTTTGTTTTATTCATTTACTGGATATGGGAGCCGCAGGCTAGGCCAGCATTTATTGCCCTAGTTGCCCTTGAGAAGGATGTGGTGAGCTGCCTTCTTTAATCGCTGCTGTCCTTGAGGTGTAGGTACATCCAGAATGCTGTTAAAGAGGGAATTCCAGGATTTTGACCCAATGACAGTGAAGGAATGGTGCTATATTTCCAAATCAGAATGGTGAGTGAGTTGGAGAGGAACTTCCAGATGGTGGTGTTCCCAGGTATCTGCTACCCTTGTCCTTCATGGTGGTAGCAGTCATGGATTTGAAAGATACTACTGATGAGTTCCTTCAGCGCATCTTGTAGATTGCCTCTCCGTTCATTCGTGATGGAGGAATTGGAATTTTGCAGAAGGGATAGCAATCAAGTGGGCTGTTTTGTCCTAGAGGGTGTCGGATTTCTTCATTGTTGGAGCTGCACTCGTCCTGATAAGGGGAGAGTATCCCATCACATTCCTGACTAATGCTTTGTAGATGGTGGAACAGGCTTTGGGGAGTCAGATGGTGAGTTACTTACTGCAGGATTTCTTGCCTTCGACCTGCTCTTGTAGTTACTGTATTTATGTGGTTAATCCAGTTCAGTTTCTGGTCAATGGTAACCACCAGGATGTTGATCGTGTGAGATTCAACAATGTCAGTGCCATTGAACGTCAAGAGGCAATAGTTAGATCCTCTCTTGTTGGAGATGGTCTTGCCTGGCACTTATGCAGCACAAAGGCTACTTGCTCTGGATATTGTCCAGGTCTTGCTGCATTTGGACATGGATTGCTTCAGTATCTGAAGAGTGGCAAATTGTGCTGGACACAGTACCGTTATCAGCGAACATCCCCACTTTTGACCTTACAATGGAAGGAAGGTCATTGATGAAGCAACTGAAGATGGATGGTTGTGCTTAAGACACTACCTTGAGGAATTCCTATAGCAATATTCCGGAACTGAGCTGTTTGATCACAACCATCTTCCTTTACGTTGGGTATAACTCCAACCAGTGGAGGCTTTTCCCCTTGATTCCCAGTTTTGTTAGGGCCCCTTGATGTCATACTTGGTCAAACACTGCCTTGATGTCAAGGGCAATCACTCTCACCTCACTTCTGGAGTTCAGCTCTTTTGATCATGTTTGAACCCAGAAACTTGATGCCATGAACATTCAGCTTTATCGTAAGTGCCAACTTTTCTTCCCAGGCATGTCTGAATCGATTAGAACAACACATTTCCAGGTTAGCATTTACAGCTACATCCAGCTGTGCTCATAATCTACAGATGGACAGCAGTTCATAGAGACGTGACAACAGATTACCATGCAAGGAAAGATGAAGAGCAAGTGCAATGTGAGTTCCTAAATGGGAGCCATACTGTTTCATTGTGAACTTTGATTATTGTACAGATTGTAAGCAGAAATACCCTCTGTGACCTTCCCTTTACCTCATGAATATGATACTAAACTTTATCAAACCAAAATTCATGAATACAAACTTACCTGGAAGAGTATTTCCACTGTGGGAGATTTCAGTACTCTGTCTCAGTTGATTTTGTAGACTTGCAGTTTTTGAATCATCTTGCCTCTTGTGAGATTTACTCTCAGGGTCTTCCTCGCCATTATCTGTGCCTGGTTTATCTGATTCTAGGGGCATGTTTGATATGCTTCAAGTCTGCTCTGTACTGCTTTCTATCCTGGAACCTGTAAATGACAGTGGTTACGACCATTATTTTTGCATCACACTGGGGTTCCGCAAAAATATCTTCCTCTTAGGAACAAGGTTTCTGCTTAGACATTTACAAAACATCAAATTAAAAAGGGCAGCCACATAACTAATTGAGTCAATAAACTACTTCAGCAATTGATTGATCCACATTTTAAAAATCAAGTTTGCGTGAGGCCTACTAATATTATGCAAAATGTCTAAAATGGTTTCAAAATCTTCTCAACAGATCGTGTTGTGTGTATTAACCAGATTGATGCCAGGATTTAAAGGGTTAAATTATGAGGTCACATTGGCCAAGATTTTACCGGCCTGCCTGCCATGGGAATCAAAGCAGGCGATGGACAGACAGTGGGAAGGCCCATTGACCTCAGGCAGGATTTTATGATTTCATGACAAGCAAGGCCATAAAATCCTGCCCATTGTACTTCCTTGAGTTGGGGCAGTTGAAGGTGATTTACTGACGAAAAAGATTCCATTGAACAGACAAGAAGAAACTATTATATCTGATGGGGGAATTCAGAACAAGGGAGTGTAATCCTATAAAATTAAACCAGAATATTTAAGAGTGAAATAAGGAACCAATTTTCCAATCAAAATGTCTGAAAATGCTGGAACTCTCCCTGAAAAGGCTGTGAATATTGGATTAACTGACATTTTCAAAACTGAGATTGACAGATTAATCTTGGTATCAAGGAACCTTGAAACATGCAAGTGGAACTGAATGTCTACTTCTATTCACAGTTAGCACTGATGACACACAGTGCCAGGGACCTGGGTTCAATTCCCAGCTTGGGTAACAGTCTGTGTGGAGTCTGCACGTTTTCTCCATGTTTGCGTGAGTTTCTTACAGGTGCACCGGTTTCCTCCCACAGTCCGAAAGACATGTTGGTTAGGTGCATTGGCTACGCTAAATTCTCCCTCAGGGTACCCGAATAGGCACCGGAATGTGGTGACTAGGGGGTTTTCACACTAACTTTATTGCAGTATTAATGTAAGCCTACTTGTGACTAATAAACTTTTAAACCTATTCCTAGATTTGTTCTATGACTCCACAAAGAACACTAACAGGATCATAAGTATAACCAGACAGCAACAGGTCCCACATAAATTTACACTTCACATTCAGACAAGGTAATCAAACCATAAAAAAACTAAAGATTCAACAAGCGTTAAAATAAAATAGAAGAGAAACATGATCTATAAAAGCTTTAAAACTAGAGGTTACATAGGACCTTGTGCCTTCAAGACACAACATAAAACATTAAATTGCAACACCTGTGATTTTACAAAGCTGCCTCAAAACATTGCTAAAATTTAAGAAAATATTAAATTCAATTCCAAACTTGCTAAGTTTGTGTGAATGCTTGCCTTCAATTGTGGGGGCATGAAAATTCAAAATTCTGCAGCCAACTACTAATTGGAGAATGACTGCTCTTTCCAAATAGGATGTAGGATTATTGGGGCAAGGGGAGGTGGATGAGTGAGTTGGAGAGAAAAACTGTTATCAAAGATAACAGAATGATGACCTTTGACTCAGAAACAGCACAGTAAGGAAAATCTGTACTTTCTTTAAAAGATCTGTGAAAAATGGTTTTTAAGAGTTTGCATTGTAAAGAAATCAAATGTAATTTTACTGAATAATATGAAAGAGTGTTCCACGTGAACTGGCGACCATGACTTGGAACCAGTATCAACAGGAAGTTAAGATCCAAAGAAACTGTGTGGCTGACAGACACGAGAAGAGAGCAACAAGCAGAGGAGTTAGAGGGTGAAGGTGATCAGTGCACAAATGCAAATACAAAGAGAACACAGATAGAAAGAGGAACATTGAGAATTCTTCTGAGAAAAAGAAACACATCTCTTAGGAACAGGTCAGTTTTTCCATCTGACAGAAATTAAGAAAGGAGTTGTTGGAGACATTGTGCAAACTGACTAAAAGGTCTAAAATCAGGGTAAGTTGTGTGAATAGCTGGGATGCTAAAGATCTGGGGTGTTTTCCCAGAAGTGGCCAAACCACGAATCCAGGTGTTATTCGTTGGTTAGTTGAATTCTGGAAAGCTACACCATTTGGACTGTCATGACCCAAGGGAGGAAGTGTTCCTTGCCGATGATAATTGTATCCATGAAACTTGAAGGTGAAAACCATTGTCAGATAGGACTTCTGGCCTACACTCTGAATGAATAAAGAACAGCATAAAGAATAGGGTATACTTAGAAAGAATGTTCCCAATGGTGGACAGTTCAGAACTAGGAGTTATAATTTGAGGATAAGGGGTAAACCTTTTAGAATTGAGGTGAGGAGAAATTTCTTCACCAGAGAATGGTGGCTGTGTGGAATTCACTACCACAGAAAGTAGTTGAGACCAAAACATTGCCTGATTTCAAGAAGAAATTAGATATAGCTCTTGGAGCTAAAGGTATCAAGGGATATGGGAGGAAATGGGGATCTGTATTCAATGATCAGTCACGATCAAAATGAATTGCAGAGCAGGCTCAAAGGGCCAAATGGCCTAATCCTGCTTTCAGTTTCTATATTTCTATGTATATTGTGGAACTGTGTAGTTACATAGTGCCACATTTGCTCAGTGAGTAATGCAAATCCTTGTGGATACATCTTTGTTACCATTTTATTTGAAACATTACTTGCTGGTTAACTTTTTTTATTTGTTCACTGGATATAGGTGCGCTAGCTAGGCCAGCATTTACTGCCCTAGTCAGTGGGACCCCTCCCCCCCACCCCCAAAAACATTGGTAGTGGGGAGCTTCAGCGATGGTAATGCTATTGAATGTCATGGGGAGGTGATTAGATTCTCTCTTCTCAGATAGGGATCAGTTTCTTACTCACCACTTATCAGCCCAAGGGTGAACATTGTCAAAGTCTTGCTGGATCTGGACGCAGACTGCTTCAACATCTGAAGCGTCATGAATGGTGCTAAACATCGCCTGGCCTGAACACTCCCCATTTCCAATCATGATGGAAGGAAGTCATTGATGAAACAATTGAATATGGTTTATCCTGGGAAACTACTCTGAGGAACTCCTGCAATGACATCCTAGAACTCAGATGACTGATCTCTAACAACTGCAACCATCTTCCTTCATGATAGGTATGACTCCAATCAATGGACAACTCCCCCACCCTCAACTCCCATTAACTTCAGTTTTGCCAGGGTTTCTTGATGCCAAACTCTGCCAAATGTTGTTTTGATGTAAATGGCAGTCACTTCCACCTCACCTCTTGAGTTTAGCTCTTCATTCATGTATACAAGATACTCACTTTTCAAATTTGTTGCTTTAATGCATATAAATGTAACTATATAATATATATATCTTCAAGTATTCTTTGTTGTGTTGACAAAGAAGTTCCTGTTAAAAATATTTACGAAACGTAAGAACATAAGAAATAGGAGCAGGAGTAGGCCATCTAGCCCTTCGAGCCTGCCCCGCCATTCAATAAGATCGTGGCTGATCTGTCGTGGCTCAGTTCCACATTCCCGCCCTCTCCCCATAACCCTTAATCCCCTCTCTCATCAAAAACCCATCAACCAGCGTCTTGAAAATATTTAGCGAGGCAGCCTCCACCACTTCAACGGGCAGAGAATTCCAGAGATTCACCACCCTTTGAGTGAAGAAGTTCCGCCTCAACTCTGTTCTAAACCGCCCCCCCTTTATCTTGAGGCTATGCTCCCTAGTCCTACTATCCTTTCTGAGCAGGAAGAGTCTCTCCACCTCTATCCTATCCATCCCATTCATCATCTTATACGTCTCAATGAGATCTCCCCTCATTCTTCTAAACTCTAACGAGTACAAGCCTAATCTATTCAGCCTCTCCTCATATACTTTCTTCCCAAATTTATATAGGTTAGTCTTTTGCTAAACCTTCACTTAAACACATCATGCATATGAATGACCTTGATTGTTCAAGTCACTGGCTTTGTACTCTGGGGATGGGGTGCAGGATTCATCTCATCTGAAAAATTGATAGCCCTGGGTCTTGTAGAATTTTTTCAATCTAGATTGGGTATCATGTATTTCCAGATCAGCAATTACCAATGTGGTTCTGCTGGCAGTTTAAATGTTGGGAAATGTCCCCATTGCAGTTAATGAGCACTTCTCTTCCTGAATGCTTCACCTTTATTGTTGTTGTTCAACCATCCACCTCTACAAAGACAGCAAATTCTTTCTGCTTGTAAATATTTAATGCCTTAGCTTGATGATCTACAGTGGAGCAAATAGGTATCAACGATGTATTAAAAAAGGTAAAAGCTGACACTCGGAAACCACAGCTCTAATCATCACCAGAAATATATTCTGCAAAACTCATATTGTCCCATGGTGAAATACTATAATTGTTCTGTAGACCTGGACACTAGAGAAAATTCCCATTCTTTCTCCTGAGCAATTCTGACAGCCTGCATTTTACTGTCTTCAAAATGGCTGCAGACATGGCTGTAATCTTCCAAATTTCCACAGATACTGGGAAGGTCCCAACAAATTGGAAACCTGCAAATATAACACTCCTATTCAAGAGAGGGAAACTGAAAGCAGGAACTAGAGGCCAGTTAGTCCAATGTCTGGCATTTGAAAAAGAGCTGGAATTCATGACTAAGGAAGCAGGCAGGACATGATACAGTCAGTCAACATACTGAGGAATAGAGATAGATTAAACGAATGGACAGGATTTTGGTAGATGGAGTACAACATTGAAAACATAAGGTTATGCAGTTTGGTAGGAAGACAAAAAAAAATAGTATTTACGTTGACTGATTCTATAGAATGCTGCAGTAGAGTTAACAAAAAGTTAGCATGCCATACCCGCAAAGAATGAGCTTTTGTGCAGTAACATTTCTGTAGCACCTTTTCAAAAACTGGTTAATCCAAATGAACTACACCTAATTGTTCCCCTGGTTCTTTGCTAGTACATTCCTAAAAAAACTTAAATACATTTGTCAAACATGATCTTCCTTTCATAAAACATGTTGACTGATTGTATCATGTCCTACCTGCTTCCTTAGTATGAATTCCAGCTCTTTTTCAAATGCCAGACATTAGACTAAGTGGCCTCTAGTGGCCAGGTGGTCAGGAAGGCGAATGGGATGCTGGCCTTCATAGCAAGGGGGATTGAATATAAAAGTAGGGAGGTCTTGCTGCAGCTGTATAGGGCACTGGTGAGGCCGCAGCTGGAGTACTGTGTGCAGTTTTGGTCACCACACTTGCGCAAGGGTATTTTAGCCTTGGAGGGAGTGCAGAGGAGGTTTACTAGGCTGATACCGGAGTTGAGGGGGTTGAACTATGAGGAGAGGCTGAATAAACTAGGCTTGTACTCGTTAGAGTTTAGAAGAATGAGGGGAGATCTCATTGAGACATATAAGATGATGAATGGGATGGATAGGATAGAGGTGGAGAGGCTCTTCCCGCTCAGAAAGGACAGTAGGACTAGAGGGCACAGCCTCAAGATAAAGGGGGTGCAGTTTAGAACGGAGTTGAGGAGGAACTTCTTCACTCAAAGGGTGGTGAATCTCTGGAATTCTCTGCCCGTTGAAGTCGTGGAGGCTGCCTCGCTAAATATATTTAAGACGCCGGTTGATAGGTTTTTGATAGACAAGGGGATTAAGGGTTATGGAGAGAGGGCGGGAATGTGGAACTGAGACATGACAGATCGGCCATGATCTTATTGAATGGCGGGGCAGGCTCGAGGGGCTAGATGGCCTACTCCTGCTCCTATTTCTTATGTTCTTAGTTATAAAAGTTATAACAAGGAAACAGGAAAACAAATTGACTCAAGAACGGCTTCTTCCCTGCTGTCATCAGACTTTTGAATGGACCTACCTACATCCTAGCAATGACTGTGACACTATGTTCTGCACTTTCTCTTTTCCTTCTCTATGTAGGGTATGCTTTGTATAGCACGCAAAAAACAATACTTTTCACTGTACACCAATACATGTGATAATAAATCAAATCAAAGTACTGGCTTTTTTTACTAAGTAATGTAGTATGAAAGAAAGGAAGTCTTGCTACTATGAGCAGAGTACTATGTAGTTTGGGTTTCCTTACTTACGGAGCACTGGAGTAAATGCACTAGGTTGATTCTCAGGATGAAGGACTGCCATCAGAGAAGAGGTTGAGCAGGTTGAGCCTATACTCATTGGAGTTTAGAAAAATAAGAGATCTTATTGAAATCTTAAAGATTTTGATGGGGTTTGACAGGCTAAATTCTGCTTGTGGGGGAATCCAGAGATCGGGTTCATTGTATTAATGGGAGACCCCTGATTATGAAACAGAGGAGGAATTTCTTCTATCTGATGATTGTGAATCTTAGGGTCTCAATGGACAAAAACTCACTGTGGAGAATATGACTCACAGGACTGAGTATCAAATAGTCAAGAAATTTCTCACCTTGTATTTACAGATCTGCTAATCTATTCACATCAGGTTTCATTACAATCAAACCAGTACTGGAAAAGCTCAGTCATGATTTAAAACAGTATCTACATAGTACTTCCCCCTTTCTTTCCTAAAAGATGGTCAACGATCCATGACACAGATCAAAATGCTACCAGATGCTCTTGTGTGAGTGATTCCTCTTCATGTGCAGATACTATTTAATCTAAGAACCACCACAAACCAGGTTGCTGTTCCCTTTCTCAAAAAAGGAGATGGCAGGGCAACTTGCAATGCTCCTCAGCAAAGCAAACTTCAGTCCAATAAAAACCCTTGGGCACTTCTGGGCTGAGTTGCTCATGATTCAGAGCTTCGGATAACATTTACTTATTTATATTTTTTTATGAACACTTTAGTCGTTACTAATTTATTTATCCATATGCTCTTTATATATGTTGTAAATATATATTATACCAGTACGCCCTATCTAATCACATATAACATAGAGAAATCTAGCTATAAAACCCATGTTTTATAGTGAAAATGATTTTATTTATTGAATGGATTAGAATCAGCAAATAAGCAAGAAGTCTGAACACATTTTAAATGATTTACACAGCAGGTGCTAAGATAGCTGAACATTTGAATAGCCATACCTGACACATTCTAAACCCAGTAAAACAAAGGCAGGCTGTTTAGAAACAACCAACCAAAAACTGTCAATTTAAATGAGTGTGAATGACCCATCTCCTGAACTGTTCGCAAAACATCCAGAATTCACCTGTGTGAAACAACTGTGAAACGAGTGAATAGCACCAATCACCAGCTGAGAAAGGAATTCCACCAGCCATAATCTAATCATTTCTAGACAATGGGCCTGGAATCAGCTTACTCTGACCACATTTGGGTAACTGGTCACTGTGAGAGATCATATGATGAGGAAACTAATCCTCTTCATGTTATAAGAAATTGCTTTTCTCCAAGCCAGTTAGAAGAGGTGAATGGACAATGTGATATGAGAAACACCCTGAGTGGGCACTCTCCCTCTCCTGTGATCCTCCAAAATTGTGCCCTGCCTGTTGTTCAACAAGCCACATGCTATGGGTAGTGTCTTAAACATCAGCCTAATAGTTGCTGACTCCAGAAATTGTCCATCAACATCTTTAAATCACCTTGACATGGAATTCAGAAAGACCATTAAGTAGAGTCTGAAACCATCAAAGTCATCAAGCTACAGGATCCATACACTGCTGATATTTTTGGGACTCTTAACCAATTTAATCAACCCTGCCACTTTATTTCTTACTTGTGCTTGTGATTGAATTCTTGAATACAAATGTGAAAGTGAGTTGGAGCATCTTTCATTATTTTACTTATGTTGGGTATTACAATAAATACTATTTCTTATTCTTTTAAAAAACATTACAAGAAAACCTATTTAAGTGCTGTGACACACTCAGACAGTTAAATCTCACTAAACTAACAAGCGAATTCTTAAAAAAGACAACTGCTGTGGTCAACCTTGGAGTGAAAAGAAAGAGAGCCATTCTTCTAATGCTGTGCAAACTTTGAAATTAGGTTTATATTCCGACTGTAAGTGCAGGTCATTTATATACATCAAAATGAGAAGTGACTCCTTGACTGACAACTGGGGAACACCACTGTGCAACTCCCTCTAGTTGAAAACTAACTGATCACTACTACACTCTGCTTTCTGTCCTATGCCAAATTCATCCACACTGCCATTGTCTCTTGATCCTATGTGTTTAAATTTTGCTAATAAGTATGTTGTATGGTATTGTGTCAAACACCTTTTGAGAGTCCATATACACATTTCTCTACCTTCATCAACCATCTCCATTAGTTCATTAATGAAGACAATCAAATAAGTCAAACATGATTTGCATTTAATAAGTCCATGCTGACATTTATTAATTATCCCATATTTTCCAAATTCTCTCAAACTTACTCAGGCACTGACGTTAAGCTAACTGGCCTGCAGTTGCCAAGATTATCCCTCTCCCACATGTGAGGGATGTATTTGCTCACATCCTTTCTAAACCTCCTGCCCCTTATCTGAAATCTATGTCCCCTAGCCAATGATCCTTCCACCACAGGGGAATCTTTCTTCAAGTCTACTCTATCTACGCTCCTTATAATTTTATACATCTTAATCATGACCCCCTTTAGTCTCTTCTGCTCCAAGGAAAACAACCCCAGTCTATCCAATCTCTCTTCATAACATAAGAACATAAGAAATAGGAGCAGGAGTAGGCCATCCAGCCCTTCGAGCCTGCCCCGCCATTCAATAAGATCATGGCTGATCTGTCGCTGCTCAGTTCCACTTTCCGGCCCTCTCCCCATAACCCTTAATCCCCTCTCCTATCAAAAACCCATCAACCCGCGTCTTAAAAATATTTAGCGAGGCAGCCTCCACTACTTCAACGGGCAGAGAATTCCAGAGATTCACCACCCTTTGAGTGAAGAAGTTCCTCCTCAACTCCGTTCTAAACCGCCCCCCTTTTATCTTGAGGCTGTGCCCCCTAGTCCTATTGTCTTTTTTTAAAAGTAAAACTAAAACTAAAAATAAAAAATAAATTAAAAAAAACTAAAAATAACTAAAACTCTCCAGTCAGGCAACATCTTGGTAAATCTCCTCTGCACCCTTTCAAGTGCTATCACACCCCTCCTATAATGTGGATTCCAGAATTGCACACAATGCCTTAGCTGTGGCCTAACCAACATTTTATATACTTCCAGCATAACCTCCCTGCTCTTAAACTCTATGTCTCAGCTAATAAAGGCAAGTATACTATATGCCTTCTTAATCACTTTATCCACCTGTCCTACTACATTAAGGGACCAGTGTGCATGCACACCAAGATCCCTCTGATCCTCGGTGCTTCCCAGGATCCAGCCATTCATCAGGTATTCCATTGCCCTATCTGTCCTGCCCAATTGCATCACCTCACAGTTATCCAGATTGAATTCCATTTGCCACTGATCAACCCATCTATATCCTCCTGTAATCCAAGGCTGTCCTCTTCACTGTTTACCATCCTACCAATTTTCATATCATCCACAAATTTACTGATCAACCCTCCTACATTCGAGTCTAAATAATCTATATAAACCACAATCAGCTAGGGCCCCAACACTGATCCCTGCAGAACCCCAATGGTCACATTTTTCCAATAATACCCCTCAACCATCACCCTCTGCTTCCTGCAACTCAGCCAATTCAGAATCCAATCTGCTAAATTTCCTTTGATTCCCTTCGCTGAGTCTCCCATGTTGAACCTTGTCAAAGGTCTTGCTGAAATCCAACAAGACTATGTCAAATGCATTGCCCTTAACTACACACCTGATCACCTCTTCGAAAAACTCAGTCAAGTTGGTCAAACATGACCTCCCTTTAACATTGTATCTGCTGATTTGTTGTGTCTGATTTTCTGTTTTGGTTTCTTTATGTGCTTAAGGTTGGTGTTGTTTTTTATCATGTGACAACAAGTTTCAACTTAAATAAGAACATAAGAAATAGGAGCAGGAGTAGGCCATCTAGCCCTTCGAGCCTGCCCCGCCATTCAATAAGATCATGGCTGATCTGTCGTGGCTCAGTTCCACTTTCCCGCCCTCTCCCCATAACCCTTAATCCCCTCTCATCAAAAACCCATCAGCCCGCATCTTAAAAATATTTAGCGAGGCAGCCTCCACCACTTCAACGGGCAGAGAATTCCAGAGATTCACCACCCTTTGAGTGAAGAAGTTCCTCCTCAACTCTGTTCTAAACCACCCCGCCTTTATCTTGAGGCTGTGCCCCCTAGTCCTACGGTCCTTTCTGAGCGGGAAGAGTCTCTCCACCTCTATCCTATCCATCCCTTTCATAATCTTATATGTCTCAATGAGATCTCCCCTCATTCTTCTAAACTCTAACGAGTACAAGCCTAGTTTATTCAGCCTCTCCTCATAGCTCAACCCCCTCAACTCCGGCATCAGCCTAGTAAATCTCCTCTGCACTCCCTCCAAGGCCAAAATATCCTTGCGTAAGTGCGGCGACCAAAACTGCACACAGTATTCCAGCTGCGGCCTCACCAGTGCCCTATACAGCTGCAGCAAGACCTCCCTACTTTTATATTCAATCCCCCTCACTATGAAGGCCAGCATCCCATTAGCCTTCCTGACCACCTGCTGCACCTGCAGGCTGGGTTTTTGCGACTCATGCACAAGGACCCCGAGGTCCCTCTGCACCGTCGCCTGCTGCAGTTTTTCGCCACGTAAGTAATAGTCCTTCCTACCATTCTTCCTACCAAAGTGGACCACCTCGCACTTGTCAACATTAAATTCCATTTGCCAGTTCCTGGCCCATTCGCCCAGCCTATCTAGATCCTTCTGCAGACACTCCACACCCTCCGTGCAATTTGCCGTTCCACCAATCTTGGTGTCATCAGCAAATTTCGACATCATACTCTCGGTTCCCTCCTCCAGATCATCTATATAAATGGTAAATAGCTGAGGCCCCAGCACCCATCCCTGGGGCACTCCACTAGTCACCAACCACCAATCCGAATAGCACCCATTGACCCCCACTCTCTGCCTCCTATTTGACAGCCAATCCTCTATCCACGCTAACACCCTACCCCCAACTCCATGCCCCCTTACCTTCTGCAATAACCTCTTGTGAGGTACCTTGTCAAACGCCTTCTGAAAATCAAGAAAGACCACATCCACCGGCTCTCCTCTATCCACCGCCCTAGACACATCCTCATAGAACTCCAATAAATTTGTCAGACATGACTTCCCCTTAACGAAACCGTGCTGCGTCTGCTCTATCAAGCAATTCCCCTCAAGATGCCTCGCTATTTCCTCCTTGATGACAGATTCTAACATTTTACCTACAACAGACGTTAAACTAACCGGCCTATAATTCCCTGCCTTTTGCCTGCCACCCTTCTTAATGAAACAAAAATAATCAATCCGTATCTATTATTGTACAACTAATTTTTATACAGGAAAAAATAATTAGGTTTTGTTACAGGTATCCCTTTCAAAGTTAGCCCTCTGTCAGTTAAGTATTTTTGTGCTTGATCATTGTCCTTTTCTGTAAATATTCAAAATCTGATATTATGATCACTATTCCCCATACGCTCACCACTGTAACATGCACCACTTGCCTCACTTCATTTCTGTAACCAGGTCCAGCACTGCTTCCTTCTTCATTGGGGTGGAAATATTCTTATCAAGAATGTTCTCTTCTACAAAAGCAATACACTGTGGATGTTGAAAATCTGAAATAAAAAGAGAAAATGCTGGAAATACTCAGCAGGTCAAGTGGCATTTCTGAACTCAGAAACAAAATTAACATTTCAGCTCAATAACACATTTAATCAGAAATGGGAGCTGATATAGATGTCAGAGGCAAGGAAGAAGGAAGGGAGGAAAGAAGAAAAAGACAGGTCGATATGGAGTGGATGGTGGAAATGATTAAATGACAAAAGAGATGTTGGTGTAAAGTAAAAATAGACAGTACTGGGACAAGTAAGGAAACAAAGGACAGCTCTAGAGGCACAAAGAGCAGAAACATTATCTGCAGCCCATATTGGAAAAGCTGATAAATGATCTGAAATTGTTGAACTCAAATGTTGAGCCTGGAAGACTATAAAATGCCTAATCAAAAGATCAGCTATTCCATGAGCTTTTACTACATTTCTTCGGACAATGTAGGAGATCGAATTCAGAGAGGATTGACTGGAAGTGAGATGGAGAATTAAGATGGGAAAAGGCTGAAATCTCATGATCGCACTTGCAAACTTAACAAAGAAATTCTCTCCCCAGTGTAGTGACTACATCATGAGCAGCAAATATAGCAGATTAGGGCATTGTGGAGGGAATGGTCCCTACAGAATGCTGAAAGACCACAGCAGAGGTGTTTAGTAGTGGTGGAAATAGCTATATATGTTCCATTGAATGTGGAGCCCTGTGGGATGAAGTGAATCCTATTGTAGTTCCAGAAAGGGATAGTGGCCTATTCCCGCTTCTATTTCTTGTTTTCTAGTGGGATGGAGATGAAAAGGGAAGAGCAGAATTGAAGGAAATAGGATGAACAGAGTACGAGGCCCTGTCAACCATGTTGGATCAGAATCATTGGTTGAAGACAAAGGAAGACATGTTGGAAGCACTAACATAGAAAATTGCACTGTCAGAACAGATGCGACAGAGTGGGAGAAACTGGGGGAACGAAATAGAGCTTTTTAGAGGAAGTGGGGTGGGAAGAAACATAATCAAGTAGCTGTGGGGGTCAATTACTAAGAAATTGGTGGATGAAGGATGGGGCATGGGTGAGATGGGAGAAGCATCAGAGGAGGTGAGATCAGTGATGGTCTGGGAAATTATAGCTTGATGTTTGGAGGCAGAGTTCTGTGCAAGTTCTCTTGTAGACACTTCAGGAAATCCTACCCTCTGTGTACTGTTATGACACCAGTCAATAAAAACCTTGTGTCTATATGGGAGCATAGAAGGTTTTCACGCCTTTGGCCTGCCATGTTCATGCCATTAGTTTTACTCACCTGCCTTTTCCTGCAAATTTTCCTCTGCTTATCCAATTCCCACTTGAAAACCCCTAATTGTAACTGCCTCCGCCATACCCTGAGGTAGCGCATTCCAAATCCAAATTATTCACTGGAAAAACGTTTTTCCTCATTTCACTGTCCGTTCTTTTGCCAATCACCTTACATTGATGTCCTCTGGTTCTCGACCCTTTTGCTAATGAGCAATTTGATAAAAATCAAACTTTTTTCTTCTAAGGTGAACAACTCCAGCTTCTCCACTCCATTAATATAACTTTAGTCCCTCACCCCATTTACTGCATTTCACAATCTCAGAATGTTCCAGAGTGTTTTATAGCAAATGAATACTTCTGAAGTGCAGTAACTATTGTAACATAGGAACTCTGAAGCAATTTTGACACAGCTTCATAACCAGCAAAGTGATAATGCAAAAGAACAAATATTGACCAGGAACCTAGGCATTACTCTGGGCACTTCTTCAAAATATTGTCATGGGATTTTCTATGTCCACTCAAATGGGACAGATGAGGTCTTGGGTTAAAGTTTCATCTGAAAGACAGCACATTCAATAGTGCAGCACTCCTTCACTATTGGTCTGGAGTATCAGCCTAGATTTTTGTGCTCAAGTCATTGGAGTGGGGCTTGAACCCACAACCTTCCAACACACCTATTGTCCATTTAGCCATTGCAACTTTCTGTAATATTCCTTTAAACCTGCTCTTCTTCCGCCTTCCCAATTTTGAAAGCCTGTAATATACATCCAGTAGTGAAATAGCTTCCTTCATGTTCCTTAGTTCTCACCAAAAGAATTGTCTATGACCCCCCTCCCCAGTGTTTTGTTGTATCTTTAATCAATAGTAACAACATTCTTTTTGTACTTTTTGATCTTTTCTAAATATTAGATTCCTATTTCACCCCTCTTATGAACCAGGTCTCTGTTATTGTCACTGATCAAAGCCCCATGTGGCAACTTTTGTCTGTAGTTCACCAATGTTATCTACCAAGTGATGGCATGCATTTATGTATGTGCACATCAAGCCCATTTTAGACTGCCTTGCACTTGCCCACTGTCTAATCTCTCCTATCTCCGAACTATTACTTACTCTGGTGCTAGTTGTCTGTCCCTGTCTATGTCCCTTGTATTTTCTCACTAATACCTTATCATGATGCCAATCCCTATGCTAAATCAATTTGAACTCCCTTCCCAAGCGTTAGTTAACCATCCCACAAGGACCTTAGAGATCAACAGGGATGGGACCAACAGGTCCCAATGCCCCAGGAATCTGAAGTTCCCTTTCTTGCAGAAGTTCAAACTTTCCAGGCAATTCCCATGGAGTCAGTACATTGGGATTTCCGAGGAGCCCTGTAGCACATCTTTTGTGTGCAGGGGACTGGTATGTCCAGCCTCCAACAATCCAGAAAATCTGAGCCATTAATATTTAGTAATACTCCTGTGATTTTGTGAAGCATCCCAGGATGTTTAACAACAATAACTGCCATATATTGAAAAAAAAGGGTCATCTGGGGTTCAGCCTGGTAGCAGCACACTCACCTCTGGATCGCAATGTCCCTGGGTTCAGATCCCACTCCAGAGCTTGAGTGGAGAGATCAAGGCTGACACTGCCCAGTGCATTTCAGAGAGAGTCCTGCACTGTCAGAGGTGCTGTCTTTCAAATGTGCTTGTGTGGTACAATTCTGGTTGCCAGAAGGACGTGGATGCTTTGGAGAGGATACAGAAGAGGTTTACCAGAATGTTGGTTGGTCTGGAGGGTCTCAGCTACAAGGGGGGGTTGGATAAACTCGGTTTGTTCTCACTGGAACAACGGAGGTTGAGGGATGACCTGATAGAGGTTTACAAGATCACCAGTGGCATGGACAGAGTGGATAGTCAGATGCTGTTTCCTAGGGTAGAAAAATCAAGTACTAGTAGACATAGGTTTAAAGCACATGGGGAAATGTTTGGAGGAGATACGCGAGGTAAGCTTTTGACACAGAGGGTGATGAATGTCTGGAACGAGCTACCCAGGGAGATGATGGGAGTGGAGTACAATAGTGGCACTTAAGGGGCAACTAGGTGAATACATGAATGGGATGGGAATAGAAGGATAGTGACTCCGTAAGTGCATACGGTTTAAGTTTAGGCAGGCATCATGATCGGCGCAGGCTCGGAGGGCTGTACTGTCTGCTGTCTCAGGTGGGTGTAAAAGATCCCACGGCACTATTGTGAGGCAGAGCAGGGAGGGAGAGGGGTTCCTCCCGATGTCCTGGTCAATGTTTGTCCCGAGAAAAACAATTCTCTAGCGAGACAATATTATCACGTTGCTGTTTCATTCATTTTAGTCTGTGATGAGTACACAGCTGGGTCGGTGTTGGTCATTAGGTTGGACAGTGTCGCTATGTTTTTATGATGAGATGTGATTGATGTTTCTCGCTGTTGGAGATGCGGCTGTTTATCTCTGTCCCTGGGCCCGGTGCTGACTCCCCCCCCGCCTCACCCCGCCTCTCCCGGCCGGCCGGCCGGCCAGGCCTACACCCCAGGCTGCGACCCTCGCTGAATATCCTCCCCCTCCTGACCGCCCGCTGTCCTTCTCTCCCGGACTCCGGTCCGCTTTCCAAACACCCGCCGCCCGAATAAAGGCGGCCATTCCAACACCACCACCACAAGAAGAAGAGGATGAAAGCCACTAACCGACCGGCGACCGTTTGTTTACGGAAATGACGAGACCCGGAAATCCAGCTCATTTCCGGTCCGCGCCCGCCGGGGCCTCATGGGAGTTGTAGTTTTATCCGGCTCTCTCACTGCGCCTGCGCGCGCTGGTCCGTGACGTCACCCATTCAGCCTGCGCCCCAGCTGCTCAGTCTGGCTGTGGTTAATGTTCAGTAAGCAGTGTCACAGCACCAGGTTAAAGTCTAACAGCTTTATATGAATAGCACAAGCTCTCGGAGTCTCACTCCTTCTTCAGGTGAGTGGGAGTCGTGTTCACAAACAGGGCATATAAAGACACAAACTCAATTTACAAAATAATGGTTGGAATGCAAGTCTTTACAGGTAATCAAGTCCAATAGTAAGATTTTGCAAGCCTAGGCAAGTCATGACTATACCACACAACATTGCCAAAGCAACTTCTGCAAGACATGCCAGATCATTGACACTGCCATCATCTCACATGAGACCACCATCCCCAGGTCCATACGCTTGTGACTCAGCCAACATCTACCTGACGCACTGCAGAACAGAACGTCCTGAGGCATGGTACATTGGGGAGACCATGCAGACACTACAACAGATGATGTACACCACTCAACAATCACCAGGCAGGAGTGTTCTCTTAGTCATGTGCATTCAGCCTCACATCTTCCAAGGGACCCTTCATGACACAGCAGAATCTGAGCAAAAATTGATAGCGAAGTTCCACACAAGGACGGCCTCAACCACGACCTTAGTGTGACGTGAACGCATCTGTAACCCCTACGACTTACTTGGGCTTGCAATAAACCTGTTGGACTAATCTGGTGTTGAGACTTCTTACTGTGCTTACCTTACCACAGTCCAACACCAGCATCTCCACATCGTGGTTAATGTTACCATCCTGGAGGATGGACCAGGAAGGTCCAAAAATTGAAGATCCCAAGAGAAAAATAATCAGTAATGATTTGTAATTTTTAACTTGAATATTATTTTTACTGTAAAACACAAACACGCAGACAAATATTGAAGACGGCGATGGAGGGAGGCTGTCTGGTTGATAGTTGGCCAACACATCCATCCTTGAGATTGATGCACTAAGAGCTGGAGCATCGGGCAAGTTGTGTGATGAAATCCAAGAATACATTTAAATCAAAGTTGGCAATCCTATGGATGCATATGAGTCAACAAATTCTGTAGAAATATCATAAAATGTTTAAAGTTTAATTACCTGGTGTCACAAGTAAGTTTACATTAATACTGCAATGAAAATATTGTGAAAAATCCTAGTCACCACACTCCTGCACCTGCTCAGGTACACAGAGGGAAAATTTAGCATGGGCAATGAACCTAACAGTTCATCTTTTGTGGGAGGAAACCCGAGTACCCAGAGGAAACCTCAGGAGACACTGATTAGTACTGCTGCTTCACACCACCAGGGACCTCCACTTGGGTCACTGGAGTCTGCACATTTTCCCATTGTACCACTGAATATACCATTGGTGCAATTACATTTTAGTCATATGCTCTTTTAATATGGATGAATGTCCACTTCACTGGCAAGGCCAGCAGTTATTATCCAACTGCACATGTGTGTTCCCTTCTGGAATTGCCCAAAGCACTGTTCCAGTAAAATTTTAAAACAACTTTACAATACCAATACAAATGCTATTTTGAACAGCAGCAACCTAAAATGGGAACAAATAGCCAAGTAATCAACGGCATTTGGAATGGAATAGAAATTTGAAGTTTATTCATTGCAATCCAATATAAAATCTTCAATCAATTTAAATTTTACAATTAACTTACAGTAATATACATCAATACTGCAACAACTGGCAGGATATTAAGACTGCCTTAAGGCATTAAAGAAATATTGTATAAAAATAGCTGGATGACTCTTGTTGAACTGAGCGAGGACCTTCTTTTTCTCTTTGGGAGGCAGTTTGGGGTTTTCATCAATGGTTTTAAGCAGCAATAAAAGTTCATCCCTCGTGGTCTTCCGCATGTTGCTTTCACATGCAGCATGAGTAAGTCTCTCACAGTAAGTGTGCCCTGAGGAGAAGCAAGAAAGAAGTTAGAAAAGACACCACAGGAGGGACAGAGAACCAGTGTGGAGTACAAGGCAGCTTTAAACGAAAACATTTATTTCAACTGTACATTTACATTTTTTGTATTTTCTATTTGTACCCAAAAATCTCAATTTTAGTGATTTTAAATCACAAAACTGAAGTTGTCAGAATCAGGGAGTGCCACAAAGTACTTTTAGACTGATTTTATAAAGCTCTCTAATCCACTTCAGCTCAATTTTTACACTTTCTTACCCAAATGCAAAACCTGTCAAAATATATGTAATTTTGACATCAGCACAATTCCCAATTGGTTACAATCCTAACTGAAAGTGCTTCCTTAGATATTCAACATCCTCAAAATTCTGGAAAAGTTGATGCAAGTTTATTTGCTGTTGTTTTACTGCTTCCAGTTTCCGACACACAAGACCTCAACTAAACCAATAGGATTTTGATCCTTGCAAAACGAACTGATTAGGCAGATTGGGAAACTTAAAAAAGGTTAACTTGATGCAACTTGTAAAGGTATTTTGAAAGCTGAACTTTACACCCGTTTGGAAAGTTATGACTTAAATCAGCAGACAATCTTTCCTCCAATTTTGCAAGGAGGAAGTATTATGATCATTTTAGTCCAGAACCAGTGCAAATCATCTGCAGTGCAGAAAATCAGCCATGTGAGCGCCACATAAGACTCCTCTCACCGATAGTCATTCAACCATGTCAGCACATCTTCCTATTACTTTCTCGTGTTAATCAAGCTTCCTGCTAAATTAATCTTTACTCTGAACCTCAACTACTCCTTGTTGTTATGAGCTCCACATTCTGATCACTCTAGGTGACAAAGTTTCTCCCCAATTCTTTATTGAATTTACTATCATTGTCTACATATGGCCCCCCCCTTGTCTCTCCCACATCCTTCCAATGTAATTGCACAAATTAACATCTATGAAAGCTGACTCGTGTCCTCAAGGGAGATTACGATGGAGGCCATCTCCTTCTAACCCTCTAGACTGGGAGATGTGTTAACTTCAGCCAAGTATATATAACCATGCATTAAACTGAATGTCAGAATGCTATGCAATAAATGCTTGTAGGGTCTTTTACAGCAAAAAGACAGAAATTAGCAATGTTCCACTTTTCAGACTGCGGTTCGTGTTAACAATCTCGGTCAAATAGCAGAACAATTACAAGCATAATGCAGGACAGGATGGAATTTCCAGCACAATGAATGTACTGTGCACACCTTCAACACCAGCACCAAGCCTAAAGTCACACCTCATTCAACAAAAGGTGTACCCTTGAAAGGTAGGGCAAACAAAAAACATACGAGTGGAAAAATTAATCAATTCCTGGGATTTCCCAATGATTTCAGCTTGTGTGAACCTCAACAAGTACGTATGCTGAAATAGCACCTTGCAGTAACTTTTGGATTTCCACATCAAGGGATGATGATTTGCAGATTTGTCGATAGTGATGAGGACTGTCTAAGGATACAGCAGGATATAGATGAGTTGGAGACTTGGGCGGAGAGATGGCAGATGGATTTTAATCCAGACAAGTGAGGTAATGCATTTTGGAAGGTCTAATACAGATAGGAAATCTACAGTAAATGGCAGAACCCTTAAGAATATTGATAGGCAGAAGGATCTGGTTATGCAGGCAGACAGATCAAATGAAAGTGGCAATGCAGGTGGAGAAGATAGTCATGGAGGCATACGGCATTCTTGCCTTCATCAGACAGGGCACTGACTTTAAAAATTGGCAAGTCATGTTGCAGCTTTATAGAACCTTTGGCTGCACTTGGAATAGAGAGTGTTCAGTTCTGGTCGCCACACTACCAGATGGATGGAGAGACTTCAGAGAGGGTACAGAAAAGATTTACCAGGATGTTGCCTGGTATGGAGGGGCATTAGCTATGAGGAGAGCTTGGAGAAATTTGGTTTGCTCTCACTGGAACGACAGAGGTTGAGGGGCGACCTGATAGAGGTCTACAAGATTTGAGGGGCATGGACAGAGTGGATAGTCAGAGCTTTTTCCCCAGGGTGGAAGAGTCAATTACTAGGGGGCATAAGTTTAAGGTATAAGGGGCAAGGTTTAAGGAGATGTACGAGGCAAGTATTTCTTATTATTAAAAAAAAAGGGTGGTGGTGCCTGGAATTTGCTGCCATGGAAGATAGTGGAAGCGGATAGGATAGTGATTTTTTAAGGGGCATCTGACAAATACATGAATAGGATGGGAAGAGGGGGATAGGGTCCCTGGAAGGGTAGTGGGTTTTAGTTGAGTCAGGCAGCATGGTTGGCATAGGCTTGGAGGGACTGTAATTTTCTTTGTTTTTTTTTTAAATCACGCAGACTGCAGAATTTGCTGTCAGTTTCAGTTGACTAATAACGTGTACGCCAACAGTTTTGCTATCACTACCACTAAAATTCAAATCAATATTTCTAGACAGGTGTCATACTGGCTTCAGCACAAATATGCCATCAAAGCTTGATAGTAATCATGTATTTTTATTACTTCACAAGAGACCAGGTCAAAGTTAATCATCTTATTCCATTATTACTTACCTGTACTGCTGTCCGGGTCTCCCCCACTTTGGATTAACATCAGTTTCTCACTCACCATTTTGTGCAACGATCCTGGGACCTGATGAGATATTTCAAAATTAGCGTTATTCAAATCTCGCTGCAACAGCAAAGTCTTCCTGTAATTTTTTGTTATACAGATGGCTCCTTAAACAGAGAACAAAATGGTTTGAATTCATCCAAACCCAGACCATTCTAAAAGTTGACACCAACTTCTCCAGGGATTTCCCTGGTCGGTGAGAATGCCACCACGGAGTCATGACTGTCTGCATCTGCAGATCTGAAATATTAGGTTAATACTAGTCAGGATTGGAAGAGAAGGATGAGAGCAAATTTATACTCAGAAACACTGAACACAAGAGGGCAACAGAGGCACGGTTGTTAGCATTGCTGCCTCATAGCACCAGGGACCCAGGTTCAATTCCAGTCCTGGGTGACTATGTGGCGTTTTCTCCCAAAGTCCAAAGACTTGCAGATTAGATGGATTGGCACTCATTATCCAAAGATGTGTAGATTAGATGGCTTAGCCATGGTAAATGCATAGCATTACTAGGATAAGTTTATGTTTGGGGTGGCATGGTGGCACAATGGTTAGCACTGCTGCCTCGCAGCACCAGGAACCCAGGTTCAATTCCTGGCTGGGGTCAGTGTGGAGTTTGCACGTTCTCTGTGTCTGTGTGGGTTTCCTCCAGTTTCCTCCCACAGTCCAGAGTTGTGCAGGTTAGGTGCATTGGCCATGCTAAATTGCCCCTTAGTGTCCCGGGATGCTTAGGTTAGAGGGATTAGTGGGGTAAATGTGGAGTTACAGGGATAGGGCCTAGGTTGGAATTACAGTGCAGACTCAATGGGCCGAACAGGCTTCTATAATCCTCCTGCACTCATACTAGTTGTAATCACATTTAAACATTCACTCCACAGCTACCAATTTTGAAGTTATTCAAGGAAAATTAAGTTAAAGAACAAATAACAACACAGCACAGGAAACAGGCCCTTTAGCCCTACAAGCCCACACCGCCATTTTAACATTCAGTCAGTGCCTCATTCCAATCCTCCTCCTACCTATGAGGTTTGTCTATGCCTCTTGGACTCCAATTGGAGTTAAATTGGAACAAATTTGATTTACTGGATAATTTTAATGTTTGAAGCAAAATCTTGAAATGAGAGGGGAGATATTAAAGTGTCAATTTTGTAACTATTTAAAGCCAAGTAGATCCTCCCCTTTTCAGCATGCACACACACTTTAGGTTTCTTGCAGATGAAAATCTTATTCCTCTGCCTTCACATGCAGGTTTGTAAAACATATTCCTGGGATGAGGCGGCTGACCTGATATCAAATACAATGGCCCCCATCCTCTGGAGTTTAGACAGAAAACAAGAGGTGACCTCATTGAAAAGTACAGTCCACTTCTGTCATTTGTGGGGGTTACGTTCCCACAAAAAAAAATCACAAATGGTGAACTTGCTCACAGACGATCCATGAACAGTGCACGTTGCTAGGCAAGAAAGAAGCGAGGTTAACCAGCTAACCATTTAACACAAATCTAAAATCACCAATGAACAAAATGTGAACCCCAATTTGGTCTACAAAGTTGTTCCTGTGTGAATGTATGGCAAGTGGGGGAAATCATGAATGACAAGAGGAGTTGACTGTATAAAATCATGTGCAGATCATGGTAGATGCTGCTCCCTCTAGCTGGCATGTTCAGAACTGCAGGAAATCAATCTCAGGATATGGAATTGGCCATTTAGGACCAAGAAAAAGAAATTTCTTCTGAGGGTTGTGAATCTTTGGAATTTTCTAGCCCATTAGACAGTGGACGGTCATTTAAGTATATTCAAGACAGAGATTGATACTGTTAGATGGGAAAATGGAGTTGATGTGAAGTTCAGCATGATTTTATTGAATAGCAGCACAAGCTCCAGGGTTTATACAGACAACGTCTGATCCTATTTATACTCTTACATACCTTGAATACATCTTTCTGATGATCAAGAAGGAACAAAACCAAGAGATCAGCTTTCCCTTTTGGAAGATTCTTATTAAAAACTATGGCTTTACCGAAAGTCCTCTTCATCAGAATTCTATTTGCAACCTAAGATGGAGGAAATCACAAGATACTGCTCACTTATTTGTGTCAAGAAATTAAACTTTGCAAGTTCACTTCTGATCTTACTGAAGGAACAGCTGCTGAGAAAAGAAAAAGTCTAACCGATTGAATGAGTCCATTAAGAGCCAAGTCTTTAAAAAGGAAGATTATGAACTTACCCCTTTCTGTAAGGCAACAGACGTAGGCTGTGCAGTAACAGCCATGAAATGCAACAACCTCCTGAGTTCATCCCGATTCCTGGAATCCAGAAGCTTTAAACATAGCTGT